>NC_092732.1:47776356-49029690 GCF_047496885.1 Scyliorhinus torazame | reverse complement strand
AAACGAGGTGAAGGAGGATCAAAGAGAGCGAAACGAGACGAAGGATGGTCAAAGAGAGCGAAACGAGATGAAGGAGGGTGAAAGAGAGCGAAACAAGTGGAAGGAGGGTGAAAGAGAGCGAAGCGAGACGAAGGAGCGTGAAAGAGAGCGAAATGAGATGAAGGAAGGTAAAAGAGAGTGAAACGAGATAAAAGAGAGTGAAATGAGACGATGGAGGGTGAAAGAGAGCGAAACGAGACGATGGAGGGTGAAAGAGAGCGAAACGAGACGAAGGAGGGTGAAAGAGAGCGAAACGAGAGGAAGGAGGGTGAAAGAGAGCGAAATGAGGCGAAGGAGGGTGAAAGAGAGCGAAACAAGACGAAGGAGGGTGAAAGAGAGCTAAACGAGACAAAGGAGGGTGAAATAGAGCAAAAGGAGTCGAAGGAGGGTCAAATAGAGCGAAACGAGACGAAGGATGGTCAAAGAGAGCAAAACGAGTCGAAGGAGGGTGAAAGAGAGTGAAATGAGACGAAGGAGGGTGAAAGAGAGCAAAACAAGTCGAAGGAGGATGAAAGAGAGCGAAGCGAGACGAAGGAGCGTGAAACAGAGCGAAACGAGATGAAGGAGGATGATAGAGAGCTAAACGAGACGAAGGAGGGTCAAAGAGAGCTAACCGAGGTGAAGGAGGGTCAAAGAGAGCGAAACGAGACGAAGGAGGGTGAAAAAGGGCGAAGCGAGACGAAGGAGGGTGAAAGAGAGCGAAACTTAATGAAGGTGGGTGAAAGAGAGCGAAACAAGACGAAGGAGGGTGAACGAGAGCGAAATGAGATGAAGGAGGGTGAAAGTGAGCGAAACGAGACGAAGGAGGGTGAAAGAGAGCGAAACGAGATGATGGTGGCTGAAAGAGAGCGAAACGAGACGAAGGAGGGTGAAAGAGGGCGAACCGAGATGAAGGAGGGTGGAAGCGAGCGAAACGAGACGAAGGAGGGTGAAAGAAAGCGAAATGAGACGAAGGACGGTGAAAGAGAGCGAAACGAGACGAAGGAGGGTCAAAGACGGCGAAACGAGACGAAGGAGGGTGAAAGAGAGCGAAACGAGACGAAGGAGGGTCAAAGGGAGCGAAACAAGATGAAGGAGGGTGAACGAGAGCGAAATGAGACGAAGGAGGGTGAAAGTGAGCGAAACATGACGAAGGAGCGTGAAAGAGAGCGCAACGAGATGTAGGAGGGTAAAAGAGAGCGAAACGAGACGATGGAGGGTGAAAGAATGCGAAACGAGACGAAGGAGGGTGAAAGAGAGCAAAACGAGAGGAAGGAGGGTGAAGGAGAGCGAAACGAGACAAAGGAGGGTGAAAGAGATCGATACGTGATGAAGAAGGGTGAAAGAGAGCGAAACGAGATGAAGGAGGGTGAAAGAGCGCGAAAGGAGTCGAAGGCGGGTGAAAGAGAGCGGAACGAGATGAAGGAGGGTGAAAGAGATCGAAACGAGACGAAGGTGAGTGAAAGAGAGCGAAACAAGACAAAGGAGGGTGAAAGAGGGCGAAACGAGACGAAGGAGGGTGGAAGAGAGCGAAACGAGATGAAGGAGGGTGAAAGAGAGTGAAACGGGGCGAAGGAGGGTGAAAGAGAGCTAAACGAGACGAAGGAGTGTGAAAGAGACCAAAACGAGATGAAGGAGGGTGAAAGAGAGCGAAGCAAGACGAAGGAGGATGAAAGAGAGCGAAACGAGATGAAGGTGGGAGAAAGAGAGCGAAACGAGATGAAGGACGGTGAAAGAGGGCAAACCGAGATGAAGGAGGGTGGAAGAGAGCGAAACGAGACGAAGGAAGGTCAAAGAGAGCTAAACGAGATGAAGGTGGGAGAAAGAGAGCGAAACGAGACGAAGGAGGGTGAAACAGAGCAAAACGATATGAAGGAGGATGATAGAGAGCTAAACGAGACGAAGGAGGGTCAAAGAGAGCTAAACGAGATGAAGGAGGGTCAAAGAGAGCGAAACAAGACGAAGGAGGGTGAAAAAGGGCGAAGCGAGACGAAGGAGGGTGAAAGAGAGCGGAACGAGATGAAGGAGGGTGAAAGTGAGCGAAACGAGACGAAGGATGGTGAAAGAGAGCGAAACGAGATGAAGGTGGGTCAAAGAGAGCGAAACGACACGAAGGAGGGTGAAAGAGAGCGAAACGAGGCGAAGGAGGGTGAAAGAGGGTGAAACGAGACGAAGGAGGGTGAAAGAGAGCGAAACGAGACGAAGGAGGGTCAAAGAGAGCGAAACGAGACGAAGGATGGTCAAAGAGAGCGATACGAGACGAAGGAGGGTGAAAGAAAGCGAAACAAGTTGAAGGAGGGTGAAAAAGAGCAAAGCGAGACGAAGGAGCGTGAAAGAGAGCGAAACGAGATGAAGGAAGGTAAAATAGAGTGAAACAAGATGAAAGAAGGTAAAAGAGAGCGAAACGAGACGAAGGAGGGTGAAAGAGAGCGAAAGGAGTCGAAGGAGGGTGAAAGAGAGCGGAACGAGACGAAGGAGGGTGAAAGATACCGAAATAAGACGAAGGAGGGTGAAAGAGACCGAAACGAGACGAAGGTGGGTGAAAGAGAGCGAAACGAGACGAAGGAGGGTGAAAGAGAGCGAAACGAGATGAAGGAGGGTGAAAGAGAGCGAAACGAGACGAAGGAGGGTGTGAAAGAGAGCGAAACGAGACGAAGGAGGGTGAAAGAGAGCGAAAGGAGTCGAAGGAGCAGGAAAGAGAGCGGAACGAGACGAAGGAGGATGAAAGAGCCTGAAACAAGGCGAAGGAGGGTGAAAGAGAGCGAAACGAGATGAAGGTAGGTGAAAGAGAGCGAAACAAGACAAAGGAGGGTGAAAGAAGGCGAAACGAGACGAAGGAGTGTGGAAGAGAGCGAAACGAGACGAAGGAGGGTGAAGGAGAGCGAAAAGAGACGAAGGAGGGTGAAAGAGAGCGAAACGAGGCGAAGGAGGGTGAAAGAGAGCGAAACGAGATGAAGGTGGGTGAAAGAGAGCGAAACAAGACAAAGGAGGGTGAAAGAGGGCGAAACGGGACGAAGGAGGGTGGAAGAGAGCGAAACGAGATGAAGGAGGGTGAAAGAAAGCGAAACGAGACGAAGGAGGGTGAAAGAGAGCAAACCGAGACGAAGGAGGGTGAAAGCGAGCAAAACGAGATGAAGGTGTGTGAAAGAGAGCGAAACAAGACGAAGGAGGGTGAATGAGAGCGAAATGAGATAAAGGAGGGTGAAAGAGAGCGAAACGAGACGAAAGAGGGTGAAAGAGCGCGAAACGAGGCGAAGGAGGGTGAAAGAGGGTGAAACGAGACGAAGGAGGGTGATAGAGAGCGAAACGAGAAGAAGGAGGGTCAAACAGAGCGAAACGAGACGAAGGAGGGTGAACGAGAGCGAAATGAGATGAAGGAGGGTGAAAGAGAGCGAAACGAGACGAAAGAGGGTGAAAGAGAGCGAAACGAGGCGAAGGAGGGTGAAAGAGGGTGAAACGAGACGAAGGAGGGTGAAAGAGAGCGAAACGAGACGAAGGAGGGTCAAAGAGAGCGAAACGAGACGAAGGAGGGTGAACAAGAGCGAAATGAGATGAAGGAGGGTGAAAGAGAGCGAAACGAGACGAAGGAGGGTGAAAGAGAGATAAAGGAGATGAAGGTGGGTGAAAGAGAGCGAAACGAGATGAAGGAGGGTGAAAGAGGGCAATCCGAGACGAACGAGGGTGAAAGAGAGTGAAACGAGACGAAGGAAGGTGAATTAGAGCGATACGAGACGAAAGAGGTGGAAAGAGAGAGAAACGAGATGAAGGAAGGTGAAAGAGAGCTAAACGAGACGAAGGAGTGTGAAACAGCGCGAAACGAGATGAAGGAGGATGATAGAGAGCTAAACGAGACGAAGGAGGGTGAAAGAGAGCTAAACGAGGTGAAGGAGGGTCAAAGAGAGCGAAACGAGACGAAGGAGGGTGAAAGAGGGCGAACCGAGATGATGGAGGGTGGAAGCGAGCGAAACGAGACGAAGGAGGGTGAAAGAGAGCGAAACGAGACGAAGGAGGGTCAAAGGGAGCGAAACAAGACGAAGGAGGGTGAACGAGAGTGAAATGAGACGAAGGAGGGTGAAAGAGAGCAAAACAAGTCGAAGGAGGATGAAAGAGAGCGAAGCGAGACGAAAGAGCGTGAAAGAGAGCGAAACGAGTTGAAGGAAGGTAAAAGAGAGTGAAACGAGACGAAGGAGGGTAAAAGAGAGCGAAACGAGAGGAAGGAGGGTGAAAGAGAGCGAAACGAGATGAAGGAGGGTGAAAAAGGGTGAAGCGAGACGAAGGAGGGTGAAAGAGAGCGGAACGAGTAGACGGAGGGTGAAAGTGAGCGAAACGAGACGAAGGATGGTGAAAGAGAGCGAAACGAGATGAAGGAGGGTCAAATAGGGCGAAACGAGACGAAGGAGGATGAAAGAGAGCGAAACGAGGCGAAGGAGGGTGAAAGAGGGCGAAACGAGACGAAGGAGGGTGAAAGAGAGCGAAACGAGACGAAGGAGGGTCAAAGAGAGCGAAACGAGACGTAGGATGGTCAAAGAGAGCGAAACGAGACGAAGGAGGTTGAAAGAGAGCGAAACAAGTTGAAGGAGGGTGAAAGAGAGCGAAGCGAGATGAAGGAGCGTGAAAGAGAGCGAAACGAGATGAAGGAAGGTAAAAGTGTGTGAAACGAGATGAAAGAGGGTAAAAGAGAGCGAAACGAGACGATGGAGGGTGAAAGAGAGCGAAACGAGACGATGGAGGGTGAAAGAGAGTGAAACGAGACGAAGGAGGGTGAAAGAGAGCGAAACAAGTCGAAGGAGGATGAAAGAAAGCGAAGCGAGACGAAGGAGCGTGAAAGAGAGCGAAACTAGTTGAAGGAAGGTAAAAGAGAGTGAAACGAGACGAAAGAGGGTAAAATAGAGCGAAACGAGACGAGGGAGGGTGAAAGAGAGCGAAACGAGATGATGGAGGGTGAAAGAGAGCGAAACGAGACGAAGGAGGGTGTAAGAGAGCGAAACCAGAGGAAGGAGGGTGAAAGAGAGCGAAACGAGACGAAGGAGGGTGAAAGAGAGCGAAACAAGACGAAGGAGGGTGAAAGAGAGCGAAACGAGACGAAGGAGGGTGTAAGAGAGCGAAACGAGACGAAGGAGGGTGAAAGAGAGCGAAACAAGACGAAGGAGGGTGAAAGAGAGCTAAACGAGACGAAGGAGGGTGAAATAGAGCGAAAGGAGTCGAAGGAGGGTCAAAGAGAGCGAAACGAGACGAAAGATGGTCAAAGAGAGCGAAACGAGACGAAGGAGGGTGAAAGAGAGCGAAATGAGACGAAGGAGGGTGAAAGAGAGCGAAACAAGTCGAAAGAGGATGAAAGAGAGCGAAGCGAGACGAAGGAGCGTGAAAGAGAGCGAAACGAGTTGAAGGAAGGTAAAAGAGAGTGAAACGAGACGAAAGAGGGTAAAAGAGATTGAAACGAGACGATGGAGGGTGAAAGTGTGCGAAACGAGACGATGGAGGGTGAAAGAGAGCGAAACGAGATGAAGGAGTGTTTAAGAGAGCGAAACCAGAGGAAGGAGGGTGAAAGAGAGCGAAGCGAGACAAAGGAGGGTGAAAGAGAGCGAAACTAGACGAAGGAGGGTGAAAGAGAGCGAAACGAGACGATGGAGGGTGAAAGAGAGCGAAAGGAGTCGAAGGAGGGTGAAAGAGAGCGGAACGAGACGAAGGAGGGTGAAAGATACCGAAATGAGACGAAGGAGGGTGAAAGAGACCGAAACGAGACGAAGGAGGGTGAAAGAGAGCGAAACGAGACGAAGGAGGGTGAAAGAGAGCGAAACGAGATGAAGGAGGGTGAAAGAGAGTGAAACTAGACGAAGGAGGGTGAAAGAGGTCAATCCGAGACGAACGAGGGTGAAAGAGAGTGAAACGAGACGAAGGAAGGTGAATTAGAGCGATACGAGATGAAAGAGGTGGGAAGAGATAGAAACGAGACGAAGGAAGGTGAAAGAGAGCTAAACGAGACGAAGGAGTGTGAAACAGAGCGAAACGAGATGAAGGAGGATGATAGAGAGCTAAACGAGACGAAGGAGGGTCAAAGAGAGCTAACCGAGGTGAAGGAGGGTCAAAGAGAGCGAAACGAGACGAAGGAGGGTGAAAAAGGGCGAAGCAAGACGAAGGAGGGTGAAAGAGAGCGAAACGTAATGAAGGTGGGTGAAAGAGAGCGAAACAAGACGAAGGAGGGTGAACGAGAGCGAAATGAGATGAAGGAGGGTGAAAGTGAGCGAAACGAGACGAAGGAGGGTGAAAGAGAGCGAAACGAGATGATGGTGGCTGAAAGAGAGCGAAACGAGACGAAGGAGGGTGAAAGAGGGCGAACCGAGATGAAGGAGGGTGGAAGCGAGCGAAACGAGACGAAGGAGGGTGAAAGAAAGCGAAATGAGACGAAGGAGGGTGAAAGAGAGCGAAACGAGACGAAGGAGGGTCAAAGACGGCGAAACGAGACGAAGGAGGGTGAAAGAGAGCGAAACGAGACGAAGGAGGGTCAAAGGGAGCGAAACAAGACGAAGGAGGGTGAACGAGAGCGAAATGAGACGAAGGAGGGTAAAAGTGAGCGAAACATGACGAAGGAGCGTGAAAGAGAGCGCAACGAGATGTAGGAGGGTGAAAGAGCGCGAAAGGAGTCGAAGGAGGGTGAAAGAGAGCGGAACGAGATAAAGGAGGGTGAAAGAGATCGAAACGAGACGAAGGTGAGTGAAAGAGAGCGAAACAAGACAAAGGAGGGTGAAAGAGGGCGAAACGAGACGAAGGAGGGTGGAAGAGAGCGAAACGAGATGAAGGAGGGTGAAAGAGAGCGAAACGAGGCGAAGGAGGGTGAAAGAGAGCTAAACGAGACGAAGGAGGGTGAAAGAGACCAAAACGAGATGAAGGTGTGTGAAAGAGAGCGAAACAAGACGAAGGAGGGTGAACGAGAGCGAAATGAGATGAAGGAGGGTGAAAGAGAGCGAAGCAAGACGAAGGAGGATGAAAGAGAGCGAAACGAGATGAAGGTGGGAGAAAGAGAGCGAAACGAAATGAAGGACGGTGAAAGAGGGCAAACCGAGATGAAGGAGGGTGGAAGAGAGCGAAACGAGATGAAGGAAGGTCAAAGAGAGCTAAACGAGATGAAGGTGGGAGAAAGAGAGCGAAACGAGACGAAGGAGGGTGAAACAGAGCAAAACGATATGAAGGAGGATGATAGAGAGCTAAACGAGACGAAGGAGGGTCAAAGAGAGCTAAACGAGATGAAGGAGGGTCAAAGAGAGCGAAACAAGACGAAGGAGGGTGAAAAAGGGCGAAGCGAGACGAAGGAGGGTGAAAGAGAGCGGAACGAGATGAAGGAGGGTGAAAGTGAGCGAAACGAGACGAAGGATGGTGAAAGAGAGCGAAACGAGATGAAGGTGGGTCAAAGAGAGCGAAACGACACGAAGGAGGGTGAAAGAGAGCGAAACGAGGCGAAGGAGGGTGAAAGAGGGTGAAACGAGACGAAGGAGGGTGAAAGAGAGCGAAACGAGACGAAGGAGGGTCAAAGAGAGCGAAACGAGACGAAGGAGGGTGAAAGAGAGCGAAACGAGACGAAAGAGGGTGAAAGAGAGCGAAACGAGGCGAAGGAGGGTGAAAGAGGGTGAAACGAGACGAAGGAGGGTGAAAGAGAGCGAAACGAGACGAAGGAGGGTCAAAGAGAGCGAAATGAGACGAAGGAGGGTGAACAAGAGCGAAATGAGATGAAGGAGGGTGAAAGAGAGCGAAACGAGACGAAGGAGGGTGAAAGAGAGATAAAGGAGATGAAGGTGGGTGAAAGAGAGCGAAACGAGATGAAGGAGGGTGAAAGAGGGCAATCCGAGACGAACGAGGGTGAAAGAGAGTGAAACGAGACGAAGGAAGGTGAATTAGAGCGATACGAGACGAAAGAGGTGGAAAGAGAGAGAAACGAGATGAAGGAAGGTGAAAGAGAGCTAAACGAGACGAAGGAGTGTGAAACAGCGCGAAACGAGATGAAGGAGGATGATAGAGAGCTAAACGAGACGAAGGAGGGTGAAAGAGAGCTAAACGAGGTGAAGGAGGGTCAAAGAGAGCGAAACGAGACGAAGGAGGGTGAAAGAGGGCGAACCGAGATGATTGAGGGTGGAAGCGAGCGAAACGAGACGAAGGAGGGTGAAAGAGAGCGAAACGAGACGAAGGAGGGTCAAAGGGAGCGAAACAAGACGAAGGAGGGTGAACGAGAGTGAAATGAGACGAAGGAGGGTGAAAGAGAGCAAAACAAGTCGAAGGAGGATGAAAGAGAGCGAAGCGAGACGAAGGAGCGTGAAAGAGAGCGAAACGAGTTGAAGGAAGGTAAAAGAGAGTGAAACGAGACGAAAGAGGGTAAAAGAGAGCGAAACGAGACGATCGAGGGAGAAAGAGAGCGAAACGAGAGGAATGAGGGTAAAAGAGAGTGAAACGAGACGAAGGAGGGTAAAAGAGAGCGAAACGAGAGGAAGGAGGGTGAAAGAGAGCGAAACGAGATGAAGGAGGGTGAAAAAGGGTGAAGCGAGACGAAGGAGGGTGAAAGAGAGCGGAACGAGTAGACGGAGGGTGAAAGTGAGCGAAACGAGACGAAGGATGGTGAAAGAGAGCGAAACGAGATGAAGGAGGGTCAAATAGGGCGAAACGAGACGAAGGAGGATGAAAGAGAGCGAAACGAGGCGAAGGAGGGTGAAAGAGGGCGAAACGAGACGAAGGAGGGTGAAAGAGAGCGAAACGAGACGAAGGAGGGTCAAAGAGAGCGAAACGAGACGTAGGATGGTCAAAGAGAGCGAAACGAGACGAAGGAGGTTGAAAGAGAGCGAAACAAGTTGAAGGAGGGTGAAAGAGAGCGAAGCGAGATGAAGGAGCGTGAAAGAGAGCGAAACGAGATGAAGGAAGGTAAAAGTGTGTGAAACGAGATGAAAGAGGGTAAAAGAGAGCGAAAGGAGACGATGGAGGGTGAAAGAGAGCGAAACGAGACGATGGAGGGTGAAAGAGAGTGAAACGAGACGAAGGAGCGTGAAAGAGAGCGCAACGAGATGTAGGAGGGTGAAAGAGCGCGAAAGGAGTCGAAGGAGGGTGAAAGAGAGCGGAACGAGATAAAGGAGGGTGAAAGAGATCGAAACGAGACGAAGGTGAGTGAAAGAGAGCGAAACAAGACAAAGGAGGGTGAAAGAGGGCGAAACGAGACGAAGGAGGGTGGAAGAGAGCGAAACGAGATGAAGGAGGGTGAAAGAGAGCGAAACGAGGCGAAGGAGGGTGAAAGAGAGCTAAACGAGACGAAGGAGGGTGAAAGAGACCAAAACGAGATGAAGGTGTGTGAAAGAGAGCGAAACAAGACGAAGGAGGGTGAACGAGAGCGAAATGAGATGAAGGAGGGTGAAAGAGAGCGAAGCAAGACGAAGGAGGATGAAAGAGAGCGAAACGAGATGAAGGTGGGAGAAAGAGAGCGAAACGAAATGAAGGACGGTGAAAGAGGGCAAACCGAGATGAAGGAGGGTGGAAGAGAGCGAAACGAGATGAAGGAAGGTCAAAGAGAGCTAAACGAGATGAAGGTGGGAGAAAGAGAGCGAAACGAGACGAAGGAGGGTGAAACAGAGCAAAACGATATGAAGGAGGATGATAGAGAGCTAAACGAGACGAAGGAGGGTCAAAGAGAGCTAAACGAGATGAAGGAGGGTCAAAGAGAGCGAAACAAGACGAAGGAGGGTGAAAAAGGGCGAAGCGAGACGAAGGAGGGTGAAAGAGAGCGGAACGAGATGAAGGAGGGTGAAAGTGAGCGAAACGAGACGAAGGATGGTGAAAGAGAGCGAAACGAGATGAAGGTGGGTCAAAGAGAGCGAAACGACACGAAGGAGGGTGAAAGAGAGCGAAACGAGGCGAAGGAGGGTGAAAGAGGGTGAAACGAGACGAAGGAGGGTGAAAGAGAGCGAAACGAGACGAAGGAGGGTCAAAGAGAGCGAAACGAGACGAAGGAGGGTGAAAGAGAGCGAAACGAGACGAAAGAGGGTGAAAGAGAGCGAAACGAGGCGAAGGAGGGTGAAAGAGGGTGAAACGAGACGAAGGAGGGTGAAAGAGAGCGAAACGAGACGAAGGAGGGTCAAAGAGAGCGAAATGAGACGAAGGAGGGTGAACAAGAGCGAAATGAGATGAAGGAGGGTGAAAGAGAGCGAAACGAGACGAAGGAGGGTGAAAGAGAGATAAAGGAGATGAAGGTGGGTGAAAGAGAGCGAAACGAGATGAAGGAGGGTGAAAGAGGGCAATCCGAGACGAACGAGGGTGAAAGAGAGTGAAACGAGACGAAGGAAGGTGAATTAGAGCGATACGAGACGAAAGAGGTGGAAAGAGAGAGAAACGAGATGAAGGAAGGTGAAAGAGAGCTAAACGAGACGAAGGAGTGTGAAACAGCGCGAAACGAGATGAAGGAGGATGATAGAGAGCTAAACGAGACGAAGGAGGGTGAAAGAGAGCTAAACGAGGTGAAGGAGGGTCAAAGAGAGCGAAACGAGACGAAGGAGGGTGAAAGAGGGCGAACCGAGATGATGGAGGGTGGAAGCGAGCGAAACGAGACGAAGGAGGGTGAAAGAGAGCGAAACGAGACGAAGGAGGGTCAAAGGGAGCGAAACAAGACGAAGGAGGGTGAACGAGAGTGAAATGAGACGAAGGAGGGTGAAAGAGAGCAAAACAAGTCGAAGGAGGATGAAAGAGAGCGAAGCGAGACGAAGGAGCGTGAAAGAGAGCGAAACGAGTTGAAGGAAGGTAAAAGAGAGTGAAACGAGACGAAAGAGGGTAAAAGAGAGCGAAACGAGACGATCGAGGGAGAAAGAGAGCGAAACGAGAGGAATGAGGGTAAAAGAGAGTGAAACGAGACGAAGGAGGGTAAAAGAGAGCGAAACGAGAGGAAGGAGGGTGAAAGAGAGCGAAACGAGATGAAGGAGGGTGAAAAAGGGTGAAGCGAGACGAAGGAGGGTGAAAGAGAGCGGAACGAGTAGACGGAGGGTGAAAGTGAGCGAAACGAGACGAAGGATGGTGAAAGAGAGCGAAACGAGATGAAGGAGGGTCAAATAGGGCGAAACGAGACGAAGGAGGATGAAAGAGAGCGAAACGAGGCGAAGGAGGGTGAAAGAGGGCGAAACGAGACGAAGGAGGGTGAAAGAGAGCGAAACGAGACGAAGGAGGGTCAAAGAGAGCGAAACGAGACGTAGGATGGTCAAAGAGAGCGAAACGAGACGAAGGAGGTTGAAAGAGAGCGAAACAAGTTGAAGGAGGGTGAAAGAGAGCGAAGCGAGATGAAGGAGCGTGAAAGAGAGCGAAACGAGATGAAGGAAGGTAAAAGTGTGTGAAACGAGATGAAAGAGGGTAAAAGAGAGCGAAAGGAGACGATGGAGGGTGAAAGAGAGCGAAACGAGACGATGGAGGGTGAAAGAGAGTGAAACGAGACGAAGGAGGGTGAAAGAGAGCGAAACAAGTCGAAGGAGGATGAAAGAAAGCGAAGCGAGACGAAGGAGCGTGAAAGAGAGCGAAACTAGTTGAAGGAAGGTAAAAGAGAGTGAAACGAGACGAAAGAGGGTAAAATAGAGCGAAACGAGACGAGGGAGGGTGAAAGAGAGCGAAACGAGATGATGGAGGGTGAAAGAGAGCGAAACGAGACGAAGGAGGGTGTAAGAGAGCGAAACCAGAGGAAGGAGGGTGAAAGAGAGCGAAACGAGACGAAGGAGGGTGAAAGAGAGCGAAACAAGACGAAGGAGGGTGAAAGAGAGCGAAACGAGACGAAGGAGGGTGTAAGAGAGCGAAACGAGACGAAGGAGGGTGAAAGAGAGCGAAACAAGACGAAGGAGGGTGAAAGAGAGCTAAACGAGACGAAGGAGGGTGAAATAGAGCGAAAGGAGTCGAAGGAGGGTCAAAGAGAGCGAAACGAGACGAAAGATGGTCAAAGAGAGCGAAACGAGACGAAGGAGGGTGAAAGAGAGCGAAATGAGACGAAGGAGGGTGAAAGAGAGCGAAACAAGTCGAAAGAGGATGAAAGAGAGCGAAGCGAGACGAAGGAGCGTGAAAGAGAGCGAAACGAGTTGAAGGAAGGTAAAAGAGAGTGAAACGAGACGAAAGAGGGTAAAAGAGATTGAAACGAGACGATGGAGGGTGAAAGTGTGCGAAACGAGACGATGGAGGGTGAAAGAGAGCGAAACGAGATGAAGGAGTGTTTAAGAGAGCGAAACCAGAGGAAGGAGGGTGAAAGAGAGCGAAGCGAGACAAAGGAGGGTGAAAGAGAGCGAAACAAGACGAAGGAGGGTGAAAGAGAGCGAAACGAGACGATGGAGGGTGAAAGAGAGCGAAAGGAGTCGAAGGAGGGTGAAAGAGAGCGGAACGAGACGAAGGAGGGTGAAAGATACCGAAATGAGACGAAGGAGGGTGAAAGAGACCGAAACGAGACGAAGGAGGGTGAAAGAGAGCGAAACGAGACGAAGGAGGGTGAAAGAGAGCGAAACGAGATGAAGGAGGGTGAAAGAGAGTGAAACTAGACGAAGGAGGGTGAAAGAGGTCAATCCGAGACGAACGAGGGTGAAAGAGAGTGAAACGAGACGAAGGAAGGTGAATTAGAGCGATACGAGATGAAAGAGGTGGGAAGAGATAGAAACGAGACGAAGGAAGGTGAAAGAGAGCTAAACGAGACGAAGGAGTGTGAAACAGAGCGAAACGAGATGAAGGAGGATGATAGAGAGCTAAACGAGACGAAGGAGGGTCAAAGAGAGCTAACCGAGGTGAAGGAGGGTCAAAGAGAGCGAAACGAGACGAAGGAGGGTGAAAAAGGGCGAAGCAAGACGAAGGAGGGTGAAAGAGAGCGAAACGTAATGAAGGTGGGCGAAAGAGAGAGAAACAAGACGAAGGAGGGTGAACGAGAGCGAAATGAGATGAAGGAGGGTGAAAGTGAGCGAAACGAGACGAAGGAGGGTGAAAGAGAGCGAAACGAGATGATGGTGGCTGAAAGAGAGCGAAACGAGACGAAGGAGGGTGAAAGAGGGCGAACCGAGATGAAGGAGGGTGGAAGCGAGCGAAACGAGACGAAGGAGGGTGAAAGAAAGCGAAATGAGACGAAGGAGGGTGAAAGAGAGCGAAACGAGACGAAGGAGGGTCAAAGACGGCGAAACGAGACGAAGGAGGGTGAAAGAGAGCGAAACGAGACGAAGGAGGGTCAAAGGGAGCGAAACAAGACGAAGGAGGGTGAACGAGAGCGAAATGAGACGAAGGAGGGTGAAAGTGAGCGAAACATGACGAAGGAGCGTGAAAGAGAGCGCAACGAGATGTAGGAGGGTGAAAGAGCGCGAAAGGAGTCGAAGGAGGGTGAAAGAGAGCGGAACGAGATGAAGGAGGGTGAAAGAGATCGAAACGAGACGAAGGTGAGTGAAAGAGAGCGAAACAAGACAAAGGAGGGTGAAAGAGGGCGAAACGAGACGAAGGAGGGTGGAAGAGAGCGAAACGAGATGAAGGAGGGTGAAAGAGAGCGAAACGAGGCGAAGGAGGGTGAAAGAGAGCTAAACGAGACGAAGGAGGGTGAAAGAGACCAAAACGAGATGAAGGTGTGTGAAAGAGAGCGAAACAAGACGAAGGAGGGTGAACGAGAGCGAAATGAGATGAAGGAGGGTGAAAGTGAGCGAAACGAGACGAAGGAGGGTGAAAGAGAGCGAAACGAGATGATGGTGGCTGAAAGAGAGCGAAACGAGACGAAGGAGGGTGAAAGAGGGCGAACCGAGATGAAGGAGGGTGGAAGCGAGCGAAACGAGACGAAGGAGGGTGAAAGAAAGCGAAATGAGACGAAGGAGGGTGAAAGAGAGCGAAACGAGACGAAGGAGGGTCAAAGACGGCGAAACGAGACGAAGGAGGGTGAAAGAGAGCGAAACGAGACGAAGGAGGGTCAAAGGGAGCGAAACAAGACGAAGGAGGGTGAACGAGAGCGAAATGAGACGAAGGAGGGTGAAAGTGAGCGAAACATGACGAAGGAGCGTGAAAGAGAGCGCAACGAGATGTAGGAGGGTGAAAGAGCGCGAAAGGAGTCGAAGGAGGGTGAAAGAGAGCGGAACGAGATGAAGGAGGGTGAAAGAGATCGAAACGAGACGAAGGTGAGTGAAAGAGAGCGAAACAAGACAAAGGAGGGTGAAAGAGGGCGAAACGAGACGAAGGAGGGTGGAAGAGAGCGAAACGAGATGAAGGAGGGTGAAAGAGAGCGAAACGAGGCGAAGGAGGGTGAAAGAGAGCTAAACGAGACGAAGGAGGGTGAAAGAGACCAAAACGAGATGAAGGTGTGTGAAAGAGAGCGAAACAAGACGAAGGAGGGTGAACGAGAGCGAAATGAGATGAAGGAGGGTGAAAGAGAGCGAAGCAAGACGAAGGAGGATGAAAGAGAGCGAAACGAGATGAAGGTGGGAGAAAGAGAGCGAAACGAGATGAAGGACGGTGAAAGAGGGCAAACCGAGATGAAGGAGGGTGGAAGAGAGCGAAACGAGATGAAGGAAGGTCAAATAGAGCTAAACGAGATGAAGGTGGGAGAAAGAGAGCGAAACGAGACGAAGGAGGGTGAAACAGAGCAAAACGATATGAAGGAGGATGATAGAGAGCTAAACGAGACGAAGGAGGGTCAAAGAGAGCTAAACGAGATGAAGGAGGGTCAAAGAGAGCGAAACAAGACGAAGGAGGGTGAAAAAGGGCGAAGCGAGACGAAGGAGGGTGAAAGAGAGCGGAACGAGATGAAGGAGGGTGAAAGTGAGCGAAACGAGACGAAGGATGGTGAAAGAGAGCGAAACGAGATGAAGGTGGGTCAAAGAGAGCGAAACGACACGAAGGAGGGTGAAAGAGAGCGAAACGAGGCGAAGGAGGGTGAAAGAGGGTGAAACGAGACGAAGGAGGGTGAAAGAGAGCGAAACGAGACGAAGGAGGGTCAAAGAGAGCGAAACGAGACGAAGGATGGTCAAAGAGAGCGATACGAGACGAAGGAGGATGAAAGAAAGCGAAACAAGTTGAAGGAGGGTGAAAGAGAGCAAAGCGAGACGAAGGAGCGTGAAAGAGAGCGAAACAAGACAAAGGAGGGTGAAAGAAGGCGAAACGAGACGAAGGAGGGTGGAAGAGAGCGAAACGAGACGAAGGAGGGTGAAGGAGAGCGAAAAGAGACGAAGGAGGGTGAAAGAGAGCGAAACGAGGCGAAGGAGGGTGAAAGAGAGCGAAACGAGATGAAGGTGGGTGAAAGAGAGCGAAACAAGACAAAGGAGGGTGAAAGAGGGCGAAACGGGACGAAGGAGGGTGGAAGAGAGCGAAACGAGATGAAGGAGGGTGAAAGAAAGCGAAACGAGACGAAGGAGGGTGAAAGAGAGCAAACCGAGACGAAGGAGGGTGAAAGAGAGCAAAACGAGATGAAGGTGTGTGAAAAAGAGCGAAACAAGACGAAGGAGGGTGAATGAGAGCGAAATGAGATAAAGGAGGGTGAAAGAGAGCGAAACGAGACGAAAGAGGGTGAAAGAGAGCGAAACGAGGCGAAGGAGGGTGAAAGAGGGTGAAACGAGACGAAGGAGGGTGATAGAGAGCGAAACGAGACGAAGGAGGGTCAAAGAGAGCGAAACGAGACGAAGGAGGGTGAACGAGAGCGAAATGAGATGAAGGAGGGTGAAAGAGAGCGAAACGAGACGAAAGAGGGTGAAAGAGAGCGAAACGAGGCGAAGGAGGGTGAAAGAGGGTGAAACGAGACGAAGGAGGGTGAAAGAGAGCGAAACGAGACGAAGGAGGGTCAAAGAGAGCGAAACGAGACGAAGGAGGGTGAACAAGAGCGAAATGAGATGAAGGAGGGTGAAAGAGAGCGAAACGAGACGAAGGAGGGTGAAAGAGAGATAAAGGAGATGAAGGTGGGTGAAAGAGAGCGAAACGAGATGAAGGAGGGTGAAAGAGGGCAATCCGAGACGAACGAGGGTGAAAGAGAGTGAAACGAGACGAAGGAAGGTGAATTAGAGCGATACGAGACGAAAGAGGTGGAAAGAGAGTGAAACGAGATGAAGGAAGGTGAAAGAGAGCTAAACGAGACGAAGGAGTGTGAAACAGCGCGAAACGAGATGAAGGAGGATGATAGAGAGCTAAACGAGACGAAGGAGGGTGAAAGAGAGCTAAACGAGGTGAAGGAGGGTCAAAGAGAGCGAAACGAGACGAAGGAGGGTGAAAGAGGGCGAACCGAGATGATGGAGGGTGGAAGCGAGCGAAACGAGACGAAGGAGGGTGAAAGAGAGCGAAACGAGACGAAGGAGGGTCAAAGGGAGCGAAACAAGACGAAGGAGGGTGAACGAGAGTGAAATGAGACGAAGGAGGGTGAAAGAGAGCAAAACAAGTCGAAGGAGGATGAAAGAGAGCGAAGCGAGACGAAGGAGCGTGAAAGAGAGCGAAACGAGTTGAAGGAAGGTAAAAGAGAGTGAAACGAGACGAAAGAGGGTAAAAGAGAGCGAAACGAGACGATCGAGGGAGAAAGAGAGCGAAACGAGAGGAATGAGGGTAAAAGAGAGTGAAACGAGACGAAGGAGGGTAAAAGAGAGCGAAACGAGAGGAAGGAGGGTGAAAGAGAGCGAAACGAGATGAAGGAGGGTGAAAAAGGGTGAAGCGAGACGAAGGAGGGTGAAAGAGAGCGGAACGAGTAGACGGAGGGTGAAAGTGAGCGAAACGAGACGAAGGATGGTGAAAGAGAGCGAAACGAGATGAAGGAGGGTCAAATAGGGCGAAACGAGACGAAGGAGGATGAAAGAGAGCGAAACGAGGCGAAGGAGGGTGAAAGAGGGCGAAACGAGACGAAGGAGGGTGAAAGAGAGCGAAACGAGACGATGGAGGGTCAAAGAGAGCGAAACGAGACGTAGGATGGTCAAAGAGAGCGAAACGAGACGAAGGAGGTTGAAAGAGAGCGAAACAAGTTGAAGGAGGGTGAAAGAGAGCGAAGCGAGATGAAGGAGCGTGAAAGAGAGCGAAACGAGATGAAGGAAGGTAAAAGTGTGTGAAACGAGATGAAAGAGGGTAAAAGAGAGCGAAACGAGACGGTGGAGGGTGAAAGAGAGCGAAACGAGATGATGGAGGGTGAAAGAGAGTGAAACGAGACGAAGGAGGGTGAAAGAGAGCGAAACAAGTCGAAGGAGGATGAAAGAAAGCGAAGCGAGACGAAGGAGCGTGAAAGAGAGCGAAACTAGTTGAAGGAAGGTAAAAGAGAGTGAAACGAGACGAAAGAGGGTAAAATAGAGCGAAACGAGACGAGGGAGGGTGAAAGAGAGCGAAACGAGATGATGGAGGGTGAAAGAGAGCGAAACGAGACGAAGGAGGGTGTATGAGAGCGAAACCAGAGGCAGGAGGGTGAAAGAGAGCGAAACGAGACGAAGGAGGGTGTAAGAGAGCGAAACGAGACGAAGGAGGGTGAAAGAGAGCGAAACAAGACGAAGGAGGGTGAAAGAGAGCTAAACGAGACGAAGGAGGGTGAAATAGAGCGAAAGGAGTCGAAGGAGGGTCAAAGAGAGCGAAACGAGACGAAAGATGGTCAAAGAGAGCGAAACGAGACGAAGGAGGGTGAAAGAGAGCGAAATGAGACGAAGGAGGGTGAAAGAGAGCGAAACAAGTCGAAAGAGGATGAAAGAGAGCGAAGCGAGACGAAGGAGCGTGAAAGAGAGCGAAACGAGTTGAAGGAAGGTAAAAGAGAGTGAAACGAGACGAAAGAGGGTAAAAGAGATTGAAACGAGACGATGGAGGGCGAAAGTGTGCGAAACGAGACGATGGAGGGTGAAAGAGAGCGAAACGAGATGAAGGAGTGTTTAAGAGAGCGAACCAGAGGAAGGAGGGTGAAAGAGAGCGAAGCGAGACAAAGGAGGGTGAAAGAGAGCGAAACAAGACGAAGGAGGGTGAAAGAGAGCGAAACGAGACGATGGAGGGTGAAAGAGAGCGAAAGGAGTCGAAGGAGGGTGAAAGAGAGCGGAACGAGACGAAGGAGGGTGAAAGATACCGAAATGAGACGAAGGAGGGTGAAAGAGACCGAAACGAGACGAAGGAGGGTGAAAGAGGTCAATCCGAGACGAACGAGGGTGAAAGAGAGTGAAACGAGACGAAGGAAGGTGAATTAGAGCGATACGAGATGAAAGAGGTGGGAAGAGATAGAAACGAGACGAAGGAAGGTGAAAGAGAGCTAAACGAGACGAAGGAGTGTGAAACAGAGCGAAACGAGATGAAGGAGGATGATAGAGAGCTAAACGAGATGAAGGAGGGTCAAAGAGAGCTAACCGAGGTGAAGGAGGGTCAAAGAGAGCGAAACGAGACGAAGGAGGGTGAAAAAGGGCGAAGCGAGACGAAGGAGGGTGAAAGAGAGCGAAACGTAATGAAGGTGGGTGAAAGAGAGCGAAACAAGACGAAGGAGGGTGAACGAGAGCGAAATGAGATGAAGAAGGGTGAAAGTGAGCGAAACGAGTCGAAGGAGGGTGAAAGAGAGCGAAACGAGATGATGGTGGCTGAAAGAGAGCGAAACGAGACGAAGGAGGGTGAAAGAGGGCGAACCGAGATGAAGGAGGGTGGAAGCGAGCGAAACGAGACGAAGGAGGGTGAAAGAAAGCGAAATGAGACGAAGGAGGGTGAAAGAGAGCGAAACGAGACGAAGGAGGGTCAAAGACGGCGAAACGAGACGAAGGAGGGTGAAAGAGAGCGAAACGAGACGAAGGAGGGTCAAAGGGAGCGAAACAAGACGAAGGAGGGTGAACGAGAGCGAAATGAGACGAAGGAGGGTGAAAGTGAGCGAAACATGACGAAGGAGCGTGAAAGAGAGCGCAACGAGATGTAGGAGGGTAAAAGAGAGCGAAACGAGACGATGGAGGGTGAAAGAATGCGAAACGAGACGAAGGAGGGTGAAAGAGAGCAAAACGAGAGGAAGGAGGGTGAAAGAGAGCGAAACGAGACAAAGGAGGGTGAAAGAGATCGAAACGTGATGAAGAAGGGTGAAAGAGAGCGAAACGAGATGAAGGAGGGTGAAAGAGCGCGAAAGGAGTCGAAGGAGGGTGAAAGAGAGCGGAACGAGATGAAGGAGGGTGAAAGAGATCGAAACGAGATGAAGGTGAGTGAAAGAGAGCGAAACAAGACAAAGGAGGGTGAAAGAGGGCGAAACAAGACGAAGGAGGGTGGAAGAGAGCGAAACGAGATGAAGTAGGGTGAAAGAGAGCGAAACGAGGCGAAGGAGGGTGAAAGAGAGCTAAACGAGACGAAGGAGGGTGAAAGAGACCAAAACGAGATGAAGGTGTGTGAAAGAGAGCGAAACAAGACGAAGGAGGGTGAACGAGAGCGAAATGAGATGAAGGAGGGTGAAAGAGAGCGAAGCAAGACGAAGGAGGATGAAAGAGAGCGAAACGAGATGAAGGTGGGAGAAAGAGAGCGAAACGAGATGAAGGAGGGTGAAAGAGGGCAAACCGAGATGAAGGAGGGTGGAAGAGAGCGAAACGAGACGAAGGAAGGTCAAAGAGAGCTAAACGAGATGAAGGTGGGAGAAAGAGAGCGAAACGAGACGAAGGAGGGTGAAACAGAGCAAAACGATATGAAGGAGGATGATAGAGAGCTAAACGAGACGAAGGAGGGTCAAAGAGAGCTAAACGAGATGAAGGAGGGTCAAAGAGAGCGAAACAAGACGAAGGAGGGTGAAAAAGGGTGAAGCGAGACGAAGGAGGGTGAAAGAGAGTGGAACGAGATGAAGGAGGGTGAAAGTGAGCGAAACGAGACGAAGGATGGTGAAAGAGAGCGAAACGAGATGAAGGTGGGTCAAAGAGAGCGAAACGACACGAAGGAGGGTGAAAGAGAGCGAAACGAGGCGAAGGAGGGTGAAAGAGGGTGAAACGAGACGAAGGAGGGTGAAAGAGAGCGAAACGAGACGAAGGAGGGTCAAAGAGAGCGAAACGAGACGAAGGAGGGTGAAAGAGACCGAAACGAGACGAAGGAGGGTGAAAGAGAGCGAAACGAGACGAAGGAGCGTGAAAGAGAGCGAAACGAGATGAAGGAAGGTAAAATAGAGTGAAACAAGATGAAATAAGGTAAAAGAGAGCGAAACGAGACGAAGGAGGGTGAAAGAGAGTGAAAGGAGTCGAAGGAGGGTGAAAGAGAGCGGAACGAGACGAAGGAGGGTGAAAGATACCGAAATAAGACGAAGGAGGGTGAAAGAGACCGAAACGAGACGAAGGAGGGTGAAAGAGAGCGAAACGAGACGAAGGAGGGTGAAAGAGAGCGAAACGAGATGAAGGAGGGTGAAAGAGAGCGAAACGAGACGAAGGAGGGTGTGAAAGAGAGCGAAACGAGACGAAGGAGGGTGAAAGAGAGCGAAAGGAGTCGAAGGAGCGGGAAAGACAGCGGAACGAGACGAAGGAGGATGAAAGAGCCTGAAACAAGGCGAAGGAGGGTGAAAGAGAGCGAAACGAGATGAAGGTAGGTGAAAGAGAGCGAAACAAGACAAAGGAGGGTGAAAGAAAGCGAAACGAGACGAAGGAGGGTGGAAGAGAGCGAAACGAGACGAAGGAGGGTGAAGGAGAGCGAAAAGAGACGAAGAAGGGTGAAAGAGAGCGAAACGAGGCGAAGGAGGGTGAAAGAGAGCGAAACGAGATGAAGGTGGGTGAAAGAGAGCGAAACAAGACAAAGGAGGGTGAAAGAGGGCGAAACGGGACGAAGGAGGGTGGAAGAGAGCGAAACGAGATGTAGGAGGGTGAAAGAAAGCGAAACGAGACGAAGGAGGGTGAAAGAGAGCAAACCGAGACGAAGGAGGGTGAAAGAGAGCAAAACGAGATGAAGGTGTGTGAAAGAGAGCGAAACAAGACGAAGGAGGGTGAATGAGAGCGAAATGAGATAAAGGAGGGTGAAAGAGAGCGAAACGAGACGAAAGAGGGTGAAAGAGAGCGAAACGAGGCGAAGGATGGTGAAAGAGGGTGAAACGAGACGAAGGAGGGTGATAGAGAGCGAAACGAGACGAAGGAGGGTCAAAGAGAGCGAAACGAGACGAAGGGGGGTGAACGAGAGCGAAATGAGATTAAGGAGGGTGAAAGAGAGCGAAACGAGACGAAAGAGGGTGAAAGAGAGCGAAACGAGGCGAAGGAGGGTGAAAGAGGGTGAAACGAGACGAAGGAGGGTGAAAGAGAGCGAAACGAGACGAAGGAGGGTCAAAGAGAGCGAAACGAGACGAAGGAGGGTGAACAAGAGCGAAATGAGATGAAGGAGGGTGAAAGAGAGCGAAACGAGACGAAGGAGGGTGAAAGAGAGATAAAGGAGATGAAGGTGGGTGAATGAGAGCGAAACGAGACGAAGGAGGGTCAAAGACGGCAATCCGAGACGAAGGAGGGTGAAAGAGAGCGAAACGAGACGAAGGAGGGTCAAAGGGAGCGAAACGAGACGAAGGAGGGTGAACGAGAGTGAAATGAGACGAAGGAGGATGAAAGTGAGCGAAACATGACGAAGGAGCGTGAAAGAGAGCGCAACGAGATGAAGGAGGGTAATAGAGAGCGAAACGAGACGATGGAGGGTGAAAGAATGCGAAACGAGACGAAGGAGGGTGAAAGAGAGCGAAACGAGACGAAGGAGGGTGATAGAGAGCGAAACGAGACGAAGGAGGGTCAAAGAGAGCGAAACGAGACGAAGGAGGGTGAACGAGAGCGAAATGAGATGAAGGAGGGTGAAAGAGAGCGAAACGAGACGAAAGAGGGTGAAAGAGAGCGAAACGAGGCGAAGGAGGGTGAAAGAGGGTGAAACGAGACGAAGGAGGGTGAAAGAGAGCGAAACGAGACGAAGGAGGGTCAAAGAGAGCGAAACGAGACGAAGGATGGTCAAAGAGAGCGAAACGAGACGAAGGAGGGTGAAAGAGAGTGAAATGAGACGAAGGAGGGTGAAAGAGAGCAAAACAAGTCGAAGGAGGATGAAAGAGAGCGAAGCGAGACGAAGGAGCGTGAAAGAGAGCGAAACGAGTTGAAGGAAGGTAAAAGAGAGTGAAACGAGACGAAAGAGGGTAAAAGAGAGCGAAACGAGACGATCGAGGGAGAAAGAGAGCGAAACGAGAGGAATGAGGGTAAAAGAGAGTGAAACGAGACGAAGGAGGGTAAAAGAGAGCGAAACGAGAGGAAGGAGGGTGAAAGAGAGCGAAACGAGACGAAGGAGGGTGAAAAAGGGTGAAGCGAGACGAAGGAGGGTGAAAGAGAGCGGAACGAGTAGAAGGAGGGTGAAAGTGAGCGAAACGAGACGAAGGATGGTGAAAGAGAGCGAAACGAGATGAAGGAGGCTCAAATAGGGCGAAACGAGACGAAGGAGGATGAAAGAGAGCGAAACGAGGCGAAGGAGGGTGAAAGAGGGCGAAACGAGACGAAGGAGGGTGAAAGAGAGCGAAACGAGACGAAGGAGGGTCAAAGAGAGCGAAACGAGACGTAGGATGGTCAAAGAGAGCGAAACGAGACGAAGGAGGTTGAAAGAGAGCGAAACAAGTTGAAGGAGGGTGAAAGAGAGCGACGCGAGATGAAGGAGCGTGAAAGAGAGCGAAACAAGATGAAAGAAGGTAAAAGAGAGCGAAACGAGATGATGGAGGGTGAAAGAGAGCGAAACGAGACGAAGGAGGGTGTAAGAGAGCGAAACCAGAGGAAGGAGGGTGAAAGAGAGCGAAACGAGACGAAGGAGGGTGAAAGAGAGCGAAACAAGACGAAGGAGGGTGAAAGAGAGCGAAACGAGATGAAGAAGGGTGAAAGAGATCGAAACGTGATGAAGAAGGGTGAAAGTGAGCGAAACGAGATGAAGGAGGGTGAAAGAGCGCGAAAGGAGTCGAAGGAGGGTGAAAGAGAGCGGAACGAGATGAAGGAGGGTGAAAGAGATCGAAACGAGACGAAGGTGAGTGAAAGAGAGCGAAACAAGACAAAGGAGGGTGAAAGAGGGCGAAACGAGACGAAGGAGGGTGGAAGAGAGCGAAACGAGATGAAGGAGGGTGAAAGAGAGCGAAACGAGGCGAAGGAGGGTGAAAGAGAGCTAAACGAGACGAAGGAGGGTGAAAGAGACCAAAACGAGATGAAGGTGTGTGAAAGAGAGCGAAACAAGACGAAGGAGGGTGAACGAGAGCGAAATGAGATGAAGGAGGGTGAAAGAGAGCGAAGCAAGACGAAGGAGGATGAAAGAGAGCGAAACGAGATGAAGGTGGGAGAAAGAGAGCGAAACGAGATGAAGGAGGGTGAAAGAGGGCAAACCGAGATGAAGGAGGGGGGAAGAGAGCGAAACGAGACGAAGGAAGGTCAAAGAGAGCTAAACGAGATGAAGGTGGGAGAAAGAGAGCGAAATGAGACGAAGGAGGGTGAAACAGAGCAAAACGATATGAAGGAGGATGATAGAGAGCTAAACGAGACGAAGGAGGGTCAAAGAGAGCTAAACGAGATGAAGGAGGGTCAAAGAGAGCGAAACAAGACGAAGGAGGGTGAAAAAGGGCGAAGCGAGACGAAGGAGGGTGAAAGAGAGCGGAACGAGATGAAGGAGGGTGAAAGTGAGCGAAACGAGACGAAGGATGGTGAAAGAGAGTAAAACGAGATGAAGGTGGGTCAAAGAGAGCGAAACGACACGAAGGAGGGTGAAAGAGAGCGAAACGAGGCGAAGGAGGGTGAAAGAGGGTGAAACGAGACGAAGGAGGGTGAAAGAGAGCGAAACGAGTTGAAGGAAGGTAAAAGAGAGTGAAACGAGACGAAAGAGGGTAAAAGAGATTGAAACGAGACGATGGAGGGTGAAAGTGTGCGAAACGAGACGATGGAGGGTGAAAGAGAGCGAAACGAGATGAAGGAGTGTTTAAGAGAGCGAAACCAGAGGAAGGAGGGTGAAAGAGAGCGAAGCGAGACAAAGGAGGGTGAAAGAGAGCGAAACAAGACGAACGAGGGTGAAAGAGAGCAAAACGAGACGATGGAGGGTGAAAGAGAGCGAAAGGAGTCGAAGGAGGGTGGAAGAGAGCGGAACGAGACGAAGGAGGGTGAAAGATACCGAAATGAGACGAAGGAGGGTGAAAGAGACCGAAACGAGACGAAGGAGGGTGAAAGAGGTCAATCCGAGACGAACGAGGGTGAAAGAGAGTGAAACGAGACGAAGGAAGGTGAATTAGAGCGATACGAGATGAAAGAGGTGGGAAGAGATAGAAACGAGACGAAGGAAGGTGAAAGAGAGCTAAACGAGACGAAGGAGTGTGAAACAGAGCGAAACGAGATGAAGGAGGATGATAGAGAGCTAAACGAGATGAAGGAGGGTCAAAGAGAGCTAACCGAGGTGAAGGAGGGTCAAAGAGAGCGAAACGAGACGAAGGAGGGTGAAAAAGGGCGAAGCGAGACGAAGGAGGGTGAAAGAGAGCGAAACGTAATGAAGGTGGGTGAAAGAGAGCGAAACAAGACGAAGGAGGGTGAACGAGAGCGAAATGAGATGAAGAAGGGTGAAAGTGAGCGAAACGAGTCGAAGGAGGGTGAAAGAGAGCGAAACGAGATGATGGTGGCTGAAAGAGAGCGAAACGAGACGAAGGAGGGTGAAAGAGGGCGAACCGAGATGAAGGAGGGTGGAAGCGAGCGAAACGAGACGAAGGAGGGTGAAAGAAAGCGAAATGAGACGAAGGAGGGTGAAAGAGAGCGAAACGAGACGAAGGAGGGTCAAAGACGGCGAAACGAGACGAAGGAGGGTGAAAGAGAGCGAAACGAGACGAAGGAGGGTCAAAGGGAGCGAAACAAGACGAAGGAGGGTGAACGAGAGCGAAATGAGACGAAGGAGGGTGAAAGTGAGCGAAACATGACGAAGGAGCGTGAAAGAGAGCGCAACGAGATGTAGGAGGGTAAAAGAGAGAGAAACGAGACGATGGAGGGTGAAAGAATGCGAAACGAGACGAAGGAGGGTGAAAGAGAGCAAAACGAGAGGAAGGAGGGTGAAAGAGAGCGAAACGAGACAAAGGAGGGTGAAAGAGATCGAAACGTGATGAAGAAGGGTGAAAGAGAGCGTAACGAGATGAAGGAGGGTGAAAGAGCGCGAAAGGAGTCGAAGGAGGGTGAAAGAGAGCGGAACGAGATGAAGGAGGGTGAAAGAGATCGAAACGAGATGAAGGTGAGTGAAAGAGAGCGAAACAAGACAAAGGAGGGTGAAAGAGGGCGAAACAAGACGAAGGAGGGTGGAAGAGAGCGAAACGAGATGAAGTAGGGTGAAAGGGAGCGAAACGAGGCGAAGGAGGGTGAAAGAGAGCTAAACGAGACGAAGGAGGGTGAAAGAGACCAAAACGAGATGAAGGTGTGTGAAAGAGAGCGAAACAAGACGAAGGAGGGTGAACGAGAGCGAAATGAGATGAAGGAGGGTGAAAGAGAGCGAAGCAAGACGAAGGAGGATGAAAGAGAGCGAAACGAGATGAAGGTGGGAGAAAGAGAGCGAAACGAGATGAAGGAGGGTGAAAGAGGGCAAACCGAGATGAAGGAGGGTGGAAGAGAGCGAAACGAGACGAAGGAAGGTCAAAGAGAGCTAAACGAGATGAAGGTGGGAGAAAGAGAGCGAAACGAGACGAAGGAGGGTGAAACAGAGCAAAACGATATGAAGGAGGATGATAGAGAGCTAAACGAGACGAAGGAGGGTCAAAGAGAGCTAAACGAGATGAAGGAGGGTCAAAGAGAGCGAAACAAGACGAAGGAGGGTGAAAAAGGGTGAAGCGAGACGAAGGAGGGTGAAAGAGAGCGGAACGAGATGAAGGAGGGTGAAAGTGAGCGAAACGAGACGAAGGATGGTGAAAGAGAGCGAAACGAGATGAAGGTGGGTCAAAGAGAGCGAAACGACACGAAGGAGGGTGAAAGAGAGCGAAACGAGGCGAAGGAGGGTGAAAGAGGGTGAAACGAGACGAAGGAGGGTGAAAGAGAGCGAAACGAGACGAAGGAGGGTCAAAGAGAGCGAAACGAGACGAAGGAGGGTGAAAGAGACCGAAACGAGACGAAGGAGGGTGAAAGAGAGCGAAACGAGACGAAGGAGCGTGAAAGAGAGCGAAACGAGATGAAGGAAGGTAAAATAGAGTGAAACAAGATGAAAGAAGGTAAAAGAGAGCGAAACGAGACGAAGGAGGGTGAAAGAGAGTGAAAGGAGTCGAAGGAGGGTGAAAGAGAGCGGAACGAGACGAAGGAGGGTGAAAGATACCGAAATAAGACGAAGGAGGGTGAAAGAGACCGAAACGAGACGAAGGAGGGTGAAAGAGAGCGAAACGAGACGAAGGAGGGTGAAAGAGAGCGAAACGAGATGAAGGAGGGTGAAAGAGAGCGAAAAGAGACGAAGGAGGGTGAAAGAGAGCGAAACGAGGCGAAGGAGGGTGAAAGAGAGCGAAACGAGATGAAGGTGGGTGAAAGAGAGCGAAACAAGACAAAGGAGGGTGAAAGAGGGCGAAACGGGACGAAGGAGGGTGGAAGAGAGCGAAACGAGATGAAGGAGGGTGAAAGAAAGCGAAACGAGACGAAGGAGGGTGAAAGAGAGCAAACCGAGACGAAGGAGGGTGAAAGAGAGCAAAACGAGATGAAGGTGTGTGAAAAAGAGCGAAACAAGACGAAGGAGGGTGAATGAGAGCGAAATGAGATAAAGGAGGGTGAAAGAGAGCGAAACGAGACGAAAGAGGGTGAAAGAGAGCGAAACGAGGCGAAGGAGGGTGAAAGAGGGTGAAACGAGACGAAGGAGGGTGATAGAGAGCGAAACGAGACGAAGGAGGGTCAAAGAGAGCGAAACGAGACGAAGGAGGGTGAACGAGAGCGAAATGAGATGAAGGAGGGTGAAAGAGAGCGAAACGAGACGAAAGAGGGTGAAAGAGAGCGAAACGAGGCGAAGGAGGGTGAAAGAGGGTGAAACGAGACGAAGGAGGGTGAAAGAGAGCGAAACGAGACGAAGGAGGGTCAAAGAGAGCGAAACGAGACGAAGGAGGGTGAACAAGAGCGAAATGAGATGAAGGAGGGTGAAAGAGAGCGAAACGAGACGAAGGAGGGTGAAAGAGAGATAAAGGAGATGAAGGTGGGTGAAAGAGAGCGAAACGAGATGAAGGAGGGTGAAAGAGGGCAATCCGAGACGAACGAGGGTGAAAGAGAGTGAAACGAGACGAAGGAAGGTGAATTAGAGCGATACGAGACGAAAGAGGTGGAAAGAGAGTGAAACGAGATGAAGGAAGGTGAAAGAGAGCTAAACGAGACGAAGGAGTGTGAAACAGCGCGAAACGAGATGAAGAAGGATGATAGAGAGCTAAACGAGACGAAGGAGGGTGAAAGAGAGCTAAACGAGGTGAAGGAGGGTCAAAGAGAGCGAAACGAGACGAAGGAGGGTGAAAGAGGGCGAACCGAGATGATGGAGGGTGGAAGCGAGCGAAACGAGACGAAGGAGGGTGAAAGAGAGCGAAACGAGACGAAGGAGGGTCAAAGGGAGCGAAACAAGACGAAGGAGGGTGAACGAGAGTGAAATGAGACGAAGGAGGGTGAAAGAGAGCAAAACAAGTCGAAGGAGGATGAAAGAGAGCGAAGCGAGACGAAGGAGCGTGAAAGAGAGTGAAACGAGTTGAAGGAAGGTAAAAGAGAGTGAAACGAGACGAAAGAGGGTAAAAGAGAGCGAAACGAGACGATCGAGGGAGAAAGAGAGCGAAACGAGAGGAATGAGGGTAAAAGAGAGTGAAACGAGACGAAGGAGGGTAAAAGAGAGCGAAACGAGAGGAAGGAGGGTGAAAGAGAGCGAAACGAGATGAAGGAGGGTGAAAAAGGGTGAAGCGAGACGAAGGAGGGTGAAAGAGAGCGGAACGAGTAGACGGAGGGTGAAAGTGAGCGAAACGAGACGAAGGATGGTGAAAGAGAGCGAAACGAGATGAAGGAGGGTCAAATAGGGCGAAACGAGACGAAGGAGGATGAAAGAGAGCGAAACGAGGCGAAGGAGGGTGAAAGAGGGCGAAACGAGACGAAGGAGGGTGAAAGAGAGCGAAACGAGACGAAGGAGGGTCAAAGAGAGCGAAACGAGACGTAGGATGGTCAAAGAGAGCGAAACGAGACGAAGGAGGTTGAAAGAGAGCGAAACAAGTTGAAGGAGGGTGAAAGAGAGCGAAGCGAGATGAAGGAGCGTGAAAGAGAGCGAAACGAGATGAAGGAAGGTAAAAGTGTGTGAAACGAGATGAAAGAGGGTAAAAGAGAGCGAAACGAGACGGTGGAGGGTGAAAGAGAGCGAAACGAGACGATGGAGGGTGAAAGAGAGTGAAACGAGACGAAGGAGGGTGAAAGAGAGCGAAACAAGTCGAAGGAGGATGAAAGAAAGCGAAGCGAGACGAAGGAGCGTGAAAGAGAGCGAAACTAGTTGAAGGAAGGTAAAAGAGAGTGAAACGAGACGAAAGAGGGTAAAATAGAGCGAAACGAGACGAGGGAGGGTGAAAGAGAGCGAAACGAGATGATGGAGGGTGAAAGAGAGCGAAACGAGACGAAGGAGGGTGTAAGAGAGCGAAACCAGAGGCAGGAGGGTGAAAGAGAGCGAAACGAGACGAAGGAGGGTGTAAGAGAGCGAAACGAGACGAAGGAGGGTGAAAGAGAGCGAAACAAGACGAAGGAGGGTGAAAGAGAGCTAAACGAGACGAAGGAGGGTGAAATAGAGCGAAAGGAGTCGAAGGAGGGTCAAAGAGAGCGAAACGAGACGAAAGATGGTCAAAGAGAGCGAAACGAGACGAAGGAGGGTGAAAGAGAGCGAAATGAGACGAAGGAGGGTGAAAGAGAGCGAAACAAGTCGAAAGAGGATGAAAGAGAGCGAAGCGAGATGAAGGAGCGTGAAAGAGAGCGAAACGAGTTGAAGGAAGGTAAAAGAGAGTGAAACGAGACGAAAGAGGGTAAAAGAGATTGAAACGAGACGATGGAGGGCGAAAGTGTGCGAAACGAGACGATGGAGGGTGAAAGAGAGCGAAACGAGATGAAGGAGTGTTTAAGAGAGCGAACCAGAGGAAGGAGGGTGAAAGAGAGCGAAGCGAGACAAAGGAGGGTGAAAGAGAGCGAAACAAGACGAAGGAGGGTGAAAGAGAGCGAAACGAGACGATGGAGGGTGAAAGAGAGCGAAAGGAGTCGAAGGAGGGTGAAAGAGAGCGGAACGAGACGAAGGAGGGTGAAAGATACCGAAATGAGACGAAGGAGGGTGAAAGAGACCGAAATGAGACGAAGGAGGGTGAAAGAGAGTGAAACGAGACGAAGGAAGGTGAATTAGAGCGATACGAGATGAAAGAGGTGGGAAGAGATAGAAACGAGACGAAGGAAGGTGAAAGAGAGCTAAACGAGACGAAGGAGTGTGAAACAGAGCGAAACGAGATGAAGGAGGATGATAGAGAGCTAAACGAGATGAAGGAGGGTCAAAGAGAGCTAACCGAGGTGAAGGAGGGTCAAAGAGAGCGAAACGAGACGAAGGAGGGTGAAAAAGGGCGAAGCGAGACGAAGGAGGGTGAAAGAGAGCGAAACGTAATGAAGGTGGGTGAAAGAGAGCGAAACAAGACGAAGGAGGGTGAACGAGAGCGAAATGAGATGAAGAAGGGTGAAAGTGAGCGAAACGAGTCGAAGGAGGGTGAAAGAGAGCGAAACGAGATGATGGTGGCTGAAAGAGAGCGAAACGAGACGAAGGAGGGTGAAAGAGGGCGAACCGAGATGAAGGAGGGTGGAAGCGAGCGAAACGAGACGAAGGAGGGTGAAAGAAAGCGAAATGAGACGAAGGAGGGTGAAAGAGAGCGAAACGAGACGAAGGAGGGTCAAAGACGGCGAAACGAGACGAAGGAGGGTGAAAGAGAGCGAAACGAGACGAAGGAGGGTCAAAGGGAGCGAAACAAGACGAAGGAGGGTGAACGAGAGCGAAATGAGACGAAGGAGGGTGAAAGTGAGCGAAACATGACGAAGGAGCGTGAAAGAGAGCGCAACGAGATGTAGGAGGGTAAAAGAGAGCGAAACGAGACGATGGAGGGTGAAAGAATGCGAAACGAGACGAAGGAGGGTGAAAGAGAGCAAAACGAGAGGAAGGAGGGTGAAAGAGAGCGAAACGAGACAAAGGAGGGTGAAAGAGATCGAAACGTGATGAAGAAGGGTGAAAGAGAGCGAAACGAGATGAAGGAGGGTGAAAGAGCGCGAAAGGAGTCGAAGGAGGGTGAAAGAGAGCGGAACGAGATGAAGGAGGGTGAAAGAGATCGAAACGAGATGAAGGTGAGTGAAAGAGAGCGAAACAAGACAAAGGAGGGTGAAAGAGGGCGAAACAAGACGAAGGAGGGTGGAAGAGAGCGAAACGAGATGAAGTAGGGTGAAAGAGAGCGAAACGAGGCGAAGGAGGGTGAAAGAGAGCTAAACGAGACGAAGGAGGGTGAAAGAGACCAAAACGAGATGAAGGTGTGTGAAAGAGAGCGAAACAAGACGAAGGAGGGTGAACGAGAGCGAAATGAGATGAAGGAGGGTGAAAGAGAGCGAAGCAAGACGAAGGAGGATGAAAGAGAGCGAAACGAGATGAAGGTGGGAGAAAGAGAGCGAAACGAGATGAAGGAGGGTGAAAGAGGGCAAACCGAGATGAAGGAGGGTGGAAGAGAGCGAAACGAGACGAAGGAAGGTCAAAGAGAGCTAAACGAGATGAAGGTGGGAGAAAGAGAGCGAAACGAGACGAAGGAGGGTGAAACAGAGCAAAACGATATGAAGGAGGATGATAGAGAGCTAAACGAGACGAAGGAGGGTCAAAGAGAGCTAAACGAGATGAAGGAGGGTCAAAGAGAGCGAAACAAGACGAAGGAGGGTGAAAAAGGGTGAAGCGAGACGAAGGAGGGTGAAAGAGAGCGGAACGAGATGAAGGAGGGTGAAAGTGAGCGAAACGAGACGAAGGATGGTGAAAGAGAGCGAAACGAGATGAAGGTGGGTCAAAGAGAGCGAAACGACACGAAGGAGGGTGAAAGAGAGCGAAACGAGGCGAAGGAGGGTGAAAGAGGGTGAAACGAGACGAAGGAGGGTGAAAGAGAGCGAAACGAGACGAAGGAGGGTCAAAGAGAGCGAAACGAGACGAAGGAGGGTGAAAGAGACCGAAACGAGACGAAGGAGGGTCAAAGAGAGCGAAACGAGACGAAGGAGCGTGAAAGAGAGCGAAACGAGATGAAGGAAGGTAAAATAGAGTGAAACAAGATGAAAGAAGGTAAAAGAGAGCGAAACGAGACGAAGGAGGGTGAAAGAGAGTGAAAGGAGTCGAAGGAGGGTGAAAGAGAGCGGAACGAGACGAAGGAGGGTGAAAGATACCGAAATAAGACGAAGGAGGGTGAAAGAGACCGAAACGAGACGAAGGAGGGTGAAAGAGAGCGAAACGAGACGAAGGAGGGTGAAAGAGAGCGAAACGAGATGAAGGAGGGTGAAAGAGAGCGAAACGAGACGAAGGAGGGTGTGAAAGAGAGCGAAACGAGACGAAGGAGGGTGAAAGAGAGCGAAAGGAGTCGAAGGAGCGGGAAAGACAGCGGAACGAGACGAAGGAGGATGAAAGAGCCTGAAACAAGGCGAAGGAGGGTGAAAGAGAGCGAAACGAGATGAAGGTAGGTGAAAGAGAGCGAAACAAGACAAAGGAGGGTGAAAGAAAGCGAAACGAGACGAAGGAGGGTGGAAGAGAGCGAAACGAGACGAAGGAGGGTGAAGGAGAGCGAAAAGAGACGAAGGAGGGTGAAAGAGAGCGAAACGAGGCGAAGGAGGGTGAAAGAGAGCGAAACGAGATGAAGGTGGGTGAAAGAGAGCGAAACAAGACAAAGGAGGGTGAAAGAGGGCGAAACGGGACGAAGGAGGGTGGAAGAGAGCGAAACGAGATGAAGGAGGGTGAAAGAAAGCGAAACGAGACGAAGGAGGGTGAAAGAGAGCAAACCGAGACGAAGGAGGGTGAAAGAGAGCAAAACGAGATGAAGGTGTGTGAAAGAGAGCGAAACAAGACGAAGGAGGGTGAATGAGAGCGAAATGAGATAAAGGAGGGTGAAAGAGAGCGAAACGAGACGAAAGAGGGTGAAAGAGAGCGAAACGAGGCGAAGGATGGTGAAAGAGGGTGAAACGAGACGAAGGAGGGTGATAGAGAGCGAAACGAGACGAAGGAGGGTCAAAGAGAGCGAAACGAGACGAAGGGGGGTGAACGAGAGCGAAATGAGATGAAGGAGGGTGAAAGAGAGCGAAACGAGACGAAAGAGGGTGAAAGAGAGCGAAACGAGGCGAAGGAGGGTGAAAGAGGGTGAAACGAGACGAAGGAGGGTGAAAGAGAGCGAAACGAGACGAAGGAGGGTCAAAGAGAGCGAAACGAGACGAAGGAGGGTGAACAAGAGCGAAATGAGATGAAGGAGGGTGAAAGAGAGCGAAACGAGACGAAGGAGGGTGAAAGAGAGATAAAGGAGATGAAGGTGGGTGAAAGAGAGCGAAACGAGACGAAGGAGGGTCAAAGACGGCAATCCGAGACGAAGGAGGGTGAAAGAGAGCGAAACGAGACGAAGGAGGGTCAAAGGGAGCGAAACGAGACGAAGGAGGGTGAACGAGAGTGAAATGAGACGAAGGAGGATGAAAGTGAGCGAAACATGACGAAGGAGCGTGAAAGAGAGCGCAACGAGATGAAGGAGGGTAATAGAGAGCGAAACGAGACGATGGAGGGTGAAAGAATGCGAAACGAGACGAAGGAGGGTGAAAGAGAGCGAAACGAGACGATGGAGGGTGAAAGAGAGTGAAATGAGAGGAAGTAGGGTGAAAGAGAGCGAAACGAGATGAAGGAGGGTGAAAGAGAGCGAAACGAGACGAAAGAGGGTGAAAGAGAGCGAAACGAGGCGAAGGAGGGTGAAAGAGGGTGAAACGAGACGAAGGAGGGTGATAGAGAGCGAAACGAGACGAAGGAGGGTCAAAGAGAGTGAAACGAGACGAAGGAGGGTGAACGAGAGCGAAATGAGATGAAGGAGGGTGAAAGAGAGCGAAACGAGACGAAAGAGGGTGAAAGAGAGCGAAACGAGGCGAAGGAGGGTGAAAGAGGGTGAAACGAGACGAAGGAGGGTGAAAGAGAGCGAAACGAGACGAAGGAGGGTCAAAGAGAGCGAAACGAGACGAAGGATGGTCAAAGAGAGCGAAACGAGACGAAGGAGGGTGAAAGAGAGTGAAATGAGACGAAGGAGGGTGAAAGAGAGCAAAACAAGTCGAAGGAGGATGAAAGAGAGCGAAGCGAGACGAAGGAGCGTGAAAGAGAGCGAAACGAGTTGAAGGAAGGTAAAAGAGAGTGAAACGAGACGAAAGAGGGTAAAAGAGAGCGAAACGAGACGATCGAGGGAGAAAGAGAGCGAAACGAGAGGAATGAGGGTAAAAGAGAGTGAAACGAGACGAAGGAGGGTAAAAGAGAGCGAAACGAGAGGAAGGAGGGTGAAAGAGAGCGAAACGAGACGAAGGAGGGTGAAAAAGGGTGAAGCGAGACGAAGGAGGGTGAAAGAGAGCGGAACGAGTAGAAGGAGGGTGAAAGTGAGCGAAACGAGACGAAGGATGGTGAAAGAGAGCGAAACGAGATGAAGGAGGCTCAAATAGGGCGAAACGAGACGAAGGAGGATGAAAGAGAGCGAAACGAGGCGAAGGAGGGTGAAAGAGGGCGAAACGAGACGAAGGAGGGTGAAAGAGAGCGAAACGAGACGAAGGAGGGTCAAAGAGAGCGAAACGAGACGTAGGATGGTCAAAGAGAGCGAAACGAGACGAAGGAGGTTGAAAGAGAGCGAAACAAGTTGAAGGAGGGTGAAAGAGAGCGACGCGAGATGAAGGAGCGTGAAAGAGAGCGAAACAAGATGAAAGAAGGTAAAAGAGAGCGAAACGAGATGATGGAGGGTGAAAGAGAGCGAAACGAGACGAAGGAGGGTGTAAGAGAGCGAAACCAGAGGAAGGAGGGTGAAAGAGAGCGAAACGAGACGAAGGAGGGTGAAAGAGAGCGAAACAAGACGAAGGAGGGTGAAAGAGAGCGAAACGAGATGAAGAAGGGTGAAAGAGATCGAAACGTGATGAAGAAGGGTGAAAGTGAGCGAAACGAGATGAAGGAGGGTGAAAGAGCGCGAAAGGAGTCGAAGGAGGGTGAAAGAGAGCGGAACGAGATGAAGGAGGGTGAAAGAGATCGAAACGAGACGAAGGTGAGTGAAAGAGAGCGAAACAAGACAAAGGAGGGTGAAAGAGGGCGAAACGAGACGAAGGAGGGTGGAAGAGAGCGAAACGAGATGAAGGAGGGTGAAAGAGAGCGAAACGAGGCGAAGGAGGGTGAAAGAGAGCTAAACGAGACGAAGGAGGGTGAAAGAGACCAAAACGAGATGAAGGTGTGTGAAAGAGAGCGAAACAAGACGAAGGAGGGTGAACGAGAGCGAAATGAGATGAAGGAGGGTGAAAGAGAGCGAAGCAAGACGAAGGAGGATGAAAGAGAGCGAAACGAGATGAAGGTGGGAGAAAGAGAGCGAAACGAGATGAAGGAGGGTGAAAGAGGGCAAACCGAGATGAAGGAGGGTGGAAGAGAGCGAAACGAGACGAAGGAAGGTCAAAGAGAGCTAAACGAGATGAAGGTGGGAGAAAGAGAGCGAAATGAGACGAAGGAGGGTGAAACAGAGCAAAACGATATGAAGGAGGATGATAGAGAGCTAAACGAGACGAAGGAGGGTCAAAGAGAGCTAAACGAGATGAAGGAGGGTCAAAGAGAGCGAAACAAGACGAAGGAGGGTGAAAAAGGGCGAAGCGAGACGAAGGAGGGTGAAAGAGAGCGGAACGAGATGAAGGAGGGTGAAAGTGAGCGAAACGAGACGAAGGATGGTGAAAGAGAGTAAAACGAGATGAAGGTGGGTCAAAGAGAGCGAAACGACACGAAGGAGGGTGAAAGAGAGCGAAACGAGGCGAAGGAGGGTGAAAGAGGGTGAAACGAGACGAAGGAGGGTGAAAGAGAGCGAAACGAGTTGAAGGAAGGTAAAAGAGAGTGAAACGAGACGAAAGAGGGTAAAAGAGATTGAAACGCGACGATGGAGGGTGAAAGTGTGCGAAACGAGACGATGGAGGGTGAAAGAGAGCGAAACGAGATGAAGGAGTGTTTAAGAGAGCGAAACCAGAGGAAGGAGGGTGAAAGAGAGCGAAGCGAGACAAAGGAGGGTGAAAGAGAGCGAAACAAGACGAAGGAGGGTGAAAGAGAGCGAAACGAGACGATGGAGGGTGAAAGAGAGCGAAAGGAGTCGAAGGAGGGTGAAAGAGAGCGGAACGAGACGAAGGAGGGTGAAAGATACCGAAATGAGACGAAGGAGGGTGAAAGAGACCGAAACGAGACGAAGGAGGGTGAAAGAGGTCAATCCGAGACGAACGAGGGTGAAAGAGAGTGAAACGAGACGAAGGAAGGTGAATTAGAGCGATACGAGATGAAAGAGGTGGGAAGAGATAGAAACGAGACGAAGGAAGGTGAAAGAGAGCTAAACGAGACGAAGGAGTGTGAAACAGAGCGAAACGAGATGAAGGAGGATGATAGAGAGCTAAACGAGATGAAGGAGGGTCAAAGAGAGCTAACCGAGGTGAAGGAGGGTCAAAGAGAGCGAAACGAGACGAAGGAGGGTGAAAAAGGGCGAAGCGAGACGAAGGAGGGTGAAAGAGAGCGAAACGTAATGAAGGTGGGTGAAAGAGAGCGAAACAAGACGAAGGAGGGTGAACGAGAGCGAAATGAGATGAAGAAGGGTGAAAGTGAGCGAAACGAGTCGAAGGAGGGTGAAAGAGAGCGAAACGAGATGATGGTGGCTGAAAGAGAGCGAAACGAGACGAAGGAGGGTGAAAGAGGGCGAACCGAGATGAAGGAGGGTGGAAGCGAGCGAAACGAGACGAAGGAGGGTGAAAGAAAGCGAAATGAGACGAAGGAGGGTGAAAGAGAGCGAAACGAGACGAAGGAGGGTCAAAGACGGCGAAACGAGACGAAGGAGGGTGAAAGAGAGCGAAACGAGACGAAGGAGGGTCAAAGGGAGCGAAACAAGACGAAGGAGGGTGAACGAGAGCGAAATGAGACGAAGGAGGGTGAAAGTGAGCGAAACATGACGAAGGAGCGTGAAAGAGAGCGCAACGAGATGTAGGAGGGTAAAAGAGAGCGAAACGAGACGATGGAGGGTGAAAGAATGCGAAACGAGACGAAGGAGGGTGAAAGAGAGCAAAACGAGAGGAAGGAGGGTGAAAGAGAGCGAAACGAGACAAAGGAGGGTGAAAGAGATCGAAACGTGATGAAGAAGGGTGAAAGAGAGCGAAACGAGATGAAGGAGGGTGAAAGAGCGCGAAAGGAGTCGAAGGAGGGTGAAAGAGAGCGGAACGAGATGAAGGAGGGTGAAAGAGATCGAAACGAGATGAAGGTGAGTGAAAGAGAGCGAAACAAGACAAAGGAGGGTGAAAGAGGACGAAACAAGACGAAGGAGGGTGGAAGAGAGCGAAACGAGATGAAGTAGGGTGAAAGAGAGCGAAACGAGGCGAAGGAGGGTGAAAGAGAGCTAAACGAGACGAAGGAGGGTGAAAGAGACCAAAACGAGATGAAGGTGTGTGAAAGAGAGCGAAACAAGACGAAGGAGGGTGAACGAGAGCGAAATGAGATGAAGGAGGGTGAAAGAGAGCGAAGCAAGACGAAGGAGGATGAAAGAGAGCGAAACGAGATGAAGGTGGGAGAAAGAGAGCGAAACGAGATGAAGGAGGGTGAAAGAGGGCAAACCGAGATGAAGGAGGGTGGAAGAGAGCGAAACGAGACGAAGGAAGGTCAAAGAGAGCTAAACGAGATGAAGGTGGGAGAAAGAGAGCGAAACGAGACGAAGGAGGGAGAAACAGAGCAAAACGATATGAAGGAGGATGATAGAGAGCTAAACGAGACGAAGGAGGGTCAAAGAGAGCTAAACGAGATGAAGGAGGGTCAAAGAGAGCGAAACAAGACGAAGGAGGGTGAAAAAGGGTGAAGCGAGACGAAGGAGGGTGAAAGAGAGCGGAACGAGATGAAGGAGGGTGAAAGTGAGCGAAACGAGACGAAGGATGGTGAAAGAGAGCGAAACGAGATGAAGGTGGGTCAAAGAGAGCGAAACGACACGAAGGAGGGTGAAAGAGAGCGAAACGAGGCGAAGGAGGGTGAAAGAGGGTGAAACGAGACGAAGGAGGGTGAAAGAGAGCGAAACGAGACGAAGGAGGGTCAAAGAGAGCGAAACGAGACGAAGGAGGGTGAAAGAGACCGAAACGAGACGAAGGAGGGTCAAAGAGAGCGAAACGAGACGAAGGAGCGTGAAAGAGAGCGAAACGAGATGAAGGAAGGTAAAATAGAGTGAAACAAGATGAAAGAAGGTAAAAGAGAGCGAAACGAGACGAAGGAGGGTGAAAGAGAGTGAAAGGAGTCGAAGGAGGGTGAAAGAGAGCGGAACGAGACGAAGGAGGGTGAAAGATACCGAAATAAGACGAAGGAGGGTGAAAGAGACCGAAACGAGACGAAGGAGGGTGAAAGAGAGCGAAACGAGACGAAGGAGGGTGAAAGAGAGCGAAACGAGATGAAGGAGGGTGAAAGAGAGCGAAACGAGACGAAGGAGGGTGTGAAAGAGAGCGAAACGAGACGAAGGAGGGTGAAAGAGAGCGAAAGGAGTCGAAGGAGCGGGAAAGACAGCGGAACGAGACGAAGGAGGATGAAAGAGCCTGAAACAAGGCGAAGGAGGGTGAAAGAGAGCGAAACGAGATGAAGGTAGGTGAAAGAGAGCGAAACAAGACAAAGGAGGGTGAAAGAAAGCGAAACGAGACGAAGGAGGGTGGAAGAGAGCGAAACGAGACGAAGGAGGGTGAAGGAGAGCGAAAAGAGACGAAGGAGGGTGAAAGAGAGCGAAACGAGGCGAAGGAGGGTGAAAGAGAGCGAAACGAGATGAAGGTGGGTGAAAGAGAGCGAAACAAGACAAAGGAGGGTGAAAGAGGGCGAAACGGGACGAAGGAGGGTGGAAGAGAGCGAAACGAGATGAAGGAGGGTGAAAGAAAGCGAAACGAGACGAAGGAGGGTGAAAGAGAGCAAACCGAGACGAAGGAGGGTGAAAGAGAGCAAAACGAGATGAAGGTGTGTGAAAGAGAGCGAAACAAGACGAAGGAGGGTGAATGAGAGCGAAATGAGATAAAGGAGGGTGAAAGAGAGCGAAACGAGACGAAAGAGGGTGAAAGAGAGCAAAACGAGGCGAAGGATGGTGAAAGAGGGTGAAACGAGACGAAGGAGGGTGATAGAGAGCGAAACGAGACGAAGGAGGGTCAAAGAGAGCGAAACGAGACGAAGGGGGGTGAACGAGAGCGAAATGAGATGAAGGAGGGTGAAAGAGAGCGAAACGAGACGAAAGAGGGTGAAAGAGAGCGAAACGAGGCGAAGGAGGGTGAAAGAGGGTGAAACGAGACGAAGGAGGGTGAAAGAGAGCGAAACGAGACGAAGGAGGGTCAAAGAGAGCGAAACGAGACGAAGGAGGGTGAACAAGAGTGAAATGAGATGAAGGAGGGTGAAAGAGAGCGAAACGAGACGAAGGAGGGTGAAAGAGAGATAAAGGAGATGAAGGTGGGTGAAAGAGAGCGAAACGAGACGAAGGAGGGTCAAAGACGGCAATCCGAGACGAAGGAGGGTGAAAGAGAGCGAAACGAGACGAAGGAGGGTCAAAGGGAGCGAAACGAGACGAAGGAGGGTGAACGAGAGTGAAATGAGACGAAGGAGGATGAAAGTGAGCGAAACATGACGAAGGAGCGTGAAAGAGAGCGCAACGAGATGAAGGAGGGTAAAAGAGAGCGAAATGAGACGATGGAGGGTGAAAGAATGCGAAACGAGACGAAGGAGGGTGAAAGAGAGCGAAACGAGACGATGGAGGGTGAAAGAGAGTGAAATGAGAGGAAGTAGGGTGAAAGAGAGCGAAACGAGATGAAGGAGGGTGAAAGAGAGCGAAACGAGACGAAAGAGGGTGAAAGAGAGCGAAACGAGGCGAAGGAGGGTGAAAGAGGGTGAAACGAGACGAAGGAGGGTGATAGAGAGCGAAACGAGACGAAGGAGGGTCAAAGAGAGCGAAACGAGACGAAGGAGGGTGAACGAGAGCGAAATGAGATGAAGGAGGGTGAAAGAGAGCGAAACGAGACGAAAGAGGGTGAAAGAGAGCGAAACGAGGCGAAGGAGGGTGAAAGAGGGTGAAACGAGACGAAGGAGGGTGAAAGAGAGCGAAACGAGACGAAGGAGGGTCAAAGAGAGCGAAACGAGACGAAGGATGGTCAAAGAGAGCGAAACGAGACGAAGGAGGGTGAAAGAGAGTGAAATGAGACGAAGGAGGGTGAAAGAGAGCAAAACAAGTCGAAGGAGGATGAAAGAGAGCGAAGCGAGACGAAGGAGCGTGAAAGAGAGCGAAACGAGTTGAAGGAAGGTAAAAGAGAGTGAAACGAGACGAAAGAGGGTAAAAGAGAGCGAAACGAGACAATCGAGGGAGAAAGAGAGCGAAACGAGAGGAATGAGGGTAAAAGAGAGTGAAACGAGACGAAGGAGGGTAAAAGAGAGCGAAACGAGAGGAAGGAGGGTGAAAGAGAGCGAAACGAGACGAAGGAGGGTGAAAAAGGGTGAAGCGAGACGAAGGAGGGTGAAAGAGAGCGGAACGAGTAGAAGGAGGGTGAAAGTGAGCGAAACGAGACGAAGGATGGTGAAAGAGAGCGAAACGAGATGAAGGAGGGTCAAATAGGGCGAAACGAGACGAAGGAGGATGAAAGAGAGCGAAACGAGGCGAAGGAGGGTGAAAGAGGGCGAAACGAGACGAAGGAGGGTGAAAGAGAGCGAAACGAGACGAAGGAGGGTCAAAGAGAGCGAAACGAGACGTAGGATGGTCAAAGAGAGCGAAACGAGACGAAGGAGGTTGAAAGAGAGCGAAACAAGTTGAAGGAGGGTGAAAGAGAGCGAAGCGAGATGAAGGAGCGTGAAAGAGAGCGAAACAAGATGAAAGAAGGTAAAAGAGAGCGAAACGAGATGATGGAGGGTGAAAGAGAGCGAAACGAGACGAAGGAGGGTGTAAGAGAGCGAAACCAGAGGAAGGAGGGTGAAAGAGAGCGAAACGAGACGAAGGAGGGTGAAAGAGAGCGAAACAAGACGAAGGAGGGTGAAAGAGAGCGAAACGAGATGAAGAAGGGTGAAAGAGATCGAAACGTGATGAAGAAGGGTGAAAGTGAGCGAAACGAGATGAAGGAGGGTGAAAGAGCGCGAAAGGAGTCGAAGGAGGGTGAAAGAGAGCGGAACGAGATGAAGGAGGGTGAAAGAGATCGAAACGAGACGAAGGTGAGTGAAAGAGAGCGAAACAAGACAAAGGAGGGTGAAAGAGGGCGAAACGAGACGAAGGAGGGTGGAAGAGAGCGAAACGAGATGAAGGAGGGTGAAAGAGAGCGAAACGAGGCGAAGGAGGGTGAAAGAGAGCTAAACGAGACGAAGGAGGGTGAAAGAGACCAAAACGAGATGAAGGTGTGTGAAAGAGAGCGAAACAAGACGAAGGAGGGTGAACGAGAGCGAAATGAGATGAAGGAGGGTGAAAGAGAGCGAAGCAAGACGAAGGAGGATGAAAGAGAGCGAAACGAGATGAAGGTGGGAGAAAGAGAGCGAAACGAGATGAAGGAGGGTGAAAGAGGGCAAACCGAGATGAAGGAGGGTGGAAGAGAGCGAAACGAGACGAAGGAAGGTCAAAGAGAGCTAAACGAGATGAAGGTGGGAGAAAGAGAGCGAAACGAGACGAAGGAGGGTGAAACAGAGCAAAACGATATGAAGGAGGATGATAGAGAGCTAAACGAGACGAAGGAGGGTCAAAGAGAGCTAAACGAGATGAAGGAGGGTCAAAGAGAGCGAAACAAGACGAAGGAGGGTGAAAAAGGGCGAAGCGAGACGAAGGAGGGTGAAAGAGAGCGGAACGAGATGAAGGAGGGTGAAAGTGAGCGAAACGAGACGAAGGATGGTGAAAGAGAGTAAAACGAGATGAAGGTGGGTCAAAGAGAGCGAAACGACACGAAGGAGGGTGAAAGAGAGCGAAACGAGGCGAAGGAGGGTGAAAGAGGGTGAAACGAGACGAAGGAGGGTGAAAGAGAGCGAAACGAGACGAAGGAGGGTCAAAGAGAGCGAAACGAGACGAAGGATGGTCAAAGAGAGCGATACGAGACGAAGGAGGGTGAAAGAAAGCGAAACAAGTTGAAGGAGGGTGAAAGAGAGCAAAGCGAGACGAAGGAGCATGAAAGAGAGCGAAACGAGATGAAGGAAGGTAAAATAGAGTGAAACAAGATGAAAGAGGGTAAAAGAGAGCGAAACGAGACGAAGGAGGGTGAAAGACAGCGAAAGGAGTCGAAGGAGGGTGAAAGAGAGCGGAACGAGACGAAGGAGGGTGAAAGATACCGAAATAAGACGAAGGAGGGTGAAAGAGACCGAAACGAGACGAAGGAGGGTGAAAGAGAGCGAAACGAGACGAAGGAGGGTGAAAGAGAGTGAAACGAGATGAAGGAGGGTGAAAGAGAGCGAAACGAGACGAAGGAGGGTGTGAAAGAGAGCGAAACGAGACGAAGGAGGGTGAAAGAGAGCGAAAGGAGTCGAAGGAGCGGGAAAGAGAGCGGAACGAGACGAAGGAGGATGAAAGAGCCTGAAACAAGGCGAAGGAGGGTAAAAGAGAGCGAAACGAGATGAAGGTAGGTGAAAGAGAGCGAAACAAGACAAAGGAGGGTGAAAGAAGGCGAAACGAGACGAAGGAGGTTGGAAGAGAGCGAAACGAGACGAAGGAGGGTGAAGGAGAGCGAAAAGAGACGAAGGAGGGTGAAAGAGAGCGAAATGAGGCGAAGGAGGGTGAAAGAGAGCGAAACGAGATGAAGGTGGGTGAAAGAGAGCGAAACAAGACAAAGGAGGGTGAAAGAGGGCGAAACGGGACGAAGGAGGGTGGAAGAGAGCGAAACGAGATGAAGGAGGGTGAAAGAAAGCGAAACGAGACGAAGGAGGGTAAAGAGAGCAAACCGAGACGAAGGAGGGTGAAAGAGAGCAAAACGAGATGAAGGTGTGTGAAAGAGAGCGAAACAAGTTGAAGGAGGGTGAAAGAGAGCAAAGCGAGACGAAGGAGCGTGAAAGAGAGTGAAACGAGATGAAGGAAGGTAAAATAGAGTGAAACAAGATGAAAGAAGGTAAAAGAGAGCGAAACGAGACGAAGGAGGGTGAAAGATACCGAAATAAGACGAAGGAGGGTGAAAGAGACCGAAACGAGACGAAGGAGGGTGAAAGAGAGCGAAACGAGACGAAGGAGGGTGAAAGAGAGCGAAACGAGACGAAGGAGGGTGAAAGAGAGCGAAACGAGACGAAGGAGGGTGTGAAAGAGAGCGAAACGAGACGAAGGAGGGTGAAATAGAGCGAAAGGAGTCGAAGGAGCGGGAAAGAGAGCGGAACGAGACGAAGGAGGATGAAAGAGCCTGAAACAAGGCGAAGGAGGGTGAAAGAGAGCGAAACGAGATGAAGGTAGGTGAAAGAGAGCGAAACAAGACAAAGGAGGGTGAAAGAAGGCGAAACGAGACGAAGGAGGGTGGAAGAGAGCGAAACGAGACGAAGGAGGGTGAAGGAGAGCGAAAAGAGACGAAGGAGGGTGAAAGAGAGCGAAACAAGGCGAAGGAGGGTGAAAGAGAGCGAAACGAGATGAAGGTGGGTGAAAGAGAGCGAAACAAGACAAAGGAGGGTGAAAGAGGGAGAAACGGGACGAAGGAGGGTGAAAGATAGCGAAACGAGATGAAGGAGGGTGAAAGAAAGCGAAACGAGACGAAGGAGGGTGAAAGAGAGCAAACCGAGACGAAGGAGGGTGAAAGAGAGCAAAACGAGATGAAGGTGTGTGAAAGAGAGCGAAACAAGTTGAAGGAGGGTGAAAGAGAGCAAAGCGAGACGAAGGAGCGTGAAAGAGAGTGAAACGAGATGAAGGTAGGTGAAAGAGAGCGAAACAAGACAAAGGAGGGTGAAAGAAGGCGAAACGAGACGAAGGAGGGTGGAAGAGAGCGAAACGAGACGAAGGAGGGTGAAGGAGAGCGAAAAGAGACGAAGGAGGGTGAAAGAGAGCGAAACAAGGCGAAGGAGGGTGAAAGAGAGCGAAACGAGATGAAGGTGGGTGAAAGAGAGCGAAACAAGACAAAGGAGGGTGAAAGAGGGAGAAACGGGACGAAGGAGGGTGAAAGATAGCGAAACGAGATGAAGGAGGGTGAAAGAAAGCGAAACGAGACGAAGGAGGGTGAAAGAGAGCAAACCGAGACGAAGGAGGGTGAAAGAGAGCAAAACGAGATGAAGGTGTGTGAAAGAGAGCGAAACAAGTTGAAGGAGGGTGAAAGAGAGCAAAGCGAGACGAAGGAGCGTGAAAGAGAGTGAAACGAGATGAAGGAAGTTAAAATAGAGTGAAACAAGATGAAAGAAGGTAAAAGAGAGCGAAACGAGACGAAGGAGGGTGAAAGAGAGCGAAAGGAGTCGAAGGAGGGTGAAAGAGAGCGGAACGAGACGAAGGAGGGTGAAAGATACCGAAATAAGACGAAGGAGGGTGAAAGAGACCGAAACGAGACGAAGGAGGGTGAAAGAGAGCGAAACGAGATGAAGGAGGGTGAAAGAGAGCGAAACGAGATGAAGGAGGGTGTGAAAGAGAGCGAAACGAGACGAAGGAGGGTGAAAGAGAGCGAAAGGAGTCGAAGGAGCGGGAAAGAGAGCGGAACGAGACGAAGGAGGATGAAAGAGCCTGAAACAAGGCGAAGGAGGGTGAAAGAGAGCGAAACGAGATGAAGGTAGGTGAAAGAGAGCGAAACAAGACAAAGGAGGGTGAAAGAAGGCGAAACGAGACGAAGGAGGGTGGAAGAGAGCGAAACGAGACGAAGGAGGGTGAAGGAGAGCGAAAAGAGACGAAGGAGGGTGAAAGAGAGCGAAACGAGGCGAAGGAGGGTGAAAGAGAGCGAAACGAGATGAAGGTGGGTGAAAGAGAGCGAAACAAGACAAAGGAGGGTGAAAGAGGTCAAAACGGGACGAAGGAGGGTGGAAGAGAGCGAAACGAGATGAAGGAGGGTGAAAGAAAGCGAAACGAGACGAAGGAGGGTGAAAGAGAGCAAACCGAGACGAAGGAGGGTGAAAGAGAGCAAAACGAGATGAAGGTGTGTGAAAGAGAGCGAAACAAGACGAAGGAGGGTGAATGAGAGCGAAATGAGATAAAGGAGGGTGAAAGAGAGCGAAACGAGACGAAAGAGGGTGAAAGAGAGCGAAACGAGGCGAAGGAGGGTGAAAGAGGGTGAAACGAGACGAAGGAGGGTGATAGAGAGCGAAACGAGACGAAGGAGGGTCAAAGAGAGCGAAACAAGACAAAGGAGGGTGAAAGAGGGCGAAACGGGACGAAGGAGGGTGGAAGATAGCGAAACGAGATGAAGGAGGGTGAAAGAGAGCGAAACGAGATGAAGGTGGGTGAAAGAGAGCGAAACAAGACAAAGGAGGGTGAAAGAGGGCGAAACGGGACGAAGGAGGGTGGAAGATAGCGAAACGAGATGAAGGAGGGTGAAAGAAAGCGAAACGAGACGAAGGAGGGTGAAAGAGAGCAAACCGAGACGAAGGAGGGTGAAAGAGAGCAAAACGAGATGAAGGGGTGTGAAAGAGAGCGAAACAAGTTGAAGGTGGGTGAAAGAGAGCAAAGCGAGACGAAGGAGCGTGAAAGAGAGTGAAACGAGATGAAGGAAGGTAAAATAGAGTGAAACAAGATGAAAGAAGGTAAAAGAGAGCGAAACGAGACGAAGGAGGGTGAAAGAGAGCGAAAGGAGTCGAAGGAGGGTGAAAGAGAGCGGAACGAGACGAAGGAGGGTGAAAGATACCGAAATAAGACGAAGGAGGGTGAAAGAGACCGAAACGAGACGAAGGAGGGTGAAAGAGAGCGAAACGAGATGAAGGAGGGTGAAAGAGAGCGAAACGAGATGAAGGAGGGTGTGAAAGAGAGCGAAACGAGACGAAGGAGGGTGAAAGAGAGCGAAAGGAGTCGAAGGAGCGGGAAAGAGAGCGGAACGAGACGAAGGAGGATGAAAGAGCCTGAAACAAGGCGAAGGAGGGTGAAAGAGAGCGAAACGAGATGAAGGTAGGTGAAAGAGAGCGAAACAAGACAAAGGAGGGTGAAAGAAGGCGAAACGAGACGAAGGAGGGTGGAAGAGAGCGAAACGAGACGAAGGAGGGTGAAGGAGAGCGAAAAGAGACGAAGGAGGGTGAAAGAGAGCGAAACGAGGCGAAGGAGGGTGAAAGAGAGCGAAACGAGATGAAGGTGGGTGAAAGAGAGCGAAACAAGACAAAGGAGGGTGAAAGAGGGCGAAACGGGACGAAGGAGGGTGGAAGAGAGCGAAACGAGATGAAGGAGGGTGAAAGAAAGCGAAACGAGACGAAGGAGGGTGAAAGAGAGCAAACCGAGATGAAGGAGGGTGAAAGAGAGCAAAACGAGATGAAGGTGTGTGAAAGAGAGCGAAACAAGACGAAGGAGGGTGAATGAGAGCGAAATGAGATAAAGGAGGGTGAAAGAGAGCGAAACGAGACGAAAGAGGGTGAAAGAGAGCGAAACGAGGCGAAGGAGGGTGAAAGAGGGTGAAACGAGACGAAGGAGGGTGATAGAGAGCGAAACGAGACGAAGGAGGGTCAAAGAGAGCGAAACGAGATGAAGGAGGGTGAACGAGAGTGAAATGAGATGAAGGAGGGCGAAAGAGAGCGAAACGAGACGAAAGAGGGTGAAAGAGAGCGAAACGAGGCGAAGGAGGGTGAAAGAGGGTGAAACGAGACGAAGGAGGGTGAAAGAGAGCGAAACGAGACGAAGGAGGGTCAAAGAGAGCGAAACGAGACGAAGGAGGGTGAACAAGAGCGAAATGAGATGAAGGAGGGTGAAAGAGAGCGAAACGAGACGAAGGAGGGTGAAAGAGAGATAAAGGAGATGAAGGTGGGTGAAAGAGAGCGAAACGAGATGAAGGAGGGTGAAAGAGGGGAATCCGAGACGAACGAGGGTGAAAGAGAGTGAAACGAGACGAAGGAAGGTGAATTAGAGCGATACGAGACGAAAGAGGTGGAAAGAGAGAGAAACGAGATGAAGGAAGGTGAAAGAGAGCTAAACGAGACGAAGGAGTGTGAAACAGCGCGAAACGAGATGAAGGAGGATGATAGAGAGCTAAACGAGACGAAGGAGGGTGAAAGAGAGCTAAACGAGGTGAAGGAGGGTCAAAGAGAGCGAAACGAGACGAAGGAGGGTGAAAGAGGGCGAACCGAGATGATGGAGGGTGGAAGCGAGCGAAACGAGACGAAGGAGGGTGAAAGAGAGTGAAACGAGACGAACGAAGGTGAAAGAGAGCGAAACGAGATCAAAGAGGGTGAAAGAGAGAGCAACGAGAAGAAGGATTGTGAATGACGGCGAAACGAGACGAAGGTTGGTGAAAGAGAGCGAAACGAGATGAAGGAGGGTGAAAGAGAGCGAAACGAGACGAAGGAGGGTCAAAGGGAGCGAAACGAGACGAAGGAGGGTGAACGAGAGTGAAATGAGACGAAGGAGGATGAAAGTGAGCGAAACATGACGAAGGAGCGTGAAAGAGAGCGCAACGAGATGAAGGAGGGTAAAAGAGAGCGAAACGAGACGATGGAGGGTGAAAGAATGCGAAACGAGACGAAGGAGGGTGAAAGAGAGCGAAACGAGACGATGGAGGGTGAAAGAGAGTGAAATGAGAGGAAGTAGGGTGAAAGAGAGCGAAACGAGACGAAAGAGGGTGAAAGAGAGCGAAACGAGGCGAAGGAGGGTGAAAGAGGGTGAAACGAGACGAAGGAGGGTGATAGAGAGCGAAACGAGACGAAGGAGGGTCAAAGAGAGCGAAACAAGACAAAGGAGGGTGAAAGAGGGCGAAACGGGACGAAGGAGGGTGGAAGATAGCGAAACGAGATGAAGGAGGGTGAAAGAGAGCGAAACGAGATGAAGGTGGGTGAAAGAGAGCGAAACAAGACAAAGGAGGGTGAAAGAGGGCGAAACGGGACGAAGGAGGGTGGAAGATAGCGAAACGAGATGAAGGAGGGTGAAAGAAAGCGAAACGAGACGAAGGAGGGTGAAAGAGAGCAAACCGAGACGAAGGAGGGTGAAAGAGAGCAAAACGAGATGAAGGTGTGTGAAAGAGAGCGAAACAAGTTGAAGGAGGGTGAAAGAGAGCAAAGCGAGACGAAGGAGCGTGAATGAGAGTGAAACGAGATGAAGGAAGGTAAAATAGAGTGAAACAAGATGAAAGAAGGTAAAAGAGAGCGAAACGAGACGAAGGAGGGTGAAAGAGAGCGAAAGGAGTCGAAGGAGGGTGAAAGAGAGCGGAACGAGACGAAGGAGGGTGAAAGATACCGAAATAAGACGAAGGAGGGTGAAAGAGACCGAAACGAGACGAAGGAGGGTGAAAGAGAGCGAAACGAGATGAAGGAGGGTGAAAGAGAGCGAAACGAGATGAAGGAGGGTGTGAAAGAGAGCGAAACGAGACGAAGGAGGGTGAAAGAGAGCGAAAGGAGTCGAAGGAGCGGGAAAGAGAGCGGAACGAGACGAAGGAGGATGAAAGAGCCTGAAACAAGGCGAAGGAGGGTGAAAGAGAGCGAAACGAGATGAAGGTAGGTGAAAGAGAGCGAAACAAGACAAAGGAGGGTGAAAGAAGGCGAAACGAGGCGAAGGAGGGTGAAAGAGAGCGAAACGAGATGAAGGTGGGTGAAAGAGAGCGAAACAAGACAAAGGAGGGTGAAAGAGGTCAAAACGGGACGAAGGAGGGTGGAAGAGAGCGAAACGAGATGAAGGAGGGTGAAAGAAAGCGAAACGAGACGAAGGAGGGTGAAAGAGAGCAAACCGAGACGAAGGAGGGTGAAAGAGAGCAAAACGAGATGAAGGTGTGTGAAAGAGAGCGAAACAAGACGAAGGAGGGTGAATGAGAGCGAAATGAGATAAAGGAGGGTGAAAGAGAGCGAAACGAGACGAAAGAGGGTGAAAGAGAGCGAAACGAGGCGAAGGAGGGTGAAAGAGGGTGAAACGAGACGAAGGAGGGTGATAGAGAGCGAAACGAGACGAAGGAGGGTCAAAGAGAGCGAAACAAGACAAAGGAGGGTGAAAGAGGGCGAAACGGGACGAAGGAGGGTGGAAGATAGCGAAACGAGATGAAGGAGGGTGAAAGAGAGCGAAACGAGATGAAGGTGGGTGAAAGAGAGCGAAACAAGACAAAGGAGGGTGAAAGAGGGCGAAACGGGACGAAGGAGGGTGGAAGATAGCGAAACGAGATGAAGGAGGGTGAAAGAAAGCGAAACGAGACGAAGGAGGGTGAAAGAGAGCAAACCGAGACGAAGGAGGGTGAAAGAGAGCAAAACGAGATGAAGGGGTGTGAAAGAGAGCGAAACAAGTTGAAGGAGGGTGAAAGAGAGCAAAGCGAGACGAAGGAGCGTGAAAGAGAGTGAAACGAGATGAAGGAAGGTAAAATAGAGTGAAACAAGATGAAAGAAGGTAAAAGAGAGCGAAACGAGACGAAGGAGGGTGAAAGAGAGCGAAAGGAGTCGAAGGAGGGTGAAAGAGAGCGGAACGAGACGAAGGAGGGTGAAAGATACCGAAATAAGACGAAGGAGGGTGAAAGAGACCGAAACGAGACGAAGGAGGGTGAAAGAGAGCGAAACGAGATGAAGGAGGGTGAAAGAGAGCGAAACGAGATGAAGGAGGGTGTGAAAGAGAGCGAAACGAGACGAAGGAGGGTGAAAGAGAGCGAAAGGAGTCGAAGGAGCGGGAAAGAGTGCGGAACGAGACGAAGGAGGATGAAAGAGCCTGAAACAAGGCGAAGGAGGGTGAAAGAGAGCGAAACGAGATGAAGGTAGGTGAAAGAGAGCGAAACAAGACAAAGGAGGGTGAAAGAAGGCGAAACGAGACGAAGGAGGGTGGAAGAGAGCGAAACGAGACGAAGGAGGGTGAAGGAGAGCGAAAAGAGACGAAGGAGGGTGAAAGAGAGCGAAACGAGGCGAAGGAGGGTGAAAGAGAGCGAAACGAGATGAAGGTGGGTGAAAGAGAGCGAAACAAGACAAAGGAGGGTGAAAGAGGGCGAAACGGGATGAAGGAGGGTGGAAGAGAGCGAAACGAGATGAAGGAGGGTGAAAGAAAGCGAAACGAGACGAAGGAGGGTGAAAGAGAGCAAACCGAGATGAAGGAGGGTGAAAGAGAGCAAAACGAGATGAAGGTGTGTGAAAGAGAGCGAAACAAGACGAAGGAGGGTGAATGAGAGCGAAATGAGATAAAGGAGGGTGAAAGAGAGCGAAACGAGACGAAAGAGGGTGAAAGAGAGCGAAACGAGGCGAAGGAGGGTGAAAGAGGGTGAAACGAGACGAAGGAGGGTGATAGAGAGCGAAACGAGACGAAGGAGGGTCAAAGAGAGCGAAACGAGATGAAGGAGGGTGAACGAGAGCGAAATGAGATGAAGGAGGGTGAAAGAGAGCGAAACGAGACGAAAGAGGGTGAAAGAGAGCGAAACGAGGCGAAGGAGGGTGAAAGAGGGTGAAACGAGACGAAGGAGGGTGAAAGAGAGCGAAACGAGACGAAGGAGGGTCAAAGAGAGCGAAACGAGACGAAGGAGGGTGAACAAGAGCGAAATGAGATGAAGGAGGGTGAAAGAGAGCGAAACGAGACGAAGGAGGGTGAAAGAGAGATAAAGGAGATGAAGGTGGGTGAAAGAGAGCGAAACGAGATGAAGGAGGGTGAAAGAGGGCAATCCGAGACGAACGAGGGTGAAAGAGAGTGAAACGAGACGAAGGAAGGTGAATTAGAGCGATACGAGACGAAAGAGGTGGAAAGAGAGAGAAACGAGATGAAGGAAGGTGAAAGAGAGCTAAACGAGACGAAGGAGTGTGAAACAGCGCGAAACGAGATGAAGGAGGATGATAGAGAGCTAAACGAGACGAAGGAGGGTGAAAGAGAGCTAAACGAGGTGAAGGAGGGTCAAAGAGAGCGAAACGAGACGAAGGAGGGTGAAAGAGGGCGAACCGAGATGATGGAGGGTGGAAGCGAGCGAAACGAGACGAAGGAGGGTGAAAGAGAGTGAAACGAGACGAACGAAGGTGAAAGAGAGCGAAACGAGATCAAAGAGGGTGAAAGAGAGAGCAACGAGAAGAAGGATTGTGAATGACGGCGAAACGAGACGAAGGTTGGTGAAAGAGAGCGAAACGAGATGAAGGAGGGTGAAAGAGAGCGAAACGAGACGAAGGAGGGTCAAAGGGAGCGAAACGAGACGAAGGAGGGTGAACGAGAGTGAAATGAGACGAAGGAGGATGAAAGTGAGCGAAACATGACGAAGGAGCGTGAAAGAGAGCGCAACGAGATGAAGGAGGGTAAAAGAGAGCGAAACGAGACGATGGAGGGTGAAAGAATGCGAAACGAGACGAAGGAGGGTGAAAGAGAGCGAAACGAGACGATGGAGGGTGAAAGAGAGTGAAATGAGAGGAAGTAGGGTGAAAGAGAGCGAAACGAGACGAAAGAGGGTGAAAGAGAGCGAAACGAGGCGAAGGAGGGTGAAAGAGGGTGAAACGAGACGAAGGAGGGTGATAGAGAGCGAAACGAGACGAAGGAGGGTCAAAGAGAGCGAAACAAGACAAAGGAGGGTGAAAGAGGGCGAAACGGGACGAAGGAGGGTGGAAGATAGCGAAACGAGATGAAGGAGGGTGAAAGAGAGCGAAACGAGATGAAGGTGGGTGAAAGAGAGCGAAACAAGACAAAGGAGGGTGAAAGAGGGCGAAACGGGACGAAGGAGGGTGGAAGATAGCGAAACGAGATGAAGGAGGGTGAAAGAAAGCGAAACGAGACGAAGGAGGGTGAAAGAGAGCAAACCGAGACGAAGGAGGGTGAAAGAGAGCAAAACGAGATGAAGGTGTGTGAAAGAGAGCGAAACAAGTTGAAGGAGGGTGAAAGAGAGCAAAGCGAGACGAAGGAGCGTGAATGAGAGTGAAACGAGATGAAGGAAGGTAAAATAGAGTGAAACAAGATGAAAGAAGGTAAAAGAGAGCGAAACGAGACGAAGGAGGGTGAAAGAGAGCGAAAGGAGTCGAAGGAGGGTGAAAGAGAGCGGAACGAGACGAAGGAGGGTGAAAGATACCGAAATAAGACGAAGGAGGGTGAAAGAGACCGAAACGAGACGAAGGAGGGTGAAAGAGAGCGAAACGAGATGAAGGAGGGTGAAAGAGAGCGAAACGAGATGAAGGAGGGTGTGAAAGAGAGCGAAACGAGACGAAGGAGGGTGAAAGAGAGCGAAAGGAGTCGAAGGAGCGGGAAAGAGAGCGGAACGAGACGAAGGAGGATGAAAGAGCCTGAAACAAGGCGAAGTAGGGTGAAAGAGAGCGAAACGAGATGAAGGTAGGTGAAAGAGAGCGAAACAAGACAAAGGAGGGTGAAAGAAGGCGAAACGAGACGAAGGAGGGTGGAAGAGAGCGAAACGAGACGAAGGAGGGTGAAGGAGAGCGAAAAGAGACGAAGGAGGGTGAAAGAGAGCGAAACGAGGCGAAGGAGGGTGAAAGAGAGCGAAACGAGATGAAGGTGGGTGAAAGAGAGCGAAACAAGACAAAGGAGGGTGAAAGAGGGCGAAACGGGACGAAGGAGGGTGGAAGAGAGCGAAACGAGATGAAGGAGGGTGAAAGAAAGCGAAACGAGACGAAGGAGGGTGAAAGAGAGCAAACCGAGACGAAGGAGGGTGAAAGAGAGCAAAACGAGATGAAGGTGTGTGAAAGAGAGCGAAACAAGACGAAGGAGGGTGAATGAGAGCGAAATGAGATAAAGGAGGGTGAAAGAGAGCGAAACGAGACGAAAGAGGGTGAAAGAGAGCGAAACGAGGCGAAGGAGGGTGAAAGAGGGTGAAACGAGACGAAGGAGGGTGATAGAGAGCGAAACGAGACGAAGGAGGGTCAAAGAGAGCGAAACGAGACGAAGGAGGGTGAACGAGAGCGAAATGAGATGAAGGAGGGTGAAAGAGAGCGAAACGAGACGAAAGAGGGTGAAAGAGAGCGAAATGAGGCGAAGGAGGGTGAAAGAGGGTGAAACGAGACGAAGGAGGGTGAAAGAGAGCGAAACGAGACGAAGGAGGGTCAAAGAGAGCGAAACGAGACGAAGGAGGGTGAACAAGAGCGAAATGAGATGAAGGAGGGTGAAAGAGAGCGAAACGAGACGAAGGAGGGTGAAAGAGAGATAAAGGAGATGAAGGTGGGTGAAAGAGAGCGAAACGAGATGAAGGAGGGTGAAAGAGGGCAATCCGAGACGAACGAGGGAGAAAGAGAGTGAAACGAGACGAAGGAAGGTGAATTAGAGCGATACGAGACGAAAGAGGTGGAAAGAGAGAGAAACGAGATGAAGGAAGGTGAAAGAGAGCTAAACGAGACGAAGGAGTGTGAAACAGCGCGAAACGAGATGAAGGAGGATGATAGAGAGCTAAACGAGACGAAGGAGGGTGAAAGAGAGCTAAACGAGGTGAAGGAGGGTCAAAGAGAGCGAAACGAGACGAAGGAGGGTGAAAGAGGGCGAACCGAGATGATGGAGGGTGGAAGCGAGCGAAACGAGACGAAGGAGGGTGAAAGAGAGTGAAACGAGACGAACGAAGGTGAAAGAGAGCGAAACGAGATCAAAGAGGGTGAAAGAGAGAGCAACGAGAAGAAGGATTGTGAATGACGGCGAAACGAGACGAAGGTTGGTGAAAGAGAGCGAAACGAGATGAAGGAGGGTGAAAGAGAGCGAAACGAGACGAAGGAGGGTCAAAGGGAGCGAAACGAGACGAAGGAGGGTGAACGAGAGTGAAATGAGACGAAGGAGGATGAAAGTGAGCGAAACATGACGAAGGAGCGTGAAAGAGAGCGCAACGAGATGAAGGAGGGTAAAAGAGAGCGAAACGAGACGATGGAGGGTGAAAGAATACGAAACGAGACGAAGGAGGGTGAAAGAGAGCGAAACGAGACGATGGAGGGTGAAAGAGAGTGAAATGAGAGGAAGTAGGGTGAAAGAGCGAAACGAGATGAAGGAGGGTGAAAGAGAGCGAAACGAGACGAAAGAGGGTGAAAGAGAGCGAAACGAGGCGAAGGAGGGTGAAAGAGGGTGAAACGAGACGAAGGAGGGTGATAGAGAGCGAAACGAGACGAAGGAGGGTCAAAGAGAGCGAAACGAGACGAAGGAGGGTGAACGAGAGCGAAATGAGATGAAGGAGGGTGAAAGAGAGCGAAACGAGACGAAAGAGGGTGAAAGAGAGCGAAACGAGGCGAAGGAGGGTGAAAGAGGGTGAAACGAGACGAAGGAGGGTGAAAGAGAGCGAAACGAGACGAAGGAGGGTCAAAGAGAGCGAGACGAGACGAAGGATGGTCAAAGAGAGCGAAACGAGATGAAGGAGGGTGAAAGAAAGTGAAATGAGACGAAGGAGGGTGAAAGAGAGCAAAACAAGTCGAAGGAGGATGAAAGAGAGCGAAGCGAGACGAAGGAGCGTGAAAGAGAGCGAAACGAGTTGAAGGAAGGTAAAAGAGAGTGAAACGAGACGAAAGAGGGTAAAAGAGAGCGAAACGAGACGATCGAGGGAGAAAGAGAGCGAAACGAGAGGAATGAGGGTAAAAGAGAGTGAAACGAGACGAAGGAGGGTAAAAGAGAGCGAAACGAGAGGAAGGAGGGTGAAAGAGAGCGAAACGAGACGAAGGAGGGTGAAAAAGGGTGAAGCGAAACGAAGGAGGGTGAAAGAGAGCGGAACGAGTAGAAGGAGGGTGAAAGTGAGCGAAACGAGACGAAGGATGGTGAAAGAGAGCGAAACGAGATGAAGGAGGGTCAAATAGGGGGAAACGAGACGAAGGAGGATGAAAGAGAGCGAAACGAGGCGAAGGAGGGTGAAAGAGGGCGAAACGAGACGAAGGAGGGTCAAAGAGAGCGAAACGAGACGTAGGATGGTCAAAGAGAGCGAAACGAGACGAAGGAGGTTGAAAGAGAGCAAAACAAGTTGAAGGAGGGTGAAAGAGAGCGAAGCGAGATGAAGGAGCGTGAAAGAGAGCGAAACGAGATGAAGGAAGGTAAAAGTGTGTGAAACGAGATGAAAGAGGGTAAAAGAGAGCGAAACGAGACGATGGAGGGTGAAAGAGAGCGAAACGAGACGATGGAGGGTGAAAGAGAGTGAAACGAGACGAAGGAGGGTGAAAGAGAGCGAAACAAGTCGAAGGAGGATGAAAGAAAGCGAAGCGAGACGAAGGAGCGTGAAAGAGAGCGAAACTAGTTGAAGGAAGGTAAAAGAGAGTGAAACGAGACGAAAGAGGGTAAAATAGAGCGAAACGAGACGAGGGAGGGTGAAAGAGAGCGAAACGAGATGATGGAGGGTGAAAGAGAGCGAAACGAGACGAAGGAGGGTGTAAGAGAGCGAAACCAGAGGATGGAGGGTGAAAGAGAGCGAAACGAGACGAAGGAGGGTGAAAGAGAGCGAAACAAGACGAAGGAGGGTGAAAGATAGCGAAACGAGACGAACGAGGGTGTAAGAGAGCGAAACGAGACGAAGGAGGGTGAAAGAGAGCGAAACAAGACGAAGGAGGGTGAAAGAGAGCGAAACGAGACGAAGGAGGGTCAAAGACGGCGAAACGAGACGAAGGAGGGTGAAAGAGAGCGAAACGAGACGAAGGAGGGTCAAAGGGAGCGAAACAAGACGAAGGAGGGTGAACGAGAGCGAAATGAGACGAAGGAGGGTGAAAGTGAGCGAAGCATGACGAAGGAGCGTGAAAGAGACCGAAACGAGACGAAGGAGGGTGAAAGAGAGCGAAACCAGAGGAAGGAGGGTGAAAGAGAGCGAAACGAGATGAAGGAGGGTGTGAAAGAGAGCGAAACGAGACGAAGGAGGGTGAAAGAGAGCGAAAGGAGTCGAAGGAGCGGGAAAGAGAGCGGAACGAGACGAAGGAGGATGAAAGAGCCTGAAACAAGGCGAAGGAGGGTGAAAGAGAGCGAAACGAGATGAAGGTAGGTGAAAGAGAGCGAAACAAGACAAAGGAGGGTGAAAGAAGGCGAAACGAGACGAAGGAGGGTGGAAGAGAGCGAAACGAGACGAAGGAGGGTGAAGGAGAGCGAAAAGAGACGAAGGAGGGTGAAAGAGAGCGAAACGAGGCGAAGGAGGGTGAAAGAGAGCGAAACGAGATGAAGGTGGGTGAAAGAGAGCGAAACAAGACAAAGGAGGGTGAAAGAGGGCGAAACGGGACGAAGGAGGGTGGAAGAGAGCGAAACGAGATGAAGGAGGGTGAAAGAAAGCGAAACGAGACGAAGGAGGGTGAAAGAGAGCAAACCGAGACGAAGGAGGGTGAAAGAGAGCAAAACGAGATGAAGGTGTGTGAAAGAGAGCGAAACAAGACGAAGGAGGGTGAATGAGAGCGAAATGAGATAAAGGAGGGTGAAAGAGAGCGAAACGAGACGAAAGAGGGTGAAAGAGAGCGAAACGAGGCGAAGGAGGGTGAAAGAGGGTGAAACGAGACGAAGGAGGGTGATAGAGAGCGAAACGAGACGAAGGAGGGTCAAAGAGAGCGAAACGAGACGAAGGAGGGTGAACGAGAGCGAAATGAGATGAAGGAGGGTGAAAGAGAGCGAAACGAGACGAAAGAGGGTGAAAGAGAGCGAAATGAGGCGAAGGAGGGTGAAAGAGGGTGAAACGAGACGAAGGAGGGTGAAAGAGAGCGAAACGAGACGAAGGAGGGTCAAAGAGAGCGAAACGAGACGAAGGAGGGTGAACAAGAGCGAAATGAGATGAAGGAGGGTGAAAGAGAGCGAAACGAGACGAAGGAGGGTGAAAGAGAGATAAAGGAGATGAAGGTGGGTGAAAGAGAGCGAAACGAGATGAAGGAGGGTGAAAGAGGGCAATCCGAGACGAACGAGGGTGAAAGAGAGTGAAACGAGACGAAGGAAGGTGAATTAGAGCGATACGAGACGAAAGAGGTGGAAAGAGAGAGAAACGAGATGAAGGAAGGTGAAAGAGAGCTAAACGAGACGAAGGAGTGTGAAACAGCGCGAAACGAGATGAAGGAGGATGATAGAGAGCTAAACGAGACGAAGGAGGGTGAAAGAGAGCTAAACGAGGTGAAGGAGGGTCAAAGAGAGCGAAACGAGACGAAGGAGGGTGAAAGAGGGCGAACCGAGATGATGGAGGGTGGAAGCGAGCGAAACGAGACGAAGGAGGGTGAAAGAGAGTGAAACGAGACGAACGAAGGTGAAAGAGAGCGAAACGAGATCAAAGAGGGTGAAAGAGAGAGCAACGAGAAGAAGGATTGTGAATGACGGCGAAACGAGACGAAGGTTGGTGAAAGAGAGCGAAACGAGATGAAGGAGGGTGAAAGAGAGCGAAACGAGACGAAGGAGGGTCAAAGGGAGCGAAACGAGACGAAGGAGGGTGAACGAGAGTGAAATGAGACGAAGGAGGATGAAAGTGAGCGAAACATGACGAAGGAGCGTGAAAGAGAGCGCAACGAGATGAAGGAGGGTAAAAGAGAGCGAAACGAGACGATGGAGGGTGAAAGAATACGAAACGAGACGAAGGAGGGTGAAAGAGAGCGAAACGAGACGATGGAGGGTGAAAGAGAGTGAAATGAGAGGAAGTAGGGTGAAAGAGCGAAACGAGATGAAGGAGGGTGAAAGAGAGCGAAACGAGACGAAAGAGGGTGAAAGAGAGCGAAACGAGGCGAAGGAGGGTGAAAGAGGGTGAAACGAGACGAAGGAGGGTGATAGAGAGCGAAACGAGACGAAGGAGGGTCAAAGAGAGCGAAACGAGACGAAGGAGGGTGAACGAGAGCGAAATGAGATGAAGGAGGGTGAAAGAGAGCGAAACGAGACGAAAGAGGGTGAAAGAGAGCGAAACGAGGCGAAGGAGGGTGAAAGAGGGTGAAACGAGACGAAGGAGGGTGAAAGAGAGCGAAACGAGACGAAGGAGGGTCAAAGAGAGCGAGACGAGACGAAGGATGGTCAAAGAGAGCGAAACGAGATGAAGGAGGGTGAAAGAAAGTGAAATGAGACGAAGGAGGGTGAAAGAGAGCAAAACAAGTCGAAGGAGGATGAAAGAGAGCGAAGCGAGACGAAGGAGCGTGAAAGAGAGCGAAACGAGTTGAAGGAAGGTAAAAGAGAGTGAAACGAGACGAAAGAGGGTAAAAGAGAGCGAAACGAGACGATCGAGGGAGAAAGAGAGCGAAACGAGAGGAATGAGGGTAAAAGAGAGTGAAACGAGACGAAGGAGGGTAAAAGAGAGCGAAACGAGAGGAAGGAGGGTGAAAGAGAGCGAAACGAGACGAAGGAGGGTGAAAAAGGGTGAAGCGAAACGAAGGAGGGTGAAAGAGAGCGGAACGAGTAGAAGGAGGGTGAAAGTGAGCGAAACGAGACGAAGGATGGTGAAAGAGAGCGAAACGAGATGAAGGAGGGTCAAATAGGGGGAAACGAGACGAAGGAGGATGAAAGAGAGCGAAACGAGGCGAAGGAGGGTGAAAGAGGGCGAAACGAGACGAAGGAGGGTCAAAGAGAGCGAAACGAGACGTAGGATGGTCAAAGAGAGCGAAACGAGACGAAGGAGGTTGAAAGAGAGCAAAACAAGTTGAAGGAGGGTGAAAGAGAGCGAAGCGAGATGAAGGAGCGTGAAAGAGAGCGAAACGAGATGAAGGAAGGTAAAAGTGTGTGAAACGAGATGAAAGAGGGTAAAAGAGAGCGAAACGAGACGATGGAGGGTGAAAGAGAGCGAAACGAGACGATGGAGGGTGAAAGAGAGTGAAACGAGACGAAGGAGGGTGAAAGAGAGCGAAACAAGTCGAAGGAGGATGAAAGAAAGCGAAGCGAGACGAAGGAGCGTGAAAGAGAGCGAAACTAGTTGAAGGAAGGTAAAAGAGAGTGAAACGAGACGAAAGAGGGTAAAATAGAGCGAAACGAGACGAGGGAGGGTGAAAGAGAGCGAAACGAGATGATGGAGGGTGAAAGAGAGCGAAACGAGACGAAGGAGGGTGTAAGAGAGCGAAACCAGAGGATGGAGGGTGAAAGAGAGCGAAACGAGACGAAGGAGGGTGAAAGAGAGCGAAACAAGACGAAGGAGGGTGAAAGATAGCGAAACGAGACGAACGAGGGTGTAAGAGAGCGAAACGAGACGAAGGAGGGTGAAAGAGAGCGAAACAAGACGAAGGAGGGTGAAAGAGAGCGAAACGAGACGAAGGAGGGTCAAAGACGGCGAAACGAGACGAAGGAGGGTGAAAGAGAGCGAAACGAGACGAAGGAGGGTCAAAGGGAGCGAAACAAGACGAAGGAGGGTGAACGAGAGCGAAATGAGACGAAGGAGGGTGAAAGTGAGCGAAGCATGACGAAGGAGCGTGAAAGAGACCGAAACGAGACGAAGGAGGGTGAAAGAGAGCGAAACCAGAGGAAGGAGGGTGAAAGAGAGCGAAACGAGATGAAGGAGGGTGTGAAAGAGAGCGAAACGAGACGAAGGAGGGTGAAAGAGAGCGAAAGGAGTCGAAGGAGCGGGAAAGAGAGCGGAACGAGACGAAGGAGGATGAAAGAGCCTGAAACAAGGCGAAGGAGGGTGAAAGAGAGCGAAACGAGATGAAGGTAGGTGAAAGAGAGCGAAACAAGACAAAGGAGGGTGAAAGAAGGCGAAACGAGACGAAGGAGGGTGGAAGAGAGCGAAACGAGACGAAGGAGGGTGAAGGAGAGCGAAAAGAGACGAAGGAGGGTGAAAGAGAGCGAAACGAGGCGAAGGAGGGTGAAAGAGAGCGAAACGAGATGAAGGTGGGTGAAAGAGAGCGAAACAAGACAAAGGAGGGTGAAAGAGGGCGAAACGGGACGAAGGAGGGTGGAAGAGAGCGAAACGAGATGAAGGAGGGTGAAAGAAAGCGAAACGAGACGAAGGAGGGTGAAAGAGAGCAAACCGAGACGAAGGAGGGTGAAAGAGAGCAAAACGAGATGAAGGTGTGTGAAAGAGAGCGAAACAAGACGAAGGAGGGTGAATGAGAGCGAAATGAGATAAAGGAGGGTGAAAGAGAGCGAAACGAGACGAAAGAGGGTGAAAGAGAGCGAAACGAGGCGAAGGAGGGTGAAAGAGGGTGAAACGAGACGAAGGAGGGTGATAGAGAGCGAAACGAGACGAAGGAGGGTCAAAGAGAGCGAAACGAGACGAAGGAGGGTGAACGAGAGCGAAATGAGATGAAGGAGGGTGAAAGAGAGCGAAACGAGACGAAAGAGGGTGAAAGAGAGCGAAATGAGGCGAAGGAGGGTGAAAGAGGGTGAAACGAGACGAAGGAGGGTGAAAGAGAGCGAAACGAGACGAAGGAGGGTCAAAGAGAGCGAAACGAGACGAAGGAGGGTGAACAAGAGCGAAATGAGATGAAGGAGGGTGAAAGAGAGCGAAACGAGACGAAGGAGGGTGAAAGAGAGATAAAGGAGATGAAGGTGGGTGAAAGAGAGCGAAACGAGATGAAGGAGGGTGAAAGAGGGCAATCCGAGACGAACGAGGGTGAAAGAGAGTGAAACGAGACGAAGGAAGGTGAATTAGAGCGATACGAGACGAAAGAGGTGGAAAGAGAGAGAAACGAGATGAAGGAAGGTGAAAGAGAGCTAAACGAGACGAAGGAGTGTGAAACAGCGCGAAACGAGATGAAGGAGGATGATAGAGAGCTAAACGAGACGAAGGAGGGTGAAAGAGAGCTAAACGAGGTGAAGGAGGGTCAAAGAGAGCGAAACGAGACGAAGGAGGGTGAAAGAGGGCGAACCGAGATGATGGAGGGTGGAAGCGAGCGAAACGAGACGAAGGAGGGTGAAAGAGAGTGAAACGAGACGAACGAAGGTGAAAGAGAGCGAAACGAGATCAAAGAGGGTGAAAGAGAGAGCAACGAGAAGAAGGATTGTGAATGACGGCGAAACGAGACGAAGGTTGGTGAAAGAGAGCGAAACGAGATGAAGGAGGGTGAAAGAGAGCGAAACGAGACGAAGGAGGGTCAAAGGGAGCGAAACGAGACGAAGGAGGGTGAACGAGAGTGAAATGAGACGAAGGAGGATGAAAGTGAGCGAAACATGACGAAGGAGCGTGAAAGAGAGCGCAACGAGATGAAGGAGGGTAAAAGAGAGCGAAACGAGACGATGGAGGGTGAAAGAATACGAAACGAGACGAAGGAGGGTGAAAGAGAGCGAAACGAGACGATGGAGGGTGAAAGAGAGTGAAATGAGAGGAAGTAGGGTGAAAGAGCGAAACGAGATGAAGGAGGGTGAAAGAGAGCGAAACGAGACGAAAGAGGGTGAAAGAGAGCGAAACGAGGCGAAGGAGGGTGAAAGAGGGTGAAACGAGACGAAGGAGGGTGATAGAGAGCGAAACGAGACGAAGGAGGGTCAAAGAGAGCGAAACGAGACGAAGGAGGGTGAACGAGAGCGAAATGAGATGAAGGAGGGTGAAAGAGAGCGAAACGAGACGAAAGAGGGTGAAAGAGAGCGAAACGAGGCGAAGGAGGGTGAAAGAGGGTGAAACGAGACGAAGGAGGGTGAAAGAGAGCGAAACGAGACGAAGGAGGGTCAAAGAGAGCGAGACGAGACGAAGGATGGTCAAAGAGAGCGAAACGAGATGAAGGAGGGTGAAAGAAAGTGAAATGAGACGAAGGAGGGTGAAAGAGAGCAAAACAAGTCGAAGGAGGATGAAAGAGAGCGAAGCGAGACGAAGGAGCGTGAAAGAGAGCGAAACGAGTTGAAGGAAGGTAAAAGAGAGTGAAACGAGACGAAAGAGGGTAAAAGAGAGCGAAACGAGACGATCGAGGGAGAAAGAGAGCGAAACGAGAGGAATGAGGGTAAAAGAGAGTGAAACGAGACGAAGGAGGGTAAAAGAGAGCGAAACGAGAGGAAGGAGGGTGAAAGAGAGCGAAACGAGACGAAGGAGGGTGAAAAAGGGTGAAGCGAAACGAAGGAGGGTGAAAGAGAGCGGAACGAGTAGAAGGAGGGTGAAAGTGAGCGAAACGAGACGAAGGATGGTGAAAGAGAGCGAAACGAGATGAAGGAGGGTCAAATAGGGGGAAACGAGACGAAGGAGGATGAAAGAGAGCGAAACGAGGCGAAGGAGGGTGAAAGAGGGCGAAACGAGACGAAGGAGGGTCAAAGAGAGCGAAACGAGACGTAGGATGGTCAAAGAGAGCGAAACGAGACGAAGGAGGTTGAAAGAGAGCAAAACAAGTTGAAGGAGGGTGAAAGAGAGCGAAGCGAGATGAAGGAGCGTGAAAGAGAGCGAAACGAGATGAAGGAAGGTAAAAGTGTGTGAAACGAGATGAAAGAGGGTAAAAGAGAGCGAAACGAGACGATGGAGGGTGAAAGAGAGCGAAACGAGACGATGGAGGGTGAAAGAGAGTGAAACGAGACGAAGGAGGGTGAAAGAGAGCGAAACAAGTCGAAGGAGGATGAAAGAAAGCGAAGCGAGACGAAGGAGCGTGAAAGAGAGCGAAACTAGTTGAAGGAAGGTAAAAGAGAGTGAAACGAGACGAAAGAGGGTAAAATAGAGCGAAACGAGACGAGGGAGGGTGAAAGAGAGCGAAACGAGATGATGGAGGGTGAAAGAGAGCGAAACGAGACGAAGGAGGGTGTAAGAGAGCGAAACCAGAGGATGGAGGGTGAAAGAGAGCGAAACGAGACGAAGGAGGGTGAAAGAGAGCGAAACAAGACGAAGGAGGGTGAAAGATAGCGAAACGAGACGAACGAGGGTGTAAGAGAGCGAAACGAGACGAAGGAGGGTGAAAGAGAGCGAAACAAGACGAAGGAGGGTGAAAGAGAGCGAAACGAGACGAAGGAGGGTCAAAGACGGCGAAACGAGACGAAGGAGGGTGAAAGAGAGCGAAACGAGACGAAGGAGGGTCAAAGGGAGCGAAACAAGACGAAGGAGGGTGAACGAGAGCGAAATGAGACGAAGGAGGGTGAAAGTGAGCGAAGCATGACGAAGGAGCGTGAAAGAGACCGAAACGAGACGAAGGAGGGTGAAAGAGAGCGAAACCAGAGGAAGGAGGGTGAAAGAGAGCGAAACGAGATGAAGGAGGGTGTGAAAGAGAGCGAAACGAGACGAAGGAGGGTGAAAGAGAGCGAAAGGAGTCGAAGGAGCGGGAAAGAGAGCGGAACGAGACGAAGGAGGATGAAAGAGCCTGAAACAAGGCGAAGGAGGGTGAAAGAGAGCGAAACGAGATGAAGGTAGGTGAAAGAGAGCGAAACAAGACAAAGGAGGGTGAAAGAAGGCGAAACGAGACGAAGGAGGGTGGAAGAGAGCGAAACGAGACGAAGGAGGGTGAAGGAGAGCGAAAAGAGACGAAGGAGGGTGAAAGAGAGCGAAACGAGGCGAAGGAGGGTGAAAGAGAGCGAAACGAGATGAAGGTGGGTGAAAGAGAGCGAAACAAGACAAAGGAGGGTGAAAGAGGGCGAAACGGGACGAAGGAGGGTGGAAGAGAGCGAAACGAGATGAAGGAGGGTGAAAGAAAGCGAAACGAGACGAAGGAGGGTGAAAGAGAGCAAACCGAGACGAAGGAGGGTGAAAGAGAGCAAAACGAGATGAAGGTGTGTGAAAGAGAGCGAAACAAGACGAAGGAGGGTGAATGAGAGCGAAATGAGATAAAGGAGGGTGAAAGAGAGCGAAACGAGACGAAAGAGGGTGAAAGAGAGCGAAACGAGGCGAAGGAGGGTGAAAGAGGGTGAAACGAGACGAAGGAGGGTGATAGAGAGCGAAACGAGACGAAGGAGGGTCAAAGAGAGCGAAACGAGACGAAGGAGGGTGAACGAGAGCGAAATGAGATGAAGGAGGGTGAAAGAGAGCGAAACGAGACGAAAGAGGGTGAAAGAGAGCGAAATGAGGCGAAGGAGGGTGAAAGAGGGTGAAACGAGACGAAGGAGGGTGAAAGAGAGCGAAACGAGACGAAGGAGGGTCAAAGAGAGCGAAACGAGACGAAGGAGGGTGAACAAGAGCGAAATGAGATGAAGGAGGGTGAAAGAGAGCGAAACGAGACGAAGGAGGGTGAAAGAGAGATAAAGGAGATGAAGGTGGGTGAAAGAGAGCGAAACGAGATGAAGGAGGGTGAAAGAGGGCAATCCGAGACGAACGAGGGTGAAAGAGAGTGAAACGAGACGAAGGAAGGTGAATTAGAGCGATACGAGACGAAAGAGGTGGAAAGAGAGAGAAACGAGATGAAGGAAGGTGAAAGAGAGCTAAACGAGACGAAGGAGTGTGAAACAGCGCGAAACGAGATGAAGGAGGATGATAGAGAGCTAAACGAGACGAAGGAGGGTGAAAGAGAGCTAAACGAGGTGAAGGAGGGTCAAAGAGAGCGAAACGAGACGAAGGAGGGTGAAAGAGGGCGAACCGAGATGATGGAGGGTGGAAGCGAGCGAAACGAGACGAAGGAGGGTGAAAGAGAGTGAAACGAGACGAACGAAGGTGAAAGAGAGCGAAACGAGATCAAAGAGGGTGAAAGAGAGAGCAACGAGAAGAAGGATTGTGAATGACGGCGAAACGAGACGAAGGTTGGTGAAAGAGAGCGAAACGAGATGAAGGAGGGTGAAAGAGAGCGAAACGAGACGAAGGAGGGTCAAAGGGAGCGAAACGAGACGAAGGAGGGTGAACGAGAGTGAAATGAGACGAAGGAGGATGAAAGTGAGCGAAACATGACGAAGGAGCGTGAAAGAGAGCGCAACGAGATGAAGGAGGGTAAAAGAGAGCGAAACGAGACGATGGAGGGTGAAAGAATGCGAAACGAGACGAAGGAGGGTGAAAGAGAGCGAAACGAGACGATGGAGGGTGAAAGAGAGTGAAATGAGAGGAAGTAGGGTGAAAGAGCGAAACGAGATGAAGGAGGGTGAAAGAGAGCGAAACGAGACGAAAGAGGGTGAAAGAGAGCGAAACGAGGCGAAGGAGGGTGAAAGAGGGTGAAACGAGACGAAGGAGGGTGATAGAGAGCGAAACGAGACGAAGGAGGGTCAAAGAGAGCGAAACGAGACGAAGGAGGGTGAACGAGAGCGAAATGAGATGAAGGAGGGTGAAAGAGAGCGAAACGAGACGAAAGAGGGTGAAAGAGAGCGAAACGAGGCGAAGGAGGGTGAAAGAGGGTGAAACGAGACGAAGGAGGGTGAAAGAGAGCGAAACGAGACGAAGGAGGGTCAAAGAGAGCGAGACGAGACGAAGGATGGTCAAAGAGAGCGAAACGAGATGAAGGAGGGTGAAAGAAAGTGAAATGAGACGAAGGAGGGTGAAAGAGAGCAAAACAAGTCGAAGGAGGATGAAAGAGAGCGAAGCGAGACGAAGGAGCGTGAAAGAGAGCGAAACGAGTTGAAGGAAGGTAAAAGAGAGTGAAACGAGACGAAAGAGGGTAAAAGAGAGCGAAACGAGACGATCGAGGGAGAAAGAGAGCGAAACGAGAGGAATGAGGGTAAAAGAGAGTGAAACGAGACGAAGGAGGGTAAAAGAGAGCGAAACGAGAGGAAGGAGGGTGAAAGAGAGCGAAACGAGACGAAGGAGGGTGAAAAAGGGTGAAGCGAAACGAAGGAGGGTGAAAGAGAGCGGAACGAGTAGAAGGAGGGTGAAAGTGAGCGAAACGAGACGAAGGATGGTGAAAGAGAGCGAAACGAGATGAAGGAGGGTCAAATAGGGGGAAACGAGACGAAGGAGGATGAAAGAGAGCGAAACGAGGCGAAGGAGGGTGAAAGAGGGCGAAACGAGACGAAGGAGGGTCAAAGAGAGCGAAACGAGACGTAGGATGGTCAAAGAGAGCGAAACGAGACGAAGGAGGTTGAAAGAGAGCAAAACAAGTTGAAGGAGGGTGAAAGAGAGCGAAGCGAGATGAAGGAGCGTGAAAGAGAGCGAAACGAGATGAAGGAAGGTAAAAGTGTGTGAAACGAGATGAAAGAGGGTAAAAGAGAGCGAAACGAGACGATGGAGGGTGAAAGAGAGCGAAACGAGACGATGGAGGGTGAAAGAGAGTGAAACGAGACGAAGGAGGGTGAAAGAGAGCGAAACAAGTCGAAGGAGGATGAAAGAAAGCGAAGCGAGACGAAGGAGCGTGAAAGAGAGCGAAACTAGTTGAAGGAAGGTAAAAGAGAGTGAAACGAGACGAAAGAGGGTAAAATAGAGCGAAACGAGACGAGGGAGGGTGAAAGAGAGCGAAACGAGATGATGGAGGGTGAAAGAGAGCGAAACGAGACGAAGGAGGGTGTAAGAGAGCGAAACCAGAGGAAGGAGGGTGAAAGAGAGCGAAACGAGACGAAGGAGGGTGAAAGAGAGCGAAACAAGACGAAGGAGGGTGAAAGATAGCGAAACGAGACGAACGAGGGTGTAAGAGAGCGAAACGAGACGAAGGAGGGTGAAAGAGAGCGAAACAAGACGAAGGAGGGTGAAAGAGAGCGAAACGAGACGAAGGAGGGTCAAAGACGGCGAAACGAGACGAAGGAGGGTGAAAGAGAGCGAAACGAGACGAAGGAGGGTCAAAGGGAGCGAAACAAGACGAAGGAGGGTGAACGAGAGCGAAATGAGACGAAGGAGGGTGAAAGTGAGCGAAACATGACGAAGGAGCGTGAAAGAGAGCGCAACGAGATGTAGGAGGGTAAAAGAGAGCGAAACGAGACGATGGAGGGTGAAAGAATGCGAAACGAGACGAAGGAGGGTGAAAGAGAGCAAAACGAGAGGAAGGAGGGTGAAAGAGAGCGAAACGAGACAAAGGAGGGTGAAAGAGATCGAAACGTGATGAAGAAGGGTGAAAGAGAGCGAAACGAGATGAAGGAGGGTGAAAGAGAGCGAAACGAGACGAAGGTGAGTGAAAGAGAGCGAAACAAGACAAAGGAGGGTGAAAGAGGGCGAAACGAGACGAAGGAGGGTGGAAGAGAGCGAAACGAGATGAAGGAGGGTGAAAGAGAGCGAAACGAGGCGAAGGAGGGTGAAAGAGAGCTAAACGAGACGAAGGAGGGTGAAAGAGACCAAAACGAGATGAAGGTGTGTGAAAGAGAGCGAAACAAGACGAAGGAGGGTGAACGAGAGCGAAATGAGATGAAGGAGGGTGAAAGAGAGCGAAGCAAGACGAAGGAGGATGAAAGAGAGCGAAACGAGATGAAGGTGGGAGAAAGAGAGCGAAACGAGATGAAGGAGGGTGAAAGAGGGCAAACCGAGATGAAGGAGGGTGGAAGAGAGCGAAACGAGACGAAGGAAGGTCGAAGAGAGCTAAACGAGATGAAGGTGGGAGAAAGAGAGCGAAACGAGACGAAGGAGGGTGAAACAGAGCAAAACGATATGAAGGAGGATGATAGAGAGCTAAACGAGACGAAGGAGGGTCAAAGAGAGCTAAACGAGATGAAGGAGGGTCAAAGAGAGCGAAACAAGACGAAGAAGGGTGAAAAAGGGCGAAGCGAGACGAAGGAGGGTGAAAGAGAGCGGAACGAGATGAAGGAGGGTGAAAGTGAGCGAAACGAGACGAAGGATGGTGAAAGAGAGCGAAACGAGATGAAGGTGGGTCAAAGAGAACGAAACGACACGAAGGAGGGTGAAAGAGAGCGAAACGAGGCGAAGGAGGGTGAAAGAGGGTGAAACGAGACGAAGGAGGGTGAAAGAGAGCGAAACGAGACGAAGGAGGGTCAAAGAGAGCGAAACGAGACGAAGGATGGTCAAAGAGAGCGATACGAGACGAAGGAGGGTGAAAGAAAGCGAAACAAGTTGAAGGAGGGTGAAAGAGAGCAAAGCGAGACGAAGGAGCGTGAAAGAGAGCGAAACGAGATGAAGGAAGGTAAAATAGAGTGAAACAAGATGAAAGAAGGTAAAAGAGAGCGAAACGAGACGAAGGAGGGTGAAAGAGAGCGAAACGAGACGAAGGAGGGTGAAAGAGAGCGAAACAAGACGAAGGAGGGTGAAAGAGAGCTAAACGAGACGAAGGAGGGTGAAATAGAGCGAAAGGAGTCGAAGGAGGGTCAAAAAGAGCGAAACGAGACGAAAGATGGTCAAAGAGAGCGAAACGAGACGAAGGAGGGTGAAAGAGAGCGAAATGAGACGAAGGAGGGTGAAAGAGAGCGAAACAAGTCGAAAGAGGATGAAAGAGAGCGAAGGGAGACGAAGGAGCGTGCAAGAGAGCGAAACGAGTTGAAGGAAGGTAAAAGAGAGTGAAACGAGACGAAAGAGGGTAAAAGAGATTGAAACGAGACGATGGAGGGTGAAAGTGTGCGAAACGAGACGATGGAGGGTGAAAGAGAGCGAAACGAGACGAAGGAGTGTGTAAGAGAGCGAAACCAGAGGAAGGAGGGTGAAAGAGAGCGAAGCGAGACAAAGGAGGGTGAAAGAGAGCGAAACAAGACCAAGGAGGGTGAAAGAGAGCGAAATGAGACGATGGAGGGTGAAAGAGAGCGAAAGGAGTCGAAGGAGGGTGAAAGAGAGCGGAACGAGACGAAGGAGGGTGAAAGATACCGAAATGAGACGAAGGAGGGTGAAAGAGACCGAAACGAGACGAAGGAGGGTGAAAGAGAGCGAAACGAGACGAAGGAGGGTGAAAGAGAGCGAAACGAGATGAAGGAGGGTGAAAGAGAGTGAAACGAGACGAAGGAGGGTGAAAGAGGTCAATCCGAGACGAACGAGGGTGAAAGAGAGTGAAACGAGACGAAGGAAGGTGAATTAGAGCGATACGAGACGAAAGAGGTGGAAAGAGAGAGAAACGAGATGAAGGAAGGTGAAAGAGAGCTAAACGAGACGAAGGAGTGTGAAACAGCGCGAAACGAGATGAAGGAGGATGATAGAGAGCTAAACGAGACGAAGGAGGGTGAAAGAGAGCTAAACGAGGTGAAGGAGGGTCAAAGAGAGCGAAACGAGACGAAGGAGGGTGAAAGAGGGCGAACCGAGATGATGGAGGGTGGAAGCGAGCGAAACGAGACGAAGGAGGGTGAAAGAGAGTGAAACGAGACGAACGAAGGTGAAAGAGAGCGAAACGAGATCAAAGAGGGTGAAAGAGAGAGCAACGAGAAGAAGGATTGTGAATGACGGCGAAACGAGACGAAGGTTGGTGAAAGAGAGCGAAACGAGATGAAGGAGGGTGAAAGAGAGCGAAACGAGACGAAGGAGGGTCAAAGGGAGCGAAACGAGATGAAGGAGGGTGAACGAGAGTGAAATGAGACGAAGGAGGATGAAAGTGAGCGAAACATGACGAAGGAGCGTGAAAGAGAGCGCAACGAGATGAAGGAGGGTAAAATAGAGCGAAACGAGACGATGGAGGGTGAAAGAATGCGAAACGAGACGAAGGAGGGTGAAAGAGAGCGAAACGAGACGATGGAGGGTGAAAGAGAGTGAAATGAGAGGAAGTAGGGTGAAAGAGAGCGAAACGAGATGAAGGAGGGTGAAAGAGAGCGAAACGAGACGAAAGAGGGTGAAAGAGAGCGAAACGAGGCGAAGGAGGGTGAAAGAGGGTGAAACGAGACGAAGGAGGGTGATAGAGAGCGAAACGAGACGAAGGAGGGTCAAAGAGAGCGAAACGAGACGAAGGAGGGTGAACGAGAGCGAACTGAGATGAAGGAGGGTGAAAGAGAGCGAAACGAGACGAAAGAGGGTGAAAGAGAGCGAAACGAGTCGAAGGAGGGTGAAAGAGGGTGAAACGAGACGAAGGAGGGTGAAAGAGAGCGAAACGAGACGAAGGAGGGTCAAAGAGAGCGAGACGAGACGAAGGATGGTCAAAGAGAGCGAAACGAGATGAAGGAGGGTGAAAGAAAGTGAAATGAGACGAAGGAGGGTGAAAGAGAGCAAAACAAGTCGAAGGAGGATGAAAGAGAGCGAAGCGAGACGAAGGAGCGTGAAAGAGAGCGAAACGAGTTGAAGGAAGGTAAAAGAGAGTGAAACGAGACGAAAGAGGGTAAAAGAGAGCGAAACGAGACGATCGAGGGAGAAAGAGAGCGAAACGAGAGGAATGAGGGTAAAAGAGAGTGAAACGAGACGAAGGAGGGTAAAAGAGAGCGAAACGAGAGGAAGGAGGGTGAAAGAGAGCGAAACGAGACGAAGGAGGGTGAAAAAGGGTGAAGCGAGACGAAGGAGGGTGAAAGAGAGCGGAACGAGTAGAAGGAGGGTGAAAGTGAGCGAAACGAGACGAAGGATGGTGAAAGAGAGCGAAACGAGATGAAGGAGGGTCAAATAGGGCGAAACGAGACGAAGGAGGATGAAAGAGAGCGAAACGAGGCGAAGGAGGGTGAAAGAGGGCGAAACGAGACGAAGGAGGGTCAAAGAGAGCGAAACGAGACGTAGGATGGTCAAAGAGAGCGAAACGAGACGAAGGAGGTTGAAAGAGAGCAAAACAAGTTGAAGGAGGGTGAAAGAGAGCGAAGCGAGATGAAGGAGCGTGAAAGAGAGCGAAACGAGATGAAGGAAGGTAAAAGTGTGTGAAACGAGATGAAAGAGGGTAAAAGAGAGCGAAACGAGACGATGGAGGGTGAAAGAGAGCGAAACGAGACGATGGAGGGTGAAAGAGAGTGAAACGAGACGAAGGAGGGTGAAAGAGAGCGAAACAAGTCGAAGGAGGATGAAAGAAAGCGAAGCGAGACGAAGGAGCGTGAAAGAGAGCGAAACTAGTTGAAGGAAGGTAAAAGAGAGTGAAACGAGACGAAAGAGGGTAAAATAGAGCGAAACGAGACGAGGGAGGGTGAAAGAGAGCGAAACGAGATGATGGAGGGTGAAAGAGAGCGAAACGAGATGAAGGAGGGTGTAAGAGAGCGAAACCAGAGGAAGGAGGGTGAAAGAGAGCGAAACGAGACGAAGGAGGGTGAAAGAGAGCGAAACAAGACGAAGGAGGGTGAAAGATAGCGAAACGAGACGAACGAGGGTGTAAGAGAGCGAAACGAGACGAAGGAGGGTGAAAGAGAGCGAAACAAGACGAAGGAGGGTGAAAGAGAGCGAAACGAGACGAAGGAGGGTCAAAGACGGCGAAACGAGACGAAGGAGGGTGAAAGAGAGCGAAACGAGACGAAGGAGGGTCAAAGGGAGCGAAACAAGACGAAGGAGGGTGAACGAGAGCGAAATGAGACGAAGGAGGGTGAAAGTGAGCGAAACATGACGAAGGAGCGTGAAAGAGAGCGCAACGAGATGTAGGAGGGTGAAAGAGAGCAAAACGAGAGGAAGGAGGGTGAAAGAGAGCAAAACGAGACAAAGGAGGGTGAAAGAGATCGAAACGTGATGAAGAAGGGTGAAAGAGAGCGAAACGAGATGAAGGAGGGTGAAAGAGCGCGAAAGGAGTCGAAGGAGGGTGAAAGAGAGCGGAACGAGATGAAGGAGGGTGAAAGAGATCGAAACGAGACGAAGGTGAGTGAAAGAGAGCGAAACAAGACAAAGGAGGGTGAAAGAGGGCGAAACGAGACGAAGGAGGGTGGAAGAGAGCGAAACGAGATGAAGGAGGGTGAAAGAGAGCGAAACGAGGCGAAGGAGGGTGAAAGAGAGCTAAACGAGACGAAGGAGGGTGAAAGAGACCAAAACGAGATGAAGGTGTGTGAAAGAGAGCGAAACAAGACGAAGGAGGGTGAACGAGAGCGAAATGAGATGAAGGAGGGTGAAAGAGAGCGAAGCAAGACGAAGGAGGATGAAAGAGAGCGAAACGAGATGAAGGTGGGAGAAAGAGAGCGAAACGAGATGAAGGAGGGTGAAAGAGGGCAAACCGAGATGAAGGAGGGTGGAAGAGAGCGAAACGAGACGAAGAAAGGTCGAAGAGAGCTAAACGAGATGAAGGTGGGAGAAAGAGAGCGAAACGAGACGAAGGAGGGTGAAACAGAGCAAAACGATATGAAGGAGGATGATAGAGAGCTAAACGAGACGAAGGAGGGTCAAAGAGAGCTAAACGAGATGAAGGAGGGTCAAAGAGAGCGAAACAAGACGAAGAAGGGTGAAAAAGGGCGAAGCGAGACGAAGGAGGGTGAAAGAGAGTGGAACGAGATGAAGGAGGGTGAAAGTGAGCGAAACGAGACGAAGGATGGTGAAAGAGAGCGAAACGAGACGAAGGAGGGTCAAAGAGAGCGAGACGAGACGAAGGATGGTCAAAGAGAGCGAAACGAGATGAAGGAGGGTGAAAGAAAGTGAAATGAGACGAAGGAGGGTGAAAGAGAGCAAAACAAGTCGAAGGAGGATGAAAGAAAGCGAAGCGAGACGAAGGAGCGTGAAAGAGAGCGAAACGAGTTGAAGGAAGGTAAAAGAGAGTGAAACGAGACAAAAGAGGGTAAAAGAGAGCGAAACGAGACGATCGAGGGAGAAAGAGAGCGAAACGAGAGGAATGAGGGTAAAAGAGAGTGAAACGAGACGAAGGAGGGTAAAAGAGAGCGAAACGAGAGGAAGGAGGGTGAAAGAGAGCGAAACGAGACGAAGGAGGGTGAAAAAGGGTGAAGCGAGACGAAGGAGGGTGAAAGAGAGCGGAACGAGTAGAAGGAGGGTGAAAGTGAGCGAAACGAGACGAAGGATGGTGAAAGAGAGCGAAACGAGATGAAGGAGGGTCAAATAGGGCGAAACGAGACGAAGGAGGATGAAAGAGAGCGAAACGAGGCGAAGGAGGGTGAAAGAGGGCGAAACGAGACGAAGGAGGGTCAAAGAGAGCGAAACGAGACGTAGGATGGTCAAAGAGAGCGAAACGAGACGAAGGAGGTTGAAAGAGAGCAAAACAAGTTGAAGGAGGGTGAAAGAGAGCGAAGCGAGATGAAGGAGCGTGAAAGAGAGCGAAACGAGATGAAGGAAGGTAAAAGTGTGTGAAACGAGATGAAAGAGGGTAAAAGAGAGCGAAACGAGACGATGGAGGGTGAAAGAGAGCGAAACGAGACGATGGAGGGTGAAAGAGAGTGAAACGAGACGAAGGAGGGTGAAAGAGAGCGAAACAAGTCGAAGGAGGATGAAAGAAAGCGAAGCGAGACGAAGGAGCGTGAAAGAGAGCGAAACTAGTTGAAGGAAGGTAAAAGAGAGTGAAACGAGACGAAAGAGGGTAAAATAGAGCGAAACGAGACGAGGGAGGGTGAAAGAGAGCGAAACGAGATGATGGAGGGTGAAAGAGAGCGAAACGAGATGAAGGAGGGTGTAAGAGAGCGAAACCAGAGGAAGGAGGGTGAAAGAGAGCGAAACGAGACGAAGGAGGGTGAAAGAGAGCGAAACAAGACGAAGGAGGGTGAAAGATAGCGAAACGAGACGAACGAGGGTGTAAGAGAGCGAAACGAGACGAAGGAGGGTGAAAGAGAGCGAAACAAGACGAAGGAGGGTGAAAGAGAGCGAAACGAGACGAAGGAGGTTCAAAGACGGCGAAACGAGACGAAGGAGGGTGAAAGAGAGCGAAACGAGACGAAGGAGGGTCAAAGGGAGCGAAACAAGACGAAGGAGGGTGAACGAGAGCGAAATGAGACGAAGGAGGGTGAAAGTGAGCGAAACATGACGAAGGAGCGTGAAAGAGAGCGCAACGAGATGTAGGAGGGTGAAAGAGAGCAAAACGAGAGGAAGGAGGGTGAAAGAGAGCGAAACGAGACAAAGGAGGGTGAAAGAGATCGAAACGTGATGAAGAAGGGTGAAAGAGAGCGAAACGAGATGAAGGAGGGTGAAAGAGCGCGAAAGGAGTCGAAGGAGGGTGAAAGAGAGCGGAACGAGATGAAGGAGGGTGAAAGAGATCGAAACGAGACGAAGGTGAGTGAAAGAGAGCGAAACAAGACAAAGGAGGGTGAAAGAGGGCGAAACGAGACGAAGGAGGGTGGAAGAGAGCGAAACGAGATGAAGGAGGGTGAAAGAGAGCGAAACGAGGCGAAGGAGGGTGAAAGAGAGCTAAACGAGACGAAGGAGGGTGAAAGAGACCAAAACGAGATGAAGGTGTGTGAAAGAGAGCGAAACAAGACGAAGGAGGGTGAACGAGAGCGAAATGAGATGAAGGAGGGTGAAAGAGAGCGAAGCAAGACGAAGGAGGATGAAAGAGAGCGAAACGAGATGAAGGTGGGAGAAAGAGAGCGAAACGAGATGAAGGAGGGTGAAAGAGGGCAAACCGAGATGAAGGAGGGTGGAAGAGAGCGAAACGAGACGAAGAAAGGTCGAAGAGAGCTAAACGAGATGAAGGTGGGAGAAAGAGAGCGAAACGAGACGAAGGAGGGTGAAACAGAGCAAAACGATATGAAGGAGGATGATAGAGAGCTAAACGAGACGAAGGAGGGTCAAAGAGAGCTAAACGAGATGAAGGAGGGTCAAAGAGAGCGAAACAAGACGAAGAAGGGTGAAAAAGGGCGAAGCGAGACGAAGGAGGGTGAAAGAGAGCGGAACGAGATGAAGGAGGGTGAAAGTGAGCGAAACGAGACGAAGGATGGTGAAAGAGAGCGAAACGAGATGAAGGTGGGTCAAAGAGAGCGAAACGACACGAAGGAGGGTGAAAGAGAGCGAAACGAGGCGAAGGAGGGTGAAAGAGGGTGAAACGAGACGAAGGAGGGTGAAAGAGAGCGAAACGAGACGAAGGAGGGTCAAAGAGAGCGAAACGAGACGAAGGATGGTCAAAGAGAGCGATACGAGACGAAGGAGGGTGAAAGAAAGCGAAACAAGTTGAAGGAGGGTGAAAGAGAGCAAAGCGAGACGAAGGAGCGTGAAAGAGAGCGAAACGAGATGAAGGAAGGTAAAATAGAGTGAAACAAGATGAAAGAAGGTAAAAGAGAGCGAAACGAGACGAAGGAGGGTGAAAGAGAGCGAAACGAGACGAAGGAGGGTGAAAGAGAGCGAAACAAGACGAAGGAGGGTGAAAGAGAGCTAAACGAGACGAAGGAGGGTGAAATAGAGCGAAAGGAGTCGAAGGAGGGTCAAAAAGAGCGAAACGAGACGAAAGATGGTCAAAGAGAGCGAAACGAGACGAAGGAGGGTGAAAGAGAGCGAAATGAGACGAAGGAGGGTGAAAGAGAGCGAAACAAGTCGAAAGAGGATGAAAGAGAGCGAAGGGAGACGAAGGAGCGTGAAAGAGAGCGAAACGAGTTGAAGGAAGGTAAAAGAGAGTGAAACGAGACGAAAGAGGGTAAAAGAGATTGAAACGAGACGATGGAGGGTGAAAGTGTGCGAAACGAGACGATGGAGGGTGAAAGAGAGCGAAACGAGACGAAGGAGTGTGTAAGAGAGCGAAACCAGAGGAAGGAGGGTGAAAGAGAGCGAAGCGAGACAAAGGAGGGTGAAAGAGAGCGAAACAAGACCAAGGAGGGTGAAAGAGAGCGAAATGAGACGATGGAGGGTGAAAGAGAGCGAAAGGAGTCGAAGGAGGGTGAAAGAGAGCGGAACGAGACGAAGGAGGGTGAAAGATACCGAAATGAGACGAAGGAGGGTGAAAGAGACCGAAACGAGACGAAGGAGGGTGAAAGAGAGCGAAACGAGACGAAGGAGGGTGAAAGAGAGCGAAACGAGATGAAGGAGGGTGAAAGAGAGTGAAACGAGACGAAGGAGGGTGAAAGAGGTCAATCCGAGACGAACGAGGGTGAAAGAGAGTGAAACGAGACGAAGGAAGGTGAATTAGAGCGATACGAGATGAAAGAGGTGGGAAGAGATAGAAACGAGACGAAGGAAGGTGAAAGAGAGCTAAACGAGACGAAGGAGTGTGAAACAGAGCGAAACGAGATGAAGGAGGATGATAGAGAGCTAAACGAGACGAAGGAGGGTCAAAGAGAGCTAACCGAGGTGAAGGAGGGTCAAAGAGAGCGAAACGAGACGAAGGAGGGTGAAAAAGGGCGAAGCGAGACGAAGGAGGGTGAAAGAGAGCGAAACGTAATGAAGGTGGGTGAAAGAGAGCGAAACAAGACGAAGGAGGGTGAACGAGAGCGAAATGAGATGAAGGAGGGTGAAAGTGAGCGAAACGAGACGAAGGAGGGTGAAAGAGAGCGAAACGAGATGATGGTGGCTGAAAGAGAGCGAAACGAGACGAAGGAGGGTGAAAGAGGGCGAACCGAGATGAAGGAGGGTGGAAGCGAGCGAAACGAGACGAAGGAGGGTGAAAGAAAGCGAAATGAGACGAAGGAGGGTGAAAGAGAGCGAAACGAGACGAAGGAGGGTCAAAGACGGCGAAACGAGACGAAGGAGGGTGAAAGAGAGCGAAACAAGACGAAGGAGGGTGAAAGAGAGCGAAACGAGACGATGGAGGGTGAAAGAGAGCGAAAGGAGTCGAAGGAGGGTGAAAGAGAGCGGAACGAGACGAAGGAGGGTGAAAGATACCGAAATGAGACGAAGGAGGGTGAAAGAGACCGAAACGAGACGAAGGAGGGTGAAAGAGAGCGAAACGAGACGAAGGAGGGTGAAAGAGAGCGAAACGAGATGAAGGAGGGTGAAAGAGAGTGAAACGAGACGAAGGAGGGTGAAAGAGGTCAATCCGAGACGAACGAGGGTGAAAGAGAGTGAAACGAGACGAAGGAAGGTGAATTAGAGCGATACGAGATGAAAGAGGTGGGAAGAGATAGAAACGAGACGAAGGAAGGTGAAAGAGAGCTAAACGAGACGAAGGAGTGTGAAACAGAGCGAAACGAGATGAAGGAGGATGATAGAGAGCTAAACGAGACGAAGGAGGGTCAAAGAGAGCTAACCGAGGTGAAGGAGGGTCAAAGAGAGCGAAACGAGACGAAGGAGGGTGAAAAAGGGCGAAGCGAGACGAAGGAGGGTGAAAGAGAGCGAAACGTAATGAAGGTGGGTGAAAGAGAGCGAAACAAGACGAAGGAGGGTGAACGAGAGCGAAATGAGATGAAGGAGGGTGAAAGTGAGCGAAACGAGACGAAGGAGGGTGAAAGAGAGCGAAACGAGATGATGGTGGCTGAAAGAGAGCGAAACGAGACGAAGGAGGGTGAAAGAGAGCAAAACGAGAGGAAGGAGGGTGAAAGAGAGCGAAACGAGACAAAGGAGGGTGAAAGAGATCGAAACGTGATGAAGAAGGGTGAAAGAGAGCGAAACGAGATGAAGGAGGGTGAAAGAGCGCGAAAGGAGTCGAAGGAGGGTGAAAGAGAGCGGAACGAGATGAAGGAGGGTGAAAGAGATCGAAACGAGACGAAGGTGAGTGAAAGAGAGCGAAACAAGACAAAGGAGGGTGAAAGAGGGCGAAACGAGACGAAGGAGGGTGGAAGAGAGCGAAACGAGATGAAGGAGGGTGAAAGAGAGCGAAACGAGGCGAAGGAGGGTGAAAGAGAGCTAAACGAGACGAAGGAGGGTGAAAGAGACCAAAACGAGATGAAGGTGTGTGAAAGAGAGCGAAACAAGACGAAGGAGGGTGAACGAGAGCGAAATGAGATGAAGGAGGGTGAAAGAGAGCGAAGCAAGACGAAGGAGGATGAAAGAGAGCGAAACGAGATGAAGGTGGGAGAAAGAGAGCGAAACGAGATGAAGGAGGGTGAAAGAGGGCAAACCGAGATGAAGGAGGGTGGAAGAGAGCGAAACGAGACGAAGGAAGGTCAAAGAGAGCTAAACGAGATGAAGGTGGGAGAAAGAGAGCGAAACGAGACGAAGGAGGGTGAAACAGAGCAAAACGATATGAAGGAGGATGATAGAGAGCTAAACGAGACGAAGGAGGGTCAAAGAGAGCTAAACGAGATGAAGGAGGGTCAAAGAGAGCGAAACAAGACGAAGGAGGGTGAAAAAGGGCGAAGCGAGACGAAGGAGGGTGAAAGAGAGCGGAACGAGATGAAGGAGGGTGAAAGTGAGCGAAACGAGACGAAGGATGGTGAAAGAGAGCGAAACGAGATGAAGGTGGGTCAAAGAGAGCGAAACGACACGAAGGAGGGTGAAAGAGAGCGAAACGAGGCGAAGGAGGGTGAAAGAGGGTGAAACGAGACGAAGGAGGGTGAAAGAGAGCGAAACGAGACGAAGGAGGGTCAAAGAGAGCGAAACGAGACGAAGGATGGTCAAAGAGAGCGATACGAGACGAAGGAGGGTGAAAGAAAGCGAAACAAGTTGAAGGAGGGTGAAAGAGAGCAAAGCGAGATGAAGGAGCGTGAAAGAGAGCGAAACGAGATGAAGGAAGGTAAAATAGAGTGAAACAAGATGAAAGAAGGTAAAAGAGAGCGAAACGAGACGAAGGAGGGTGTAAGAGAGGAGAAACGAGATGAAGGAGGGTGAAAGAGAGCGAAACAAGACGAAGGAGGGTGAAAGAGAGCTAAACGAGACGAAGGAGGGTGAAATAGAGCGAAAGGAGTCGAAGGAGGGTCAAAGAGAGCGAAACGAGACGAAAGATGGTCAAAGAGAGCGAAACGAGACGAAGGAGGGTGAAAGAGAGCGAAATGAGACGAAGGTGGGTGAAAGAGAGCGAAACAAGTCGAAAGAGGATGAAAGAGAGCGAAGGGAGACGAAGGAGCGTGAAAGAGAGCGAAACGAGTTGAAGGAAGGTAAAAGAGAGTGAAACGAGACGAAAGAGGGTAAAAGAGATTGAAACGAGACGATGGAGGGTGAAAGTGTGCGAAACGAGACGATGGAGGGTGAAAGAGAGCGAAACGAGACGAAGGAGTGTGTAAGAGAGCGAAACCAGAGGAAGGAGGGTGAAAGAGAGCGAAGCGAGACAAAGGAGGGTGAAAGAGAGCGAAACAAGACGAAGGAGGGTGAAAGAGAGCGAAATGAGACGATGGAGGGTGAAAGAGAGCGAAAGGAGTCGAAGGAGGGTGAAAGAGAGCGGAACGAGACGAAGGAGGGTGAAAGATACCGAAATGAGACGAAGGAGGGTGAAAGAGACCGAAACGAGACGAAGGAGGGTGAAAGAGAGCGAAACGAGACGAAGGAGGGTGAAAGAGAGCGAAACGAGATGAAGGAGGGTGAAAGAGAGTGAAACGAGACGAAGGAGGGTGAAAGAGGTCAATCCGAGACGAACGAGGGTGAAAGAGAGTGAAACGAGACGAAGGAAGGTGAATTAGAGCGATACGAGATGAAAGAGGTGGGAAGAGATAGAAACGAGACGAAGGAAGGTGAAAGAGAGCTAAACGAGACGAAGGAGTGTGAAACAGAGCGAAACGAGATGAAGGAGGATGATAGAGAGCTAAACGAGACGAAGGAGGGTCAAAGAGAGCTAACCGAGGTGAAGGAGGGTCAAAGAGAGCGAAACGAGACGAAGGAGGGTGAAAAAGGGCGAAGCGAGACGAAGGAGGGTGAAAGAGAGCGAAACGTAATGAAGGTGGGTGAAAGAGAGCGAAACAAGACGAAGGAGGGTGAACGAGAGCGAAATGAGATGAAGGAGGGTGAAAGTGAGCGAAACGAGACGAAGGAGGGTGAAAGAGAGCGAAACGAGATGATGGTGGCTGAAAGAGAGCGAAACGAGACGAAGGAGGGTGAAAGAGGGCGAACCGAGATGAAGGAGGGTGGAAGCGAGCGAAACGAGACGAAGGAGGGTGAAAGAAAGCGAAATGAGACGAAGGAGGGTGAAAGAGAGCGAAACGAGACGAAGGAGGGTCAAAGACGGCGAAACGAGACGAAGGAGGGTGAAAGAGAGCGAAACGAGACGAAGGAGGGTCAAAGGGAGCGAAACAAGACGAAGGAGGGTGAACGAGAGCGAAATGAGACGAAGGAGGGTGAAAGTGAGCGAAACATGACGAAGGAGCGTGAAAGAGAGCGCAACGAGATGTAGGAGGGTAAAAGAGAGCGAAACGAGACGATGGAGGGTGAAAGAATGCGAAACGAGACGAAGGAGGGTGAAAGAGAGCAAAACGAGAGGAAGGAGGGTGAAAGAGAGCGAAACGAGACAAAGGAGGGTGAAAGAGATCGAAACGTGATGAAGAAGGGTGAAAGAGAGCGAAACGAGATGAAGGAGGGTGAAAGAGCGCGAAAGGAGTTGAAGGAGGGTGAAAGAGAGCGGAACGAGATGAAGGAGGGTGAAAGAGATCGAAACGAGACGAAGGTGAGTGAAAGAGAGCGAAACAAGACAAAGGAGGGTGAAAGAGGGCGAAACGAGACGAAGGAGGGTGGAAGAGAGCGAAACGAGATGAAGGAGGGTGAAAGAGAGCGAAACGAGGCGAAGGAGGGTGAAAGAGAGCTAAACGAGACGAAGGAGGGTGAAAGAGACCAAAACGAGATGAAGGTGTGTGAAAGAGAGCGAAACAAGACGAAGGAGGGTGAACGAGAGCGAAATGAGATGAAGGAGGGTGAAAGAGAGCGAAGCAAGACGAAGGAGGATGAAAGAGAGCGAAACGAGATGAAGGTGGGAGAAAGAGAGCGAAATGAGATGAAGGAGGGTGAAAGAGGGCAAACCGAGATGAAGGAGGGTGGAAGAGAGCGAAACGAGACGAAGGAAGGTCAAAGAGAGCTAAACGAGATGAAGGTGGGAGAAAGAGAGCGAAACGAGACGAAGGAGGGTGAAACAGAGCAAAACGATATGAAGGAGGATGATAGAGAGCTAAACGAGACGAAGGAGGGTCAAAGAGAGGTAAACGAGATGAAGGAGGGTCAAAGAGAGCGAAACGAGATGAAGGAGGGTGAAAGAGAGTGAAACGAGACGAAGGAGGGTGAAAGAGGTCAATCCGAGACGAACGAGGGTGAAAGAGAGTGAAACGAGACGAAGGAAGGTGAATTAGAGCGATACGAGATGAAAGAGGTGGGAAGAGATAGAAACGAGACGAAGGAAGGTGAAAGAGAGCTAAACGAGACGAAGGAGTGTGAAACAGAGCGAAACGAGATGAAGGAGGATGATAGAGAGCTAAACGAGACGAAGGAGGGTCAAAGAGAGCTAACCGAGGTGAAGGAGGGTCAAAGAGAGCGAAACGAGACGAAGGAGGGTGAAAAAGGGCGAAGCGAGACGAAGGAGGGTGAAAGAGAGCGAAACGTAATGAAGGTGGGTGAAAGAGAGCGAAACAAGACGAAGGAGGGTGAACGAGAGCGAAATGAGATGAAGGAGGGTGAAAGTGAGCGAAACGAGACGAAGGAGGGTGAAAGAGAGCGAAACGAGATGATGGTGGCTGAAAGAGAGCGAAACGAGACGAAGGAGGGTGAAAGAGGGCGAACCGAGATGAAGGAGGGTGGAAGCGAGCGAAACGAGACGAAGGAGGGTGAAAGAAAGCGAAATGAGACGAAGGAGGGTGAAAGAGAGCGAAACGAGACGAAGGAGGGTCAAAGACGGCGAAACGAGACGAAGGAGGGTGAAAGAGAGCGAAACGAGACGAAGGAGGGTCAAAGGGAGCGAAACAAGACGAAGGAGGGTGAACGAGAGCGAAATGAGACGAAGGAGGGTGAAAGTGAGCGAAACATGACGAAGGAGCGTGAAAGAGAGCGCAACGAGATGTAGGAGGGTAAAAGAGAGCGAAACGAGACGATGGAGGGTGAAAGAATGCGAAACGAGACGAAGGAGGGTGAAAGAGAGCAAAACGAGAGGAAGGAGGGTGAAAGAGAGCGAAACGAGACAAAGGAGGGTGAAAGAGATCGAAACGTGATGAAGAAGGGTGAAAGAGAGCGAAACGAGATGAAGGAGGGTGAAAGAGCGCGAAAGGAGTTGAAGGAGGGTGAAAGAGAGCGGAACGAGATGAAGGAGGGTGAAAGAGATCGAAACGAGACGAAGGTGAGTGAAAGAGAGCGAAACAAGACAAAGGAGGGTGAAAGAGGGCGAAACGAGACGAAGGAGGGTGGAAGAGAGCGAAACGAGATGAAGGAGGGTGAAAGAGAGCGAAACGAGGCGAAGGAGGGTGAAAGAGAGCTAAACGAGACGAAGGAGGGTGAAAGAGACCAAAACGAGATGAAGGTGTGTGAAAGAGAGCGAAACAAGACGAAGGAGGGTGAACGAGAGCGAAATGAGATGAAGGAGGGTGAAAGAGAGCGAAGCAAGACGAAGGAGGATGAAAGAGAGCGAAACGAGATGAAGGTGGGAGAAAGAGAGCGAAATGAGATGAAGGAGGGTGAAAGAGGGCAAACCGAGATGAAGGAGGGTGGAAGAGAGCGAAACGAGACGAAGGAAGGTCAAAGAGAGCTAAACGAGATGAAGGTGGGAGAAAGAGAGCGAAACGAGACGAAGGAGGGTGAAACAGAGCAAAACGATATGAAGGAGGATGATAGAGAGCTAAACGAGACGAAGGAGGGTCAAAGAGAGGTAAACGAGATGAAGGAGGGTCAAAGAGAGCGAAACAAGACAAAGGATGGTGAAAGAGAGCGAAACGAGATGAAGGAGGGTGAAAGAGAGCGAAACGAGGCGAAGGAGGGTGAAAGAGAGCTAAACGAGACGAAGGAGGGTGAAAGAGACCAAAACGAGATGAAGGTGTGTGAAAGAGAGCGAAACAAGACGAAGGAGGGTGAACGAGAGCGAAATGAGATGAAGGAGGGTGAAAGAGAGCGAAGCAAGACGAAGGAGGATGAAAGAGAGCGAAACGAGATGAAGGTGGGAGAAAGAGAGCGAAATGAGATGAAGGAGGGTGAAAGAGGGCAAACCGAGATGAAGGAGGGTGGAAGAGAGCGAAACGAGACGAAGGAAGGTCAAAGAGAGCTAAACGAGATGAAGGTGGGAGAAAGAGAGCAAAACGAGACGAAGGAGGGTGAAACAGAGCAAAACGATATGAAGGAGGATGATAGAGAGCTAAACGAGACGAAGGAGGGTCAAAGAGAGGTAAACGAGATGAAGGAGGGTCAAAGAGAGCGAAACAAGACGAAGGAGGGTGAAAAAGGGCGAAGCGAGACGAAGGAGGGTGAAAGAGAGCGGAACGAGATGAAGGAGGGTGAAAGTGAGCGAAACGAGACGAAGGATGGTGAAAGAGAGCGAAACGAGATGAAGGTGGGTCAAAGAGAGCGAAACGACACGAAGGACGGTGAAAGAGAGCGAAACGAGGCGAAGGAGGGTGAAAGAGGGTGAAACGAGACGAAGGAGGGTGAAAGAGAGCGAAACGAGACGAAGGAGGGTCAAAGAGAGCGAAACGAGACGAAGGATGGTCAAAGAGAGCGATACGAGACGAAGGAGGGTGAAAGAAAGCGAAACAAGTTGAAGGAGGGTGAAAGAGAGCAAAGCGAGACGAAGGAGCGTGAAAGAGAGCGAAACAAGATGAAGGAAGGTAAAATAGAGTGAAACAAGATGAAAGAAGGTAAAAGAGAGCGAAACGAGACGAAGGAGGGTGAAAGAGAGCGAAAGGAGTCGTAGGAGGGTGAAAGAGAGCGGAACGAGACGAAGGAGGGTGAAAGATACCGAAATAAGACGAAGGAGGGTGAAAGAGACCGAAACGAGACGAAGGAGGGTGAAAGAGAGTGAAACGAGACGAAGGAGGGTGAAAGAGGTCAATCCGAGACGAACGAGGGTGAAAGAGAGTGAAACGAGACGAAGGAAGGTGAATTAGAGCGATACGAGATGAAAGAGGTGGGAAGAGATAGAAACGAGACGAAGGAAGGTGAAAGAGAGCTAAACGAGACGAAGGAGTGTGAAACAGAGCGAAACGAGATGAAGGAGGATGATAGAGAGCTAAACGAGACGAAGGAGGGTCAAAGAGAGCTAACCGAGGTGAAGGAGGGTCAAAGAGAGCGAAACGAGACGAAGGAGGGTGAAAAAGGGCGAAGCGAGACGAAGGAGGGTGAAAGAGAGCGAAACGTAATGAAGGTGGGTGAAAGAGAGCGAAACAAGACGAAGGAGGGTGAACGAGAGCGAAATGAGATGAAGGAGGGTGAAAGTGAGCGAAACGAGACGAAGGAGGGTGAAAGAGAGCGAAACGAGATGATGGTGGCTGAAAGAGAGCGAAACGAGACGAAGGAGGGTGAAAGAGGGCGAACCGTGATGAAGGAGGGTGGAAGCGAGCGAAACGAGACGAAGGAGGGTGAAAGAAAGCGAAATGAGACGAAGGAGGGTGAAAGAGAGCGAAACGAGACGAAGGAGGGTCAAAGACGGCGAAACGAGACGAAGGAGGGTGAAAGAGAGCGAAACGAGACGAAGGAGGGTCAAAGGGAGCGAAACAAGACGAAGGAGGGTGAACGAGAGCGAAATGAGACGAAGGAGGGTGAAAGTGAGCGAAACATGACGAAGGAGCGTGAAAGAGAGCGCAACGAGATGTAGGAGGGTAAAAGAGAGCGAAACGAGACGATGGAGGGTGAAAGAATGCGAAACGAGACGAAGGAGGGTGAAAGAGAGCAAAACGAGAGGAAGGAGGGTGAAAGAGAGCGAAACGAGACAAAGGAGGGTGAAAGAGATCGAAACGTGATGAAGAAGGGTGAAAGAGAGCGAAACGAGATGAAGGAGGGTGAAAGAGCGCGAAAGGAGTCGAAGGAGGGTGAAAGAGAGCGGAACGAGATGAAGGAGTGTGGAAGAGAGCGAAACGAGATGAAGGAGGGTGAAAGAGAGCGAAACGAGGCGAAGGAGGGTGAAAGAGAGCTAAACGAGACGAAGGAGGGTGAAAGAGACCAAAACGAGATGAAGGTGTGTGAAAGAGAGCGAAACAAGACGAAGGAGGGTGAACGAGAGCGAAATGAGATGAAGGAGGGTGAAAGAGAGCGAAGCAAGACGAAGGAGGATGAAAGAGAGCGAAACGAGATGAAGGTGGGAGAAAGAGAACAAAATGAGATGAAGGAGGGTGAAAGAGGGCAAACCGAGATGAAGGAGGGTGGAAGAGAGCGAAACGAGACGAAGGAAGGTCAAAGAGAGCTGAACGAGATGAAGGTGGGAGAAAGAGAGCGAAACGAGACGAAGGAGGGTGAAACAGAGCAAAACGATATGAAGGAGGATGATAGAGAGCTAAACGAGACGAAGGAGGGTCAAAGAGAGGTAAACGAGATGAAGGAGGGTCAAAGAGAGCGAAACAAGACGAAGGAGGGTGAAAAAGGGCGAAGCGAGACGAAGGAGGGTCAAAGAGAGCGGAACGAGATGAAGGAGGGTGAAAATGAGCGAAACGAGACGAAGGATGGTGAAAGAGAGCGAAACGAGATGAAGGTGGGTCAAAGAGAGCGAAACGACACGAAGGAGGGTGAAAGAGAGCGAAACGAGGCGAAGGAGGGTGAAAGAGGGTGAAACGAGACGAAGGAGGGTGAAAGAGAGCGAAACGAGACGAAGGAGGGTCAAAGAGAGCGAAACGAGACGAAGGATGGTCAAAGAGAGCGATACGAGACGAAGGAGGGTGAAAGAAAGCGAAACAAGTTGAAGGAGGGTGAAAGAGAGCAAAGCGAGACGAAGGAGCGTGAAAGAGAGCGAAACGAGATGAAGGAAGGTAAAATAGAGTGAAACAAGATGAAAGAAGGTAAAAGAGAGCGAAACGAGACGAAGGAGGGTGAAAGAGAGCGAAAGGAGTCGAAGGAGGGTGAAAGAGAGCAGAACGAGACGAAGGAGGGTGAAAGATACCGAAATAAGACGAAGGAGGGTGAAAGAGACCGAAACGAGACGAAGGAGGGTGAAAGAGAGCGAAACGAGACGAAGGAGGGTGAAAGAGAGCGAAACGAGATGAAGGAGGGTGAAAGAGAGCGAAACGAGACGAAGGAGGGTGTGAAAGAGAGCGAAACGAGACGAAGGAGGGTGAAAGAGAGCGAAAGGAGTCGAAGGAGCGGGAAAGAGAGCGGAACGAGACGAAGGAGGATGAAAGAGCCTGAAACAAGGCGAAGGAGGGTGAAAGAGAGCGAAACGAGATGAAGGTAGGTGAAAGAGAGCGAAACAAGACAAAGGAGGGTGAAAGAAGGCGAAACGAGACGAAGGAGGGTGGAAGAGAGCGAAACGAGACGAAGGAGGGTGAAGGAGAGCGAAAAGAGACGAAGGAGGGTGAAAGAGAGCGAAACGAGGCGAAGGAGGGTGAAAGAGAGCGAAACGAGATGAAGGTGGGTGAAAGAGAGCGAAACAAGACAAAGGAGGGTGAAAGAGGGCGAAACGGGACGAAGGAGGGTGGAAGAGAGCGAAACGAGATGAAGGAGGGTGAAAGAAAGCGAAACGAGACGAAGGAGGGTGAAAGAGAGCAAACCGAGACGAAGGAGGGTGAAAGAGAGCAAAACGAGATGAAGGTGTGTGGAAGAGAGCGAAACAAGACGAAGGAGGGTGAATGAGAGCGAAATGAGATAAAGGAGGGTGAAAGAGAGCGAAACGAGACGAAAGAGGGTGAAAGAGAGCGAAACGAGGCGAAGGAGGGTGAAAGAGGGTGAAACGAGACGAAGGAGGGTGATAGAGAGCGAAACGAGACGAAGGAGGGTCAAAGAGAGCGAAACGAGACGAAGGAGGGTGAACGAGAGCGAAATGAGATGAAGGAGGGTGAAAGAGAGCGAAACGAGACGAAAGAGGGTGAAAGAGAGCGAAACGAGGCGAAGGAGGGTGAAAGAGGGTGAAACGAGACGAAGGAGGGTGAAAGAGAGCGAAACGAGACGAAGGAGGGTCAAAGAGAGCGAAACGAGACGAAGGAGGGTGAACAAGAGCGAAATGAGATGAAGGAGGGTGAAAGAGAGCGAAACGAGACGAAGGAGGGTGAAAGAGAGATAAAGGAGATGAAGGTGGGTGAAAGAGAGCGAAACGAGATGAAGGAGGGTGAAAGAGGGCAATCCGAGACGAACGAGGGTGAAAGAGAGTGAAACGAGACGAAGGAAGGTGAATTAGAGCGATACGAGACGAAAGAGGTGGAAAGAGAGAGAAACGAGATGAAGGAAGGTGAAAGAGAGCTAAACGATACGAAGGAGTGTGAAACAGCGCGAAACGAGATGATGGAGGATGATAGAGAGCTAAACGAGACGAAGGAGGGTGAAAGAGAGCTAAATGAGGTGAAGGAGGGTCAAAGAGAGCGAAACGAGACGAAGGAGGGTGAAAGAGGGCGAACCGAGATGATGGAGGGTGGAAGCGAGCGAAACGAGACGAAGGAGGGTGAAAGAGAGTGAAACGAGACGAACGAAGGTGAAAGAGAGCGAAACGAGATCAAAGAGGGTGAAAGGGAGAGCAACGAGAAGAAGGATTGTGAATGATGGCGAAACGAGACGAAGGTTGGTGAAAGAGAGCGAAACGAGATGAAGGAGGGTGAAAGAGAGCGAAATGAGAAAAAAGGAGGGTGAAAGAGAGCGAAACGAGACGAAGGAGGGTCAAAGACGGCGAAACGAGACGAAGGAGGGTGAAAGAGAGCGAAACGAGACGAAGGAGGGTCAAAGGGAGCGAAACGAGACGAAGGAGGGTGAACGAGAGTGAAATGAGACGAAGGAGGATGAAAGTGAGCGAAACATGACGAAGGAGCGTGAAAGAGAGAGCAACGAGATGAAGGAGGGTAAAAGAGAACGAAACGAGACGATGGAGGGTGAAAGAATGCGAAACGAGACGAAGGAGGGTGAAAGAGAGCGAAACGAGACGATGGAGGGTGAAAGAGAGCGAAATGAGAGGAAGTAGGGTGAAAGAGAGCGAAACGAGATGAAGGAGGGGGAAAGCGAGCGAAACGAGACGATGGAGGGTGAAAGAGAGCGAAACGAGACGAAGGAGGGTGAAAGAGAGCAAACCGAGACGAAGGAGGGAGAAAGAGAGCAAAACGAGATGAAGGTGTGCGAAAGAGAGCGAAACAAGACGAAGGAGGGTGAACGAGAGCGAAATGAGATGAAGGAGGGTGAAAAAGAGCGAAACGAGACGAAAGGTGAAAGAGAGCGAAACGAGGCGAAGGAGGGTGAAAGAGGGTGAAACGAGACGAAGGAGGGTGAAAGAGAGCGAAACGAGACGAAGGAGGGTCAAAGAGAGCGAAACGAGACGAAGGAGGGTGAACGAGAGCGAAATGAGATGAAGGAGGGTGGAAGAGAGCGAAACGAGACGAAAGAGGGTGAAAGAGAGCGAAACGAGGCGAAGGAGGGTGAAAGAGGGTGAAACGAGACGAAGGAGGGTGAAAGAGAGCGAAACGAGACGAAGGAGGGTCAAAGAGAGCGAAACGAGACGAAGGATGGTCAAAGAGAGCGAAACGAGACGAAGGAGGGTGAAAGAAAGCGAAACATGTTGAAGGAGGGTGAAAGAGAGCAAAGCGAGACGAAGGAGCGTGAAAGAGAGCGAAACGAGACGAAGGAGGGTGAAAGAGAGCAAACCGAGACGAAGGAGGGTGAAAGAGAGCAAAACGAGATGAAGGTGTGCGAAAGAGAGCGAAACAAGACGAAGGAGGGTGAACGAGAGCGAAATGAGATGAAGGAGGGTGAAAAAGAGCGAAACGAGACGAAAGGTGAAAGAGAGCGAAACGAGGCGAAGGAGGGTGAAAGAGGGTGAAACGAGACGAAGGAGGGTGAAAGAGAGCGAAACGAGACGAAGGAGGGTGAACGAGAGCGAAATGAGATGAAGGAGGGTGGAAGAGGGCGAAACGAGACGAAAGAGGGTGAAAGAGAGCGAAACGAGGCGAAGGAGGGTGAAAGAGGGTGAAACGAGACGAAGGAGGGTGAAAGAGAGCGAAACGAGACAAAGGAGGGTCAAAGAGAGCGAAACGAGACGAAGGATGGTCAAAGAGAGCGAAACGAGACGAAGGAGGGTGAAAGAAAGCGAAACATGTTGAAGGAGGGTGAAAGAGAGCAAAGCGAGACGAAGGAGCGTGAAAGAGAGCGAAACGAGACAAAGGAAGGTAAAAGAGAGTGAAACGAGATGAAAGAAGGTAAAAGAGAGCGAAACGAGACGAAGGAGGGTGAAAGAGAGCGAAAGGAGTCGAAGGAGGGTGAAAGAGAGCGGAACGAGACGAAGGAGGGTGAAAGATACCGAAATAAGACGAAGGAGGATGAAAGAGACCGAAACGCGCCGAAGGAGGGTGAAAGAGAGCGATACGAGACGAAGGAGGGTGAAAGAGAGCGAAACGAGATGAAGGAGGGTGAAAGAGAGCGAAACGAGACGAAGGAGGGTGAAAGAGAGCGAAACGAGACGAAGGAGGGTGAAAGAGAGCGAAAGGAGTCGAAGGAGCATGAAAGAGAGCGGAACGAGACGAAGGAGGATGAAAGAGACTGAAACGAGGCGAAGGAGGGTGAAAGAGAGCGAATCGAGATGATGGTAGGTGAAAGAGAGCGAAACAAGACAAAGGAGGGTGAAAGAGGGCGAAACGAGACGAAGGAGGGTGGAAGAGAGCGAAACGAGACGAAGGAGGGTGAAGGAGAGCGAAAAGAGACGAAGGAGGGTGAAAGAGAGCAAAACGAGGCGAAGGAGGGTGAAAGAGAGCGAAACGAGATGAAGGTGGGTGAAAGAGAGCGAAACAAGACAAAGGAGGCTGAAAGAGGGCGAAACGAGACGAAGGAGGGTGGAAGAGAGCGAAACGAGATGAAGGAGGGTGAAAGAGAGCGAAACGAGACGAAGGAGGGTGAAAGAGAGCAAAGCGAGACGAAGGAGCGTGAAAGAGAGGGAAACGAGATGAAGGAATGTAAAAGAGAGTGAAACGAGATGAAAGAAGGTAAAAGAGAGCGAAACGAGACGAAGGAGGGTGAAAGAGAGCGAAATAAGACGAAGGAGGGTGAAAGAGACCGAAACGAGACGAAGGAGGGTGAAAGAGAGCGAAATAAGACGAAGGAGGGTGAAAGAGACCGAAACGAGACGAAGGAGGGTGAAAGAGAGCGAAACGAGACGAAGGAGGGTGAAAGAGAGCGAAACGAGATGAAGGAGGGTGAAAGAGAGCGAAACGAGACGAAGGAGGGTGTGAAAGAGAGCGAAACGAGACGAAGGAGGGTGAAAGAGAGCGAAAGGAGTCGAAGGAGCGGGAAAGAGAGCGGAACGAGACGAAGGAGGATGAAAGAGCCTGAAACAAGGCGAAGGAGGGTGAAAGAGAGCGAAACGAGATGAAGGTAGGTGAAAGAGAGCGAAACAAGACAAAGGAGGGTGAAAGAAGGCGAAACGAGACGAAGGAGGGTGGAAGAGAGCGAAACGAGACGAAGGAGGGTGAAGGAGAGCGAAAAGAGACGAAGGAGGGTGAAAGAGAGCGAAACGAGGCGAAGGAGGGTGAAAGAGTGCGAAACGAGATGAAGGTGGGTGAAAGAGAGCGAAACAAGACAAAGGAGGGTGAAAGAGGGCGAAACGGGACGAAGGAGGGTGGAAGAGAGCGAAACGAGATGAAGGAGGGTGAAAGAAAGCGAAACGAGACGAAGGAGGGTGAAAGAGAGCAAACCGAGACGAAGGAGGGTGAAAGAGAGCAAAACGAGATGAAGGTGTGTGAAAGAGAGCGAAACAAGACGAAGGAGGGTGAATGAGAGCGAAATGAGATAAAGGAGGGTGAAAGAGAGCGAAACGAGACGAAAGAGGGTGAAAGAGAGCGAAACGAGGTGAAGGAGGGTGAAAGAGGGTGAAACGAGACGAAGGAGGGTGATAGAGAGCGAAACGAGACGAAGGAGGGTCAAAGAGAGCGAAACGAGACGAAGGAGGGTGAACGAGAGCGAAATGAGATGAAGGAGGGTGAAAGAGAGCGAAACGAGACGAAAGAGGGTGAAAGAGAGCGAAACGAGGCGAAGGAGGGTGAAAGAGGGTGAAACGAGACGAAGGAGGGTGAAAGAGAGCGAAACGAGACGAAGGAGGGTCAAAGAGAGCGAAACGAGACGAAGGAGGGTGAACAAGAGCGAAATGAGATGAAGGAGGGTGAAAGAGAGCGAAACGAGACGAAGGAGGGTGAAAAAGGGCGAAGCGAGACGAAGGAGGGTGAAAGAGAGCGGAACGAGATGAAGGAGGGTGAAAGTGAGCGAAACGAGACGAAGGATGGTGAAAGAGAGCGAAACGAGATGAAGGTGGGTCAAAGAGAGCGAAACGACACGAAGGAGGGTGAAAGAGAGCGAAACGAGGCGAAGGAGGGTGAAAGAGGGTGAAACGAGACGAAGGAGGGTGAAAGAGAGCGAAACGAGACGAAGGAGGGTCAAAGAGAGCGAAACGAAACGAAGGATGGTCAAAGAGAGCGATACGAGACGAAGGAGGGTGAAAGAAAGCGAAACAAGTTGAAGGAGGGTGAAAGAGAGCAAAGCGAGACGAAGGAGCGTGAAAGAGAGCGAAACGAGATGAAGGAAGGTAAAATAGAGTGAAACAAGATGAAAGAAGGTAAAAGAGAGCGAAACTAGACGAAGGAGGGTGAAAGAGAGCGAAAGGAGTCGAAGGAGGGTGAAAGAGAGCGGAACGAGATGAAGGAGGGTGAAAGATACCGAAATAAGACGAAGGAGGGTGAAAGAGACCGAAACGAGACGAAGGAGGGTGAAAGAGAGCGAAACGAGACGAAGGAGGGTGAAAGAGAGCGAAACGAGATGAAGGAGGGTGAAAGAGAGCGAAACGAGACGAAGGAGGGTGTGAAAGAGAGCGAAACGAGACGAAGGAGTGTGAAAGATACCGAAATAAGACGAAGGAGGGTGAAAGAGACCGAAACGAGACGAAGGAGGGTGAAAGAGAGCGAAACGAGACGAAGGAGGGTGAAAGAGAGCGAAACGAGATGAAGGAGGGTGAAAGAGAGCGAAACGAGACGAAGGAGGGTGTGAAAGAGAGCGAAACGAGACGAAGGAGGGTGAAAGAGAGCGAAAGGAGTCGAAGGAGCGGGAAAGAGAGCGGAACGAGACGAAGGAGGATGAAAGAGACTGAAACAAGGCGAAGGAGGGTGAAAGAGAGCGAAACGAGATGAAGGTAGGTGAAAGAGAGCGAAACAAGACAAAGGAGGGTGAAAGAAGGCGAAACGAGACGAAGGAGGGTGGAAGAGAGCGAAACGAGACGAAGGAGGGTGAAGGAGAGCGAAAAGAGACGAAGGAGGGTGAAAGAGAGCGAAACGAGGCGAAGGAGGGTGAAAGAGAGCGAAACGAGATGAAGGTGGGTGAAAGAGAGCGAAACAAGACAAAGGAGGGCGAAAGAGGGCGAAACGGGACGAAGGAGGGTGGAAGAGAGCGAAACGAGATGAAGGAGGGTGAAAGAAAGCGAAACGAGACGAAGGAGGGTGAAAGAGAGCAAACCGAGACGAAGGAGGGTGAAAGAGAGCAAAACGAGATGAAGGTGTGCGAAAGAGAGCGAAACAAGACGAAGGAGGGTGAACGAGAGCGAAATGAGATAAAGGAGGGTGAAAGAGAGCGAAACGAGACGAAAGAGGGTGAAAGAGAGCGAAACGAGGCGAAGGAGGGTGGAAGAGGGTGAAACGAGACGAAGGAGGGTGATAGAGAGCGAAACGAGACGAAGGAGGGTCAAAGAGAGCGAAACGAGACGAAGGAGGGTGAACGAGAGCGAAATGAGATGAAGGAGGGTGAAAGAGAGCGAAACGAGACGAAAGAGGGTGAAAGAGAGCGAAACGAGGCGAAGGAGGGTGAAAGAGGGTGAAACGAGACGAAGGAGGGTGAAAGAGAGCGAAACGAGACGAAGGAGGGTCAAAGAGAGCGAAACGAGACGAAGGAGGGTGAACGAGAGCGAAATGAGATGAAGGAGGGTGAAAGAGAGCGAAACGAGACGAAGGAGGGTGAAAGAGAGATAAAGGAGATGAAGGTGGGTGAAAGAGAGCGAAACGAGATGAAGGAGGGTGAAAGAGGGCAATCCGAGACGAACGAGGGTGAAAGAGAGTGAAACGAGACGAAGGAAGGTGAATTAGAGCGATACGAGACGAAAGAGGTGGAAAGAGAGAGAAACGAGATGAAGGAAGGTGAAAGAGAGCTAAACGAGACGAAGGAGTGTGAAACAGCGCGAAACGAGATGAAGGAGGATGATAGAGAGCTAAACGAGACGAAGGAGGGTGAAAGAGAGCTAAACGAGGTGAAGGAGTGTCAAAGAGAGCGAAACGAGACGAAGGAGGGTGAAAGAGGGCGAACCGAGATGAAGGAGGGTGGAAGCGAGCGAAACGAGACGAAGGAGGGTGAAAGAGAGTGAAACGAGACGAAGGAAGGTGAAAGAGAGCGAAACGAGATCAAAGAGGGTGAAAGAGAGAGCAACGAGAAGAAGGATTGTGAATGACGGCGAAACGAGACGAAAGTTGGTGAAAGAGAGCGAAACGAGATGAAGGAGGGTGAAAGAGAGCGAAATGAGACGAAGGAGGGTGAAAGAGAGTGAAACGAGACGAAGGAGGGTCAAAGACGGCGAAACGAGACGAAGGAGGGTGAAAGAGAGTGAAACGAGACGAAGGAGGGTCAAAGGGAGCGAAACGAGACGAAGGAGGGTGAACGAGAGTGAAATGAGACGAAGGAGGATGAAAGTGAGCGAAACATGACGAAGGAGCGTGAAAGAGAGCGAAACGAGACGAAGGAGGGTCAAAGAGAGCGAAACGAGACGAAGGATGGTCAAAGAGAGCGATACGAGACGAAGGAGGGTGAAAGAAAGCGAAACAAGTTGAAGGAGGGTGAAAGAGAGCAAAGCGAGACGAAGGAGCGTGAAAGAGAGCGAAACGAGATGATGGAAGGTAAAATAGAGTGAAACAAGATGAAAGAAGGTAAAAGAGAGCGAAACGAGACGAAGGAGGGTGAAAGAGAGCGAAAGGAGTCGAAGGAGGGTGAAAGAGAGCGGAACGAGACGAAGGAGGGTGAAAGATACCGAAATAAGACGAAGGAGGGTGAAAGAGACCGAAACGAGACGAAGGAGGGTGAAAGAGAGCGAAACGAGACGAAGGAGGGTGAAAGAGAGCGAAACGAGATGAAGGAGGGTGAAAGAGAGTGAAACGAGACGAAGGAGGGTGTGAAAGAGAGCGAAACGAGACGAAGGAGGGTGAAAGAGAGCGAAAGGAGTCGAAGGAGCGGGAAAGAGAGCGGAACGAGATGAAGGAGGATGAAAGAGACTGAAACAAGGCGAAGGAGGGTGAAAGAGAGCGAAACGAGATGAAGGTAGGTGAAAGAGAGCGAAACAAGACAAAGGAGGGTGAAAGAAGGCGAAACGAGACGAAGGAGGGTGGAAGAGAGCGAAACGAGACGAAGGAGGGTGAAGGAGAGCGAAAAGAGACGAAGGAGGGTGAAAGAGAGCGAAACGAGGCGAAGGAGGGTGAAAGAGAGCGAATCGAGATGAAGGTGGGTGAAAGAGAGCGAAACAAGACAAAGGAGGGCGAAAGAGGGCGAAACGGGACGAAGGAGGGTGGAAGAGAGCGAAACGAGATGAAGGAGGGTGAAAGAAAGCGAAACAAGACGAAGGAGGGTGAAAGAGAGCAAACCGAGACGAAGGAGGGTGAAAGAGAGCAAAACGAGATGAAGGTGTGCGAAAGAGAGCGAAACAAGACGAAGGAGGGTGAACGGGAGCGAAATGAGATAAAGGAGGGTGAAAGAGAGCGAAACGAGACGAAAGAGGGTGAAAGAGAGCGAAACGAGGCGAAGGAGGGTGAAAGAGGGTGAAACGAGACGAAGGAGGGTGATAGAGAGCGAAACGAGACGAAGGAGGGTCAAAGAGAGCGAAACGAGACGAAGGAGGGTGAACGAGAGCGAAATGAGATGAAGGAGGGTGAAAGAGAGCGAAACGAGACGAAAGAGGGTGAAAGAGAGCGAAACGAGGCGAAGGAGGGTGAAAGAGGGTGAAACGAGACGAAGGAGGGTGAAAGAGAGCGAAACGAGACGAAGGAGGGTCAAAGAGAGCGAAACGAGACGAAGGAGGGTGAAAGAGAGCAAAACGAGATGAAGGTGTGCGAAAGAGAGCGAAACGAGGCGAAGGAGGGTGAAAGAGGGTGAAACGAGACGAAGGAGGGTGATAGAGAGCGAAACGAGACGAAGGAGGGTCAAAGAGAGCGAAACGAGACGAAGGAGGGTGAACGAGAGCGAAATGAGATGAAGGAGGGTGAAAGAGAGCGAAACGAGACGAAAGAGGGTGAAAGAGAGCGAAACGAGGCGAAGGAGGGTGAAAGAGGGTGAAACGAGACGAAGGAGGGTGAAAGAGAGCGAAACGAGACGAAGGAGGGTCAAAGAGAGCGAAACGAGACGAAGGAGGGTGAACAAGAGCGAAATGAGATGAAGGAGGGTGAAAGAGAGCGAAACGAGACGAAGGAGGGTGAAAAAGGGCGAAGCGAGACGAAGGAGGGTGAAAGAGAGCGGAACGAGATGAAGGAGGGTGAAAGTGAGCGAAACGAGACGAAGGATGGTGAAAGAGAGCGAAACGAGATGAAGGTGGGTCAAAGAGAGCGAAACGACACGAAGGAGGGTGAAAGAGAGCGAAACGAGGCGAAGGAGGGTGAAAGAGGGTGAAACGAGACGAAGGAGGGTGAAAGAGAGCGAAACGAGACGAAGGAGGGTCAAAGAGAGCGAAACGAGACGAAGGATGGTCAAAGAGAGCGATACGAGACGAAGGAGGGTGAAAGAAAGCGAAACAAGTTGAAGGAGGGTGAAAGAGAGCAAAGCGAGACGAAGGAGCGTGAAAGAGAGCGAAACGAGATGAAGGAAGGTAAAATAGAGTGAAACAAGATGAAAGAAGGTAAAAGAGAGCGAAACTAGACGAAGGAGGGTGAAAGAGAGCGAAAGGAGTCGAAGGAGGGTGAAAGAGAGCGGAACGAGATGAAGGAGGGTGAAAGATACCGAAATAAGACGAAGGAGGGTGAAAGAGACCGAAACGAGACGAAGGAGGGTGAAAGAGAGCGAAACGAGACGAAGGAGGGTGAAAGAGAGCGAAACGAGATGAAGGAGGGTGAAAGAGAGCGAAACGAGACGAAGGAGGGTGTGAAAGAGAGCGAAACGAGACGAAGGAGGGTGAAAGATACCGAAATAAGACGAAGGAGGGTGAAAGAGACCGAAACGAGACGAAGGAGGGTGAAAGAGAGCGAAAGGATTCGAAGGAGCGGGAAAGAGAGCGGAACGAGATGAAGGAGGATGAAAGAGACTGAAACAAGGCGAAGGAGGGTGAAAGAGAGCGAAACGAGATGAAGGTAGGTGAAAGAGAGCGAAACAAGACAAAGGAGGGTGAAAGAAGGCGAAACGAGACGAAGGAGGGTGGAAGAGAGCGAAACGAGACGAAGGAGGGTGAAGGAGAGCGAAAAGAGACGAAGGAGGGTGAAAGAGAGCGAAACGAGGCGAAGGAGGGTGAAAGAGAGCGAATCGAGATGAAGGTGGGTGAAAGAGAGCGAAACAAGACAAAGGAGGGCGAAAGAGGGCGAAACGGGACGAAGGAGGGTGGAAGAGAGCGAAACGAGATGAAGGAGGGTGAAAGAAAGCGAAACAAGACGAAGGAGGGTGAAAGAGAGCAAACCGAGACGAAGGAGGGTGAAAGAGAGCAAAACGAGATGAAGGTGTGCGAAAGAGAGCGAAACAAGACGAAGGAGGGTGAACGAGAGCGAAATGAGATAAAGGAGGGTGAAAGAGAGCGAAACGAGACGAAAGAGGGTGAAAGAGAGCGAAACGAGGCGAAGGAGGGTGAAAGAGGGTGAAACGAGACGAAGGAGGGTGATAGAGAGCGAAACGAGACGAAGGAGGGTCAAAGAGAGCGAAACGAGACGAAGGAGGGTGAACGAGAGCGAAATGAGATGAAGGAGGGTGAAAGAGAGCGAAACGAGACGAAAGAGGGTGAAAGAGAGCGAAACGAGGCGAAGGAGGGTGAAAGAGGGTGAAACGAGACGAAGGAGGGTGAAAGAGAGCGAAACGAGACGAAGGAGGGTCAAAGAGAGCGAAACGAGACGAAGGAGGGTGAAAGAGAGCAAAACGAGATGAAGGTGTGCGAAAGAGAGCGAAACGAGGCGAAGGAGGGTGAAAGAGGGTGAAACGAGACGAAGGAGGGTGAAAGAGAGCGAAACGAGACGAAAGAGGGTGAAAGAGAGCGAAACGAGGCGAAGGAGGGTGAAAGAGGGTGAAACGAGACGAAGGAGGGTGAAAGAGAGCGAAACGAGACGAAGGAGGGTCAAAGAGAGCGAAACGAGACGAAGGAGGGTGAACAAGAGCGAAATGAGATGAAGGAGGGTGAAAGAGAGCGAAACGAGACGAAGGAGGGTGAAAAAGGGCGAAGCGAGACGAAGGAGGGTGAAAGAGAGCGGAACGAGATGAAGGAGGGTGAAAGTGAGCGAAACGAGACGAAGGATGGTGAAAGAGAGCGAAACGAGATGAAGATGGGTCAAAGAGAGCGAAACGACACGAAGGAGGGTGAAAGAGAGCGAAACGAGGCGAAGGAGGGTGAAAGAGGGTGAAACGAGACGAAGGAGGGTGAAAGAGAGCGAAACGAGACGAAGGAGGGTCAAAGAGAGCGAAGCGAGACGAAGGATGGTCAAAGAGAGCGATACGAGACGAAGGAGGGTGAAAGAAAGCGAAACAAGTTGAAGGAGGGTGAAAGAGAGCAAAGCGAGACGAAGGAGCGTGAAAGAGAGCGAAACGAGATGAAGGAAGGTAAAATAGAGTGAAACAAGATGAAAGAAGGTAAAAGAGAGCGAAACTAGACGAAGGAGGGTGAAAGAGAGCGAAAGGAGTCGAAGGAGGGTGAAAGAGAGCGGAACGAGATGAAGGAGGGTGAAAGATACCGAAATAAGACGAAGGAGGGTGAAAGAGACCGAAACGAGACGAAGGAGGGTGAAAGAGAGCGAAACGAGACGAAGGAGGGTGAAAGAGAGCGAAACGAGATGAAGGAGGGTGAAAGAGAGCGAAACGAGACGAAGGAGGGTGTGAAAGAGAGCGAAACGAGACGAAGGAGGGTGAAAGATACCGAAATAAGACGAAGGAGGGTGAAAGAGACCGAAACGAGACGAAGGAGGGTGAAAGAGAGCGAAACGAGACGAAGGAGGGTGAAAGAGAGCGAAACGAGATGAAGGAGGGTGAAAGAGAGCGAAACGAGACGAAGGAGGGTGTGAAAGAGAGCGAAACGAGACGAAGGAGGGTGAAAGAGATCGAAAGGAGTCGAAGGAGCGGGAAAGAGAGCGGAACGAGACGAAGGAGGATGAAAGAGACTGAAACAAGGCGAAGGAGGGTGAAAGAGAGCGAAACGAGATGAAGGTAGGTGAAAGAGAGCGAAACAAGACAAAGGAGGGTGAAAGAAGGCGAAACGAGACGAAGGAGGGTGGAAGAGAGCGAAACGAGACGAAGGAGGGTGAAGGAGAGCGAAAAGAGACGAAGGAGGGTGAAAGAGAGCGAAACGAGGCGAAGGAGGGTGAAAGAGAGCGAAACGAGATGAAGGTGGGTGAAAGAGAGCGAAACAAGACAAAGGAGGGCGAAAGAGGGCGAAACGGGACAAAGGAGGGTGGAAGAGAGCGAAACGAGATGAAGGAGGGTGAAAGAAAGCGAAACGAGACGAAGGAGGGTGAAAGAGAGCAAACCGAGACGAAGGAGGGTGAAAGAGAGCAAAACGAGATGAAGGTGTGCGAAAGAGAGCGAAACAAGACGAAGGAGGGTGAACGAGAGCGAAATGAGATAAAGGAGGGTGAAAGAGAGCGAAACGAGACGAAAGAGGGTGAAAGAGAGCGAAACGAGGCGAAGGAGGGTGGAAGAGGGTGAAACGAGACGAAGGAGGGTGATAGAGAGCGAAACGAGACGAAGGAGGGTCAAAGAGAGCGAAACGAGACGAAGGAGGGTGAACGAGAGCGAAATGAGATGAAGGAGGGTGAAAGAGAGCGAAACGAGACGAAAGAGGGTGAAAGAGAGCGAAACGAGGCGAAGGAGGGTGAAAGAGGGTGATACGAGACGAAGGAGGGTGAAAGAGAGCGAAACGAGACGAAGGAGGGTCAAAGAGAGCGAAACGAGACGAAGGAGGGTGAACGAGAGCGAAATGAGATGAAGGAGGGTGAAAGAGAGCGAAACGAGACGAAGGAGGGTGAAAGAGAGATAAAGGAGATGAAGGTGGGTGAAAGAGAGCGAAACGAGATGAAGGAGGGTGAAAGAGGGCAATCTGAGACGAACGAGGGTGAAAGAGAGTGAAACGAGACGAAGGAAGGTGAATTAGAGCGATACGAGACGAAAGAGGTGGAAAGAGAGAGAAACGAGATGAAGGAAGGTGAAAGAGAGCTAAACGAGACGAAGGAGTGTGAAACAGCGCGAAACGAGATGAAGGAGGATGATAGAGAGCTAAACGAGACGAAGGAGGGTGAAAGAGAGCTAAACGAGGTGAAGGAGTGTCAAAGAGAGCGAAACGAGACGAAGGAGGGTGAAAGAGGGCGAACCGAGATGAAGGAGGGTGGAAGCGAGCGAAACGAGACGAAGGAGGGTGAAAGAGAGTGAAACGAGACGAAGGAAGGTGAAAGAGAGCGAAACGAGATCAAAGAGGGTGAAAGAGAGAGCAACGAGAAGAAGGATTGTGAATGACGGCGAAACGAGACGAAGGTTGGTGAAAGAGAGCGAAACGAGATGAAGGAGGGTGAAAGAGAGCGAAATGAGACGAAGGAGGGTGAAAGAGAGTGAAACGAGACGAAGGAGGGTCAAAGACGGCGAAACGAGACGAAGGAGGGTGAAAGAGAGCGAAACGAGACGAAGGAGGGTCAAAGGGAGCGAAACGAGACGAAGGAGGGTGAACGAGAGTGAAATGAGACGAAGGAGGATGAAAGTGAGCGAAACATGACGAAGGAGCGTGAAAGAGAGCGAAACGAGACGAAGGAGGGTCAAAGAGAGCGAAACGAGACGAAGGATGGTCAAAGAGAGCGATACGAGACGAAGGAGGGTGAAAGAAAGCGAAACAAGTTGAAGGAGGGTGAAAGAGAGCAAAGCGAGACGAAGGAGCGTGAAAGAGAGCGAAACGAGATGAAGGAAGGTAAAATAGAGTGAAACAAGATGAAAGAAGGTAAAAGAGAGCGAAACTAGACGAAGGAGGGTGAAAGAGAGCGAAAGGAGTCGAAGGAGGGTGAAAGAGAGCGGAACGAGATGAAGGAGGGTGAAAGATACCGAAATAAGACGAAGGAGGGTGAAAGAGACCGAAACGAGACGAAGGAGGGTGAAAGAGAGCGAAACGAGACGAAGGAGGGTGAAAGAGAGCGAAACGAGATGAAGGAGGGTGAAAGAGAGCGAAACGAGACGAAGGAGGGTGTGAAAGAGAGCGAAACGAGACGAAGGAGGGTGAAAGATACCGAAATAAGACGAAGGAGGGTGAAAGAGACCGAAACGAGACGAAGGAGGGTGAAAGAGAGCGAAAGGATTCGAAGGAGCGGGAAAGAGAGCGGAACGAGATGAAGGAGGATGAAAGAGACTGAAACAAGGCGAAGGAGGGTGAAAGAGAGCGAAACGAGATGAAGGTAGGTGAAAGAGAGCGAAACAAGACAAAGGAGGGTGAAAGAAGGCGAAACGAGACGAAGGAGGGTGGAAGAGAGCGAAACGAGACGAAGGAGGGTGAAGGAGAGCGAAAAGAGACGAAGGAGGGTGAAAGAGAGCGAAACGAGGCGAAGGAGGGTGAAAGAGAGCGAATCGAGATGAAGGTGGGTGAAAGAGAGCGAAACAAGACAAAGGAGGGCGAAAGAGGGCGAAACGGGACGAAGGAGGGTGGAAGAGAGCGAAACGAGATGAAGGAGGGTGAAAGAAAGCGAAACAAGACGAAGGAGGGTGAAAGAGAGCAAACCGAGACGAAGGAGGGTGAAAGAGAGCAAAACGAGATGAAGGTGTGCGAAAGAGAGCGAAACAAGACGAAGGAGGGTGAACGAGAGCGAAATGAGATAAAGGAGGGTGAAAGAGAGCGAAACGAGACGAAAGAGGGTGAAAGAGAGCGAAACGAGGCGAAGGAGGGTGAAAGAGGGTGAAACGAGACGAAGGAGGGTGATAGAGAGCGAAACGAGACGAAGGAGGGTCAAAGAGAGCGAAACGAGACGAAGGAGGGTGAACGAGAGCGAAATGAGATGAAGGAGGGTGAAAGAGAGCGAAACGAGACGAAAGAGGGTGAAAGAGAGCGAAACGAGGCGAAGGAGGGTGAAAGAGGGTGAAACGAGACGAAGGAGGGTGAAAGAGAGCGAAACGAGACGAAGGAGGGTCAAAGAGAGCGAAACGAGACGAAGGAGGGTGAAAGAGAGCAAAACGAGATGAAGGTGTGCGAAAGAGAGCGAAACGAGGCGAAGGAGGGTGAAAGAGGGTGAAACGAGACGAAGGAGGGTGAAAGAGAGCGAAACGAGACGAAAGAGGGTGAAAGAGAGCGAAACGAGGCGAAGGAGGGTGAAAGAGGGTGAAACGAGACGAAGGAGGGTGAAAGAGAGCGAAACGAGACGAAGGAGGGTCAAAGAGAGCGAAACGAGACGAAGGAGGGTGAACAAGAGCGAAATGAGATGAAGGAGGGTGAAAGAGAGCGAAACGAGACGAAGGAGGGTGAAAAAGGGCGAAGCGAGACGAAGGAGGGTGAAAGAGAGCGGAACGAGATGAAGGAGGGTGAAAGTGAGCGAAACGAGACGAAGGATGGTGAAAGAGAGCGAAACGAGATGAAGATGGGTCAAAGAGAGCGAAACGACACGAAGGAGGGTGAAAGAGAGCGAAACGAGGCGAAGGAGGGTGAAAGAGGGTGAAACGAGACGAAGGAGGGTGAAAGAGAGCGAAACGAGACGAAGGAGGGTCAAAGAGAGCGAAACGAGACGAAGGATGGTCAAAGAGAGCGATACGAGACGAAGGAGGGTGAAAGAAAGCGAAACAAGTTGAAGGAGGGTGAAAGAGAGCAAAGCGAGACGAAGGAGCGTGAAAGAGAGCGAAACGAGATGAAGGAAGGTAAAATAGAGTGAAACAAGATGAAAGAAGGTAAAAGAGAGCGAAACTAGACGAAGGAGGGTGAAAGAGAGCGAAAGGAGTCGAAGGAGGGTGAAAGAGAGCGGAACGAGATGAAGGAGGGTGAAAGATACCGAAATAAGACGAAGGAGGGTGAAAGAGACCGAAACGAGACGAAGGAGGGTGAAAGAGAGCGAAACGAGACGAAGGAGGGTGAAAGAGAGCGAAACGAGATGAAGGAGGGTGAAAGAGAGCGAAACGAGACGAAGGAGGGTGTGAAAGAGAGCGAAACGAGACGAAGGAGGGTGAAAGATACCGAAATAAGACGAAGGAGGGTGAAAGAGACCGAAACGAGACGAAGGAGGGTGAAAGAGAGCGAAACGAGACGAAGGAGGGTGAAAGAGAGCGAAACGAGATGAAGGAGGGTGAAAGAGAGCGAAACGAGACGAAGGAGGGTGTGAAAGAGAGCGAAACGAGACGAAGGAGGGTGAAAGAGATCGAAAGGAGTCGAAGGAGCGGGAAAGAGAGCGGAACGAGACGAAGGAGGATGAAAGAGACTGAAACAAGGCGAAGGAGGGTGAAAGAGAGCGAAACGAGATGAAGGTAGGTGAAAGAGAGCGAAACAAGACAAAGGAGGGTGAAAGAAGGCGAAACGAGACGAAGGAGGGTGGAAGAGAGCGAAACGAGACGAAGGAGGGTGAAGGAGAGCGAAAAGAGACGAAGGAGGGTGAAAGAGAGCGAAACGAGGCGAAGGAGGGTGAAAGAGAGCGAAACGAGATGAAGGTGGGTGAAAGAGAGCGAAACAAGACAAAGGAGGGCGAAAGAGGGCGAAACGGGACAAAGGAGGGTGGAAGAGAGCGAAACGAGATGAAGGAGGGTGAAAGAAAGCGAAACGAGACGAAGGAGGGTGAAAGAGAGCAAACCGAGACGAAGGAGGGTGAAAGAGAGCAAAACGAGATGAAGGTGTGCGAAAGAGAGCGAAACAAGACGAAGGAGGGTGAACGAGAGCGAAATGAGATAAAGGAGGGTGAAAGAGAGCGAAACGAGACGAAAGAGGGTGAAAGAGAGCGAAACGAGGCGAAGGAGGGTGGAAGAGGGTGAAACGAGACGAAGGAGGGTGATAGAGAGCGAAACGAGACGAAGGAGGGTCAAAGAGAGCGAAACGAGACGAAGGAGGGTGAACGAGAGCGAAATGAGATGAAGGAGGGTGAAAGAGAGCGAAACGAGACGAAAGAGGGTGAAAGAGAGCGAAACGAGGCGAAGGAGGGTGAAAGAGGGTGATACGAGACGAAGGAGGGTGAAAGAGAGCGAAACGAGACGAAGGAGGGTCAAAGAGAGCGAAACGAGACGAAGGAGGGTGAACGAGAGCGAAATGAGATGAAGGAGGGTGAAAGAGAGCGAAACGAGACGAAGGAGGGTGAAAGAGAGATAAAGGAGATGAAGGTGGGTGAAAGAGAGCGAAACGAGATGAAGGAGGGTGAAAGAGGGCAATCTGAGACGAACGAGGGTGAAAGAGAGTGAAACGAGACGAAGGAAGGTGAATTAGAGCGATACGAGACGAAAGAGGTGGAAAGAGAGAGAAACGAGATGAAGGAAGGTGAAAGAGAGCTAAACGAGACGAAGGAGTGTGAAACAGCGCGAAACGAGATGAAGGAGGATGATAGAGAGCTAAACGAGACGAAGGAGGGTGAAAGAGAGCTAAACGAGGTGAAGGAGTGTCAAAGAGAGCGAAACGAGACGAAGGAGGGTGAAAGAGGGCGAACCGAGATGAAGGAGGGTGGAAGCGAGCGAAACGAGACGAAGGAGGGTGAAAGAGAGTGAAACGAGACGAAGGAAGGTGAAAGAGAGCGAAACGAGATCAAAGAGGGTGAAAGAGAGAGCAACGAGAAGAAGGATTGTGAATGACGGCGAAACGAGACGAAGGTTGGTGAAAGAGAGCGAAACGAGATGAAGGAGGGTGAAAGAGAGCGAAATGAGACGAAGGAGGGTGAAAGAGAGTGAAACGAGACGAAGGAGGGTCAAAGACGGCGAAACGAGACGAAGGAGGGTGAAAGAGAGCGAAACGAGACGAAGGAGGGTCAAAGGGAGCGAAACGAGACGAAGGAGGGTGAACGAGAGTGAAATGAGACGAAGGAGGATGAAAGTGAGCGAAACATGACGAAGGAGCGTGAAAGAGAGCGAAACGAGACGAAGGAGGGTCAAAGAGAGCGAAACGAGACGAAGGATGGTCAAAGAGAGCGATACGAGACGAAGGAGGGTGAAAGAAAGCGAAACAAGTTGAAGGAGGGTGAAAGAGAGCAAAGCGAGACGAAGGAGCGTGAAAGAGAGCGAAACGAGATGATGGAAGGTAAAATAGAGTGAAACAAGATGAAAGAAGGTAAAAGAGAGCGAAACGAGACGAAGGAGGGTGAAAGAGAGCGAAAGGAGTCGAAGGAGGGTGAAAGAGAGCGGAACGAGACGAAGGAGGGTGAAAGATACCGAAATAAGACGAAGGAGGGTGAAAGAGACCGAAACGAGACGAAGGAGGGTGAAAGAGAGCGAAACGAGACGAAGGAGGGTGAAAGAGAGCGAAACGAGATGAAGGAGGGTGAAAGAGAGCGAAACGAGACGAAGGAGGGTGTGAAAGAGAGCGAAACGAGACGAAGGAGGGTGAAAGAGAGCGAAAGGAGTCGAAGGAGCGGGAAAGAGAGCGGAACGAGATGAAGGAGGATGAAAGAGACTGAAACAAGGCGAAGGAGGGTGAAAGAGAGCGAAACGAGATGAAGGTAGGTGAAAGAGAGCGAAACAAGACAAAGGAGGGTGAAAGAAGGCGAAACGAGACGAAGGAGGGTGGAAGAGAGCGAAACGAGACGAAGGAGGGTGAAGGAGAGCGAAAAGAGACGAAGGAGGGTGAAAGAGAGCGAAACGAGGCGAAGGAGGGTGAAAGAGAGCGAATCGAGATGAAGGTGGGTGAAAGAGAGCGAAACAAGACAAAGGAGGGCGAAAGAGGGCGAAACGGGACGAAGGAGGGTGGAAGAGAGCGAAACGAGATGAAGGAGGGTGAAAGAAAGCGAAACAAGACGAAGGAGGGTGAAAGAGAGCAAACCGAGACGAAGGAGGGTGAAAGAGAGCAAAACGAGATGAAGGTGTGCGAAAGAGAGCGAAACAAGACGAAGGAGGGTGAACGAGAGCGAAATGAGATAAAGGAGGGTGAAAGAGAGCGAAACGAGACGAAAGAGGGTGAAAGAGAGCGAAACGAGGCGAAGGAGGGTGAAAGAGGGTGAAACGAGACGAAGGAGGGTGATAGAGAGCGAAACGAGACGAAGGAGGGTCAAAGAGAGCGAAACGAGACGAAGGAGGGTGAACGAGAGCGAAATGAGATGAAGGAGGGTGAAAGAGAGCGAAACGAGACGAAAGAGGGTGAAAGAGAGCGAAACGAGGCGAAGGAGGGTGAAAGAGGGTGAAACGAGACGAAGGAGGGTGAAAGAGAGCGAAACGAGATGAAGGAGGGTCAAAGAGAGCGAAACGAGACGAAGGAGGGTGAACGAGAGCGAAATGAGATGAAGGAGGGTGAAAGAGAGCGAAACGAGACGAAGGAGGGTGAAAGAGAGATAAAGGAGATGAAGGTGGGTGAAAGAGAGCGAAACGAGATGAAGGAGGGTGAAAGAGGGCAATCCGAGACGAACGAGGGTGAAAGAGAGTGAAACGAGACGAAGGAAGGTGAATTAGAGCGATACGAGACGAAAGAGGTGGAAAGAGAGAGAAACGAGATGAAGGAAGGTGAAAGAGAGCTAAACGAGACGAAGGAGTGTGAAACAGCGCGAAACGAGATGAAGGAGGATGATAGAGAGCTAAACGAGACGAAGGAGGGTGAAAGAGAGCTAAACGAGGTGAAGGAGGGTCAAAGAGAGCGAAACGAGACGAAGGAGGGTGAAAGAGGGCGAACCGAGATGAAGGAGGGTGGAAGCGAGCGAAACGAGACGAAGGAGGGTGAAAGAGAGGGAAACGAGACGAAGGAAGGTGAAAGAGAGCGAAACGAGATCAAAGAGGGTGAAAGAGAGAGCAACGAGAAGAAGGATTGTGAATGACGGCGAAACGAGACGAAGGTTGGTGAAAGAGAGCGAAACGGGATGAAGGAGGGTGAAAGAGAGCGAAATGAGACGAAGGAGGGTGAAAGAGAGTGAAACGAGACGAAGGAGGGTCAAAGACGGCGAAACGAGACGAAGGAGGGTGAAAGAGAGCGAAACGAGACGAAGGAGGGTCAAAGGGAGCGAAACGAGACGAAGGAGGGTGAACGAGAGTGAAATGAGACGAAGGAGGATGAAAGTGAGCGAAACATGACGAAGGAGCGTGAAAGAGAGCGCAACGAGATGAAGGAGGGTAAAAGAGAGCGAAACGAGAGAATGGAGGGTGAAAGAATGCGAAACGAGACGAAGGAGGGTGAAAGAGAGCGAAACGAGACGATGGAGGGTGAAAGAGAGCGAAATGAGAGGAAGTAGGGTGAAAGAGAGCGAAACGAGATGAAGGAGGGGGAAAGCGAGCGAAACGAGACGATGGAGGGTGAAAGAGAGCGAAACGAGACGAAGGAGGGTGAAAGAGAGCAAACCGAGACGAAGGAGGGTGAAAGAGAGCAAAACGAGATGAAGGTGTGCGAAAGAGAGCGAAACAAGACGAAGGAGGGTGAACGAGAGCGAAATGAGATGAAGGAGGGTGAAGAAGAACGAAACGAGACGAAAGGTGAAAGAGAGCGAAACGAGGCGAAGGAGGGTGAAAGAGGGCGAAACGAGACGAAGGAGGGTGAAAGAGAGCGAAAAAGACGAAGGAGGGTCAAAGAGAGCGAAACGAGACGAAGGAGGGTGAACGAGAGCGAAATGAGATGAAGGAGGGTGGAAGAGAGCGAAACGAGACGAAAGAGGGTGAAAGAGAGCGAAACGAGGCGAAGGAGGGTGAAAGAGGGTGAAACGAGACGAAGGAGGGTGAAAGAGAGCGAAACGAGACGAAGGAGGGTCAAAGAGAGCGAAACGAGACGAAGGATGGTCAAAGAGAGCGAAACGAGACGAAGGAGGGTGAAAGAAAGCGAAACATGTTGAAGGAGGGTGAAAGAGAGCAAAGCGAGACGAAGGAGCGTGAAAGAGAGCGAAACGAGACGAAGGAGGGTGAAAGAGAGCAAACCGAGACGAAGGAGGGTGAAAGAGAGCAAAACGAGATGAAGGTGTGCGAAAGAGACGAAACAAGACGAAGGAGGGTGAACGAGAGCGAAATGAGATGAAGGAGGGTGAAAAAGAGCGAAACGAGACGAAAGGTGAAAGAGAGCGAAACGAGGCGAAGGAGGGTGAAAGAGGGTGAAACGAGACGAAGGAGGGTGAAAGAGAGCGAAACGAGACGAAGGAGGGTCAAAGAGAGCGAAACGAGACGAAGAAGGGTGAACGAGAGCGAAATGAGATGAAGGAGGGTGGAAGAGATTCGAAACGAGACGAAAGAGGGTGAAAGAGAGCGAAACGAGGCGAAGGAGGGTGAAAGAGGGTGAAACGAGACGAAGGAGGGTGAAAGAGAGCGAAACGAGACGAAGGAGGGTCAAAGAGAGTGCAACGAGACGAAGGATGGTCAAAAAGAGCGAAACGAGACGAAGGAGGGTGAAAGAAAGCGAAACATGTTGAAGGAGGGTGAAAGAGAGCAAAGCGAGACGAAGGAGCGTGAAAGAGAGCGAAACGAGACGAAGGAAGGTAAAAGAGAGTGAAACGAGATGAAAGAAGGTAAAAGAGAGCGAAACGAGACGAAGGAGGGTGAAAGAGAGCGAAAGAGTCGAAGGAGGGTGAAAGAGAGCGGAACGAGACGAAGGAGGGTGAAAGATACCGAAATAAGACGAAGGAGGATGAAAGAGACCGAAACGCGCCGAAGGAGGGTGAAAGAGAGCGATACGAGACGAAGGAGGGTGAAAGAGAGCGAAACGAGACGAAGGAGGGTGAAAGAGGGTGAAACGAGACGAAGGAGGGTGAAAGAGAGCGAAACGAGACGAAGGAGGGTCAAAGAGAGCGAAACGAGACGAAGGATGGTCAAAGAGAGCGAAACGAGACGAAGGAGGGTGAAAGAAAGCGAAACATGTTGAAGGAGGGTGAAAGAGAGCAAAGCGAGACGAAGGAGCGTGAAAGAGAGCGAAACGAGACGAAGGAGGGTGAAAGAGAGCAAACCGAGACGAAGGAGGGTGAAAGAGAGCAAAACGAGATGAAGGTGTGCGAAAGAGACGAAACAAGACGAAGGAGGGTGAACGAGAGCGAAATGAGATGAAGGAGGGTGAAAAAGAGCGAAACGAGACGAAAGGTGAAAGAGAGCGAAACGAGGCGAAGGAGGGTGAAAGAGGGTGAAACGAGGCGAAGGAGGGTGAAAGAGAGCGAAACGAGACGAAGGAGGGTCAAAGAGAGCGAAACGAGACGAAGGAGGGTGAACGAGAGCGAAATGAGATGAAGGAGGGTGGAAGAGAGCGAAACGAGACGAAAGAGGGTGAAAGAGAGCGAAACGAGGCGAAGGAGGGTGAAAGAGGGTGAAACGAGACGAAGGAGGGTGAAAGAGAGCGAAACGAGACGAAGGAGGGTCAAAGAGAGCGCAACGAGACGAAGGATGGTCAAAAAGAGCGAAACGAGACGAAGGAGGGTGAAAGAAAGCGAAACATGTTGAAGGAGGGTGAAAGAGAGCAAAGCGAGACGAAGGAGCGTGAAAGAGAGCGAAACGAGACGAAGGAAGGTAAAAGAGAGTGAAACGAGATGAAAGAAGGTAAAAGAGAGCGAAACGAGACGAAGGAGGGTGAAAGAGAGCGAAAGAGTCGAAGGAGGGTGAAAGAGAGCGGAACGAGACGAAGGAGGGTGAAAGATACCGAAATAAGACGAAGGAGGATGAAAGAGACCGAAACGCGCCGAAGGAGGGTGAAAGAGAGCGATACGAGACGAAGGAGGGTGAAAGAGAGCGAAACGAGACGAAGGAGGGTGAAAGAGAGCGAAAGGAGTCAAAGGAGCGTGAAAGAGAGCGGAACGAGACGAAGGAGGATGAAAGAGACTGAAACGAGGCGAAGGAGGGTGAAAGAGAGCAAAACGAGATGAAGGTAGGTGAAAGAGAGCGAAACAAGACAAAGGAGGGTGAAAGAGGGCGAAACGAGATGAAGGAAGGTAAAATAGAGTGAAACAAGATGAAAGAAGGTAAAAGAGAGCGAAACGAGACGAAGGAGGGTGAAAGAGAGCGAAAGGAGTCGAAGGAGGGTGAAAGAGAGCGGAACGAGACGAAGGAGGGTGAAAGATACCGAAATAAGACGAATGAGGGTGAAAGAGACCGAAACGAGACGAAGGAGGGTGAAAGAGAGCGAAACGAGACGAAGGAGGGTGAAAGAGAGCGAAACGAGATGAAGGAGGGTGAAAGAGAGCGAAACGAGACGAAGGAGGGTGTGAAAGAGAGCGAAACGAGACGAAGGAGGGTGAAAGAGAGCGAAAGGAGTTGAAGGAGGGTCAAAGAGAGCGAAACGAGACGAAGGAGGGTGAACGAGAGCGAAATGAGATGAAGGAGGGTGGAAGAGAGCGAAACGAGACGAAAGAGGGTGAAAGAGAGCGAAACGAGGCGAAGGAGGGTGAAAGAGGGTGAAACGAGACGAAGGAGGGTGAAAGAGAGCGAAACGAGACGAAGGAGTGTCAAAGAGAGCGCAACGAGACGAAGGATGGTCAAAAAGAGCGAAACGAGACGAAGGAGGGTGAAAGAAAGCGAAACATGTTGAAGGAGGGTGAAAGAGAGCAAAGCGAGACGAAGGAGCGTGAAAGAGAGCGAAACGAGACGAAGGAAGGTAAAAGAGAGTGAAACGAGATGAAAGAAGGTAAAAGAGAGCGAAACGAGACGAAGGAGGGTGAAAGAGAGCGAAAGAGTCGAAGGAGGGTGAAAGAGAGCGGAACGAGACGAAGGAGGGTGAAAGATACCGAAATAAGACGAAGGAGGATGAAAGAGACCGAAACGCGCCGAAGGAGGGTGAAAGAGAGCGATACGAGACGAAGGAGGGTGAAAGAGAGCGAAACGAGACGAAGGAGGGTGAAAGAGAGCGAAAGGAGTCAAAGGAGCGTGAAAGAGAGCGGAACGAGACGAAGGAGGATGAAAGAGACTGAAACGAGGCGAAGGAGGGTGAAAGAGAGCAAAACGAGATGAAGGTAGGTGAAAGAGAGCGAAACAAGACAAAGGAGGGTGAAAGAGGGCGAAACGAGATGAAGGAAGGTAAAATAGAGTGAAACAAGATGAAAGAAGGTAAAAGAGAGCGAAACGAGACGAAGGAGGGTGAAAGAGAGCGAAAGGAGTCGAAGGAGGGTGAAAGAGAGCGGAACGAGACGAAGGAGGGTGAAAGAGAGCGAAACGAGACGAAGGAGGGTCAAAGAGAGCGAAACGAGACGAAGGAGGGTGAACGAGAGCGAAATGAGATGAAGGAGGGTGGAAGAGAGCGAAACGAGACGAAAGAGGGTGAAAGAGAGCGAAACGAGGCGAAGGAGGGTGAAAGAGGGTGAAACGAGACGAAGGAGGGTGAAAGAGAGCGAAACGAGACGAAGGAGGGTCAAAGAGAGCGCAACGAGACGAAGGATGGTCAAAAAGAGCGAAACGAGACGAAGGAGGGTGAAAGAAAGCGAAACATGTTGAAGGAGGGTGAAAGAGAGCAAAGCGAGACGAAGGAGCGTGAAAGAGAGCGAAACGAGACGAAGGAAGGTAAAAGAGAGTGAAACGAGATGAAAGAAGGTAAAAGAGAGCGAAACGAGACGAAGGAGGGTGAAAGAGAGCGAAAGAGTCGAAGGAGGGTGAAAGAGAGCGGAACGAGACGAAGGAGGGTGAAAGATACCGAAATAAGACGAAGGAGGATGAAAGAGACCGAAACGCGCCGAAGGAGGGTGAAAGAGAGCGATACGAGACGAAGGAGGGTGAAAGAGAGCGAAACGAGACGAAGGAGGGTGAAAGAGAGCGAAAGGAGTCAAAGGAGCGTGAAAGAGAGCGGAACGAGACGAAGGAGGATGAAAGAGACTGAAACGAGGCGAAGGAGGGTGAAAGAGAGCAAAACGAGATGAAGGTAGGTGAAAGAGAGCGAAACAAGACAAAGGAGGGTGAAAGAGGGCGAAACGAGATGAAGGAAGGTAAAATAGAGTGAAACAAGATGAAAGAAGGTAAAAGAGAGCGAAACGAGACGAAGGAGGGTGAAAGAGAGCGAAAGGAGTCGAAGGAGGGTGAAAGAGAGCGGAACGAGACGAAGGAGGGTGAAAGATACCGAAATAAGACGAATGAGGGTGAAAGAGACCGAAACGAGACGAAGGAGGGTGAAAGAGAGCGAAACGAGACGAAGGAGGGTGAAAGAGAGCGAAACGAGATGAAGGAGGGTGAAAGAGAGCGAAACGAGACGAAGGAGGGTGTGAAAGAGAGCGAAACGAGACGAAGGAGGGTGAAAGAGAGCGAAAGGAGTTGAAGGAGGGTCAAAGAGAGCGAAACGAGACGAAGGAGGGTGAACGAGAGCGAAATGAGATGAAGGAGGGTGGAAGAGAGCGAAACGAGACGAAAGAGGGTGAAAGAGAGCGAAACGAGGCGAAGGAGGGTGAAAGAGGGTGAAACGAGACGAAGGAGGGTGAAAGAGAGCGAAACGAGACGAAGGAGTGTCAAAGAGAGCGCAACGAGACGAAGGATGGTCAAAAAGAGCGAAACGAGACGAAGGAGGGTGAAAGAAAGCGAAACATGTTGAAGGAGGGTGAAAGAGAGCAAAGCGAGACGAAGGAGCGTGAAAGAGAGCGAAACGAGACGAAGGAAGGTAAAAGAGAGTGAAACGAGATGAAAGAAGGTAAAAGAGAGCGAAACGAGACGAAGGAGGGTGAAAGAGAGCGAAAGAGTCGAAGGAGGGTGAAAGAGAGCGGAACGAGACGAAGGAGGGTGAAAGATACCGAAATAAGACGAAGGAGGATGAAAGAGACCGAAACGCGCCGAAGGAGGGTGAAAGAGAGCGATACGAGACGAAGGAGGGTGAAAGAGAGCGAAACGAGACGAAGGAGGGTGAAAGAGAGCGAAAGGAGTCAAAGGAGCGTGAAAGAGAGCGGAACGAGACGAAGGAGGATGAAAGAGACTGAAACGAGGCGAAGGAGGGTGAAAGAGAGCAAAACGAGATGAAGGTAGGTGAAAGAGAGCGAAACAAGACAAAGGAGGGTGAAAGAGGGCGAAACGAGATGAAGGAAGGTAAAATAGAGTGAAACAAGATGAAAGAAGGTAAAAGAGAGCGAAACGAGACGAAGGAGGGTGAAAGAGAGCGAAAGGAGTCGAAGGAGGGTGAAAGAGAGCGGAACGAGACGAAGGAGGGTGAAAGATACCGAAATAAGACGAATGAGGGTGAAAGAGACCGAAACGAGACGAAGGAGGGTGAAAGAGAGCGAAACGAGACGAAGGAGGGTGAAAGAGAGCGAAACGAGATGAAGGAGGGTGAAAGAGAGCGAAACGAGACGAAGGAGGGTGTGAAAGAGAGCGAAACGAGACGAAGGAGGGTGAAAGAGAGCGAAAGGAGTCGAAGGAGCGGGAAAGAGAGCGGAACGAGACGAAGGAGGATGAAAGAGACTGAAACAAGGCGAAGGAGGGTGAAAGAGAGCGAAACGAGATGAAGGTAGGTGAAAGAGAGCGAAACAAGACAAAGGAGGGTGAAAGAAGACGAAACGAGACGAAGGAGGGTGGAAGAGAGCGAAACGAGACGAAGGAGGGTGAAGGAGAGCGAAAAGAGACGAAGGAGGGTGAAAGAGAGCGAAACGAGGCGAAGGAGGGTGAAAGAGAGCGAAACGAGATGAAGGTGGGTGAAAGAGAGCGAAACAAGACAAAGGAGGGCGAAAGAGGGCGAAACGGGACGAAGGAGGGTGGAAGAGAGCGAAACGAGATGAAGGAGGGTGAAAGAAAGCGAAACGAGACGAAGGAGGGTCAAAGAGAGCGAAACGAGACGAAGGAGGGTGAACGAGAGCGAAATGAGATGAAGGAGGGTGAAAGAGAGCGAAACGAGACGAAAGAGGGTGAAAGAGAGCGAAACGAGGCGAAGGAGGGTGAAAGAGGGTGAAACGAGACGAAGGAGGGTGAAAGAGAGCGAAACGAGACGAAGGAGGGTCAAAGAGAGCGAAACGAGACGAAGGAGGGTGAACGAGAGCGAAATGAGATGAAGGAGGGTGAAAGAGAGCGAAACGAGACGAAGGAGGGTGAAAGAGAGATAAAGGAGATGAAGGTGGGTGAAAGAGAGCGAAACGAGATGAAGGAGGGTGAAAGAGGGCAATCCGAGACGAACGAGGGTGAAAGAGAGTGAAACGAGACGAAGGAAGGTGAATTAGAGCGATACGAGACGAAAGAGGTGGAAAGAGAGAGAAACGAGATGAAGGAAGGTGAAAGTGAGCTAAACGAGACGAAGGAGTGTGAAACAGCGCGAAACGAGATGAAGGAGGATGATAGAGAGCTAAACGAGACGAAGGAGGGTGAAAGAGAGCTAAACGAGGTGAAGGAGGGTCAAAGAGAGCGAAACGAGACGAAGGAGGGTGAAAGAGGGCGAACCGAGATGAAGGAGGGTGGAAGCGAGCGAAACGAGACGAAGGAGGGTGAAAGAGAGTGAAACGAGACAAAGGAAGGTGAAAGAGAGCGAAACGAGATCAAAGAGGGTGAAAGAGAGAGCAACGAGAAGAAGGATTGTAAATGACGGCGAAACGAGACGAAGGTTGGTGAAAGAGAGCGAAACGAGATGAAGGAGGGTGAAAGAGAGTGAAATGAGACGAAGGAGGGTGAAAGAGAGTGAAACGAGACGAAGGAGGGTCAAAGACGGCGAAACGAGACGAAGGAGGGTGAAAGAGAGCGAAACGAGACGAAGGAGGGTCAAAGGGAGCGAAACGAGACGAAGGAGGGTGAACGAGAGTGAAATGAGACGAAGGAGGATGAAAGTGAGCGAAACATGACGAAGGAGCGTGAAAGAGAGCGCAACGAGATGAAGGAGGGTAAAAGAGAGCGAAACGAGACGATGGAGGGTGAAAGAATGCGAAACGAGACGAAGGAGGGTGAAAGAGAGCGAAACGAGACGATGGAGGGTGAAAGAGAGCGAAATGAGAGGAAGTAGGGTGAAAGAGAGCGAAACGAGATGAAGGCGGGGGAAAGCGAGCGAAACGAGACGATGGAGGGTGAAAGAGAGCGAAACGAGACGAAGGAGGGTGAAAGAGAGCAAACCGAGACGAAGGAGGGTGAAAGAGAGCAAAACGAGATGAAGGTGTGCGAAAGAGAGCGAAACAAGACGAAGGAGGGTGAACGGGAGCGAAATGAGATGAAGGAGGGTGAAGAAGAGCGAAACGAGACGAAAGGTGAAAGAGAGCGAAACGAGGCGAAGGAGGGTGAAAGAGGGTGAAACGAGACGAAGGAGGGTGAAAGAGAGCGAAACGAGACGAAGGAGGGTCAAAGAGAGCGAAACGAGACGAAGGAGGGTGAACGAGAGCGAAATGAGATGAAGGAGGGTGGAAGAGAGCGAAACGAGACGAAAGAGGGTGAAAGAGAGCGAAACGAGGCGAAGGAGGGTGAAAGAGGGTGAAACGAGACGAAGGAGGGTGAAAGAGAGCGAAACGAGACGAAGGAGGGTCAAAGAGAGCGAAACGAGACGAAGGATGGTCAAAGAGAGCGAAACGAGACGAAGGAGGGTGAAAGAAAGCGAAACATGTTGAAGGAGGGTGAAAGAGAGCGAAACGAGACGAAGGAGGGTGAAAGAGAGCGAAACGAGACGAAGGAGGGTGAAAGAGAGCGAAACGAGATGAAGGAGGGTGAAAGAGAGCGAAACGAGACGAAGGAGTGTGTGAAAGAGAGCGAAACGAGACGAAGGAGGGTGAAAGAGCGAAAGGAGTCGAAGGAGCGTGAAAGAGAGCGGAACGAGGCGAAGGAGGATGAAAGAGACTGAAACAAGGCGAAGGAGGGTGAAAGAGAGCGAAACGAGATGAAGGTAGGTGAAAGAGAGCGAAACAAGACAAAGGAGGGTGAAAGAGGGCGAAACGAGACGAAGGAGGGTTTAAGCGAGCGAAACGAGACGAAGGAGGGTGAAGGAGAGCGAAAAGAGACGAAGGAGGGTGAAAGAGAGCGAAACGAGTCGAAGGAGGGTGAAAGAGAGCGAAACGAGATGAAGGTGGGTGAAAGAGAGCGAAACAAGACAAAGGAGGGTGGAAGAGGGCGAAACGAGACGAAGGAGGGTGGAAGAGAGCGAAACGAGCTGAAGGAGGGTGAAAGAGAGCGAAACGAGACGAAGGAGGGTGAAAGAGAGATAAAGGGATGAAGGTGGGTGAAAGAGAGCAAAACGCGATGAAGGAGGGTGAAAGAGGGCAATCTGAGACGAACGAGGGTGAAAGAGAGTGAAACGAGACGAAGGAAGGTGAAGTAGAGCGATACGAGACGAAAGAGGTGGAAAGAGAGAGAAACGAGATGAAGGAAGGTGAAAGAGAGCTAAACGAGACGAAGGAGTGTGAAACAGCGCGAAACGAGATGAAGGAGGATGATAGAGAGCTAAACGAGACGAAGGAGGGTGAAAGAGAGCTAAACGAGGTGAAGGAGGGACAAAGAGAGCGAAACGAGACGAAGGAGGGTGAAAGAGGGCGAACCGAGATGAAGGAGGGTGGAAGCGAGCGAAACGAGACGAAGGAGGGTGAAAGAGAGTGAAACGAGACGAAGGAAGGTGAAAGAGAGCGAAACGAGATCAAAGAGGGTGAAAGAGAGAGCAACGAGAAGAAGGATTGTGAATGACGGCGAAACGAGACGAAGGAGGGTGAAAGAGAGCAAACCGAGACGAAGGAGGGTGAAGGAGAGCAAAACGAGATGAAGGTGTGCGAAAGAGACGAAACAAGACGAAGGAGGGTGAACGAGAGCGAAATGAGATGAAGGAGGGTGAAAAAGAGCGAAACGAGACGAAAGGTGAAAGAGAGCGAAACGAGGCGAAGGAGGGTGAAAGAGGGTGAAACGAGACGAAGGAGGGTGAAAGAGAGCGAAACGAGACGAAGGAGGGTCAAAGAGAGCGAAACGAGACGAAGGAGGGTGAACGAGAGCGAAATGAGATGAAGGAGGGTGGAAGAGAGCGAAACGAGACGAAAGAGGGTGAAAGAGAGCGAAACGAGGCGAAGGAGGGTGAAAGAGGGCGAAACGAGACGAAGGAGAGTGAAAGAGAGCGAAACGAGACGAAGGAGGGTCAAAGGGAGCGAAACGAGACGAAGGAGGGTGAACGAGAGTGAAATGAGACGAAGGAGGATGAAAGTGAGCGAAACATGACGAAGGAGCGTGAAAGAGAGCGCAACGAGATGAAGGAGGGTAAAAGAGAGCGAAACGAGACGATGGAGGGTGAAAGAATGCGAAACGAGACGAAGGAGGGTGAAAGAGAGCGAAACGAGACGATGGAGGGTGAAAGAGAGCGAAATGAGAGGAAGTAGGGTGAAAGAGAGCGAAACGAGATGAAGGAGGGGGAAAGCGAGCGAAACGAGACGATGGAGGGTGAAAGAGAGCGAAACGAGACGAAGGAGGGTGAAAGAGAGCAAACCGAGACGAAGGAGGGTGAAAGAGAGCAAAACGAGATGAAGGTGTGCGAAAGAGAGCGAAACGAGACGAAGGAGGGTGAACGAGAGCGAAACGAGACGAAGGAGGGTCAAAGGGAGCGAAACGAGATGAAGGAGGGTGAACGAGAGTGAAATGAGACGAAGGAGGATGAAAGTGAGCGAAATATGACGAAGGAGCGTGAAAGAGAGCGCAACGAGATGAAGGAGGGTAAAAGAGAGCGAAACGAGACGATGGAGGGTGAAAGAATGCGAAACGAGACGAAGGAGGGTGAAAGAGAGCGAAACGAGACGATGGAGGGTGAAAGAGAGCGAAATGAGAGGAAGTAGGGTGAAAGAGAGCGAAACGAGATGAAGGAGGGGGAAAGCGAGCGAAACGAGACGATGGAGGGTGAAAGAGAGCGAAACGAGACGAAGGAGGGTGAAAGAGAGCAAACCGAGACGAAGGAGGGTGAAAGAGAGCAAAACGAGATGAAGGTGTGCGAAAGAGAGCGAAACAAGACGAAGGAGGGTGAACGAGAGCGAAATGAGATGAAGGAGGGTGAAAAAGAGCGAAACGAGACGAAAGGTGAAAGAGAGCGAAACGAGGCGAAGGAGGGTGAAAGAGGGTGAAACGAGTCGAAGGAGGGTGAAAGAGAGCGAAACGAGACGAAGGAGGGTCAAAGAGAGCGAAACGAGACGAAGGAGGGTGAACGAGAGCGAAATGAGATGAAGGAGGGTGGAAGAGAGCGAAACGAGACGAAAGAGGGTGAAAGAGAGCGAAACGAGGCGAAGGAGGGTGAAAGAGGGTGAAACGAGACGAAGGAGGGTGAAAGAGAGCGAAACGAGACGAAGGAGGGTCAAAGAGAGCGAAACGAGACGAAGGATGGTCAAAGAGAGCGAAACGAGACGAAGGAGGGTGAAAGAAAGCGAAACATGTTGAAGGAGGGTGAAAGAGAGCAAAGCGAGACGAAGGAGCGTGAAAGAGAGCGAAACGAGACGAAGGAGGGTGAAAGAGAGCAAAACGACATGAAGGTGTGCGAAAGAGAGCGAAACAAGACGAAGGAGGGTGAACGAGAGCGAAATGAGATGAAGGAGGGTGAAAAAGAGCGAAACGAGACGAAAGGTGAAAGAGAGCGAAACGAGGCGAAGGAGGGTGAAAGATGGTGAAACGAGACGAAGGAGGGTGAAAGAGAGCGAAACGAGACGAAGGAGGGTCAAAGAGAGCGAAACGAGACGAAGGAGGGTGAACGAGAGCGAAATGAGATGAAGGAGGGTGGAAGAGAGCGAAACGAGGCGAAGGAGGGTGAAAGAGGGTGAAACGAGACGAAGGAGGGTGAAAGAGAGCGAAACGAGACGAAGGAGGGTCAAAGAGAGCGAAACGAGACGAAGGATGGTCAAAAAGAGCGAAACGAGACGAAGGAGGGTGAAAGAAAGCGAAACATGTTGAAGGAGGGTGAAAGAGAGCAAAGCGAGGCGAAGGAGCGTGAAAGAGAGCGAAACGAGACGAAGGAAGGTAAAAGAGAGTGAAACGAGATGAAAGAAGGTAAAAGAGAGCGAAACGCGACGAAGGAGGGTGAAAGAGAGCGATACGAGATGAAAGAGGGTGAAAGAGAGCGAAACGAGACGAAGGAGGGTGAAAGAGAGCGAAAGGAGTCGAAGGAGCGTGAAAGAGAGCGGAACGAGACGAAGGAGGATGAAAGAGACTGAAACGAGGCGAAGGAGGGTGAAAGAGAGCGAAACGAGATGAAGGTAGGTGAAAGAGAGCGAAACAAGACAAAGGAGGGTGAAAGAGGGCGAAACGAGACGAAGGAGGGTGGAAGAGAGCGAAACGAGATGAAGGAGGGTGAAGGAGAGCGAAAAGAGACGAAGGAGGGTGAAAGAGAGCGAAACGAGGCGAATGAGGGTGAAAGAGAGCGAAACGAGATGAAGGTGGGTGAAAGAGAGCGAAACAAGACAAAGGAGGGTGAAAGAGGGCGAAACGAGACGAAGGAGGGTGGAAGAGAGCGAAACGAGATGAAGGAGGGTCAAAGAGAGCGAAACGAGACGAAGGAGGGTGAAAGAGAGCAAAGCGAGACGAAGGAGCGTGAAAGAGAGGGAAACGAGATGAAGGAATGTAAAAGAGAGTGAAACGAGATGAAAGAAGGTAAAAGAGAGCGAAACGAGACGAAGGAGGGTGAAAGAGAGCGAAATAAGACGAAGGAGGGTGAAAGAGAGCGAAACGAGACGAAGGAGGGTGAAAGAGAGCGAAACGAGACGAAGGAGGGTGAAAGAGAGCGAAACGAGATGAAGGAGGGTGAAAGAGAGCGAAACGAGACGAAGGAGGCTGTGAAAGAGAGCGAAACGAGACGAAGGAGGGTGAAAGAGCGAAAGGAGTCGAAGGAGCGTGAAAGAGAGCGGAACGAGGCGAAGGAGGATGAAAGAGACTGAAACAAGGCGAAGGAGGGTGAAAGAGAGCGAAACGAGATGAAGGTAGGTGAAAGAGAGCGAAACAAGACAAAGGAGGGTGAAAGAGGGCGAAACGAGACGAAGGAGGGTTTAAGCGAGCGAAACGAGACGAAGGAGGGGAAAAGGAGAGCGAAAAGAGACAAAGGAGGGTGAAAGTGAGCGAAACGAGTCGAAGGAGGGTGAAAGAGAGCGAAACGAGATGAAGGTGGGTGAAAGAGAGCGAAACAAGACAAAGGAGGGTGGAAGAGGGCGAAACGAGACGAAGAAGGGTGGAAGAGAGCGAAACGAGCTGAAGGAGGGTGAAAGAGAGCGAAACGAGACGAAGGAGGGTGAAAGATAGCGAAACGAGGCGAAGGAGGGTGAAAGAGAGCGAAACGAGACGAAGGAGGGTGAACGAGAGCGAAATGAGATGAAGGAGGGTGAAAGAGAGCGAAACGAGACGAAAGAGGGTGAAAGAGAGCGAAACGAGGCGAAGGAGGGTGAAAGAGGGTGAAACGAGACGAAGGAGGGTGAAAGAGAGCGAAACGAGACGAAGGAGGGTCAAAGAGAGCGAAACGAGACGAAGGATGGTCAAAGAGAGCGAAACGAGACGAAGGAGGGGGAAAGAAAGCGAAACATGTTGAAGGAGGGTGAAAGAGAGCAAAGCGAGACGAAGGAGCGTGAAAGAGAGGGAAACGAGATGAAGGAATGTAAAAGAGAGTGAAACGAGATGAAAGAAGGTAAAAGAGAGCGAAACGAGACGAAGGAGGGTGAAAGAGAGCGAAATAAGACGAAGGAGGGTGAAAGAGAGCGAAACGAGACGAAGGAGGGTGAAAGAGAGCGAAACGAGACGAAGGAGGGTGAAAGAGAGCGAAACGAGATGAAGGAGGGTGAAAGAGAGCGAAACGAGACGAAGGAGGCTGTGAAAGAGAGCGAAACGAGACGAAGGAGGGTGAAAGAGCGAAAGGAGTCGAAGGAGCGTGAAAGAGAGCGGAACGAGGCGAAGGAGGATGAAAGAGACTGAAACAAGGCGAAGGAGGGTGAAAGAGAGCGAAACGAGATGAAGGTAGGTGAAAGAGAGCGAAACAAGACAAAGGAGGGTGAAAGAGGGCGAAACGAGACGAAGGAGGGTTTAAGCGAGCGAAACGAGACGAAGGAGGGTAAAGGAGAGCGAAAAGAGACAAAGGAGGGTGAAAGTGAGCGAAACGAGTCGAAGGAGGGTGAAAGAGAGCGAAACGAGATGAAGGTGGGTGAAAGAGAGCGAAACAAGACAAAGGAGGGTGGAAGAGGGCGAAACGAGACGAAGGAGGGTGGAAGAGAGCGAAACGAGCTGAAGGAGGGTGAAAGAGAGCGAAACGAGACGAAGGAGGGTGAAAGATAGCGAAACGAGGCGAAGGAGGGTGAAAGAGAGCGAAACGAGACGAAGGAGGGTGAACGAGAGCGAAATGAGATGAAGGAGGGTGAAAGAGAGCGAAACGAGACGAAAGAGGGTGAAAGAGAGCGAAACGAGGCGAAGGAGGGTGAAAGAGGGTGAAACGAGACGAAGGAGGGTGAAAGAGAGCGAAACGAGACGAAGGAGGGTCAAAGAGAGCGAAACGAGACGAAGGATGGTCAAAGAGAGCGAAACGAGACGAAGGAGGGGGAAAGAAAGCGAAACATGTTGAAGGAGGGTGAAAGAGAGCAAAGCGAGACGAAGGAGCGTGAAAGAGAGCGAAACGAGATGAAGGAAGGTAAAAGAGAGTGAAACGAGATGAAAGAAGGTAAAAGAGAGCGAAACGAGACGAAGGAGGGTGAAAGAGAGCGAAAGGAGTCGAAGGAGGGTGAAAGAGAGCGGAACGAGACGAAGGAGGGTGAAAGATACCGAAATAAGACGAAGGAGGGTGAAAGAGACCGAAACGAGACGAAGGAGGGTGAAAGAGAGCGAAACGAGATGAAGGAGGGTGAAAGAGAGCGAAACGAGATGAAGGAGGGTGAAAGAGAGCGAAACGAGACGAAGGAGGGTGAAAGAGAGCGAAACGAGACGAAGGAGGGTGAAAGAGAGCGAAAGGAGTCGTAGGAGCGTGAAAGAGAGCGGAACGAGACGAAGGAGGATGAAAGAGACTGAAACGAGGCGAAGGAGGGTGAAAGAGAGCTAAACGAGATGAAGGTAGGTGAAAGAGAGCGAAACAAGACAAAGGAGAGTGAAAGAGGGCGAAACGAGACGAAGGAGGGTGGAAGAGAGCGAAACGAGAGGAAGGAGGGTGAAGGAGAGCGAAAGGAGTCGAAGGAGGGTGAAAGAGAGCGGAACGAGACGAAGGAGGGTGAAAGAGAGCGAAACGAGATGAAGGACGGTGAAAGAGAGTGAAACGAGACGAAGGAGGGTGAAAGAGGGCAATCCGAGACGAACGAGGGTGAAAGAGAGTGAAACGAGACGAAGGAAGGTGAATTAGAGCGATACGAGATGAAAGAGGTGGAAAGAGATAGAAACGAGACGAAAAAGGTGAAAGAGAGCTAAACGAGACGAAGGAGTGTGAAACAGAGCGAAACGAGATGAAGGAGGATGATAGAGAGCTAAACGAGACGAAGGAAGGTAAAAGAGAGTGAAACGAGATGAAAGAAGGTAAAAGAGAGCGAAACGAGACAAAGGAGGGTGCAAGAGAGCGAAAGGAGTGTGAAAGAGAGCGAAACGAAATGAAGGAAGGTCAAAGAGAGCTAATCGAGGTGAAGGAGGGTCAAAGAGAGCGAAACGAGACAAAGGAGGGTGAAAAAGGGCGAAGCGAGACGAAGGAGGGTGAAAGAGAGCGAAATGTAATGAAGGTGGGTGAAAGAGAACGAAAAAGACGAAGGAGGGTGAACCAGAGCGAAATGAGATGAAGGAGGGTGAAAGTGAGCGAAACGAGACGAAGGAGGGTGAAAGAGAGCGAAACGAGATGATGGAGGCTGAAAGAGAGCGAAACGAGACGAACGAGGGTGAAAGAGGGCGAACCGAGATGAAGGAGGGTGGAAGCGAGCGAAACGAGACGATGGAGGGTGAAAGAGAGTGAAACGAGACGAAGGAAGGAGAAAGAGAGCGAAACGAGATCAAAGAGTGTGAAAGAGAGAGCAACGAGAAGAAGGATTGTGAATGACGGCGAAACGAGACGAAGGTTGGTGAAAGAGAGCGAAACGAGACGAAGGAGGGTGAAAGAGAGCGAAATGAGACGAAGGAGGGTGAAAGAGAGCGAAACGAGACGAAGGAGGGTCAAAGACGGCGAAACGAGACGAAGGAGGGTGAAAGAGAGCGAAAGGAGATGAAGGAGGGTCAAAGGGAGCGAAACGAGACGAAGGAGGGTGAAAGAGAGCGAAATGAGATGAAGGAGGGTGGAAGAGAGCGAAACGAGACGAAGGAGGGTAAAAGAGAGCGAAACGAGACAAAGGAGGGCGGAAGAGAGCGAAACGAGACGAAGGAGGGTCAAAGAGAGCGAAACGAAACGAAGGAGGGTGGAAGAGAGCCAAACAAGATGAAGGAGGGTGAAAGAGAGCGAAACGAAACGAAGGAGTGTGAAAGAGAGTGAAACGAGACGAAGGAGGATGAACGAGAGCTAAACGAGCCGAAGGAGGGTGAAAGGTAGCGAAACAAAATGAAGGAGAGTGAAAGAGAGTGAAACGAGACGAAGGAGGGTGATAGAGAGCTAAACGAGACGAAGGAGGGTCAAAGAGAACGAAACGAGACGAAGGAGGGTAAAAGAGAGCGAAACGAGACGAAGGAGGGTGAAAGAGATCGAAACAAGACGAAGGAGGGGGAATGAGAGCGAAACGAGACGAAGGAGGGTGAAAGAAGGCGAAACGAGACGATGGAGGGTGAAAGAGAGGGAAACGAGAAGAAGGAGGGTGAAAGAGAACGAAACGAGACGAAGGAGTGTGAAAGAGAGCGAAACGAGACGAAGGATTGTGAAAGACGGAGAAACGAGACAAAGGAGGGTGAAAGAGTGCGGAACGAGGCTAAGGAAGGTGAAAGAGAGCGAAACGAGACGAAGGAGGGTGAATGAGAACGAAACGAGACGATGGAGGGGGAAAGTGAGCGAAACGAGACGCAGGAGGGTGAAAGAAGGCGAAACGAGACGAAGGAGGGAGGAAGACAGCGAAATGAGACGATGGAGGGTGAGAGAGAGCGAAACGAGACGAAGGAGGGTGGAAGAGAGCGAAACGAGACGAAGTAGGGTGCGAGATAGCGAAACGAGGCGAAGGAGGGATGAAAGAGAGCGAAACGAGACGAAGGAGGGTGAAACAGAGCGAAACGAGACGAAGGAGGGTGAAGGAGGGCGAAACGTGACGAAGGAGGGTGGAAGAGAGCGAAACGAGACGAAGGAGGGTGAAAGAGAGTGAAAAGAGATGAAGGAGGGTGAAAGAGAGCGAAACGAGGCGAAGGAGGGTCAAAGAAAGCAAAACGAGATGAAGGAGGGTGAAAGAGAGCGAAACGAGACACAGGAGGGTGAAATAGGCTGAAACGAGATGAAGGAGGGTGGAAGAGAGCGAAGCGAGAGGAAGGAGGATGAGGGAGAGCGAAACGAGACAAAGGAGGGTGAAAGAGAGCGAAACAAGGCGAAGGAAGGTGAAAGAGAGCGAAACGAGATGAAGGAGGGTGAAAGAGAACGAAACGAGATGAAGGAGGGTGAAAGAGAGCGAAACGAGACGAAGGAGGGTGAATGAAGGCGAAACGAGACGAAGGAGGGTGGAAGAGAGCGAAACGAGACGAAGGAGGGTGAGAGAGAGCGAAACAAAACGAAGGAGGGTGGAAGAGAGCGAAACGAGACGAAGGAGGGTGAGGGATAGCGAAACGAGACGAAGGAGGGTGAAAAAGTGCGAAAGGAGACGAAGGAGGGTGAAAGAGAGCGAAACGAGACGAAGCAGGGTGAGAGAGGGCGAAACGAGATGAAGGAGGGTGGAAGAGAGCGAAACGAGACGAAGGAGGGTGATAGAGAGCTAAACGAGACGAAGGAGGGTCAAAGAGAACAAAACGAGACGAAGGAGGGTAAAAGAGAGCGAAACGAGACGAAGGAGGGTGAAAGAGATCGAAACAAGACAAAGGAGGGGGAATGAGAGCGAAACGAGACGAAGGAGGGTGAAAGAAGGCGAAACGAGACGATGGAGGGTGAAAGAGAGGGAAACGAGAAGAAGGAGGGTGAAAGAGAACGAAACGAGACGAAGGAGTGTGAAAGAGAGCGAAAAGAGATGAAGGAGGGTGAAAGATAGCGAAACGAGGCGAAGGAGGGTCAAAGAAAGCGAAACGAGATGAAGGAGTGTGAAAGAGAGCGAAACGAGACAAAGGAGGGTGAAAGCGGCTGAAACGAGACGAAGGAGGGTGGAAGAGAGCGAAGCGAGAGGAAGGAGGGTGAGGGAGAGCGAAACGAGACAAAGGAGGGTGAAAGAGAGCGAAACAAGGCGAAGGAAGGTGAAAGAGAGCGAAACGAGATGAAGGAGGGTGAAAGAGAACGAAACGAGATGAAGGAGGGGGAAAGAGAGCGAAACAAGACGAAGGAGGGTGAATGAAGGCGAAACGAGACGAAGGAGGGTGGAAGAGAGCGAAACGAGACGAAGGAGGGTGAGAGAGAGCGAAACGAAATGAAGGAGGGTGGAAGAGAGCGAAACGAGACGAAGGAGGGTGAAAAAGAGTGAAAGGAGACGAAGGAGGGTGAAAGAGAGCGAAACGAGACGAAGCAGGGTGAGAGAGGGCGAAACGAGATGAAGGAGGGTGGAAGAGAGCGAAACGAGACGAAGGAGGGTCAAAGAGAGCGAAACGAGACGAAGGAGGGTGGAAGAGAGCGAAACGAGACGAAGGAGGGTCAAAGAGAGCGAAACGAAACGAAGGAGGGTGGGAGAGAGCGAAACGAGATGAAGGAGGGTGAAAGAGAGCGAAACAAAACAAAGGAGTGTGAAAGACAGTGAAACGAGACGAAGGAGGGTGAACGAGAGCTAAACGAGATGAAGGAGGGTGAAAGAGAGTGAAACGAAATGAAGGAGAGTGAAAGAGAGTGAAACGAGACGAAGGAGGGTGAAAGAGAGCTAAACGAGACGAAGGAGGGTCAAAGAGAGCGAAACGAGACGAAGGAGGGTAAAAGATCGAAATGAGACGAAGGAGGGTGAAAGAGAGCGAAACGAGATGAAGGAGGGTGAAAGAGAGTGAAACGAGACGAAGGAGGGTGAAAGAGGGCAATCCGAGACGAACGAGGGTGAAAGAGAGTGAAACGAGACGAAGGAAGGTGAATTAGAGCGATACGAGATGAAAGAGGTGGAAAGAGATAGAAACGAGACGAAAAAGGTGAAAGAGAGCTAAACGAGACGAAGGAGTGTGAAACAGAGCGAAACGAGATGAAGGAGGATGATAGAGAGCTAAACGAGACGAAGGAAGGTAAAAGAGAGTGAAACGAGATGAAAGAAGGTAAAAGAGAGCGAAACGAGACGAAGGAGGGTGAAAGAGAGCGAAAGGAGTGTGAAAGAGAGCGAAACGAAATGAAGGAAGGGCAAAGAGAGCTAACCGAGGTGAAGGAGGGTCAAAGAGAGCGAAACGAGACGAAGGAGGGTGAAAAAGGGCGAAGCGAGACGAAGGAGGGTGAAAGAGAGCGAAATGTAATAAAGGTGGGTGAAAGAGAACGAAACAAGACGAAGGAGGGTGAACCAGAGCGAAATGAGATGAAGGAGGGTGAAAGTGAGCGAAACGAGACGAAGGAGGGTGAAAGAGAGCGAAACGAGATGATGGTGGCTGAAAGAGAGCGAAACGAGACGAACGAGGGTGAAAGAGGGCGAACCGAGATGAAGGAGGGTGGAAGCGAGCGAAACGAGACGAAGGAGGGTGAAAGAGAGTGAAACGAGACGAAGGAAGGAGAAAGAGAGCGAAACGAGATCAGAGAGTGTGAAAGAGAGAGCAACGAGAAGAAGGATTGTGAATGACGGCGAAACGAGACGAAGGTTGGTGAAAGAGAGCGAAACGAGACGAAGGAGGGTGAAAGAGAGCGAAATGAGACGAAGGAGGGTGAAAGAGAGCGAAACGAGACGAAGGAGGGTCAAAGGGAGCGAAACGAGACGAAGGAGGGTGAAAGAGAGCGAAATGAGACGAAGGAGGGTGAAAGAGAGCGAAACGAGACGAAGGAGGGTCAAAGGGAGCGAAACGAGACGAAGGAGGGTCAAAGACGGCGAAACGAGACGAAGGAGGGTGAAAGAGAGCGAAAGGAGATGAAGGAGGGTGAAAGAGAGCGAAACGAGACGAAGAAGGGTGAGAGAGGGCGAAACGAGATGAAGGAGGGTGGAAGAGAGCGAAACGAAACGACGGAGGGTAAAAGAGAGCGAAACGAGACAAAGGAGGGCGGAAGAGAGCGAAACGAGATGAAGGAGTGTGAAAGAGAGCGAAACGAAACGAAGGAGTGTGAAAGAGAGTGAAAGGAGACGATGGAGGGTGAACGAGAGCTAAACGAGCCGAAGGAGGGTGAAAGGTAGCGAAACAAAATGAAGGAGAGTGAAAGAGAGTGAAACGAGACGAAGGAGGGTGATAGAGAGCTAAACGAGACGAAGGAGGGTGAAAGAGAACGAAACGAGACGAAGGAGGGGGAATGAGAGCGAAACGAGACGAAGGAGGGTGAAAGAAGGCGAAACGAGACGATGGAGGGTGTAGGAGAGGGAAACGAGAAGAAGGAGGGTGAAAGAGAACGAAACGAGACGAAGGAGTGTGAAAGAGAGCGAAACGAGACGAAGGATTGTGAAAGACGGAGAAACGAGATAAAGAAGAGTGAAAGAGAGCAAAACGAGACGACGGAGGGTGAAAGAGAGCGAAACGAGACGAACGAGGGTGAAAGAGAGCGAAACGAGATGAAGGACGGTGAAAGAGAGCAAAACGAGACGAAGGAGGGTGAAAGAGAGCGAAACGAGACGAAGGAAGGTGAAAGAGAGCTAAACGAGATGAAGGAGGGTGAAAGAGAGCGAAATGAGACAAAGGAGGGTGAAAGAGTGCGGAACGAGGCTAAGGAAGGTGAAAGAGAGCGAAACGAGACGAAGGAGGGTGAAAGAGAACGAAACGAGACGATGGAGGGGGAAAGTGAGCGAAACGAGACGCAGGAGGGTGAAAGAAGGCGAAACGAGACGAAGGAGGGAGGAAGACAGCGAAACGAGACGATGGAGGGTGAGAGAGAGCGAAACGAGACGAAGGAGGGTGGAAGAGAGCGAAACGAGACGAAGGAGGGTGCGAGATAGCGAAACGAGGCGAAGGAGGGATGAAAGAGAGCGAAACGAGATGAAGGAGGGTGAAAGAGAGCGAAACGAGACGAAGGAGGGTGAAGGAGGGCGAAACGAGACGAAGGAGGGTGGAAGAGAGCGAAACGAGACGAAGGAGGGTGAAAGAGAGTGAAAAGAGATGAAGGAGGGTGAAAGAGAGCGAAACGAGACAAAGGAGGGAGAAAGAGGCTGAAACGAGACGAAGGAGGGTGGAAGAGAGCGAAGCGCGAGGAAGGAGGATGAGGGAGAGCGAAACGAGACAAAGGAGGGTGAAAGAGAGCGAAACAAGGCGAAGGAAGGTGAAAGAGAGCGAAACGAGATGAAGGAGGGTGAAAGAGAACGAAACGAGATGAAGGAGGGTGAAAGAGAGCGAAACGAGACGAAGGAGGGTGAATGAAGGCAAAACGAGACGAAGGAGGGTGGAAGAGAGCGAAACGAGACGAAGGAGGGTGAGAGAGAGCGAAACGAAACGAAGGAGGGTGGAAGAGAGCAAAACGAGACGAAGGAGGGTGAGAGATAGCGAAACGAGACGAAGGAGGGTGAAAAAGTGCGAAAGGAGACGAAGGAGGGTGAAAGAGAGCGAAACGAGACGAAGCAGGGTGAGAGAGGGCGAAACGAGATGAAGGAGGGTGGAAGAGAGCGAAACGAGACGAAGGAGGGTGATAGAGAGCTAAACGAGACGAAGGAGGGTCAAAGAGAACGAAACGAGACGAAGGAGGGTAAAAGAGAGCGAAAGGAGACGAAGGAGGGTGAAAGAGATCGAAACAAGACGAAGGAGGGGGAATGAGAGCGAAACGAGACGAAGGAGGGTGAAAGAAGGCGAAACGAGACGATGGAGGGTGAAAGAGAGGAAAAAGAGAAGAAGGAGGTTGAAAGAGAACGAAACGAGACGAAGGAGTGTGAAAGAGAGCGAAAAGAGATGAAGGAGGGTGAAAGAGAGCGAAACGAGGCGAAGGAGGGTCAAAGAAAGCGAAACGAGATGAAGGAGTGTGAAAGAGAGCGAAACGAGACAAAGGAGGGTGAAAGCGGCTGAAACGAGACGAAGGAGGGTGGAAGAGAGCGAAGCGAGAGGAAGGAGGGTGAGGGAGAGCGAAACGAGACAAAGGAGGGTGAAAGAGAGCGAAACAAGGCGAAGGAAGGTGAAAGAGAGCGAAACGAGATGAAGGAGGGTGAAAGAGAACGAAACGAGATGAAGGAGGGGGAAAGAGAGCGAAACGAGACGAAGGAAGGTGAATGAAGGCGAAACGAGACGAAGGAGGGTGGAAGAGAGCAAAACGAGATGAAGGAGGGTGAGAGAGAGCGAAACGAAACGAAGGAGGGTGGAAGAGAGCGAAACGAGACGAAGGAGGGTGAAAAAGAGCGAAAGGAGACGAAGGAGGGTGAAAGAGAGCGAAACGAGACGAAGCAGGGTGAGAGAGAGCTAAACGAGATGAACGAGGGTGAAAGAGAGCGAAACGAGACAAAGGAGGGTGAAAGAGTGCGGAACGAGGCTAAGGAAGGTGAAAGAGAGCGAAACGAGACGAAGGAGGGTGAAAGAGAACGAAACAAGACGATGGAGGGGGAAAGTGAGTGGAACGAGACGCAGGAGGGTGAAAGAAGGCGAAACGAGACGAAGGAGGGAGGAAGACAGCGAAACGAGACGATGGAGGGTGAGAGAGAGCGAAACGAGACGAAGGAGGGTGGAAGAGAGCGAAACGAGACGAAGGAGGGTGCGAGATAGCGAAACGAGGCGAAGGAGGGATGAAAGAGAGCGAAACGAGATGAAGGAGGGTGAAAGAGAGCGAAACGAGACGAAGGAGGGTGAAGGAGGGCGAAACGAGACGAAGGAGGGTGGAAGAGAGCGAAACGAGACGAAGGAGGGTGAAAGAGAGTGAAAAGAGATGAAGGAGGGTGAAAGAGAGCGAAACGAGACAAAGGAGGGAGAAAGAGGCTGAAACGAGACGAAGGAGGGTGGAAGAGAGCGAAGCGCGAGGTAGTAGGATGAGGGAGAGCGAAACGAGACAAAGGAGGGTGAAAGAGAGCGAAACAAGGCGAAGGAAGGTGAAAGAGAGCGAAACGAGATGAAGGAGGGTGAAAGAGAACGAAACGAGATGAAGGAGGGTGAAAGAGAGCGAAACGAGACGAAGGAGGGTGAATGAAGGCGAAACGAGACGAAGGAGGGTGGAAGAGAGCGAAACGAGACGAAGGAGGGTGAGAGAGAGCGAAACGAAACGAAGGAGGGTGGAAGAGAGCAAAACGAGACGAAGGAGGGTGAGAGATAGCGAAACGAGACGAAGGAGGGTGAAAAAGTGCGAAAGGAGACGAAGGAGGGTGAAAGAGAGCGAAACGAGACGAAGCAGGGTGAGAGAGGGCGAAACGAGATGAAGGAGGGTGGAAGAGAGCGAAACGAGACGAAGGAGGGTGATAGAGAGCTAAACGAGACGAAGGAGGGTCAAAGAGAACGAATCGAGACGAAGGAGGGTAAAAGAGAGCGAAACAAGACGAAGGAGGGTGAAAGAGATCGAAACAAGACGAAGGAGGGGGAATGAGAGCGAAACGAGACGAAGGAGGGTGAAAGAAGGCGAAACGAGACGATGGAGGGTGAAAGAGAGGAAAAAGAGAAGAAGGAGGTTGAAAGAGAACGAAACGAGACGAAGGAGTGTGAAAGAGAGCGAAAAGAGATGAAGGAGGGTGAAAGAGAGCGAAACGAGGCGAAGGAGGGTCAAAGAAAGCGAAACGAGATGAAGGAGTGTGAAAGAGAGCGAAACGAGACAAAGGAGGGTGAAAGCGGCTGAAACGAGACGAAGGAGGGTGGAAGAGAGCGAAGCGAGAGGAAGGAGGGTGAGGGAGAGCGAAACGAGACAAAGGAGGGTGAAAGAGAGCGAAACAAGGCGAAGGAAGGTGAAAGAGAGCGAAACGAGATGAAGGAGGGTGAAAGAGAACGAAACGAGATGAAGGAGGGGGAAAGAGAGCGAAACGAGACGAAGGAGGGTGAATGAAGGCGAAACGAGACGAAGGAGGGTGGAAGAGAGCAAAACGAGACGAAGGAGGGTGAGAGAGAGCGAAACGAAACGAAGGAGGGTGGAAGAGAGCGAAACGAGACGAAGGAGGGTGAAAAAGAGCGAAAGGAGACGAAGGAGGGTGAAAGAGAGCGAAACGAGACGCAGCAGGGTGAGAGAGGGCGAAACGAGATGAAGGAGGGTGGAAGAGAGCGAAACGAGACGAAGGAGGGTCAAAGAGAGCGAAACGAGACGAAGGAGGGTCAAAGAGAGCGAAACGAAACGAAGGAGGGTGGAAGAGAGCGAAACGAGATGGAGGAGGGTGAAAGAGAGCGAAACAAAACGAAGGAGTGTGAAAGACAGTGAAACGAGACGAAGGAGGGCGAACGAGAGCTAAACGAGATGAAGGAGGGTGAAAGAGAGTGAAACGAAATGAAGGAGAGTGAAAGAGAGTGAAACGAGACGAAGGATTGTGAAAGAGAGCTAAACGAGACGAAGGAGGGTCAAAGAGAGCGAAACGAGACGAAGGAGGGTAAAAGAGCGAAATGAGACGAAGGAGGGTGAAAGAGATCGAAACAAGATGAAGGAGGTGGAAAGAGAGCGAAACGAGACAAAGGAGGGTGAAAGAAGGCGAAACGAGACGATGGAGGGTGAAAGAGACGGAAACGAGAAGAAGGAGGGTGAAAGAGAACGAAACGAGACGAAGGAAGGTGAAAGAGAGCTAAACGAGATGAAGGAGCGTGATAGAGAGCGAAATGAGACGAACGAGGGTGAAAGAGAGCGAAACGAGACAAAGGAGGGTCAAAGAGAGCGAAACGAGAGGAAGGAGGGTGAAAGAGTGCGAAACGAGACGAAGGAGGGTGGAAGAGAGCGAAACGAGATGAAGGAGGGTGAAAGAGAGCGAAACGAGATGAAGGAGGGTGAAAAAGAGTGAAACGAGACGAAGGAGGGTGAAAGAGAGCTAAACGAGACGAAGGAGGGTGAAAGAGAGCGAAACGAGATGAAGGAGGGTGAAAGAGAGCGAAACGAGACGAAGGAGGGTGAAAGAGAACGAAACGAGACGAAGGAGGGGGAAAGAGAGCGAAACGAGACGAATGAGAGTGAAAGAAGGCGAAACGAGATGAAGGAGGGAGGAAGACAGCGAAACGAGACGAAGGAGGGTGGGAGAGAGCGAAACGAGACGAAGGAGGGTGAGAGATAGCGAAACGAGACGAAGGAGGGTGAAAGAGAGCGAAACGAGACGAAGGAGGGTGAAAGAGAGCGAAACGAGACGAAGGAGGGTGAAGGAAGGCGAAACGAGACGAAGGAGGGTGGAAAAGAGCGAAACGAGACGAAGGAGGGTGAAAGAGAGTGAAAAGAGACGAAGGAGGGTGAAAGAGAGCGAAACGAGGCGAAGGAGGGTCAAAGAGAGCGAAACGAGATGAAGGAGGGTGAAAGAGAGCGAAACGAGACAAAGGAGGGTGAAAGAGGCTTAAACGAGACGAACGAGGGTGGAAGAGAGCGAAACGAGAGGAAGGAGGGTGAGGGAGAGCGAAACGAGACGAAGGAGGGCGAAAGAGAGCGAAACGAGACGAAGGAGGGTGAAAGAGAGCGAAAGGAGATGAAGGAGGGTGAAAGAGAGCGAAACGAGACGAAGAAGGGTGAGAGAGGGCGAAACGAGATGAAGGAGGGTGGAAGAGAGCGAAACGAGACGAAGGAGGGTCAAAGAGAGCGAAACGAGATGAAGGAGGGTGGAAGAGAGCAAAACGAGTCGAAGGAGGGTCAAAGAGAGCGAAACGAAACGAAGGAGGGTGGAAGAGAGCGAAATGAGATGAAGGAGGGTGAAAGAGAGCGAAACGAAACGAAGGAGTGTGAAAGAGAGTGAAACGAGATGAAGGATGGTGAACGAGAGCGAAACGAAATGAAGGAGAGTGAAAGAGAGTGAAACGAGACGAAGGAGGGTGAAAGAGAGCTAAACGAAACGAAGGAGGGTCAAAGAGAGCGAAACGAGACGAAGGAGGGTAAAAGAGAGCGAAACAAGACGAAGGAGGGTGAAAGAGATCAAAACAAGACGAAGGAGGGGGAAAGAGAGCGAAACGAGACAAAGGAGGGTGAAAGAAGGCGAAACGAGACGATGGAGGGTGAAAGAGAGGGAAACGAGAAGAAGGAGGGTGAAAGAGAACGAAACGAGACGAAGGAGTGTGAAAGAGAGCGAAATGAGACGAAGGATTGTGAAAGACGGAGAAACGCGATAAAGAAGAGTGAAAGAGAGCAAAACGAGACGAAGGAGGGTGAAAGAGAGCGAAACGAGACGAATGAGGGTGGAAGAGAGTGAAACGAGACGACGGAGGGTAAAAGAGAGCGAAACGAGACGAACGAGGGTGAAAGAGAGTGAAACGAGACGAAGGAGGGTCAAAGAGAGCGAAACGAGCCGAAGGAGGGTGAAAGAGTGCGAAACGAGATGAAGGAGGGTGAAAGAGAGCGAAACGATACGAAGGAGGGTGAAAGACAGCGAAACGAGACGATAGAGGGTGAAAGAGAGCGAAACGAGATGAAGAAGGGTGAAAGAGAGCGAAACGAGACGAAGGAGGGTGAAAGAGAGCGAAACAAGACGAAGGAAGGTGATAGAGAGCTAAACGAGATGAAGGAGGGTGAAAGAGAGCGAAACGAGACAAAGGAGGGTGAAAGAATGCGAAACAAGGCGAAGGAAGGTGAAAGAGAGCGAAACGAGACGAAGGAGGGTGAAAGAGAACAAAACGAGACGAAGGAGGGGGAAAGTGAGCGAATCGAGACGAAGGAGGGTGAAAGAAGGCAAAACGAGACGAAGGAGGGAGGTAGACAGCGAAACGAGACGCAGGAGGGTGAGAGAGAGCGAAACAAGACGAAGGAGGGTGGAAGAGAGCGAAACGAGACGAAGGAGGGTGAGAGAGAGCGAAACGAGATGAAGGAGGGTGAAAGAGAGCGAAACGAGAGGAAGGAGGGTGAGGGAGAGCGAAACGAGACGAAGGAGGGCGAAAGAGAGCGAAACGAGACGAAGGAGGGTGAAAGAGAGCGAAACGAGACGAAGGAGGGTGATAGAGAGCGAAACGAGATGAAGGAGGGTGAAGGAAGGCGAAACGAGACGAAGGAGGGTGGAAGAGAGCGAAACGAGACGAAGGAGGGTGAAAGAGAGTGAAAAGAGACGAAGGAGGGTGAAGGAGAGCGAAACGAGGCGAAGGAGAGCGAAACGAGGCGAAGGAGGGTGAAAGAGAGCGAAACGAGAGGAAGGAGGGTGAGGGAGAGCGAAACGAGATGAAGGAGGGTGAAAGAGAGTGAAACGAGATGAAGGAGGGTGAAAGAGAGCGAAACGAGACGAAGGAGGGTGAAAGAGAGCGAAACGAGAGGAAGGAGGGTGAGGGAGAGCGAAACGAGATGAAGCAGGGTGAAATAGAGTGAAACGAGACGAAGGAGGGTGAAAGAGAGCGAAACGAGACGAAGGAGGGTGAAAGAGAGCGAAACGAGACGAAGGAGGGTGAAAGAGAGTGAAACGAGGCGAAGGAGGGTGGAAGAGATCGAAACGAGAGGAAGGAGGGTGAGGGAGAGCGAAACGAGATGAAGGAGGGTGAAAGAGAGTGAAACAAGAAGAAGGAGGGTGAAAGAGAGCGAAACGAGACGAAGGAGAGTGAAAGGGAGCTAAACGAGACGAAGGAGGGTGAAAGAGAGTGAAATGAGGCGAAGGAATGTGAAAGAGAGCGAACCGAAACGAATGAGGGTGGAAGAGAGCGATACGAGACGAAGGAGGGTGAAAGAGAGCGAAACGAGACGAAGGAGGGTGAAAGAGAGCGAAACGAGACGAAGGAGGGTGAAAAAGAGTGAAACGAGACGAAGGAGGGTGAAAGAGAGCTAATCGAGACGGAGGAGGGTGAAAGAGAGCGAAACGAGATGAAGGAGGGTGAAAGAGAGCGAAACGAGACGAAGGAGGGTGAAAGAGAGCCAAACGAGACGAAGGAACCTGAAAGAGAGCTAAACGAGATGAAGGAGGGTGAAAGATAACGAAACGAGACAAAGGAGGGTGAAAGAGAGCGAAACGAGGCGAAGGAAGGTGAAAGAGAGCGAAACGAGACGAAGGAGGGTGAAAGAGAACGAAACGAGACGAAGGAGGGGGAAAGAGAGCGAAACGAGACGAAGGAGGGTGAAAGAGAGCGAAACGAAATGAAGGAGAGTGAAAGAGAGTGAAACGAGACGAAGGAGGGTGAAAGAAGGCAAAACGAGACGAAGGAGGGAGGTAGACAGCGAAACGAGACGCAGGAGGGTGAGAGAGAGCGAAACGAGACGAAGGAGGGTGGAAGAGAGCGAAACGAGACGAAGGAGGGTGAGAGAGAGCGAAACGAGACGAAGGTGGGTGAAAGAGAGCGAAACGAGACGAAGGAGGGTGATAGAGAGCGAAACGAGACGAAGGAGGGTGAAGGAAGGCGAAACGAGACGAAGGAGGGTGGAAGAGAGCGAAACGAGACGAAGGAGGGGGAAAGAGAGCGAAACGAGACGAAGGAGGGTGAAGGAGAGCGAAACGAGGCGAAGGAGAGCGAAACGAGGCGAAGGAGGGTGAAAGAGAGCGAAACGAGAGGAAGGAGGTTGAGGGAGAGCGAAACGAGATGAAGGAGGGTGAAAGAGAGTGAAACGAGACGAAGGAGGGTGAAAGAGAGCGAAACGAGATGAAGGAGGGTGAAAGAGAGCGAAACGAGAGGAAGGAGGGTGAGGGAGAGCGAAACGAGATGAAGCAGGGTGAAATAGAGTGAAACGAGACGAAGGAGGGTGAAAGAGAGCGAAACGAGACGAAGAAGGGTGAAAGAGAGCGAAACGAGAGGAAGGAGGGTGAGGGAGAGCGAAACGAGACGAAGGAGGGCGAAAGAGAGCGAAACGAGACGAAGGAGGGTGAAAGAGAGCGAAAGGAGATGAAGGAGGGTGAAAGAGAGCGAAACGAGACGAAAAAGGGTGAGAGAGGGCGAAACGAGATGAAGGAGGGTGGAAGAGAGCGAAACGAGACGAAGGAGGGTCAAAGAGAGCGAAACGAGATGAAGGAGGGTGGAAGAGAGCGAAACGAGTCGAAGGAGGGTCAAAGAGAGCGAAACGAAACGAAGGAGGGTGGAAGAGAGCGAAATGAGATGAAGGAGGGTGAAAGAGAGCGAAACGAAACGAAGGAGTGTGAAAGAGAGTGAAACGAGACGAAGGAGGGTGAACGAGAGCTAAACGAGACGAAGGAGGGTGAAAGAGAGCGAAACGAAATGAAGGAGAGTGAAAGAGAGTGAAACGAGACGAAGGAGGGTGAAAGAGAGCTAAACGAGACGAAGGAGGGTCAAAGAGAGCGAAACGAGACGAAGGAGGGTAAAAGAGAGCGAAACGAGAGGAAGGAGGGTGAGGGAGAGCGAAACGAGATGAAGCAGGGTGAAATAGAGTGAAACGAGACGAAGGAGGGTGAAAGAGAGCGAAACGAGACGAAGGAGGGTGAAAGAGAGCGAAACGAGAGGAAGGAGGGTGAAAGAGAGCGAAACGAGACGAAGGAGGGTGCAAGAGAGCGAAACGAGACGAAGGAGGGTGAAAGAGAGTGAAAAGAGATGAAGGAGGGTGAAAGAGAGCGAAACGAGGCGAAGGAGGGTCAAAGAGAGCGAAACGAAATGAAGGAGGGTGAAAGAGAGCGAAACGAGACAAAGGAGGGTGAAAGAGGCTTAAACGAGACGAAGGAGGGTGGAAGAGAGCGAAACGAGAGGAAGGAGGGTGAGGGAGAGCGAAACGAGACGAAGGTGGGCGAAAGAGAGCGAAACGAGACGAAGGAGGGTGAAAGAGAGCGAAAGGAGATGAAGGAGGGTGAAAGAGAGCGAAACGAGACGAAAAAGGGTGAGAGAGGGCGAAACGAGATGAAGGAGGGTGGAAGAGAGCGAAACGAGACGAAGGAGGGTCAAAGAGAGCGAAACGAGATGAAGGAGGGTGGAAGAGAGCGATACGAGTCGAAGGAGGGTCAAAGAGAGCGAAACGAAACGAAGGAGGGTGGAAGAGAGCGAAATGAGATGAAGGAGGGTGAACGAGAGCTAAACGAGACGAAGGAGGGTGAAAGAGAGTGAAACGAGACGAAGGAGGGTGAACGAGAGCTAAACGAGACGAAGGAGGGTGAAAGAGAGCGAAACGAAATGAAGGAGAGTGAAAGAGAGTGAAACGAGACGAAGGAGGGTGAAAGAGAGCTAAACGAGACGAAGGAGGGTCAAAGAGAGCGAAACGAGACGAAGGAGGGTAAAAGAGAGCGAAACGAGACGAAGGAGGGTGAAAGAGATCAAAACAAGACGAAGGAGGGGGAAAGAGAGCGAAACGAGACAAAGGAGGGTGAAAGAAGGCGAAACGAGACGATGGAGGGTGAAAGAGAGGGATACGAGAAGATGGAGGGTGAAAGAGAACGAAACGAGACGAAGGAGTGTGAAAGAGAGCGAAATGAGACGAAGGATTGTGAAAGACGGAGATACGAGATAAAGAAGAGTGAAAGAGAGCAAAACGAGACGAAGGAGGGTGAAAGAGAGCGAAACGAGACGAATGAGGGTGGAAGAGAGTGAAACGAGACGACGGAGGGTAAAAGAGAGCGAAACGAGACGAACGAGGGTGAAAGAGAGTGAAAAGAGATGAAGGAGGGTGAAAGAGAGCGAAACGAGGCGAAGGAGGGTCAAAGAGAGCGAAACGAAATGAAGGAGGGTGAAAGAGAGCGAAACGAGACAAAGGAGGGTGAAAGAGGCTTAAACGAGACGAAGGAGGGTGGAAGAGAGCGAAACGAGAGGAAGGAGGGTGAGGGAGAGCGAAACGAGACGAAGGTGGGCGAAAGAGAGCGAAACGAGACGAAGGAGGGTGAAAGAGAGCGAAAGGAGATGAAGGAGGGTGAAAGAGAGCGAAACGAGACGAAAAAGGGTGAGAGAGGGCGAAACGAGATGAAGGAGGGTGGAAGAGAGCGAAACGAGACGAAGGAGGGTCAAAGAGAGCGAAACGAGATGAAGGAGGGTGGAAGAGAGCGATACGAGTCGAAGGAGGGTCAAAGAGAGCGAAACGAAACGAAGGAGGGTGGAAGAGAGCGAAATGAGATGAAGGAGGGTGAACGAGAGCTAAACGAGACGAAGGAGGGTGAAAGAGAGTGAAACGAGACGAAGGAGGGTGAACGAGAGCTAAACGAGACGAAGGAGGGTGAAAGAGAGCGAAACGAAATGAAGGAGAGTGAAAGAGAGTGAAACGAGACGAAGGAGGGTGAAAGAGAGCTAAACGAGACGAAGGAGGGTCAAAGAGAGCGAAACGAGACGAAGGAGGGTAAAAGAGAGCGAAACGAGACGAAGGAGGGTGAAAGAGATCAAAACAAGACGAAGGAGGGGGAAAGAGAGCGAAACGAGACAAAGGAGGGTGAAAGAAGGCGAAACGAGACGATGGAGGGTGAAAGAGAGGGATACGAGAAGATGGAGGGTGAAAGAGAACGAAACGAGACGAAGGAGTGTGAAAGAGAGCGAAATGAGACGAAGGATTGTGAAAGACGGAGATACGAGATAAAGAAGAGTGAAAGAGAGCAAAACGAGACGAAGGAGGGTGAAAGAGAGCGAAACGAGACGAATGAGGGTGGAAGAGAGTGAAACGAGACGACGGAGGGTAAAAGAGAGCGAAACGAGACGAACGAGGGTGAAAGAGAGTGAAACGAGACGAAGGAGGGTCAAAGAGAGCGAAACGAGCCGAAGGAGGGTGAAAGAGTGCGAACCGAGATGAAGGAGGGTGAAAGAGAGCGAAACGATACGAAGGAGGGTGAAAGAGAGCGAAACGAGACGATAGAGGGTGAAAGAGAGCAAAACGAGATGAAGAAGGGTGAAAGAGAGCGAAACGAGACGAAGGAGGGTGAAAGAGAGCGAAACGAGACGAAGGAAGGTGATAGAGAGCTAAACGAGATGAAGGAGGGTGAAAGAGAGCGAAATGAGACAAAGGAGGGTGAAAGAATGCGAAACAAGGCGAAGGAAGGTGAAAGAGAGCGAAACGAGACGAAGGAGGGTGAGAGAGAACAAAACGAGACGAAGGAGGGGGAAAGTGAGCGAATCGAGACGAAGGAGGGTGAAAGAAGGCAAAACGAGACGAAGGAGGGAGGTAGACAGCGAAACGAGACGCAGGAGGGTGAGAGAGAGCGAAACGAGACGAAGGAGGGTGGAAGAGAGCGAAACGAGACGAAGGAGGGTGATAGAGAGCGAAACGAGACGAAGGAGGGTGAAGGAAGGCGAAACGAGACGAAGGAGGGTGGAAGAGAGCGAAACGAGACGAAGGAGGGGGAAAGAGAGCGAAACGAGACGAAGGAGGGTGAAGGAGAGCGAAACGAGGCGAAGGAGAGCGAAACGAGGCGAAGGAGGGTGAAAGAGAGCGAAACGAGAGGAAGGAGGGTGAGGGAGAGCGAAACGAGTTGAAGGAGGGTGAAAGAGAGTGAAACGAGACGAAGGAGGGTGAAAGAGAGCGAAACGAGACGAAGGAGGGTGAAAGAGAGCGAAACGAGAGGAAGGAGGGTGAGGGAGAGCGAAACGAGATGAAGCAGGGTGAAATAGAGTGAAACGAGACGAAGGAGGGTGAAAGAGAGCGAAACGAGACGAAGGAGGGTGAAAGAGAGCGAAACGAGAGGAAGGAGGGTGAGGGAGAGCGAAACGAGACGAAGGAGGGCGAAAGAGAGCGAAACGAGACGAAGGAGGGTGAAAGAGAGCGAAAGGAGATGAAGGAGGGTGAAAGAGAGCGAAACGAGACGAACAAGGGTGAGAGAGGGCGAAACGAGATGAAGGAGGGTGGAAGAGAGCGAAACGAGACGAAGGAGGGTCAAAGAGAGCGAAACGAGATGAAGGAGGGTGGAAGAGAGCGAAACGAGTCGAAGGAGGGTGAAAGAGAGCGAAACGAAACGAAGGAGGGTGGAAGAGAGCGAAATGAGATGAAGGAGGGTGAAAGAGAGCGAAACGAAACGAAGGAGTGTGAAAGAGAGTGAAACGAGACGAAGGATGGTGAACGAGAGCTAAACGAGACGAAGGAGGGTGACAGAGAGCGAAACGAGACGAAGGAGGATGAAAGAGAGCGAAACGAAATGAAGGAGAGTGAAAGAGAGTGAAACGAGACGAAGGAGGGTGAAAGAGAGCTAAACGAGACGAAGGAGGGTCAAAGAGAGCGAAACGAGACGAAGGAGGGTAAAAGAGAGCGAAACGAGACGAAGGAGGGTGAAAGAGATCAAAACAAGACGAAGGAGGGGGAAAGAGAGCGAAACGAGACAAAGGAGGGTGAAAGAAGGCGAAACGAGACGATGGAGGGTGAAAGAGAGGGAAACGAGAAGATGGAGGGTGAAAGAGAACGAAACGAGACGAAGGAGTGTGAAAGAGAGCGAAATGAGACGAAGGATTGTGAAAGACGGAGAAACGAGATAAAGAAGAGTGAAAGAGAGCAAAACGAGACGAAGGAGGGTGAAAGAGAGCGAAACGAGACGAATGAGGGTGGAAGAGAGTGAAACGAGACGACGGAGGGTAAAAGAGAGCGAAACGAGACGAACGAGGGTGAAAGAGAGTGAAACGAGACGAAGGAGGGTCAAAGAGAGCGAAACGAGCCGAAGGAGGGTGAAAGAGTGCGAAACGAGATGAAGGAGGGTGAAAGAGAGCGAAACGATACGAAGGAGGGTGAAAGAGAGCGAAACGAGACGATAGAGGGTGAAAGAGAGCGAAACGAGATGAAGAAGGGTGAAAGAGAGCGAAACGAGACGAAGGAGGGTGAAAGAGAGCGAAACGAGACGAAGGAAGGTGATAGAGAGCTAAACGATTTGAAGGAGGGTGAAAGAGAGCGAAATGAGACAAAGGAGGGTGAAAGAATGCGAAACAAGGCGAAGGAAGGTGAAAGAGAGCGAAACGAGACGAAGGAGGGTGGAAGAGAGTGAAACGAGACGAAGGAGGGTAAAAGAGAGCGAAACGAGACGAACGAGGGTGAAAGAGAGTGAAACGAGACGAAGGAGGGTCAAAGAGAGCGAAACGAGCCGAAGGAGGGTGAAAGAGTGCGAAACGAGATGAAGGAGGGTGAAAGAGAGCGAAACGATACGAAGGAGGGTGAAAGAGAGCGAAACGAGACGATAGAGGGTGAAAGAGAGCGAAACGAGATGAAGAAGGGTGAAAGAGAGCGAAACGAGACGAAGGAGGGTGAAAGAGAGCGAAACGAGACGAAGGAAGGTGATAGAGAGCTAAACGAGATGAAGGAGGGTGAAAGAGAGCGAAACGAGACGAACGAGGGTGAAAGAGAGTGAAACGAGACGAAGGAGGGTCAAAGAGAGCGAAACGAGCCGAAGGAGGGTGAAAGAGTGCGAAACGAGATGAAGGAGGGTGAAAGAGAGCGAAACGATACGAAGGAGGGTGAAAGAGAGCGAAACGAGACGATAGAGGGTGAAAGAGAGCGAAACGAGATGAAGAAGGGTGAAAGAGAGCGAAACGAGACGAAGGAGGGTGAAAGAGAGCGAAACGAGACGAAGCAAGGTGATAGAGAGCTAAACGAGATGAAGGAGGGTGAAAGAGAGCGAAATGAGACAAAGGAGGGTGAAAGAATGCGAAACAAGGCGAAGGAAGGTGAAAGAGAGCGAAACGAGACGAAGGAGGGTGAGAGAGAACAAAACGAGACGAAGGAGGGGGAAAGTGAGCGAATCGAGACGAAGGAGGGTGAAAGAAGGCAAAACGAGACGAAGGAGGGAGGTAGACAGCGAAACGAGACGCAGGAGGGTGAGAGAGAGCGAAACGAGACGAAGGAGGGTGGAAGAGAGCGAAACGAGACGAAGGAGGGTGATAGAGAGCGAAACGAGACGAAGGAGGGTGAAGGAAGGCGGAACGAGACGAAGGAGGGTGGAAGAGAGCGAAACGAGACGAAGGAGGGGGAAAGAGAGCGAAACGAGACGAAGGAGGGTGAAGGAGAGCGAAACGAGGCGAAGGAGAGCGAAACGAGGCGAAGGAGGGTGAAAGAGAGCGAAACGAGAGGAAGGAGGGTGAGGGAGAGCGAAACGAGTTGAAGGAGGGTGAAAGAGAGTGAAACGAGACGAAGGAGGGTGAAAGAGAGCGAAACGAGACGAAGGAGGGTGAAAGAGAGCGAAACGAGAGGAAGGAGGGTGAGGGAGAGCGAAACGAGATGAAGCAGGGTGAAATAGAGTGAAACGAGACGAAGGAGGGTGAAAGAGAGCGAAACGAGACGAAGGAGGGTGAAAGAGAGCGAAACGAGAGGAAGGAGGGTGAGGGAGAGCGAAACGAGACGAAGGAGGGCGAAAGAGAGCGAAACGAGACGAAGGAGGGTGAAAGAGAGCGAAAGGAGATGAAGGAGGGTGAAAGAGAGCGAAACGAGACGAAAAAGGGTGAGAGAGGGCGAAACGAGATGAAGGAGGGTGGAAGAGAGCGAAACGAGACGAAGGAGGGTCAAAGAGAGCGAAACGAGATGAAGGAGGGTGGAAGAGAGCGAAACGAGTCGAAGGAGGGTGAAAGAGAGCGAAACGAAACGAAGGAGGGTGGAAGAGAGCGAAATGAGATGAAGGAGGGTGAAAGAGAGCGAAACGAAACGAAGGAGTGTGAAAGAGAGTGAAACGAGACGAAGGATGGTGAACGAGAGCTAAACGAGACGAAGGAGGGTGACAGAGAGCGAAACGAGACGAAGGAGGATGAAAGAGAGCGAAACGAAATGAAGGAGAGTGAAAGAGAGTGAAACGAGACGAAGGAGGGTGAAAGAGAGCTAAACGAGACGAAGGAGGGTCAAAGAGAGCGAAACGAGACGAAGGAGGGTAAAAGAGAGCGAAACGAGACGAAGGAGGGTGAAAGAGATCAAAACAAGACGAAGGAGGGGGAAAGAGAGCGAAACGAGACAAAGGAGGGTGAAAGAAGGCGAAACGAGACGATGGAGGGTGAAAGAGAGGGAAACGAGAAGATGGAGGGTGAAAGAGAACGAAACGAGACGAAGGAGTGTGAAAGAGAGCGAAATGAGACGAAGGATTGTGAAAGACGGAGAAACGAGATAAAGAAGAGTGAAAGAGAGCAAAACGAGACGAAGGAGGGTGAAAGAGAGCGAAACGAGACGAATGAGGGTGGAAGAGAGTGAAACGAGACGACGGAGGGTAAAAGAGAGCGAAACGAGATGAACGAGGGTGAAAGAGAGTGAAACGAGACGAAGGAGGGTCAAAGAGAGCGAAACGAGCCGAAGGAGGGTGAAAGAGTGCGAAACGAGATGAAGGAGGGTGAAAGAGAGCGAAACGATACGAAGGAGGGTGAAAGAGAGCGAAACGAGACGATAGAGGGTGAAAGAGAGCGAAACGAGATGAAGAAGGGTGAAAGAGAGCGAAACGAGACGAAGGAGGGTGAAAGAGAGCGAAACGAGACGAAGGAAGGTGATAGAGAGCTAAACGATTTGAAGGAGGGTGAAAGAGAGCGAAATGAGACAAAGGAGGGTGAAAGAATGCGAAACAAGGCGAAGGAAGGTGAAAGAGAGCGAAACGAGACGAAGGAGGGTGGAAGAGAGTGAAACGAGACGAAGGAGGGTAAAAGAGAGCGAAACGAGACGAACGAGGGTGAAAGAGAGTGAAACGAGACGAAGGAGGGTCAAAGAGAGCGAAACGAGCCGAAGGAGGGTGAAAGAGTGCGAAACGAGATGAAGGAGGGTGAAAGAGAGCGAAACGATACGAAGGAGGGTGAAAGAGAGCGAAACGAGACGATAGAGGGTGAAAGAGAGCGAAACGAGATGAAGAAGGGTGAAAGAGAGCGAAACGAGACGAAGGAGGGTGAAAGAGAGCGAAACGAGACGAAGGAAGGTGATAGAGAGCTAAACGAGATGAAGGAGGGTGAAAGAGAGCGAAACGAGACGAACGAGGGTGAAAGAGAGTGAAACGAGACGAAGGAGGGTCAAAGAGAGCGAAACGAGCCGAAGGAGGGTGAAAGAGTGCGAAACGAGATGAAGGAGGGTGAAAGAGAGCGAAACGATACGAAGGAGGGTGAAAGAGAGCGAAACGAGACGATAGAGGGTGAAAGAGAGCGAAACGAGATGAAGAAGGGTGAAAGAGAGCGAAACGAGACGAAGGAGGGTGAAAGAGAGCGAAACGAGACGAAGCAAGGTGATAGAGAGCTAAACGAGATGAAGGAGGGTGAAAGAGAGCGAAATGAGACAAAGGAGGGTGAAAGAATGCGAAACAAGGCGAAGGAAGGTGAAAGAGAGCGAAACGAGACGAAGGAGGGTGAAAGAGAACAAAACGAGACGAAGGAGGGGGAAAGTGAGCGAATCGAGACGAAGGAGGGTGAAAGAAGGCAAAACGAGACGAAGGAGGGAGGTAGACAGCGAAACGAGACGCAGGAGGGTGAGAGAGAGCGAAACGAGACGAAGGAGGGTGGAAGAGAGCGAAACGAGACGAAGGAGGGTGAGAGAGAGCGAAACGAGACGAAGGAGGGTGAAAGAGAGCGAAACGAGACGAAGGAGGGTGATAGAGAGCGAAACGAGACGAAGGAGGGTGAAGGAAGACGAAACGAGACGAAGGAGGGTGGAAGAGAGCGAAACGAGACGAAGGAGGGGGAAAGAGAGCGAAACGAGACGAAGGAGGGTGAAGGAGAGCGAAACGAGGCGAAGGAGAGCGAAACGAGGCGAAGGAGGGTGAAAGAGAGCGAAACGAGAGGAAGGAGGGTGAGGGAGAGCGAAACGAGATGAAGGAGGGTGAAAGAGAGTGAAACGAGACGAAGGAGGGTGAAAGAGAGCGAAACGAGACGAAGGAGGGTGAAAGAGAGCGAAACGAGAGGAAGGAGGGTGAGGGAGAGCGAAACGAGATGAAGCAGGGTGAAATAGAGTGAAACGAGACGAAGGAGGGTGAAAGAGAGCGAAACGAGACGAAGGAGGGTGAAAGAGAGCGAAACGAGAGGAAGGAGGGTGAGGGAGAGCGAAACGAGACGAAGGAGGGCGAAAGAGAGCGAAACGAGATGAAGGAGGGTGAAAGAGAGCGAAAGGAGATGAAGGAGGGTGAAAGAGAGCGAAACGAGACGAAAAAGGGTGAGAGAGGGCGAAACGAGATGAAGGAGGGTGGAAGAGAGCAAAACGAGACGAAGGAGGGTCAAAGAGAGCGAAACGAGATGAAGGAGGGTGGAAGAGAGCGAAACGAGTCGAAGGAGGGTCAAAGAGAGCGAAACGAAACGAAGGAGGGTGGAAGAGAGCGAAATGAGATGAAGGAGGGTGAAAGAGAGCGAAACGAAACGAAGGAGTGTGAAAGAGAGTGAAACGAGACGAAGGAGGGTGAACGAGAGCTAAACGAGACGAAGGAGGGTGAAAGAGAGCGAAACGAAATGAAGGAGAGTGAAAGAGAGTGAAACGAGACGAAGGAGGGTGAAAGAGAGCTAAACGAGACGAAGGAGGGTCAAAGAGAGCGAAACGAGACGAAGGAGGGTAAAAGAGAGCGAAACGAGACGAAGGAGGGTGAAAGAGATCAAAACAAGACGAAGGAGGGGGAAAGAGAGCGAAACGAGACAAAGGAGGGTGAAAGAAGGCGAAACGAGACGATGGAGGGTGAAAGAGAGGGAAACGAGAAGATGGAGGGTGAAAGAGAACGAAACGAGACGAAGGAGTGTGAAAGAGAGCGAAATGAGACGAAGGATAGTGAAAGACGGAGAAACGAGATAAAGAAGAGTGAAAGAGAGCGAAACGAGACGAAGGAGGGTGAAAGAGAGCGAAACGAGACGAATGAGGGTGGAAGAGAGTGAAACGAGACGACGGAGGGTAAAAGAGAGCGAAACGAGACGAACGAGGGTGAAAGAGAGTGAAACGAGACGAAGGAGGGTCAAAGAGAGCGAAACGAGCCGAAGGAGGGTGAAAGAGTGCGAAACGAGATGAAGGAGGGTGAAAGAGAGCGAAACGATACGAAGGAGGGTGAAAGAGAGCGAAACGAGACGATAGAGGGTGAAAGAGAGCGAAACGAGATGAAGAAGGGTGAAAGAGAGCGAAACGAGACGAAGGAGGGTGAAAGATACCGAAATAAGACGAAGGAGGGTGAAAGAGACCGAAACGAGACGAAGGAGGGTGAAAGAGAACAAAACGAGACGAAGGAGGGGGAAAGTGAGCGAATCGAGACGAAGGAGGGTGAAAGAAGGCAAAACGAGACGAAGGAGGGAGGTAGACAGCGAAACGAGACGCAGGAGGGTGAGAGAGAGCGAAACGAGACGAAGGAGGGTGGAAGAGAGCGAAACGAGACGAAGGAGGGTGAGAGAGAGCGAAACGAGACGAAGGAGGGTGAAAGAGAGCGAAACGAGACGAAGGAGGGTGATAGAGAGCGAAACGAGATGAAGGAGGGTGAAGGAAGACGAAACGAGACGAAGGAGGGTGGAAGAGAGCGAAACGAGACGAAGGAGGGGGAAAGAGAGCGAAACGAGACGAAGGAGGGTGAAGGAGAGCGAAACGAGGCGAAGGAGAGCGAAACGAGGCGAAGGAGGGTGAAAGAGAGCGAAACGAGAGGAAGGAGGGTGAGGGAGAGCGAAACGAGATGAAGGAGGGTGAAAGAGAGTGAAACGAGACGAAGGAGGGTGAAAGAGAGCGAAACGAGACGAAGGAGGGTGAAAGAGAGCGAAACGAGAGGAAGGAGGGTGAGGGAGAGCGAAACGAGATGAAGCAGGGTGAAATAGAGTGAAACGAGACGAAGGAGGGTGAAAGAGAGCGAAACGAGACGAAGGAGGGTGAAAGAGAGCGAAACGAGAGGAAGGAGGGTGAGGGAGAGCGAAACGAGACGAAGGAGGGCGAAAGAGAGCGAAACGAGACGAAGGAGGGTGAAAGAGAGCGAAAGGAGATGAAGGAGGGTGAAAGAGAGCGAAACGAGACGAAAAAGGGTGAGAGAGGGCGAAACGAGATGAAGGAGGGTGGAAGAGAGCAAAACGAGACGAAGGAGGGTCAAAGAGAGCGAAACGAGATGAAGGAGGGTGGAAGAGAGCGAAACGAGTCGAAGGAGGGTCAAAGAGAGCGAAACGAAACGAAGGAGGGTGGAAGAGAGCGAAATGAGATGAAGGAGGGTGAAAGAGAGCGAAACGAAACGAAGGAGTGTGAAAGAGAGTGAAACGAGACGAAGGAGGGTGAACGAGAGCTAAACGAGACGAAGGAGGGTGAAAGAGAGTGAAACGAAATGAAGGAGAGTGAAAGAGAGTGAAACGAGACGAAGGAGGGTGAAAGAGAGCTAAACGAGACGAAGGAGGGTCAAAGAGAGCGAAACGAGACGAAGGAGGGTAAAAGAGAGCGAAACGAGACGAAGGAGGGTGAAAGAGATCAAAACAAGACGAAGGAGGGGGAAAGAGAGCGAAACGAGACAAAGGAGGGTGAAAGAAGGCGAAACGAGACGATGGAGGGTGAAAGAGAGGGAAACGAGAAGATGGAGGGTGAAAGAGAACGAAACGAGACGAAGGAGTGTGAAAGAGAGCGAAATGAGACGAAGGATAGTGAAAGACGGAGAAACGAGATAAAGAAGAGTGAAAGAGAGCGAAACGAGACGAAGGAGGGTGAAAGAGAGCGAAACGAGACGAATGAGGGTGGAAGAGAGTGAAACGAGACGACGGAGGGTAAAAGAGAGCGAAACGAGACGAACGAGGGTGAAAGAGAGTGAAACGAGACGAAGGAGGGTCAAAGAGAGCGAAACGAGCCGAAGGAGGGTGAAAGAGTGCGAAACGAGATGAAGGAGGGTGAAAGAGAGCGAAACGATACGAAGGAGGGTGAAAGAGAGCGAAACGAGACGATAGAGGGTGAAAGAGAGCGAAACGAGATGAAGAAGGGTGAAAGAGAGCGAAACGAGACGAAGGAGGGTGAAAGAGAGCGAAACGAGACGAAGGAAGGTGATAGAGAGCTAAACGAGATGAAGGAGGGTGAAAGAGAGCGAAATGAGACAAAGGAGGGTGAAAGAATGCGAAACAAGGCGAAGGAAGGTGAAAGAGAGCGAAACGAGACGAAGGAGGGTGAAAGAGAACAAAACGAGACGAAGGAGGGGGAAAGTGAGCGAATCGAGACGAAGGAGGGTGAAAGAAGGCAAAACGAGACGAAGGAGGGAGGTAGACAGCGAAACGAGACGCAGGAGGGTGAGAGAGAGCGAAACGAAACGAAGGAGGGTGGAAGAGAGCGAAACGAGACGAAGGAGGGTGAGAGAGAGCGAAACGAGACGAAGGAGGGTGATAGAGAGCGAAACGAGACGAAGGAGGGTGAAGGAAGGCGAAACGAGACGAAGGAGGGTGGAAGAGAGCGAAACGAGACGAAGGAGGGGGAAAGAGAGCGAAACGAGACGAAGGAGGGTGAAGGAGAGCGAAACGAGGCGAAGGAGAGCGAAACGAGGTGAAGGAGGGTGAAAGAGAGCGAAACGAGAGGAAGGAGGGTGAGGGAGAGTGAAATGAGATGAAGGAGGGTGAAAAAGAGTGAAACGAGACGAAGGAGGGTGAAAGAGAGCGAAACGAGACGAAGGAGGGTGAAAGAGAGCGAAACGAGAGGAAGGAGGGTGAGGGAGAGCGAAACGAGATGAAGCAGGGTGAAATAGAGTGAAACGAGACGCAGGAGGGTGAGAGAGAGCGAAACGAAACGAAGGAGGGTGGAAGAGAGCGAAACGAGACGAAGGAGGGTGAGAGAGAGCGAAACGAGACGAAGGAGGGTGATAGAGAGCGAAACGAGACGAAGGAGGGTGAAGGAAGGCGAAACGAGACGAAGGAGGGTGGAAGAGAGCGAAACGAGACAAAGGAGGGGGAAAGAGAGCGAAACGAGACGAAGGAGGGTGAAGGAGAGCGAAACGAGGCGAAGGAGAGCGAAACGAGGTGAAGGAGGGTGAAAGAGAGCGAAACGAGAGGAAGGAGGGTGAGGGAGAGCGAAACGAGATGAAGGAGGGTGAAAGAGAGTGAAACGAGACGAAGGAGGGTGAAAGAGAGCGAAACGAGACGAAGGAGGGTGAAAGAGAGCGAAACGAGAGGAAGGAGGGTGAGGGAGAGCGAAACGAGATGAAGCAGGGTGAAATAGAGTGAAACGAGACGAAGGAGGGTGAAAGAGAGCGAAACGAGACGAAGGAGGGTGAAAGAGAGCGAAACGAGACGAAGGAGGGTGAAAGAGAGTGAAACGAGGCGAAGGAGTGTGGAAGAGATCGAAACGAGAGGAAGGAGGGTGAGGGAGAGCGAAACGAGATGAAGGAGGGTGAAAGAGAGTGAAACGAGAAGAAGGAGGGTGAAAGAGAGCGAAACGAGACGAAGGAGAGTGAAAGGGAGCTAAACGAGACGAAGGAGGGTGAAAGAGAGTGAAATGAGGCGAAGGAATGTGAAAGAGAGCGAACCGAAACGAATGAGGGTGGAAGAGAGCGATACGAGACGAAGGAGGGTGAAAGAGAGCGAAACGAGACGAAGGAGGGTGAAAGAGAGCGAAACGAGACGAAGGAGGGTGAAAAAGAGTGAAACGAGACGAAGGAGGGTGAAAGAGAGCTAATCGAGACGGAGGAGGGTGAAAGAGAGCGAAACGAGATGAAGGAGGGTGAAAGAGAGCGAAACGAGACGAAGGAGGGTGAAAGAGAGCCAAACGAGACGAAGGAACCTGAAAGAGAGCTAAACGAGATGAAGGAGGGTGAAAGATAACGAAACGAGACAAAGGAGGGTGAAAGAGAGCGAAACGAGGCGAAGGAAGGTGAAAGAGAGCGAAACGAGACGAAGGAGGGTGAAAGAGAACGAAACGAGATGAAGGAGGGGGAAAGAGAGCGAAACGAGACGAAGGAGGGTGAAAGAGAGCGAAACGAAATGAACGAGAGTGAAAGAGAGTGAAACGAGACGAACGAGGGTGAAAGAGAGCTAAACGAGACGAAGGAGGGTCAAAGAGAGCGAAACGAGTCGAAGGAGGGTCAAAGAGAGCGAAACGAAACGAAGGAGGGTGGAAGAGAGCGAAATGAGATGAAGGAGGGTGAAAGAGAGCGAAACGAAACGAAGGAGTGTGAAAGAGAGTGAAACGAGACGAAGGAGGGTGAACGAGAGCTAAACGAGACGAAGGAGGGTGAAAGAGAGCGAAACGAAATGAAGGAGAGTGAAAGAGAGTGAAACGAGACGAAGGAGGGTGAAAGAGAGCTAAACGAGACGAAGGAGGGTCAAAGAGAGCGAAACGAGACGAAGGAGGGTAAAAGAGAGCGAAACGAGACGAAGGAGGGTGAAAGAGATCAAAACAAGACGAAGGAGGGGGAAAGAGAGCGAAACGAGACAAAGGAGGGTGAAAGAAGGCGAAACGAGACGATGGAGGGTGAAAGAGAGGGAAACGAGAAGATGGAGGGTGAAAGAGAACGAAACGAGACGAAGGAGTGTGAAAGAGAGCGAAATGAGACGAAGGATAGTGAAAGACGGAGAAACGAGATAAAGAAGAGTGAAAGAGAGCGAAACGAGACGAAGGAGGGTGAAAGAGAGCGAAACGAGACGAATGAGGGTGGAAGAGAGTGAAACGAGACGACGGAGGGTAAAAGAGAGCGAAACGAGACGAACGAGGGTGAAAGAGAGTGAAACGAGACGAAGGAGGGTCAAAGAGAGCGAAACGAGCCGAAGGAGGGTGAAAGAGTGCGAAACGAGATGAAGGAGGGTGAAAGAGAGCGAAACGATACGAAGGAGGGTGAAAGAGAGCGAAACGAGACGATAGAGGGTGAAAGAGAGCGAAACGAGATGAAGAAGGGTGAAAGAGAGCGAAACGAGACGAAGGAGGGTGAAAGAGAGCGAAACGAGACGAAGGAAGGTGATAGAGAGCTAAACGAGATGAAGGAGGGTGAAAGAGAGCGAAATGAGACAAAGGAGGGTGAAAGAATGCGAAACAAGGCGAAGGAAGGTGAAAGAGAGCGAAACGAGACGAAGGAGGGTGAAAGAGAACAAAACGAGACGAAGGAGGGGGAAAGTGAGCGAATCGAGACGAAGGAGGGTGAAAGAAGGCAAAACGAGACGAAGGAGGGAGGTAGACAGCGAAACGAGACGCAGGAGGGTGAGAGAGAGCGAAACGAAACGAAGGAGGGTGGAAGAGAGCGAAACGAGACGAAGGAGGGTGAGAGGGAGCGAAACGAGACGAAGGAGGGTGATAGAGAGCGAAACGAGACGAAGGAGGGTGAAGGAAGGCGAAACGAGACGAAGGAGGGTGGAAGAGAGCGAAACGAGACGAAGGAGGGGGAAAGAGAGCGAAACGAGACGAAGGAGGGTGAAGGAGAGCGAAACGAGGCGAAGGAGAGCGAAACGAGGTGAAGGAGGGTGAAAGAGAGCGAAACGAGAGGAAGGAGGGTGAGGGAGAGTGAAACGAGATGAAGGAGGGTGAAAGAGAGTGAAACGAGACGAAGGAGGGTGAAAGAGAGCGAAACGAGACGAAGGAGGGTGAAAGAGAGCGAAACGAGAGGAAGGAGGGTGAGGGAGAGCGAAACGAGATGAAGCAGGGTGAAATAGAGTGAAACGAGACGCAGGAGGGTGAGAGAGAGCGAAACGAAACGAAGGAGGGTGGAAGAGAGCGAAACGAGACGAAGGAGGGTGAGAGAGAGCGAAACGAGACGAAGGAGGGTGATAGAGAGCGAAACGAGACGAAGGAGGGTGAAGGAAGGCGAAACGAGACGAAGGAGGGTGGAAGAGAACGAAACGAGACGAAGGAGGGGGAAAGAGAGCGAAACGAGACGAAGGAGGGTGAAGGAGAGCGAAACGAGGCGAAGGAGAGCGAAACGAGGTGAAGGAGGGTGAAAGAGAGCGAAACGAGAGGAAGGAGGGTGAGGGAGAGCGAAACGAGATGAAGGAGGGTGAAAGAGAGTGAAACGAGACGAAGGAGGGTGAAAGAGAGCGAAACGAGACGAAGGAGGGTGAAAGAGAGCGAAACGAGAGGAAGGAGGGTGAGGGAGAGTGAAACGAGATGAAGCAGGGTGAAATAGAGTGAAACGAGACGAAGGAGGGTGAAAGAGAGCGAAACGAGACGAAGGAGGGTGAAAGAGAGCGAAACGAGACGAAGGAGGGTGAAAGAGAGTGAAACGAGGCGAAGGAGTGTGGAAGAGATCGAAACGAGAGGAAGGAGGGTGAGGGAGAGCGAAACGAGATGAAGGAGGGTGAAAGAGAGTGAAACGAGAAGAAGGAGGGTGAAAGAGAGCGAAACGAGACGAAGGAGAGTGAAAGGGAGCTAAACGAGACGAAGGAGGGTGAAAGAGAGTGAAATGAGGCGAAGGAATGTGAAAGAGAGCGAACCGAAACGAATGAGGGTGGAAGAGAGCGATACGAGACGAAGGAGGGTGAAAGAGAGCGAAACGAGACGAAGGAGGGTGAAAGAGAGCGAAACGAGACGAAGGAGGGTGAAAAAGAGTGAAACGAGACGAAGGAGGGTGAAAGAGAGCTAATCGAGACGGAGGAGGGTGAAAGAGAGCGAAACGAGATGAAGGAGGGTGAAAGAGAGCGAAACGAGACGAAGGAGGGTGAAAGAGAGCCAAACGAGACGAAGGAACCTGAAAGAGAGCTAAACGAGATGAAGGAGGGTGAAAGATAACGAAACGAGACAAAGGAGGGTGAAAGAGAGCGAAACGAGGCGAAGGAAGGTGAAAGAGAGCGAAACGAGACGAAGGAGGGTGAAAGAGAACGAAACGAGATGAAGGAGGGGGAAAGAGAGCGAAACGAGACGAAGGAGGGTGAAAGAGAGCGAAACGAAATGAACGAGAGTGAAAGAGAGTGAAACGAGACGAAGGAGGGTGAAAGAGAGCTAAACGAGACGAAGGAGGGTCAAAGAGAGCGAAACGAGACGAAGGAGGGTAAAAGAGAGCGAAACGAGACGAAGGAGGGTGAAAGAGATCAAAACAAGACGAAGGAGGGGGAAAGAGAGCGAAACGAGACAAAGGAGGGTGAAAGAAGGCGAAACGAGACGATGGAGGGTGAAAGAGAGGGAAACGAGAAGAAGGAGGGTGAAAGAGAGCGAAATGAGACGAAGGATTGTGAAAGACGGAGAAACGAGATAAAGAAGAGTGAAAGAGAGCAAAACGAGACGAAGGAGGGTGAAAGAGAGCGAAACGAGACGAATGAGGGTGGAAGAGAGTGAAACGAGACGACGGAGGGTGAAAGAGAGCGAAATGAGACGAACGAGGGTGAAAGAGAGCTAAACGAGACGAAGGAGGGTCAAAGAGAGCGAAACGAGCTGAATGAGGGTGAAAGAAGGCGAAACGAGATGAAGGAGGGTGAAAGAGAGCGAAACGATACGAAGGAGGGTGAAAGAGAGCGAAACGAGACGATAGAGGGTGAAAGAGAGCGAAACGAGACGAAGGAGGGTGAAAGAGAGCGAAACGAGACGAAGGAAGGTGATAGAGAGCTAAACGAGATGAAGGAGGGTGAAAGAGAGCGAAACGAGACAAAGGAGGGTGAAAGAATGCGAAACAAGGCGAAGGAAGGTGAAAGAGAGCGAAACGAGACGAAGGAGGGTGAAAGCTAGCGAAACGAGACGAAGGAGGGTGAGAGATAGCGAAACGAGACGAAGGAGGGTGAAAGAGAGCGAAACGAGACGAAGGAGGGTGATAGAGAGCGAAACGAGACGAAGGAGGGTGAAGGAAGGCGAAACGAGACGAAGGAGGGTGGAAGAGAGCGAAACGAGACGAAGGAGGGTGAAAGAGAGTGAAAAGAGACGAAGGAGGGTGAAGGAGAGCGAGACGAGGCGAAGGAGGGTGAAAGAGAGCGAAACGAGAGGAAGGAGGGTGAGGGAGAGCGAAACGAGATGAAGGAGGGTGAAAAAGAGTGAAACGAGACGAAGGAGGGTGAAAGAGAGCGAAACGAGACGAAGGAGGGTGAAAGAGAGCGAAACGAGAGGAAGGAGGGTGAGGGAGAGCGAAACGAGATGAAGCAGGGTGAAAGAGAGTGAAACGAGACGAAGGAGGGTGAAAGAGAGCGAAACGAGACGAAGGAGGGTGAAAGAGAGCGAAACGAGACGAAGGAGGGTGAAAGAGAGTGCAACGAGGCGAAGGAGGGTGGAAGAGAGCGAAACGAGAGGAAGGAGGGTGAGGGAGAGCGAAACGAGATGAAGGAGGGTGAATGAGAGTGAAACGAGAAGAAGGAGGGTGAAAGAGAGCGAAACGAGACGAAGGAGGGTGAAAGAGAGCAAAACTAGACGAAGGAGGGTGAAAGAGAGTGAAACGAGGCGAAGGAATGTGAAAGAGAGCGAACCGAAACGAATGAGGGTGGAAGAGAGCGATACGAGACGAAGGAGCATGAAAGAGAGCGAAACGAGATGAAGGAGGGTGAAAGAGAGCGAAACGAGACGAAGGAGGGTGAAAAAGAGTGAAACGAGACAAAGGAGGGTGAAACAGAGCTAATCGAGACGGAGGAGGGTGAAAGAGAGCTAAACGAGATGAAGGAGGGTGAAAGAGAGCGAAACGAGACGAAGGAGGGTGAAAGAGAGCCAAACGAGACGAAGGAACCTGAAAGAGTGCTAAACGAGATGAAGGAGGGTGAAAGATAACGAAACGAGACAAAGGAGGGTGAAAGAGAGCGAAACGAGGCGAAGGAAGGTGAAAGAGAGCGAAACGAGACGAAGGAGGGTGAAAGAGAACGAAACGAGATGAAGGAGGGGGAAAGAGAGCGAAACGAGACGAAGGAGGGTGAAAGAAGGTGAAACGAGACGAAGGAGGGAGGAAGACAGCGAAACGAGACGAAGGAGGGTGAGAGAGAGCGAAACGAGACGAAGGAGGGTGGAAGAGAGCGAAACAAGACGAAGGAGGGTGAGAGATAGCGAAACGAGAGGTAGGAGGGTGAAAGAGAGTGAAACGAGACAAAGGAGGGTGAAAGAGAGCGAAACAAGACGAAGGAGGGTGAAGGTGGGCGAAACGAGACGAAGGAGCGTCAAAGAGAGCGAAACGAGATGAAGGAGGGTGAAAGAGAGCAAAACGAGACAAAGGAGGGTGAAAGAGTGCGAAACGAGCCGAAGGAGGGTGAAAGAGCACGAAACGAGACGAAGGAGGGTGGAAGAGAGCGAAACGAGACGAAGGAGGGTGAAAGAGAGCAAAACGAGACGAAGGAGGGTGAAAAAGAGTGAAACGAGACGAAGGAGAGTGTAAGAGAGGTAAACGAGACGAAGGAGGGTGAAAGAGAGCGAAAAGAGATGAAGGAGGGTGAAAGAGAGCGAAACGAGACGAAGGAGGGTGAAAGAGAGCGAATCGAGACGAAGGATGGTGAAAGAGAGCTAAACGAGATGAAGGAGGGTGAAAGAGAGCGAAACGAGACAAAGGAGGGTGAAAGAGTGCGAAACGAGGCGAAGGAAGGTGAAAGAGAGCGAAACGAGACGCAGGAGGGTGAAAGAGAACGAAACGAGACGAAGGAGGGGGAAAGAGAGCGAAACGAGACGAAGGAGGGTGAAAGAAGGCAAAACGAGACGAAGGAGGGAGGTAGACAGCGAAACGAGACGCAGGAGGGTGAGAGAGAGCGAAACGAGATGAAGGAGGGTGGAAGAGAGCGAAACGAGACGAAGAAGGGTGAGAGAGAGCGAAACGAGACGAAGGAGGGTGAAAGAGAGCGAAACGAGACGAAGGAGGGTGATAGAGAGCGAAACGAGACGAAGGAGGGTGAAGGAAGGCGAAACGAGACGAAGGAGGGTGGAAGAGAGCGAAACGAGACGAAGGAGGGGGAAAGAGAGCGAAACGAGACGAAGGAGGGTGAAGGAGAGCGAAACGAGGCGAAGGAGAGCGAAACGAGGCGAAGGAGAGCGAAACGAGGCGAAAGAGGGTGAAAGAGAGCGAAACGAGAGGAAGGAGGGTGAGGGAGAGCGAAACGAGATGAAGGAGGGTGAAAGAGAGTTAAACGAGACGAAGGAGGGTGAAAGAGAGCGAAACGAGACGAAGGAGGGTGAAAGAGAGCGAAACGAGAGGAAGGAGGGTGAGGGAGAGCGAAACGAGATTAAGCAGGGTGAAATAGAGTGAAACGAGACGAAGGAGGGTGAAAGAGAGCGAAACGAGACGAAGGAGGGTGAAAGAGAGCGAAACGAGACGAATGAAGGTGGAAGAGAGTGAAACGAGACGACGGAGGGTAAAAGAGAGCGAAACGAGACGAACGAGGGTGAAAGAGAGTGAAACGAGACGAAGGAGGGTCAAAGAGAGCGAAACGAGCCGAAGGAGGGTGAAAGAGTGCGAAACGAGATTAAGGAGGGTGAAAGAGAGCGAAACGATACGAAGGAGGGTGAAAGAGAGTGAAAAGAGACGAAGGAGGGTGAAGGAGAGCGAGACGAGGCGAAGGAGGGTGAAAGAGAGCGAAACGAGAGGAAGGAGGGTGAGGGAGAGCGAAACGAGATGAAGGAGGGTGAAAGAGAGTGAAACGAGACGAAGGAGGGTGAAAGAGAGCGAAACGAGACGAAGGAGGGTGAAAGAGAGCGAAACGAGAGGAAGGAGGGTGAGGGAGAGCGAAACGAGATGAAGCAGGGTGAAAGAGAGTGAAACGAGACGAAGGAGGGTGAAAGAGAGCGAAACGAGACGAAGGAGGGTGAAAGAGAGCGAAACGAGAGGAAGGATTGTGAAAGACGGAGAAACGAGAAAAAGAAGAGTGAAAGAGAGCAAAACGAGACGAAGGAGGGTGAAAGAGAGCGAAACGAGACGAATGAAGGTGGAAGAGAGTGAAACGAGACGACGGAGGGTAAAAGAGAGCGAAACGAGACGAACGAGGGTGAAAGAGAGTGAAACGAGACGAAGGAGGGTCAAAGAGAGCGAAACGAGCCGAAGGAGGGTGAAAGAGTGCGAAACGAGATTAAGGAGGGTGAAAGAGAGCGAAACGATACGAAGGAGGGTGAAAGAGAGTGAAAAGAGACGAAGGAGGGTGAAGGAGAGCGAGACGAGGCGAAGGAGGGTGAAAGAGAGCGAAACGAGAGGAAGGAGGGTGAGGGAGAGCGAAACGAGATGAAGGAGGGTGAAAGAGAGTGAAACGAGACGAAGGAGGGTGAAAGAGAGCGAAACGAGACGAAGGAGGGTGAAAGAGAGCGAAACGAGAGGAAGGAGGGTGAGGGAGAGCGAAACGAGATGAAGCAGGGTGAAAGAGAGTGAAACGAGACGAAGGAGGGTGAAAGAGAGCGAAACGAGACGAAGGAGGGTGAAAGAGAGCGAAACGAGACGAAGGAGGGTGAAAGAGAGTGCAACGAGGCGAAGGAGGGTGGAAGAGAGCGAAACGAGAGGAAGGAGGGTGAGGGAGAGCGAAACGAGATGAAGGAGGGTGAATGAGAGTGAAACGAGAAGAAGGAGGGTGAAAGAGAGCGAAACGAGACGAAGGAGGGTGAAAGAGAGCAAAACTAGACGAAGGAGGGTGAAAGAGAGTGAAACGAGGCGAAGGAATGTGAAAGAGAGCGAACCGAAACGAATGAGGGTGGAAGAGAGCGATACGAGACGAAGGAGCATGAAAGAGAGCGAAACGAGACGAAGGAGGGTGAAAGAGAGCGAAACGAGACGAAGGAGGGTGAAAAAGAGTGAAACGAGACAAAGGAGGGTGAAACAGAGCTAATCGAGACGGAGGAGGGTGAAAGAGAGCTAAACGAGATGAAGGAGGGTGAAAGAGAGCGAAACGAGACGAAGGAGGGTGAAAGAGAGCCAAACGAGACGAAGGAACCTGAAAGAGTGCTAAACGAGATGAAGGAGGGTGAAAGATAACGAAACGAGACAAAGGAGGGTGAAAGAGAGCGAAACGAGGCGAAGGAAGGTGAAAGAGAGCGAAACGAGACGAAGGAGGGTGAAAGAGAACGAAACGAGATGAAGGAGGGGGAAAGAGAGCGAAACGAGACGAAGGAGGGTGAAAGAAGGTGAAACGAGACGAAGGAGGGAGGAAGACAGCGAAACGAGACGAAGGAGGGTGAGAGAGAGCGAAACGAGACGAAGGAGGGTGGAAGAGAGCGAAACAAGACGAAGGAGGGTGAGAGATAGCGAAACGAGAGGTAGGAGGGTGAAAGAGAGTGAAACGAGACAAAGGAGGGTGAAAGAGAGCGAAACAAGACGAAGGAGGGTGAAGGTGGGCGAAACGAGACGAAGGAGCGTCAAAGAGAGCGAAACGAGATGAAGGAGGGTGAAAAAGAGCAAAACGAGACAAAGGAGGGTGAAAGTGTGCGAAACGAGCCGAAGGAGGGTGAAAGAGTACGAAACGAGACGAAGGAGGGTGGAAGAGAGCGAAACGAGACGAAGGAGGGTGAAAGAGAGCAAAACGAGACGAAGGAGGGTGAAAAAGAGTGAAACGAGACGAAGGAGAGTGTAAGAGAGGTAAACGAGACGAAGGAGGGTGAAAGAGAGCGAAACGAGATGAAGGAGGGTGAAAGAGAGCGAAACGAGACGAAGGAGGGTGAAAGAGAGCGAATCGAGACGAAGGAAGGTGAAAGAGAGCTAAACGAGATGAAGGAGGGTGAAAGAGAGCGAAACGAGACAAAGGAGGGTGAAAGAGTGCGAAACGAGGCGAAGGAAGGTGAAAGAGAGCGAAACGAGACGCAGGAGGGTGAAAGAGAACGAAACGAGACGAAGGAGGGGGAAAGAGAGCGAAACGAGACGAAGGAGGGTGAAAGAAGGCAAAACGAGACGAAGGAGGGAGGTAGACAGCGAAACGAGACGCAGGAGGGTGAGAGAGAGCGAAACGAGACGAAGGAGGGTGGAAGAGAGCGAAACGAGACGAAGAAGGGTGAGAGAGAGCGAAACGAGACGAAGGAGGGTGAAAGAGAGCGAAACGAGACGAAGGAGGGTGATAGAGAGCGAAACGAGACGAAGGAGGGTGAAGGAAGGCGAAACGAGACGAAGGAGGGTGGAAGAGAGCGAAACGAGACGAAGGAGGGGGAAAGAGAGCGAAACGAGACGAAGGAGGGTGAAGGAGAGCGAAACGAGGCGAAGGAGAGCGAAACGAGGCGAAGGAGGGTGAAAGAGAGCGAAACGAGAGGAAGGAGGGTGAGGGAGAGCGAAACGAGATGAAGGAGGGTGAAAGAGAGTGAAACGAGACGAAGGAGGGTGAAAGAGAGCGAAACGAGACGAAGGAGGGTGAAAGAGAGCGAAACGAGAGGAAGGAGGGTGAGGGAGAGCGAAACGAGATTAAGCAGGGTGAAATAGAGTGAAACGAGACGAAGGAGGGTGAAAGAGAGCGAAACGAGACGAAGGAGGGTGAAAGAGAGCGAAACGAGAGGAAGGATTGTGAAAGACGGAGAAACGAGAAAAAGAAGAGTGAAAGAGAGCAAAACGAGACGAAGGAGGGTGAAAGAGAGCGAAACGAGACGAATGAGGGTGGAAGAGAGTGAAACGAGACGACGGAGGGTAAAAGAGAGCGAAACGAGACGAACGAGGGTGAAAGAGAGTGAAACGAGACGAAGGAGGGTCAAAGAGAGCGAAACGAGCCGAAGGAGGGTGAAAGAGTGCGAAACGAGATGAAGGAGGGTGAAAGAGAGCGAAACGATACGAAGGAGGGTGAAAGAGAGCGAAACGAGACGATAGAGGGTGAAAGAGAGCGAAACGTGATGAAGAAGGGTGAAAGAGAGCGAAACGAGACGAAGGAGGGTGAAAGAGAGCGAAACGAGACGAAGGAAGGTGATAGAGAGCGAAACGAGACGAAGGAGGGTGAAGGAAGGCGAAACGAGACGAAGGAGGGTGGAAGAGAGCGAAACGAGACGAAGGAGGGGGAAAGAGAGCGAAACGAGACGAAGGAGGGTGAAGGAGAGCGAAACGAGGCGAAGGAGAGCGAAACGAGACGAAGGAGGGTGAAAGAGAGCCAAACGAGACGAAGGAACCTGAAAGAGTGCTAAACGAGATGAAGGAGGGTGAAAGATAACGAAACGAGACAAAGGAGGGTGAAAGAGAGCGAAACGAGGCGAAGGAAGGTGAAAGAGAGCGAAACGAGACGAAGGAGGGTGAAAGAGAACGAAACGAGATGAAGGAGGGGGAAAGAGAGCGAAACGAGACGAAGGAGGGTGAAAGAAGGTGAAACGAGACGAAGGAGGGAGGAAGACAGCGAAACGAGACGAAGGAGGGTGAGAGAGAGCGAAACGAGACGAAGGAGGGTGGAAGAGAGCGAAACAAGACGAAGGAGGGTGAGAGATAGCGAAACGAGAGGTAGGAGGGTGAAAGAGAGTGAAACGAGACAAAGGAGGGTGAAAGAGAGCGAAACAAGACGAAGGAGGGTGAAGGTGGGCGAAACGAGACGAAGGAGCGTCAAAGAGAGCGAAACGAGATGAAGGAGGGTGAAAGAGAGCAAAACGAGACAAAGGAGGGTGAAAGAGTGCGAAACGAGCCGAAGGAGGGTGAAAGAGCACGAAACGAGACGAAGGAGGGTGGAAGAGAGCGAAACGAGACGAAGGAGGGAGAAAGAGAGCAAAACGAGACGAAGGAGGGTGAAAAAGAGTGAAACGAGACGAAGGAGAGTGTAAGAGAGGTAAACGAGACGAAGGAGGGTGAAAGAGAGCGAAACGAGATGAAGGAGGGTGAAAGAGAGCGAAACGAGACGAAGGAGGGTGAAAGAGAGCGAATCGAGACGAAGGAAGGTGAAAGAGAGCTAAACGAGATGAAGGAGGGTGAAAGAGAGCGAAACGAGACAAAGGAGGGTGAAAGAGTGCGAAACGAGGCGAAGGAAGGTGAAAGAGAGCGAAACGAGACGCAGGAGGGTGAAAGAGAACGAAACGAGACGAAGGAGGGGGAAAGAGAGCGAAACGAGACGAAGGAGGGTGAAAGAAGGCAAAACGAGACGAAGGAGGGAGGTAGACAGCGAAACGAGACGCAGGAGGGTGAGAGAGAGCGAAACGAGACGAAGGAGGGTGGAAGAGAGCGAAACGAGACGAAGAAGGGTGAGAGAGAGCGAAACGAGACGAAGGAGGGTGAAAGAGAGCGAAACGAGACGAAGGAGGGTGATAGAGAGCGAAACGAGACGAAGGAGGGTGAAGGAAGGCGAAACGAGACGAAGGAGGGTGGAAGAGAGCGAAACGAGACGAAGGAGGGGGAAAGAGAGCGAAACGAGACGAAGGAGGGTGAAGGAGAGCGAAACGAGGCGAAGGAGAGCGAAACGAGGCGAAGGAGGGTGAAAGAGAGCGAAACGAGAGGAAGGAGGGTGAGGGAGAGCGAAACGAGATGAAGGAGGGTGAAAGAGAGTGAAACGAGACGAAGGAGGGTGAAAGAGAGCGAAACGAGACGAAGGAGGGTGAAAGAGAGCGAAACGAGAGGAAGGAGGGTGAGGGAGAGCGAAACGAGATTAAGCAGGGTGAAATAGAGTGAAACGAGACGAAGGAGGGTGAAAGAGAGCGAAACGAGACGAAGGAGGGTGAAAGAGAGCGAAACGAGAGGAAGGATTGTGAAAGACGGAGAAACGAGAAAAAGAAGAGTGAAAGAGAGCAAAACGAGACGAAGGAGGGTGAAAGAGAGCGAAACGAGACGAATGAGGGTGGAAGAGAGTGAAACGAGACGACGGAGGGTAAAAGAGAGCGAAACGAGACGAACGAGGGTGAAAGAGAGTGAAACGAGACGAAGGAGGGTCAAAGAGAGCGAAACGAGCCGAAGGAGGGTGAAAGAGTGCGAAACGAGATGAAGGAGGGTGAAAGAGAGCGAAACGATACGAAGGAGGGTGAAAGAGAGCGAAACGAGACGATAGAGGGTGAAAGAGAGCGAAACGTGATGAAGAAGGGTGAAAGAGAGCGAAACGAGACGAAGGAGGGTGAAAGAGAGCGAAACGAGACGAAGGAAGGTGATAGAGAGCTAAACGAGATGAAGGAGGGTGAGAGAGAGCGAAACAAGATGAAGGAGGGTGAAAGAGAGCGAAACGAGACGAAGGAGGGTGATAGAGAGCGAAACGAGACGAAGGAGGGTGAAGGAAGGCGAAACGAGACGAAGGAGGGTGGAAGAGAGCGAAACGAGACGAAGGAGGGGGAAAGAGAGCGAAACGAGACGAAGGAGGGTGAAGGAGAGCGAAACGAGGCGAAGGAGAGCGAAACGAGGCGAAGGAGGGTGAAAGAGAGCGAAACGAGAGGAAGGAGGGTGAGGGAGAGCGAAACGAGATGAAGGAGGGTGAAAGAGAGTGAAACGAGACGAAGGAGGGTGAAAGAGAGTGAAACGAGACGAAGGAGGGTGAAAGAGAGCGAAACGAGACGAAGGAGGGTGATAGAGAGCGAAACGAGACGAAGGAGGGTGAAGGAAGGCGAAACGAGACGAAGGAGGGTGGAAGAGAGCGAAACGAGACGAAGGAGGGGGAAAGAGAGCGAAACGAGACGAAGGAGGGTGAAGGAGAGCGAAACGAGGCGAAGGAGAGCGAAACGAGACGAAGGAGGGTGAAAGAGAGCCAAACGAGACGAAGGAACCTGAAAGAGTGCTAAACGAGATGAAGGAGGGTGAAAGATAACGAAACGAGACAAAGGAGGGTGAAAGAGAGCGAAACGAGGCGAAGGAAGGTGAAAGAGAGCGAAACGAGACGAAGGAGGGTGAAAGAGAACGAAACGAGATGAAGGAGGGGGAAAGAGAGCGAAACGAGACGAAGGAGGGTGAAAGAAGGTGAAACGAGACGAAGGAGGGAGGAAGACAGCGAAACGAGACGAAGGAGGGTGAGAGAGAGCGAAACGAGACGAAGGAGGGTGGAAGAGAGCGAAACAAGACGAAGGAGGGTGAGAGATAGCGAAACGAGAGGTAGGAGGGTGAAAGAGAGTGAAACGAGACAAAGGAGGGTGAAAGAGAGCGAAACAAGACGAAGGAGGGTGAAGGTGGGCGAAACGAGACGAAGGAGCGTCAAAGAGAGCGAAACGAGATGAAGGAGGGTGAAAGAGAGCAAAACGAGACAAAGGAGGGTGAAAGAGTGCGAAACGAGCCGAAGGAGGGTGAAAGAGCACGAAACGAGACGAAGGAGGGTGGAAGAGAGCGAAACGAGACGAAGGAGGGAGAAAGAGAGCAAAACGAGACGAAGGAGGGTGAAAAAGAGTGAAACGAGACGAAGGAGAGTGTAAGAGAGGTAAACGAGACGAAGGAGGGTGAAAGAGAGCGAAACGAGATGAAGGAGGGTGAAAGAGAGCGAAACGAGACGAAGGAGGGTGAAAGAGAGCGAATCGAGACGAAGGAAGGTGAAAGAGAGCTAAACGAGATGAAGGAGGGTGAAAGAGAGCGAAACGAGACAAAGGAGGGTGAAAGAGTGCGAAACGAGGCGAAGGAAGGTGAAAGAGAGCGAAACGAGACGCAGGAGGGTGAAAGAGAACGAAACGAGACGAAGGAGGGGGAAAGAGAGCGAAACGAGACGAAGGAGGGTGAAAGAAGGCAAAACGAGACGAAGGAGGGAGGTAGACAGCGAAACGAGACGCAGGAGGGTGAGAGAGAGCGAAACGAGACGAAGGAGGGTGGAAGAGAGCGAAACGAGACGAAGAAGGGTGAGAGAGAGCGAAACGAGACGAAGGAGGGTGAAAGAGAGCGAAACGAGACGAAGGAGGGTGATAGAGAGCGAAACGAGACGAAGGAGGGTGAAGGAAGGCGAAACGAGACGAAGGAGGGTGGAAGAGAGCGAAACGAGACGAAGGAGGGGGAAAGAGAGCGAAACGAGACGAAGGAGGGTGAAGGAGAGCGAAACGAGGCGAAGGAGAGCGAAACGAGGCGAAGGAGGGTGAAAGAGAGCGAAACGAGAGGAAGGAGGGTGAGGGAGAGCGAAACGAGATGAAGGAGGGTGAAAGAGAGTGAAACGAGACGAAGGAGGGTGAAAGAGAGCGAAACGAGACGAAGGAGGGTGAAAGAGAGCGAAACGAGAGGAAGGAGGGTGAGGGAGAGCGAAACGAGATTAAGCAGGGTGAAATAGAGTGAAACGAGACGAAGGAGGGTGAAAGAGAGCGAAACGAGACGAAGGAGGGTGAAAGAGAGCGAAACGAGAGGAAGGATTGTGAAAGACGGAGAAACGAGAAAAAGAAGAGTGAAAGAGAGCAAAACGAGACGAAGGAGGGTGAAAGAGAGCGAAACGAGACGAATGAGGGTGGAAGAGAGTGAAACGAGACGACGGAGGGTAAAAGAGAGCGAAACGAGACGAACGAGGGTGAAAGAGAGTGAAACGAGACGAAGGAGGGTCAAAGAGAGCGAAACGAGCCGAAGGAGGGTGAAAGAGTGCGAAACGAGATGAAGGAGGGTGAAAGAGAGCGAAACGATACGAAGGAGGGTGAAAGAGAGCGAAACGAGACGATAGAGGGTGAAAGAGAGCGAAACGTGATGAAGAAGGGTGAAAGAGAGCGAAACGAGACGAAGGAGGGTGAAAGAGAGCGAAACGAGACGAAGGAAGGTGATAGAGAGCTAAACGAGATGAAGGAGGGTGAGAGAGAGCGAAACAAGATGAAGGAGGGTGAAAGAGAGCGAAACGAGACGAAGGAGGGTGATAGAGAGCGAAACGAGACGAAGGAGGGTGAAGGAAGGCGAAACGAGACGAAGGAGGGTGGAAGAGAGCGAAACGAGACGAAGGAGGGGGAAAGAGAGCGAAACGAGACGAAGGAGGGTGAAGGAGAGCGAAACGAGGCGAAGGAGAGCGAAACGAGGCGAAGGAGGGTGAAAGAGAGCGAAACGAGAGGAAGGAGGGTGAGGGAGAGCGAAACGAGATGAAGGAGGGTGAAAGAGAGTGAAACGAGACGAAGGAGGGTGAAAGAGAGTGAAACGAGACGAAGGAGGGTGAAAGAGAGCGAAACGAGAGGAAGGAGGGTGAGGGAGAGCGAAACGAGATGAAGCAGGGTGAAATAGAGTGAAACGAGACGAAGGAGGGTGAAAGAGAGCGAAACGAGACGAAGGAGGGTGAAAGAGAGCGAAACGAGAGGAAGGATTGTGAAAGACGGAGAAACGAGATAAAGAAGAGTGAAAGAGAGCAAAACGAGACGAAGGAGGGTGAAAGAGAGCGAAACGAGACGAATGAGGGTGGAAGAGAGTGAAACGAGACGACGGAGGGTAAAAGAGAGCGAAACGAGACGAACGAGGGTGAAAGAGAGTGAAACGAGACGAAGGAGGGTCAAAGAGAGCGAAACGAGCCGAAGGAGGGTGAAAGAGTGCGAAACGAGATGAAGGAGGGTGAAAGAGAGCGAAACGATACGAAGGAGGGTGAAAGAGAGCGAAACGAGACGATAGAGGGTGAAAGAGAGCGAAACGAGATGAAGAAGGGTGAAAGAGAGCGAAACGAGACGAAGGAGGGTGAAAGAGAGCGAAACGAGACGAAGGAAGGTGATAGAGAGCTAAACGAGATGAAGGAGGGTGAAAGAGAGCGAAATGAGACAAAGGAGGGTGAAAGAATGCGAAACAAGGCGAAGGAAGGTGAAAGAGAGCGAAACGAGACGAAGGAGGGTGAAAGAGAACAAAACGAGACGAAGGAGGGGGAAAGTGAGCGAATCGAGACGAAGGAGGGTGAAAGAAAGCAAAACGAGACGAAGGAGGGAGGTAGACAGCGAAACGAGACGCAGGAGGGTGAGAGAGAGCGAAACGAGACGAAGGAGGGTGGAAGAGAGCGAAACGAGACGAAGGAGGGTGAGAGAGAGCGAAACGAGACGAAGGAGGGTGAAAGAGAGCGAAACGAGACGAAGGAGGGTGATAGAGAGCGAAACGAGATGAAGGAGGGTGAAGGAAGGCGAAACGAGACGAAGGAGGGTGGAAGAGAGCGAAACGAGACGAAGGAGGGGGAAAGAGAGCGAAACGAGACAAAGGAGGGTGAAGGAGAGCGAAACGAGGCGAAGGAGAGCGAAACGAGGCGAAGGAGGCTGAAAGAGAGCGAAACGAGAGGAAGGAGGGTGAGGGAGAGCGAAACGAGATGAAGGAGGGTGAAAGAGAGTGAAACGAGACGAAGGAGGGTGAAAGAGAGCGAAACGAGACGAAGGAGGGTGAAAGAGAGCGAAACGAGAGGAAGGAGGGTGAGGGAGAGTGAAACGAGATGAAGCAGGGTGAAATAGAGTGAAACGAGACGAAGGAGGGTGAAAGAGAGCGAAACGAGACGAAGGAGGGTGAAAGAGAGCGAAACGAGAGGAAGGAGGGTGAGGGAGAGCGAAACGAGACGAAGGAGGGCGAAAGAGAGCGAAACGAGACGAAGGAGGGTGAAAGAGAGCGAAAGAAGATGAAGGAGGGTGAAAGAGAGCGAAACGAGACGAAAAAGGGTGAGAGAGGGCGAAACGAGATGAAGGAGGGTGGAAGAGAGCAAAACGAGACGAAGGAGGGTCAAAGAGAGCGAAACGAGATGAAGGAGGGTGGAAGAGAGCGAAACGAGTCGAAGGAGGGTCAAAGAGAGCGAAACGAAACGAAGGAGGGTGGAAGAGAGCGAAATGAGATGAAGGAGGGTGAAAGAGAGCGAAACGAAACGAAGGAGTGTGAAAGAGAGTGAAACGAGACGAAGGAGGGTGAACGAGAGCTAAACGAGACGAAGGAGGGTGAAAGAGAGCGAAACGAAATGAAGGAGAGTGAAAGAGAGTGAAACGAGACGAAGGAGGGTGAAAGAGAGCTAAACGAGACGAAGGAGGGTCAAAGAGAGCGAAACGAGACGAAGGAGGGTAAAAGAGAGCGAAACGAGACGAAGGAGGGTGAAAGAGATTAAAACAAGACGAAGGAGGGGGAAAGAGAGCGAAACGAGACAAAGGAGGGTGAAAGAAGGCGAAACGAGACGATGGAGGGTGAAAGAGAGGGAAACGAGAAGATGGAGGGTGAAAGAGAACGAAACGAGACGAAGGAGTGTGAAAGAGAGCGAAATGAGACGAAGGATTGTGAAAGACGGAGAAACGAGATAAAGAAGAGTGAAAGAGAGCAAAACGAGACGAAGGAGGGTGAAAGAGAGCGAAACGAGACGAATGAGGGTGGAAGAGAGTGAAACGAGACGACGGAGGGTAAAAGAGAGCGAAACGAGACGAACGAGGGTGAAAGAGAGTGAAATGAGACGAAGGAGGGTCAAAGAGAGCGAAACGAGCCGAAGGAGGGTGAAAGAGTGCGAAACGAGATGAAGGAGGGTGAAAGAGTGCGAAACGAGATGAAGGAGGGTGAAAGAGAGCGAAACGATACGAAGGAGGGTGAAAGAGAGCGAAATGAGACGATAGAGGGTGAAAGAGAGCGAAACGAGATGAAGAAGGGTGAAAGAGAGCGAAACGAGACGAAGGAGGGTGAAAGAGAGCGAAACGAGACGAAGGAAGGTGATAGAGAGCTAAACGAGATGAAGGAGGGTGAAAGAGAGCGAAATGAGACAAAGGAGGGTGAAAGAATGCGAAACAAGGCGAAGGAAGGTGAAAGAGAGCGAAACGAGACGAAGGAGGGTGAAAGAGAACAAAACGAGACGAAGGAGGGGGAAAGTGAGCGAATCGAGACGAAGGAGGGTGAAAGAAGGCAAAACGAGACGAAGGAGGGAGGTAGACAGCGAAACGAGACGCAGGAGGGTGAGAGAGAGCGAAACGAAACGAAGGAGGGTGGAAGAGAGCGAAACGAGACGAAGGAGGGTGAGAGAGAGCGAAACGAGACGAAGGAGGGTGAAAGAGAGCGAAACGAGACGAAGGAGGGTGATAGAGAGCGAAATGAGACGAAGGAGGGTGAAGGAAGGCGAAACGAGACGAAGGAGGGTGGAAGAGAGCGAAACGAGACGAAGGAGGGGGAAAGAGAGCGAAACGAGACGAAGGAGGGTGAAGGAGAGCGAAACGAGGCGAAGGAGAGCGAAATGAGGCGAAGGAGGGGGAAAGAGAGCGAAACGAGAGGAAGTAGGGTGAGGGAGAGCGAAACGAGATGAAGGAGGGTGAAAGAGAGTGAAACGAGACGAAGGAGGGTGAAAGAGAGCGAAACGAGACGAAGGAGGGTGAAAGAGAGCGAAACGAGAGGAAGGAGGGTGAGGGAGAGCGAAACGAGATGAAGCAGGGTGAAATAGAGTGAAACGAGACGAAGGAGGGTGAAAGAGAGCGAAACGAGACGAAGGAGGGTGAAAGAGAGCGAAACGAGACGAAGGAGGGTGAAAGAGAGTGAAACGAGGCGAAGGAGTTTGGAAGAGATCGAAACGAGAGGAAGGAGGGTGAGGGAGAGCGAAACGAGATGAAGGAGGGTGAAAGAGAGTGAAACGAGAAGAAGGAGGGTGAAAGAGAGCGAAACGAGACGAAGGAGAGTGAAAGGGAGCTAAACGAGACGAAGGAGGGTGAAAGAGAGTGAAATGAGGCGAAGGAATGTGAAAGAGAGCGAACCGAAACGAATGAGGGTGGAAGAGAGCGATACGAGACGAAGGAGGGTGAAAGAGAGCGAAACGAGACGAAGGAGGGTGAAAGAGAGCGAAACGAGACGAAGGAGGGTGAAAAAGAGTGAAACGAGACGAAGGAGGGTGAAAGAGAGCTAATCGAGACGGAGGAGGGTGAAAGAGAGCGAAACGAGATGAAGGAGGGTGAAAGAGAGCGAAACGAGACGAAGGAGGGTGAAAGAGAGCCAAACGAGACGAAGGAACCTGAAAGAGAGCTAAACGAGATGAAGGAGGGTGAAAGATAACGAAACGAGACAAAGGAGGGTGAAAGAGAGCGAAACGAGGCGAAGGAAGGTGAAAGAGAGCGAAACGAGACGAAGGAGGGTGAAAGAGAACGAAACGAGATGAAGGAGGGGGAAAGAGAGCGAAACGAGACGAAGGAGGGTGAAAGAGAGCGAAACGAAATGAAGGAGAGTGAAAGAGAGTGAAACGAGACGAAGGAGGGTGAAAGAGAGCTAAACGAGACGAAGGAGGGTCAAAGAGAGCGAAACGAGACGAAGGAGGGTAAAAGAGAGCGAAACGAGACGAAGGAGGGTGAAAGAGATCAAAACAAGACGAAGGAGGGGGAAAGAGAGCGAAACGAGACAAAGGAGGGTGAAAGAAGGCGAAACGAGACGATGGAGGGTGAAAGAGAGGGAAACGAGAAGAAGGAGGGTGAAAGAGAGCGAAATGAGACGAAGGATTGTGAAAGACGGAGAAACGAGATAAAGAAGAGTGAAAGAGAGCAAAACGAGACGAAGGAGGGTGAAAGAGAGCGAAACGAGACGAATGAGGGTGGAAGAGAGTGAAACGAGACGACGGAGGGTGAAAGAGAGCGAAATGAGACGAACGAGGGTGAAAGAGAGCTAAACGAGACGAAGGAGGGTCAAAGAGAGCGAAACGAGCCGAATGAGGGTGAAAGAAGGCGAAACGAGATGAAGGAGGGTGAAAGAGAGCGAAACGATACGAATGAGGGTGAAAGAGAGCGAAACGAGACGATAGAGGGTGAAAGAGAGCGAAACGAGACGAAGGAGGGTGAAAGAGAGCGAAACGAGACGAAGGAAGGTGATAGAGAGCTAAACGAGATGAAGGAGGGTGAAAGAGAGCGAAACGAGACAAAGGAGGGTGAAAGAATGCGAAACAAGGCGAAGGAAGGTGAAAGAGAGCGAAACGAGACGAAGGAGGGTGAAAGAGAGCGAAACGAGACGAAGGAGGGTGAGAGATAGCGAAACGAGACGAAGGAGGGTGAAAGAGAGCGAAACGAGACGAACGAGGGTGATAGAGAGCGAAACGAGACGAAGGAGGGTGAAGGAAGGCGAAACGAGACGAAGGAGGGTGGAAGAGAGCGAAACGAGACGAAGGAGGGTGAAAGAGAGTGAAAAGAGACGAAGGAGGGTGAAGGAGAGCGAAACGAGGCGAAGGAGGGTGAAAGAGAGCGAAACGAGAGGAAGGAGGGTGAGGGAGAGCGAAACGAGATGAAGGAGGGTGAAAGAGAGTGAAACGAGACGAAGGAGGGTGAAAGAGAGCGAAACGAGACGAAGGAGGGTGAAAGAGAGCGAAACGAGAGGAAGGAGGGTGAGGGAGAGCGAAACGAGATGAAGCAGGGTGAAAGAGAGTGAAACGAGACGAAGGAGGGTGAAAGAGAGCGAAACGAGACGAAGGAGGGTGAAAGAGAGCGAAACGAGACGAAGGAGGGTGAAAGAGAGTGCAACGAGGCGAAGGAGGGTGGAAGAGAGCGAAACGAGAGGAAGGAGGGTGAGGGAGAGCGAAACGAGACGAAGGAGGGTGAAAAAGAGTGAAACGAGACAAAGGAGGGTGAAACAGAGCTAATCGAGACGGAGGAGGGTGAAAGAGAGCTAAACGAGATGAAGGAGGGTGAAAGAGAGCGAAACGAGACGAAGGAGGGTGAAAGAGAGCCAAACGAGACGAAGGAACCTGAAAGAGTGCTAAACGAGATGAAGGAGGGTGAAAGATAACGAAACGAGACAAAGGAGGGTGAAAGAGAGCGAAACGAGGCGAAGGAAGGTGAAAGAGAGCGAAACGAGACGAAGGAGGGTGAAAGAGAACGAAACGAGATGAAGGAGGGGGAAAGAGAGCGAAACGAGACGAAGGAGGGTGAAAGAAGGTGAAACGAGACGAAGGAGGGAGGAAGACAGCGAAACGAGACGAAGGAGGGTGAGAGAGAGCGAAACGAGACGAAGGAGGGTGGAAGAGAGCGAAACAAGACGAAGGAGGGTGAGAGATAGCGAAACGAGAGGTAGGAGGGTGAAAGAGAGTGAAACGAGACAAAGGAGGGTGAAAGAGAGCGAAACAAGACGAAGGAGGGTGAAGGTGGGCGAAACGAGACGAAGGAGCGTCAAAGAGAGCGAAACGAGATGAAGGAGGGTGAAAGAGAGCAAAACGAGACAAAGGAGGGTGAAAGAGTGCGAAACGAGCCGAAGGAGGGTGAAAGAGCACGAAACGAGACGAAGGAGGGTGGAAGAGAGCGAAACGAGACGAAGGAGGGTGAAAAAGAGTGAAACGAGACGAAGGAGAGTGTAAGAGAGGTAAACGAGACGAAGGAGGGTGAAAGAGAGCGAAACGAGATGAAGGAGGGTGAAAGAGAGCGAAACGGGACGAAGGAGGGTGAAAGAGAGCGAATCGAGACGAAGGAAGGTGAAAGAGAGCTAAACGAGATGAAGGAGGGTGAAAGAGAGCGAAACGAGACAAAGGAGGGTGAAAGAGTGCGAAACGAGGCGAAGGAAGGTGAAAAAGAGCGCAACGAGACGAAGGAGGGTGAAAGAGAACGAAACGAGACGAAGGAGGGGGAAAGAGAGCGAAACGAGACGAAGTAGGGTGAAAGAAGGCAAAACGAGACGACGGAGGGAGGAAGACAGCGAAACGAGACGATGGAGGGTGAGAGAGAGTGAAACGAGATAAAGGAGGGTGGAAGAGAGCGAAACAAGACAAAGGAGTGTGAGAGATAGCGAAACGAGATGAAGGAGGGTGAAAGAGAGCGAAATGAGGCGAAGGAGGGTGAAAGAGAGTGAAAAGAGATGAAGGAGGGTGAAAGAGAGCGAAACGAGGCGAAGGAGGGTCAAAGAGAGCGAAACGAGATGAAGGAGGGTGAAAGAGAGCGAAACGAGACGAAGGAGGGTGAAAGAGAACGAAACGAGATGAAGGAGGGGGAAAGAGAGCGAAACGAGACGAAGGAGGGTGAAAGAAGGTGAAACGAGACGAAGGAGGGAGGAAGACAGCGAAACGAGACGAAGGAGGGTGAGAGAGAGCGAAACGAGACGAAGGAGGGTGGAAGAGAGCGAAACAAGACGAAGGAGGGTGAGAGATAGCGAAACGAGAGGTAGGAGGGTGAAAGAGAGTGAAACGAGACAAAGGAGGGTGAAAGAGAGCGAAACAAGACGAAGGAGGGTGAAGGTGGGCGAAACGAGACGAAGGAGCGTCAAAGAGAGCGAAACGAGATGAAGGAGGGTGAAAGAGAGCAAAACGAGACAAAGGAGGGTGAAAGAGTGTGAAACGAGCCGAAGGAGGGTGAAAGAGCACGAAACGAGACGAAGGAGGGTGGAAGAGAGCGAAACGAGACGAAGGAGGGTGAAAAAGAGTGAAACGAGACGAAGGAGAGTGTAAGAGAGGTAAACGAGACGAAGGAGGGTGAAAGAGAGCGAAACGAGATGAAGGAGGGTGAAAGAGAGCGAAACGAGACGAAGGAGGGTGAAAGAGAGCGAATCGAGACGAAGGAAGGTGAAAGAGAGCTAAACGAGATGAAGGAGGGTGAAAGAGAGCGAAACGAGACAAAGGAGGGTGAAAGAGTGCGAAACGAGGCGAAGGAAGGTGAAAGAGAGCGAAACGAGACGAAGGAGGGTGAAAGAGAACGAAACGAGACGAAGGAGGGGGAAAGAGAGCGAAACGAGACGAAGGAGGGTGAAAGAAGGCAAAACGAGACGACGGAGGGAGGAAGACAGCGAAACGAGACGATGGAGGGTGAGAGAGAGTGAAACGAGATAAAGGAGGGTGGAAGAGAGCGAAACAAGACAAAGGAGTGTGAGAGATAGCGAAACGAGATGAAGGAGGGTGAAAGAGAGCGAAACGAGGCGAAGGAGGGTCAAAGAGAGCGAAACGAGATGAAGGAGGGTGAAAGAGAGCGAAACGAGACAAAGGAGGCCGAAAGAGGCTGAAACGAGACGAAGGAAGGTGGAAGAGAGCGAAACGAGAGGAAGGAGGGTGAAAGAGAGCGAAACAAGATGAAGGAGGGTGAAAGAGAGTGAAACGAGACGAAGGAGGGTGAAAGAGAGCGAAACGAGACGAAGGAGGGTGAAAGACAGCGAAACGAGACGAAGGAGGGTGAAAGAGAGCGAAACGAGACGAAGGAGGGCGAAAAAGAGTGAAACGAGACGAAGGAGGGTGAAAGAGAGCTAAACGAGGCGAAGGAGTGTGAAAGAGAGTGAAACGAGACAAAGGAGGGTGAACGAGAGCTAAACGAGACGAAGGAGGGTGAAAGAGAGCGAAACGAAATGAAGGAGAGTGAAAGAGAGTGAAACGAGACGAAGGAGGGTCAAAGAGAGCGAAACGAGACGAAGGAAGGAAAAGAGAGCGAAACGAGACGAAGGAGGGTGAAAGAGATCGAAACAAGACGAAGGAGGGGGAAAGAGAGGGAAACGAGACGAAGGAGGGTGAAAGAAGGCGAAACGAGACGATGGAGGGTGAAAGAGAGGGAAACGAGAAGAAGGAGGGTGAAAGAGAACGAAACGAGACGAAGGAGTGTGAAAGAGAGCGAAACGAGTCGAAGGATTGTGAAAGACAGAGAAACGAGATAAAGAAGGGTGAAAGAGAGCAAAACGAGACGAAGGAGGGTGAAAGAGAGCGAAACGAGACGAATGAGGGTGGAAGAGAGTGAAACGAGACGACGGAGGGTGAAAGAGAGCGAAACGAGACGAACGAGGGTGAAAGAGAGCGAAACGAGACGACGGAGGGTCAAAGAGTGCGAAACGAGCCTAAGGAGGGTGAAAGAGTGCGAAACGAGATGAAGGAGGGTGAAAGAGTGCGAAACGAGACGAAGGAGGGTGCAAAAAAGCGAAACGAGATGATAGAGGGTGAAAGAGAGCGAAACGAGATGAAGGAGGGTGAAAGAGAGCGAAACGAGACGAAGGAGGGTGAAAGAGAGCGAAACGAGACGAAGGAAGGTGAAAGAGAGCTAAACGAGATGAAGGAGGGTGAAAGAGAGCGAAACGAGACAAAGGAGGGTGAAAGAATGCGAAACGAGGCGAAGGAAGGTGAAAGAGAGCGAAACGAGACGAAGGAGGGTGAAAGAGACCGAAACGAGACGAAGGAGGGGCAAAGTGAGCAAAACGAGACGAAGGAGGGTGAAAGAAGGCGAAACGAGACGAAGGAGGGAGGTAGGCAGCGAAATGAGACGCAGGAGGGTGAAAGAGAGCGAAACGAGACGAAGGAGGGTGAAGGAAGGCGAAACGAGACGAAGGAGAGTGGAAGAGAGCGAAACGAGACGAAGGAGGGTGAAAGAGAGGGAAACGAGAAGAAGGAGGGTGAAAGAGAACGAAACGAAACGAAGGAGTGTGAAAGAGAGCGAAACGAGACGAAGGATTGCGAAAGACAGAGAAACGAGATAAAGAAGGGTGAAAGAGAGCAAAACGAGACGAAGGAGGGTGAAAGAGAGCAAAATGAGACGAATGACGGTGGAAGAGAGTGAAACGAGACGACGGAGGGTGAAAGAGAGCGAAACGAGACGAACGAGGGTGAAACAGAGCGAAACGAGATGAAGGAGGGTCAAAGAGAGCGAGACGAGCCGAAGGAGAGTGAAAGAGTTCGAAACGAGATGCAGGAGGGTGAAAGAGAGCGAAACGAGACAAAGGAGGGTGAAAGAGAGCGAAACGAGACGATAGAGGGTGAAAGAGAGCGAAACGAGATGAAGGATGGTGAAAGAGAGCGAAACGAGACGAAGGAGGGTGAAAGAGAGCGAAACGAGACGAAGGAAGGTGAAAGAGAGCTAAACGAGATGAAGGAGGGTGAAAGAGAGCGAAACGAGACAAAGGAGGGTGAAAGAATGCGAAACGAGGCGAAGGAAGGTGAAAGAGAGCGAAACGAGACGAAGGAGGGTGAAAGAGAACGAAACGAGACGAAGAAGGGGGAAAGTGAGCGAAACGAGACGAAGGAAGGTGAAAGAAGGCGAAACGAGACGAAGGAGGGAGGTAGACAGAGAAACGAGACGAAGGAGGGTGAGAGAGAGCGAAACGAGACGAAGGAGGATGAAAGAGAACGAAACGAGATGAAGGAGGGGGAAAGAGAGCGAAACGAGACGAAGGAGGGTGAAAGAAGGTGAAACGAGACGAAGGAGGGAGGAAGACAGCGAAACGAGACGAAGGAGGGTGAGAGAGAGCGAAACGAGACGAAGGAGGGTGGAAGAGAGCGAAACAAGACGAAGGAGGGTGAGAGATAGCGAAACGAGAGGTAGGAGGGTGAAAGAGAGTGAAACGAGACAAAGGAGGGTGAAAGAGAGCGAAACAAGACGAAGGAGGGTGAAGGTGGGCGAAACGAGACGAAGGAGCGTCAAAGAGAGCGAAACGAGATGAAGGAGGGTGAAAGAGAGCAAAACGAGACAAAGGAGGGTGAAAGAGTGCGATACAAGCCGAAGTAGGGTGAAAGAGCACGAAACGAGACGAAGGAGGGTGGAAGAGAGCGAAACGAGACGAAGGAGGGTGAAAAAGAGTGAAACGAGACGAAGGAGAGTGTAAGAGAGGTAAACGAGACGAAGGAGGGTGAAAGAGAGCGAAACGAGATGAAGGAGGGTGAAAGAGAGCGAAACGAGACGAAGGAGGGTGAAAGAGAGCGAATCGAGACGAAGGAAGGTGAAAGAGAGCTAAACGAGATGAAGGAGGGTGAAAGAGAGCGAAACGAGACAAAGGAGGGTGAAAGAGTGCGAAACGAGGCGAAGGAAGGTGAAAGAGAGCGAAACGAGACGAAGGAGGGTGAAAGAGAACGAAACGAGACGAAGGAGGGGGAAAGAGAGCGAAACGAGACGAAGGAGGGTGAAAGAAGGCAAAACGAGACGACGGAGGGAGGAAGACAGCGAAACGAGACGATGGAGTGTGAGAGAGAGTGAAACGAGATAAAGGAGGGTGGAAGAGAGCGAAACAAGACAAAGGAGTGTGAGAGATAGCGAAACGAGATGAAGGAGGGTGAAAGAGAGCGAAATGAGGCGAAGGAGGGTGAAAGAGAGTGAAAAGAGATGAAGGAGGGTGAAAGAGAGCGAAACGAGGCGAAGGAGGGTGAAAAAGAGTGAAACGAGACGAAGGAGAGTGTAAGAGAGGTAAACGAGACGAAGGAGGGTGAAAGAGAGCGAAACGAGATGAAGGAGGGTGAAAGAGAGCGAAACGAGAGGAAGGAGGGTGAAAGAGAGCGAAACAAGATGAAGGAGGGTGAAAGAGAGTGAAACGAGACGAAGGAGGGTGAAAGAGAGCGAAACGAGACGAAGGAGGGTGAAAGACAGCGAAACGAGACGAAGGAGGGTGAAAGAGAGCGAAACGAGACGAAGGAGGGCGAAAAAGAGTGAAACGAGACGAAGGAGGGTGAAAGAGAGCTAAACGAGGCGAAGGAGTGTGAAAGAGAGTGAAACGAGACAAAGGAGGGTGAACGAGAGCTAAACGAGACGAAGGAGGGTGAAAGAGAGCGAAACGAAATGAAGGAGAGTGAAAGAGAGTGAAACGAGACGAAGGAGGGTCAAAGAGAGCGAAACGAGACGAAGGAAGGAAAAGAGAGCGAAACGAGACGAAGGAGGGTGAAAGAGATCGAAACAAGACGAAGGAGGGGGAAAGAGAGGGAAACGAGACGAAGGAGGGTGAAAGAAGGCGAAACGAGACGATGGAGGGTGAAAGAGAGGGAAACGAGAAGAAGGAGGGTGAAAGAGAACGAAACGAGACGAAGGAGTGTGAAAGAGAGCGAAACGAGTCGAAGGATTGTGAAAGACAGAGAAACGAGATAAAGAAGGGTGAAAGAGAGCAAAACGAGACGAAGGAGGGTGAAAGAGAGCGAAACGAGACGAATGAGGGTGGAAGAGAGTGAAACGAGACGACGGAGGGTGAAAGAGAGCGAAACGAGACGAACGAGGGTGAAAGAGAGCGAAACGAGACGACGGAGGGTCAAAGAGTGCGAAACGAGCCTAAGGAGGGTGAAAGAGTGCGAAACGAGATGAAGGAGGGTGAAAGAGTGCGAAACGAGACGAAGGAGGGTGCAAAAAAGCGAAACGAGACGATAGAGGGTGAAAGAGAGCGAAACGAGATGAAGGAGGGTGAAAGAGAGCGAAACGAGACGAAGGAGGGTGAAAGAGAGCGAAACGAGACGAAGGAAGGTGAAAGAGAGCTAAACGAGATGAAGGAGGGTGAAAGAGAGCGAAACGAGACAAAGGAGGGTGAAAGAATGCGAAACGAGGCGAAGGAAGGTGAAAGAGAGCGAAACGAGACGAAGGAGGGTGAAAGAGAACGAAACGAGACGAAGGAGGGGCAAAGTGAGCAAAACGAGACGAAGGAGGGTGAAAGAAGGCGAAACGAGACGAAGGAGGGAGGTAGGCAGCGAAATGAGACGAAGGAGGGTGAGAGAGAGCGAAACAAGACGAAGGAGGGTGGAAGAGAGCGAAACGAGACGAAGGAGGGTGAGAGATAGCGAAACGAGACGCAGGAGGGTGAAAGAGAGCGAAACGAGACGAAGGAGGGTGAAGGAAGGCGAAACGAGACGAAGGAGAGTGGAAGAGAGCGAAACGAGACGAAGGAGGGTGAAAGAGAGGGAAACGAGAAGAAGGAGGGTGAAAGAGAACGAAACGAAACGAAGGAGTGTGAAAGAGAGCGAAACGAGACGAAGGATTGCGAAAGACAGAGAAACGAGATAAAGAAGGGTGAAAGAGAGCAAAACGAGACGAAGGAGGGTGAAAGAGAGCAAAATGAGACGAATGACGGTGGAAGAGAGTGAAACGAGACGACGGAGGGTGAAAGAGAGCGAAACGAGACGAACGAGGGTGAAACAGAGCGAAACGAGATGAAGGAGGGTCAAAGAGAGCGAGACGAGCCGAAGGAGAGTGAAAGAGTTCGAAACGAGATGCAGGAGGGTGAAAGATAGCGAAACGAGATGAAGGAGGGTGAAAGAGAGCGAAACGAGACGATAGAGGGTGAAAGAGAGCGAAACGAGATGAAGGATGGTGAAAGAGAGCGAAACGAGACGAAGGAGGGTGAAAGAGAGCGAAACGAGACGAAGGAAGGTGAAAGAGAGCTAAACGAGATGAAGGAGGGTGAAAGAGAGCGAAACGAGACAAAGGAGGGTGAAAGAATGCGAAACGAGGCGAAGGAAGGTGAAAGAGAGCGAAACGAGACGAAGGAGGGTGAAAGAGAACGAAACGAGACGAAGGAGGGGGAAAGTGAGCGAAACGAGACGAAGGAGGGTGAAAGAAGGCGAAACGAGACGAAGGAGGGAGGTAGACAGAGAAACGAGACGAAGGAGGGTGAGAGAGAGCGAAACGAGACGAAGGAGGGTGGAAGAGAGCGAAAGGAGACGAAGGAGGGTGAGAGATAGCGAAACGAGACGAAGGAGGGTGAAAGAGAGCGAAACGAGACGAAGGAGGGTGAAAGAGAGCGAAATGAGATGAAGGAGGGTTCAGGAAGGCGAAACGAGACGAAGGAGGGTGGAAGAGAGCGAAACGAGACGAAGGAGGGTGAAAGAGAGTGAAAAGAGACGAAGGAGGGTGAAAGAGAGCGAAACGAGGCGAAGGAGGGTGAAAGAGAGCGGAACGAGACGAAATAGCGTGAAAGAGAACGAAACGAGACGAAGGAGGGGGAAAGAGAGCGAAACGAGACGAAGGAGGGTGAAAGAAGGCAAAACGAGACGACGGATGGAGGAAGACAGCGAAACGAGACGATGGAGGGTGAGAGAGAGTGAAACGAGATAAAGGAGGGTGGAAGAGAGCGAAACGAGACGAAGGAGTGTGAGAGATAGCGAAACGAGATGAAGGAGGGTGAAAGAGAGCGAAATGAGACGAAGGAGGGTGAAAGAGAGCGAAACGAGACGAAGGAGGGTGAAGGAAGGCGAAACGAGACGAAGGAGGGTGAAAGAGAGTGAAAAGAGACGAAGGAGGGTGAAAGAGAGCGAAACGAGGCGAAGGAGGGTCAAAGAGAGCGAAACAAGATGAAGGAGGGTGAAAGAGAGCGAAACGAGACAAAGGAGGGTGAAAGAGGCTGAAACGAGACGAAGGAGGGTGGAAGAGAGCGAAACGAGAGGAAGGACGGTGAAAGAGAGCGAAACAAGTTGAAGGAGGGTGAAAGAGAGTGAAACGAGACGAAGGAGGGTGAAAGAGAGCGAAACGAGACGAAGGAGGGTGAAAGACAGCGAAACGAGACGAAGGAGGGTGAAAGAGAGCGAAACGAGACGAAGGAGGGTGAAAAAGAGTGAAACGAGACGAAGGAGGGTGAAAGAGAGCCAAACGAGACGAAGGAGTGTGAAAGAGTGTGAAACGAGACGAAGGATGGTGAACGAGAGCTAAACGAGACGAAGGAGGGTGAAAGAGAGCGAAACGAAATGAAGGAGAGTGAAAGAGAGTGATACGAGATGAAGGAGGGTGAAAGAGAGCTAAACGAGATGAAGGAGGGTCAAAGAGAGCGAAACGAGACGAAGGAGGGTAAAAGAGAGCGAAACGAGACGATGGAGGGTGAAAGAGATCGATACAAGACGAAGGAGGGGGAAAGAGAGGGAAACGAGACGAAGGAGGGTGAAAGAAGGCGAAACGAGACGATGGAGGGTGAAAGAGAGGGAAACGAGAAGAAGGAGGGTGAAAGAGCGCGAAACGAAATGAAGGAGAGTGAAAGAGAGTGAAACGAGACGAAGGAGGGTGAAAGAGAGCTAAACGAGACGAAGGAGGGTCAAAGAGAGCGAAACGAGACGAAGGAGGGTAAAAGAGAGCGAAACGAGACGAAGTAGGGTGAAAGAGATCAAAACAAGACGAAGGAGGGGGAAAGAGAGCGAAACGAGACAAAGGAGGGTGAAAGAAGGCGAAACGAGACGATGGAGGGTGAAAGAGAGGGAAACGAGAAGAAGGAGGGTGAAAGAGAACGAAACGAGACGAAGGAGTGTGAAATAGAGCGAAATGAGACGAAGGATTGTGAAAGACGGAGAAACGAGATAAAGAAGAGTGAAAGAGAGCAAAACGAGACGAAGTAGGGTGAAAGAGAGCGAAACGAGACGAATGAGGGTGGAAGAGAGTGAAACGAGACGACGGAGGGTGAAAGAGAGCGAAATGAGACGAACGAGGGTGAAAGAGAGCTAAACGAGACGAAGGAGGGTCAAAGAGAGCGAAACGAGCCGAATGAGGGTGAAAGAAGGCGAAACGAGATGAAGGAGGGTGAAAGAGAGCGAAACGATACGAAGGAGGGTGAAAGAGAGCGAAACGAGACGATAGAGGGTGAAAGAGAGCGAAACGAGATGAAGGAGGGTGAAAGAGAGCGAAACGAGACGAAGGAGGGTGAAAGAGAGCGAAACGAGACGAAGGAAGGTGATAGAGAGCTAAACGAGAAGAAGGAGGGTGAAAGAGAGCGAAACGAGACAAAGGAGGGTGAAAGAATGCGAAACAAGGCGAAGGAAGGTGAAAGAGAGCGAAACGAGACGAAGGAGGGTGAAAGAGAACGAAACGAGACGAAGGAGGGGGAAAGTGAGCGAAACGAGACGAAGGAGGGTGAAAGAAGGGAAAACGAGACGAAGGAGGGAGGTAGACAGCGAAACGAGACGCAGGAGGGTGAGAGAGAGCGAAACGAGACGAAGGAGTGTGGAAGAGAGCGAAACGAGAGGAAGGAGGGTGAGAGATAGCGAAACGAGACGAAGGAGGGTGAAAGAGAGCGAAACGAGACGAAGGAGGGTGATAGAGAGCGAAACGAGACGAAGGAGGGTGAAGGAAGGCGCAACGAGACGAAGGAGGGTGGAAGAGAGCGAAACGAGACGAAGGAGGGTGAAAGAGAGTGAAAAGAGACGAAGGAGGGTGAAGGAGAGCGAAACGAGGCAAAGGAGGGTGAAAGAGAGCGAAACGAGATGAAGGAGGGTGAAAGAGAGCGAAACGAGATGAAGGAGGGTGAAAGAGAGCGAAACGAGACAAAGGAGGGTGAAAGAGTGCAAAACGAGGCGAAGGAAGGTGAAAGAGAGCGAAACGAGATCAAGGAGGGTGAAAGAGAACGAAACGAGACGAAGGAGGGTGAAAGAGAGCGACACGAGACAAAGGAGGGTGAAAGAGTGCAAAACGAGGCGAAGGAAGGTGAAAGAGAGCGAAACGAGACAAAGGAGTGTGAGAGATAGCGAAACGAGATGAAGGAGGGTGAAAGAGAGCGAAATGAGACGAAGGAAGGTGAAAGAGAGCGAAACGAGACGAAGGAGGGTGAAGGAAGGCGAAACGAGACGAAGGAGGGTGAAAGAGAGTGAAAAGAGATGAAGGAGGGTGAAAGAGAGCGAAACGAGGCGAAGGAGGGTCAAAGAGAGCGAAACGAGATGAAGGAGGGTGAAAGAGAGCGAAACGAGACAAAGGAGGGTGAAAGAGGCTGAAACGAGACGAAGGAAGGTGGAAGAGAGCGAAACGAGAGGAAGGGGGGTGAAAGAGAGCGAAACAAGATGAAGGAGGGTGAAAGAGAGTGAAACGAGACGAAGGAGGGTGAAAGAGAGCGAAACGAGACGAAGGAGGGTGAAAGACAGCGAAACGAGACGAAGGAGGGTGAAAGAGAGCGAAACGAGACGAAGGAGGGTGAAAAAGAGTGAAACGAGACGAAGGAGGGTGAAAGAGAGCTAAACGAGACGAAGGAGTGTGAAAGAGAGTGAAACGAGACAAAGGAGGGTGAACGAGAGCTAAACGAGACGAAGGAGGGTGAAAGAGAGCGAAACGAAATGAAGGAGAGTGAAAGAGAGTGAAACGAGACGAAGGAGGGTGAAAGAGAGCTAAACGAGACGAAGGAGGGTCAAAGAGAGCGAAACGAGACGAAGGAAGGAAAAGAGAGCGAAACGAGACGAAGGAGGGTGAAAGAGATCGAAACAAGACGAAGGAGGGGGAAAGAGAATGAAACGAGACGAAGGAGGGTGAAAGAAGGCGAAACGAGACGATGGAGGGTGAAAGAGAGGGAAACGAGAAGAAGGAGGGTGAAAGAGAACGAAACGAGACGAAGGAGTGTGAAAGAGAGCGAAACGAGTCGAAGGATTGTGAAAGACAGAGAAACGAGATAAAGAAGGGTGAAAGAGAGCAAAACGAGACGAAGGAGGGTGAAAGAGAGCGAAACGAGACGAATGAGGGTGGAAGAGAGTGAAACGAGACGACGGAGGGTGAAAGAGAGCGAAACGAGACGAACGAGGGTGAAAGAGAGCGAAACGAGACGAAGGAGGGTCAAAGAGTGCGAAACGAGCCTAAGGAGGGTGAAAGAGTGCGAAACGAGATGAAGGAGGGTGAAAGAGTGCGAAACGAGACGAAGGAGGGTGAAAGAAAGCGAAACGAGACGATAGAGGGTGAAAGAGAGCGAAACGAGATGAAGGAGGGTGAAAGAGAGCGAAACGAGACGAAGGAGGGTGAAAGAGAGCGAAACGAGACGAAGGAAGGTGAAAGAGAGCTAAACGAGATGAAGGAGGGTGAAAGAGAGCGAAACGAGACAAAGGAGGGTGAAAGAATGCGAAACGAGGCGAAGGAAGGTGAAAGAGAGCCAAACGAGACGAAGGAGGGTGAAAGAGAACGAAACGAGACGAAGGAGGGGCAAAATGAGCAAAACGAGACGAAGGAGGGTGAAAGAAGGCGAAACGAGACGAAGGAGGGAGGTAGGCAGCGAAATGAGACGAAGGAGGGTGAGAGAGAGCGAAACAAGACGAAGGAGGGTGGAAGAGAGCGAAACGAGACGAAGGAGGGTGAGAGATAGCGAAACGAGACGCAGGAGTGTGAAAGAGAGCGAAACGAGACGAAGGAGGGTGAAGGAAGGCGAAACGAGACGAAGGAGGGTGGAAGAGAGCGAAACGAGACGAAGGAGGGTGAAAGAGAGGGAAACGAGAAGAAGGAGGGTGAAAGAGAACGAAACGAGACGAAGGAGTGTGAAAGAGAGCGAAACGAGACGCAGGATTGCGAAAGACAGAGAAACGAGATAAAGAAGGGTGAAAGAGAGCAAAACGAGACGAAGGAGGGTGAAAGAGAGCGAAATGAGACGAATGACGGTGGAAGAGAGCGAAACGAGACGAAGGAGTGTGAGAGATAGCGAAACGAGATGAAGGAGGGTGAAAGAGAGCGAAATGAGGCGAAGGAGGGTCAAAGAGAGCAAAACGAGATGAAGGAGGGTGAAAGAGAGCGAAACGAGACAAAGGAGGGTGAAAGAGGCTGAAACGAGACGAAGGAGCGTGGAAGATAGCGAAACGAGAGGAAGGACGGTGAAAGAGAGCGAAACAAGTTGAAGGAGGGTGAAAGAGAGTGAAACGAGACGAAGGAGGGTGAAAGAGAGCGAAACGAGACGAAGGAGGGTGAAAGACAGCGAAACGAGACGAAGGAGGGTGAAAGAGAGCGAAACGAGACGAAGGAGGGTGAAAAAGAGTGAAACGAGACGAAGGAGGGTGAAAGAGAGCTAAACGAGACGAAGGAGTGTGAAAGAGGGTGAAACGAGAAGAAGGCTGGTGAACGAGAGCTAAACGAGACGAAGGAGGGTGAAAGAGAGCGAAACGAAATGAAGGAGAGTGAAAGAGAGTGATACGAGACGAAGGAGGGTGAAAGAGAGCTAAACGAGATGAAGGAGGGTCAAAGAGAGCGAAACGAGACGAAGGAGGGTAAAAGAGAGCGAAACGAGACGATGGAGGGTGAAAGAGATCGAAACAAGACGAAGGTGGGGGAATGGGAGGGAAACGAGATGAAGGAGGGTGAAAGAAGGCGAAACGAGACGATGGAGGGTGAAAGAGAGGGAAACGAGAAGAAGGAGGGTGAAAGAGAGCGAAACGAAATGAAGGAGAGTGAAAGAGAGTGAAACGAGACGAAGGAGGGTGAAAGAGAGCTAAACGAGACGAAGGAGGGTCAAAGAGAGCGAAACGAGACGAAGGAGGGTAAAAGAGAGCGAAACGAGACGAAGGAGGGTGAAAGAGATCAAAACAAGACGAAGGAGCGGGAAAGAGAGCGAAACGAGACAAAGGAGGGTGAAAGAAGGCGAAACGAGACGATGGAGGGTGAAAGAGAGGGAAACGAGAAGAAGAAGGGTGAAAGAGAACGAAACGAGACGAAGGTGTGTGAAAGAGAGCGAAATGAGACGAAGGATTGTGAAAGACGGAGAAACGAGATAAAGAAGGGTGAAAGAGAGCAAAACGAGACGAAGGAGGGTGAAAGAGAGCGAAATGAGACGAATGACGGTGGAAGAGAGCGAAACGAGACGAAGGAGTGTGAGAGATAGCGAAACGAGATGAAGGAGGGTGAAAGAGAGCGAAATGAGGCGAAGGAGGGTCAAAGAGAGCAAAACGAGATGAAGGAGGGTGAAAGAGAGCGAAACGAGACAAAGGAGGGTGAAAGAGGCTGAAACGAGACGAAGGAGCGTGGAAGATAGCGAAACGAGAGGAAGGACGGTGAAAGAGAGCGAAACAAGTTGAAGGAGGGTGAAAGAGAGTGAAACGAGACGAAGGAGGGTGAAAGAGAGCGAAACGAGACGAAGGAGGGTGAAAGACAGCGAAACGAGACGAAGGAGGGTGAAAGAGAGCGAAACGAGACGAAGGAGGGTGAAAAAGAGTGAAACGAGACGAAGGAGGGTGAAAGAGAGCTAAACGAGACGAAGGAGTGTGAAAGAGGGTGAAACGAGAAGAAGGCTGGTGAACGAGAGCTAAACGAGACGAAGGAGGGTGAAAGAGAGCGAAACGAAATGAAGGAGAGTGAAAGAGAGTGATACGAGACGAAGGAGGGTGAAAGAGAGCTAAACGAGATGAAGGAGGGTCAAAGAGAGCGAAACGAGACGAAGGAGGGTAAAAGAGAGCGAAACGAGACGATGGAGGGTGAAAGAGATCGAAACAAGACGAAGGTGGGGGAATGGGAGGGAAACGAGATGAAGGAGGGTGAAAGAAGGCGAAACGAGACGATGGAGGGTGAAAGAGAGGGAAACGAGAAGAAGGAGGGTGAAAGAGAGCGAAACGAAATGAAGGAGAGTGAAAGAGAGTGAAACGAGACGAAGGAGGGTGAAAGAGAGCTAAACGAGACGAAGGAGGGTCAAAGAGAGCGAAACGAGACGAAGGAGGGTAAAAGAGAGCGAAACGAGACGAAGGAGGGTGAAAGAGATCAAAACAAGACGAAGGAGCGGGAAAGAGAGCGAAACGAGACAAAGGAGGGTGAAAGAAGGCGAAACGAGACGATGGAGGGTGAAAGAGAGGGAAACGAGAAGAAGAAGGGTGAAAGAGAACGAAACGAGACGAAGGTGTGTGAAAGAGAGCGAAATGAGACGAAGGATTGTGAAAGACGGAGAAACGAGATAAAGAAGAGTGAAAGAGAGCAAAACGAGACGAAGGAGGGTGAAAGAGAGCGAAACGAGACGAATGAGGGTGGAAGAGAGTGAAACGAGACGACGGAGGGTGAAAGAGAGCGAAATGAGACGAACGAGGGTGAAAGAGAGCAAAACGAGACGAAGGAGGGTCAAAGAGAGCGAAACGAGCCGAATGAGGGTGAAAGAAGGCGAAACGATACGAAGGAGGGTGAAAGAGAGCGAAACGAGACGATAGAGGGTGAAAGAGAGCGAAACGAGATGAAGGAGGGTGAAAGAGAGCGAAACGAGACGAAGGAGGGTGAAAGAGAGCGAAACGAGACGAAGGAAGGTGATAGAGAGCTAAACGAGATGAAGGAGGGTGAAAGAGAGCGAAACGAGACAAAGGAGGGTGAAAGAATGCGAAACAAGGCGAAGGAAGGTGAAAGAGAGCGAAACGAGACGAAGGAGGGTGAAAGAGAACGAAACGAGACGAAGGAGGGGGAAAGTGAGCGAAACGAGACGAAGGAGGGTGAAAGAAGGCAAAACGAGACGAAGGAGGGAGGTAGACAGCGAAACGAGACGCAGGAGGGTGAGAGAGAGCGAAACGAGACGAAGGAGGGTGAAAGAGAGCGAAACGAGACGAAGGAGGGTGATAGAGAGCGAAACGAGACGAACGAGGGTGAAGGAAGGCGAAACGAGACGAAGGAGGGTGGAAGAGAGCGAAACGAGACGAAGGAGGGTGAAAGAGAGTGAAAAGAGACGAAGGAGGGTGAAGGAGAGCGAAACGAGGCGAAGGAGGGTGAAAGAGAGCGAAACGAGAGGAAGGAGGGTGAGGGAGAGCGAAACGAGATGAAGGAGGGTGAAAGAGAGTGAAACGAGACGAAGGAGGGTGAAAGAGGGCGAAACGAGACGAAGGAGGGTGAAAGAGAGCGAAACGAGACGAAGGAGGGTGAGGGAGAGCGAAACGAGATGAAGCAGGGTGAAAGAGAGTGAAACGAGACGAAGGAGGGTGAAAGAGAGCAAAACGAGACGAAGGAGGGTGAAAGAGAGCGAAACGAGACGAAGGAGGGTGAAAGAGAGTGAAACGAGGCGAAGGAGGGTGGAAGAGAGCGAAACGAGAGGAAGGAGGGTGAGGGAGAGCGAAACGAGATGAAGGAGGGTGAAAGAGAGTGAAACGAGAAGAAGGAGGGTGAAAGAGAGCGAAACGAGACGAAGGAGGGTGAAAGAGAGCGAAACGAGACGAAGGAGGGTGAAAGAGAGTGAAACGAGGCGAAGGAATGTGAAAGAGAGCGAACCGAAACGAATGAGGGTGGAAGAGAGCGATACGAGACGAAGGAGCATGAAAGAGAGCGAAACGAGACGAAGGAGGGTGAAAGAGAGCGAAACGAGACGAAGGAGGGTGAAAAAGAGTGAAACGAGACGAAGGAGGGTGAAACAGAGCTAATCGAGACGGAGGAGGGTGAAAGAGAGCGAAACGAGATGAAGGAGGGTGAAAGAGAGCGAAACGAGACGAAGGAGGGTGAAAGAGAGCCAAACGAGACGAAGTAACCTGAAAGAGAGCTAAACGAGATGAAGGAGGGTGAAAGATAACGAAACGAGACAAAGGAGGGTGAAAGAGAGCGAAACGAGGCGAATGAAGGTGAAAGAGAGCGAAACGAGACGAAGGAGGGTGAAAGAGAACGAAACGAGATGAAGGAGGGGGAAAGAGAGCGAAACGAGACGAAGGAGGGTGAAAGAAGGTGAAACGAGACGAAGGAGGGAGGAAGACAGCGAAACGAGACGAAGGAGGGTGAGAGAGAGCGAAACGAGACGAAGGAGGGTGGAAGAGAGCGAAACAAGACGAAGGAGGGTGAGAGATAGCGAAAAGAGAGGTAGGAGGGTGAAAGAGAATGAAACGAGACAAAGGAGGGTGAAACAGAGCGAAACAAGACGAAGGAGGGTGAAGGTGGGCGAAACGAGACGAAGGAGCGTCAAAGAGAGCGAAACGAGATGAAGGAGGGTGAAAGAGAGTGAAACGAGAAGAAGGAGGGTGAAAGAGAGCGAAACGAGACGAAGGAGGGTGAAAGAGAGCGAAACGAGACGAAGGAGGGTGAAAGAGAGTGAAACGAGGCGAAGGAATGTGAAAGAGAGCGAACCGAAACGAATGAGGGTGGAAGAGAGCGATACGAGACGAAGGAGCATGAAAGAGAGCGAAACGAGACGAAGGAGGGTGAAAGAGAGCGAAACGAGACGAAGGAGGGTGAAAAAGAGTGAAACGAGACGAAGGAGGGTGAAACAGAGCTAAACGAGACGAAGTAACCTGAAAGAGAGCTAAACGAGATGAAGGAGGGTGAAAGATAACGAAACGAGACAAAGGAGGGTGAAAGAGAGCGAAACGAGGCGAATGAAGGTGAAAGAGAGCGAAACGAGACGAAGGAGGGTGAAAGAGAACGAAACGAGATGAAGGAGGGGGAAAGAGAGCGAAACGAGACGAAGGAGGGTGAAAGAAGGTGAAACGAGACGAAGGAGGGAGGAAGACAGCGAAACGAGACGAAGGAGGGTGAGAGAGAGCGAAACGAGACGAAGGAGGGTGGAAGAGAGCGAAACAAGACGAAGGAGGGTGAGAGATAGCGAAACGAGAGGTAGGAGGGTGAAAGAGAGTGAAACGAGACAAAGGAGGGTGAAACAGAGCGAAACAAGACGAAGGAGGGTGAAGGTGGGCGAAACGAGACGAAGGAGCGTCAAAGAGAGCGAAACGAGATGAAGGAGGGTGAAAGAGAGTGAAACGAGAAGAAGGAGGGTGAAAGAGAGCGAAACGAGACGAAGGAGGGTGAAAGAGAGCGAAACGAGACGAAGGAGGGTGAAAGAGAGTGAAACGAGGCGAAGGAATGTGAAAGAGAGCGAACCGAAACGAATGAGGGTGGAAGAGAGCGATACGAGACGAAGGAGCATGAAAGAGAGCGAAACGAGACGAAGGAGGGTGAAAGAGAGCGAAACGAGACGAAGGAGGGTGAAAAAGAGTGAAACGAGACGAAGGAGGGTGAAACAGAGCTAATCGAGACGTAGGAGGGTGAAAGAGAACGAAACGAGATGAAGGAGGGTGAAAGAGAGCGAAACGAGACGAAGGAGGGTGAAAGAGAGCCAAACGAGACGAAGGAACCTGAAAGAGAGCTAAACGAGATGAAGGAGGGTGAAAGATAACGAAACGAGACAAAGGAGGGTGAAAGAGAGCGAAACGAGGCGAAGGAAGGTGAAAGAGAGCGAAACGAGACGAAGGAGGGTGAAAGAGAACGAAACGAGATGAAGGAGGGGGAAAGAGAGCGAAACGAGACGAAGGAGGGTGAAAGAAGGTGAAACGAGACGAAGGAGGGAGGAAGACAGCGAAACGAGACGAAGGAGGGTGAGAGAGAGCGAAACGAGACGAAGGAGGGTGGAAGAGAGCGAAACAAGACGAAGGAGGGTGAGAGATAGCGAAACGAGAGGTAGGAGAGTGAAAGAGAGTGAAACGAGACAAAGGAGGGTGAAACAGAGCGAAACAAGACGAAGGAGGGTGAAGGTGGGCGAAACGAGACGAAGGAGCGTCAAAGAGAGCGAAACGAGATGAAGGAGGGTGAAAGAGAGCAAAACGAGACAAAGGAGGGTGAAAGAGTGCGAAACGAGCCGAAGGAGGGTGAAAGAGCACGAAACGAGACGAAGGAGGGTGGAAGAGAGCGAAACGAGATGAAGGAGGGTGAAAGAGAGCGAAACGAGACGAAGGAGGGTGAAAAAGAGTGAAACGAGACGAAGGAGGGTGTAAGAGAGGTAAACGAGACGAAGGAGGGTGAAAGAGAGCGAAACGAGATGAAGGAGGGTGAAAGAGAGCGAAACGAGACGAAGGAGGGTGAAAGAGAGCGAATCGAGACGAAGGAAGGTGAAAGAGAGCTAAACGAGATGAAGGAGGGTGAAAGAGAGCGAAACGAGTCAAAGGAGGGTGAAAGAGTGCGAAACGAGGCGAGAGAAGGTGAAAGAGAGCGAAACGAGACGAAGGAGGGTGAAAGAGAACGAAACGAGACGAAGGAGGGGGAAAGAGAGCGAAACGAGATGAAGGAGGGTGAAAGAAGGCAAAACGAGACGACGGAGGGAGGAAGACAGCGAAACGAGACGATGGAGGGTGAGAGAGAGTGAAACGAGATAAAGGAGGGTGGAAGAGAGCGAAACGAGACGAAGGAGTGTGAGAGATAGCGAAACGAGATGAAGGAGGGTGAAAGAGAGCGAAATGAGACGAAGGAGGGTGAAAGAGAGCGAAACGAGATGAAGGAGGGTGAAGGAAGGCGAAACGAGACGAAGGAGGGTGAAAGAGAGTGAAAAGAGATGAAGGAGGGTGAAAGAGAGCGAAACGAGGCGAAGGAGGGTCAAAGAGAGCGAAACGAGATGAAGGAGGGTGAAAGAGAGCGAAACGAGACAAAGGAGGGTGAAAGAGGCTGAAACGAGACGAAGGAAGGTGGAAGAGAGCGAAACAAGAGGAAGGAGGGTGAAAGAGAGCGAAACAAGATGAAGGAGGGTGAAAGAGAGTGAAACGAGACGAAGGAGGGTGAAAGAGAGCGAAACGAGACGAAGGAGGGTGAAAGACAGCGAAACGAGACGAAGGAGGGTGAAAGAGAGCGAAACGAGACGAAGGAGGGTGAAAAAGAGTGAAACGAGACGAAGGAGGGTGAAAGAGAGCTAAACGAGACGAAGGAGTGTGAAAGAGAGTGAAACGAGACAAAGGAGGGTGAACGAGAGCTAAACGAGACGAAGGAGGGTGAAAGAGAGCGAAACGAAATGAAGGAGAGTGAAAGAGAGTGAAACGAGACGAAGGAGGGTGAAAGAGAGCTAAACGAGACGAAGGAGGGTCAAAGAGAGCGAAACGAGACGAAGGAGGGAAAAGAGAGCGAAACGAGACAAAGGAGGGTGAAAGAGATCGAAACAAGACGAAGGAGGGGAAAAGAGAGGGAAACGAGACGAAGGAGGGTGAAAGAAGGTGAAACGAGATGAAGGAGGGTGAAAGAGAGGGAAACGAGAAGAAGGAGGGTGAAAGAGAACGAAACGAGACGAAGGAGTGTGAAAGAGAGCGAAACGAGTCGAAGGATTGTGAAAGACAGAGAAACGAGATAAAGAAGGGTGAAAGAGAGCAAAACGAGACGAAGGAGGGTGAAAGAGAGCGAAACGAGACGAATGAGGGTGGAAGAGAGTGAAACGAGACGACGGAGGGTGAAAGAGAGCGAAACGAGACGAACGAGGGTGAAAGAGAGCGAAAAGAGACGAAGGAGGGTCAAAGAGTGCGAAACGAGCCTAAGGAGGGTGAAAGAGTGCGAAACGAGATGAAGGAGGGTGAAAGTGTGCGAAACGAGACGAAGGAGGGTGAAAGAAAGCGAAACGAGACGATAGAGGGTGAAAGAGAGCGAAACGAGATAAAGGAGGGTGAAAGAGAGCGAAACGAGACGAAGGAGGGTGAAAGAGAGCGAAACGAGACGAAGGAAGGTGAAAGAGAGCTAAACGAGATGAAGGAGGGTGAAAGAGAGCGAAACGAGACAAAGGAGGGTGAAAGAATGCGAAACGAGGCGAAGGAAGGTGAAAGAGAGCGAAACGAGACGAAGGAGGGTGAAAGAGAACGAAACGAGACGAAGGAGGGGCAAAGTGAGCAAAACGAGACGAAGGAGGGTGAAAGAAGGCGAAACGAGACGAAGGGGGGAGGTAGGCAGCGAAATGAGACGAAGGAGGGTGAGAGAGAGCGAAACAAGTCGAAGGAGGGTGGAAGAGAACGAAACGAGACGAAGGAGGGTGAGAGATAGCGAAACGAGACGCAGGAGGGTGAAAGAGAGCGAAACGAGACGAAGGAGGGTGAAGGAAGGCGAAACGAGACGAAGGAGGGTGGAAGAGAGCGAAACGAGACGAAGGAGGGTGAAAGAGAGCGAATCGAGACGAAGGAAGGTGAAAGAGAGCTAAACGAGATGAAGGAGGGTGAAAGAGAGCGAAACGAGACAAAGGAGGGTGAAAGAGTGCGAAACGAGGCGAACGAAGGTGAAAGAGAGCGAAACGAGACGAAGGAGGGTGAAAGAGAACGAAACGAGACGGAGGAGGGGGAAAGAGAGCGAAACGAGACGAAGGAGGGTGAAAGAAGGCAAAACGAGACGACGGAGGGAGGAAGACAGCGAAACAAGACGATGGAGGGTGAGAGAGAGTGAAACGAGATAAAGTAGGGTGGAAGAGAGCGAAACGAGACGAAGGAGTGTGAGAGATAGCGAAACGAGATGAAGGAGGGTGAAAGAGAGCGAAATGAGACGAAGGAGGGTGAAAGAGAGCGAAACGAGACGAAGGAGGGTGAAGGAAGGCGAAACGAGATGAAGGAGGGTGAAAGAGAGTGAAAAGAGATGAAGGAGGGTGAAAGAGAGCAAAACGAGGCGAAGGAGGGTCAAAGAGAGCGAAACAAGATGAAGGAGGGTGAAAGAGAGCGAAACGAGACAAAGGAGGGTGAAAGAGGCTGAAACGAGACGAAGGAAGGTGGAATAGAGCGAAACGAGAGGAAGGAGGGTGAAAGAGAGCGAAACAAGATGAAGGAGGGTGAAAGAGAGTGAAAAGAGACGAAGGAGGGTGAAAGAGAGCGAAACGAGACGAAGGAGGGTGAAAGACAGCGAAACGAGACGAAGGAGGGTGAAAGAGAGCGAAACGAGACGAAGGAGGGTGAAAAAGAGTGAAACGAGATGAAGGAGGGTGAAAGAGAGCTAAACGAGACGAAGGAGTGTGAAAGAGAGTGAAACGAGACAAAGGAGGGTGAACGAGAGCTAAACGAGACGAAGGAGGGTGAAAGAGAGCGAAACAAAATGAAGGAGAGTGAAAGAGAGTGAAACGAGATGAAGGAGGGTGAAAGAGAGCTAAACGAGATGAAGGAGGGTCAAAGAGAGCGAAACGAGACGAAGGAGGGAAAAGAGAGCGAAACGAAACGAATGAGGGTGAAAGAGATCGAAACAAGACGAAGGAGGGGAAAAGAGAGGGAAACGAGACGAAGGAGGGTAAAAGAGAGCGAAACGAGACGAAGGAGGGTGAAAGAGATCAAAACAAGACGAAGGAGGGGGAAAGAGAGCGAAACGAGACAAAGGAGGGTGAAAGAAGGCGAAACGAGACGATGGAGGGTGAAAGAGAGGGAAACGAGAAGAAGGAGGGTGAAAGAGAACGAAACGAGACGAAGGAGTGTGAAAGAGAGCGAAATGAAACGAAGGATTGTGAAAGACGGAGAAACGAGATAAAGAAGAGTGAAAGAGAGCAAAACGAGACGAAGGAGGGTGAAAGAGAGCGAAACGAGACGAATGAGGGTGGAAGAGAGTGAAACGAGACGACGGAGGGTGAAAGAGAGCGAAATGAGACGAACGAGGGTGAAAGAGAGCAAAACGAGACGAAGGAGGGTCAAAGAGAGCGAAACGAGCCGAATGAGGGTGAAAGAAGGCGAAACGAGATGAAGGAGGGTGAAAGAGAGCGAAACGATACGAAGGAGGGTGAAAGAGAGCGAAACGAGACGATAGAGGGTGAAAGAGAGCGAAACGAGATGAAGGAGGGTGAAAGAGAGCGAAACGAGACGAAGGAGGGTGAAAGAGAGCGAAACGAGACGAAGGAAGGTGATAGAGAGCTAAACGAGATGAAGGAGGGTGAAAGAGAGCGAAACGAGACAAAGGAGTGTGAAAGAATGCGAAACAAGGCGAAGGAACGTGAAAGAGAGCGAAACGAGACGAAGGAGGGTGAAAGAGAACGAAACGAGACGAAGGAGGGGGAAAGTGAGCGAAACGAGACGAAGGAGGGTGAAAGAAGGCAAAACGAGACGAAGGAGGGAGGTAGACAGCGAAACGAGACGCAGGAGGGTGAGAGAGAGCGAAACGAGACGAAGGAGTGTGGAAGAGAGCGAAACGAGACGAAGGAGGGTGAGAGATAGCGAAACGAGATGAAGGAGGGTGAAAGAGAGCAAAACGAGACAAAGGAGGGTGAAAGAGTGCGAAACGAGCCGAAGGAGGGTGAAAGAGCACGAAACGAGACGAAGGAGGGTGGAAGAGAGCGAAACGAGACGAAGGAGGGTGAAAGAGAGCGAAACGAGACGAAGGAGGGTGAAAAAGAGTGAAACGAGACGAAGGAGGGTGTAAGAGAGGTAAACGAGACGAAGGAGGGTGAAAGAGAGCGAAACGAGATGAAGGAGGGTGAAAGAGAGCGAAACGAGACGAAGGAGGGTGAAAGAGAGCGAATCGAGACGAAGGAAGGTGAAAGAGAGCTAAACGAGATGAAGGAGGGTGAAAGAGAGCGAAACGAGTCAAAGGAGGGTGAAAGAGTGCGAAACGAGGCGAAAGAAGGTGAAAGAGAGCGAAACGAGACGAAGGAGGGTGAAAGAGAACGAAACGAGACGAAGGAGGGGGAAAGAGAGCGAAACGAGACGAAGGAGGGTGAAAGAAGGCAAAACGAGACGACGGAGGGAGGAAGACAGCGAAACGAGACGATGGAGGGTGAGAGAGAGTGAAACGAGATAAAGGAGGGTGGAAGAGAGCGAAACGAGACGAAGGAGTGTGAGAGATAGCGAAACGAGATGAAGGAGGGTGAAAGAGAGTGAAATGAGACGAAGGAGGGTGAAAGAGAGCGAAACGAGATGAAGGAGGGTGAAGGAAGGTGAAACGAGACGAAGGAGGGTGAAAGAGAGTGAAAAGAGATGAAGGAGGGTGAAAGAGAGCAAAACGAGGCGAAGGAGGGTCAAAGAGAGCGAAACGAGATGAAGGAGGGTGAAAGAGAGCGAAACGAGACAAAGGAGGGTGAAAGAGGCTGAAACGAGACGAAGGAAGGTGGAAGAGAGCGAAACAAGGGGAAGGAGCGTGAAAGAGAGCGAAACAAGATGAAGGAGGGTGAAAGAGAGTGAAACGAGACGAAGGAGGGTGAAAGAGAGCGAAACGAGACGAAGGAGGGTGAAAGACAGCGAAACGAGACGAAGGAGGGTGAAAGAGAGCGAAACGAGACGAAGGAGGGTGAAAAAGAGTGAAACGAGACGAAGGAGGGTGAAAGAGAGCTAAACGAGACGAAGGAGTGTGAAAGAGAGTGAAACGAGACAAAGGAGGGTGAATGAGAGCTAAACGAGACGAAGGAGGGTGAAAGAGAGCGAAACGAAATGAAGGAGAGTGAAAGAGAGTGAAACGAGACGAAGGAGGGTGAAAGAGAGCTAAACGAGACGAAGGAGGGTCAAAGAGAGCGAAACGAGACGAAGGAGGGAAAAGAGAGCGAAACGAGACAAAGGAGGGTGAAAGAGATCGAAACAAGACGAAGGAGGGGAAAAGAGAGGGAAACGAGACGAAGGAGGGTGAAAGAAGGTGAAACGAGACGATGGAGGGTGAAAGAGAGGGAAACGAGAAGAAGGAGGGTGAAAGAGAACGAAACGAGACGAAGGAGTGTGAAAGAGAGCGAAACGAGTCGAAGGATTGTGAAAGACAGAGAAACGAGATAAAGAAGGGTGAAAGAGAGCAAAACGAGACGAAGGAGGGTGAAAGAGAGCGAAACGAGACGAATGAGGGTGGAAGAGAGTGAAACGAGACGACGGAGGGTGAAAGAGAGCGAAACGAGACGAACGAGGGTGAAAGAGAGCGAAACGAGACGAAGGAGGGTCAAAGAGTGCGAAACGAGCCTAAGGAGGGTGAAAGAGTGCGAAACGAGATGAAGGAGGGTGAAAGAGTGCGAAACGAGACGAAGGAGGGTGAAAGAAAGCGAAACGAGACGATAGAGGGTGAAAGAGAGCGAAACGAGATAAAGGAGGGTGAAAGAGAGCGAAACGAGACGAAGGAGGGTGAAAGAGAGCGAAACGAGACGAAGGAAGGTGAAAGAGAGCTAAACGAGATGAAGGAGGGTGAAAGAGAGCGAAACGAGGCGAAGGAGGGTCAAAGAGAGCGAAACAAGATGAAGGAGGGTGAAAGAGAGCGAAACGAGACAAAGGAGGGTGAAAGAGGCTGAAACGAGACGAAGGAAGGTGGAAGAGAGCGAAACGAGAGGAAGGAGGGTGAAAGAGAGCGAAACAAGATGAAGGAGGGTGAAAGAGAGTGAAAAGAGACGAAGGAGGGTGAAAGAGAGCGAAACGAGACGAAGGAGGGTGAAAGACAGCGAAACGAGACGAAGGAGGGTGAAAGAGAGCGAAACGAGACGAAGGAGGGTGAAAAAGAGTGAAACGAGATGAAGGAGGGTGAAAGAGAGCTAAACGAGACGAAGGAGTGTGAAAGAGAGTGAAACGAGACAAAGGAGGGTGAACGAGAGCTAAACGAGACGAAGGAGGGTGAAAGAGAGCGAAACAAAATGAAGGAGAGTGAAAGAGAGTGAAACGAGACGAAGGAGGGTGAAAGAGAGCTAAACGAGACGAAGGAGGGTCAAAGAGAGCGAAACGAGACGAAGGAGGGAAAAGAGAGCGAAACGAGACGAAGGAGGGTGAAAGAGATCGAACAAGACGAAGGAGGTGAAAAGAGAGGGAAACGAGACGAAGGAGGGTAAAAGAGAGCGAAATGAGACGAAGGAGGGTGAAAGAGATCAAAACAAGACGAAGGAGGGGGAAAGAGAGCGAAACGAGACAAAGGAGGGTGAAAGAAGGCGAAACGAGACGATGGAGGGTGAAAGAGAGGGAAACGAGAAGAAGGAGGGTGAAAGAGAACGAAACGAGACGAAGGAGTGTGAAAGAGAGCGAAATGAGACGAAGGATTGTGAAAGACGGAGAAACGAGATAAAGAAGAGTGAAAGAGAGCAAAACGAGACGAAGGAGGGTGAAAGAGAGCGAAACGAGACGAATGAGGGTGGAAGAGAGTGAAACGAGACGACGGAGGGTGAAAGAGAGCGAAATGAGACGAACGAGGGTGAAAGAGAGCAAAACGAGACGAAGGAGGGTCAAAGAGAGCGAAACGAGCCGAATGAGGGTGAAAGAAGGCGAAACGAGATGAAGGAGGGTGAAAGAGAGCGAAACGATACGAAGGAGGGTGAAAGAGAGCGAAACGAGACGATAGAGGGTGAAAGAGAGCGAAACGAGATGAAGGAGGGTGAAAGAGAGCGAAACGAGACGAAGGAGGGTGAAAGAGAGCGAAACGAGACGAAGGAAGGTGATAGAGAGCTAAACGAGATGAAGGAGGGTGAAAGAGAGCGAAACGAGACAAAGGAGGGTGAAAGAATGCGAAACAAGGCGAAGGAAGGTGAAAGAGAGCGAAACGAGACGAAGGAGGGTGAAAGAGAACGAAACGAGACGAAGGAGGGGGAAAGTGAGCGAAACGAGACGAAGGAGGGTGAAAGAAGGCAAAACGAGACGAAGGAGGGAGGTAGACAGCGAAACGAGACGCAGGAGGGTGAGAGAGAGCGAAACGAGACGAAGGAGTGTGGAAGAGAGCGAAACGAGACGAAGGAGGGTGAGAGATAGCGAAACGAGATGAAGGAGGGTGAAAGAGAGCAAAACGAGACAAAGGAGGGTGAAAGAGTGCGAAACGAGCCGAAGGAGGGTGAAAGAGCACGAAACGAGACGAAGGAGGGTGGAAGAGAGCGAAACGAGACGAAGGAGGGTGAAAGAGAGCGAAACGAGACGAAGGAGGGTGAAAAAGAGTGAAACGAGACGAAGGAGGGTGTAAGAGAGGTAAACGAGACGAAGGAGGGTGAAAGAGAGCGAAACGAGATGAAGGAGGGTGAAAGAGAGCGAAACGAGACGAAGGAGGGTGAAAGAGAGCGAATCGAGACGAAGGAAGGTGAAAGAGAGCTAAACGAGATGAAGGAGGGTGAAAGAGAGCGAAACGAGTCAAAGGAGGGTGAAAGAGTGCGAAACGAGGCGAAAGAAGGTGAAAGAGAGCGAAACGAGACGAAGGAGGGTGAAAGAAAACGAAACGAGACGAAGGAGGGGGAAAGAGAGCGAAACGAGACGAAGGAGGGTGAAAGAAGGCAAAACGAGACGACGGAGGGAGGAAGACAGCGAAACGAGACGATGGAGGGTGAGAGAGAGTGAAACGAGATAAAGGAGGGTGGAAGAGAGCGAAACGAGACGAAGGAGTGTGAGAGATAGCGAAACGAGATGAAGGAGGGTGAAAGAGAGCGAAATGAGACGAAGGAGCGTGAAAGAGAGCGAAACGAGATGAAGGAGGGTGAAGGAAGGTGAAACGAGATGAAGGAGGGTGAAAGAGAGTGAAAAGAGATGAAGGAGGGTGAAAGAGAGCGAAACGAGGCGAAGGAGGGTCAAAGAGAGCGAAACGAGATGAAGGAGGGTGAAAGAGAGCGAAACGAGACAAAGGAGGGTGAAAGAGGCTGAAACGAGACGAAGGAAGGTGGAAGAGAGCGAAACAAGAGGAAGGAGGGTGAAAGAGAGCGAAACAAGATGAAGGAGGGTGAAAGAGAGTGAAACGAGACGAAGGAGGGTGAAAGAGAGTGAAACGTGACGAAGGAGGGTGAAAGAGAGCGAAACGAGACGAAGGAGGGTGAAGGAAGGTGAAACGAGATGAAGGAGGGTGAAAGAGAGTGAAAAGAGATGAAGGAGGGTGAAAGAGAGCGAAACGAGGCGAAGGAGGGTCAAAGAGAGCGAAACGAGATGAAGGAGGGTGAAAGAGAGCGAAACGAGACAAAGGAGGGTGAAAGAGGCTGAAACGAGACGAAGGAAGGTGGAAGAGAGCGAAACAAGAGGAAGGAGGGTGAAAGAGAGCGAAACAAGATGAAGGAGGGTGAAAGAGAGTGAAACGAGACGAAGGAGGGTGAAAGAGAGCGAAACGAGACGAAGGAGGGTGAAAGACAGCGAAACGAGACGAAGGAGGGTGAAAGAGAGCGAAACGAGACGAAGGAGGGTGAAAAAGAGTGAAACGAGACGAAGGAGGGTGAAAGAGAGCTAAACGAGACGAAGGAGTGTGAAAGAGAGTGAAACGAGACAAAGGAGGGTGAACGAGAGCTAAACGAGACGAAGGAGGGTGAAAGAGAGCGAAACGAAATGAAGGAGACTGAAAGAGAGTGAAACGAGACGAAGGAGGGTGAAAGAGAGCTAAACGAGACGAAGGAGGGTCAAAGAGAGCGAAACGAGACGAAGGAGGGAAAAGAGAGCGAAACGAGACAAAGGAGGGTGAAAGAGATCGAAACAAGACGAAGGAGGGGAAAAGAGAGGGAAACGAGACGAAGGAGGGTGAAAGAAGGTGAAACGAGACGATGGAGGGTGAAAGAGAGGGAAACGAGAAGAAGGAGGGTGAAAGAGAACGAAACGAGACGAAGGAGTGTGAAAGAGAGCGAAACGAGTCGAAGGATTGTGAAAGACAGAGAAACGAGATAAAGAAGGGTGAAAGAGAGCAAAACGAGACGAAGGAGGGTGAAAGAGAGCGAAACGTGACGAATGAGGGTGGAAGAGAGTGAAACGAGACGACGGAGGGTGAAAGAGAGCGAAACGAGACGAACGAGGGTGAAAGAGAGCGAAACGAGACGAAGGAGGGTCAAAGAGTGCGAAACGAGCCTAAGGAGGGTGAAAGAGTGCGAAACGAGATGAAGGAGGGTGAAAGAGTGCGAAACGAGACGAAGGAGGGTGAAAGAAAGCGAAACGAGACGATAGAGGGTGAAAGAGAGCGAAACGAGATAAAGGAGGGTGAAAGAGAGCGAAACGAGACGAAGGAGGGTGAAAGAGAGCGAAACGAGACGAAGGAAGGTGAAAGAGAGCTAAACGAGATGAAGGAGGGTGAAAGAGAGCGAAACGAGACGAAGGAGGGTGAAAGAGAACGAAACGAGACGAAGGAGGGGCAAAGTGAGCAAAACGTGACGAAGGAGGGTGAAAGAAGGCGAAACGAGACGAAGGGGGGAGGTAGGCAGCGAAATGAGACGAAGGAGGGTGAGAGAGAGCGAAACAAGACGAAGGAGGGTGGAAGAGAACGAAACGAGACGAAGGAGGGTGAGAGATAGCGAAACGAGACGACGGAGGGAGGAAGACAGCGAAACGAGACGATGGAGGGTGAGAGAGAGTGAAACGAGATAAAGGAGGGTGGAAGAGAGCGAAACGAGACGAAGGAGTGTGAGAGATAGCGAAACGAGATGAAGGAGGGTGAAAGAGAGCGAAATGAGACGAAGGAGGGTGACAGAGAGCGAAACGAGACGAAGGAGGGTGAAGGAAGGCGAAACGAGACGAAGGAGGGTGAAAGAGAGTGAAAAGAGATGAAGGAGGGTGAAAGAGAGCAAAACGAGGCGAAGGAGGGTCAAAGAGAGCGAAACAAGATGAAGGAGGGTGAAAGAGAGCGAAACGAGACAAAGGAGGGTGAAAGAGGCTGAAACGAGACGAAGGAAGGTGGAAGAGAGCGAAACGAGAGGAAGGAGGGTGAAAGAGAGCGAAACAAGATGAAGGAGGGTGAAAGAGAGTGAAACGAGACGAAGGAGGGTGAAAGAGAGCGAAACGAGACGAAGGAGGGTGAAAGACAGCGAAACGAGACGAAGGAGGGTGAAAGAGAGCGAAACGAGACGAAGGAGGGTGAAAAAGTGTGAAACGAGATGAAGGAGGGTGAAAGAGAGCTAAACGAGACGAAGGAGTGTGAAAGAGAGTGAAACGAGACAAAGGAGGGTGAACGAGAGCTAAACGAGACGAAGGAGGGTGAAAGAGAGCGAAACAAAATGAAGGAGAGTGAAAGAGAGTGAAACGAGACGAAGGAGGGTGAAAGAGAGCTAAACGAGACGAAGGAGGGTCAAAGAGAGCGAAACGAGACGAAGGAGGGAAAAGAGAGCGAAACGAGACGAAGGAGGGTGAAAGAGATCAAACAAGACGAAGGAGGGGAAAAGAGAGGGAAACGAGACGAAGGAGGGTAAAAGAGAGCGAAACGAGACGAAGGAGGGTGAAAGAGATCAAAACAAGACGAAGGAGGGGGAAAGAGAGCGAAACGAGACAAAGGAGGGTGAAAGAAGGCGAAACGAGACGATGGAGGGTGAAAGAGAGGGAAACGAGAAGAAGGAGGGTGAAAGAGAACGAAACGAGACGAAGGAGTGTGAAAGAGAGCGAAATGAGACGAAGGATTGTGAAAGACGGAGAAACGAGATAAAGAAGAGTGAAAGAGAGCAAAACGAGACGAAGGAGGGTGAAAGAGAGCGAAACGAGACGAATGAGGGTGGAAGAGAGTGAAACGAGACGACGGAGGGTGAAAGAGAGCGAAACGAGATGAAGGAGGGTGAAAGAGAGTGAAACGAGACGAAGGAGGGTGAAAGAGAGCTAAACGAGATGAAGGAGGGTGAAAGAGAGCGAAACGAGTCAAAGGAGGGTGAAAGAGTGCGAAACGAGGCGAAAGAAGGTGAAAGAGAGCGAAACGAGACGAAGGAGGGTGAAAGAGAACGAAACGAGACGAAGGAGGGGGAAAGAGAGCGAAACGAGACGAAGGAGGGTGAAAGAAGGCAAAACGAGACGACGGAGGGAGGAAGACAGCGAAACGAGACGATGGAGGGTGAGAGAGAGTGAAACGAGATAAAGGAGGGTGGAAGAGAGCGAAACGAGACGAAGGAGTGTGAGAGATAGCGAAACGAGATGAAGGAGGGTGAAAGAGAGCGAAATGAGACGAAGGAGGGTGAAAGAGAGCGAAACGAGATGAAGGAGGGTGAAGGAAGGCGAAACGAGACGAAGGAGGGTGAAAGAGAGTGAAAAGAGATGAAGGAGGGTGAAAGAGAGCGAAACGAGGCGAAGGAGGGTCAAAGAGAGCGAAACGAGATGAAGGAGGGTGAAAGAGAGCGAAACGAGACAAAGGAGGGTGAAAGAGGCTGAAACGAGACGAAGGAAGGTGAAAGAGAGCTAAACGAGACGAAGGAGTGTGAAAGAGAGTGAAACGAGACAAAGGAGGGTGAACGAGAGCTAAACGAGACGAAGGAGGGTGAAAGAGAGCGAAACGAAATGAAGGAGAGTGAAAGAGAGTGAAACGAGACGAAGGAGGGTGAAAGAGAGCTAAACGAGACGAAGGAGGGTCAAAGAGAGCGAAACGAGACGAAGGAGGGAAAAGAGAGCGAAACGAGACAAAGGAGGGTGAAAGAGATCGAAACAAGACGAAGGAGGGGAAAAGAGAGGGAAACGAGACGAAGGAGGGTGAAAGAAGGTGAAATGAGACGATGGAGGGTGAAAGAGAGGGAAACGAGAAGAAGGAGGGTGAAAGAGAACGAAACGAGACGAAGGAGTGTGAAAGAGAGCGAAACGAGTCGAAGGATTGTGAAAGACAGAGAAACGAGATAAAGAAGGGTGAAAGAGAGCAAAACGAGACGAAGGAGGGTGAAAGAGAGCGAAACGAGACGAATGAGGGTGGAAGAGAGTGAAACGAGACGACGGAGGGTGAAAGAGAGCGAAACAAGACGAACGAGGGTGAAAGAGAGCGAAACGAGACGAAGGAGGGTCAAGGAGTGCGAAACGAGCCTAAGGAGGGTGAAAGAGTGCGAAACGAGATGAAGGAGGGTGAAAGAGTGCGAAACGAGACGAAGGAGGGTGAAAGAAAGCGAAACGAGACGATAGAGGGTGAAAGAGAGCGAAACGAGATAAAGGAGGGTGAAAGAGAGCGAAACGAGACGAAGGAGGGTGAAAGAGAGCTAAACGAGATGAAGGAGGGTGAAAGAGAGCGAAACGAGACAAAGGAGGGTGAAAGAATGCGAAACGAGGCGAAGGAAGGTGAAAGAGAGCGAAACGAGACGAAGGAGGGTGAAAGAGAACGAAACGAGACGAAGGAGGGGCAAAGTGAGCAAAACGAGACGAAGGAGGGTGAAAGAAGGCGAAACGAGACGAAGAGGGGAGGTAGGCAGCGAAATGAGACGAAGGAGGGTGAGAGAGAGCGAAACAAGACGAAGGAGGGTGGAAGAGAACGAAACGAGACGAAGGAGGGTGAGAGATAGCGAAACGAGACGCAGGAGGGTGAAAGAGAGCGAAACGAGACGAAGGAGGGTGAAGGAAGGCGAAACGAGACGAAGGAGGGTGGAAGAGAGCGAAACGAGACGAAGGAGGGTGAAAGAGAGCGAATCGAGACGAAGGAAGGTGAAAGAGAGCTAAACGAGATGAAGGAGGGTGAAAGAGAGCGAAACGAGACAAAGGAGGGTGAAAGAGTGCGAAACGAGGCGAACGAAGGTGAAAGGGAGCGAAACGAGACGAAGGAGGGTGAAAGAGAACGAAACGAGACGAAGGAGGGGGAAAGAGAGCGAAACGAGACGAAGGAGGGTGAAAGAAGGCAAAACGAGACGACCGAGGGAGGAAGACAGCGAAACGAGACGATGGAGGGTGAGAGAGAGTGAAACGAGATAAAGGAGGGTGGAAGAGAGCGAAACGAGACGAAGGAGTGTGAGAGATAGCGAAACGAGATGAAGGAGGGTGAAAGAGAGCGAAATGAGACGAAGGAGGGTGAAAGAGAGCGAAACGAGACGAAGGAGGGTGAAGGAAGGCGAAACGAGACGAAGGAGGGTGAAAGAGAGTGAAAAGAGATGAAGGAGGGTGAAAGAGAGCGAAACGAGGCGAAGGAGGGTCAAAGAGAGCGAAACAAGATGAAGGAGGGTGAAAGAGAGCGAAACGAGACAAAGGAGGGTGAAAGAGGCTGAAACGAGACGAAGGAAGGTGGAAGAGAGCGAAACGAGAGGAAGGAGGGTGAAAGAGAGCGAAACAAGATGAAGGAGGGTGAAAGAGAGTGAAACGAGACGAAGGAGGGTGAAAGAGAGCGAAACGAGACGAAGGAGGGTGAAAGAGAGTGAAACGAGACAAAGGAGGGTGAACGAGAGCTAAACGAGACGAAGGAGGGTGAAAGAGAGCGAAACAAAATGAAGGAGAGTGAAAGAGAGTGAAACGAGACGAAGGAGGGTGAAAGAGAGCTAAACGAGACGAAGGAGGGTCAAAGAGAGCGAAACGAGACGAAGGAGGGAAAAGAGAGCGAAACGAGACGAAGGAGGGTGAAAGAGATCAAACAAGACGAAGGAGGGGAAAAGAGAGGGAAACGAGACGAAGGAGGGTAAAAGAGAGCGAAACGAGACGAAGGAGGGTGAAAGAGATCAAAACAAGACGAAGGAGGGGGAAAGAGAGCGAAACGAGACAAAGGAGGGTGAAAGAAGGCGAAACGAGACGATGGAGGGTGAAAGAGAGGGAAACGAGAAGAAGGAGGGTGAAAGAGAACGAAACGAGACGAAGGAGTGTGAAAGAGAGCGAAATGAGACGAAGGATTGTGAAAGACGGAGAAACGAGATAAAGAAGAGTGAAAGAGAGCAAAACGAGACGAAGGAGGGTGAAAGAGAGCGAAACGAGACGAATGAGGGTGGAAGAGAGTGAAACGAGACGACGGAGGGTGAAAGAGAGCGAAACGAGATGAAGGAGGGTGAAAGAGAGTGAAACGAGACGAAGGAGGGTGAAAGAGAGCTAAACGAGATGAAGGAGGGTGAAAGAGAGCGAAACGAGTCAAAGGAGGGTGAAAGAGTGCGAAACGAGGCGAAAGAAGGTGAAAGAGAGCGAAACGAGACGAAGGAGGGTGAAAGAGAACGAAACGAGACGAAGGAGGGGGAAAGAGAGCGAAACGAGACGAAGGAGGGTGAAAGAAGGCAAAACGAGACGACGGAGGGAGGAAGACAGCGAAACGAGACGATGGAGGGTGAGAGAGAGTGAAACGAGATAAAGGAGGGTGGAAGAGAGCGAAACGAGACGAAGGAGTGTGAGAGATAGCGAAACGAGATGAAGGAGGGTGAAAGAGAGCGAAATGAGACGAAGGAGGGTGAAAGAGAGCGAAACGAGATGAAGGAGGGTGAAGGAAGGCGAAACGAGACGAAGGAGGGTGAAAGAGAGTGAAAAGAGATGAAGGAGGGTGAAAGAGAGCGAAACGAGGCGAAGGAGGGTCAAAGAGAGCGAAACGAGATGAAGGAGGGTGAAAGAGAGCGAAACGAGACAAAGGAGGGTGAAAGAGGCTGAAACGAGACGAAGGAAGGTGAAAGAGAGCTAAACGAGACGAAGGAGTGTGAAAGAGAGTGAAACGAGACAAAGGAGGGTGAACGAGAGCTAAACGAGACGAAGGAGGGTGAAAGAGAGCGAAACGAAATGAAGGAGAGTGAAAGAGAGTGAAACGAGACGAAGGAGGGTGAAAGAGAGCTAAACGAGACGAAGGAGGGTCAAAGAGAGCGAAACGAGACGAAGGAGGGAAAAGAGAGCGAAACGAGACAAAGGAGGGTGAAAGAGATCGAAACAAGACGAAGGAGGGGAAAAGAGAGGGAAACGAGACGAAGGAGGGTGAAAGAAGGTGAAATGAGACGATGGAGGGTGAAAGAGAGGGAAACGAGAAGAAGGAGGGTGAAAGAGAACGAAACGAGACGAAGGAGTGTGAAAGAGAGCGAAACGAGTCGAAGGATTGTGAAAGACAGAGAAACGAGATAAAGAAGGGTGAAAGAGAGCAAAACGAGACGAAGGAGGGTGAAAGAGAGCGAAACGAGACGAATGAGGGTGGAAGAGAGTGAAACGAGACGACGGAGGGTGAAAGAGAGCGAAACAAGACGAACGAGGGTGAAAGAGAGCGAAACGAGACGAAGGAGGGTCAAGGAGTGCGAAACGAGCCTAAGGAGGGTGAAAGAGTGCGAAACGAGATGAAGGAGGGTGAAAGAGTGCGAAACGAGACGAAGGAGGGTGAAAGAAAGCGAAACGAGACGATAGAGGGTGAAAGAGAGCGAAACGAGATAAAGGAGGGTGAAAGAGAGCGAAACGAGACGAAGGAGGGTGAAAGAGAGCTAAACGAGATGAAGGAGGGTGAAAGAGAGCGAAACGAGACAAAGGAGGGTGAAAGAATGCGAAACGAGGCGAAGGAAGGTGAAAGAGAGCGAAACGAGACGAAGGAGGGTGAAAGAGAACGAAACGAGACGAAGGAGGGGCAAAGTGAGCAAAACGAGACGAAGGAGGGTGAAAGAAGGCGAAACGAGACGAAGAGGGGAGGTAGGCAGCGAAATGAGACGAAGGAGGGTGAGAGAGAGCGAAACAAGACGAAGGAGGGTGGAAGAGAACGAAACGAGACGAAGGAGGGTGAGAGATAGCGAAACGAGACGCAGGAGGGTGAAAGAGAGCGAAACGAGACGAAGGAGGGTGAAGGAAGGCGAAACGAGACGAAGGAGGGTGGAAGAGAGCGAAACGAGACGAAGGAGGGTGAAAGAGAGCGAATCGAGACGAAGGAAGGTGAAAGAGAGCTAAACGAGATGAAGGAGGGTGAAAGAGAGCGAAACGAGACAAAGGAGGGTGAAAGAGTGCGAAACGAGGCGAACGAAGGTGAAAGGGAGCGAAACGAGACGAAGGAGGGTGAAAGAGAACGAAACGAGACGAAGGAGGGGGAAAGAGAGCGAAACGAGACGAAGGAGGGTGAAAGAAGGCAAAACGAGACGACCGAGGGAGGAAGACAGCGAAACGAGACGATGGAGGGTGAGAGAGAGTGAAACGAGATAAAGGAGGGTGGAAGAGAGCGAAACGAGACGAAGGAGTGTGAGAGATAGCGAAACGAGATGAAGGAGGGTGAAAGAGAGCGAAATGAGACGAAGGAGGGTGAAAGAGAGCGAAACGAGACGAAGGAGGGTGAAGGAAGGCGAAACGAGACGAAGGAGGGTGAAAGAGAGTGAAAAGAGATGAAGGAGGGTGAAAGAGAGCGAAACGAGGCGAAGGAGGGTCAAAGAGAGCGAAACAAGATGAAGGAGGGTGAAAGAGAGCGAAACGAGACAAAGGAGGGTGAAAGAGGCTGAAACGAGACGAAGGAAGGTGGAAGAGAGCGAAACGAGAGGAAGGAGGGTGAAAGAGAGCGAAACAAGATGAAGGAGGGTGAAAGAGAGTGAAACGAGACGAAGGAGGGTGAAAGAGAGCGAAACGAGACGAAGGAGGGTGAAAGACAGCGAAACGAGACGAAGGAGGGTGAAAGAGAGCGAAACGAGACGAAGGAGGGTGAAAAAGAGTGAAACGAGACGAAGGAGGGTGAAAGAGAGCTAAACGAGACGAAGGAGTGTGAAAGAGAGTGAAACGAGACAAAGGAGGGTGAACGAGAGCTAAAAGAGACGAAGGAGGGTGAAAGAGAGCGAAACGAAATGAAGGAGAGTGAAAGAGAGTGAAACGAGACGAAGGAGGGTGAAAGAGAGCTAAACGAGACGAAGGAGGGTCAAAGAGAGCGAAACGAGACGAAGGAGGGAAAAGAGAGCGAAACGAGACAAAGGAGGGTAAAGAGATCGAAACAAGACGAAGGAGGGGAAAAGAGAGGGAAACGAGACGAAGGAGGGTGAAAGAAGGTGAAACGAGACGATGGAGGGTGAAAGAGAGGGAAACGAGAAGAAGGAGGGTGAAAGAGAACGAAACGAGACGAAGGAGTGTGAAAGAGAGCGAAACGAGTCGAAGGATTGTGAAAGACAGAGAAACGAGATAAAGAAGGGTGAAAGAGAGCAAAACGAGACGAAGGAGGGTGAAAGAGAGCGAAACGAGACGAATGAGGGTGGAAGAGAGTGAAACGAGACGACGGAGGGTGAAAGAGAGCGAAACGAGACGAACGAGGGTGAAAGAGAGCGAAACGAGACGAAGGAGGGTCAAGGAGTGCGAAACGAGCCTAAGGAGGGTGAAAGAGTGCGAAACGAGATGAAGGAGGGTGAAAGAGTGCGAAACGAGACGAAGGAGGGTGAAAGAAAGCGAAACGAGACGATAGAGGGTGAAAGAGAGCGAAACGAGATAAAGGAGGGTGAAAGAGAGCGAAACGAGACGAAGGAGGGTGAAAGAGAGCGAAACGAGACGAAGGAAGGTGAAAGAGAGCTAAACGAGATGAAGGAGGGTGAAAGAGAGCGAAACGAGACAAAGGAGGGTGAAAGAATGCGAAACGAGGCGAAGGAAGGTGAAAGAGAGCGAAACGAGACGAAGGAGGGTGAAAGAGAACGAAACGAGACGAAGGAGGGGCAAAGTGAGCAAAACGAGATGAAGGAGGGTGAAAGAAGGCGAAACGAGACGAAGAGGGGAGGTAGGCAACGAAATGAGACGAAGGAGGGTGAGAGAGAGCGAAACAAGACGAAGGAGGGTGGAAGAGAACGAAACGAGACGAAGGAGGGTGAGAGATAGCGAAACGAGACGCAGGAGGGTGAAAGAGAGCGAAACGAGACGAAGGAGGGTGAAGGAAGGCGAAACGAGACGAAGGAGGGTGGAAGAGAGCGAAACGAGACGAAGGAGGGTGAAAGAGAGCGAATCGAGACGAAGGAAGGTGAAAGAGAGCTAAACGAGATGAAGGAGGGTGAAAGAGAGCGAAACGAGACAAAGGAGGGTGAAAGAGTGCGAAACGAGGCGAACGAAGGTGAAAGAGAGCGAAACGAGACGAAGGAGGGTGAAAGAGAACGAAACGAGACGAAGGAGGGGGAAAGAGAGCGAAACGAGACGAAGGAGGGTGAAAGAAGGCAAAACGAGACGACGGAGGGAGGAAGACAGCGAAACGAGATGATGGAGGGTGAGAGAGAGTGAAACGAGATAAAGGAGGGTGGAAGAGAGCGAAACGAGACGAAGGAGTGTGAGAGATAGCGAAACGAGATGAAGGAGGGTGAAAGAGAGCGAAATGAGACGAAGGAGGGTGAAAGAGAGCGAAACGAGACGAAGGAGGGTGAAGGAAGGCGAAACGAGACGAAGGAGGGTGAAAGAGAGTGAAAAGAGATGAAGGAGGGTGAAAGAGAGCGAAACGAGGCGAAGGAGGGTCAAAGAGAGCGAAACAAGATGAAGGAGGGTGAAAGAGAGCGAAACGAGACAAAGGAGGGTGAAAGAGGCTGAAACGAGACGAAGGAAGGTGGAAGAGAGCGAAACGAGAGGAAGGAGGGTGAAAGAGAGCGAAACAAGATGAAGGAGGGTGAAAGAGAGTGAAACGAGACGAAGGAGGGTGAAAGAGAGCGAAACGAGACGAAGGAGGGTGAAAGACAGCGAAACGAGACGAAGGAGGGTGAAAGAGAGCGAAACGAGACGAAGGAGGGTGAAAAAGAGTGAAACGAGATGAAGGAGGGTGAAAGAGAGCTAAACGAGACGAAGGAGTGTGAAAGAGAGTGAAACGAGACAAAGGAGGGTGAACGAGAGCTAAACGAGACGAAGGAGGGTGAAAGAGAGTGAAACAAAATGAAGGAGAGTGAAAGAGAGTGAAACGAGACGAAGGAGGGTGAAAGAGAGCTAAACGAGACGAAGGAGGGTCAAAGAGAGCGAAACGAGACGAAGGAGGGAAAAGAGAGCGAAACGAGACGAAGGAGGGTGAAAGAGATCGAAACAAGACGAAGGAGGGGAAAAGAGAGGGAAACGAGACGAAGGAGGGTAAAAGAGAGCGAAACGAGACGAAGGAGGGTGAAAGAGATCAAAACAAGACGAAGGAGGGGGAAAGAGAGCGAAACGAGACAAAGGAGGGTGAAAGAAGGCGAAACGAGACGATGGAGGGTGAAAGAGAGGGAAACGAGAAGAAGGAGGGTAAAAGAGAACGAAACGAGACGAAGGAGTGTGAAAGAGAGCGAAATGAGACGAAGGATTGTGAAAGACGGAGAAACGAGATAAAGAAGAGTGAAAGAGAGCAAAACGAGACGAAGGAGGGTGAAAGAGAGCGAAACGAGACGAATGAGGGTGGAAGAGAGTGAAACGAGACGACGGAGGGTGAAAGAGAGCGAAATGAGACGAACGAGGGTGAAAGAGAGCAAAACGAGACGAAGGAGGGTCAAAGAGAGCGAAACGAGCCGAATGAGGGTGAAAGAAGGCGAAACGAGATGAAGGAGGGTGAAAGAGAGCGAAACGATACGAAGGAGGGTGAAAGAGAGCGAAACGAGACGATAGAGGGTGAAAGAGAGCAAAACGAGATGAAGGAGGGTGAAAGAGAGCGAAACGAGACGAAAGAGGGTGAAAGAGAGCGAAACGAGACGAAGGAAGGTGATAGAGAGCTAAACGAGATGAAGGAGGGTGAAAGAGAGCGAAACGAGACAAAGGAGGGTGAAAGAATGCGAAACAAGGCGAAGGAAGGTGAAAGAGAGCGAAACGAGACGAAGGAGGGTGAAAGAGAACGAAACGAGACGAAGGAGGGGGAAAGTGAGCGAAACGAGACGAAGGAGGGTGAAAGAAGGCAAAACGAGACGAAGGAGGGAGGTAGACAGCGAAACGAGACGCAGGAGGGTGAGAGAGAGCGAAACGAGACGAAGGAGTGTGGAAGAGAGCGAAACGAGACGAAGGAGGGTGAGAGATAGCGAAACGAGACGAAGGAGGGTGAAAGAGAGCGAAACGAGACGAAGGAGGGTGATAGAGAGCGAAACGAGACGAAGGAGGGTGAAGGAAGGCGAAACGAGACGAAGGAGGGTGGAAGAGAGCGAAACGAGACGAAGGAGGGTGAAAGAGAGTGAAAAGAGCCGAAGGAGGGTGAAGGAGAGCGAAACGAGGCGAAGGAGGGTGAAAGAGAGCGAAACGAGAGGAAGGAGGGTGAGGGAGAGCGAAACGAAATGAAGGAGGGTGAAAGAGAGTGAAACGAGACGAAGGAGGGTGAAAGAGGGCGAAACGAGACGAAGGAGGGTGAAAGAGAGCGAAACGAGAGGAAGGAGGGTGAAAGAGAGTGAAACGAGGCGAAGGAGGGTGGAAGAGAGCGAAACGAGAGGAAGGAGGGTGAGGGATAGCGAAACGAGATGAAGGAGGGTGGAAGAGAGTGAAACGAGACGACGGAGGGTGAAAGAGAGCGAAATGAGACGAACGAGGGTGAAAGAGAGCAAAACGAGACGAAGGAGGGTCAAAGAGAGCGAAACGAGCCGAATGAGGGTGAAAGAAGGCGAAACGAGATGAAGGAGGGTGAAAGAGAGCGAAACGATACGAAGGAGGGTGAAAGAGAGCGAAACGAGACGATAGAGGGTGAAAGAGAGCGAAACGAGATGAAGGAGGGTGAAAGAGAGCGAAACGAGACGAAGGAGGGTGAAAGAGAGCGAAACGAGACGAAGGAAGGTGATAGAGAGCTAAACGAGATGAAGGAGGGTGAAAGAGAGCGAAACGAGACAAAGGAGGGTGAAAGAATGCGAAACAAGGCGAAGGAAGGTGAAAGAGAGCGAAACGAGACGAAGGAGGGTGAAAGAGAACGAAACGAGACGAAGGAGGGGGAAAGTGAGCGAAACGAGACGAAGGAGGGTGAAAGAAGGCAAAACGAGACGAAGGAGGGAGGTAGACAGCGAAACGAGACGCAGGAGGGTGAGAGAGAGCGAAACGAGACGAAGGAGTGTGGAAGAGAGCGAAACGAGACGAAGGAGGGTGAGAGATAGCGAAACGAGACGAAGGAGGGTGAAAGAGAGTGAAAAGAGACGAAGGAGGGTGAAGGAGAGCGAAACGAGGCGAAGGAGGGTGAAAGAGAGCGAAACGAGAGGAAGGAGGGTGAGGGAGAGCGAAACGAGATGAAGGAGGGTGAAAGAGAGTGAAACGAGACGAAGGAGGGTGAAAGAGGGCGAAACGAGACGAAGGAGGGTGAAAGAGAGCGAAACGAGAGGAAGGAGGGTGAAAGAGAGTGAAACGAGGCGAAGGAGGGTGGAAGAGAGCGAAACGAGAGGAAGGAGGGTGAGGGAGAGCGAAACGAGATGAAGGAGGGTGAAAGAGAGTGAAACGAGAAGAAGGAGGGTGAAAGAGAGCGAAACGAGACGAAGGAGGGTGAAAGAGAGCGAAACGAGACGAAGGAGGGTGAAAGAGAGTGAAACGAGGCGAAGGAATGTGAAAGAGAGCGAACCGAAACGAATGAGGTTGGAAGAGAGCGATACGAGACGAAGGAGCATGAAAGAGAGCGAAACGAGATGAAGGAGGGTGAAAGAGAGCGAAACGAGACGAAGGAGGGTGAAAAAGAGTGAAACGAGACGAAGGAGGGTGAAACAGAGCTAATCGAGACGGAGGAGGGTGAAAGAGAGCGAAACGAGATGTAGGAGGGTGAAAGAGAGGGAAACGAGACGAAGGAGGGTGAAAGAGAGCCAAACGAGACGAAGGAACCTGAAAGAGAGCTAAACGAGATGAAGGAGGGTGAAAGATAACGAAACGAGACAAAGGAGGGTGAAAGCGAGCGAAACGAGGCGAAGGAAGGTGAAAGAGAGCGAAACGAGACGAAGGAGGGTGAAAGAGAACGAAACGAGATGAAGGAGGGGGAAAGAGAGCGAAACGAGACGAAGGAGGGTGAAAGAAGGTGAAACGAGACGAAGGAGGGAGGAAGACAGCGAAACGAGACGAAGGAGGGTGAGAGAGAGCGAAACGAGACGAAGGAGGGTGGAAGAGAGCGAAACAAGACGAAGGAGGGTGAGAGATAGCGAAACGAGAGGTAGGAGGGTGAAAGAGAGTGAAACGAGACAAAGGAGGGTGAAACAGAGCGAAACAAGACGAAGGAGGGTGAAGGTGGGCGAAACGAGACGAAGGAGCGTCAAAGAGAGCGAAACGAGATGAAGGAGGGTGAAAGAGAGCAAAACGAGACAAAGGAGGGTGAAAGAGTGCGAAACGAGCCGAAGGAGGGTGAAAGAGCACGAAACGAGACGAAGGAGGGTGGAAGAGAGCGAAACGAGACGAAGGAGGGTGAAAGAGAGCGAAACGAGACGAAGGTGGGTGAAAAAGAGTGAAACGAGACGAAGGAGGGTGTAAGAGAGGTAAACGAGACGAAGGAGGGTGAAAGAGAGCGAAACGAGATGAAGGAGGGTGAAAGAGAGCGAAACGAGACGAAGGAAGGTGAAAGAGAGCTAAACGAGATGAAGGAGGGTGAAAGAGAGCGAAACGAGACAAAGGAGGGTGAAAGAGTGCGAAACGAGGCGAAAGAAGGTGAAAGAGAGCGAAACGAGACGAAGGAGGGTGAAAGAGAACGAAACGAGACGAAGGAGGGGGAAAGAGAGCGAAACGAGACGAAGGAGGGTGAAAGAAGGCAAAACGAGACGACGGAGGGAGGAAGACAGCGAAACGAGACGATGGAGGTTGAGAGAGAGTGAAACGAGATAAAGGAAGGTGGAAGAGAGCGAAACGAGACGAAGGAGTGTGAGAGATAGCGAAACGAGATGAAGGAGGGTGAAAGAGAGCGAAATGAGACGAAGGAGGGTGAAAGAGAGCGAAACGAGACGAAGGAGGGTGAAGGAAGGCGAAACGAGACGAAGGAGGGTGAAAGAGAGTGAAAAGAGATGAAGGAGGGTGAAAGAGAGCGAAACGAGGCGAAGGAGGGTCAAAGAGAGCGAAACGAGATGAAGGAAGGTGAAAGAAAGCGAAACGAGACAAAGGAGGGTGAAAGAGGCTGAAACGTGACGAAGGAAGGTGGAAGAGAGCGAAACGAGAGGAAGGAGGGTGAAAGAGAGCGAAACAAGATGAAGGAGGGTGAAAGAGAGTGAAACGAGACGAAGGAGGGTGAAAGAGAGCGAAACGAGACGAAGGAGGGTGAAAGACAGCGAAACGAGACGAAGGAGGGTGAAAGAGAGCGAAACGAGACGAAGGAGGGTGAAAAAGAGTGAAACGAGACGAAGGAGGGTGAAAGAGAGCTAAACGAGACGAAGGAGTGTGAAAGAGAGTGAAACGAGACAAAGGAGGGTGAACGAGAGCTAAACGAGACGAAGGAGGGTGAAAGAGAGCGAAACGAAATGAAGGAGAGTGAAAGAGAGTGAAACGAGACGAAGGAGGGTGAAAGAGAGCTAAACGAGACGAAGGAGGGTCAAAGAGAGCGAAACGAGACGAAGGAGGGAAAAGAGAGCGAAACGAGACAAAGGAGGGTGAAAGAGATCGAAACAAGACGAAGGAGGGGAAAAGAGAGGGAAACGAGACGATGGAGGGTGAAAGAAGGTGAAACGAGACGATGGAGGGTGAAAGAGAGTGAAACGAGAAGAAGGAGGGTGAAAGAGAACGAAACGAGACGAAGGAGTGTGAAAGAGAGCGAAACGAGTCGAAGGATTGTGAAAGACAGAGAAACGAGATAAAGAAGGGTGAAAGAGAGCAAAACGAGACGAAGGAGGGTGAAAGAGAGCGAAACGAGACGAATGAGGGTGGAAGAGAGTGAAACGAGACGACGGAGGGTGAAAGAGAGCGACACGAGACGAACGAGGGTGAAAGAGAGCGAAACGAGACGAAGGAGGGTCAAAGAGTGCGAAACGAGCCTAAGGAGGGTGAAAGAGTGCGAAACGAGATGAAGGAGGGTGAAAGAGTGCGAAACGAGATGAAGGAGGGTGAAAGAGAGCGAAACGAGACGAAGGAAGGTGGAAGAGAGTGAAACGAGACGACGGAGGGTGAAAGAGAGCGAAACGAGACGAACGAGGGTGAAAGAGAGCGAAACGAGACGAAGGAGGGTCAAAGAGTGCGAAACGAGCCTAAGGAGGGTGAAAGAGTGCGAAACGAGATGAAGGAGGGTGAAGGAGTGCGAAACGAGATGAAGGAGGGTGAAAGAGAGCGAAACGAGACGAAGGAAGGTGAAAGAGAGCTAAACGAGATGAAGGAGGGTGAAAGAGAGCGAAACGAGATGAAGGAGGGTGAAAGAGAGCGAAACGAGACGAAGGAAGGTGAAAGAGAGCTAAACGAGATGAAGGAGGGTGAAAGAGAGCGAAACGAGACAAAGGAGGGTGAAAGAGTGCGAAACGAGGCGAAAGAAGGTGAAAGAGAGCGAAACGAGACGAAGGAGGGTGAAAGAGAACGAAACGAGACGAAGGAGGGGGAAAGAGAGCGAAACGAGACGAAGGAGGGTGAAAGAAGGCAAAACGAGACGACGGAGGGAGGAAGACAGCGAAACGAGACGATGGAGGGTGAGAGAGAGTGAAACGAGATAAAGGAGGGTGGAAGAGAGCGAAACGAGACGAAGGAGTGTGAGAGATAGCGAAACGAGATGAAGGAGGGTGAAAGAGAGCGAAATGAGACGAAGGAGGGTGAAAGAGAGCGAAACGAGACGAAGGAGGGTGAAGGAAGGCGAAACGAGACGAAGGAGGGTGAAAGAGAGTGAAAAGAGATGAAGGAGGGTGAAAGAGAGCGAAACGAGGCGAAGGAGGGTCAAAGAGAGCGAAACGAGATGAAGGAGGGTGAAAGAAAGCGAAACGAGACAAAGGAGGGTGATAGAGGCTGAAACGTGACGAAGGAAGGTGGAAGAGAGCGAAACGAGAGGAAGGAGGGTGAAAGAGAGCGAAACAAGATGAAGGAGGGTGAAAGAGAGTGAAACGAGACGAAGGAGGGTGAAAGAGAGCGAAACGAGACGAAGGAGGGTGAAAGACAGCGAAACGAGACGAAGGAGGGTGAAAGAGAGCGAAACGAGACGAAGGAGGGTGAAAAAGAGTGAAACGAGACGAAGGAGGGTGAAAGAGAGCTAAACGAGACGAAGGAGTGTGAAAGAGAGTGAAACGAGACAAAGGAGGGTGAACGAGAGCTAAACGAGACGAAGGAGGGTGAAAGAGAGCGAAACGAAATGAAGGAGAGTGAAAGAGAGTGAAACGAGACGAAGGAGGGTGAAAGAGAGCTAAACGAGACGAAGGAGGGTCAAAGAGAGCGAAACGAGACGAAGGAGGGAAAAGAGAGCGAAACGAGACAAAGGAGGGTGAAAGAGATCGAAACAAGACGAAGGAGGGGAAAAGAGAGGGAAACGAGACGATGGAGGGTGAAAGAAGGTGAAACGAGACGATGGAGGGTGAAAGAGAGTGAAACGAGAAGAAGGAGGGTGAAAGAGAACGAAACGAGACGAAGGAGTGTGAAAGAGAGCGAAACGAGTCGAAGGATTGTGAAAGACAGAGAAACGAGATAAAGAAGGGTGAAAGAGAGCAAAACGAGACGAAGGAGGGTGAAAGAGAGCGAAATGAGACGAATGAGGGTGGAAGAGAGTGAAACGAGACGACGGAGGGTGAAAGAGAGCGAAACGAGACGAACGAGGGTGAAAGAGAGCGAAACGAGACGAAGGAGGGTCAAAGAGTGCGAAACGAGCCTAAGGAGGGTGAAAGAGTGCGAAACGAGATGAAGGAGGGTGAAAGAGTGCGAAACGAGACGAAGGAGGGTGAAAGAAAGCGAAACGAGACGATAGAGGGTAAAAGAGAGCGAAACGAGACAAAGGAGGGTGAAAGAGAGCGAAACGAGACGAAGGAGGGTGAAAGAGAGCGAAACGAGACGAAGGAAGGTGAAAGAGAGCTAAACGAGATGAAGGAGGGTGAAAGAGAGCGAAACGAGACAAAGGAGGGTGAAAGAATGCGAAACGAGGCGAAGGAAGGTGAAAGAGAGCGAAACGAGACGAAGGAGGGTGAAAGAGAACGAAACGAGACGAAGGAGGGGCAAAGTGAGCAAAACGAGACGAAGGAGGGTGAAAGAAGGCGAAACGAGACGAAGGAGGGAGGTAGGCAGCGAAATGAGACGAAGGAGGGTGAGAGAGAGCGAAACAAGACGAAGGAGGGTAGAAGAGAACGAAACGAGACGAAGGAGGGTGAGAGATAGCGAAACGAGACGCAGGAGGGTGAAAGAGAGCGAAACGAGACGAAGGAGAGTGAAGGAAGGCGAAACGAGACGAAGGAGGGTGGAAGAGAGCGAAACGAGACGAAGGAGGGTGAAAGAGAGCGAATCGAGACGAAGGAAGGTGAAAGAGAGCTAAACGAGATGAAGGAGGGTGAAAGAGAGCGAAACGAGACAAAGGAGGGTGAAAGAGTGTGAAACGAGGCGAACGAAGGTGAAAGAGAGCGAAACGAGACGAAGGAGGGTGAAAGAGAACGAAACGAGACGAAGGAGGGGGAAAGAGAGCGAAACGAGATGAAGGAGGGTGAAAGAAGGCAAAACGAGACGACGGAGGGAGGAAGACAGCGAAACGAGACGATGGAGGGTAAGAGAGAGTGAAACGAGATAAAGGAGGGTGGAAGAGAGCGAAACGAGACGAAGGAGTGTGAGAGATAGCGAAACGAGATGAAGGAGGGTGAAAGAGAGCGAAATGAGACGAAGGAGGGTGAAAGAGAGCGAAACGAGACGAAGGAGGGTGAAGGAAGGCGAAACGAGACGAAGGAGGGTGAAAGAGAGTGAAAAGAGATGAAGGAGGGTGAAAGAGAGCGAAACGAGACAAAGGAGGGTGAAAGAATGCGAAACGAGGCGAAGGAAGGTGAAAGAGAGCGAAACGAGACGAAGGAGGGTGAAAGAGAACGAAACGAGACGAAGGAGGGGCAAAGTGAGCAAAACGAGACGAAGGAGGGTGAAAGAAGGCGAAACGAGACGAAGGAGGGAGGTAGGCAGCGAAATGAGACGAAGGAGGGTGAGAGAGAGCGAAACAAGACGACGGAGGGTGGAAGAGAACGAAACGAGACGAAGGAGGGTGGAAGAGAACGAAACGAGACGAAGGAGGGTGAGAGATAGCGAAACGAGACGCAGGAGGGTGAAAGAGAGCGAAACGAGACGAAGGAGGGTGAAGGAAGGCGAAACGAGACGAAGGAGGGTGGAAGAGAGCGAAATGAGACGAAGGAGGGTGAAAGAGAGCGAATCGAGACGAAGGAAGGTGAAAGAGAGCTAAACGAGATGAAGGAGGGTGAAAGAGAGCGAAACGAGACAAAGGAGGGTGAAAGAGTGCGAAACGAGGCGAACGAAGGTGAAAGAGAGCGAAACGAGACGAAGGAGGGTGAAAGAGAACGAAACGAGACGAAGGAGGGGGAAAGAGAGCGAAACGAGACGAAGGAGGGTGAAAGAAGGCAAAACGAGACGACGGAGGGAGGAAGACAGCGAAACGAGACGATGGAGGGTGAGAGAGAGTGAAACGAGATAAAGGAGGGTGGAAGAGAGCGAAACGAGACGAAGGAGTGTGAGAGATAGCGAAACGAGATGAAGGAGGGTGAAAGAGAGCGAAATGAGACGAAGGAGGGTGAAAGAGAGCGAAACGAGACGAAGGAGGGTGAAGGAAGGCGAAACGAGACGAAGGAGGGTGAAAGAGAGTGAAAAGAGATGAAGGAGGGTGAAAGAGAGCGAAACGAGGCGAAGGAGGGTCAAAGAGAGCGAAACGAGATGAAGGAGGGTGAAAGAGAGCGAAACGAGACAAAGGAGGGTGAAAGAGGCTGAAACGAGACGAAGGAAGGTGGAAGAGAGCGAAACGAGAGGAAGGAGGGTGAAAGAGAGCGAAACAAGATGGAGGAGGGTGAAAGAGAGTGAAACGAGACGAAGGAGGGTGAAAGAGAGCGAAACGAGACGAAGGAGGGTGAAAGACAGCGAAACGAGACGAAGGAGGGTGAAAGAGAGCGAAACGAGACGAAGGAGGGTGAAAAAGAGTGAAACGAGATGAAGGAGGGTGAAAGAGAGCTAAACGAGACGAAGGAGTGTGAAAGAGAGTGAAACGAGACAAAGGAGGGTGAACGAGAGCTAAACGAGACGAAGGAGGGTGAAAGAGAGCGAAACGAAATGAAGGAGAGTGAAAGAGAGTGAGACGAGACGAAGGAGGGTGAAAGAGAGCTAAACGAGACGAAGGAGGGTCAAAGAGAGCGAAACGAGACGAAGGAGGGAAAAGAGAGCGAAACGAGACAAAGGAGGGTGAAAGAGATCGAAACAAGACGAAGGAGGGGAAAAGAGAGGGAAACGAGACGATGGAGGGTGAAAGAAGGTGAAACGAGACGATGGAGGGTGAAAGAGAGTGAAACGAGAAGAAGGAGGGTGAAAGAGAACGAAACGAGACGAAGGAGTGTGAAAGAGAGCGAAACGAGTCGAAGGATTGTGAAAGACAGAGAAACGAGATAAAGAAGGGTGAAAGAGAGCAAAACGAGACGAAGGAGGGTGAAAGAGAGCGAAACGAGACGAATGAGGGTGGAAGAGAGTGAAACGAGACGACGGAGGGTGAAAGAGAGCGAAACGAGACGAACGAGGGTGAAAGAGAGCGAAACGAGACGAAGGAGGGTCAAAGAGTGCGAAACGAGCCTAAGGAGGGTGAAAGAGTGCGAAACGAGATGAAGGAGGGTGAAAGAGTGCGAAACGAGATGAAGGAGGGTGAAAGAGAGCGAAACGAGACGAAGGAAGGTGAAAGAGAGCTAAACGAGATGAAGGAGGGTGAAAGAGAGCGAAACGAGATGAAGGAGGGTGAAAGAGAGCGAAACGAGACGAAGGAAGGTGAAAGAGAGCTAAACGAGATGAAGGAGGGTGAAAGAGAGCGAAACGAGACAAAGGAGGGTGAAAGAGTGCGAAACGAGGCGAAAGAAGGTGAAAGAGAGCGAAACGAGACGAAGGAGGGTGAAAGAGAACGAAACGAGACGAAGGAGGGGGAAAGAGAGCGAAACGAGACGAAGGAGGGTGAAAGAAGGCAAAACGAGACGACGGAGGGAGGAAGACAGCGAAACGAGACGATGGAGGGTGAGAGAGAGTGAAACGAGATAAAGGAGGGTGGAAGAGAGCGAAACGAGACGAAGGAGTGTGAGAGATAGCGAAACGAGATGAAGGAGGGTGAAAGAGAGCGAAATGAGACGAAGGAGGGTGAAAGAGAGCGAAACGAGACGAAGGAGGGTGAAGGAAGGCGAAACGAGACGAAGGAGGGTGAAAGAGAGTGAAAAGAGATGAAGGAGGGTGAAAGAGAGCGAAACGAGGCGAAGGAGGGTCAAAGAGAGCGAAACGAGATGAAGGAGGGTGAAAGAAAGCGAAACGAGACAAAGGAGGGTGAAAGAGGCTGAAACGTGACGAAGGAAGGTGGAAGAGAGCGAAACGAGAGGAAGGAGGGTGAAAGAGAGCGAAACAAGATGAAGGAGGGTGAAAGAGAGTGAAACGAGACGAAGGAGGGTGAAAGAGAGCGAAACGAGACGAAGGAGGGTGAAAGACAGCGAAACGAGACGAAGGAGGGTGAAAGAGAGCGAAACGAGACGAAGGAGGGTGAAAAAGAGTGAAACGAGACGAAGGAGGGTGAAAGAGAGCTAAACGAGACGAAGGAGTGTGAAAGAGAGTGAAACGAGACAAAGGAGGGTGAACGAGAGCTAAACGAGACGAAGGAGGGTGAAAGAGAGCGAAACGAAATGAAGGAGAGTGAAAGAGAGTGAAACGAGACGAAGGAGGGTGAAAGAGAGCTAAACGAGACGAAGGAGGGTCAAAGAGAGCGAAACGAGACGAAGGAAGGTGAAAGAGAGCTAAACGAGATGAAGGAGGGTGAAAGAGAGCGAAACGAGACAAAGGAGGGTGAAAGAGTGCGAAACGAGGCGAACGAAGGTGAAAGAGAGCGAAACGAGACGAAGGAGGGTGAAAGAGAACGAAACGAGACGAAGGAGGGGGAAAGAGAGCGAAACGAGACGAAGGAGGGTGAAAGAAGGCAAAACGAGACGACGGAGGGAGGAAGACAGCGAAACGAGACGATGGAGGGTGAGAGAGAGTGAAACGAGATAAAGGAGGGTGGAAGAGAGCGAAACGAGACGAAGGAGTGTGAGAGATAGCGAAACGAGATGAAGGAGGGTGAAAGAGAGCGAAATGAGACGAAGGAGGGTGAAAGAGAGCGAAACGAGACGAAGGAGGGTGAAGGAAGGCGAAACGAGACGAAGGAGGGTGAAAGAGAGTGAAAAGAGATGAAGGAGGGTGAAAGAGAGCGAAACGAGGCGAAGGAGGGTCAAAGAGAGCGAAACGAGATGAAGGAGGGTGAAAGAGAGCGAAACGAGACAAAGGAGGGTGAAAGAGGCTGAAACGAGACGAAGGAAGGTGGAAGAGAGCGAAACGAGAGGAAGGAGGGTGAAAGAGAGCGAAACAAGATGGAGGAGGGTGAAAGAGAGTGAAACGAGACGAAGGAGGGTGAAAGAGAGCGAAACGAGACGAAGGAGGGTGAAAGACAGCGAAACGAGACGAAGGAGGGTGAAAGAGAGCGAAACGAGACGAAGGAGGGTGAAAAAGAGTGAAACGAGATGAAGGAGGGTGAAAGAGAGCTAAACGAGACGAAGGAGTGTGAAAGAGAGTGAAACGAGACAAAGGAGGGTGAACGAGAGCTAAACGAGACGAAGGAGGGTGAAAGAGAGCGAAACGAAATGAAGGAGAGTGAAAGAGAGTGAGACGAGACGAAGGAGGGTGAAAGAGAGCTAAACGAGACGAAGGAGGGTCAAAGAGAGCGAAACGAGACGAAGGAGGGAAAAGAGAGCGAAACGAGACAAAGGAGGGTGAAAGAGATCGAAACAAGACGAAGGAGGGGAAAAGAGAGGGAAACGAGACGATGGAGGGTGAAAGAAGGTGAAACGAGACGATGGAGGGTGAAAGAGAGTGAAACGAGAAGAAGGAGGGTGAAAGAGAACGAAACGAGACGAAGGAGTGTGAAAGAGAGCGAAACGAGTCGAAGGATTGTGAAAGACAGAGAAACGAGATAAAGAAGGGTGAAAGAGAGCAAAACGAGACGAAGGAGGGTGAAAGAGAGCGAAACGAGACGAATGAGGGTGGAAGAGAGTGAAACGAGACGACGGAGGGTGAAAGAGAGCGAAACGAGACGAACGAGGGTGAAAGAGAGCGAAACGAGACGAAGGAGGGTCAAAGAGTGCGAAACGAGCCTAAGGAGGGTGAAAGAGTGCGAAACGAGATGAAGGAGGGTGAAAGAGTGCGAAACGAGATGAAGGAGGGTGAAAGAGAGCGAAACGAGACGAAGGAAGGTGAAAGAGAGCTAAACGAGATGAAGGAGGGTGAAAGAGAGCGAAACGAGATGAAGGAGGGTGAAAGAGAGCGAAACGAGACGAAGGAAGGTGAAAGAGAGCTAAACGAGATGAAGGAGGGTGAAAGAGAGCGAAACGAGACAAAGGAGGGTGAAAGAGTGCGAAACGAGGCGAAAGAAGGTGAAAGAGAGCGAAACGAGACGAAGGAGGGTGAAAGAGAACGAAACGAGACGAAGGAGGGGGAAAGAGAGCGAAACGAGACGAAGGAGGGTGAAAGAAGGCAAAACGAGACGACGGAGGGAGGAAGACAGCGAAACGAGACGATGGAGGGTGAGAGAGAGTGAAACGAGATAAAGGAGGGTGGAAGAGAGCGAAACGAGACGAAGGAGTGTGAGAGATAGCGAAACGAGATGAAGGAGGGTGAAAGAGAGCGAAATGAGACGAAGGAGGGTGAAAGAGAGCGAAACGAGACGAAGGAGGGTGAAGGAAGGCGAAACGAGACGAAGGAGGGTGAAAGAGAGTGAAAAGAGATGAAGGAGGGTGAAAGAGAGCGAAACGAGGCGAAGGAGGGTCAAAGAGAGCGAAACGAGATGAAGGAGGGTGAAAGAAAGCGAAACGAGACAAAGGAGGGTGAAAGAGGCTGAAACGTGACGAAGGAAGGTGGAAGAGAGCGAAACGAGAGGAAGGAGGGTGAAAGAGAGCGAAACAAGATGAAGGAGGGTGAAAGAGAGTGAAACGAGACGAAGGAGGGTGAAAGAGAGCGAAACGAGACGAAGGAGGGTGAAAGACAGCGAAACGAGACGAAGGAGGGTGAAAGAGAGCGAAACGAGACGAAGGAGGGTGAAAAAGAGTGAAACGAGACGAAGGAGGGTGAAAGAGAGCTAAACGAGACGAAGGAGTGTGAAAGAGAGTGAAACGAGACAAAGGAGGGTGAACGAGAGCTAAACGAGACGAAGGAGGGTGAAAGAGAGCGAAACGAAATGAAGGAGAGTGAAAGAGAGTGAAACGAGACGAAGGAGGGTGAAAGAGAGCTAAACGAGACGAAGGAGGGTCAAAGAGAGCGAAACGAGACGAAGGAGGGAAAAGAGAGCGAAACGAGACAAAGGAGGGTGAAAGAGATCGAAACAAGACGAAGGAGGGGAAAAGAGAGGGAAACGAGACGATGGAGGGTGAAAGAAGGTGAAACGAGACGATGGAGGGTGAAAGAGAGTGAAACGAGAAGAAGGAGGGTGAAAGAGAACGAAACGAGACGAAGGAGTGTGAAAGAGAGCGAAACGAGTCGAAGGATTGTGAAAGACAGAGAAACGAGATAAAGAAGGGTGAAAGAGAGCAAAACGAGACGAAGGAGGGTGAAAGAGAGCGAAACGAGACGAATGAGGGTGGAAGAGAGTGAAACGAGACGACGGAGGGTGAAAGAGAGCGAAACGAGACGAACGAGGGTGAAAGAGAGCGAAACGAGACGAAGGAGGGTCAAAGAGTGCGAAACGAGCCTAAGGAGGGTGAAAGAGTGCGAAACGAGATGAAGGAGGGTGAAAGAGTGCGAAACGAGACGAAGGAGGGTGAAAGAAAGCGAAACGAGACGATAGAGGGTGAAAGAGAGCGAAACGAGACAAAGGAGGGTGAAAGAGAGCGAAACGAGACGAAGGATGGTGAAAGAGAGCGAAACGAGACGAAGGAAGGTGAAAGAGAGCTAAACGAGATGAAGGAGGGTGAAAGAGAGCGAAACGAGACAAAGGAGGGTGAAAGAATGCGAAACGAGGCGAAGGAAGGTGAAAGAGAGCGAAACGAGACGAAGGAGGGTGAAAGAGAACGAAACGAGACGAAGGAGGGGCAAAGTGAGCAAAACGAGACGAAGGAGGGTGAAAGAAGGCGAAACGAGACGAAGGAGGGAGGTAGGCAGCGAAATGAGACGAAGGAGGGTGAGAGAGAGCGAAACAAGACGAAGGAGGGTAGAAGAGAACGAAACGAGACGAAGGAGGGTGAGAGATAGCGAAACGAGACGCAGGAGGGTGAAAGAGAGCGAAACGAGACGAAGGAGAGTGAAGGAAGGCGAAACGAGACGAAGGAGGGTGGAAGAGAGCGAAACGAGACGAAGGAGGGTGAAAGAGAGCGAATCGAGACGAAGGAAGGTGAAAGAGAGCTAAACGAGATGAAGGAGGGTGAAAGAGAGCGAAACGAGACAAAGGAGGGTGAAAGAGTGTGAAACGAGGCGAACGAAGGTGAAAGAGAGCGAAACGAGACGAAGGAGGGTGAAAGAGAACGAAACGAGACGAAGGAGGGGGAAAGAGAGCGAAACGAGACGAAGGAGGGTGAAAGAAGGCAAAACGAGACGACGGAGGGAGGAAGACAGCGAAACGAGACGATGGAGGGTAAGAGAGAGTGAAACGAGATAAAGGAGGGTGGAAGAGAGCGAAACGAGACGAAGGAGTGTGAGAGATAGCGAAACGAGATGAAGGAGGGTGAAAGAGAGCGAAATGAGACGAAGGAGGGTGAAAGAGAGCGAAACGAGACGAAGGAGGGTGAAGGAAGGCGAAACGAGACGAAGGAGGGTGAAAGAGAGTGAAAAGAGATGAAGGAGGGTGAAAGAGAGCGAAACGAGACAAAGGAGGGTGAAAGAATGCGAAACGAGGCGAAGGAAGGTGAAAGAGAGCGAAACGAGACGAAGGAGGGTGAAAGAGAACGAAACGAGACGAAGGAGGGGCAAAGTGAGCAAAACGAGACGAAGGAGGGTGAAAGAAGGCGAAACGAGACGAAGGAGGGAGGTAGGCAGCGAAATGAGACGAAGGAGGGTGAGAGAGAGCGAAACAAGACGAAGGAGGGTGGAAGAGAACGAAACGAGACGAAGGAGGGTGGAAGAGAACGAAACGAGACGAAGGAGGGTGAGAGATAGCGAAACGAGACGCAGGAGGGTGAAAGAGAGCGAAACGAGACGAAGGAGGGTGAAGGAAGGCGAAACGAGACGAAGGAGGGTGGAAGAGAGCGAAACGAGACGAAGGAGGGTGAAAGAGAGCGAATCGAGACGAAGGAAGGTGAAAGAGAGCTAAACGAGATGAAGGAGGGTGAAAGAGAGCGAAACGAGACAAAGGAGGGTGAAAGAGTGCGAAACGAGGCGAACGAAGGTGAAAGAGAGCGAAACGAGACGAAGGAGGGTGAAAGAGAACGAAACGAGACGAAGGAGGGGGAAAGAGAGCGAAACGAGACGAAGGAGGGTGAAAGAAGGCAAAACGAGACGACGGAGGGAGGAAGACAGCGAAACGAGACGATGGAGGGTGAGAGAGAGTGAAACGAGATAAAGGAGGGTGGAAGAGAGCGAAACCAGACGAAGGAGTGTGAGAGATAGCGAAACGAGATGAAGGAGGGTGAAAGAGAGCGAAATGAGACGAAGGAGGGTGAAAGAGAGCGAAACGAGACGAAGGAGGGTGAAGGAAGGCGAAACGAGACGAAGGAGGGTGAAAGAGAGTGAAAAGAGATGAAGGAGGGTGAAAGAGAGCGAAACGAGGCGAAGGAGGGTCAAAGAGAGCGAAACGAGATGAAGGAGGGTGAAAGAGAGCGAAACGAGACAAAGGAGGGTGAAAGAGGCTGAAACGAGACGAAGGAAGGTGGAAGAGAGCGAAACGAGAGGAAGGAGGGTGAAAGAGAGCGAAACAAGATGGAGGAGGGTGAAAGAGAGTGAAACGAGACGAAGGAGGGTGAAAGAGAGCGAAACGAGACGAAGGAGGGTGAAAGACAGCGAAACGAGACGAAGGAGGGTGAAAGAGAGCGAAACGAGACGAAGGAGGGTGAAAAAGAGTGAAACGAGATGAAGGAGGGTGAAAGAGAGCTAAACGAGACGAAGGAGTGTGAAAGAGAGTGAAACGAGACAAAGGAGGGTGAACGAGAGCTAAACGAGACGAAGGAGGGTGAAAGAGAGCGAAACGAAATGAAGGAGAGTGAAAGAGAGTGAGACGAGACGAAGGAGGGTGAAAGAGAGCTAAACGAGACGAAGGAGGGTCAAAGAGAGCGAAACGAGACGAAGGAGGGAAAAGAGAGCGAAACGAGACAAAGGAGGGTGAAAGAGATCGAAACAAGACGAAGGAGGGGAAAAGAGAGGGAAACGAGACGATGGAGGGTGAAAGAAGGTGAAACGAGACGATGGAGGGTGAAAGAGAGTGAAACGAGAAGAAGGAGGGTGAAAGAGAACGAAACGAGACGAAGGAGTGTGAAAGAGAGCGAAACGAGTCGAAGGATTGTGAAAGACAGAGAAACGAGATAAAGAAGGGTGAAAGAGAGCAAAACGAGACGAAGGAGGGTGAAAGAGAGCGAAACGAGACGAATGAGGGTGGAAGAGCGTGAAACGAGACGACGGAGGGTGAAAGAGAGCGAAACGAGACGAACGAGGGTGAAAGAGAGCGAAACGAGACGAAGGAGGGTCAAAGAGTGCGAAACGAGCCTAAGGAGGGTGAAAGAGTGCGAAACGAGATGAAGGAGGGTGAAAGAGTGCGAAACGAGACGAAGGAGGGTGAAAGAAAGCGAAACGAGACGATAGAGAGTGAAAGAGAGCGAAACGAGACAAAGGAGGGTGAAAGAGAGCGAAACGAGACGAAGGAGGGTGAAAGAGAGCGAAACGAGACGAAGGAAGGTGAAAGAGTGCTAAACGAGATGAAGGAGGGTGAAAGAGAGCGAAACGAGACAAAGGAGGGTGAAAGAATGCGAAACGAGGCGAAGGAAGGTGAAAGAGAGCGAAACGAGACGAAGGAGGGTGAAAGAGAACGAAACGAGACGAAGGAGGGGCAAAGTGAGCAAAACGAGACGAAGGAGGGTGAAAGAAGGCGAAACGAGACGAAGGAGGGAGGTAGGCAGCGAAATGAGACGAAGGAGGGTGAGAGAGAGCGAAACAAGACGAAGGAGGGTGGAAGAGAACGAAACGAGATGAAGGAGGGTGAGAGATAGCGAAACGAGACGCAGGAGGGTGAAAGAGAGCGAAACGAGACGAAGGAGAGTGAAGGAAGGCGAAACGAGACGAAGGAGGGTGGAAGAGAGCGAAACGAGACGAAGGAGGGTGAAAGAGAGCGAATCGAGACGAAGGAAGGTGAAAGAGAGCTAAACGAGATGAAGGAGGGTGAAAGAGAGCGAAACGAGACAAAGGAGGGTGAAAGAGTGTGAAACGAGGCGAACGAAGGTGAAAGAGAGCGAAACGAGACGAAGGAGGGTGAAAGAGAACGAAACGAGACGAAGGAGGGGGAAAGAGAGCGAAACGAGACGAAGGAGGGTGAAAAAAGGCAAAACGAGACGACGGAGGGAGGAAGACAGCGAAACGAGACGATGGAGGGTGAGAGAGAGTGAAACGAGATAAAGGAGGGTGGAAGAGAGCGAAACGAGACGAAGGAGTGTGAGAGATAGCGAAACGAGATGAAGGAGGGTGAAAGAGAGCGAAATGAGACGAAGGAGGGTGAAAGAGAGCGAAACGAGACGAAGGAGGGTGAAGGAAGGCGAAACGAGACGAAGGAGGGTGAAAGAGAGTGAAAAGAGATGAAGGAGGGTGAAAGAGAGCGAAACGAGACAAAGGAGGGTGAAAGAATGCGAAACGAGGCGAAGGAAGGTGAAAGAGAGCGAAACGAGACGAAGGAGGGTGAAAGAGAACGAAACGAGACGAAGGAGGGGCAAAGTGAGCAAAACGAGACGAAGGAGGGTGAAAGAAGGCGAAACGAGACGAAGGAGGGAGGTAGGCAGCGAAATGAGACGAAGGAGGGTGAGAGAGAGCGAAACAAGACGAAGGAGGGTGGAAGAGAACGAAACGAGACGAAGGAGGGTGGAAGAGAACGAAACGAGACGAAGGAGGGTGAGAGATAGCGAAACGAGACGCAGGAGGGTGAAAGAGAGCGAAACGAGACGAAGGAGGGTGAAGGAAGGCGAAACGAGACGAAGGAGGGTGGAAGAGAGCGAAACGAGACGAAGGAGGGTGAAAGAGAGCGAATCGAGACGAAGGAAGGTGAAAGAGAGCTAAACGAGATGAAGGAGGGTGAAAGAGAGCGAAACGAGACAAAGGAGGGTGAAAGAGTGCGAAACGAGGCGAACGAAGGTGAAAGAGAGCGAAACGAGACGAAGGAGGGTGAAAGAGAACGAAACGAGACGAAGGAGGGGGAAAGAGAGCGAAACGAGACGAAGGAGGGTGAAAGAAGGCAAAACGAGACGACGGAGGGAGGAAGACAGCGAAACGAGACGATGGAGGGTGAGAGAGAGTGAAACGAGATAAAGGAGGGTGGAAGAGAGCGAAACGAGACGAAGGAGTGTGAGAGATAGCGAAACGAGATGAAGGAGGGTGAAAGAGAGCGAAATGAGACGAAGGAGGGTGAAAGAGAGCGAAACGAGACGAAGGAGGGTGAAGGAAGGCGAAACGAGACGAAGGAGGGTGAAAGAGAGTGAAAAGAGATGAAGGAGGGTGAAAGAGAGCGAAACGAGGCGAAGGAGGGTCAAAGAGAGCGAAACGAGATGAAGGAGGGTGAAAGAGAGCGAAACGAGACAAAGGAGGGTGAAAGAGGCTGAAACGAGACGAAGGAAGGTGGAAGAGAGCGAAACGAGAGGAAGGAGGGTGAAAGAGAGCGAAACAAGATGGAGGAGGGTGAAAGAGAGTGAAACGAGACGAAGGAGGGTGAAAGAGAGCAAAACGAGACGAAGGAGGGTGAAAGACAGCGAAACGAGACGAAGGAGGGTGAAAGAGAGCGAAACGAGACGAAGGAGGGTGAAAAAGAGTGAAACGAGATGAAGGAGGGTGAAAGAGAGCTAAACGAGACGAAGGAGTGTGAAAGAGAGTGAAACGAGACAAAGGAGGGTGAACGAGAGCTAAACGAGACGAAGGAGGGTGAAAGAGAGCGAAACGAAATGAAGGAGAGTGAAAGAGAGTGAGACGAGACGAAGGAGGGTGAAAGAGAGCTAAACGAGACGAAGGAGGGTCAAAGAGAGCGAAACGAGACGAAGGAGGGAAAAGAGAGCGAAACGAGACGAAGGAGGGTGAAAGAGATCGAAACAAGACGAAGGAGGGGAAAAGAGAGGGAAACGAGACGAAGGAGGGTGAAAGAAGGTGAAACGAGACGATGGAGGGTGAAAGAGAGGGAAACGAGAAGAAGGAGGGTGAAAGAGAACGAAACGAGACGAAGGAGTGTGAAAGAGAGCGAAACGAGTCGAAGGATTGTGAAAGACAGAGAAACGAGATAAAGAAGGGTGAAAGAGAGCAAAACGAGACGAAGGAGGGTGAAAGAGAGCGAAACGAGACGAATGAGGGTGGAAGAGAGTGAAACGAGATGACGGAGGGTGAAAGAGAGCAAAACGAGGCGAAGGAGGGTGAAAGAGATCGAAACAAGACGAAGGAGGGGAAAAGAGAGGGAAACGAGACGAAGGAGGGTGAAAGAAGGTGAAACGAGACGATGGAGGGTGAAAGAGAGGGAAACGAGAAGAAGGAGGGTGAAAGAGAACGAAACGAGACGAAGGAGTGTGAAAGAGAGCGAAACGAGTCGAAGGATTGTGAAAGACAGAGAAACGAGATAAAGAAGGGTGAAAGAGAGCAAAACGAGACGAAGGAGGGTGAAAGAGAGCGAAACGAGACGAATGAGGGTGGAAGAGAGTGAAACGAGACGACGGAGGGTGAAAGAGATCGAAACGAGACGAAAGAGGGTGAAAGAGAGCGAAACGAGACGAAGGAGGGTCAAAGAGTGCGAAACGAGCCTAAGGAGGGTGAAAGAGTGCGAAACGAGATGAAGGAGGGTGAAAGAGTGCAAAACGAGACGAAGGAGGGTGAAAGAAAGCGAAACGAGGCGATAGAGGGTGAAAGAGAGCGAAACGAGATAAAGGAGGGTGAAAGAGAGCGAAACGAGACGAAGGAGGGTGAAAGAGAGCGAAACGAGACGAAGGAAGGTGAAAGAGAGCTAAACGAGATGAAGGAGGGTGAAAGAGAGCGAAACGAGACAAAGGAGGGTGAAAGAATGCGAAACGAGGCGAAGGAAGGTGAAAGAGAGCGAAACGAGACGAAGGAGGGTGAAAGAGAACGAAACGAGACGAAGGAGGGGCAAAGTGAGCAAAACGAGACGAAGGAGGGTGAAAGAAGGCGAAACGAGACGAAGGAGGGAGGTAGGCAGCGAAATGAGACGAAGGAGGGTGAGAGAGAGCGAAACAAGACGAAGGAGGGTGGAAGAGAACGAAATGAGACGAAGGAGGGTGAGAGATAGCGAAACGAGACGCAGGAGGGTGAAAGAGAGCGAAACGAGACGAAGGAGGGTGAAGGAAGGCGAAACGAGACGAAGGAGGGTGGAAGAGAGCGAAACGAGACGAAGGAGGGTGAAAGAGAGGGAAACGAGAAGAAGGAGGGTGAAAGAGAACGAAACGAGACAAAGGAGTGTGAAAGAGAGCGAAACGAGACGAAGGATTGCGAAAGACAGAGAAACAAGATAAAGAAGGGTGAAAGAGAGCAAAACGAGACGAAGGAGGGTGAAAGAGAGCGAAATGAGACGAATGACGGTGGAAGAGAGTGAAACGAGACGACGGAGGGTGAAAGAGAGCGAAACGAGACGAACGAGGGTGAAACAGAGCGGAACGAGACGACGGAGGGTCAAAGAGAGCGAGATGAGCCGAAGGAGAGTGAAAGAGTGCGGAACGAGATGCAGGAGGGTGAAAGAGAGCGAAACGAGACGAAGGAGGGTGAAAGAGAGCGAAACGAGACGATAGAGGGTGAAAGAGAGCGAAACGAGATGAAGGATGGTGAAAGAGAGCGAAAAGAGACGAAGGAGGGTGAAAGAGAGCGAAACGAGACGAAGGAAGGTGAAAGAGAGCTAAACGAGATGAAGGAGGGTGAAAGAGAGTGAAATGAGACGAAGGAGGGTGAAAGAGAGCGAAACGAGACGAAGGAGGGTGAAGGAAGGCGAAACGAGACGAAGGAGGGGGAAAGAGAGCGAAACGAGACGAAGGAGGGTGAAAGAAGGCAAAACGAGACGACGGAGGGAGGAAGACAGCGAAACGAGACGATGGAGGGTGAGAGAGAGTGAAACGAGACAAAGGAGGGTGGAAGAGAGCGAAACGAGACGAAGGAGTGTGAGAGATAGCGAAACGAGATGAAGGAGGGTGAAAGAGAGCGAAATGAGATGAAGGAGGGTGAAAGAGAGCGAAACGAGACGAAGGAGGGTGAAGGAAGGCGAAACGAGACGAAGGAGGGTGAAAGAGAGTGAAAAGAGATGAAGGAGGGTGAAAGAGAGCGAAACGAGGCGAAGGAGGGTCAAAGAGAGCGAAACGAGATGAAGGAGGGTGAAAGAGAGCGAAACGAGACAAAGGAGGGTGAAAGAGGCTGAAACGAGACGAAGGAAGGTGGAAGAGAGCGAAACGAGAGGAAGGAGGGTGAAAGAGAGCGAAACAAGATGGAGGAGGGTGAAAGAGAGTGAAACGAGACGAAGGAGGGTGAAAGAGAGCGAAACGAGACGAAGGAGGGTGAAAGACAGCGAAACGAGACGAAGGAGGGTGAAAAAGAGCGAAACGAGACGAAGGAGGGTGAAAAAGAGTGAAACGAGATGAAGGAGGGTGAAAGAGAGCTAAACGAGACGAAGGAGTGTGAAAGAGAGTGAAACGAGACAAAGGAGGGTGAACGAGAGCTAAACGAGACGAAGGAGGGTGAAAGAGAGCGAAACGAAATGAAGGAGAGTGAAAGAGAGTGAAACGAGACGAAGGAGGGTGAAAGAGAGCTAAACGAGACGAAGGAGGGTCAAAGAGAGCGAAACGAGACGAAGGAGGGAAAAGAGAGCGAAACGAGACGAAGGAGGGTGAAAGAGATCGAAACAAGACGAAGGAGGGGAAAAGAGAGGGAAACGAGACGAAGGAGGGTGAAAGAAGGTGAAACGAGACGATGGAGGGTGAAGGAGAGGGAAACGAGAAGAAGGAGGGTGAAAGAGAACGAAACGAGACGAAGGAGTGTGAAAGAGAGCGAAACGAGTCGAAGGATTGTGAAAGACAGAGAAACGAGATAAAGAAGGGTGAAAGAGAGCAAAACGAGACGAAGGAGGGTGAAAGAGAGCGAAACGAGACGAATGAGGGTGGAAGAGAGTGAAACGAGACGACGGAGGGTGAAAGAGAGCGAAACGAGACGAAGGAGGGTGAAAGAGATCGAAACAAGACGAAGGAGGGGAAAAGAGAGGGAAACGAGACGAAGGAGGGTGAAAGAAGGTGAAACGAGACGATGGAGGGTGAAAGAGAGGGAAACGAGAAGAAGGAGGGTGAAAGAGAACGAAACGAGACGAAGGAGTGTGAAAGAGAGCGAAACGAGTCGAAGGATTGTGAAAGACAGAGAAACGAGATAAAGAAGGGTGAAAGAGAGCAAAACGAGACGAAGGAGTGTGAAAGAGAGCGAAACGAGACGAATGAGGGTGGAAGAGAGTGAAACGAGACGACGGAGGGTGAAAGAGAGCGAAACGAGACGAACGAGGGTGAAAGAGAGCGAAACGAGACGAAGGAGGGTCAAAGAGTGCGAAACGAGCCTAAGGAGGGTGAAAGAGTGCGAAACGAGATGAAGGAGGGTGAAAGAGTGCGAAACGAGACGAAGGAGGGTGAAAGAAAGCGAAACGAGGCGATAGAGGGTGAAAGAGAGCGAAACGAGATAAAGGAGGGTGAAAGAGAGCGAAACGAGTCGAAGGAGGGTGAAAGAGAGCGAAACGAGACGAAGGAAGGTGAAAGAGAGCTAAACGAGATGAAGGAGGGTGAAAGAGAGCGAAACGAGACAAAGGAGGGTGAAAGAATGCGAAACGAGACGAAGGAGGGGCAAAGTGAGCAAAACGAGACGAAGGAGGGTGAAAGAAGGCGAAACGAGACGAAGGAGGGAGGTAGGCAGGGAAATGAGACGAAGGAGGGTGAGAGAGAGCGAAACAAGACGAAGGAGGGTGGAAGAGAACGAAACGAGACGAAGGAGGGTGAGAGATAGCGAAACGAGATGCAGGAGGGTGAAAGAGAGCGAAACGAGACGAAGGAGGGTGAAGGAAGGCGAAACGAGACGAAGGAGGGTGGAAGAGAGCGAAACGAGACGAAGGAGGGTGAAAGAGAGGGAAACGAGAAGAAGGAGGGTGAAAGAGAACGAAACGAGACGAAGGAGTGTGAAAGAGAGCGAAACGAGACGAAGGATTGCGAAAGACAGAGAAACAAGATAAAGAAGGGTGAAAGAGAGCAAAACGAGACGAAGGAGGGTGAAAGAGAGCGAAATGAGACGAATGACGGTGGAAGAGAGTGAAACGAGACGACGGAGGGTGAAAGAGAGCGAAACGAGACGAACGAGGGTGAAACAGAGCGAAACGAGACGACGGAGGGTCAAAGAGAGCGAGACGAGCCGAAGGAGAGTGAAAGAGTGCGGAACGAGATGCAGGAGGGTGAAAGAGAGCGAAACGAGACGAAGGAGGGTGAAAGAGAGCGAAACGAGACGATAGAGGGTGAAAGAGAGCGAAACGAGATGAAGGATGGTGAAAGAGAGCGAAACGAGACGAAGGAGGGTGAAAGAGAGCGAAACGAGACGAAGGAAGGTGAAAGAGAGCTAAACGAGATGAAGGAGGGTGAAAGAGAGCGAAACGAGACAAAGGAGGGTGAAAGAATGCGAAACGAGGCGAAGGAAGGTGAAAGAGAGCGAAACGAGACGAAGGAGGGTGAAAGAGAACGAAACGAGACGAAGGAGGGGGAAAGTGAGCGAAACGAGACGAAGGAGGGTGAAAGAAGGCGAAACGAGACGAAGGAGGGAGGTAGACAGAGACACGAGACGAAGGAGGGTGAGAGAGAGCGAAACGAGACGAAGGAGGGTGGAAGAGAGCGAAAGGAGACGAAGGAGGGTGAGAGATAGCGAAACGAGACGAAGGAGGGTGAAAGAGAGCGAAACGAGACGAAGGAGGGTGAAAGAGAGCGAAATGAGACGAAGGAGGGTGAAGGAAGGCAAAACGAGACGAAGGAGGGTGGAAGAGAGCGAAACGAGACGAAGGAGGGTGAAAGAGAGTGAAAAGAGACGAAGGAGGGTGAAAGAGAGCGAAACGAGGCGAAGGAGGGTGAAAGAGAGCGAAACGAGACGAAATAGGGTGAAAGAGAACGAAACGAGACGAAGGAGGGGGAAAGAGAGCGAAACGAGACGAAGGAGGGTGAAAGAAGGCAAAACGAGACGACGGAGGGAGGAAGACAGCGAAACGAGACGATGGAGGGTGAGAGAGAGTGAAACGAGATAAAGGAGGGTGGAAGAGAGCGAAACGAGACGAAGGAGTGTGAGAGATAGCGAAACGAGATGAAGGAGGGTGAAAGAGAGCGAAATGAGACGAAGGACGGTGAAAGAGAGCGAAACGAGACGAAGGAGGGTGAAGGTAGGCGAAACGAGACGAAGGAGGGTGAAAGAGCGTGAAAAGAGACGAAGGAGGGTGAAAGAGAGCGAAACGAGGCGAAGGAGGGTCAAAGAGAGCGAAACGAGATGAAGGAGGGTGAAAGAGAGCGAAACGAGACAAAGGAGGGTGAAAGAGGCTGAAACGAGACGAAGGAGGGTGGAAGAGAGCGAAACGAGAGGAAGGACGGTGAAAGAGAGCGAAACAAGTTGAAGGAGGGTGAAAGAGAGTGAAACGAGACGAAGGAGGGTGAAAGAGAGCGAAACGAGACGAAGGAGGGTGAAAGACAGCGAAACGAGATGAAGGAGGGTGAAAGAGAGCGAAACGAGACGAAGGAGGGTGAAAAAGAGTGAAACGAGACGAAGGAGGGTGAAAGAGAGCTAAACGAGACGAAGGAGTGTGAAAGAGGGTGAAACGAGACGAAGGATGGTGAACGAGAGCTAAACGAGACGAAGGAGGGTGAAAGAGAGCGAAACGAAATGAAGGAGAGTGAAAGAGAGTGATACGAGACGAAGGAGGGTGAAAAAGAGCTAAACGAGATGAAGGAGGGTCAAAGAGAGCGAAACGAGACGATGGAGGTTGAAAGAGATCGAAACAAGACGAAGGAGGGGGAAATAGAGGGAAACGAGACGAAGGAGGGTGAAAGAAGGCGAAACGAGACGATGGAGGGTGAAAGAGAGGGAAACGAGAAGAAGGAGGGTGAAAGAGAACGAAACGAGACGAAGGAGTGTGAAAGAGAGCGAAACGAGACGAAGGATTGTGAAAGACAGAGAAACGAGGTAAAGAAGGGTGAAAGAGAGCAAAACGAGATGAAGGAGGTTGAAAGAGAGCGAAACGAGACGAATGAGGGTGGAAGAGAGTGAAACGAGACGACGGAGGGTGAAAGAGAGCGAAATGAGACGAACGATTGTGAAAGAGAGCGAAACGAGACGAAGGAGGGTCAAAGAGAGCGAAACGAGCCTAAGGAGGGTGAAAGAGTGCGAAACGAGATGAAGGAGGGTGAAAGAGTGCGAAACGAGACGAAGGAGGGTGAAAGAGAGCGAAACGAGACGATAGAGGGTGAAAGAGAGCGAAACGAGATGAAGGAGGGTGAAAGAGAGCGAAACGAGACGAAGGAGGGTGAAAGAGAGCGAAACGAGACGAAGGAAGGTGAAAGAGAGCTAAACGAGATGAGGGAGGGTGAAAGTAAGCGAAACGAGACAAAGGAGGGTGAAAGAATGCGAAACGAGGCGAAGGAAGGTGAAAGAGAGCGAATCGAGACGAAGGAGGGTGAAAGAGAATGAAACGAGACGAAGGAGGGGCAAAGTGAGCAAAAAGAGACGAAGGAGGATGAAAGAAGGCGAAACGAGACGAAGGAGGGAGGTAGACAGCGAAACGAGACGAAGGAGGGTGAGAGAGAGCAAAACGAGACGAAGGAGGGTGGAAGAGAGCGAAACGAGACGAAGGAGGGTGAGAGATAGCGAAACGAGACGCAGGAGGGTGAAAGAGAGCGAAACGAGGCGAAGGAGGGTGAAAGAGAGCGAAACGAGACGAAGGAGGGTGAAGGAAGGCGAAACGAGACGAAGGAGGGTGGAAGAGAGCGAAACGAGACGAAGGAGGGTGAAAGAGAGGGAAACGAGAAGAAGGAGGGTGAAAGAGAACGAAATGAGACGAAGGAGTGTGAAAGAGAGCGAAACGAGACGAAGGATTGCGAAAGACAGAGAAACGAGATAAAGAAGGGTGAAAGAGAGCAAAACGAGACGAAGGAGGGTGAAAGAGAGCGAAATGAGACGAATGACGGTGGAAGAGAGTGAAAGGAGACGACGGAGGGTGAAAGAGAGCGAAACGAGACGAACGAGGGTGAAACAGAGCGAAACGAGACGAAGGAGGGTCAAAGAGAGCGAAACGAGCCGAAGGAGAGTGAAAGAGAGCGAAACGAGACAAAGGAGGGTGAAAGAATGCAAAACGAGGCGAAGGAAGGTGAAAGAGAGCGAAACGAGACGAAGGAGGGTGAAAGAGAACGAAACGAGACGAAGGAGAGGGAAAGTGAGCGAAACGAGACGAAGGAGGGTGAAAGAAGGCGAAACGAGACGAAGGAGGGAGGTAGACAGCGAAACGAGACGAAGGAGGGTGAGAGAGAGCGAAACAAGATGAAGGAGGGTGGAAGAGAGCGAAAGGAGACGAAGGAGGGTGAGAGATAGCGAAACGAGACGAAGAAGGGTGAAAGAGAGCGAAACGAGACGAAGGAGGGTGTAAGAGAGCGAAACGAGACGAAGGAGGGTGAAGGAAGGCAAAACGAGACGAAGGAGGGTGGAAGAGAGCGAAACGAGACGAAGGAGGGTGAAAGAGAGCGAAACGAGGCGAAGGAGGGTGGAAGAGAGCGAAACGAGACAAGGGAGGGTTAAAGAGGCTGAAACGAGACGAAGGACGCTGGAAGAGAGTGAAACGAGGCGAAGGAAGGTGAAAGAGTGCGAATCGAGACAAAGGTAGGTGAAAGAGAGCGAAACGAGACGAAGGAATGTGAAAGAGAGCGAACCGAAACGAAGGTGGGTGAAAGAGAGTGATACGAGGCGAAGGAGGGTGAAAGAGAGCGAAAGGAGACGAAGGAGGGTGAAAGAGAGCGAAACGAGACGAAGGAGGGTGAAAAAGAGTGAAACGAGACGAAGGAGGGTGAAAGAGAGCTAAACGAGACGAAGGAGGGTGAAAGAGAGCGAAACGAGATGAAGGAGGGTGAAAGAGAGCAAAACGATACGAAGGAGGGTGAAAGAGAGCGAAACGAGACGAAGGAAGGTGAAAGAGAGCTGAACGAGATGATGGAGGGTGAAAGAGAACGAAACGAGACAAAGGAGGGGGAAAGAGAGCGAAACGAGACGAAGGAGGGTGAAAGAAGGTGAAACGAGACAAAGGAGGGAGGAAGACAGCGAAACGAGACGCAGGAGGGTGAGAGAGAGCGAAACGAGACGAAGGAGGGTGGAAGAGAGCGAAACAAGACGATGGAGGATGAGAGATAGCGAAACGAGACGAAGGAGGGTGATAGAGAGTGAAACGAGAAAAAGGAGCGTGAAAGAGAGTGAAACGAGACGAAGGAGGGTGAAGGAGGGCGAAACGAAACGAAGGAGCGTCAAAGAGAGCGAAACGAGATGAAGGAGGGTGAAAGAGAGCGAAACGAGCCGAAGGAGTGTGAGAGATAGCGCAACGAGATGAAGGAGGGTGAAAGAGAGCAAAATGAGATGAAGGAGTGTGAAAGAGAGCGAAACGAGACGAAGGAGGGTGAAGGAAGGCGAAACGAGACGAAGGAGGGTGGAAGAGAGCTAAACGAGATGATGGAGGGTGAAAGAGAACGAAACGAGACAAAGGAGGGGGAAAGAGAGCGAAACGAGATGAAGGAGGGTGAAAGAAGGTGAAACGAGACGAAGGAGGGAGGAAGACAGCGAAACGAGACGCAGGAGGGTGAGAGAGAGCGAAACGAGACGAAGGAGTGTGGTAGAGAGCGAAACAAGACGATGGAGGGTGAGAGATAGCGAAACGAGACGAAGGAGGGTGATAGAGAGTGAAACGAGAAAAAGGAGGGTGAAAGAGAGTGAAACAAGACGAAGGAGGGTGAAGGAGGGCGAAACGAGACGAAGGTGCGTCAAAGAGAGCGAAACGAGATGAAGGAGGGCGAAAGAGAGCGAAACGAGCCGAAGGAGGGTGAAAGAGCGCGAAACGAGACGAAGGAGGGTGGAAGAGAGCGAAACGAGACAAAGGAGGGTGAAGGAGGGCGAAACGAGACGAAGGAGGGTGAAAAAGAGTGAAACGAAACGAAGGAGTGTGAAAGAGAGCTAAACGAGACGAAGGAGGGTGAAAGAGAGCGAAACGAGTTGAAGGAGGGTGAAAGAGAGCAAAACGAGACGAAGGAGGGTGAAAGAGAGCGAAACGAGACGAAGGAAGGTGAAAGAGAGCTAAACGAGATGAAGGAGGGTGAAAGAGAGCGAAACGAGACAAAGGAGGGTGAAAGAAGGCAAAACGAGACGACGGAGGGAGGAAGACAGCGAAACGAGACGAAGGAGGGTGAGAGAGAGCGAAACCAGACGAAGGAGGGTGGAAGAGAGCGAAACGAGACGAAGGAGTGTGAGAGATAGCGAAACGAGATGAAGGAGGGTGAAAGAGAGCAATATGAGATGAAGGAGTGTGAAAGAGAGCGAAACGAGACGAAGGAGGGTGAAGGAAGGCGAAACGAGACTAAGGAGGGTGGAAGAGAGCGAAACGAGATGAAGGAGGGTGAAAGAGAGTGAAAAGAGACGAAGGAGGGTGAAAGAGAGCGAAACGAGGCGAAGGAGGGTCAAAGGGAGCGAAACGAGAGGAAGGAGGGTGAAAGAGAGCGAAACAAGATGAAGGAGGGTGAAAGAGAGTGAAACGAGACGAAGGAGGGTGAAAGAGAGCGAAACGAGACGAAGGAGGGTGAAAGAGAGCGAAACGAGACGAAGGAGGGTGATAGAGAGTGAAACGAGAAAAAGGAGGGTGAAAGAGAGTGAAACGAGACGAAGGAGGGTGAAGGAGGGCGAAACGAGACGAAGGAGCGTCAAAGAGAGCGAAACGAGATGAAGGAGGGTGAAAGAGAGCGAAACGAGCCGAAGGAGGGTGAAAGAGCGCGAAACGAGACGAAGGAGGGTGGAAGAGAGCGAAACGAGACAAAGGAGGGTGAAGGAGGGCGAAACGAGACGAAGGAGGGTGAAAAAGAGTGAAACGAAACGAAGGAGTGTGAAAGAGAGCTAAACGAGACGAAGGAGGGTGAAAGAGAGCGAAACGAGTTGAAGGAGGGTGAAAGAGAGCAAAACGAGACGAAGGAGGGTGAAAGAGAGCGAAACGAGACGAAGGAAGGTGAAAGAGAGCTAAACGAGATGAAGGAGGGTGAAAGAGAGCGAAACGAGACAAAGGAGGGTGAAAGAAGGCAAAACGAGACGACGGAGGGAGGAAGACAGCGAAACGAGACGAAGGAGGGTGAGAGAGAGCGAAACCAGACGAAGGAGGGTGGAAGAGAGCGAAACGAGACGAAGGAGTGTGAGAGATAGCGAAACGAGATGAAGGAGGGTGAAAGAGAGCAAAATGAGATGAAGGAGTGTGAAAGAGAGCGAAACGAGACGAAGGAGGGTGAAGGAAGGCGAAACGAGACTAAGGAGGGTGGAAGAGAGCGAAACGAGATGAAGGAGGGTGAAAGAGAGTGAAAAGAGACGAAGGAGGGTGAAAGAGAGCGAAACGAGGCGAAGGAGGGTCAAAGGGAGCGAAACGAGATGAAGGAGGGTGAAAGAGAGCGAAACGAGACAAAGGAGGGTGAAAGAGGCTGAAACGAGACGAAGGAGGGTGGAAGAGAGCGAAACGAGAGGAAGGAGTGTGAAAGAGAGCGAAACGAGATGAAGGAGGGTGAAAGAGAGTGAAACGAGACGAAGGAGGGTGAAAGAGAGCGAAACGAGACGAAGGAGGGTGAAAGAGAGCGAAACGAGACGAAGGAGGGTGAAAGAGAGTGAAACTAGGCGAAGGAAGGTGAAAGAGTGCGAATCGAGACAAAGGAGGGTGAAAGAGAGCGAAACGAGACGAAGGAGGGTGATAGAGAGTGAAACGAGACAAAGGAGGGTGAAAGAGAGCGAAACGAGACGAAGGAGGGTGAAGGAGGGCGAAACGAGACGAAGGAGCGTCAAAGAGAGCGAAACGAGATGAAGGAGGGTGAAAGAGAGCGAAACGAGCCGAAGGAGGGTGAAAGAGCGCGAAACGAGACGAAGGAGGGTTGAAGAGAGCGAAACGAGACAAAGGAGGGTGAAGGAGGGCGAAACGAGACGAAGGAGGGTGAAAAAGAGTGAAACGAAACGAAGGAGTGTGAAAGAGAGCTAAACGAGACGAAGGAGGGTGAAAGAGAGCGAAACGAGTTGAAGGAGGGTGAAAGAGAGCAAAACGAGACGAAGGAGGGTGAAAGAGAGCGAAACGAGACGAAGGAAGGTGAAAGAGAGCTAAACGAGATGAAGGAGGGTGAAAGAGAGCGAAACGAGACAAAGGAGGGTGAAAGAAGGCAAAACGAGACGACGGAGGGAGGAAGACAGCGAAACGAGACGAAGGAGGGTGAGAGAGAGCGAAACCAGACGAAGGAGGGTGGAAGAGAGCGAAACGAGACGAAGGAGTGTGAGAGATAGCGAAACGAGATGAAGGAGGGTGAAAGAGAGCAAAATGAGATGAAGGAGTGTGAAAGAGAGCGAAACGAGACGAAGGAGGGTGAAGGAAGGCGAAACGAGACTAAGGAGGGTGGAAGAGAGCGAAACGAGATGAAGGAGGGTGAAAGAGAGTGAAAAGAGACGAAGGAGGGTGAAAGAGAGCGAAACGAGGCGAAGGAGGGTCAAAGGGAGCGAAACGAGATGAAGGAGGGTGAAAGAGAGCGAAACGAGACAAAGGAGGGTGAAAGAGGCTGAAACGAGACGAAGGAGGGTGGAAGAGAGCGAAACGAGAGGAAGGAGTGTGAAAGAGAGCGAAACGAGATGAAGGAGGGTGAAAGAGAGTGAAACGAGACGAAGGAGGGTGAAAGAGAGCGAAACGAGACGAAGGAGGGTGAAAGAGAGCGAAACGAGACGAAGGAGGGTGAAAGAGAGTGAAACTAGGCGAAGGAAGGTGAAAGAGTGCGAATCGAGACAAAGGAGGGTGAAAGAGAGCGAAACGAGACGAAGGAGGGTGATAGAGAGTGAAACGAGACAAAGGAGGGTGAAAGAGAGCGAAACGAGACGAAGGAGGGTGAAGGAGGGCGAAACGAGACGAAGGAGCGTCAAAGAGAGCGAAACGAGATGAAGGAGGGTGAAAGAGAGCGAAACGAGCCGAAGGAGGGTGAAAGAGCGCGAAACGAGACGAAGGAGGGTGGAAGAGAACGAAACGAGACGAAGGAGGGCGAAACGAGACGAAGGAGCGTCAAAGAGAGCGAAACGAGATGAAGGAGGGTGAAAGAGTGCGAAACGAGCCGAAGGAGGGTGAAAGAGCGCGTAACGAGACGAAGGAGAGTGGAAGAGAGCGAAACGAGACGAAGGAGTGTGAAAGAGTGCGAAACGAGACGAAGGAGGGTGAAAAAGAGTGAAACGAGACGAAGGAGGGTGAAAGAGAGCTAAACGAGACGAAGGAGGGTGAAAGAGAGCGAAACGAGATGAAGGAGGGTGAAAGAGAGCAAAACGAGACGAAGGAGGGTGAAAGAGAGCGAAACGAGACGAAGGAAGGAGAAAGAGAGCTAAACGAGATGAAGGAGGGTGAAAGAGAGCGAAACGAGACAAAGGAGGGTGAAAGAGTGCGAAACGAGGCGAAGGAAGGTGAAAGAGAGCGAAACGAGACGAAGGAGGGTGAAAGAGAACGAAACGAGACGAAGGAGGGGGAAAGAGAGCGAAACGAGACGAAGGAGGGTGAAAGAAGGCAAAACGAGACGACGGAGGGAGGAAGACAGCGAAACGAGATGAAGGAGTGTGAGAGATAGCGAAACGAGATGAAGGAGGGTGAAAGAGAGCGAAATGAGACGAAGGAGGGTGAAAGAGAGCGAAACGAGACGAAGGAGGGTGAAGGAAGGCGAAACGAGACGAAGGAGGGTGGAGCGAGAGCGAAACGAGATGAAGGAGTGTGAAAGAGAGTGAAAAGAGACGAAGGAGGGTGAAAGAGAGCGAAACGAGGCGAAGGAGGGTCAAAGGGAGCGAAACGAGATGAAGGAGGGTGAAAGAGAGCGAAACGAGACAAAGTAGGGTGAAAGAGGCTGAAACGAGACGAAGGAGGGTGGAAGAGAGCGAAACGAGACGAAGGAGGGTGAAAGAGAGCGAAACGAGACGAAGGAGGGTGAAAGAGAGCGAAACGAGACGAAGGAGGGTGAAAGAGAGTGAAACGAGGCGAAGGAATGTGAAAGAGTGCGAATCGCGACAAAGGAGGGTGAAAGAGAGCGAAACGAGACGAAGGAAGGTGAAAGAGAGCGAACCGAAACGAAGGAGGGTGGAAGAGAGCGATACGAGACGAAGGAGGGTGAAAGAGAGCAAACGAGACGAAGGAGGGTGAAAGAGAGTGAAACGAGACGAAGGAGGGTGAAAAAGAGTGAAACGAGACGAAGGATGGTGTAAGAGAGCTAAACGAGACGAAGGAGGGTGAAAGAGAGCGAAACGAGATGAAGGAGGGTGAAAGAGAGCAAAACGAGACGAAGGAGGGTGAAAGAGAGCGAAACGAGACGAAGAAGGGTGAAGGAGGGCGAAACGAGACGAAGGAGTGTCAAAGAGAGCAAAACGAGACGAAGGAGGGTGAAAGAGAACGAAACGAGACGAAGGAGGGGGAAAGTGAGCGAAACGAGACGAAGGAGGGTGGAAGAGAGCGAAACGAGACGAAGGAGGGTGAGAGAGAGCGAAACGAGACGAAGGAGGGTGAAGGAAGGCGAAACGAGACGAAGGAGGGTGGAAGAGAGTGAAACGAGACGAAGGAGGGTGAAAGAGAGTGAAAAGAGACGAAGGAGGGTGAAAGAGAGCGAAACGAGGCGAAGGAGGGTGAAAGAGAGCGGAACGAGACAAAAGAGTGTGAAAGAGGCTGAAACGAGACGAAGGAGGGTGGAAGAGAGCGAAACGAGAGGAAAGAGGGTGAAGGAGAGCGAAACGAGATGAAGGAGGGTGAAAGAGAGTGAAACGAGACGAAGGAGGGTGAAAGAGAGCGAAACGAGACGAAGGAGGGTGAAAAAGAGCGAAACGAGACGAAGGAGGGTGAAAGAGAGTGAAACGAGGCGAAGGAAGGTGAAAGAGTGCGAATCGAGACAAAGGAGGGTGGAAGTGAGCGATACGAGACGAAGGACGGTGAAAGAGAGTGAAACGAGATGAAGGAGGGTGAAAGATAACGAAACGAGACGAAGGAGGGGGAAAGAGAGCGAAACGAGATGAAGGAGGGTGAAAGAAGGCGAAACGAGACGAAGGAGGGTGGAAGAGAGCGAAACGAGACGAAGGAGGGTGAGAGAGAGCGAAACGAGATGAAGGAGGGTGAAAGAGAGCGAAACGAGACGAACGAGGGTGGAAGAGAGCGAAACGAGACGAAGGAGGGTGGAAGAGAGCGATACGAGGCGAAGGAGGGTGAAAGAGAGCGAAAGGAGACGAAGGAGGGTGAAAGAGAGCGAAACGAGACGAAGGAGGGTGAAAAAGAGTGAAACGAGACGAAGGAGGGTGAAAGAGAGCTAAACGAGACGAAGGAGGGTGAAAGAGAGCGAAACGAGATGAAGGAGGGTGAAAGAGAGCGAAACGAGACGAAGGAGGGTGAAAGAGAGCGAGACGAGACGAAGGAAGCTGAAAGAGAGCTAAACGAGATGAAGGAGGGTGAAAGAGAACGAAACGAGACAAAGGAGGGTGAAAGAGAGCGAAACGAGGCGAAGGAAGGTGAAAGAGAGCGAAACGAGACGAAGTAGAGTGAAAGAGAACGAAACGAGACGAAGGAGGGGGAAAGAGAGCGAAACGAGATGAAGGAGGGTGAAAGAAGGTGAAAATAGACGAAGGAGGGAGGAAGACAGCGAAACGAGACGAAGGAGGGTGAGAGAGAGCGAAACGAGACGAAGGAGGGTGGAAGAGGGCGAAACAAGACGGAGGAGGGTGAGAGATAGCGAAACGAGACACAGGAGGGTGAAAGAGAGCGAAACGAGACGAAGGAGGGTGAAGGAGGGCGAAACGAGACGAAGGAGCGTCAAAGAGAGTGAAACGAGATGAAGGAGGGTGAAAGAGAGCGAAACGAGACGAAGGAGGGTGAAACAGCGCGAAACGAGACGAAGGAGGGTGGAAGAGAGCGAAACGAGACGACGGAGGGTGAAGGAGGGCGAAACGAGACGAAGGAGCGTCAAAGAGTGCGAAACGAGATGAAGGAGGGTGAAAGAGTGCGAAACAGGCCGAAAAAGGGTGAAAGAGCGCGAAACGAGACGAAGGAGGGTGGAAGAGAGCGAAACGAGACGAAGGAGGGTGAAAAAGAGTGAAACGAGACGAAGGAGGGTGAAAGAGAGCTAAACGAGACGAAGGAGGGTGAAAGAGAGCGAAACGAGATGAAGGAGGGTGAAAGAGAGCAAAACGAGACGAAGGAGGGTGAAAGAGAGCAAAACGAGACGAAGGAGGGTGGAAGAGAGCGAAACGAGACGAAGGAGGGTGAAGGAAGGCGAAACGAGACGAAGGAGGGTGGAAGAGAGCGAAACGAGACGAAGGAGTGTGAGAGATAGCGAAACGAGATGAAGGAGGGTGAAAGAGAGCAAAATGAGATGAAGGAGTGTGAAAGAGAGCGAAACGAGACGAAGGAGGGTGAAGGAAGGCGAAACGAGACGAAGGAGGGTGGAAGAGAGCTAAACGAGATGATGGAGGGTGAAAGAGAACTAAACGAGACAAAGGAGGAGGAAAGAGAGCGAAACGAGATGAAGGAGGGTGAAAGAAGGTGAAACGAGACGAAGGAGGGAGGAAGACAGCGAAACGAGACGCAGGAGGGTGAGAGAGAGCGAAACGAGACGAAGGAGTGTGGTAGAGAGCGAAACAAGACGATGGAGGGTGAGAGATAGCGAAACGAGACGAAGGAGGGTGATAGAGAGTGAAACGAGAAAAAGGAGGGTGAAAGAGAGTGAAACGAGACGAAGGAGGGTGAAGGAGGGCGAAACGAGACGAAGGAGCGTCAAAGAGAGCGAAACGAGATGAAGGAGGGCGAAAGAGAGCGAAACGAGCCGAAGGAGGGTGAAAGAGCGCGAAACGAGACGAAGGAGGGTGGAAGAGAGCGAAACGAGACAAAGGAGGGTGAAGGAGGGCGAAACGAGACGAAGGAGGGTGAAAAAGAGTGAAACGAAACGAAGGAGTGTGAAAGAGAGCTAAACGAGACGAAGGAGGGTGAAAGAGAGCGAAACGAGTTGAAGGAGGGTGAAAGAGAGCGAAACGAGACGAAGGAAGGTGAAAGAGAGCTAAACGAGATGAAGGAGGGTGAAAGAGAGCGAAACGAGACAAAGGAGGGTGAAAGAAGGCAAAACGAGACGACGGAGGGAGGAAGACAGCGAAACGAGACGAAGGAGGGTGAGAGAGAGCGAAACCAGACGAAGGAGGGTGGAAGAGAGCGAAACGAGACGAAGGAGTGTGAGAGATAGCGAAACGAGATGAAGGAGGGTGAAAGAGAGCAAAATGAGATGAAGGAATGTGAAAGAGAGCGAAACGAGACGAAGGAGGGTGAAGGAAGGCGAAACGAGACTAAGGAGGGTGGAAGAGAGCGAAACGAGATGAAGGAGGGTGAAAGAGAGTGAAAAGAGACGAAGGAGGGTGAAAGAGAGCGAAACGAGGCGAAGGAGGGTCAAAGGGAGCGAAACGAGAGGAAGGAGGGTGAAAGAGAGCGAAACGAGATGAAGGAGGGTGAAAGAGAGTGAAACGAGACGAAGGAGGGTGAAAGAGAGCGAAACGAGACGAAGGAGGGTGAAAGAGAGCGAAACGAGACGAAGGAGGGTGATAGAGAGTGAAACGAGAAAAAGGAGGGTGAAAGAGAGTGAAACGAGACGAAGGAGGGTGAAGGAGGGCGAAACGAGACGAAGGAGCGTCAAAGAGAGCGAAACGAGATGAAGGAGGGTGAAAGAGAGCGAAATGAGACGAAGGAGGGTGAAAGAGCGCGAAACGAGACGAAGGAGGGTGGAAGAGAGCGAAACGAGACAAAGGAGGGTGAAGGAGGACGAAACGAGACGAAGGAGGGTGAAAAAGAGTGAAACGAAACGAAGGAGTGTGAAAGAGAGCTAAACGAGACGAAGGAGGGTGAAAGAGAGCGAAACGAGTTGAAGGAGGGTGAAAGAGAGCAAAACGAGACGAAGGAGGGTGAAAGAGAGCGAAACGAGACGAAGGAAGGTGAAAGAGAGCTAAACGAGATGAAGGAGGGTGAAAGAGAGCGAAACGAGACAAAGGAGGGTGAAAGAAGGCAAAACGAGACGACGGAGGGAGGAAGACAGCGAAACGAGACGAAGGAGGGTGAGAGAGAGCGAAACCAGACGAAGGAGGGTGGAAGAGAGCGAAACGAGACGAAGGAGTGTGAGAGATAGCGAAACGAGATGAAGGAGGGTGAAAGAGAGCAAAATGAGATGAAGGAATGTGAAAGAGAGCGAAACGAGACGAAGGAGGGTGAAGGAAGGCGAAACGAGACTAAGGAGGGTGGAAGAGAGCGAAACGAGATGAAGGAGGGTGAAAGAGAGTGAAAAGAGACGAAGGAGGGTGAAAGAGAGCGAAACGAGGCGAAGGAGGGTCAAAGGGAGCGAAACGAGAGGAAGGAGGGTGAAAGAGAGCGAAACGAGATGAAGGAGGGTGAAAGAGAGTGAAACGAGACGAAGGAGGGTGAAAGAGAGCGAAACGAGACGAAGGAGGGTGAAAGAGAGCGAAACGAGACGAAGGAGGGTGATAGAGAGTGAAACGAGAAAAAGGAGGGTGAAAGAGAGTGAAACGAGACGAAGGAGGGTGAAGGAGGGCGAAACGAGACGAAGGAGCGTCAAAGAGAGCGAAACGAGATGAAGGAGGGTGAAAGAGAGCGAAACGAGCCGAAGGAGGGTGAAAGAGCGCGAAACGAGACGAAGGAGGGTGGAAGAGAGCGAAACGAGACAAAGGAGGGTGAAGGAGGGCGAAACGAGACGAAGGAGGGTGAAAAAGAGTGAAACGAAACGAAGGAGTGTGAAAGAGAGCTAAACGAGACGAAGGAGGGTGAAAGAGAGCGAAACGAGTTGAAGGAGGGTGAAAGAGAGCAAAACGAGACGAAGGAGGGTGAAAGAGAGCGAAACGAGACGAAGGAGGGTGGAAGAGAGCGAAACGAGACGAAGGAGTGTGAGAGATAGCGAAACGAGATGAAGGAGGGTGAAAGAGAGCAAAATGAGATGAAGGAGTGTGAAAGAGAGCGAAACGAGACGAAGGAGGGTGAAGGAAGGCGAAACGAGACGAAGGAGGGTGGAAGAGAGCTAAACGAGATGATGGAGGGTGAAAGAGAACGAAACGAGACAAAGGAGGGGGAAAGAGAGCGAAACGAGATGAAGGAGGGTGAAAGAAGGTGAAACGAGACGATGGAGGGAGGAAGACAGCGAAACGAGACGCAGGAGGGTGAGAGAGAGCGAAACGAGACGAAGGAGTGTGGTAGAGAGCGAAACAAGACGATGGAGGGTGAGAGATAGCGAAACGAGACGAAGGAGGGTGATAGAGAGTGAAACGAGAAAAAGGAGGGTGAAAGAGAGTGAAACGAGACGAAGGAGGGTGAAGGAGGGCGAAACGAGACGAAGGAGCGTCAAAGAGAGCGAAACGAGATGAAGGAGGGCGAAAGAGAGCGAAACGAGCCGAAGGAGGGTGAAAGAGCGCGAAACGAGACGAAGGAGGGTGGAAGAGAGCGAAACGAGACAAAGGAGGGTGAAGGAGGGCGAAACGAGACGAAGGAGGGTGAAAAAGAGTGAAACGAAACGAAGGAGTGTGAAAGAGAGCTAAACGAGACGAAGGAGGGTGAAAGAGAGCGAAACGAGTTGAAGGAGGGTGAAAGAGAGCAAAACGAGACGAAGGAGGGTGAAAGAGAGCGAAACGAGACGAAGGAAGGTGAAAGAGAGCTAAACGAGATGAAGGAGGGTGAAAGAGAGCGAAACGAGACAAAGGAGGGTGAAAGAAGGCAAAACGAGACGACGGAGGGAGGAAGACAGCGAAACGAGACGAAGGAGGGTGAGAGAGAGCGAAACCAGACGAAGGAGGGTGGAAGCAGAGCGAAACGAGACGAAGGAGTGTGAGAGATAGCGAAACGAGATGAAGGAGGGTGAAAGAGAGCAAAATGAGATGAAGGAGTGTGAAAGAGAGCGAAACGAGACGAAGGAGGGTGAAGGAAGGCGAAACGAGACTAAGGAGGGTGGAAGAGAGCGAAACGAGATGAAGGAGGGTGAAAGAGAGTGAAAAGAGACGAAGGAGGGTGAAAGAGAGCGAAACGAGGCGAAGGAGGGTCAAAGGGAGCGAAACGAGAGGAAGGAGGGTGAAAGAGAGCGAAACGAGATGAAGGAGGGTGAAAGAGAGTGAAACGAGACGAAGGAGGGTGAAAGAGAGCGAAACGAGACGAAGGAGGGTGAAAGAGAGCGAAACGAGACGAAGGAGGGTGATAGAGAGTGAAACGAGAAAAAGGAGGGTGAAAGAGAGTGAAACGAGACAAAGGAGGGTGAAGGAGGGCGAAACGAGACGAAGGAGCGTCAAAGAGAGCGAAACGAGATGAAGGAGGGTGAAAGAGAGCGAAACGAGCCGAAGGAGGGTGAAAGAGCGCGAAACGAGACGAAGGAGGGTGGAAGAGAGCGAAACGAGACAAAGGAGGGTGAAGGAGGGCGAAACGAGACGAAGGAGGGTGAAAAAGAGTGAAACGAAACGAAGGAGTGTGAAAGAGAGCTAAACGAGACGAAGGAGGGTGAAAGAGAGCGAAACGAGTTGAAGGAGGGTGAAAGAGAGCAAAACGAGACGAAGGAGGGTGAAAGAGAGCGAAACGAGACGAAGGAAGGTGAAAGAGAGCTAAACGAGATGAAGGAGGGTGAAAGAGAGCGAAACGAGACAAAGGAGGGTGAAAGAAGGCAAAACGAGACGACGGAGGGAGGAAGACAGCGAAACGAGACGAAGGAGGGTGAGAGAGAGCGAAACCAGACGAAGGAGGGTGGAAGAGAGCGAAACGAGACAAAGGAGTGTGAGAGATAGCGAAACGAGATGAAGGAGGGTGAAAGAGAGCAAAATGAGATGAAGGAGTGTGAAAGAGAGCGAAACGAGACGAAGGAGGGTGAAGGAAGGCGAAACGAGACTAAGGAGGGTGGAAGAGAGCGAAACGAGATGAAGGAGGGTGAAAGAGAGTGAAAAGAGACGAAGGAGAGTGAAAGAGAGCGAAACGAGGCGAAGGAGGGTCAAAGGGAGCGAAACGAGATGAAGGAGGGTGAAAGAGAGCGAAACGAGACAAAGGAGGGTGAAAGAGGCTGAAACGAGACGAAGGAGGGTGGAAGAGAGCGAAACGAGAGGAAGGAGGGTGAAAGAGAGCGAAACGAGATGAAGGAGGGTGAAAGAGAGTGAAACGAGACGAAGGAGGGTGAAAGAGAGCGAAACGAGACGAAGGAGGGTGAAAGAGAGCGAAACGAGACGAAGGAGGGTGAAAGAGAGTGAAACTAGGCGAAGGAAGGTGAAAGAGTGCGAATCGAGACAAAGGAGGGTGAAAGAGAGCGAAACGAGACGAAGGAGGGTGATAGAGAGTGAAACGAGACAAAGGAGGGTGAAAGAGAGCGAAACGAGACGAAGGAGGGTGAAGGAGGGCGAAACGAGACGAAGGAGCGTCAAAGAGAGCGAAACGAGATGAAGGAGGGTGAAAGAGAGCGAAACGAGCCGAAGGAGGGTGAAAGAGCGCGAAACGAGACGAAGGAGGGTGGAAGAGAACGAAACGAGACAAAGGAGGGCGAAGCGAGACGAAGGAGCGTCAAAGAGAGCGAAACGAGATGAAGGAGGGTGAAAGAGTGCGAAACGAGCCGAAGGAGGGTGAAAGAGCGCGAAACGAGACGAAGGAGAGTGGAAGAGAGCGAAACGAGACGAAGGAGTGTGAAAGAGTGCGAAACGAGACGAAGGAGGGTGAAAAAGAGTGAAACGAGACGAAGGAGGGTGAAAGAGAGCTAAACGAGACGAAGGAGGGTGAAAGAGAGCGAAACGAGATGAAGGAGGGTGAAAGAGAGCAAAACGAGACGAAGGAGGGTGAAAGAGAGCGAAACGAGACGAAGGAAGGAGAAAGAGAGCTAAACGAGATGAAGGAGGGTGAAAGAGAGCGAAACGAGACAAAGGAGGGTGAAAGAGTGCGAAACGAGGCGAAGGAAGGTGAAAGAGAGCGAAACGAGACGAAGGAGGGTGAAAGAGAACGAAACGAGACGAAGGAGGGGGAAAGAGAGCGAAACGAGACGAAGGAGGGTGAAAGAAGGCAAAACGAGACGACGGAGCGAGGAAGACAGCGAAACGAGATGAAGGAGTGTGAGAGATAGCGAAACGAGATGAAGGAGGGTGAAAGAGAGCGAAATGAGACGAAGGAGGGTGAAAGAGAGCGAAACGAGACGAAGGAGGGTGAAGGAAGGCGAAACGAGACGAAGGAGGGTGGAGCGAGAGCGAAACGAGATGAAGGAGTGTGAAAGAGAGTGAAAAGAGACGAAGGAGGGTGAAAGAGAGCGAAACGAGGCGAAGGAGGGTCAAAAGGAGCGAAACGAGATGAAGGAGGGTGAAAGAGAGCGAAACGAGACAAAGTAGGGTGAAAGAGGCTGAAACGAGACGAAGGAGGGTGGAAGAGAGCGAAACGAGACGAAGGAGGGTGAAAGAGAGCGAAACGAGACGAAGGAGGGTGAAAGAGAGCGAAACGAGACGAAGGAGGGTGAAAGAGAGTGAAACGAGGCGAAGGAATGTGAAAGAGTGCGAATCGCGACAAAGGAGGGTGAAAGAGAGCGAAACGAGACGAAGGAAGGTGAAAGAGAGCGAACCGAAACGAAGGAGGGTGGAAGAGAGCGATACGAGACGAAGGAGGGTGAAAGAGAGCGAAACGAGACGAAGGAGGGTGAAAGAGAGTGAAACGAGACGAAGGAGGGTGAAAAAGAGTGAAACGAGACGAAGGATGGTGTAAGAGAGCTAAACGAGACGAAGGAGGGTGAAAGAGAGCGAAACGAGATGAAGGAGGGTGAAAGAGAGCAAAACGAGACGAAGGAGGGTGAAAGAGAGCGAAACGAGGCGAAGGAGGGTCAAAGGGAGCGAAACGAGATGAAGGAGGGTGAAAGAGAGCGAAACGAGACAAAGGAGGGTGAAAGAGGCTGAAACGAGACGAAGGAGGGTGGAAGAGAGCGAAACGAGAGGAAGGAGGGTGAAAGAGAGCGAAACGAGATGAAGGAGGGTGAAAGAGAGTGAAACGAGACGAAGGAGGGTGAAAGAGAGCGAAACGAGACGAAGGAGGGTGAAAGAGAGCGAAACGAGACGAAGGAGGGTGAAAGAGAGTGAAACTAGGCGAAGGAAGGTGAAAGAGTGCGAATCGAGACAAAGGAGGGTGAAAGAGAGTGAAACGAGACGAAGGAGGGTGATAGAGAGTGAAACGAGACAAAGGAGGGTGAAAGAGAGCGAAACGAGACGAAGGAGGGTGAAGGAGGGCGAAACGAGACGAAGGAGCGTCAAAGAGAGCGAAACGAGATGAAGGAGGGTGAAAGAGAGCGAAACGAGCCGAAGGAGGGTGAAAGAGCGCGAAACGAGACGAAGGAGGGTGGAAGAGAACGAAACGAGACAAAGGAGGGCGAAACGAGACGAAGGAGCGTCAAAGAGAGCGAAACGAGATGAAGGAGGGTGAAAGAGTGCGAAACGAGCCGAAGGAGGGTGAAAGAGCGCGAAACGAGATGAAGGAGAGTGGAAGAGAGCGAAACGAGACGAAGGAGTGTGAAAGAGTGCGAAACGAGACGAAGGAGGGTGAAAAAGAGTGAAACGAGACGAAGGAGGGTGAAAGAGAGCTAAACGAGACGAAGGAGGGTGAAAGAGAGCGAAACGAGATGAAGGAGGGTGAAAGAGAGCAAAACGAGACGAAGGAGGGTGAAAGAGAGCGAAACGAGACGAAGGAAGGAGAAAGAGAGCTAAACGAGATGAAGGAGGGTGAAAGAGAGCGAAACGAGACAAAGGAGGGTGAAAGAGTGCGAAACGAGGCGAAGGAAGGTGAAAGAGAGCGAAACGAGACGAAGGAGGGTGAAAGAGAACGAAACGAGACGAAGGAGGGGGAAAGAGAGCGAAACGAGACGAAGGAGGGTGAAAGAAGGCAAAACGAGACGACGGAGGGAGGAAGACAGCGAAACGAGATGAAGGAGTGTGAGAGATAGCGAAACGAGATGAAGGAGGGTGAAAGAGAGCGAAATGAGACGAAGGAGGGTGAAAGAGAGCGAAACGAGACGAAGGAGGGTGAAGGAAGGCGAAACGAGACGAAGGAGGGTGGAGCGAGAGCGAAACGAGATGAAGGAGTGTGAAAGAGAGTGAAAAGAGACGAAGGAGGGTGAAAGAGAGCGAAACGAGGCGAAGGAGGGTCAAAGGGAGCGAAACGAGATGAAGGAGGGTGAAAGAGAGCGAAACGAGACAAAGTAGGGTGAAAGAGGCTGAAACGAGACGAAGGAGGGTGGAAGAGAGCGAAACGAGACGAAGGAGGGTGAAAGAGAGCGAAACGAGACGAAGGAGGGTGAAAGAGAGCGAAACGAGACGAAGGAGGGTGAAAGAGAGTGAAACGAGGCGAAGGAATGTGAAAGAGTGCGAATCGCGACAAAGGAGGGTGAAAGAGAGCGAAACGAGACGAAGGAAGGTGAAAGAGAGCGAACCGAAACGAAGGAGGGTGGAAGAGAGCGATACGAGACGAAGGAGGGTGAAAGAGAGCGAAACGAGACGAAGGAGGGTGAAAGAGAGTGAAACGAGACGAAGGAGGGTGAAAAAGAGTGAAACGAGACGAAGGATGGTGTAAGAGAGCTAAACGAGACGAAGGAGGGTGAAAGAGAGCGAAACGAGATGAAGGAGGGTGAAAGAGAGCAAAACGAGACGAAGGAGGGTGAAAGAGAGCGAAACGAGATGAAGGAGGGTGAAGGAGGGCGAAACGAGACGAAGGAGTGTCAAAGAGAGCAAAACGAGACGAAGGAGGGTGAAAGAGAACGAAACGAGACGAAGGAGGGGGAAAGTGAGCGAAACGAGACGAAGGAGGGTGGAAGAGAGCGAAATGAGACGAAGGAGGGTGAGAGAGAGCGAAACGAGACGAAGGAGGGTGAAGGAAGGCGAAACGAGACGAAGGAGGGTGGAAGAGAGCGAAACGAGACGAAGGAGGGTGAAAGAGAGTGAAAAGAGACGAAGGAGGGTGAAAGAGAGCGAAACGAGGCGAAGGAGGGTGAAAGAGAGCGAAACGAGACAAAAGAGTGTGAAAGAGGCTGAAACGAGACGAAGGAGGGTGGAAGAGAGCGAAACGAGAGGAAAGAGGGTGAGGGAGAGCGAAACGAGATGAAGGAGGGTGAAAGATAGTGAAACGAGACGAAGGAGGGTGAAAGAGAGCGAAACGAGACGAAGGAGGGTGAAAAAGAGCGAAACGAGACGAAGGAGGGTGAAAGAGAGTGAAACGAGGCGAAGGAAGGTGAAAGAGTGCGAATATAGACAAAGGAGGGTGGAAGTGAGCGATACGAGACGAAGGACGGTGAAAGAGAGTGAAACGAGACGAAGGAGGGTGAAAGAAGGCGAAACGAGACGAAGGAGGGTGGAAGAGAGCGAAACGAGACGAAGGAGGGTGAGAGAGAGCGAAACGAGATGAAGGAGGGTGAAAGAGAGCGAAACGAGACGAACGAGGGTGGAAGAGAGCGAAACGAGACGAAGGAGGGTGGAAGAGAGCGATACGAGGCGAAGGAGGGTGAAAGAGAGCGAAACGAGACGAAGGAGGGTGAAAGAGAGTGAAACGAGACGAAGGAGGGTGAAAAAGAGTGAAACGAGACGAAGGATGGTGTAAGAGAGCTAAACGAGACGAAGGAGGGTGAAAGAGAGCGAAACGAGATGAAGGAGGGTGAAAGAGAGCAAAACGAGACGAAGGAGGGTGAAAGAGAGCGAAACGAGACGAAGGAGGGTGAAGGTGGGCGAAACGAGACGAAGGAGTGTCAAAGAGAGCAAAACGAGACGAAGGAGGGTGAAAGAGAACGAAACGAGACGAAGGAGGGGGAAAGTGAGCGAAACGAGACGAAGGAGGGTGGAAGAGAGCGAAACGAGACGAAGGAGGGTGAGAGAGAGCGAAACGAAACGAAGGAGGGTGAAGGAAGGCGAAACGAGACGAAGGAGGGTGGAAGAGAGCGAAACGAGACGAAGGAGGGTGAAAGAGAGTGAAAAGAGACGAAGGAGGGTGAAAGAGAGCGAAACGAGGCGAAGGAGGGTGAAAGAGAGCGAAACGAGACAAAAGAGTGTGAAAGAGGCTGAAACGAGACGAAGGAGGGTGGAAGAGAGCGAAACGAGAGGAAAGAGGGTGAGGGAGAGCGAAACGAGATGAAGGAGGGTGAAAGATAGTGAAACGAGACGAAGGAGGGTGAAAGAGAGCGAAACGAGACGAAGGAGGGTGAAAAAGAGCGAAACGAGACGAAGGAGGGTGAAAGAGAGTGAAACGAGGCGAAGGAAGGTGAAAGAGTGCGAATATAGACAAAGGAGGGTGGAAGTGAGCGATACGAGACGAAGGACGGTGAAAGAGAGTGAAACGAGATGAAGGAGGGTGAAAGATAACGAAACGAGACGAAGGAGGGGGAAAGAGAGCGAAACGAGACGAAGGAGGGTGAAAGAAGGCGAAACAAGACGAAGGAGGGTGGAAGAGAGCGAAACGAGACGAAGGAGGGTGAGAGAGAGCGAAACGAGATGAAGGAGGGTGAAAGAGAGCGAAACGAGACGAACGAGGGTGGAAGAGAGCGAAACGAGACGAAGGAGGGTGGAAGAGAGCGATACGAGGCGAAGGAGGGTGAAAGAGAGCGAAAGGAGACGAAGGAGGGTGAAAGAGAGCGAAACGAGACGAAGGAGGGTGAAAAAGAGTGAAACGAGACGAAGGAGGGTGAAAGAGAGCTAAACGAGACGAAGGAGGGTGAAAGAGAGCGAAACGAGATGAAGGAGGGTGAAAGAGAGCGAAACGAGACGAAGGAGGGTGAAAGAGAGCGAGACGAGACGAAGGAAGGTGAAAGAGAGCTAAACGAGATGAAGGAGGGTGAAAGAGAACGAAACGAGACAAAGGAGGGTGAAAGAGAGCGAAACGAGGCGAAGGAAGGTGAAAGAGAGCGAAACGAGACGAAGTAGAGTGAAAGAGAACGAAACGAGACGAAGGAGGGGGAAAGAGAGCGAAACGAGACGAAGGAGGGTGAAAGAAGGTGAAAATAGACGAAGGAGGGAGGAAGACAGCGAAACGAGACGAAGGAGGGTGAGAGAGAGCGAAACGAGACGAAGGAGGGTGGCAGAGGGCGAAACAAGACGGAGGAGGGTGAGAGATAGCGAAACGAGACACAGGAGGGTGAAAGAGAGCGAAACGAGACGAAGGAGGGTGAAGGAGGGTGAAACGAGACGAAGGAGCGTCAAAGAGAGTGAAACGAGATGAAGGAGGGTGAAAGAGAGCGAAACGAGACGAAGGAGGGTGAAACAGCGCGAAACGAGACGAAGGAGGGTGGAAGAGAGCGAAACGAGACGACGGAGGGTGAAGGAGGGCGAAACGAGACGAAGGAGCGTCAAAGAGTGCGAAACGAGATGAAGGAGGGTGAAAGAGTGCGAAACAGGCCGAAAAAGGGTGAAAGAGCGCGAAACGAGACGAAGGAGGGTGGAAGAGAGCGAAACAAGACGAAGGAGGGTGAAAAAGAGTGAAACGAGACGAAGGAGGGTGAAAGAGAGCTAAACGAGACGAAGGAGGGTGAAAGAGAGCGAAACGAGATGAAGGAGGGTGAAAGAGAGCAAAACGAGACGAAGGAGGGTGAAAGAGAGCAAAACGAGACGAAGGAGGGTGAAAGAGAGCGAAACGAGATGAAGGAAGGTGAAAGAGACCTAAACGAGATGAAGGAGGGTGAAAGAGAGCGAAACGAGACAAAGGAGGGTGAAAGAGTGCGAAACGAGGCGAAGGAAGGTGAAAGAGAGCGAAACGAGACGAAGGAGGGTGAAAGAGAACGAAACGTGACGAAGGAGGGGGAAAGAAGGCAAAACGAGACGGCGGAGGGAGGAAGACAGCGAAACGAGACGAAGGAGGGTGAGAGAGTGCGAAACCAGACGAAGGAGGGTGGAAGAGAGCGAAACGAGACGAAGGAGTGTGAGAGATAGCGAAACGAGATGAAGGAGGGTGAAAGAGAGCGACATGAGACGAAGGAGGGTGAAAGAGAGCGAAACGAGATGAAGGAGGGTGAAGGAAGGCGAAACGAGACGAAGGAGGGTGGAAGAGAGCGAAACGAGATGAAGGAGGGTGAAAGAGAGTGAAAAGAGACGAAGGAGGGTGAAAGAGAGCGAAACGAGGCGAAGGAGGGTCAAAGGGAGCGAAACGAGATGAAGGAGGGTGAAAGAGAGCGAAACGAGACAAAGGAGGGTGAAAGAGGCTGAAACGAGACGAAGGAGGGTGGAAGAGAGCGAAACGAGATGAAGGAGGGTGAAAGAGAGTGAAACGAGACGAAGGAGGGTGAAAGAGTGCGAAACGAGACGAAGGAGGGTGAAAGAGAGCGAAACGAGACGAAGGAGGGTGAAAGAGAGTGAAACGAGGCGAAGGAAGGTGAAAGAGTGCGAATCGAGACAAAGGAGGGTGAAAGAGAGCAAAACGAGATGAAGGAGGGTGAAAGAGAGCGAAACGAGCCGAAGGAGGGTGAAAGAGCGCGAAACGAGACGAAGGAGGGTGGAAGAGAGCGAAACGAGACGAAGGAGTGCGAAACGAGACGAATGAGCGTCAAAGATAGCGAAACGAGATGAAGGAGGATGAAAGAGTGCCAAACGAGCCGAAGGAGGGTGAAAGAGCGCGAAACGAGACGAAGGAGGGTGGAAGAGAGCGAAACGAGATGAAGGAGGGTGAAAGAGAGCAAAACGAGACGAAGGAGGGGGAAAGAGAGGGAAACGAGACGAAGTAGGGTGAAAGAAGGCGAAACGAGACGATGGAGGGTGAAAGAGAGGGAAATGAGAAGAAGGAGGGTGAAAGAGAACAAAACGAGACGAAGGAGTGTGAAAGAGAGCGAAACGAGACGAAGGATTGTGAAAGACAGAGAAACGAGATAAAGAAGGGTGAAAGAGAGCAAAACGAGACGAAGGAGGGTGAAAGAGAGCGAAACGAGACGAATGAGGGTGGAAGAGAGTGAAACGAGACGACGGAGGGTGAAAGAGAGCGAAACGAGACGAACGAGGGTGAAAGAGAGCGAAACGAGACGAAGGAGGGTCAAAGAGAGCGAAACGAGCCGAAGGAGGGTGAAAGAGTGCGAAACGAGATGAAGGAGGGTGAAAGAGAGCGACACGAGACGAAGGAGGGTGAAAGAGTGCGAAACGAGACGATAGAGGGTGAAAGAGAGCGAAACGAGATGAAGGAGGGTGAAAGAGAGCGAAACGAGACGAAGGAGGGTGAAAGAGAGTGAAACGAGACGAAGGAAGGTGAAAGAGAGCTAAACGAGATGAAGGAGGATGAAAGAGAGCGAAACGAGACAAAGGAGGGTGAAAGAATGCGAAACGAGGCGAAGGAAGGTGAAAGAGAGCGAAACGAGACGAAGGAGGGTGAAAGAGATCGAAACGAGACGAAGGAGGGGGAAAGTGAGCTAAACGAGACGAAGGAGGTTGAAAGAAGGCGAAACGAGACGAAGGAGGGAGGTAGACAGCGAAACGAGACGAAGGAGGGTGAGAGAGAGCGAAACGAGACGAAGGAGGGTGGGAGAGAGCGAAACGAGAGGAAGGAGGGTGAGAGATAGCGAAACGAGACGCAGGAGGGTGAAAGAGAGCGAAACGAGACGAAGGAGGGTGAAAGAGAGAGAAACGAGACGAAGAGGGTGAAGGATGGCGAAACGAGATGACGGAGGGTGAAAGAGAGCGAAACGAGACGAAGGAGGGTGAAAGAGTGCGAAACGAGACAATAGAGGGTGAAAGAGAGCGAAACGAGATGAAGGAGGGTGAAAGAGAGCGAAACGAGACGAAGGAGGGTGAAAGAGAGTGAAACGAGACGAAGGAAGGTGAAAGAGAGCTAAACGAGATGAAGGAGGATGAAAGAGAGCGAAACGAGACAAAGGAGGGTGAAAGAATGCGAAACGAGGCGAAGGAAGGTGAAAGAGAGCGAAACGAGACGAAGGAGGGTGAAAGAGAACGAAACGAGACGAAGGAGGGGGAAAGTGAGCTAAACGAGACGAAGGAGGTTGAAAGAAGGCGAAACGAGACGAAGGAGGGAGGTAGACAGCGAAACGAGACGAAGGAGGGTGAGAGAGAGCGAAACGAGAGGAAGGAGGGTGAGAGATAGCGAAACGAGACGCAGGAGGGTGAAAGAGAGCGAAACGAGACGAAGGAGGGTGAAAGAGAGCGAAACGAGACGAAGGAGGGTGAAGGAAGGCGAAACGAGACGAAGGAGGGTGAAAGAGAGTGAAACGAGACGAAGGAGGGTGAAAGAGAGCGAAACGAGATGAAAGAGGGTGAAAGAGAGCGAAACGAGACGAAGGAGGGTGAAAGAGAGTGAAACGAGGTGAAGGAAGGTGAAAGAGTGCGAATCGAGACAAAGGAGGGTGGAAGAGAGCGATACGAGACGAAGGACGGTGAAAGAGAGTGAAACGAGATGAAGGAGGGTGAAAGATAACGAAACGAGACGAAGGAGGGGGAAAGAGAGCGAAACGAGACGAAGGAGGGTGAAACAAGGCGAAACAAGACGAAGGAGGGTGGTAGAGAGCGAAACGAGTCGAAGGAGGGTGAGAGAGAGCAAAACGAGACGAAGGAGGGTGGAAGAGAGCGAAACGAGATGATGGAGGGTGAGAGATAGCGAAACGAGATGAAGGAGGGTGAAAGAGAGTGAAACGAGACGAACGAGGGTGGAAGAGAGCGAGACGAGACGAAGGAGGGTGGAAGAGAGCGATACGAGGCGAAGGAGGGTGAAAGAGAGCGAAAGGAGACGAAGGAGGGTGAAAGAGAGCGAAACGAGACGAAGGAGGGTGAGAGAGAGCGAAACGAGACGAAGGAGGGGGAAAGTGAGCGAAACGAGATGAAGGAGGGTGAAAGAAGGCGAAACAAGACGAAGGAGTGAGGTAGACAGCGAAACGAGACGAAGGAGGGTGAGAGAGAGCGAAACGATATGAAGGAGGGTGAAAGAGAGCGAAACGAGAGGAAGGAGGGTGAGAGATAGCGAAACGAGACGCAGGAGGGTGAAAGAGAGCGAAACGAGATGAAGGAGGGTGAAAGAGAGCGAAACGAGACGAATGAGGGTGAAGGAAGGCGAAACGAGACGAAGGAGGGTGGAAGAGAGCGAAATGAGACGAAGTAGGGTGAAAGAAGGCGAAACGAGACGATGGAGGGTGAAAGAGAGGGAAACGAGAAGAAGGAGGGTGAAAGAGAACGAAACGAGACGAAGGAGTGTGAAAGAGAGCGAAACGAGACGAAGGATTGTGAAAGACAGAGAAACGAGATAAAGAAGGGTGAAAGAGAGCAAAACGAGACGAAGGAGGGTGAAAGAGAGCGAAATGAGACGAATGAGGGTGGAAGAGAGTGAAACGAGACGACGGAGGGTGAAAGAGAGCGAAACGAGACGAACGAGGGTGAAAGAGAGCGAAACGAGGCGAAGGAGGGTCAAAGAGAGCGAAACGAGCCGAAGGAGGGTGAAGGAGAGCGATACGAGGCGAAGGAGGGTGAAAGAGAGCGAAAGGAGACGATGGAGGGTGAAAGAGAGCGAAACGAGACGAAGGAGGGTGAAAAAGAGTGAAACGAGACGAAGGAGGGTGAAAGAGAGCTAAACGAGATGAAGGAGGGTGAAAGAGAGCGAAAGGAGATGAAGGAGGTGAAAGAGAGTGAAACGAGACGAAGGAGGGTGAAAGAGAGCGAAACGAGACGAAGGAAGGTGAAAGAGAGCTAAACGAGATAAAGGAGGGTGAAAGAGAACGAAACGAGACAAAGGAGGGTGAAAGAGAGCGAAACGAGGCGAAGGAAGGTGAAAGAGAGCGAAACGAGACGAAGTAGGGTGAAAGAGAACGAAACGAGACGAAGGAGGGGGAAAGAGAGCGAAACGAGACGAAGGAGGGCGAAAGAAGGTGAAACGAGACGAAGGAGGGAGGAAGACAGCGAAACGAGACGAAGGAGGGTGAGAGAGAGCGAAACGAAATGAAGGAGGGTGGAAGAGAGCGAAACAAGACGAAGGAGGGTGAGAGATAGCGAAACGAGTCGAAGGAGGGTGATAGAGAGTGAAACGAGAAAGACGAGGGTGAAAGAGAGCGAAACGAGACGAAGGAGGGTGAAGGAGGGCGAAACGAGACGAAGGATCGTCAAAGAGAGCGAAACGAGATGAAGGAGGGTGAAAGAGAGCGAAACGAGCCGAAGGAGGGTGAAAGAGCGCGAAACGAGACGAAGGAGGGTGGAAGATAGCGAAACGAGACGAAGGAGGGTGAAGGAGGGCGAAACGAGACGAAGGAGCGTCAAAGAGAGCGAAACGAGATGAAGGAGGGTGAATGAGTGCGAAACGAGGCGAAGGAGGGTGAAAGAGAGCGAAACGAGACGAAGGAGGGTGAAAGAAGGTGAAAATAGACGAAGGAGGGAGGAAGACAGCGAAACGAGACGAAGGAGGGTGAGAGAGAGCGAAACGTGACGAAGGAGGGTGGAAGAGAGCGAAACAAGACGAAGGAGGGTGAGAGATAGCGAAACGAGAGGAAGGAGATTGATAGAGAGTGAAATGAGACAAAGGAGGGTGAAAGAGAGCGAAACGAGACGAAGGAGGGTGAAAAAGAGTGAAACGAGACGAAGGAGGGTGAAAGAGAGCTAAACGAGATGAAGGAGGGTGAAAGAGAGCGAAACGAGATGAAGGAGGGTGAAAGAGAGCGAAACGAGACGAAGGAGGGTGAAAGAGAGCGAGACGAGACGAAGGAAGGTGAAAGAGAGCTAAACGAGATGAAGGAGGGTGAAAGAGAACGAAACGAGACAAAGGAGGGTGAAAGAGAGCTAAACGAGATGAAGGAGGATGAAAGAGAGCGAAACGAGACAAAGGAGGGTGAAAGAATGCGAAACGAGGCGAAGGAAGTTGAAAGAGAGCGAAACGAGACGAAGGAGGGTGAAAGAGAACGAAACGAGACGAAGGAGGGGGAAAGTGAGCTAAACGAGACGAAGGAGGTTGAAAGAAGGCGAAACGAGACGAAGGAGGGAGGTAGACAGCGAAACGAGACGAAGGAGGGTGAGAGAGAGCGAAACGAGACGAAGGAGGGTGGGAGAGAGCGAAACGAGAGGAAGGAGGGTGAGAGATAGCGAAACGAGACGCAGGAGGGTGAAAGAGAGCGAAACGAGACGAAGGAGGGTGAAAGAGAGAGAAACGAGACGAAGGAGGGTGAAGGAAGGCGAAACGAGATGAAGGAGGGTGAAAGAGAGCGAAACGAGACGAAGGAGGGTGAAAGAGTGCGAAACGAGACGATAGAGGGTGAAAGAGAGCGAAACGAGATGAAGGAGGGTGAAAGAGAGCGAAACGAGACAAAGGAGGGTGAAAGAGAGTGAAACGAGACGAAGGAAGGTGAAAGAGAGCTAAACGAGATGAAGGAGGATGAAAGAGAGCGAAACGAGACAAAGGAGGGTGAAAGAATGCGAAACGAGGCGAAGGAAGGTGAAAGAGAGCGAAACGAGACGAAGGAGGGTGAAAGAGAACGAAACGAGATGAAGGAGGGGGAAAGTGAGCTAAACGAGACGAAGGAGGTTGAAAGAAGGCGAAACGAGACGAAGGAGGGAGGTAGACAGCGAAACGAGACGAAGGAGGGTGAGAGAGAGCGAAACGAGAGGAAGGAGGGTGAGAGATAGCGAAACGAGACGCAGGAGGGTGAAAGAGAGCGAAACAAGACGAAGGAGGGTGAAAGAGAGCGAAACGAGACGAAGGAGGGTGAAGGAAGGCGAAACGAGACGAAGGAGGGTGAAAGAGAGTGAAACGAGACGAAGGAGGGTGAAAGAGAGCGAAACGAGATGAAGGAGGGTGAAAGAGAGCGAAACGAGACGAAGGAGGGTGAAAGAGAGTGAAACGAGGTGAAGGAAGGTGAAAGAGTGCGAATCGAGACAAAGGAGGGTGGAAGAGAGCGATACGAGACGAAGGACGGTGAAAGAGAGTGAAACGAGATGAAGGAGGGTGAAAGATAACGAAACGAGACGAAGGAGGGGGAAAGAGAGCGAAACGAGACGAAGGAGGGTGAAACAAGGCGAAACAAGAGGAAGGAGGGTGGAAGAGAGCGAAACGAGACGAAGGAGGGTGAGAGAGAGCAAAACGAGACGAAGGAGGGTGGAAGAGAGCGAAACGAGATGAAGGAGGGTGAGAGATAGCGAAACGAGATGAAGGAGGGTGAAAGAGAGCGAAACGAGACGAACGAGGGTGGAAGAGAGCGAGACGAGACGAAGGAGGGTGGAAGAGAGCGATACGAGGCGAAGGAGGGTGAAAGAGAGCGAAAGGAGACGAAGGAGGGTGAAAGAGAGCGAAACGAGACGAAGGAGGGTGAAGGAAGGCGAAACGAGACGAAGGAGGGTGAAAGAGAGTGAAACGAGACGAAGGATGGTGAAAGAGAGCGAAACGAGATGAAGGAGGGTGAAAGAGAGCGAAACGAGACGAAGGAGGGTGAAAGAGAGTGAAACGAGGTGAAGGAAGGTGAAAGAGTGCGAATCGAGACAAAGGAGGGTGGAAGAGAGCGATACGAGACGAAGGACGGTGAAAGAGAGTGAAACGAGATGAAGGAGGGTGAAAGATAACGAAACAAGACGAAGGAGGGGGAAAGAGAGCGAAACGAGACGAAGGAGCGTGGAAGAGAGCGAAACGAGATGAAGGAGGGTGAGAGAGAGCGAAACGAGACGAAGGAGGGTGGAAGAGAGCGAAACGAGATGAAGGAGGGTGAGAGATAGCGAAACGAGACGAAGGAGGGTGAAAGAGAGCGAAACGAGACGAACGAGGGTGGAAGAGAGCGAAACGAGACGAAGCAGGGTGGAAGAGAGCGATACGAGGCGAAGGAGGGTGAAAGAGAGCGAAAGGAGACGAAGGAGGGTGAAAGAGAGCGAAACGAGACGAAGGAGGGTGAGAGAGAGCGAAACGAGACGAAGGAGGGGGAAAGTGAGCGAAACGAGATGAAGGAGGGTGAAAGAAGGCGAAACGAGACGAAGGAGGGAGGTAGACAGCGAAACGAGAGGAAGGAGGGTGAGAGAGAGCGAAACGAGATGAAGGAGGGTGAAAGAGAGCGAAACGAGAGGAAGGAGGGTGAGAGATAGCGAAACGAGACGCAGGAGGGAGGTAGACAGCGAAACGAGACGAAGGAGGGTGAGAGAGAGCGAAACGTGATGAAGGAGGGTGAAAGAGAGCGAAACGAGAGGAAGGAGGGTGAGAGATAGCGAAACGAGACGCAGGAGGGTGAAAGAGAGCGAAACGAGACGAATGAGGGTGAAGGAAGGCGAAACGAGACGAAGGAGGGTGGAAGAGAGCGAAACGAGACGAAGTAGGGTGAAAGAAGGCGAAACGAGACGATGGATGGTGAAAGAGAGGGAAACGAGAAGAAGGAGGGTGAAAGAGAACGAAACGAGACGAAGGAGTGTGAAAGAGAGCGAAACGAGACGAAGGATTGTGAAAGACAGAGAAACGAGATAAAGAAGGGTGAAAGAGAGCAAAACGAGAGGAAGGAGATTGATAGAGAGTGAAATGAGACAAAGGAGGGTGAAAGAGAGCGAAACGAGACGAAGGAGGGTGAAAAAGAGTGAAACGAGACGAAGGAGGGTGAAAGAGAGCTAAACGAGATGAAGGAGGGTGAAAGAGAGCGAAACGAGATGAAGGAGGGTGAAAGAGAGCGAAACGAGACGAAGGAGGGTGAAAGAGAGCGAGACGAGACGAAGGAAGGTGAAAGAGAGCTAAACGAGATGAAGGAGGGTGAAAGAGAACGAAACGAGACAAAGGAGGGTGAAAGAGAGCTAAACGAGATGAAGGAGGATGAAAGAGAGCGAAACGAGACAAAGGAGGGTGAAAGAATGCGAAACGAGGCGAAGGAAGTTGAAAGAGAGCGAAACGAGACGAAGGAGGGTGAAAGAGAACGAAACGAGACGAAGGAGGGGGAAAGTGAGCTAAACGAGACGAAGGAGGTTGAAAGAAGGCGAAACGAGACGAAGGAGGGAGGTAGACAGCGAAACGAGACGAAGGAGGGTGAGAGAGAGCGAAACGAGACGAAGGAGGGTGGGAGAGAGCGAAACGAGAGGAAGGAGGGTGAGAGATAGCGAAACGAGACGCAGGAGGGTGAAAGAGAGCGAAACGAGACGAAGGAGGGTGAAAGAGAGAGAAACGAGACGAAGGAGGGTGAAGGAAGGCGAAACGAGATGAAGGAGGGTGAAAGAGAGCGAAACGAGACGAAGGAGGGTGAAAGAGTGCGAAACGAGACGATAGAGGGTGAAAGAGAGCGAAACGAGATGAAGGAGGGTGAAAGAGAGCGAAACGAGACGAAGGAGGGTGAAAGAGAGTGAAACGAGACGAAGGAAGGTGAAAGAGAGCTAAACGAGATGAAGGAGGATGAAAGAGAGCGAAACGAGACAAAGGAGGGTGAAAGAATGCGAAACGAGGCGAAGGAAGGTGAAAGAGAGCGAAACGAGACGAAGGAGGGTGAAAGAGAACGAAACGAGACGAAGGAGGGGGAAAGTGAGCTAAACGAGACGAAGGAGGTTGAAAGAAGGCGAAACGAGACGAAGGAGGGAGGTAGACAGCGAAACGAGACGAAGGAGGGTGAGAGAGAGCGAAACGAGAGGAAGGAGGGTGAGAGATAGCGAAACGAGACGCAGGAGGGTGAAAGAGAGCGAAACAAGACGAAGGAGGGTGAAAGAGAGCGAAACGAGACGAAGGAGGGTGAAGGAAGGCGAAACGAGACGAAGGAGGGTGAAAGAGAGTGAAACGAGACGAAGGAGGGTGAAAGAGAGCGAAACGAGATGAAGGAGGGTGAAAGAGAGCGAAACGAGACGAAGGAGGGTGAAAGAGAGTGAAACGAGGTGAAGGAAGGTGAAAGAGTGCGAATCGAGACAAAGGAGGGTGGAAGAGAGCGATACGAGACGAAGGACGGTGAAAGAGAGTGAAACGAGATGAAGGAGGGTGAAAGATAACGAAACGAGACGAAGGAGGGGGAAAGAGAGCGAAACGAGACGAAGGAGGGTGAAACAAGGCGAAACAAGAGGAAGGAGGGTGGAAGAGAGCGAAACGAGACGAAGGAGGGTGAGAGAGAGCAAAACGAGACGAAGGAGGGTGGAAGAGAGCGAAACGAGATGAAGGAGGGTGAGAGATAGCGAAACGAGATGAAGGAGGGTGAAAGAGAGCGAAACGAGACGAACGAGGGTGGAAGAGAGCGAGACGAGACGAAGGAGGGTGGAAGAGAGCAATACGAGGCGGAGGAGGGTGAAAGAGAGCGAAAGGAGACGAAGGAGGGTGAAAGAGAGCGAAACGAGACGAAGGAGGGTGAAGGAAGGCGAAACGAGACGAAGGAGGGTGAAAGAGAGTGAAACGAGACGAAGGATGGTGAAAGAGAGCGAAACGAGATGAAGGAGGGTGAAAGAGAGCGAAACGAGACGAAGGAGGGTGAAAGAGAGTGAAACGAGGTGAAGGAAGGTGAAAGAGTGCGAATCGAGACAAAGGAGGGTGGAAGAGAGCGATACGAGACGAAGGACGGTGAAAGAGAGTGAAACGAGATGAAGGAGGGTGAAAGATAACGAAATGAGACGAAGGAGGGGGAAAGAGAGCGAAACGAGACGAAGGAGGGTGGAAGAGAGCGAAACGAGATGAAGGAGGGTGAGAGAGAGCGAAACGAGACGAAGGAGGGTGGAAGAGAGCGAAACGAGATGAAGGAGGGTGAGAGATAGCGAAACGAGACGAAGGAGGGTGAAAGAGAGCGAAACGAGACGAACGAGGGTGGAAGAGAGCGAAACGAGACGAAGCAGGGTGGAAGAGAGCGATACGAGGCGAAGGAGGGTGAAAGAGAGCGAAAGGAGACGAAGGAGGGTGAAAGAGAGCGAAACGAGACGAAGGAGGGTGAGAGAGAGCGAAACGAGACGAAGGAGGGGGAAAGTGAGCGAAACGAGATGAAGGAGGGAGGTAGACAGCGAAACGAGAGGAAGGAGGGTGAGAGAGAGCGAAACGAGATGAAGGAGGGTGAAAGAGAGCGAAACGAGAGGAAGGAGGGTGCGAGATAGCGAAACGAGACGCAGGAGGGAGGTAGACAGCGAAACGAGACGAAGGAGGGTGAGAGAGAGCGAAACGTGATGAAGGAGGGTGAAAGAGAGCGAAACGAGAGGAAGGAGGGTGAGAGATAGCGAAACGAGACGCAGGAGGGTGAAAGAGAGCGAAACGAGACGAATGAGGGTGAAGGAAGGCGAAACGAGACGAAGGAGGGTGGAAGAGAGCGAAACGAGACGAAGTAGGGTGAAAGAAGGCGAAACGAGACGATGGATGGTGAAAGAGAGGGAAACGAGAAGAAGGAGGGTGAAAGAGAACGAAACGAGACGAAGGAGTGTGAAAGAGAGCGAAACGAGACGAAGGATTGTGAAAGACAGAGAAACGAGATAAAGAAGGGTGAAAGAGAGCAAAACGAGACGAAGGAGGGTGAAAGAGAGCGAAATGAGACGAATGAGGGTGGAAGAGAGTGAAACGAGACGACGGAGGGTGAAAGAGAGCGAAACGAGACGAACGAGGGTGAAAGAGAGCGAAACGAGACGAAGGAGGGTCAAAGAGAGCGAAACGAGCCGAAGGAGGGTGAAAGAGTGCGAAACGAGATGAAGGAGGGTGAAAGAGAGCGAAACGAGACGAAGGAGGGTGAAAGAGAGCGAAACGAGACGAAGGAGGGTGAAAGAGAGCGAAACGAGATGAAGGAGGGTGAAAGAGAGCGAAACGAGACGAAGGAGGGTGAAAGAGAGCGAAACGAGACGAAGGAGGGTGAAAGAGAGTGAAACGAGGCGGAGGAAGGTGAAAGAGTGCGAATCGAGACAAAGGTAGGTGAAAGAGAGCGAAACGAGACGACGGAATGTGAAAGGGAGCGACCCGAAACGAAGGAGGGTGAAAGAGAGCGATACGAGGCGAAGGAGGGTGAAAGAGAGCGAAAGGAGATGAAGGAGGGTGAAAGAGAGCAAAACGAGACGAAGGAGGGTGAAAAAGAGTGAAACGAGACGAAGGAGGGTGAAAGAGAGCTAAACGAGATGAAGGAGGGTGAAAGAGAGCGAAACGAGATGAAGGAGGTGAAAGAGAGTGAAACGAGACGAAGGAGGGTGAAAGAGAGCGAAACGAGACGAAGGAAGGTGAAAGAGAGCTAAACGAGATGAAGGAGGGTGAAAGAGAACGAAACGAGACAAAGGAGGGTGAAAGAGAGCGAAACGAGGCGAAGGAAGGTGAAAGAGACCAAACGAGACGAAGTAGGGTGAAAGAGAACGAAACGAGACGAAGGAGGGGGAAAGAGAGCGAAACGAGACGAAGGAGGGTGAAAGAAGGTGAAACGAGACGAAGGAGGGAGGAAGACAGCGAATCGAGATGAAGGAGGGTGAGAGAGAGCGAAACGAAATGAAGGAGGGTGGAAGAGAGCGAAACAAGGCGAAGGAGGGTGAGAGATAGCGAAACGAGACGAAGGAGGGTGATAGAGAGTGAAACAAGAAAGACGAGGGTGAAAGAGAGCGAAACGAGACGAAGGAGGGTGAAGGAGGGCGAAATGAGACGAAGGATCGTCAAAGAGAGCGAAACGAGATGAAGGAGGGTGAAAGAGCGCGAAACGAGACGAAGGAGGGTGGAAGAGAGCGAAACGAGACGAAGGAGGGTGAAGGAGGGCGAAACGAGACGAAGGAGCGTCAAAGAGAGCGAAACGAGATGAAGGAGGGTGAAAGAGTGCGAAACGAGCCGAAGGAGGGTGAAAGAGAGCGAAACGAGACGAAGGAGGGTGAAAGAAGGTGAAAATAGACGAAGGAGGGAGGAGGACAGCGAAACGAGACGAAGGAGGGTGAGAGAGAGCGAAACGAGACGAAGGAGGGTGGAAGAGAGCGAAACAAGACGAAGGAGGGTGAGAGATAGCGAAACGAGACGAAGGAGATTGATAGAGAGTAAAATGAGACAAAGGAGGGTGAAAGAGAGCGAAACGAGACGAAGGAGGGTGAATAAGAGTGAAACGAGACGAAGGAGGGTGAAAGAGAGCTAAACGAGATGAAGGAGGGTGAAAGAGAGCGAAACGAGATGAAGGAGGGTGAAAGAGAGCGAAACGAGACGAAGGAGGGTGAAAGAGAGCGAAACGAGACGAAGGAAGGTGAAAGAGAGCTAAACGAGATGAAGGAGGGTGAAAGAGAACGAAACGAGACAAAGGAGGGTGAAAGAGAGCGAAACGAGGCGAAGGAAGGTGAAAGAGAGCGAAACGAGACGAAGGAGGGTGAAGGAAGGCGAAACGAGACGAAGGAGAGTGGAAGAGAGCGAAACGAGACGAAGAGGGTGAAAGAGAGTGAAAAGAGACGAAGGAGGGTGAAAGAGAGCGAAACGAGGCGAAGGAGGGTGAAAGAGAGCGAAACGAGACAAAAGAGTGTGAAAGAGGCTGAAACGAGACGAAGGAGGGTGGAAGAGAGCGAAACGAGAGGAAAGAGGGTGAGGGAGAGCGAAACGAGATGAAGGAGGGTGAAAGAGAGTGTAACGAGACGAAGGAGGGTGAAAGAGAGCGAAACGAGACGAAGGAGGGTGAAAGAGAGCGAAACGAGACGAAGGAGGGTGAAAGAGAGTGAAACGAGGCGAAGGAAGGTGAAAGAGTGCGAATCGAGACAAAGGAGGGTGGAAGGGAGCGATATGAGACGAAGGACGGTGAAAGAGAGTGAAACGAGATGAAGGCGGGTGAAAGATAACGAAACGAGACGAAGGAGGGGGAAAGAGAGCGAAACGAGACGAAGGAGGGTGAAAGAAGGCGAAACGAGACGAAGGAGGGTGGAAGAGAGCGAAACGAGACGAAGGAGGGTGAGAGAGAGCGAAACGAGACGAAGGAGGGTGAAAGAGAGCGAAACGAGACGAACGATGGTGAAAAAGAGTGAAACGAGACGAAGGAGGGTGAAAGAGAGCTAAACGAGACGAAGGAGGGTGAAAGAGAGCGAAACGAGATGAAGGAGGGTGAAAGAGAGCGAAACGAGACGAAGGAGGGTGAAAGAGAGCGAGACGAGACGAAGGAAGGTGAAAGAGAGCTAAACGAGATGAAGGAGGGTGAAAGAGAACAAAACGAGACAAAGGAGGGTGAAAGAGAGCGAAACGAGGCGAAGGAAGGTGAAAGAGAGCGAAACGAGACGAAGTAGAGTGAAAGAGAACGAAACGAGACGAAGGAGGTGGAAAGAGAGCGAAACGAGACGAAGGAGGGTGAAAGAAGGTGAAAATAGACGAAGGAGGGAGGAAGACAGCGAAACGAGACGAAGGAGGGTGAGAGAGAGCGAAACGAGACGAAGGAGGGTGGAAGAGGGCGAAACAAGATGAAGGAGGGTGAGAGATACCGAAACGAGACAAAGGAGGGTGAAAGAGAGCGAACCGAAACGAAGGAGGGTGAAAAAGAGCGATACGAGGCGAAGGAGGGTGAAAGAGAGCGAAAGGAGACGAAGGAGGGTGAAAGAGAGCGAAACGAGACGAAGGAGGGTGAAAAAGAGTGAAACGAGACGAAGGAGGGTGAAAGAGCGCTAAACGAGATGAAGGAGGGTGAAAGAGAGCGAAACGAGATGAAGGAGGTGAAAGAGAGTGAAACGAGACGAAGGAGGGTGAAAGAGAGCGAAACGAGACGAAGGAAGGCGAAAGAGAGCTAAACGAGATGAAGGAGGGTGAAAGAGAACGAAACGAGACAAAGGAGGGTGAAAGAGAGCGAAACGAGGCGAAGGAAGGTGAAAGAGAGCGAAACGAGACGAAGTAGGGTGAAAGAGAACAAAACGAGACGAAGGAGGGGGAAAGAGAGCGAAACGAGACGAAGGAGGGTGAAAGAAGGTGAAACGAGACGAAGGAGGGAGGAAGACAGCGAATCGAGATGAAGGAGGGTGAGAGAGAGCGAAACGAAATGAAGGAGGGTGGAAGAGAGCGAAACAAGACGAAGGAGGGTGAGAGATAGCGAAACGAGACGAAGGAGGGTGATAGAGAGTGAAACGAGAAAGACGAGGGTGAAAGAGAGCGAAACGAGACGAAGGAGGGTGAAGGAGGGCGAAACGAGACGAAGGATCGTCAAAGAGAGCGAAACGAGATGAAGGAGGGTGAAAGAGAGCGAAACGAGCCGAAGGAGGGTGAAAGAGCGCGAAACGAGACGAAGGAGGGTGGAAGAGAGCGAAACGAGACGAAGGAGGGTGAAGGAGGGCGAAACGAGACGAAGGAGCGTCAAAGAGAGCGAAACGAGATGAAGGAGAGTGAAAGAGTGCGAAACGAGCCGAAGGAGGGTGAAAGAGAGCGAAACGAGACGAAGGAGGGTGAAAGAAGGTGAAAATAGACGAAGGAGGGAGGAAGACAGCGAAACGAGACGAAGGAGGGTGAGAGAGAGCGAAACGAGACGAAGGAGGGTGGAAGAGAGCGAAACAAGACGAAGGAGGGTGAGAGATAGCGAAACGAGACGAAGGAGATTGATAGAAAGTGAAATGAGACAAAGGAGGGTGAAAGAGAGCGAAACGAGACGAAGGAGGGTGAAAAAGAGTGAAACGAGACGAAGGAGGCTGAAAGAGAGCTAAACGAGATGAAGGAGGGTGAAAGAGAGCGAAACGAGATGAAGGAGGGTGAAAGAGAGCGAAACGAGACGAAGGAGGGTGAAAGAGAGCGAAACGAGACGAAGGAAGGTGAAAGAGAGCTAAACGAGATGAAGGAGGGTGAAAGAGAACGAAACGAGACAAAGGAGGGTGAAAGAGAGCGAAACGAGGCGAAGGAAGGTGAAAGAGAGCGAAACGAGACGAAGGAGGGTGAAGGAAGGCGAAACGAGACGAAGGAGGGTGGAAGAGAGCGAAACGAGACGAAATGGGTGAAAGAGAGTGAAAAGAGTCGAAGGAGGGTGAAAGAGAGCGAAACGAGGCGAAGGAGGGGGAAAGAGAGCGAAACGAGACAAAAGAGTGTGAAAGAGGCTGAAACGAGACGAAGGAGTGTGGAAGAGAGCGAAACGAGAGGAAAGAGGGTGAGGGAGAGCGAAACGAGATGAAGGAGGGTGAAAGAGAGTGTAACGAGACGAAGGAGGGTGAAAGAGAGCGAAACGAGACGAAGGAGGGTGAAAGAGAGCGAAACGAGACGAAGGAGGGTGAAAGAGAGTGAAACGAGGCGAAGGAAGGTGAAAGAGTGCGAATCGAGACAAAGGAGGGTGGAAGTGAGCGATACGAGACGAAGGACGGTGAAAGAGAGTGAAACGAGATGAAGGAGGGTGAAAGATAACGAAACGAGACGAAGGAGGGGGAAAGAGAGCGAAACGAGACGAAGGAGGGTGAAAGAAGGCGAAACGAGACGAAGGAGGGTGGAAGAGAGCGAAACGAGACGAAGGAGGGTGAGAGAGAGCGAAACGAGACGAAGGAGGGTGAAAGAGAGCGAAACGAGACGAACGAGGGTGAAAAAGAGTGAAACGAGACGAAGGAGGGTGAAAGAGAGCTAAACGAGACGAAGGAGGGTGAAAGAGAGCGAAACGAGATGAAGGAGGGTGAAAGAGAGCGAAACGAGACGAAGGAGGGTGAAAGAGAGCGAGACGAGACGAAGGAAGGTGAAAGAGAGCTAAACGAGATGAAGGAGGGTGAAAGAGAACAAAACGAGACAAAGGAGGGTGAAAGAGAGCGAAACGAGGCGAAGGAAGGTGAAAGAGAGCGAAACGAGACGAAGTAGAGTGAAAGAGAACGAAACGAGACGAAGGAGGGGGAAAGAGAGCGAAACGAGACGAAGGAGGGTGAAAGAAGGTGAAAATAGACGAAGGAGGGAGGAAGACAGCGAAACGAGACGAAGGAGGGTGAGAGAGAGCGAAACGAGACGAAGGAGGGTGGAAGAGGGCGAAACAAGACGAAGGAGGGTGAGAGATACCGAAACGAGACAAAGGAGGGTGAAAGAGAGCGAAACGAGACGAAGGAGGGTGAAGGAGGGCGAAACGAGACGAAGGAGCGTCAAAGAGAGCGAAACGAGATGAAGGAGGGTGAAAGACAGCGAAACGAGCCGAAGAAGGGTGAAACAGCGCGAAACGAGACGAAGGAGGGTGGAAGAGAGCGAAACGAGACGACGGAGGGTGAAGGAGGGCGAAACGAGTCGAAGGAGCGTCAAAGAGTGCGAAACGAGATGAAGGAGGGTGAAAGAGTGCGAAACGAGCCGAAAAAGAGTGAAAGAGCGCGAAACGAGACGAAGGAGGGTGGAAGAGAGCGAAACGAGACGAAGGAGGGTGAAAGAGAGCGAAACGAGATGAAGGAGGGTGAAAGAGAGCGAAACGAGATGAAGGAGGGTGAAAGAGAACAAAACGAGACGAAGGAGGGTGAAAGAGAGCAAAACGAGACGAAGGAGGGTGAAAGAGAGCGAAACGAGACAAAGGAGGGTGAAAGAGTGCGAAACGAGGCGAAGGAAGGTGAAAGAGAGCGAAACGAGACGAAGGAGGGTGAAAGAGAACGAAACGTGACGAAGGAGGGGGAAAGAGTGCGAAACGAGACGAAGGAGGGTGAAAGAAGGCGAAACGAGACGAAGGAGGGAGGTAGACAGCGAAACGAGACGAAGGAGGGTGGGAGAGAGCGAAACGAGAGGAAGGAGGGTGAGAGATAGCGAAACGAGACGCAGGAGGGTGAAAGAGAGCGAAACGCGACGAAGGAGGGTCAAAGAGAGCGAAACGAGACGAAGGAGGGTGAAGGAAGGCGAAACGAGACGAAGGAGGGTGAAAGAGAGTGAAACGAGACGAAGGATGGTGAAAGAGAGCGCAACGAGATGAAGGAGAGTGAAAGAGAGCGAAACGAGACGAAGGAGGGTGAAAGAGAGTGAAATGAGGTGAAGGAAGGTGAAAGAGTGCGAATCGAGACAAAGGAGGGTGGAAGAGAGCGATACGAGACGAAGGACGGTGAAAGAGAGTGAAACGAGATGAAGGAGGGTGAAAGATAACGAAACGAGACGAAGGAGGGGGAAAGAGAGTGAAACGACACGTAGGAGGGTGGAAGAGAGCGAAACGAGACGAAGGAGGGTGAGAGAGAGCGAAACGAGACGAAGGAGGGTGGAAGAGAGCGAAACGAGATGAAGGAGGGTGAGAGATAGCGAAACGAGACGAAGGAGGGTGAAAGAGAGCGAAACGAGACGAACGAGGGTGGAAGAGAGCGAAACGAGACCAAGGAGGGTGGAAGAGAGCGATACGAGGCGAAGGAGGGTGAAAGAGAGCGAAAGGAGACGAAGGAGGGTGAAAGAGAGCGAAACGAGACGAAGGAGGCTGAGAGAGAGCGAAACGAGACGAAGGAGGGGGAAAGTGAGCGAAACGAGATGAAGGAGGGTGAAAGAAGGCGAAACGAGATGAAGGAGGGAGGTAGACAGCGAAACGAGACGAAGGAGGGTGAGAGAGAGCGAAACGAGATGAAGGAGGGTGAAAGAGAGCGAAACGAGAGGAAGGAGGGTGAGAGATAGCGAAACGAGACGCAGGAGGGTGAAAGAGAGCGAAACGAGATGAAGGAGGGTGAAAGAGAGCGAAACGAGACGAATGAGGGTGAAGGAAGGCGAAACGAGACGAAGGAGGGTGGAAGAGAGCGAAACGAGACAAAGTAGGGTGAAAGAAGGCGAAACGAGACGATGGAGGGTGAAAGAGAGGGAAACGAGAAGAAGGAGGGTGAAAGAGAACGAAACGAGACGAAGGAGTGTGAAAGAGAGCGAAACGAGACGAAGGATTGTGAAAGACAGAGAAACGAGATAAAGAAGGGTGAAAGAGAGCAAAACGAGACGAAGGAGGGTGAAAGAGAGCGAAATGAGACGAATGAGGGTGGAAGAGAGTGAAACGAGACGACGGAGGGTGAAAGAGAGCGAAACGAGACGAACGAGGGTGAAAGAGAGCGAAACGAGACGAAGGAGGGTCAAAGAGAGCGAAACGAGCCGAAGGAGGGTGAAAGAGTGCGAAACGAGATGAAGGAGGGTGAAAGAGAGCGAAACGAGACGAAGGAGGGTGAAAGAGAGCGAAACGAGACGAAGGAGGGTGAAAGAGAGCGAAACGAGATGAAGGAGGGTGAAAGAGAGCGAAACGAGATGAAGGAGGCTGAAAGAGAGCTAAACGAGATGAAGGAGGGTGAAAGAGAGCGAAACGAGATGAAGGAGGGTGAAAGAGAGCGAAACGAGACGAAGGAGGGTGAAAGAGAGCGAAACGAGACGAAGGAAGGTGAAAGAGAGCTAAACGAGATGAAGGAGGGTGAAAGAGAACGAAACGAGACAAAGGAGGGTGAAAGAGAGCGAAACGAGGCGAAGGAAGGTGAAAGAGAGCGAAACGAGACGAAGGAGGGTGAAGGAAGGCGAAACGAGACGAAGGAGGGTGGAAGAGAGCGAAACGAGACGAAATGGGTGAAAGAGAGTGAAAAGAGTCGAAGGAGGGTGAAAGAGAGCGAAACGAGGCGAAGGAGGGGGAAAGAGAGCGAAACGAGACAAAAGAGTGTGAAAGAGGCTGAAACGAGACGAAGGAGTGTGGAAGAGAGCGAAACGAGAGGAAAGAGGGTGAGGGAGAGCGAAACGAGATGAAGGAGGGTGAAAGAGAGTGTAACGAGACGAAGGAGGGTGAAAGAGAGCGAAACGAGACGAAGGAGGGTGAAAGAGAGCGAAACGAGACGAAGGAGGGTGAAAGAGAGTGAAACGAGGCGAAGGAAGGTGAAAGAGTGCGAATCGAGACAAAGGAGGGTGGAAGTGAGCGATACGAGACGAAGGACGGTGAAAGAGAGTGAAACGAGATGAAGGAGGGTGAAAGATAACGAAACGAGACGAAGGAGGGGGAAAGAGAGCGAAACGAGACGAAGGAGGGTGAAAGAAGGCGAAACGAGACGAAGGAGGGTGGAAGAGAGCGAAACGAGACGAAGGAGGGTGAGAGAGAGCGAAACGAGACGAAGGAGGGTGAAAGAGAGCGAAACGAGACGAACGAGGGTGAAAAAGAGTGAAACGAGACGAAGGAGGGTGAAAGAGAGCTAAACGAGACGAAGGAGGGTGAAAGAGAGCGAAACGAGATGAAGGAGGGTGAAAGAGAGCGAAACGAGACGAAGGAGGGTGAAAGAGAGCGAGACGAGACGAAGGAAGGTGAAAGAGAGCTAAACGAGATGAAGGAGGGTGAAAGAGAACAAAACGAGACAAAGGAGGGTGAAAGAGAGCGAAACGAGGCGAAGGAAGGTGAAAGAGAGCGAAACGAGACGAAGTAGAGTGAAAGAGAACGAAACGAGACGAAGGAGGGGGAAAGAGAGCGAAACGAGACGAAGGAGGGTGAAAGAAGGTGAAAATAGACGAAGGAGGGAGGAAGACAGCGAAACGAGACGAAGGAGGGTGAGAGAGAGCGAAACGAGACGAAGGAGGGTGGAAGAGGGCGAAACAAGACGAAGGAGGGTGAGAGATACCGAAACGAGACAAAGGAGGGTGAAAGAGAGCGAAACGAGACGAAGGAGGGTGAAGGAGGGTGAAACGAGACGAAGGAGCGTCAAAGAGAGCGAAACGAGATGAAGGAGGGTGAAAGACAGCGAAACGAGCCGAAGAAGGGTGAAACAGCGCGAAACGAGACGAAGGAGGGTGGAAGAGAGCGAAACGAGACGACGGAGGGTGAAGGAGGGCGAAACGAGTCGAAGGAGCGTCAAAGAGTGCGAAACGAGATGAAGGAGGGTGAAAGAGTGCGAAACGAGCCGAAAAAGAGTGAAAGAGCGCGAAACGAGACGAAGGAGGGTGGAAGAGAGCGAAACGAGACGAAGGAGGGTGAAAGAGAGCGAAACGAGATGAAGGAGGGTGAAAGAGAGCGAAACGAGATGAAGGAGGGTGAAAGAGAACAAAACGAGACGAAGGAGGGTGAAAGAGAGCAAAACGAGACGAAGGAGGGTGAAAGAGAGCGAAACGAGACAAAGGAGGGTGAAAGAGTGCGAAACGAGGCGAAGGAAGGTGAAAGAGAGCGAAACGAGACGAAGGAGGGTGAAAGAGAACGAAACGTGACGAAGGAGGGGGAAAGAGTGCGAAACGAGACGAAGGAGGGTGAAAGAAGGCGAAACGAGACGAAGGAGGGAGGTAGACAGCGAAACGAGACGAAGGAGGGTGGGAGAGAGCGAAACGAGAGGAAGGAGGGTGAGAGATAGCGAAACGAGACGCAGGAGGGTGAAAGAGAGCGAAACGCGACGAAGGAGGGTCAAAGAGAGCGAAACGAGACGAAGGAGGGTGAAGGAAGGCGAAACGAGACGAAGGAGGGTGAAAGAGAGTGAAACGAGACGAAGGATGGTGAAAGAGAGCGCAACGAGATGAAGGAGAGTGAAAGAGAGCGAAACGAGACGAAGGAGGGTGAAAGAGAGTGAAATGAGGTGAAGGAAGGTGAAAGAGTGCGAATCGAGACAAAGGAGGGTGGAAGAGAGCGATACGAGACGAAGGACGGTGAAAGAGAGTGAAACGAGATGAAGGAGGGTGAAAGATAACGAAACGAGACGAAGGAGGGGGAAAGAGAGTGAAACGACACGTAGGAGGGTGGAAGAGAGCGAAACGAGACGAAGGAGGGTGAGAGAGAGCGAAACGAGACGAAGGAGGGTGGAAGAGAGCGAAACGAGATGAAGGAGGGTGAGAGATAGCGAAACGAGACGAAGGAGGGTGAAAGAGAGCGAAACGAGACGAACGAGGGTGGAAGAGAGCGAAACGAGACCAAGGAGGGTGGAAGAGAGCGATACGAGGCGAAGGAGGGTGAAAGAGAGCGAAAGGAGACGAAGGAGGGTGAAAGAGAGCGAAACGAGACGAAGGAGGCTGAGAGAGAGCGAAACGAGACGAAGGAGGGGGAAAGTGAGCGAAACGAGATGAAGGAGGGTGAAAGAAGGCGAAACGAGATGAAGGAGGGAGGTAGACAGCGAAACGAGACGAAGGAGGGTGAGAGAGAGCGAAACGAGATGAAGGAGGGTGAAAGAGAGCGAAACGAGAGGAAGGAGGGTGAGAGATAGCGAAACGAGACGCAGGAGGGTGAAAGAGAGCGAAACGAGATGAAGGAGGGTGAAAGAGAGCGAAACGAGACGAATGAGGGTGAAGGAAGGCGAAACGAGACGAAGGAGGGTGGAAGAGAGCGAAACGAGACAAAGTAGGGTGAAAGAAGGCGAAACGAGACGATGGAGGGTGAAAGAGAGGGAAACGAGAAGAAGGAGGGTGAAAGAGAACGAAACGAGACGAAGGAGTGTGAAAGAGAGCGAAACGAGACGAAGGATTGTGAAAGACAGAGAAACGAGATAAAGAAGGGTGAAAGAGAGCAAAACGAGACGAAGGAGGGTGAAAGAGAGCGAAATGAGACGAATGAGGGTGGAAGAGAGTGAAACGAGACGACGGAGGGTGAAAGAGAGCGAAACGAGACGAACGAGGGTGAAAGAGAGCGAAACGAGACGAAGGAGGGTCAAAGAGAGCGAAACGAGCCGAAGGAGGGTGAAAGAGTGCGAAACGAGATGAAGGAGGGTGAAAGAGAGCGAAACGAGACGAAGGAGGGTGAAAGAGAGCGAAACGAGACGAAGGAGGGTGAAAGAGAGCGAAACGAGATGAAGGAGGGTGAAAGAGAGCGAAACGAGATGAAGGAGGGTGAAAGAGAGCGAAACGAGACGAAGGAGGGTGAAAGAGAGTGAAAAGAGGCGGAGGAAGGTGAAAGAGTGCGAATCGAGACAAAGGTAGGTGAAAGAGAGCGAAACGAGACGACGGAATGTGAAAGAGAGCGAACCGAAACGAAGGAGGGTGAATGAGAGCGATACGAGGCGAAGGAGGGTGAAAGAGAGCGAAAGGAGACGAAGGAGGTTGAAAGAGAGCGAAACGAGACGAAGGAGGGTGAAAAAGAGTGAAACGAGACGAAGGAGGGTGAAAGAGAGCTAAACGAGATGAAGGAGGGTGAAAGAGAGCGAAACGAGATGAAGGAGGTGAAAGAGAGTGAAACGAGACGAAGGAGGGTGAAAGAGAGCGAAACGAGACGAAGGAAGGTGAAAGAGAGCTAAACGAGATGAAGGAGGGTGAAAGAGAACGAAACGAGACAAAGGAGGGTGAAAGAGAGCGAAACGAGGCGAAGGAAGGTGAAAGAGAGCGAAACGAGACGAAGTAGGGTGAAAGAGAACGAAACGAGACGAAGGAGGGGGAAAGAGAGCGAAACGAGACGAAGGAGGGTGAAAGAAGGTGAAACGAGACGAAGGAGGGAGGAAGACAGCGAAACGAGACGAAGGAGGGTGAGAGAGAGCGAAACGAAATGAAGGAGGGTGGAAGAGAGCGAAACAAGACGAAGGAGGGTGAGAGATAGCGAAACGAGACGAAGGAGGGTGATAGAGAGTGAAACGAGAAAGACGAGGGTGAAAGAGAGCGAAACGAGACGAAGGAGGGTGAAGGAGGGCGAAACGAGACGAAGGATCGTCAAAGAGAGCGAAACGAGATGAAGGAGGGTGAAAGAGAGCGAAACGAGCCGAAGGAGGGTGAAAGAGCGCGAAACGAGACGAAGGAGGGTGGAAGAGAGCGAAACGAGACGAAGGAGGGTGAAGGAGGGCGAAACGAGACAAAGGAGCGTCAAAGAGAGCGAAACGAGATGAAGGAGGGTGAAAGAGTGCGAAACGAGCCGAAGGAGGGTGAAAGAGAGCGAAACGAGACGAAGGAGGGTGAAAGAAGGTGAAAATAGACGAAGGAGGGAGGAAGACAGCGAAACGAGACGAAGGAGGGTGAGAGAGAGCGAAACGAGACGAAGGAGGGTGGAAGAGAGCGAAACAAGACGAAGGAGGGTGACAGATAGCGAAACGAGACGAAGGAGATTGATAGAGAGTGAAATGAGACAAAGGAGGGTGAAAGAGAGCGAAACGAGACGAAGGAGGGTGAAAAAGAGTGAAACGAGACGAAGGAGGGTGAAAGAGAGCTAAACGAGATGAAGGAGGGTGAAAGAGAGCGAAACGAGATGAAGGTGGGTGAAAGAGAGCGAAACGAGACGAAGGAGGGTGAAAGAGAGCGAAACGAGACGAAGGAAGGTGAAAGAGAGCTAAACGAGATGAAGGAGGGTGAAAGAGAACGAAACGAGACAAAGGAGGGTGAAAGAGAGCGAAACGAGGCGAAGGAAGGTGAAAGAGAGCGAAACGAGACGAAGGAGGGTGAAGGAAGGCGAAACGAGACGAAGGAGGGTGGAAGAGAGCGAAACGAGACGAAGAGGGTGAAAGAGAGTGAAAAGAGACGAAGGAGGGTGAAAGAGAGCGAAACGAGGCGAAGGAGGGTGAAAGAGAGCGAAACGAGACAAAAGAGTGTGAAAGAGGCTGAAACGAGACGAAGGAGGGTGGAAGAGAGCGAAACGAGAGGAAAGAGGGTGAGGGAGAGCGAAACGAGATGAAGGAGGCTGAAAGAGAGTGTAACGAGACGAAGGAGGGTGAAAGAGAGCGAAACGAGACGAAGGAGGGTGAAAGAGAGCGAAACGAGACGAAGGAGGGTGAAAGAGAGTGAAACGAGGCGAAGGAAGGTGAAAGAGTGCGAATCGAGACAAAGGAGGGTGGAAGTGAGCGATACGAGACGAAGGACGGTGAAAGAGAGTGAAACGAGATGAAGGAGGGTGAAAGATAACGAAACGAGACGAAGGAGGGGGAAAGAGAGCGAAACGAGACGAAGGAGGGTGAAAGAAGGCGAAACGAGACGAAGGAGGGTGGAAGAGAGCGAAACGAGACGAAGGAGGGTGAGAGAGAGCGAAACGAGACGAAGGAGGGTGAAAGAGAGCGAAACGAGACGAACAAGGGTGGAAGAGAGCGAAACGAGACGAAGGAGGGTGGAAGAGAGCGATACGAGGCGAAGGAGTGTGAAAGAGAGCGAAACGAGACGAAGGAGAGTGAAAAAGAGTGAAACGAGACGAAGGAGGGTGAAAGAGAGCTAAACGAGACGAAGGAGGGTGAAAGAAAGCAAAACGAGATGAAGGAGGGTGAAAGAGAGCGAAACGAGACGAAGGAGGGTGAAAGAGAGCGAGACGAGACGAAGGAAGGTGAAAGAGAGCTAAACGAGATGAAGGAGGGTGAAAGAGAACGAAACGAGACAAAGGAGGGTGAAAGAGAGCGAAACGAGGTGAAGGAAGGTGAAAGAGAGCGAAACGAGACGAAGTAGAGTGAAAGAGAACGAAACGAGACGAAGGAGGGGGATAGAGAGCGAAACGAGATGAAGGAGGGTGAAAGAAGGTGAAAATAGACGAACGAGGGAGGAAGACAGCGAAACGAGACGAAGGAGGGCGAGAGAGAGCGAAACGAGACGAAGGAGGGTGGAAGAGGGCGAAACAAGACGAAGGAGGGTGAGAGATAGCGAAACAAGACAAAGGAGGGTGAAAGAGAGCGAAACGAGACGAAGGAGGGTGAAGGAGGGCGAAACGAGACGAAGGAGCGTCAAAGAGAGCGAAACGAGATGATGGAGGGTGAAAGAGAGCGAAACGAGCCGAAGAAGGGTGAAACAGCGCGAAACGAGACGAAGGAGGGTGGAAGAGAGCGAAACGAGACGACGGAGGGTGAAGGAGGGCGAAACGAGACGAAGGAGCGTCAAAGAGTGCGAAACGAGATGAAGGAGGGTGAAAGAGTGCGAAACGAGCCGAAAAAGAGTGAAAGAGCGCGAAACGAGACGAAGGAGGGTGGAAGAGAGCGAAACGAGACGAAGGAGGGTGGAAGAGAGCGAAACGAGACGAAGGAGGGTGAAAGAGAGCAAAACGAGACGAAGGAGGGTGAAAGAGAGCAAAACGAGACGAAGGAGGGTGAAAGAGAGCGAAACGAGACGAAGGAAGGTGAAAGAGAGCTAAACGAGACGAAGGAGGGTGAAAGAGAACGAAACGTGACGAAGGAGGGGGAAAGAGAGCGAAACGAGACGAAGGAGAGTGAAAGAAGGCGAAACGAGACGAAGGAGGGAGGTAGACAGCGAAACGAGACGAAGGAGGGTGAGAGAGAGCGAAACGAGACGAAGGAGGGTGGGAGAGAGCGAAACGAGAGGAAGGAGGGTGAGAGATAGCGAAACGAGACGCAGGAGGGTGAAAGAGAGCGAAACGAGACGAAGGAGGGTGAAAGAGAGCGAAACGAGACGAAGGAGGGTGAAGGAAGGCGAAACGAGACGAAGGAGGGTGAAAGAGAGTGAAACGAGACGAAGGAGGGTGAAAGAGAGCGAAACGAGATGAAGGAGGGTGAAAGAGAGCGAAACGAGATGAAGGAGGGTGAGAGATAGCGAAACGAGACGAAGTAGGGTGAAAGAGAGCGAAACGAGACGAACGAGGGTGGAAGAGAGCGAAACGAGACGAAGGAGGGTGGAAGAGAGCGATACGAGGCGAAGGAGGGTGAAAGAGAGCGAAAGGAGACGAAGGAGGGTGAAAGAGAGCGAAACGAGACAAAGGAGGGTGAGAGAGAGCGAAACGAGACGAAGGAGGGGGAAAGTGAGCGAAACGAGATGAAGGAGGGTGAAAGAAGGCGAAACGAGACGAAGGAGGGAGGTAGACAGCGAAACGAGACGAAGGAGGGTGAGAGAGAGAGAAACGAGATGAAGGAGGGTGAAAGAGAGCGAAACGAGAGGAAGGAGGGTGAGAGATAGCGAAACGAGACGCAGGAGGGTGAAAGAGAGCGAAACGAGATGAAGGAGGGTGAAAGAGAGCGAAACGAGACGAATGAGGGTGAAGGAAGGCGAAAGGAGACGAAGGAGGGTGGAAGAGAGCGAAACGAGACGAAGTAGGGTGAAAGAAGGCGAAACGAGACGATGGAGGGTGAAATAGAGGGAAACGAGAAGAAGGAGGGTGAAAGAGAACGAAACGAGACGAAGGAGTGTGAAAGAGAGCGAAACGAGACGAAGGATTGTGAAAAACAGAGAAACGAGATAAAGAAGGGTGAAAGAGAGCAAAACGAGACGAAGGAGGGTGAAAGAGAGCGAAATGAGACGAATGAGGGTGGAAGAGAGTGAAACGAGACGACGGAGGGTGAAAGAGAGCGAAACGAGATGAACGAGGGTGAAAGAGAGCGAAACGAGACGAAGGAGGGTCAAAGAGAGTGAAACGAGCCGAAGGAGGGTGAAAGAGTGCGAAACGAGATGAAGGAGGGTGAAAGAGAGCGAAACGAGACGAAGGAGGGTGAAAGAGAGCGAAACGAGACGAAGGAAGGTGAAAGAGAGCAAAACGAGATGAAGGAGGGTGAAAGAGAGCGATACGAGGCGAAGGAGGGTGAAAGAGAGCGAAAGGAGACGAAGGAGGGTGAAAGAGAGCGAAACGAGACGAAGGAGGGTGAAAAAGAGTGAAATAGACGAAGGAGGGTGAAAGAGAGCTAAACGAGATGAAGGAGGGTGAAAGAGAGCGAAACGAGATGAAGGAGGGTGAAAGAGAGCGAAACGAGACGAAGGAGGGTGAAAGAGAGCGAAACGAGACGAAGGAAGGTGAAAGAGAGCTAAACGAGATGAAGGAGGGTGAAAGAGAACGAAACGAGACAAAGGAGGGTGAAAGAGCGCGAAACGAGGCGAAGGAAGGTGAAAGAGAGCGAAACGAGATGAAGTAGGGTGAAAGAGAACGAATCGAGACGAAGGAGGGGGAAAGAGAGCGAAACGAGATGAAGGAGGGTGAAAGAGAGCGAAACGAGACGAAGGAGGGTGAAAGAGAGCGAAACGAGACGAAGGAAGGTGAAAGAGAGCTAAACGAGATGAAGGAGGGTGAAAGAGAGCGAAACGAGACGAAGGAGGGTGAAAGAGAGTGAAAAGAGACGAAGGAGGGTGAAAGAGAGCGAAACGAGGCGAAGGATGGTGAAAGAGAGCGAAACGAGACAAAAGAGTGTGAAAGAGGCTGAAACGAGACGAAGGAGGGTGGAAGAGAGCGAAACGAGAGGAAAGAGGGTGAGGGAGAGCGAAACGAGATGAAGGAGGGTGAAAGAGAGTGTAACGAGACGAAGGAGGGTGAAAGAGAGCGAAACGAGACGAAGGAGGGTGAAAGAGAGCGAAACGAGACGAAGGAGGGTGAAAGAGAGTGAAACGAGGCGAAGGAAGGTGAAAGAGTGCGAATCGAGACAAAGGAGGGTGGAAGTGAGCGATACGAGACGAAGGACGGTGAAAGAGAGTGAAACGAGATGAAGGAGGGTGAAAGATAACGAAACGAGACGAAGGAGGGGGAAAGAGAGCGAAACGAGACGAAGGAGCGTGGAAGAGAGCGAAACGAGATGAAGGAGGGTGAGAGAGAGCGAAACGAGACGAAGGAGGGTGGAAGAGAGCGAAACGAGATGAAGGAGGGTGAGAGATAGCGAAACGAGACGAAGGAGGGTGAAAGAGAGCGAAACGAGACGAACGAGGGTGGAAGAGAGCGAAACGAGACGAAGCAGGGTGGAAGAGAGCGATACGAGGCGAAGGAGGGTGAAAGAGAGCGAAAGGAGACGAAGGAGGGTGAAAGAGAGCGAAACGAGGTGAAGGAAGGTGAAAGAGAGCGAAACGAGACGAAGTAGAGTGAAAGAGAACGAAACGAGACGAAGGAGGGGGTTAGAGAGCGAAACGAGATGAAGGAGGGTGAAAGAAGGTGAAAATAGACGAACGAGGGAGGAAGACAGCGAAACGAGACGAAGGAGGGCGAGAGAGAGCGAAACGAGACGAAGGAGGGTGGAAGAGGGCGAAACAAGACGAAGGAGGGTGAGAGATAGCGAAACAAGACAAAGGAGGGTGAAAGAGAGCGAAACGAGACGAAGGAGGGTGAAGGAGGGCGAAACGAGACGAAGGAGCGTCAAAGAGAGCGAAACGAGATGAAGGAGGGTGAAAGAGAGCGAAACGAGCCGAAGAAGGGTGAAACAGCGCGAAACGAGACAAAGGAGGGTGGAAGAGAGCGAAACGAGACGACGGAGGGTGAAGGAGGGCGAAACGAGACGAAGGAGCGTCAAAGAGTGCGAAACGAGATGAAGGAGGGTGAAAGAGTGCGAAACGAGCCGAAAAAGAGTGAAAGAGCGCGAAACGAGACGAAGGAGGGTGGAAGAGAGCGAAACGAGACGAAGGAGGGTGGAAGAGAGCGAAACGAGACGAAGGAGGGTGAAAGAGAGCAAAACGAGACGAAGGAGGGTGAAAGAGAGCAAAACGAGACGAAGGAGGGTGAAAGAGAGCGAAACGAGACGAAGGAAGGTGAAAGAGAGCTAAACGAGACGAAGGAGGGTGAAAGAGAACGAAACGTGACGAAGGAGGGGGAAAGAGAGCGAAACGAGACGAAGGAGAGTGAAAGAAGGCGAAACGAGACGAAGGAGGGAGGTAGACAGCGAAACGAGACGAAGGAGGGTGAGAGAGAGCGAAACGAGACGAAGGAGGGTGGGAGAGAGCGAAACGAGAGGAAGGAGGGTGAGAGATAGCGAAACGAGACGCAGGAGGGTGAAAGAGAGCGAAACGAGACGAAGGAGGGTGAAAGAGAGCGAAACGAGACGAAGGAGGGTGAAGGAAGGCGAAACGAGACGAAGGAGGGTGAAAGAGAGTGAAACGAGACGAAGGAGGGTGAAAGAGAGCGAAACGAGATGAAGGAGGGTGAAAGAGAGCGAAACGAGATGAAGGAGGGTGAGAGATAGCGAAACGAGACGAAGTAGGGTGAAAGAGAGCGAAACGAGACGAACGAGGGTGGAAGAGAGCGAAACGAGACGAAGGAGGGTGGAAGAGAGCGATACGAGGCGAAGGAGGGTGAAAGAGAGCGAAAGGAGACGAAGGAGGGTGAAAGAGAGCGAAACGAGACAAAGGAGGGTGAGAGAGAGCGAAACGAGACGAAGGAGGGGGAAAGTGAGCGAAACGAGATGAAGGAGGGTGAAAGAAGGCGAAACGAGACGAAGGAGGGAGGTAGACAGCGAAACGAGACGAAGGAGGGTGAGAGAGAGAGAAACGAGATGAAGGAGGGTGAAAGAGAGCGAAACGAGAGGAAGGAGGGTGAGAGATAGCGAAACGAGACGCAGGAGGGTGAAAGAGAGCGAAACGAGATGAAGGAGGGTGAAAGAGAGCGAAACGAGACGAATGAGGGTGAAGGAAGGCGAAAGGAGACGAAGGAGGGTGGAAGAGAGCGAAACGAGACGAAGTAGGGTGAAAGAAGGCGAAACGAGACGATGGAGGGTGAAATAGAGGGAAACGAGAAGAAGGAGGGTGAAAGAGAACGAAACGAGACGAAGGAGTGTGAAAGAGAGCGAAACGAGACGAAGGATTGTGAAAAACAGAGAAACGAGATAAAGAAGGGTGAAAGAGAGCAAAACGAGACGAAGGAGGGTGAAAGAGAGCGAAATGAGACGAATGAGGGTGGAAGAGAGTGAAACGAGACGACGGAGGGTGAAAGAGAGCGAAACGAGATGAACGAGGGTGAAAGAGAGCGAAACGAGACGAAGGAGGGTCAAAGAGAGTGAAACGAGCCGAAGGAGGGTGAAAGAGTGCGAAACGAGATGAAGGAGGGTGAAAGAGAGCGAAACGAGACGAAGGAGGGTGAAAGAGAGCGAAACGAGACGAAGGAAGGTGAAAGAGAGCAAAACGAGATGAAGGAGGGTGAAAGAGAGCGATACGAGGCGAAGGAGGGTGAAAGAGAGCGAAAGGAGACGAAGGAGGGTGAAAGAGAGCGAAACGAGACGAAGGAGGGTGAAAAAGAGTGAAATAGACGAAGGAGGGTGAAAGAGAGCTAAACGAGATGAAGGAGGGTGAAAGAGAGCGAAACGAGATGAAGGAGGGTGAAAGAGAGCGAAACGAGACGAAGGAGGGTGAAAGAGAGCGAAACGAGACGAAGGAAGGTGAAAGAGAGCTAAACGAGATGAAGGAGGGTGAAAGAGAACGAAACGAGACAAAGGAGGGTGAAAGAGCGCGAAACGAGGCGAAGGAAGGTGAAAGAGAGCGAAACGAGATGAAGTAGGGTGAAAGAGAACGAATCGAGACGAAGGAGGGGGAAAGAGAGCGAAACGAGATGAAGGAGGGTGAAAGAGAGCGAAACGAGACGAAGGAGGGTGAAAGAGAGCGAAACGAGACGAAGGAAGGTGAAAGAGAGCTAAACGAGATGAAGGAGGGTGAAAGAGAGCGAAACGAGACGAAGGAGGGTGAAAGAGAGTGAAAAGAGACGAAGGAGGGTGAAAGAGAGCGAAACGAGGCGAAGGATGGTGAAAGAGAGCGAAACGAGACAAAAGAGTGTGAAAGAGGCTGAAACGAGACGAAGGAGGGTGGAAGAGAGCGAAACGAGAGGAAAGAGGGTGAGGGAGAGCGAAACGAGATGAAGGAGGGTGAAAGAGAGTGTAACGAGACGAAGGAGGGTGAAAGAGAGCGAAACGAGACGAAGGAGGGTGAAAGAGAGCGAAACGAGACGAAGGAGGGTGAAAGAGAGTGAAACGAGGCGAAGGAAGGTGAAAGAGTGCGAATCGAGACAAAGGAGGGTGGAAGTGAGCGATACGAGACGAAGGACGGTGAAAGAGAGTGAAACGAGATGAAGGAGGGTGAAAGATAACGAAACGAGACGAAGGAGGGGGAAAGAGAGCGAAACGAGACGAAGGAGGGTGAAAGAAGGCGAAACGAGACGAAGGAGGGTGGAAGAGAGCGAAACGAGACGAAGGAGGGTGAGAGAGAGCGTAACGAGACGAAGGAGGGTGAAAGAGAGCGAAACGAGACGAACGAGGGTGGAAGAGAGCGAAACGAGACGAAGGAGGGTGGAAGAGAGCGATACGAGGCGAAGGAGGGTGAAAGAGAGCGAAACGAGACGAAGGAGGGTGAAAAAGAGTGAAACGAGACGAAGGAGGGTGGAAGAGAGAGAAACGAGATGAAGGAGGGTGAAAGAGAGCGAAACGAGAGGAAGGAGGGTGAGAGATAGCGAAACGAGACGCAGGAGGGTGAAAGAGAGCGAAACGAGATGAAGGAGGGTGAAAGAGAGCGAAACGAGACGAATGAGGGTGAAGGAAGGCGAAACGAGACGAAGGAGGGTGGAAGAGAGCGAAACGAGACGAAGTAGGGTGAAAGAAGGCGAAACGAGACGATGGAGGGTGAAATAGAGGGAAACGAGAAGAAGGAGGGTGAAAGAGAATGAAACGAGACGAAGGCGTGTGAAAGAGAGCGAAACGAGACGAAGGATTGTGAAAAACAGAGAAACGAGATAAAGAAGGGTGAAAGAGAGCAAAACGAGACGAAGGAGGGTGAAAGAGAGCGAAATGAGACGAATGAGGGTGGAAGAGATTGAAACGAGACGACGGAGGGTGAAAGAGAGCGAAACGAGATGAACGAGGGTGAAAGAGAGCGAAACGAGACGAAGGAGGGTCAAAGAGAGTGAAACGAGCCGAAGGAGGGTGAAAGAGTGCGAAACGAGATGAAGGAGGGTGAAAGAGAGCGAAACGAGACGAAGGAGGGTGACAGAGAGCGAAACGAGACAAAGGAGGGTGAAAGAGAGCGAAACGAGATGAAGGAGGGTGAAAGAGAGCAAAACGAGACGAAGGAGGGTGAAAGAGAGCAAAACGAGATGAAGGAAGGTGAAAGAGAGCTAAACGAGATGAAGGAGGGTGAAAGAGAGCGAAACGAGACGAATTAGGGTGAAAGAGAGCGAAACGAGACGAAGGAGGGGGAAAGAGAGTGAAACGAGGTGGAGGAAGGTGAAAGAGTGCGAATCGAGACAAAGGTAGGTGAAAGAGAGCGAAACGAGATGACGGAATGTGAAAGAGAGCGAACCGAAACGAAGGAGGGTGAAAGAGAGCGATACGAGGCGAAGGAGGGTGAAAGAGAGCGAAAGGAGACGAAGGAGGGTGAAAGAGAGCGAAACGAGACGAAGGAGGGTGAAAAAGAGTGAAATAGACGAAGGAGGGTGAAAGAGAGCTAAACGAGATGAAGGAGGGTGAAAGAGAGCGAAACGAGATGAAGGAGGGTGAAAGAGAGCGAAACGAGACGAAGGAGGGTGAAAGAGAGCGAAACGAGACGAAGGAAGGTGAAAGAGAGCTAAACGAGATGAAGGAGGGTGAACGAGAACGAAACGAGACAAAGGAGGGTGAAAGAGAGCGAAACGAGGCGAAGGAAGGTGAAAGAGAGCGAAACGAGACGAAGTAGGGTGAAAGAGAGCGAAACGAGACGAAGGAGTGGGAAAGAGAGCGAAACGAGATGAAGGAGGGTGAAAGAGAGCGAAACGAGACGAAGGAAGGTGAAAGAGAGCTAAACGAGATGAAGGAGGGTGAAAGAGAACGAAACGAGACAAAGGAGGGTGAAAGAGAGCGAAACGAGGCGAAGGAAGGTGAAAGAGAGCGAAACGAGACGAAGGAGGGTGAAGGAAGGCGAAACGAGACGAAGGAGGGTGGAAGAGAGCGAAACGAGACGAAGGAGGGTGAAAGAGAGTGAAAAGAGACGAAGGAGGGTGAAAGAGAGCGAAACGAGGCGAAGGAGGGTGAAAGAGAGCGAAACGAGACAAAAGAGTGTGAAAGAGGCTGAAACGAGACGAAGGAGGGTGGAAGAGAGCGAAACGAGAGGAAAGAGGGTGAGGGAGAGCGAAACGAGATGAAGGAGGGTGAAAGAGAGTGTAACGAGACGAAGGAGGGTGAAAGAGAGCGAAACGAGACGAAGGAGGGTGAAAGAGAGCGAAACGAGACGAAGGAGGGTGAAAGAGAGTGAAACGAGGCGAAGGAAGGTGAAAGAGTGCGAATCGAGACAAAGGAGGGTGGAAGTGAGCGATACGAGACGAAGGACGGTGAAAGAGAGTGAAACGAGATGAAGGAGGGTGAAAGATAACGAAACGAGACGAAGGAGGGGGAAAGAGAGCGAAACGAGACGAAGGAGGGTGAAAGAAGGCGAAACGAGACGAAGGAGGGTGGAAGAGAGCGAAACGAGACGAAGGAGGGTGAGAGAGAGCGAAACGAGACGAAGGAGGGTGAAAGAGAGCGAAACGAGACGAACGAGGGTGGAAGAGAGCGAAACGAGACGAAGGAGGGTGGAAGAGAGCGATAGGAGGCGAAGGAGGGTGAAAGAGAGCGAAACGAGACGAAGGAGGGTGAAAAAGAGTGAAACGAGACGAAGGAGGGTGAAAGAGAGCGAAACGAGATGAAGGAGGGTGAAAGAGAGTGAAACGAGACGAAGGAGGGTGAAAGAGAGCGAGACGAGACGAAGGAAGGTGAAAGAGAGCTAAACGAGATGAAGGAGGGTGAAAGAGAACGAAACGAGACAAAGGAGGGTGAAAGAGAGCGAAACGAGGCGAAGGAAGGTGAAAGAGAGCGAAACGAGACGAAGTAGAGTGAAAGAGAACGAAACGAGACGAAGGAGGGGGAAAGAGAGCGAAACGAGACGAAGGAGGGTGAAAGAAGGTGAAAATAGACGAAGGAGGGAGGAAGACAGCGAAACGAGACGAAGGAGGGTGAGAGAGAGCGAAACGAGACGAAGGAGGGTGGAAGAGGGCGAAACAAGACGAAGGAGGGTGAGAGATAGCGAAACAAGACAAAGGAGGGTGAAAGAGAGCGAAACGAGACGAAGGAGGGTGAAGGAGGGCGAAACGAGACGAAGGAGCGTCAAAGAGAGCGAAACGAGATGAAGGAGGGTGAAAGAGAGCGAAACGAGCCGAAGAAGGGTGAAACAGCGCGAAACGAGACGAAGGAGGGTGGAAGAGAGCGAAACGAGCCGAAGAAGGGTGAAACAGCGCGAAACGAGACGAAGGAGGGTGGAAGAGTGCGAAACGAGATGAAGGAGGGTGAAAGAGTGCGAAACGAGCCGAAAAATAGTGAAAGAGCGCGAAACGAGACGAAGGAGGGTGGAAGAGAGCGAAACGAGACGAAGGAGGGTGAAAGAGAACGAAAAGAGACGAAGGAGGGTGAAAGAGAGCGAAACGAGATGAAGGAGGGTGAAAGAGAGCAAAACGAGACGAAGGAGGGTGAAAGAGAGCAAAACGAGACGAAGGAGGGTGAAAGAGAGCGAAACGAGACGAAGGAAGGTGAAAGAGAGCTAAACGAGATGAAGGAGGGTGAAAGAGAGCGAAACGAGACAAAGGAAGGTGAAAGAGTGCGAAACGAGGCGAAGGAAGGTGAAAGAGAGCGAAACGAGACGAAGGAGGGTGAAAGAGAACGAAACGTGACGAAGGAGGGGGAAAGAGAGCGAAACGAGACGAAGGAGGGTGAAAGAAGGCGAAACGAGACGAAGGAGGGAGGTAGACAGCGAAACGAGACGAAGGAGGGTGAGAGTGAGCGAAACGAGACGAAGGAGGGTGGGAGAGAGCGAAACGAGAGGAAGGAGGGTGAGAGATAGCGAAACGAGACGCAGGAGGGTGAAAGAGAGCGAAACGAGACGAAGGAGGGTGAAAGAGAGCGAAACGAGACGAAGGAGGGTGAAGGATGGCGAAACGAGACGAAGGAGGGTGAAAGAGAGTGAAACGAGACGAAGGAGGGTGAAAGAGAGCGAAACGAGATGAAGGAGGGTGAAAGAGAGCGAAACGAGACGAAGGAGGGTGAAAGAGAGTGAAACGAGGTGAAGGAAGGTGAAAGAGTGCGAATCGAGACAAAGGAGGGTGGAAGAGAGCGATACGAGACGAAGGACGGTGAAAGAGAGTGAAACGAGATGAAGGAGGGTGAAAGATAACAAAACGAGACGAAGGAGGGGGAAAGAGAGCGAAACGAGACGAAGGAGGGTGAAACAAGGCGAAACGAGACGAAGGAGGGTGGAAGAGAGCGAACCGAGACGAAGGAGGGTGAGAGAGAGCGAAACGAGACGAAGGAGGGTGGAAGAGAGCGAAACGAGATGAAGGAGGGTGAGAGATAGCGAAACGAGACGAAGTAGGGTGAAAGAGAGCGAAACGAGACGAACGAGGGTGGAAGAGAGCGAAACGAGACGAAGGAGGGTGGAAGAGAGCGATACGAGGCGAAGGAGGGTGAAAGAGAGCGAAAGGAGACGAAGGAGGGTGAAAGAGAGCGAAACGAGACGAAGGAGGGTGAGAGAGAGCAAAACGAGACGAAGGAGGGGGAAAGTGAGCGAAACGAGATGAAGGAGGGTGAAAGAAGGCGAAACGAGACGAAGGAGGGAGGTAGACAGCGAAACGAGACGAAGGAGGGTGAGAGAGAGAGAAACGAGATGAAGGAGGGTGAAAGAGAGCGAAACGAGAGGAAGGAGGGTGAGAGATAGCGAAACGAGACGCAGGAGGGTGAAAGAGAGCGAAACGAGATGAAGGAGGTTGAAAGAGAGCGAAACGAGACGAATGAGGGTGAAGGAAGGCGAAACGAGACGAAGGAGGGTGGAAGAGAGCGAAACGAGACGAAGTAGGGTGAAAGAAGGCGAAACGAGACGATGGAGGGTGAAATAGAGGGAAACGAGAAGAAGGAGGGTGAAAGAGAACGAAACGAGACGAAGGAGTGTGAAAGAGAGCGAAACGAGAGGAAGGATTGTGAAAAACAGAGAAACGAGATAAAGAAGGGTGAAAGAGAGCAAAACGAGACGAAGGAGGGTGAAAGAGAGCGAAATGAGACGAATGAGGGTGGAAGAGAGTGAAACGAGACGACGGAGGGTGAAAGAGAGCGAAACGAGACGAACGAGGGTGAAAGAGAGCGAAACGAGACGAAGGAGGGTGGAAGAGAGCGATACGAGGCGAAGGAGGGTGAAAGAGAGCGAAAGGAGACGAAGGAGGGTGAAAGAGAGCGAAACGAGACGAAGGAGGGTGAGAGAGAGCAAAACGAGACGAAGGAGGGGGAAAGTGAGCGAAACGAGATGAAGGAGGGTGAAAGAAGGCGAAACGAGACGAAGGAGGGAGGTAGACAGCGAAACGAGACGAAGGAGGGTGAGAGAGAGAGAAACGAGATGAAGGAGGGTGAAAGAGAGCGAAACGAGAGGAAGGAGGGTGAGAGATAGCGAAACGAGACGCAGGAGGGTGAAAGAGAGCGAAACGAGATGAAGGAGGTTGAAAGAGAGCGAAACGAGACGAATGAGGGTGAAGGAAGGCGAAACGAGACGAAGGAGGGTGGAAGAGAGCGAAACGAGACGAAGTAGGGTGAAAGAAGGCGAAACGAGACGATGGAGGGTGAAATAGAGGGAAACGAGAAGAAGGAGGGTGAAAGAGAACGAAACGAGACGAAGGAGTGTGAAAGAGAGCGAAACGAGACGAAGGATTGTGAAAAACAGAGAAACGAGATAAAGAAGGGTGAAAGAGAGCAAAACGAGACGAAGGAGGGTGAAAGAGAGCGAAATGAGACGAATGAGGGTGGAAGAGAGTGAAACGAGACGACGGAGGGTGAAAGAGAGCGAAACGAGACGAACGAGGGTGAAAGAGAGCGAAACGAGACGAAGGAGGGTCAAAGAGATTGAAACGAGCCGAAGGAGGGTGAAAGAGTGCGAAACAAGATGAAGGAGGGTGAAAGAGTGCGAAACGAGACGAAGGAGGGTGAAAGAGAGCGAAACGACACGAAGGAGGGTGAAAGAGAGCGAAACAAGATGAAGGAGGGTGAAAGAGAGCAAAACGAGACGAAGGAGGGTGAAAGAGAGCGAAACGAGACGAAGGAAGGTGAAAGAGAGCTAAACGAGATGAAGGAGGGTGAAAGAGAGCGAAACGAGACGAATTAGGGTGAAAGAGAGCGAAACGAGACGAAGGAGGGGGAAAGAGAGTGAAACGAGGTGGAGGAAGGTGAAAGAGTGCGAATCGAGACAAAGGTAGGTGAAAGAGAGCGAAACGAGACGACGGAATGTGAAAGAGAGCGAACCGAAACGAAGGAGGGTGAAAGAGAGCGATACGAGGCGAAGGAGGGTGAAAGAGAGCGAAAGGAGACGAAGGAGGGTGAAAGAGAGCGAAACGAGACGAAGGAGGGTGAAAAAGAGTGAAATAGACGAAGGAGGGTGAAAGAGAGCTAAACGAGATGAAGGAGGGTGAAAGAGAGCGAAACGAGATGAAGGAGGGTGAAAGATAACAAAACGAGACGAAGGAGGGGGAAAGAGAGCGAAACGAGACGAAGGAGGGTGAAACAAGGCGAAACGAGACGAAGGAGGGTGGAAGAGAGCGAACCGAGACGAAGGAGGGTGAGAGAGAGCGGAACGAGACGAAGGAGGGTGGAAGAGAGCGAAACGAGATGAAGGAGGGTGAGAGATAGCGAAACGAGACGAAGTAGGGTGAAAGAGAGCGAAACGAGACGAACGAGGGTGGAAGAGAGCGAAACGAGACGAAGGAGGGTGGAAGAGAGCGATACGAGGCGAAGGAGGGTGAAAGAGAGCGAAAGGAGACGAAGGAGGGTGAAAGAGAGCGAAACGAGACGAAGGAGGGTGAGAGAGAGCGAAACGAGATGAAGGAGGGGGAAAGTGAGCGAAACGAGATGAAGGAGGGTGAAAGAAGGCGAAACGAGACGAAGGAGGGAGGTAGACAGCGAAACGAGACGAAGGAGGGTGAGAGAGAGAGAAACGAGATGAAGGAGGGTGAAAGAGAGCGAAACAAGAGGAAGGAGGGTGAGAGATAGCGAAACGAGATGCAGGAGGGTGAAAGAGAGCGAAACGAGATGAAGGAGGGTGAAAGAGAGCGAAACGAGACGAATGAGGGTGAAGGAAGGCGAAACGAGACGAAGGAGGGTGGAAGAGAGCGAAACGAGACGAAGTAGGGTGAAAGAAGGCGAAACGAGACGATGGAGGGTGAAATAGAGGGAAACGAGAAGAAGGAGGGTGAAAGAGAACGAAACGAGACGAAGGAGTGTGAAAGAGAGCGAAACGAGACGAAGGATTGTGAAAAACAGAGAAACGAGATAAAGAAGGGTGAAAGAGAGCAAAACGAGACGAAGGAGGGTGAAAGAGAGCGAAATGAGACGAATGAGGGTGGAAGAGAGTGAAACGAGACGACGGAGGGTGAAAGAGAGCGAAACGAGACGAACGAGGGTGAAAGAGAGCGAAACGAGACGAAGGAGGGTCAAAGAGAGTGAAACGAGCCGAAGGAGGGTGAAAGAGTGCGAAACAAGATGAAGGAGGGTGAAAGAGTGCGAAACGAGTCGAAGGAGGGTGAAAGAGAGCGAAACGACACGAAGGAGGGTGAAAGAGAGCGAAACAAGATGAAGGAGGGTGAAAGAGAGCAAAACGAGACGAAGGAAGGTGAAAGAGAGCTAAACGAGATGAAGGAGGGTGAAAGAGAGCGAAACGAGACGAATTAGGGTGAAAGAGAGCGAAACGAGACGAAGGAGGGGGAAAGAGAGTGAAACGAGGTGGAGGAAGGTGAAAGAGTGCGAATCGAGACAAAGGTAGGTGAAAGAGAGCGAAACGAGACGACGGAATGTGAAAGAGAGCGAACCGAAACGAAGGAGGGTGAAAGAGAGCGATACGAGGCGAAGGAGGGTGAAAGAGAGCGAAAGGAGACGAAGGAGGGTGAAAGAGAGCGAAACGAGACGAAGGAGGGTGAAAAAGAGTGAAATAGACGAAGGAGGGTGAAAGAGAGCTAAACGAGATGAAGGAGGGTGAAAGAGAGCGAAACGAGATGGAGGGTGAAAGAGAGCGAAACGAGACGAAGGAGGGTGAAAGAGAGCGAAACGAGACGAAGGAAGGTGAAAGAGAGCTAAACGAGATGAAGGAGGGTGAAAGAGAACGAAACGAGACAAAGGAGGGTGAAAGAGAGCGAAACGAGGCGAAGGAAGGTGAAAGAGAGCGAAACGAGACGAAGTAGGGTGAAAGAGAACGAAACGAGACGAAGGAGGGGGAAAGAGAGCGAAACGAGACGAAGGAGGGTGAAAGAAGGTGAAACGAGACGAAGGAGGGAGGAAGACAGCGAAACGAGACGAAGGAGGGTGAGAGAGAGCGAAACGAGATGAAGGAGGGTGGAAGAGAGCGAAACAAGACGAAGGAGGGAGGAGAGATAGCGAAACGAGACGAAGGAGGGTGATAGAGAGTGAAACGAGAAAAACGAGGGTGAAAGAGAGCGAAACGAGACGAAGGATCGTCAAAGAGAGCGAAACGAGATGAAGGAGGGTGAAAGAGAGCAAAACGAGCCGAAGGAGGGTGAAAGAGCGCGAAACGAGACGAAGGAGAGTGGAAGAGAGCGAAACGAGACGAAGGAGGGTGAAGTAGGGCGAAACGAGACGAAGGAGCGTCAAAGAGAGCGAAACGAGATGAAGGAGGGTGAAAGAGTGCGAAACGAGCCGAAGGAGGGTGAAAGAGAGCGTAACGAGACGAAGGAGGGTGAAAGAAGGTGAAAATAGACGAAGGAGGGAGGAAGACAGCGAAACGAGACGAAGGAGGGTGAGAGAGAGCGAAACGAGACGAAGGAGGGTGGAAGAGAGCGAAACAAGACGAAGGAGGGTGAGAGATAGCGAAACGAGACGAAGGAGATTGATAGAGAGTGAAATGAGACAAAGGAGGGTGAAAGAGAGCGAAACGAGACGAAGGAGGGTGAAAAAGAGTGAAACGAGACGAAGGAGGGTGAAAGAGAGCTAAACGAGATGAAGGAGGGTGAAAGAGAGCGAAACGAGATGAAGGAGGGTGAAAGAGAGCGAAACGAGACGAAGGAGGGTGAAGGAAGGCGAAACGAGACGAAGGAGGGTGGAAGAGAGCGGAACGAGACGAAGGAGGGTGAAAGAGAGTGAAAAGAGACGAAGGAGGGTGAAAGAGAGCGAAACGAGGCGAAGGAGGGTGAAAGAGAGCGAAACGAGACAAAAGAGTGTGAAAGAGGCTGAAACGAGACGAAGGAGGGTGGAAGAGAGCGAAACGAGAGGAAAGAGCGTGAGGGAGAGCGAAACGAGATGAAGGAGGGTGAAAGAGAGCGAAACGAGACGAAGGAGGGTGAAAGAGAGTGAAACGAGGCGAAGGAAGGTGAAAGAGTGCGAATCGAGACAAAGGAGGGTGGAAGTGAGCGATACGAGACGAAGGACGGTGAAAGAGAGTGAAACGAGATGAAGGAGGGTGAAAGATAACGAAACGAGACGAAGGAGGGGGAAAGAGAACGAAACGAGACGAAGGAGGGTGAAAGAAGGCGAAACGAGACGAAGGAGGGTGGAAGAGAGCGAAACGAGACGAAGGAGGGTGAGAGAGAGCGAAACGAGACGAAGGAGGGTGAAAGAGAGCGAAACGAGACGAACGAGGGTGGAAGAGAGCGAAACGAGACGAAGGAGGGTGGAAGAGAGCGATACGAGGCGAAGGAGGGTGAAAGAGAGCGAAAGGAGACGAAGGAGGGTGAAAGAGAGCGAAACGAGACGAAGGAGGGTGAAAAAGAGTGAAACGAGACGAAGGAGGGTGAAAGAGAGCTAAACGAGACGAAGGAGGGTGAAAGAGAGCGAAACGAGATGAAGGAGGGTGAAAGAGAGCGAAACGAGACGAAGGAGGGTGAAAGAGAGCGAGACGAGACGAAGGAAGGTGAAAGAGAGCTAAACGAGATGAAGGAGGGTGAAAGAGAACGAAACGAGACAAAGGAGGGTGAAGGAGAGCGAAACGAGGTGAAGGAAGGTGAAAGAGAGCGAAACGAGACGAAGTAGAGTGAAAGAGAACGAAACGAGTCGAAGGAGGGGGAAAGAGAGCGAAACGAGACGAAGGAGGGTGAAAGAAGGTGAAAATAGACGAAGGAGGGAGGAAGACAGCGAAACGAGACGAAGGAGGGTGAGAGAGAGCGAAACGAGACGAAGGAGGGTGGAAGAGGGCGAAACAAGACGAAGGAGGGTGAGAGATAGCGAAACGAGACAAAGGAGGGTGAAAGAGAGCGAAACGAGACGAAGGAGGGTGAAGGAGGGCGAAACGAGACGAAGGAGCGTCAAAGAGAGCGAAACGAGATGAAGGAGGGTGAAAGAGAGCGAAACGAGCCGAAGGAGGGTGAAACAGCGCGAAACGAGACGAAGGAGGGTGGAAGAGAGCGAAACGAGACGACGGAGGGTGAAGGAGAGCGAAACGAGACGAAGGAGCGTCAAAGAGTGCGAAACGAGATGAAGGAGGGTGAAAGAGTGCGAAACGAGCCGAAAAAGGGTGAAAGAGCGCGAAACGAGACGAAGGAGGGTGGAAGAGAGCGAAACGAGACGAAGGAGGGTGAAAGAGAGCGAAACGAGACGAAGGAGGGTGAAAAAGAGTGAAACGAGACGAAGGAGGGTGAAAGAGAGCTAAACGAGACGAAGGAGGGTGAAAGAGAGCGAAACGAGATGAAGGAGGGTGAAAGAGAGCAAAACGAGACGAAGGAGGGTGAAAGAGAGCAAAACGAGACGAAGGAGGGTGAAAGAGAGCGAAACGAGATGAAGGAGGGTGAAAGAGAGCAAAACGAGACGAAGGAGGGTGAATGAGAGCAAAACGAGACGAAGGAGGGTGAAAGAGAGCGAAACGAGACGAAGGAAGGTGAAAGAGAGCTAAACGAGATGAAGGAGGGTGAAAGAGAGCGAAACGAGACAAAGGAAGGTGAAAGAGTGCGAAACGAGGCGAAGGAAGGTGAAAGAGAGCGAAACGAGACGAAGGAGGGTGAAAGAGAACGAAACGTGACGAAGGAGGGGAAGAGAGCGAAACGAGACGAAGGAGGGTGAAAGAAGGCGAAACGAGACGAAGGAGGGAGGTAGACAGCGAAACGAGACGAAGGAGGGTGAGAGTGAGCGAAACGAGACGAAGGAGGGTGGGAGAGAGCGAAACGAGAGGAAGGAGGGTGAGAGATAGCGAAACGAGACGCAGGAGGGTGAAAGAGAGCGAAACGAGACGAAGGAGGGTGAAAGAGAGCGAAACGAGACGAAGGAGGGTGAAGGATGGCGAAACGAGACGAAGGAGGGTGAAAGAGAGTGAAACGAGACGAAGGAGGGTGAAAGAGAGCGAAACGAGATGAAGGAGGGTGAAAGAGAGCGAAACGAGACGAAGGAGGGTGAAAGAGAGTGAAACGAGGTGAAGGAAGGTGAAAGAGTGCGAATCGAGACAAAGGAGGGTGGAAGAGAGCGATACGAGACGAAGGACGGTGAAAGAGAGTGAAACGAGATGAAGGAGGGTGAAAGATAACAAAACGAGACGAAGGAGGGGGAAAGAGAGCGAAACGAGACGAAGGAGGGTGAAACAAGGCGAAACGAGACGAAGGAGGGTGGAAGAGAGCGAACCGAGACGAAGGAGGGTGAGAGAGAGCGAAACGAGACGAAGGAGGGTGGAAGAGAGCGAAACGAGATGAAGGAGGGTGAGAGATAGCGAAACGAGACGAAGTAGGGTGAAAGAGAGCGAAACGAGACGAACGAGGGTGGAAGAGAGCGAAACGAGACGAAGGAGGGTGGAAGAGAGCGATACGAGGCGAAGGAGGGTGAAAGAGAGCGAAAGGAGACGAAGGAGGGTGAAAGAGAGCGAAACGAGACGAAGGAGGGTGAGAGAGAGCGAAACGAGACGAAGGAGGGGGAAAGTGAGCGAAACGAGATGAAGGAGGGTGAAAGAAGGCGAAACGAGACGAAGGAGGGAGGTAGACAGCGAAACGAGACGAAGGAGGGTGAGAGAGAGAGAAACGAGATGAAGGAGGGTGAAAGAGAGCGAAACGAGAGGAAGGAGGGTGAGAGATAGCGAAACGAGACGCAGGAGGGTGAAAGAGAGCGAAACGAGATGAAGGAGGTTGAAAGAGAGCGAAACGAGACGAATGAGGGTGAAGGAAGGCGAAACGAGACGAAGGAGGGTGGAAGAGAGCGAAACGAGACGAAGTAGGGTGAAAGAAGGCGAAACGAGACGATGGAGGGTGAAATAGAGGGAAACGAGAAGAAGGAGGGTGAAAGAGAACGAAACGAGACGAAGGAGTGTGAAAGAGAGCGAAACGAGACGAAGGATTGTGAAAAACAGAGAAACGAGATAAAGAAGGGTGAAAGAGAGCAAAACGAGACGAAGGAGGGTGAAAGAGAGCGAAATTAGACGAATGAGGGTGGAAGAGAGTGAAACGAGACGACGGAGGGTGAAAGAGAGCGAAACGAGACGAACGAGGGTGAAAGAGAGCGAAACGAGACGAAGGAGGGTCAAAGAGAGTGAAACGAGCCGAAGGAGGGTGAAAGAGTGCGAAACAAGATGAAGGAGGGTGAAAGAGAGCGAAACGAGACGAAGGAGGGTGAAAGAGAGCGAAACGACACGAAGGAGGGTGAAAGAGAGCGAAACAAGATGAAGGAGGGTGAAAGAGAGCAAAACGAGACGAAGGAGGGTGAAAGAGAGCGAAACGAGACGAAGGAAGGTGAAAGAGAGCTAAACGAGATGAAGGAGGGTGAAAGAGAGCGAAACGAGACGAATTAGGGTGAAAGAGAGCGAAACGAGACGAAGGAGGGGGAAAGAGAGTGAAACGAGGTGGAGGAAGGTGAAAGAGTGCGAATCGAGACAAAGGTAGGTGAAAGAGAGCGAAACGAGACGACGGAATGTGAAAGAGAGCGAACCGAAACGAAGGAGGGTGAAAGAGAGCGATACGAGGCGAAGGAGGGTGAAAGAGAGCGAAAGGAGACGAAGGAGGGTGAAAGAGAGCGAAACGAGACGAAGGAGGGTGAAAAAGAGTGAAATAGACGAAGGAGGGTGAAAGAGAGCTAAACGAGATGAAGGAGGGTGAAAGAGAGCGAAACGAGATGAAGGAGGGTGAAAGATAACAAAACGAGACGAAGGAGGGGGAAAGAGAGCGAAACGAGACGAAGGAGGGTGAAACAAGGCGAAACGAGACGAAGGAGGGTGGAAGAGAGCGAACCGAGACGAAGGAGGGTGAGAGAGAGCGGAACGAGACGAAGGAGGGTGGAAGAGAGCGAAACGAGATGAAGGAGGGTGAGAGATAGCGAAACGAGACGAAGTAGGGTGAAAGAGAGCGAAACGAGACGAACGAGGGTGGAAGAGAGCGAAACGAGACGAAGGAGGGTGGAAAAGAGCGATACGAGGCGAAGGAGGGTGAAAGAGAGCGAAAGGAGACGAAGGAGGGTGAAAGAGAGCGAAACGAGACGAAGGAGGGTGAGAGAGAGCGAAACGAGACGAAGGAGGGGGAAAGTGAGCGAAACGAGATGAAGGAGGGTGAAAGAAGGCGAAACGAGACGAAGGAGGGAGGTAGACAGCGAAACGAGACGAAGGAGGGTGAGAGAGAGAGAAACGAGATGAAGGAGGGTGAAAGAGAGCGAAACGAGAGGAAGGAGGCTGAGAGATAGCGAAACGAGACGCAGGAGGGTGAAAGAGAGCGAAACGAGATGAAGGAGGGTGAAAGAGAGCGAAACGAGACGAATGAGGGTGAAGGAAGGCGAAACGAGACGAAGGAGGGTGGAAGAGAGCGAAACGAGACGAAGTAGGGTGAAAGAAGGCGAAACGAGACGATGGAGGGTGAAATAGAGGGAAACGAGAAGAAGGAGGGTGAAAGAGAACGAAACGAGACGAAGGAGTGTGAAAGAGAGCGAAACGAGACGAAGGATTGTGAAAAACAGAGAAACGAGATAAAGAAGGGTGAAAGAGAGCAAAACGAGACGAAGGAGGGTGAAAGAGAGCGAAATGAGACGAATGAGGGTGGAAGAGAGTGAAACGAGACGACGGAGGGTGAAAGAGAGCGAAACGAGACGAACGAGGGTGAAAGAGAGCGAAACGAGACGAAGGAGGGTCAAAGAGAGTGAAACGAGCCGAAGGAGGGTGAAAGAGTGCGAAACAAGATGAAGGAGGGTGAAAGAGAGCGAAACGAGACGAAGGAGGGTGAAAGAGAGCGAAACGACACGAAGGAGGGTGAAAGAGAGCGAAACAAGATGAAGGAGGGTGAAAGAGAGCAAAACGAGACGAAGGAGGGTGAAAGAGAGCGAAACGAGACGAAGGAAGGTGAAAGAGAGCTAAACGAGATGAAGGAGGGTGAAAGAGAGCGAAACGAGACGAATTAGGGTGAAAGAGAGCGAAACGAGACGAAGGAGGGGGAAAGAGAGTGAAACGAGGTGGAGGAAGGTGAAAGAGTGCGAATCGAGACAAAGGTAGGTGAAAGAGAGCGAAACGAGACGACGGAATGTGAAAGAGAGCGAACCGAAACGAAGGAGGGTGAAAGAGAGCGATACGAGGCGAAGGAGGGTGAAAGAGAGCGAAAGGAGACGAAGGAGGGTGAAAGAGAGCGAAACGAGACGAAGGAGGGTGAAAAAGAGTGAAATAGACGAAGGAGGGTGAAAGAGAGCTAAACGAGATGAAGGAGGGTGAAAGAGAGCGAAACGAGATGGAGGGTGAAAGAGAGCGAAACGAGACGAAGGAGGGTGAAAGAGAGCGAAACGAGACTTGGGAAGGTGAAAGAGAGCTAAACGAGATGAAGGAGGGTGAAAGAGAACGAAACGAGACAAAGGAGGGTGAAAGAGAGCGAAACGAGGCGAAGGAAGGTGAAAGATAGCGAAACGAGACGAAGTAGGGTGAAAGAGAACGAAACGAGACGAAGGAGGGGGAAAGAGAGCGAAACGAGACGAAGGAGGGTGAAAGAAGGTGAAACGAGACGAAGGAGGGAGGAAGACAGCGAAACGAGACGAAGGAGGGTGAGAGAGAGCGAAACGAGATGAAGGAGGGTGGAAGAGAGCGAAACAAGACGAAGGAGGGAGGAGAGATAGCGAAACGAGACGAAGGAGGGTGATAGAGAGTGAAACGAGAAAAACGAGGGTGAAAGAGAGCGAAACGAGACGAAGGAGGGTGAAGGAGGGCGAAACGAGACGAAGGATCGTCAAAGAGAGCGAAACGAGATGAAGGAGGGTGAAAGAGAGCAAAACGAGCCGAAGGAGGGTGAAAGAGCGCGAAACGAGACGAAGGAGAGTGGAAGAGAGCGAAACGAGACGAAGGAGGGTGAAGTAGGGCGAAACGAGACGAAGGAGCGTCAAAGAGAGCGAAACGAGATGAAGGAGGGTGAAAGAGTGCGAAACGAGCCGAAGGAGGGTGAAAGAGAGCGAAACGAGACGAAGGAGGGTGAAAGAAGGTGAAAATAGACGAAGGAGGGAGGAAGACAGCGAAACGAGACGAAGGAGGGTGAGAGAGAGCGAAACGAGACGAAGGAGGGTGGAAGAGAGCGAAACAAGACGAAGGAGGGTGAGAGATAGCGAAACGAGACGAAGGAGATTGATAGAGAGTGAAATGAGACAAAGGAGGGTGAAAGAGAGCGAAACGAGACGAAGGAGGGTGAAAAAGAGTGAAACGAGACGAAGGAGGGTGAAAGAGAGCTAAACGAGATGAAGGAGGGTGAAAGAGAGCGAAACGAGATGAAGGAGGGTGAAAGAGAGCGAAACGAGACGAAGGAGGGTGAAGGAAGGCGAAACGAGACGAAGGAGGGTGGAAGAGAGCGGAACGAGACGAAGGAGGGTGAAAGAGAGTGAAAAGAGACGAAGGAGGGTGAAAGAGAGCGAAACGAGGCGAAGGAGGGTGAAAGAGAGCGAAACGAGACAAAAGAGTGTGAAAGAGGCTGAAACGAGACGAAGGAGGGTGGAAGAGAGCGAAACGAGAGGAAAGAGGGTGAGGGAGAGCGAAACGAGATGAAGGAGGGTGAAAGAGAGTGAAACGAGACGAAGGAGGGTGAAAGAGAGCGAAACGAGACGAAGGAGGGTGAAAGAGAGCGAAACGAGACGAAGGAGGGTGAAAGAGAGTGAAACGAGGCGAAGGAAGGTGAAAGAGTGCGAATCGAGACAAAGGAGGGTGGAAGTGAGCGATACGAGACGAAGGACGGTGAAAGAGAGTGAAACGAGATGAAGGAGGGTGAAAGATAACGAAACGAGACGAAGGAGGGGGAAAGAGAGCGAAACGAGACGAAGGAGGGTGAAAGAAGGCGAAACGAGACGAAGGAGGGTGGAAGAGAGCGAAACGAGACGAAGGAGGGTGAGAGAGAGCGAAACGAGACGAAGGAGGGTGAAAGAGAGCGAAACGAGACGAACGAGGGTGGAAGAGAGCGAAACGAGACGAAGGAGGGTGGAAGAGAGCGATACGAGGCGAAGGAGGGTGAAAGAGAGCGAAAGGAGACGAAGGAGGGTGAAAGAGAGCGAAACGAGACGAAGGAGGGTAAAAAAGAGTGAAACGAGACGAAGGAGGGTGAAAGAGAGCTAAACGGGACGAAGGAGGGTGAAAGAGAGCGAAACGAGATGAAGGAGGGTGAAAGAGAGCGAAACGAGACGAAGGAGGGTGAAAGAGAGCGAGACGAGACGAAGGAAGGTGAAAGAGAGCTAAACGAGATGAAGGAGGGTGAAAGAGAACGAAACGAGACAAAGGAGGGTGAAGGAGAGCGAAACGAGGTGAAGGAAGGTGAAAGAGAGCGAAACGAGACGAAGTAGAGTGAAAGAGAACGAAACGAGTCGAAGGAGGGGGAAAGAGAGCGAAACGAGACGAAGGAGGGTGAAAGAAGGTGAAAATAGACGAAGGAGGGAGGAAGACAGCGAAACGAGACGAAGGAGGGTGAGAGAGAGCGAAACGAGACGAAGGAGGGTGGAAGAGGGCGAAACAAGACGAAGGAGGGTGAGAGATAGCGAAACGAGACAAAGGAGGGTGAAAGAGAGCGAAACGAGACGAAGGAGGGTGAAGGAGGGCGAAACGAGACGAAGGAGCGTCAAAGAGAGCGAAACGAGATGAAGGAGGGTGAAAGAGAGCGAAACGAGCCGAAGGAGGGTGAAACAGCGCGAAACGAGACGAAGGAGGGTGGAAGAGAGCGAAACGAGACGACGGAGGGTGAAGGAGAGCGAAACGAGACGAATGAGCGTCAAAGAGAGCGAAACGAGATGAAGGAGTGTGAAAGAGTGCGAAACGAGCCGAAAAAGGGTGAAAGAGCGCGAAACGAGACGAAGGAGGGTGGAAGAGAGCGAAACGAGACGAAGGAGGGTGAAAGAGAGCGAAACGAGACGAAGGAGGGTGAAAAAGAGTGAAACGAGACGAAGGAGGGTGAAAGAGAGCTAAACGAGACGAAGGAGGGTGAAAGAGAGCGAAACGAGATGAAGGAGGGTGAAAGAGAGCAAAACGAGACGAAGGAGGGTGAAAGAGAGCAAAACGAGACGAAGGAGGGTGAAAGAGAGCGAAACGAGACGAAGGAAGGTGAAAGAGAGCTAAACGAGATGAAGGAGGGTGAAAGAGAGCGAAACGAGACAAAGGAGGGTGAAAGAGTGCGAAACGAGGCGAAGGAAGGTGAAAGAGAGCGAAACGAGACGAAGGAGGGTGAAAGAGATCGAAACGTGACGAAGGAGGGGGAAAGAGAGCGAAACGAGACGAAGGAGGGTGAAAGAAGGCAAAACGAGACGACGGAGGGAGGAAGACAGCGAAACGAGACGAAGGAGGGTGAGAGAGTGCGAAACCAGACGAAGGAGGGTGGAAGAGAGCGAAACGAGACGAAGGAGTGTGAGAGATAGCGAAACTAGATGAAGGAGGGTGAAGGAAGGCGAAACGAGACGAAGGAGGGTGGAAGAGAGCGAAACGAGATGAAGGAGGGTGAAAGAGAGTGAATAGAGACGAAGGAGGGTGAAAGAGAGCGAAACGAGGCGAAGGAGGGTCAAAGGGAGCGAAACGAGATGAAGGAGGGTGAAAGAGAGCGAAACGAGACAAAGGAGGGTGAAAGAGGCTGAAACGAGACGAAGGAGGGTGGAAGAGAGCGAAACGAGAGGAAGGAGGGTGAAAGAGAGCGAAACGAGATGAAGGAGGGTGAAAGAGAGTGAAACGAGACGAAGGAGGGTGAAAGAGAGCGAAACGAGACGAAGGAAGTTGAAAGAGAGCGAAACGAGACGAAGGAGGGTGAAAGAGAGTGAAACGAGGCGAAGGAAGGTGAAAGAGTGCGAATCGAGACAAAGGAGGGTGAAAGAGAGCAAAACGAGATGAAGGAGGGTGAAAGAGAGCGAAACGAGCCGAAGGAGGGTGAAAGAGCGCGAAACGAGACGAAGGAGGGTGGAAGAGAGCGAAACGAGACGAAGGAGGGCGAAACGAGACGAAGGAGCGTCAAAGATAGCGAAACGAGATGAAGGAGGGTGAAATAGTGCCAAACGAGCCGAAGGAGGGTGAAAGAGCGCGAAACGAGACGAAGGAGGGTGAAAGAGAGCGAAACGAGACGAAGGAGGGTGAAAGAGAGCGAAACGAGACGAAGGAAGGTGAAAGAGAGCTGAACGAGATGAAGGAGGGTGAAAGAGAACGAAACGAGACAAAGGAGGGTGAAAGAGAGCGAAACGAGGCGAAGGAAGGTGAAAGAGAGCGAAACGAGACGAAGGAGGGTGAAGGAAGGCGAAACGAGACGAAGGAGGGTGGAAGAGAGCGAAACGAGATGAAGGAGGGTGAAAGAGAGTGAAAAGAGACGAAGGAGGGTGAAAGAGAGCGAAACGAGGCGAAGGAGGGTGAAAGAGAGCGAAACGAGACAAAAGAGTGTGAAAGAGGCTGAAACGAGACGAAGGAGGGTGGAAGAGAGCGAAACGAGAGGAAAGAGGGTGAGGGAGAGCGAAACGAGATGAAGGAGGGTGAAAGAGAGTGTAACGAGACGAAGGAGGGTGAAAGAGAGCGAAACGAGACGAAGGAGCGTGAAAGAGAGCGAAACGAGACGAAGGAGGGTGAAAGAGAGTGAAACGAGGCGAAGGAAGGTGAAAGAGTGCGAATCGAGACAAAGGAGGGTGGAAGTGAGCGATACGAGATGAAGGACGGTGAAAGAGAGTGAAACGAGATGAAGGAGGGTGAAAGATAACGAAACGAGACGAAGGAGGGGGAAAGAGAGCGAAACGAGACGAAGGAGGGTGAAAGAAGGCGAAACGAGACGAAGGAGGGTGGAAGAGAGCGAAACGAGACGAAGGAGGGTGAGAGAGAGCGAAACGAGACGAAGGAGGGTGAAAGAGAGCGAAACGAGACGAACGAGGGTGGAAGAGAGCGAAACGAGACGAAGGAGGGTGGAAGAGAGCGATACGAGGCGAAGGAGGGTGAAAGAGAGCGAAACGAGACGAAGGAGGGTGAAAAAGAGTGAAACGAGACGAAGGAGGGTGAAAGAGAGCTAAACGAGACGAAGGAGGGTGAAAGAGAGCGAAACGAGATGAAGGAGGGTGAAAGAGAGCGAAACGAGACGAAGGAGGGTGAAAGAGAGCGAGACGAGACGAAGGAAGGTGAAAGAGAGCTAAACGAGATGAAGGAGGGTGAAAGAGAACGAAACGAGACAAAGGAGGGTGAAAGAGAGCGAAACGAGGCGAAGGAAGGTGAAAGAGAGCGAAACGAGACGAAGTAGAGTGAAAGAGAACGAAACGAGACGAAGGAGGGGGAAAGAGAGCGAAACGAGACGAAGGAGGGTGAAAGAAGGTGAAAATAGACGAAGGAGGGAGGAAGACAACGAAACGAGACGAAGGAGGGTGAGAGAGAGCGAAACGAGACGAAGGAGGGTGGAAGAGGGCGAAACAAGAAGAAGGAGGGTGAGAGATAGCGAAACGAGACAAAGGAGGGTGAAAGAGAGCGAAACGAGACGCAGGAGGGTGAAGGAGGGCGAAACGAGACGAAGGAGCGTCAAAGAGAGCGAAACGAGATGAAGGAGGGTGAAAGAGAGCGAAACGAGCCGAAGAAGGGTGAAACAGCGCGAAACGAGACGAAGGAGGGTGGAAGAGAGCGAAACGAGACGACGGAGGGTGAAGGAGGGCGAAACGAGACGAAGGAGCGTCAAAGAGTGCGAAACGAGATGAAGGAGGGTGAAAGAGTGCGAAACGAGCCGAAAAAGAGTGAAAGAGCGCGAAACGAGGCGAAGGAGGGTGGAAGAGAGCGAAACGAGACGAAGGAGGGTGAAAGAGAGCGAAACGAGACGAAGGAGGGTGAAAGAGAGCGAAACGAGATGAAGGAGGGTGAAAGAGAGCAAAACGAGACGAAGGAGGGTGAAAGAGAGCAAAACGAGACGAAGGAGGGTGAAAGAGAGCGAAACGAGACGAAGGAAGGTGAAAGAGAGCTAAACGAGATGAAGGAGGGTGAAAGAGAGCGAAACGAGACAAAGGAGGGTGAAAGAGTGCGAAACGAGGCGAAGGAAGGTGAAAGAGAGCGAAACGAGACGAAGGAGGGTGAAAGAGAACGAAACGTGACGAAGTAGGGGGAAAGAGAGCGAAACGAGACGAAGGAGGGTGAAAGAAGGCGAAACGAGACGAAGGAGGGAGGTAGACAGCGAAACGAGACGAAGGAGGGTGAGAGAGAGCGAAACGAGACGAAGGAGGGTGGGAGAGAGCGAAACGAGAGGAAGGAGGGTGAGAGATAGCGAAACGAGACGCAGGAGGGTGAAAGAGAGCGAAACGAGACGAAGGAGGTTGAAAGAGAGCGAAACGAGACGAAGGAGGGTGAAGGAAGGCGAAACGAGACGAAGGAGGGTGAAAGAGAGTGAAACGAGACGAAGGAGGGTGAAAGAGAGCGAAACGAGATGAAGGAGGGTGAAAGAGAGCGAAACGAGACGAAGGAGGGTGAAAGAGAGTGAAACGAGGTGAAGGAAGGTGAAAGAGTGCGAATCGAGACAAAGGAGGGTGGAAGAGAGCGATATGAGACGAAGGACGGTGAAAGAGAGTGAAACGAGATGAAGGAGGGTGAAAGATAACGAAACGAGACGAAGGAGGGGGAAAGAGAGCGAAACGAGATGAAGGAGGGTGAAACAAGGCGAAACGAGACGAAGGAGGGTGGAAGAGAGCGAAACGAGACGAAGGAGGGTGAGAGAGAGCGAAACGAGACGAAGGAGGGTGGAAGAGAGCGAAACGAGATGAAGGAGGGTGAGAGATAGCGAAACGAGATGAAGTAGGGTGAAAGAGAGCGAAACGAGACGAACGAGGGTGGAAGAGAGCGAAACGAGACGAAGGAGGGTGGAAGAGAGCGATACGAGGTGAAGGAGGGTGAAAGAGAGCGAAAGGAGACGAAGGAGGGTGAAAGAGAGCGAAACGAGACGAAGGAGGGTGAGAGAGAGCGAAACGAGACGAAGGAGGGGGAAAGTGAGCGAAACGAGATGAAGGAGGGTGAAAGAAGGCGAAACGAGACGAAGGAGGGAGGTAGACAGCGAAACGAGACGAAGGAGGGTGAGAGAGAGAGAAACGAGATGAAGGAGGGTGAAAGAGAGCGAAACGAGAGGAAGGAGGGTGAGAGATAGCGAAACGAGACGCAGGAGGGTGAAAGAGAGCGAAACGAGATGAAGGAGGGTGAAAGAGAGCGAAACGAGACGAATGAGGGTGAAGGAAGGCGAAACGAGACCAAGGAGGGTGGAAGAGAGCGAAACGAGACGAAGTAGGGTGAAAGAAGGCGAAACGAGACGATGGAGGGTGAAATAGAGGGAAACGAGAAGAAGGAGGGTGAAAGAGAACGAAACGAGACGAAGGAGTGTGAAAGAGAGCGAAACGAGACGAAGGATTGTGAAAAACAGAGAAACGAGATAAAGAAGGGTGAAAGAGAGCAAAACGAGACGAAGGAGGGTGAAAGAGAGCGAAATGAGACGAATGAGGGTGGAAGAGAGTGAAACGAGACGACGGAGGGTGAAAGAGAGCGAAACGAGACGAACGAGGGTGAAAGAGAGCGAAACGAGACGAAGGAGGGTCAAAGAGAGTGAAACGAGCCGAAGGAGGGTGAAAGAGTGCGAAACGAGATGAAGGAGGGTGAAAGAGAGCGAAACGAGACGAAGGAGGGTGAAAGAGAGCGAAACGAGACGAAGGAGGGTGAAAGAGAGCGAAACGAGATGAAGGAGGGTGAAAGAGAGCAAAACGAGACGAAGGAGGGTGAAAGAGAGCGAAACGAGACGAAGGAAGGTGAAAGAGAGCTAAACGAGATGAAGGAGGGTGAAAGAGAGCGAAACGAGACGAATTAGGGTGAAAGAGAGCGAAACGAGACGAAGGAGGGGGAAAGAGAGTGAAACGAGGTGGAGGAAGGTGAAAGAGTGCGAATCGAGACAAAGGTAGGTGAAAGAGAGCGAAACGAGATGACGGAATGTGAAAGAGAGCGAACCGAAACGAAGGAGGGTGAAAGAGAGCGATACGAGGCGAAGGAGGGTGAAAGAGAGCGAAAGGAGACGAAGGAGGGTGAAAGAGAGCGAAACGAGACGAAGGAGGGTGAAAAAGAGTGAAATAGACGAAGGAGGGTGAAAGAGAGCTAAACGAGATGAAGGAGGGTGAAAGAGAGCGAAACGAGATGAAGGAGGGTGAAAGAGAGCGAAACGAGATGAAGGAGGGTGGAAGAGAGCGAAACAAGACGAAGGAGGGAGGAGAGATAGCGAAACGAGACGAAGGAGGGTGATAGAGAGTGAAACGAGAAAAACGAGGGTGAAAGAGAGCGAAACGAGACGAAGGAGGGTGAAGGAGGGCGAAACGAGACGAAGGATCGTCAAAGAGAGCGAGACGAGATGAAGGAGGGTGAAAGAGCGCGAAACGAGACGAAGGAGAGTGGAAGAGAGCGAAACGAGACGAAGGAGGGTGAAGTAGGGCGAAACGAGACGAAGGAGCGTCAAAGAGAGCGAAACGAGATGAAGGAGGGTGAAAGAGTGCGAAACGAGCCGAAGGAGGGTGAAAGAGAGCGAAACGAGACGAAGGAGGGTGAAAGAAGGTGAAAATAGACGAAGGAGGGAGGAAGACAGCGAAACGAGACGAAGGAGGGTGAGAGAGAGCGAAACGAGACGAAGGAGGGTGGAAGAGAGCGAAACAAGACGAAGGAGGGTGAGAGATAGCGAAACGAGACGAAGGAGATTGATAGAGAGTGAAATGAGACAAAGGAGGGTGAAAGAGAGCGAAACGAGACGAAGGAGGGTGAAAAAGAGTGAAACGAGACGAAGGAGGGTGAAAGAGAGCGAAACGAGATGAAGGAGGGTGAAAGAGAGCGAAACGAGACGAAGGAGGGTGAAAGAGAGCGAAACGAGACGAAGGAAGGTGAAAGAGAGCTAAACGAGATGAAGGAGGGTGAAAGAGAACGAAACGAGACAAAGGAGGGTGAAAGAGAGCGAAACGAGGCGAAGGAAGGTGAAAGAGAGCGAAACGAGACGAAGGAGGGTGAAGGAAGGCGAAACGAGACGAAGGAGGGTGGAAGAGAGCGGAACGAGACGAAGGAGGGTGAAAGAGAGTGAAAAGAGACGAAGGAGGGTGAAAGAGAGCGAAACGAGGCGAAGGAGGGTGAAGTAGGGCGAAACGAGACGAAGGAGCGTCAAAGAGAGCGAAACGAGATGAAGGAGGGTGAAAGAGTGCGAAACGAGCCGAAGGAGGGTGAAAGAGAGCGAAACGAGACGAAGGAGGGTGAAAGAAGGTGAAAATAGACGAAGGAGGGAGGAAGACAGCGAAACGAGACGAAGGAGGGTGAAAGAGAGCGAAAGGAGACGAAGGAGGGTGAAAGAGAGCGAAACGAGACGAAGGAGGGTGAAAGAGAGTGAAACGAGATGAAGGAGGGTGAAAGATAACGAAACGAGACGAAGGAGGGGGAAAGAGAGCGAAACGAGACGAAGGAGGGTGAAGGAAGGCGAAACGAGACGAAGGAGGGTGAAAGAGAGTGAAACGAGACGAAGGAGGGTGAAAGAGAGCGAAACGAGATGAAGGAGGGTGAAAGAGAGCGAAACGAGACGAAGGAGGGTGAAAGAGAGTGAAACGAGGTGAAGGAAGGTGAAAGAGTGCGAATCGAGACAAAGGAGGGTGGAAGAGAGCGATATGAGACGAAGGACGGTGAAAGAGAGTGAAACGAGATGAAGGAGGGTGAAAGATAACGAAACGAGACGAAGGAGGGGGAAAGAGAGCGAAACGAGATGAAGGAGGGTGAAACAAGGCGAAACGAGACGAAGGAGGGTGGAAGAGAGCGAAACGAGACGAAGGAGGGTGAGAGAGAGCGAAACGAGACGAAGGAGGGTGGAAGAGAGCGAAACGAGATGAAGGAGGGTGAGAGATAGCGAAACGAGACGAAGTAGGGTGAAAGAGAGCGAAACGAGACGAACGAGGGTGGAAGAGAGCGAAACGAGACGAAGGAGGGTGGAAGAGAGCGATACGAGGTGAAGGAGGGTGAAAGAGAGCGAAAGGAGACGAAGGAGGGTGAAAGAGAGCGAAACGAGACGAAGGAGGGTGAGAGAGAGCGAAACGAGACGAAGGAGGGGGAAAGTGAGCGAAACGAGATGAAGGAGGGTGAAAGAAGGCGAAACGAGACGAAGGAGGGAGGTAGACAGCGAAACGAGACGAAGGAGGGTGAGAGAGAGAGAAACGAGATGAAGGAGGGTGAAAGAGAGCGAAACGAGAGGAAGGAGGGTGAGAGATAGCGAAACGAGACGCAGGAGGGTGAAAGAGAGCGAAACGAGATGAAGGAGGGTGAAAGAGAGCGAAACGAGACGAATGAGGGTGAAGGAAGGCGAAACGAGACGAAGGAGGGTGGAAGAGAGCGAAACGAGACGAAGTAGGGTGAAAGAAGGCGAAACGAGACGATGGAGGGTGAAATAGAGGGAAACGAGAAGAAGGAGGGTGAAAGAGAACGAAACGAGACGAAGGAGTGTGAAAGAGAGCGAAACGAGACGAAGGATTGTGAAAAACAGAGAAACGAGATAAAGAAGGGTGAAAGAGAGCAAAACGAGACGAAGGAGGGTGAAAGAGAGCGAAATGAGACGAATGAGGGTGGAAGAGAGTGAAACGAGACGACGGAGGGTGAAAGAGAGCGAAACGAGACGAACGAGGGTGAAAGAGAGCGAAACGAGACGAAGGAGGGTCAAAGAGAGTGAAACGAGCCGAAGGAGGGTGAAAGAGTGCGAAACGAGATGAAGGAGGGTGAAAGAGAGAGAAACGAGACGAAGGAGGGTGAAAGAGAGCGAAACGAGACGAAGGAGGGTGAAAGAGAGCGAAACGAGATGAAGGAGGGTGAAAGAGAGCAAAACGAGACGAAGGAGGGTGAAAGAGAGCGAAATGAGACGAAGGAAGGTGAAAGAGAGCTAAACGAGATGAAGGAGGGTGAAAGAGAGCGAAACGAGACGAATTAGGGTGAAAGAGAGCGAAACGAGACGAAGGAGGGGGAAAGAGAGTGAAACGAGGTGGAGGAAGGTGAAAGAGTGCGAATCGAGACAAAGGTAGGTGAAAGAGAGCGAAACGAGATGACGGAATGTGAAAGAGAGCGAACCGAAACGAAGGAGGGTGAAAGAGAGCGATACGAGGCGAAGGAGGGTGAAAGAGAGCGAAAGGAGACGAAGGAGGGTGAAAGAGAGCGAAACGAGACGAAGGAGGGTGAAAAAGAGTGAAATAGACGAAGGAGGGTGAAAGAGAGCTAAACGAGATGAAGGAGGGTGAAAGAGAGCGAAACGAGATGAAGGAGGGTGAAAGAGAGCGAAACGAGACGAAGGAGGGTGAAAGAGAGCGAAACGAGACGAAGGAAGGTGAAAGAGAGCTAAACGAGATGAAGGAGGGTGAAAGAGAACGAAACGAGACAAAGGAGGGTGAAAGAGAGCGAAACGAGGCGAAGGAAGGTGAAAGAGAGCGAAACGAGACGAAGTAGGGTGAAAGAGAACGAAACGAGACGAAGGAGGGGGAAAGAGAGCGAAACGAGATGAAGGAGGGTGAGAAAGGTGAAACGAGACGAAGGAGGGAGGAAGACAGCGAAACGAGACGAAGGAGGGTGAGAGAGAGCGAAACGAGATGAAGGAGGGTGGAAGAGAGCGAAACAAGACGAAGGAGGGAGGAGAGATAGCGAAACGAGACGAAGGAGGGTGATAGAGAGTGAAACGAGAAAAACGAGGGTGAAAGAGAGCGAAACGAGACGAAGGAGGGTGAAGGAGGGCGAAACGAGACGAAGGATCGTCAAAGAGAGCGAGACGAGATGAAGGAGGGTGAAAGAGCGCGAAACGAGACGAAGGAGAGTGGAAGAGAGCGAAACGAGACGAAGGAGGGTGAAGTAGGGCGAAACGAGACGAAGGAGCGTCAAAGAGAGCGAAACGAGATGAAGGAGGGTGAAAGAGTGCGAAACGAGCCGAAGGAGGGAGAAAGAGAGCGAAACGAGACGAAGGAGGGTGAAAGAAGGTGAAAATAGACGAAGGAGGGAGGAAGACAGCGAAACGAGACGAAGGAGGGTGAGAGAGAGCGAAACGAGACGAAGGAGGGTGGAAGAGAGCGAAACAAGACGAAGGAGGGTGAGAGATAGCGAAACGAGACGAAGGAGATTGATAGAGAGTGAAATGAGACAAAGGAGGGTGAAAGAGAGCGAAACGAGACGAAGGAGGGTGAAAAAGAGTGAAACGAGACGAAGGAGGGTGAAAGAGAGCGAAACGAGATGAAGGAGGGTGAAAGAGAGCGAAACGAGACGAAGGAGGGTGAAAGAGAGCGAAACGAGACGAAGGAAGGTGAAAGAGAGCTAAACGAGATGAAGGAGGGTGAAAGAGAACGAAACGAGACAAAGGAGGGTGAAAGAGAGCGAAACGAGGCGAAGGAAGGTGAAAGAGAGCGAAACGAGACGAAGGAGGGTGAAGGAAGGCGAAACGAGACGAAGGAGGGTGGAAGAGAGCGGAACGAGACGAAGGAGGGTGAAAGAGAGTGAAAAGAGACGAAGGAGGGTGAAAGAGAGCGAAACGAGGCGAAGGAGGGTGAAGTAGGGCGAAACGAGACGAAGGAGCGTCAAAGAGAGCGAAACGAGATGAAGGAGGGTGAAAGAGTGCGAAACGAGCCGAAGGAGGGTGAAAGAGAGCGAAACGAGACGAAGGAGGGTGAAAGAAGGTGAAAATAGACGAAGGAGGGAGGAAGACAGCGAAACGAGACGAAGGAGGGTGAAAGAGAGCGAAAGGAGACGAAGGAGGGTGAAAGAGAGCGAAACGAGACGAAGGAGGGTGAAAGAGAGTGAAACGAGATGAAGGAGGGTGAAAGATAACGAAACGAGACGAAGGAGGGGGAAAGAGAGCGAAACGAGACGAAGGAGGGTGAAACAAGGCGAAACGAGACGAAGGAGGGTGGAAGAGAGCGAAACGAGACGAAGGAGGGTGAGAGAGAGCGAAACGAGATGAAGGAGGGTGAGAGATAGCGAAACGAGACGAAGGAGGGTGAAAGAGAGCGAAACGAGACGAACGAGGGTGGAAGAGAGCGAAACGAGACGAAGGAGGGTGGAAGAGAGCGATACGAGGCGAAGGAGGGTGAAAGAGAGCGAAAGGAGACGAAGGAGGGTGAAAGAGAGCGAAACGAGACGAAGGAGGGTGAGAGAGAGCGAAACGAGACGAAGGAGGGGGAAAGTGAGCGAAACGAGATGAAGGAGGGTGAAAGAAGGCGAAACGAGACGAAGGAGGGAGGTAGACAGCGAAACGAGACGAAGGAGGGTGAGAGAGAGAGAAACGAGATGAAGGAGGGTGAAAGAGAGCGAAACGAGAGGAAGGAGGGTGAGAGGTAGCGAAACGAGACGCAGGAGGGTGAAAGAGAGCGAAACGAGATGAAGGAGGGTGAAAGAGAGCGAAACGAGACGAATGAGGGTGAAGGAAGGCGAAACGAGACGAAGGAGGGTGGAAGAGAGCGAAACGAGACGAAGTAGGGTGAAAGAAGGCGAAACGAGACGAAGGAGGGTGAAATAGAGGGAAACGAGAAGAAGGAGGGTGAAAGAGAACGAAACGAGACGAAGGAGTGTGAAAGAGAGCGAAACGAGACGAAGGATTGTGAAAAACAGAGAAACGAGATAAAGAAGGGTGAAAGAGAGCAAAACGAGACGAAGGAGGGTGAAAGAGAGCGAAATGAGACGAATGAGGGTGGAAGAGAGTGAAACGAGACGACGGAGGGTGAAAGAGAGCGAAACGAGACGAACGAGGGTGAAAGAGAGCGAAACGAGACGAAGGAGGGTCAAAGAGAGTGAAACGAGCCGAAGGAGGGTGAAAGAGTGCGAAACGAGATGAAGGAGGGTGAAAGAGAGCGAAACGAGACGAAGGAGGGTGAAAGAGAGCGAAACGAGACGAAGGAGGGTGAAAGAGAGCGAAACGAGATGAAGGAGGGTGAAAGAGAGCAAAACGAGACGAAGGAGGGTGAAAGAGAGCGAAACGAGACGAAGGAAGGTGAAAGAGAGCTAAACGAGATGAAGGAGGGTGAAAGAGAGCGAAACGAGACGAATTAGGGTGAAAGAGAGCGAAACGAGACGAAGGAGGGGGAAAGAGAGTGAAACGAGGTGGAGGAAGGTGAAAGAGTGCGAATCGAGACAAAGGTAGGTGAAAGAGAGCGAAACGAGATGACGGAATGTGAAAGAGAGCGAACCGAAACGAAGGAGGGTGAAAGAGAGCGATACGAGGCGAAGGAGGGTGAAAGAGAGCGAAAGGAGACGAAGGAGGGTGAAAGAGAGCGAAACGAGGCGAAGGAAGGTGAAAGAGAGCGAAACGAGACGAAGTAGGGTGAAAGAGAACGAAACGAGACGAAGGAGGGGGAAAGAGAGCGAAACGAGATGAAGGAGGGTGAGAAAGGTGAAACGAGACGAAGGAGGGAGGAAGACAGCGAAACGAGACGAAGGAGGGTGAGAGAGAGCGAAACGAGATGAAGGAGGGTGGAAGAGAGCGAAACAAGACGAAGGAGGGAGGAGAGATAGCGAAACGAGACGAAGGAGGGTGATAGAGAGTGAAACGAGAAAAACGAGGGTGAAAGAGAGCGAAACGAGACGAAGGAGGGTGAAGGAGGGCGAAACGAGACGAAGGATCGTCAAAGAGAGCGAGACGAGATGAAGGAGGGTGAAAGAGCGCGAAACGAGACGAAGGAGAGTGGAAGAGAGCGAAACGAGACGAAGGAGGGTGAAGTAGGGCGAAACGAGACGAAGGAGCGTCAAAGAGAGCGAAACGAGATGAAGGAGGGTGAAAGAGTGCGAAACGAGCCGAAGGAGGGTGAAAGAGAGCGAAACGAGACGAAGGAGGGTGAAAGAAGGTGAAAATAGACGAAGGAGGGAGGAAGACAGCGAAACGAGACGAAGGAGGGTGAGAGAGAGCGAAACGAGACGAAGGAGGGTGGAAGAGAGCGAAACAAGACGAAGGAGGGTGAGAGATAGCGAAACGAGACGAAGGAGATTGATAGAGAGTGAAATGAGACAAAGGAGGGTGAAAGAGAGCGAAACGAGACGAAGGAGGGTGAAAAAGAGTGAAACGAGACGAAGGAGGGTGAAAGAGAGCGAAACGAGATGAAGGAGGGTGAAAGAGAGCGAAACGAGACGAAGGAGGGTGAAAGAGAGCGAAACGAGACGAAGGAAGGTGAAAGAGAGCTAAACGAGATGAAGGAGGGTGAAAGAGAACGAAACGAGACAAAGGAGGGTGAAAGAGAGCGAAACGAGGCGAAGGAAGGTGAAAGAGAGCGAAACGAGACGAAGGAGGGTGGAAGAGAGCGGAACGAGACGAAGGAGGGTGAAAGAGAGTGAAAAGAGACGAAGGAGGGTGAAAGAGAGCGAAACGAGGCGAAGGAGGGTGAAGTAGGGCGAAACGAGACGAAGGAGCGTCAAAGAGAGCGAAACGAGATGAAGGAGGGTGAAAGAGTGCGAAACGAGCCGAAGGAGGGTGAAAGAGAGCGAAACGAGACGAAGGAGGGTGAAAGAAGGTGAAAATAGACGAAGGAGGGAGGAAGACAGCGAAACGAGACGAAGGAGGGTGAAAGAGAGCGAAAGGAGACGAAGGAGGGTGAAAGAGAGCGAAACGAGACGAAGGAGGGTGAAAGAGAGTGAAACGAGATGAAGGAGGGTGAAAGATAACGAAACGAGACGAAGGAGGGGGAAAGAGAGCGAAACGAGACGAAGGAGGGTGAAACAAGGCGAAACGAGACGAAGGAGGGTGGAAGAGAGCGAAACGAGACGAAGGAGGGTGAGAGAGAGCGAAACGAGATGAAGGAGGGTGAGAGATAGCGAAACGAGACGAAGGAGGGTGAAAGAGAGCGAAACGAGACGAACGAGGGTGGAAGAGAGCGAAACGAGACGAAGGAGGGTGGAAGAGAGCGATACGAGGCGAAGGAGGGTGAAAGAGAGCGAAAGGAGACGAAGGAGGGTGAAAGAGAGCGAAACGAGACGAAGGAGGGTGAAAGAGAGCGAAACGAGACGAAGTAGGGTGAAAGAGAACGAAACGAGACGAAGGAGGGGGAAAGAGAGCGAAATGAGACGAAGGAGGGTGAGAAAGGTGAAACGAGACGAAGGAGGGAGGAAGACAGCGAAACGAGACGAAGGAGGGTGAGAGAGAGCGAAACGAGATGAAGGAGGGTGGAAGAGAGCGAAACAAGACGAAGGAGGGAGGAGAGATAGCGAAACGAGACGAAGGAGGGTGATAGAGAGTGAAACGAGAAAAACGAGGGTGAAAGAGAGCGAAACGAGACGAAGGAGGGTGAAGGAGGGCGAAACGAGACGAAGGATCGTCAAAGAGAGCGAAACGAGATGAAGGAGGGTGAAAGAGAGCGATACGAGCCGAAGGAGGGTGAAAGAGCGCGAAACGAGACGAAGGAGAGTGGAAGAGAGCGAAACGAGACAAAGGAGGGTGAAGTAGGGTGAAACGAGACGAAGGAGCGTCAAAGAGAGCGAAACGAGATGAAGGAGGGTGAAAGAGTGCGAAACGAGCCGAAGGAGGGTGAAAGAGAGCGAAACGAGACGAAGGAGGGTGAAAGAAGGTGAAAATAGACGAAGGAGGGAGGAAGACAGCGAAACAAGACGAAGGAGGGTGAGAGAGAGCGAAACGAGACGAAGGAGGGTGGAAGAGAGCGAAGCAAGACGAAGGAGGGTGAGAGATATCAAAACGAGACGAAGGAGATTGATAGAGAGTGAAATGAGACAAAGGAGGGTGAAAGAGAGCGAAACGAGACGAAGGAGGGTGAAAAAGAGTGAAACGAGACGAAGGAGGGTGAAAGAGAGCGAAACGAGATGAAGGAGGGTGAAAGAGAGCGAAACGAGACGAAGGAGGGGGAAAGAGAGCGAAACGAGACGAAGGAAGGTGAAAGAGAGCTAAACGAGATGAAGGAGGGTGAAAGAGAACGAAACGAGACAAAGGAGGGTGAAAGAGAGCGAAACGAAGCGAAGGAAGGTGAAAGAGAGCGAAACGAGACGAAGGAGGGTGAAGGAAGGCGAAACGAGACGAAGGAGGGTGGAAGAGAGCGGAACGAGACGAAGGAGGGTGAAAGAGAGTGAAAAGAGACGAAGGAGGGTGAAAGAGAGCGAAACGAGGCGAAGGAGGGTGAAGTAGGGCGAAACGAGACGAAGGAGCGTCAAAGAGAGCGAAACGAGATGAAGGAGGGTGAAAGAGTGCGAAACGAGCCGAAGGAGGGTGAAAGAGAGCGAAACGAGACGAAGGAGGGTGAAAGAAGGTGAAAATAGACGAAGGAGGGAGGAAGACAGCGAAACGAGACGAAGGAGGGTGAAAGAGAGCGAAAGGAGACGAAGGAGGGTGAAAGAGAGCGAAACGAGACGAAGGAGGGTGAAAGAGAACGAAACGAGACAAAGGAGGGTGAAAGAGAGCGAAACGAGGTGAAGGAAGGTGAAAGAGAGCGAAACGAGACGAAGTAGAGTGAAAGAGAACGAAACGAGACGAAGGAGGGGGAAAGAGAGCGAAACGAGACGAAGGAGGGTGAAAGAAGGTGAAAATAGACGAAGGAGGGAGGAAGACAGCGAAACGAGACGAAGGAGGGTGAGAGAGAGCGAAACGAGACGAAGGAGGGTGGAAGAGGGCGAAACAAGACGAAGGAGGGTGAGAGATAGCGAAACGAGACAAAGGAGGGTGGAAGAGAGCGAAACGAGACGACGGAGGGTGAAGGAGGGCGAAACGAGACGAAGGAGCGTCAAAGAGTGCGAAACGAGATGAAGGAGGGTGAAAGAGTGCGAAACGAGCCGAAAAAGGGTGAAAGAGCGCGAAACGAGACGAAGGAGGGTGGAAGAGAGCGAAACGAGACGAAGGAGGGTGAAAGAGAGCGAAACGAGACGAAGGAGGGTGAAAAAGAGTGAAACGAGACGAAGGAGGGTGAAAGAGAGCTAAACGAGATGAAGGAGGGTGAAAGAGAGCGAAACGAGATGAAGGAGGGTGAAAGAGAGCAAAACGAGACGAAGGAGGGTGAAAGAGAGCAAAACGAGACGAAGGAGGGTGAAAGAGAGTGAAACGAGACGAAGGAAGGTGAAAGAGAGCTAAACGAGATGAAGGAGGGTGAAAGAGAGCGAAACGAGACAAAGGAGGGTGAAAGAGTGCGAAACGAGGCGAAGGAAGGTGAAAGAGAGCGAAACGAGACGAAGGAGGGTGAAAGAGAACGAAACGTGACGAAGGAGGGGGAAAGAGAGCGAAACGAGACGAAGGAGGGTGAAAGAAGGCAAAACGAGACGACGGAGGGAGGAAGACAGCGAAACGAGACGAAGGAGGGTGAGAGAGTGCGAAACCAGACGAAGGAGGGTGGAAGAGAGCGAAACGAGACGAAGGAGTGTGAGAGATAGCGAAACGAGATGAAGGAGGGTGAAGGAAGGCGAAACGAGACGAAGGAGGGTGGAAGAGAGCGAAACGAGATGAAGGAGGGTGAAAGAGAGTGAAAAGAGACGAAGGAGGGTGAAAGAGAGCGAAACGAGGCGAAGGAGGGTCAAAGGGAGCGAAACGAGATGAAGGAGGGTGAAAGAGAGCGAAACGAGACAAAGGAGGGTGAAAGAGGCTGAAACGTGACGAAGGAGGGGGAAAGAGAGCGAAACGAGACGAAGGAGGGTGAAAGAAGGCAAAACGAGACGACGGAGGGAGGAAGACAGCGAAATGAGACGAAGGAGGGTGAGAGAGTGCGAAACCAGACGAAGGAGGGTGGAAGAGAGCGAAACGAGACGAAGGAGTGTGAGAGATAGCGAAACGAGATGAAGGAGGGTGAAGGAAGGCGAAACGAGACGAAGGAGGGTGGAAGAGAGCGAAACGAGATGAAGGAGGGTGAAAGAGAGTGAAAAGAGACGAAGGAGGGTGAAAGAGAGCGAAACGAGGCGAAGGAGGGTCAAAGGGAGCGAAACGAGATGAAGGAGGGTGAAAGAGAGCGAAACGAGACAAAGGAGGGTGAAAGAGGCTGAAACGAGACGAAGGAGGGTGGAAGAGAGCGAAACGAGAGGAAGGAGGGTGAAAGAGAGCGAAACGAGATGAAGGAGGGTGAAAGAGAGTGAAACGAGACGAAGGAGGGTGAAAGAGAGCGAAACGAGACGAAGGAGGGTGAAAGAGAGCGAAACGAGACGAAGGAGGGTGAAAGAGAGCGAAACGAGAGGAAGGAGGGTGAAAGAGAGCGAAACGAGATGAAGGAGGGTGAAAGAGAGTGAAACGAGACGAAGGAGGGTGAAAGAGAGCGAAACGAGACGAAGGAGGGTGAAAGAGAGCGAAACGAGACGAAGGAGGGTGAAAGAGAGTGAAACGAGGCGAAGGAAGGTGAAAGAGAGCGAAACGAGACGAAGGAGGGTGAAAGAGAACGAAACGTGACGAAGGAGGGGGAAAGAGAGCGAAACGAGACGAAGGAGGGTGAAAGAAGGCAAAACGAGACGACGGAGGGAGGAAGACAGCGAAACGAGACGAAGGAGGGTGAGAGAGTGCGAAACCAGACGAAGGAGGGTGGAAGAGAGCGAAACGAGACGAAGGAGTGTGAGAGATAGCGAAACGAGATGAAGGAGGGTGAAGGAAGGCGAAACGAGACGAAGGAGGGTGGAAGAGAGCGAAACGAGATGAAGGAGGGTGAAAGAGAGTGAAAAGAGACGAAGGAGGGTGAAAGAGAGCGAAACGAGGCGAAGGAGGGTCAAAGGGAGCGAAACGAGATGAAGGAGGGTGAAAGAGAGCGAAACGAGACAAAGGAGGGTGAAAGAGGCTGAAACGAGACGAAGGAGGGTGGAAGAGAGCGAAACGAGAGGAAGGAGGGTGAAAGAGAGCGAAACGAGATGAAGGAGGGTGAAAGAGAGTGAAACGAGACGAAGGAGGGTGAAAGAGAGCGAAACGAGACGAAGGAGGGTGAAAGAGAGCGAAACGAGACGAAGGAGGGTGAAAGAGAGTGAAACGAGGCGAAGGAAGGTGAAAGAGTGCGAATCGAGACAAAGGAGGGTGAAAGAGAGCAAAACGAGATGAAGGAGGGTGAAAGAGAGCGAAACGAGCCGAAGGAGGGTGAAAGAGCGCGAAACGAGACGAAGGAGGGTGGAAGAGAGCGAAACGAGATGAAGGAGGGCGAAACGAGACGAAGGAGAGTCAAAGATAGCGAAACGAGATGAAGGAGGGTGAAAGAGTGCGAAACGAGCCGAAGGAGGGTGAAAGAGCGCGAAACGAGACGAAGGAGGGTGGAAGAGAGCGAAACGAGATGAAGGAGGGTGAAAGAGAGCAAAACGAGACGAAGGAGGGGGAAAGAGAGGGAAACGAGACGAAGGAGGGTGAAAGAAGGCGAAACGAGACGATGGAGGGTGAAAGAGAGGGAAATGAGAAGAAGGAGGGTGAAAGAGAACGAAACGAGACGAAGGAGTGTGAAAGAGAGCGAAACGAGACGAAGGATTGTGAAAGACAGAGAAACGAGATAAAGAAGGGTGAAAGTGAGCAAAACGAGACGAAGGAGGGTGAAAGAGAGCGAGAGGAGACGAATGAGGGTGGAAGAGAGTGAAACGAGACGACGGAGGGTGAAAGAGAGCGAAACGAGACGAACGAGGGTGAAAGAGAGCGAAACGAGACGAAGGAGGGTCAAAGAGAGCGAAAGGAGCCGAAGGAGGGTGAAAGAGTGCGAAATGAGATGAAGGAGGGTGAAAGAGAGCGAAACGAGACGAAGGAGGGTGAAAGAGTGCGAAACGAGCTGATAGAGGGTGAAAGAGAGCGAAACGAAATGAAGGAGGGTGAAAGAGAGTGAAACGAGACGAAGGAAGGTGAAAGAGAGCTAAACGAGATGAAGGAGGATGAAAGAGAGCGAAACGAGACAAAGGAGGGTGAAAGAATGCGAAACGAGGCGAAGGAAGGTGAAAGAGAGCGAAACGAGACGAAGGAGGGTGAAAGAGAACGAAACGAGACGAAGGAGGGGGAAAGTGAGTTAAACGAGACGAAGGAGGTTGAAAGAAGGCGAAACGAGACGAAGGAGGGAGGTAGACAGCGAAACGAGACGAAGGAGGGTGAGAGAGAGCGAAACGAGACGAAGGAGGGTGGGAGAGAGCGAAACGAGAGGAAGGAGGGTGAGAGATAGCGAAACGAGACGCAGGAGAGTGAAAGAGAGCGAAACGAGACGAAGGAGGGTGAAAGAGAGCGAAACGAGGCGAAGGAAGGTGAAAGAGAGCGAAACGAGACGAAGGAGGGTGAAGGAAGGCGAAACGAGACGAAGGAGGGTGGAAGAGAGCGGAACGAGACGAAGGAGGGTGAAAGAGAGTGAAAAGAGACGAAGGAGGGTGAAAGAGAGCGAAACGAGGCGAAGGAGGGTGAAGTAGGGCGAAACGAGACGAAGGAGCGTCAAAGAGAGCGAAACGAGATGAAGGAGGGTGAAAGAGTGCGAAACGAGCCGAAGGAGGGTGAAAGAGAGCGAAACGAGACGAAGGAGGGTGAAAGAAGGTGAAAATAGACGAAGGAGGGAGGAAGACAGCGAAACGAGACGAAGGAGGGTGAAAGAGAGCGAAAGGAGACGAAGGAGGGTGAAAGAGAGCGAAACGAGACGAAGGAGGGTGAAAGAGAACGAAACGAGACAAAGGAGGGTGAAAGAGAGCGAAACGAGGTGAAGGAAGGTGAAAGAGAGCGAAACGAGACGAAGTAGAGTGAAAGAGAACGAAACGAGACGAAGGAGGGGGAAAGAGAGCGAAACGAGACGAAGGAGGGTGAAAGAAGGTGAAAATAGACGAAGGAGGGAGGAAGACAGCGAAACGAGACGAAGGAGGGTGAGAGAGAGCGAAACGAGACGAAGGAGGGTGGAAGAGGGCGAAACAAGACGAAGGAGGGTGAGAGATAGCGAAACGAGACAAAGGAGGGTGAAAGAGAGCGAAACGAGACGAATGAGGGTGAAGGAGGGCGAAACGAGACGAAGGAGCGTCAAAGAGAGCGAAACGAGATGAAGGAGGGTGAAAGAGAGCGAAACGAGCCGAAGGAGGGTGAAACAGCGCGAAACGAGACGAAGGAGGGTGGAAGAGAGCGAAACGAGACGACGGAGGGTGAAGGAGGGCGAAACGAGACGAAGGAGCGTCAAAGAGTGCGAAACGAGATGAAGGAGGGTGAAAGAGTGCGAAACGAGCCGAAAAAGGGTGAAAGAGCGCGAAACGAGACGAAGGAGGGTGGAAGAGAGCGAAACGAGACGAAGGAGGGTGAAAGAGAGCGAAACGAGACGAAGGAGGGTGAAAAAGAGTGAAACGAGACGAAGGAGGGTGAAAGAGAGCTAAACGAGACGAAGGAGGGTGAAAGAGAGCGAAACGAGATGAAGGAGGGTGAAAGAGAGCAAAACGAGACGAAGGAGGGTGAAAGAGAGCAAAACGAGACGAAGGAGGGTGAAAGAGAGTGAAACGAGACGAAGGAAGGTGAAAGAGAGCTAAACGAGATGAAGGAGGGTGAAAGAGAGCGAAACGAGACAAAGGAGGGTGAAAGAGTGCGAAACGAGGCGAAGGAAGGTGAAAGAGAGCGAAACGAGACGAAGGAGGGTGAAAGAGAACGAAACGTGACGAAGGAGGGGGAAAGAGAGCGAAACGAGACGAAGGAGGGTGAAAGAAGGCAAAACGAGACGACGGAGGGAGGAAGACAGCGAAACGAGACGAAGGAGGGTGAGAGAGTGCGAAACCAGACGAAGGAGGGTGCAAGAGAGCGAAACGAGACGAAGGAGTGTGAGAGATAGCGAAACGAGATGAAGGAGGGTGAAGGAAGGCGAAACGAGACGAAGGAGGGTGGAAGAGAGCGAAACGAGATGAAGGAGGGTGAAAGAGAGTGAAAAGAGACGAAGGAGGGTGAAAGAGAGCGAAACGAGGCGAAGGAGGGTCAAAGGGAGCGAAACGAGATGAAGGAGGGTGAAAGAGAGCGAAACGAGACAAAGGAGTGTGAAAGAGGCTGAAACGAGACGAAGGAGGGTGGAAGAGAGCGAAACGAGAGGAAGGAGGGTGAAAGAGAGCGAAACGAGATGAAGGAGGGTGAAAGAGAGTGAAACGAGACGAAGGAGGGTGAAAGAGAGCGAAACGAGACGAAGGAGGGTGAAAGAGAGCGAAACGAGACGAAGGAGGGTGAAAGAGAGTGAAACGAGGCGAAGGAAGGTGAAAGAGTGCGAATCGAGACAAAGGAGGGTGAAAGAGAGCAAAACGAGATGAAGGAGGGTGAAAGAGAGCGAAACGAGCCGAAGGAGGGTGAAAGAGCGCGAAACGAGACGAAGGAGGGTGGAAGAGAGCGAAACGAGATGAAGGAGGGCGAAACGAGACGAAGGAGAGTCAAAGATAGCGAAACGAGATGAAGGAGGGTGAAAGAGTGCGAAACGAGCCGAAGGAGGGTGAAAGAGCGCGAAACGAGACGAAGGAGGGTGGAAGAGAGCGAAACGAGATGAAGGAGGGTGAAAGAGAGCAAAACGAGACGAAGGAGGGGGAAAGAGAGGGAAACGAGACGAAGGAGGGTGAAAGAAGGCGAAACGAGACGATGGAGGGTGAAAGAGAGGGAAATGAGAAGAAGGAGGGTGAAAGAGAACGAAACGAGACGAAGGAGTGTGAAAGAGAGCGAAACGAGACGAAGGATTGTGAAAGACAGAGAAACGAGATAAAGAAGGGTGAAAGTGAGCAAAACGAGACGAAGGAGGGTGAAAGAGAGCGAGAGGAGACGAATGAGGGTGGAAGAGAGTGAAACGAGACGACGGAGGGTGAAAGAGAGCGAAACGAGACGAACGAGGGTGAAAGAGAGCGAAACGAGACGAAGGAGGGTCAAAGAGAGCGAAAGGAGCCGAAGGAGGGTGAAAGAGTGCGAAATGAGATGAAGGAGGGTGAAAGAGAGCGAAACGAGACGAAGGAGGGTGAAAGAGTGCGAAACGAGCTGATAGAGGGTGAAAGAGAGCGAAACGAAATGAAGGAGGGTGAAAGAGAGTGAAACGAGACGAAGGAAGGTGAAAGAGAGCAAAACGAGACGAAGGAGGGTGAAAGAGAGCGAGAGGAGACGAATGAGGGTGGAAGAGAGTGAAACGAGATGACGGAGGGTGAAAGAGAGCGAAGCGAGACGAACGAGGGTGAAAGAGAGCGAAACGAGACGAAGGAGGGTGGAAGAGAGCGAAACGAGACGAAGGAGGGCGAAACGAGACGAAGGAGCGTCAAAGATAGCGAAACGAGATGAAGGAGGGTGAAAGAGTGCGAAACGAGCCGAAGGAGGGTGAAAGAGCGCGAAACGAGACGAAGGAGGTTGGAAGAGAGCGAAACGAGATGAAGGAGGGTGAAAGAGTGCGAAACGAGCCGAAGGAGGGTGAAAGAGCGCGAAACGAGACGAAGGAGGGTGGAAGAGAGCGAAACGAGATGAAGGAGGGTGAAAGAGAGCAAAACGAGACGAAGGAGGGGGAAAGAGAGGGAAACGAGACGAAGGAGGGTGAAAGAAGGCGAAACGAGACGATGGAGGGTGAAAGAGAGGGAAATGAGAAGAAGGAGGGTGAAAGAGAACGAAACGAGACGAAGGAGTGTGAAAGAGAGCGAAACGAGACGAAGGATTGTGAAAGACAGAGAAACGAGATAAAGAAGGGTGAAAGAGAGCAAAACGAGACGAAGGAGGGTGAAAGAGAGCGAGAGGAGACGAATGAGGGTGGAAGAGAGTGAAACGAGACGACGGAGGGTGAAAGAGAGCGAAACGAGACGAACGAGGGTGAAAGAGTGCGAAACGAGACGAAGGAGGGTCAAAGAGAGCGAAAGGAGCCGAAGGAGGGTGAAAGAGTGCGAAACGAGATGAAGGAGGGTGAAAGAGAGCGAAACGAGACGAAGGAGGGTGAAAGAGTGCGAAACGAGCTGATAGAGGGTGAAAGAGAGCGAAACGAGATGAAGGAGGGTGAAAGAGAGCGAAACGAGACAAAGGAGGGTGAAAGAATGCGAAACGAGGCGAAGGAAGGTGAAAGAGAGCGAAGCGAGACGAAGGAGGGTGAAAGAGAACGAAACGAGACGAAGGAGGGGGAAAGTGAGTTAAACGAGACGAAGGAGGTTGAAAGAAGGCGAAACGAGACGAAGGAGGGAGGTAGACAGCGAAACGAGACGAAGGAGGGTGAGAGAGAGCGAAACGAGACGAAGGAGGGTGGGAGAGAGCGAAACGAGAGGAAGGAGGGTGAGAGATAGCGAAACGAGACGCAGGAGAGTGAAAGAGAGCGAAACGAGACGAAGGAGGGTGAAAGAGAGCGAAACGAGACGAAGGAGGGTGAAGGAAGGCGAAACGAGACGAAGGAGGGTGAAAGAGAGTGAAACGAGACGAAGGAGGGTGAAAGAGAGCGAAACGAGATGAAGGAGGGTGAAAGAGAGCGAAACGAGACGAAGGAGGGTGAAAGAGAGTGAAACGAGGTGAAGGAAGGTGAAAGAGTGCGAATCGAGACAAAGGAGGGTGGAAGAGAGCGATACGAGACGAAGGACGGTGAAAGAGAGTGAAACGAGATGAAGGAGGGTGAAAGATAACGAAACGAGACGAAGGAGGGGGAAAGAGGGCGAAACGAGACGAAGGAGGGAGGTAGACAGCGAAACGAGACGAAGGAGGGTGAGAGAGAGCGAAACGAGACGAAGGAGGGTGGGAGAGAGCGAAACGAGAGGAAGGAGGGTGAGAGATAGCGAAACGAGACGCAGGAGAGTGAAAGAGAGCGAAACGAGACGAAGGAGGGTGAAAGAGAGCTAAACGAGAAGAAGGAGGGTGAAGGAAGGCGAAACGAGACGAAGGAGGGTGAAAGAGAGTGAAACGAGACGAAGGAGGGTGAAAGAGAGCGAAACGAGATGAAGGAGGGTGAAAGAGAGCGAAACGAGACGAAGGAGGGTGAAAGAGAGTGAAACGAGGTGAAGGAAGGTGAAAGAGTGCGAATCGAGACAAAGGAGGGTGGAAGAGAGCGATACGAGACGAAGGACGGTGAAAGAGAGTGAAACGAGATGAAGGAGGGTGAAAGATAACGAAACGAGACGAAGGAGGGGGAAAGAGAACGAAACGAGACGAAGGAGGGTGAAACAAGGCGAAACGAGACGAAGGTGGGTGGAAGAGAGCGAAACGAGACGAAGGAGGGTGAGAGAGAGCGAAACGAGACGAAGGAGGGTGGAAGAGAGCGAAACGAGATGAAGGAGGGTGAGAGATAGCGAAACGAGACGAAGGAGGGTGAAAGAGAGCGAAACGAGACGAACGAGGGTGGAAGAGAGCGAAACGAGACGAAGGAGGGTGGAAGAGAGCAATACGAGGCGAAGGAGGGTGAAAGAGAGCGAAAGGAGACGAAGGAGGGTCAAAGAGAGTGAAACGAGACGAAGGAGGGTGAAAAAGAGTGAAACGAGATGAAGCAGGGTGAAAGAGAGCTAAACGAGACGAAGGAGGGTGAAAGAGAGCGAAACGAGATGAAGGAGGGTGAAAGTGAGCGAAACGAGACAAAGGAGGGTGAAAGAGAGTGAAACGAGACGACGGAAGGTGAAAGAGAGCTACACGAGATGAAGGAGGGTGAAAGAGAACGAAACGAGACAAAGGAGGGTGAAAGAGAGCGAAACGAGGCGAAGTAGAGTGAAAGAGAACGAAACGAGACGAAGGAGGGGGAAAGAGAGCGAAACGAGACGAAGGAGGGTGAAAGAAGGTGAAAATAGACGAAGGAGGGAGGAAGACAGCGAAACGAGACGAAGGAGGGTGAGAGAGTGCGAAACCAGACGAAGGAGGGTGGAAGAGAGCGAAACGAGACGAAGGAGTGTGAGAGATAGCGAAACGAGATGAAGGAGGGTGAAGGAAGGCGAAACGAGACGAAGGAGGGTGGAAGAGAGCGAAACGAGATGAAGGAGGGTGAAAGAGAGTGAAAAGAGACGAAGGAGGGTGAAAGAGAGCGAAACGAGGCGAAGGAGGGTCAAAGGGAGCGAAACGAGATGAAGGAGGGTGAAAGAGAGCGAAACGAGACAAAGGAGGGTGAAAGAGGCTGAAACGAGACGAAGGAGGGTGGAAGAGAGCGAAACGAGAGGAAGGAGGGTGAAAGAGAGCGAAACGAGATGAAGGAGGGTGAAAGAGAGTGAAACGAGACGAAGGAGGGTGAAAGAGAGCGAAACGAGACGAAGGAGGGTGAAAGAGAGCGAAACGAGACGAAGGAGGGTGAAAGAGAGTGAAACGAGGCGAAGGAAGGTGAAAGAGTGCGAATCGAGACAAAGGAGGGTGAAAGAGAGCAAAACGAGATGAAGGAGGGTGAAAGAGAGCGAAACGAGCCGAAGGAGGGTGAAAGAGCGCGAAACGAGACGAAGGAGGGTGGAAGAGAGCGAAACGAGATGAAGGAGGGCGAAACGAGACGAAGGAGAGTCAAAGATAGCGAAACGAGATGAAGGAGGGTGAAAGAGTGCGAAACGAGCCGAAGGAGGGTGAAAGAGCGCGAAACGAGACGAAGGAGGGTGGAAGAGAGCGAAACGAGATGAAGGAGGGTGAAAGAGAGCAAAACGAGACGAAGGAGGGGGAAAGAGAGGGAAACGAGACGAAGGAGGGTGAAAGAAGGCGAAACGAGACGATGGAGGGTGAAAGAGAGGGAAATGAGAAGAAGGAGGGTGAAAGAGAACGAAACGAGACGAAGGAGTGTGAAAGAGAGCGAAACGAGACGAAGGATTGTGAAAGACAGAGAAACGAGATAAAGAAGGGTGAAAGCGAGCAAAACGAGACGAAGGAGGGTGAAAGAGAGCGAGAGGAGACGAATGAGGGTGGAAGAGAGTGAAACGAGACGACGGAGGGTGAAAGAGAGCGAAACGAGACGAACGAGGGTGAAAGAGAGCGAAACGAGACGAAGGAGGGTCAAAGAGAGCGAAAGGAGCCGAAGGAGGGTGAAAGAGTGCGAAATGAGATGAAGGAGGGTGAAAGAGAGCGAAACGAGACGAAGGAGGGTGAAAGAGTGCGAAACGAGCTGATAGAGGGTGAAAGAGAGCGAAACGAAATGAAGGAGGGTGAAAGAGAGTGAAACGAGACGAAGGAAGGTGAAAGAGAGCTAAACGAGATGAAGGAGGATGAAAGAGAGCGAAACGAGACAAAGGAGGGTGAAAGAATGCGAAACGAGGCGAAGGAAGGTGAAAGAGAGCGAAACGAGACGAAGGAGGGTGAAAGAGAACGAAACGAGACGAAGGAGGGGGAAAGTGAGTTAAACGAGACGAAGGAGGTTGAAAGAAGGCGAAACGAGACGAAGGAGGGAGGTAGACAGCGAAACGAGACGAAGGAGGGTGAGAGAGAGCGAAACGAGACGAAGGAGGGTGGGAGAGAGCGAAACGAGAGGAAGGAGGGTGAGAGATAGCGAAACGAGACGCAGGAGAGTGAAAGAGAGCGAAACGAGACGAAGGAGGGTGAAAGAGAGCGAAACGAGGCGAAGGAAGGTGAAAGAGAGCGAAACGAGACGAAGGAGGGTGAAGGAAGGCGAAACGAGACGAAGGAGGGTGGAAGAGAGCGGAACGAGACGAAGGAGGGTGAAAGAGAGTGAAAAGAGACGAAGGAGGGTGAAAGAGAGCGAAACGAGGCGAAGGAGGGTGAAGTAGGGCGAAACGAGACGAAGGAGCGTCAAAGAGAGCGAAACGAGATGAAGGAGGGTGAAAGAGTGCGAAACGAGCCGAAGGAGGGTGAAAGAGAGCGAAACGAGACGAAGGAGGGTGAAAGAAGGTGAAAATAGACGAAGGAGGGAGGAAGACAGCGAAACGAGACGATGGAGGGTGAAAGAGAGCGAAAGGAGACGAAGGAGGGTGAAAGAGAGCGAAACGAGACGAAGGAGGGTGAAAGAGAACGAAACGAGACAAAGGAGGGTGAAAGAGAGCGAAACGAGGTGAAGGAAGGTGAAAGAGAGCGAAACGAGACGAAGTAGAGTGAAAGAGAACGAAACGAGACGAAGGAGGGGGAAAGAGAGCGAAACGAGACGAAGGAGGGTGAAAGAAGGTGAAAATAGACGAAGGAGGGAGGAAGACAGCGAAACGAGACGAAGGAGGGTGAGAGAGAGCGAAACGAGACGAAGGAGGGTGGAAGAGGGCGAAACAAGACGAAGGAGGGTGAGAGATAGCGAAACGAGACAAAGGAGGGTGAAAGAGAGCGAAACGAGACGAATGAGGGTGAAGGAGGGCGAAACGAGACGAAGGAGCGTCAAAGAGAGCGAAACGAGATGAAGGAGGGTGAAAGAGAGCGAAACGAGCCGAAGGAGGGTGAAACAGCGCGAAACGAGACGAAGGAGGGTGGAAGAGAGCGAAACGAGACGACGGAGGGTGAAGGAGGGCGAAACGAGACGAAGGAGCGTCAAAGAGTGCGAAACGAGATGAAGGAGGGTGAAAGAGTGCGAAACGAGCCGAAAAAGGGTGAAAGAGCGCGAAACGAGACGAAGGAGGGTGGAAGAGAGCGAAACGAGACGAAGGAGGGTGAAAGAGAGCGAAACGAGACGAAGGAGGGTGAAAAAGAGTGAAACGAGACGAAGGAGGGTGAAAGAGAGCTAAACGAGACGAAGGAGGGTGAAAGAGAGCGAAACGAGATGAAGGAGGGTGAAAGAGAGCAAAACGAGACGAAGGAGGGTGAAAGAGAGCAAAACGAGACGAAGGAGGGTGAAAGAGAGTGAAACGAGACGAAGGAAGGTGAAAGAGAGCTAAACGAGATGAAGGAGGGTGAAAGAGAGCGAAACGAGACAAAGGAGGGTGAAAGAGTGCGAAACGAGGCGAAGGAAGGTGAAAGAGAGCGAAACGAGACGAAGGAGGGTGAAAGAGAACGAAACGTGACGAAGGAGGGGGAAAGAGAGCGAAACGAGACGAAGGAGGGTGAAAGAAGGCAAAACGAGACGACGGAGGGAGGAAGACAGCGAAACGAGACGAAGGAGGGTGAGAGAGTGCGAAACCAGACGAAGGAGGGTGGAAGAGAGCGAAACGAGACGAAGGAGTGTGAGAGATAGCGAAACGAGATGAAGGAGGGTGAAGGAAGGCGAAACGAGACGAAGGAGGGTGGAAGAGAGCGAAACGAGATGAAGGAGGGTGAAAGAGAGTGAAAAGAGACGAAGGAGGGTGAAAGAGAGCGAAACGAGGCGAAGGAGGGTCAAAGGGAGCGAAACGAGATGAAGGAGGGTGAAAGAGAGCGAAACGAGACAAAGGAGGGTGAAAGAGGCTGAAACGAGACGAAGGAGGGTGGAAGAGAGCGAAACGAGAGGAAGGAGGGTGAAAGAGAGCGAAACGAGATGAAGGAGGGTGAAAGAGAGTGAAACGAGACGAAGGAGGGTGAAAGAGAGCGAAACGAGACGAAGGAGGGTGAAAGAGAGCGAAACGAGACGAAGGAGGGTGAAAGAGAGTGAAACGAGGCGAAGGAAGGTGAAAGAGTGCGAATCGAGACAAAGGAGGGTGAAAGAGAGCAAAACGAGATGAAGGAGGGTGAAAGAGAGCGAAACGAGCCGAAGGAGGGTGAAAGAGCGCGAAACGAGACGAAGGAGGGTGGAAGAGAGCGAAACGAGATGAAGGAGGGCGAAACGAGACGAAGGAGAGTCAAAGATAGCGAAACGAGATGAAGGAGGGTGAAAGAGTGCGAAACGAGCCGAAGGAGGGTGAAAGAGCGCGAAACGAGACGAAGGAGGGTGGAAGAGAGCGAAACGAGATGAAGGAGGGTGAAAGAGAGCAAAACGAGACGAAGGAGGGGGAAAGAGAGGGAAACGAGACGAAGGAGGGTGAAAGAAGGCGAAACGAGACGATGGAGGGTGAAAGAGAGGGAAATGAGAAGAAGGAGGGTGAAAGAGAACGAAACGAGACGAAGGAGTGTGAAAGAGAGCGAAACGAGACGAAGGATTGTGAAAGACAGAGAAACGAGATAAAGAAGGGTGAAAGTGAGCAAAACGAGACGAAGGAGGGTGAAAGAGAGCGAGAGGAGACGAATGAGGGTGGAAGAGAGTGAAACGAGACGACGGAGGGTGAAAGAGAGCGAAACGAGACGAACGAGGGTGAAAGAGAGCGAAACGAGACGAAGGAGGGTCAAAGAGAGCGAAAGGAGCCGAAGGAGGGTGAAAGAGTGCGAAATGAGATGAAGGAGGGTGAAAGAGAGCGAAACGAGACGAAGGAGGGTGAAAGAGTGCGAAACGAGCTGATAGAGGGTGAAAGAGAGCGAAACGAAATGAAGGAGGGTGAAAGAGAGTGAAACGAGACGAAGGAAGGTGAAAGAGAGCTAAACGAGATGAAGGAGGATGAAAGAGAGCGAAACGAGACAAAGGAGGGTGAAAGAATGCGAAACGAGGCGAAGGAAGGTGAAAGAGAGCGAAACGAGACGAAGGAGGGTGAAAGAGAACGAAACGAGACGAAGGAGGGGGAAAGTGAGTTAAACGAGACGAAGGAGGTTGAAAGAAGGCGAAACGAGACGAAGGAGGGAGGTAGACAGCGAAACGAGACGAAGGAGGGTGAGAGAGAGCGAAACGAGACGAAGGAGGGTGGGAGAGAGCGAAACGAGAGGAAGGAGGGTGAGAGATAGCGAAACGAGACGCAGGAGAGTGAAAGAGAGCGAAACGAGACGAAGGAGGGTGAAAGAGAGCGAAACGAGACGAAGGAGGGTGAAGGAAGGCGAAACGAGACGAAGGAGGGTGAAAGAGAGTGAAACGAGACGAAGGAGGGTGAAAGAGAGCGAAACGAGATGAAGGAGGGTGAAAGAGAGCGAAACGAGACGAAGGAGGGTGAAAGAGAGTGAAACGAGGTGAAGGAAGGTGAAAGAGTGCGAATCGAGACAAAGGAGGGTGGAAGAGAGCGATACGAGACGAAGGACGGTGAAAGAGAGTGAAACGAGATGAAGGAGGGTGAAAGATAACGAAACGAGACGAAGGAGGGGGAAAGAGGGCGAAACGAGACGAAGGAGGGTGAAACAAGGCGAAACGAGACGAAGGTGGGTGGAAGAGAGCGAAACGAGACGAAGGAGGGTGAGAGAGAGCGAAACGAGACGAAGGAGGGTGGAAGAGAGCGAAACGAGATGAAGGAGGGTGAGAGATAGCGAAACGAGACGAAGGAGGGTGAAAGAGAGCGAAACGAGACGAACGAGGGTGGAAGAGAGCGAAACGAGACGAAGGAGGGTGGAAGAGAGCGATACGAGGCGAAGGAGGGTGAAAGAGAGCGAAACGAGACGACGGAAGGTGAAAGAGAGCTAAACGAGATGAAGGAGGGTGAAAGAGAACGAAACGAGACAAAGGAGGGTGAAAGAGAGCGAAACGAGGCGAAGTAGAGTGAAAGAGAACGAAACGAGACGAAGGAGGGGGAAAGAGAGCGAAACGAGACGAAGGAGGGTGAAAGAAGGTGAAAATAGACGAAGGAGGGAGGAAGACAGCGAAACGAGACGAAGGAGCGTGAGAGAGAGCGAAACGATACGAAGGAGGGTGGAAGAGAGCGAAACAAGACGAAGGAGGGTGAGAGATAGCGAAACGAGACGAAGGAGGGTGATAGAGTGTGAAATGAGACAAAGGAGGGTGGAAGAGAGCGAAACGAGACGAAGGAGGGTGAAGGAGGGCGAAACGAGACGAAGGAGCGTCAAAGAGAGCGAAACGAGATGAAGGAGGGTGAAAGAGAGCGAAACGAGATGAAGGAGGCTGAAAGAGAGTGAAACGAGACGAAGGAGGGTGAAAGAGAGCGAAACGAGACGAAGGAGGGTGAAAGAGAGCGAAACGAGACGAAGGTGGGTGAAAGAGAGTGAAACGAGGTGAAGGAATGTGAAAGAGTGCGAATCGAGACAAAGGAGGGTGAAAGAGAGCAAAACGAGATGAAGGAGGGTGAAAGAGAGCGAAACGAGCCGAAGGAGGGTGAAAGAGCGCGAAACGTGACGAAGGAGGGTGGAAGAGAGCGAAACGAGACGAAGGAGGGCGAAACGAGACGAAGGAGCGTCAAAGATAGCGAAACGAGATGAAGGAGGGTGAAAGAGTGCGAAACGAGCCGAAGGAGGGTGAAAGAGCGCGAAACGAGACGAAGGAGGGTGGAAGAGAGCGAAACGAGATGAAGGAGGGTGAAAGAGAGCAAAATGAGACGAAGAATGGGGAAAGAGAGGGAAACGAGACGAAGGAGGGTGAAAGGAGGCGAAACGAGACGATGGAGGGTGAAAGAGAGGGAAATGAGAAGAAGGAGGGTGAAAGAGAACGAAACGAGACGAAGGAGTGTGAAAGAGAGCGAAACGAGACGAAGGATTGTGAAAGACAGAGAAACGAGATAAAGAAGGGTGAAAGAGAGCAAAACGAGACGAAGGAGGGTGAAAGAGAGCGAGAGGAGACGAATGAGGGTGGAAGAGAGTGAAACGAGATGACGGAGGGTGAAAGAGAGCGAAGCGAGACGAACGAGGGTGAAAGAGAGCGAAACGAGACGAAGGAGGGTGGAAGAGAGCGAAACGAGACGAAGGAGGGCGAAACGAGACGAAGGAGCGTCAAAGATAGCGAAACGAGATGAAGGAGGGTGAAAGAGTGCGAAACGAGCCGAAGGAGGGTGAAAGAGCGCGAAACGAGACGAAGGAGGTTGGAAGAGAGCGAAACGAGATGAAGGAGGGTGAAAGAGTGCGAAACGAGCCGAAGGAGGGTGAAAGAGCGCGAAACGAGACGAAGGAGGGTGGAAGAGAGCGAAACGAGATGAAGGAGGGTGAAAGAGAGCAAAACGAGACGAAGGAGGGGGAAAGAGAGGGAAACGAGACGAAGGAGGGTGAAAGAAGGCGAAACGAGACGATGGAGGGTGAAAGAGAGGGAAATGAGAAGAAGGAGGGTGAAAGAGAACGAAACGAGACGAAGGAGTGTGAAAGAGAGCGAAACGAGACGAAGGATTGTGAAAGACAGAGAAACGAGATAAAGAAGGGTGAAAGAGAGCAAAACGAGACGAAGGAGGGTGAAAGAGAGCGAGAGGAGACGAATGAGGGTGGAAGAGAGTGAAACGAGACGACGGAGGGTGAAAGAGAGCGAAACGAGACGAACGAGGGTGAAAGAGTGCGAAACGAGACGAAGGAGGGTCAAAGAGAGCGAAAGGAGCCGAAGGAGGGTGAAAGAGTGCGAAACGAGATGAAGGAGGGTGAAAGAGAGCGAAACGAGACGAAGGAGGGTGAAAGAGTGCGAAACGAGCTGATAGAGGGTGAAAGAGAGCGAAACGAGATGAAGGAGGGTGAAAGAGAGCGAAACGAGACAAAGGAGGGTGAAAGAATGCGAAACGAGGCGAAGGAAGGTGAAAGAGAGCGAAGCGAGACGAAGGAGGGTGAAAGAGAACGAAACGAGACGAAGGAGGGGGAAAGTGAGTTAAACGAGACGAAGGAGGTTGAAAGAAGGCGAAACGAGACGAAGGAGGGAGGTAGACAGCGAAACGAGACGAAGGAGGGTGAGAGAGAGCGAAACGAGACGAAGGAGGGTGGGAGAGAGCGAAACGAGAGGAAGGAGGGTGAGAGATAGCGAAACGAGACGCAGGAGAGTGAAAGAGAGCGAAACGAGACGAAGGAGGGTGAAAGAGAGCGAAACGAGACGAAGGAGGGTGAAGGAAGGCGAAACGAGACGAAGGAGGGTGAAAGAGAGTGAAACGAGACGAAGGAGGGTGAAAGAGAGCGAAACGAGATGAAGGAGGGTGAAAGAGAGCGAAACGAGACGAAGGAGGGTGAAAGAGAGTGAAACGAGGTGAAGGAAGGTGAAAGAGTGCGAATCGAGACAAAGGAGGGTGGAAGAGAGCGATACGAGACGAAGGACGGTGAAAGAGAGTGAAACGAGATGAAGGAGGGTGAAAGATAACGAAACGAGACGAAGGAGGGGGAAAGAGGGCGAAACGAGACGAAGGAGGGAGGTAGACAGCGAAACGAGACGAAGGAGGGTGAGAGAGAGCGAAACGAGACGAAGGAGGGTGGGAGAGAGCGAAACGAGAGGAAGGAGGGTGAGAGATAGCGAAACGAGACGCAGGAGAGTGAAAGAGAGCGAAACGAGACGAAGGAGGGTGAAAGAGAGCTAAACGAGAAGAAGGAGGGTGAAGGAAGGCGAAACGAGACGAAGGAGGGTGAAAGAGAGTGAAACGAGACGAAGGAGGGTGAAAGAGAGCGAAACGAGATGAAGGAGGGTGAAAGAGAGCGAAACGAGACGAAGGAGGGTGAAAGAGAGTGAAACGAGGTGAAGGAAGGTGAAAGAGTGCGAATCGAGACAAAGGAGGGTGGAAGAGAGCGATACGAGACGAAGGACGGTGAAAGAGAGTGAAACGAGATGAAGGAGGGTGAAAGATAACGAAACGAGACGAAGGAGGGGGAAAGAGAGCGAAACGAGACGAAGGAGGGTGAAACAAGGCGAAACGAGACGAAGGTGGGTGGAAGAGAGCGAAACGAGACGAAGGAGGGTGAGAGAGAGCGAAACGAGACGAAGGAGGGTGAAAGAGAGCGAAACGAGACGAACGAGGGTGGAAGAGAGCGAAACGAGACGAAGGAGGGTGGAAGAGAGCAATACGAGGCGAAGGAGGGTGAAAGAGAGCGAAAGGAGACGAAGGAGGGTGAAAGAGAGTGAAACGAGACGAAGGAGGGTGAAAAAGAGTGAAACGAGATGAAGCAGGGTGAAAGAGAGCTAAACGAGACGAAGGAGGGTGAAAGAGAGCGAAACGAGATGAAGGAGGGTGAAAGTGAGCGAAACGAGACAAAGGAGGGTGAAAGAGAGTGAAACGAGACGACGGAAGGTGAAAGAGAGCTAAACGAGATGAAGGAGGGTGAAAGAGAACGAAACGAGACAAAGGAGGGTGAAAGAGAGCGAAACGAGGCGAAGTAGAGTGAAAGAGAACGAAACGAGACGAAGGAGGGGGAAAGAGAGCGAAACGAGACGAAGGAGGGTGAAAGAAGGTGAAAATAGACGAAGGAGGGAGGAAGACAGCGAAACGAGATGAAGGAGGGTGTGAGAGAGTGAAACGATACGAAGGAGGGTGGAAGAGAGCGAAACAAGACGAAGGAGGGTGAGAGATAGCGAAACGAGACGAAGGAGGGTGATAGAGTGTGAAATGAGACAAAGGAGGGTGAAAGAGAGCGAAACGAGACGAAGGAGGGTGAAGGAGGGCGAAACGAGACGAAGGAGCGTCAAAGAGAGCGAAACGAGATGAAGGAGGGTGAAAGAGAGCGAAACGAGATGAAGGAGGGTGAAAGAGAGTGAAACGAGACGAAGGAGGGTGAAAGAGAGCGAAACGAGACGAAGGAGGGTGAAAGAGAGTGAAACGAGGCGAAGGAAGGTGAAAGAGTGCGAATCGAGACAAAGGAGGGTGAAAGAGAGCAAAACGAGATGAAGGAGGGTGAAAGAGAGCGAAACGAGCCGAAGGAGGGTGAAAGAGCGCGAAACGAGACGAAGGAGGGTGGAAGAGAGCGAAACGAGACGAAGGAGGGCGAAACGAGACGAAGGAGCGTCAAAGATAGCGAAACGAGATGAAGGAGGGTGAAAGAGTGCGAAATGAGCCGAAGGAGGGTGAAAGAGCGCGGAACGAGACGAAGGAGGGTGGAAGAGAGCGAAACGAGATGAATGAGGGTGAAAGAGAGCAAAACGAGACGAAGGAGGGGGAAAGAGAGGGAAACGAGACGAAGGAGGGTGAAAGAAGGCGAAACGAGACGATAAAGGGTGAAAGAGAGGGAAATGAGAAGAAGGAGGGTGAAAGAGAACGAAACGAGACGAAGGAGTGTGAAAGAGAGCGAAACGAGACGAAGGATTGTGAAAGACAGAGAAACGAGATAAAGAAGGGTGAAAGAGAGCAAAACGAGACGAAGGAGGGTGAAAGAGAGCGAGAGGAGACGAATGAGAGTGGAAGAGAGTGAAACGAGACGACGGAGGGTGAAAGAGAGCGAAACGAGACGAACGAGGGTGAAAGAGAGCGAAACGAGACGAAGGAGGGTCAAAGAGAGCGAAAGGAGCCGAAGGAGGGTGAAAGAGTGCGAAACGAAATGAAGGAGGGTGAAAGAGAGCGAAACGAGACGAAGGAGGGTGAAAGAGTGCGAAACGAGCTGATAGAGGGTGAAAGAGAGCGAAACGAGATGAAGGAGGGTGAAAGAGAGCGAAACGCGACGAAGGAGGGTGAAAGAGAGTGAAACGAGACGAAGGAAGGTGAAAGAGAGCTAAACGAGATGAAGGAGGATGAAAGAGAGCGAAACGAGACAAAGGAGGGTGAAAGAATGTGAAACGAGGCGAAGGAAGGTGAAAGAGAGCGAAAAGAGACGAAGGAGGGTGAAAGAGAACGAAACGAGACGAAGGAGGGGGAAAGTGAGATAAACGAGACGAAGGAGGTTGAAAGAAGACGAAACGAGACGAAGGAGGGAGGTAGACAGCGAAACGAGACGAAGGAGGTTGAGAGAGAGCGAAACGAGACGAAGGAGGGTGGGAGAGAGCGAAACGAGAGGAAGGTGGTGAGTGATAGCGAAACGAGACGCAGGAGAGTGAAAGAGAGCGAAACGAGACGAAGGAGGGTGAAAGAGAGCGAAACGAGACAAAGGAGGGTGAAGGAAGGCGAAACGAGACGAAGGAGGGTGAAAGAGAGTGAACCGAGACGAAGGAGGGTGAAAGAGAGCGAAACGAGATGAAGGAGGGTGAAAGAGAGCGAAAAGAGACGAAGGAGGGTGAAAGAGAGTGAAACGAGGTGAAGGAAGGTGAAAGAGTGCGAATCGAGACAAAGGAGGGTGGAAGAGAGCGATACGAGACGAAGGACGGTGAAAGAGAGTGAAACGAGATGAAGGAGGGTGAAAGATAACGAAACGAGACGAAGGAGGGGGAAAGAGAGCGAAACGAGACGAAGGAGGGTGAAACAAGGCGAAACGAGGCTAAGATGGGTGGAAGAGAGCGAAACGAGATGAAGGAGGGTGAGAGAGCGAAACGAGACGAAGGAGGGTGGAAGAGAGCGAAACGAGATGAAGGAGGGTGCGAGATAGCGAAACGAGACGAAGGAGGGTGAAAGAGAGCGAAACGAGACGAACGAGGGTGGAAGAGAGCGAAACGAGACGAAGGAGGGTGGAAGAGAGCGAAACGAGGCGAAGGAGGGTGAAAGAGAGCGAAAGGAGACGAAGGAGGGTGAAAGAGAGCGAAACGAGACGAAGGAGGGTGAAAAAGAGTGAAACGAGACGAAGGAGGGTGAAAGAGAGCTAAACGAGACGAAGGAGGGTGAAAGAGAGCGAAACGAGATGAAGGAGGGTGAAAGTGAGCGAAACGAGACGAAGGAGGGTGAAAGAGAGCGAAACGAGACGACGGAAGGTGAAAGAGAGCTAAACGAGATGAAGGAGGGTGAAAGAGAACGAAACGAGACAAAGGAGGGTGAAAGAGAGCGAAACGAGGCGAAGTAGAGTGAAAGAGAACGAAACGAGACGAAGGAGGGGGAAAGAGAGCGAAACGAGACGAAGGAGGGTGAAAGAAGGTGAAAATAGACGAAGGAGGGAGGAAGACAGCGAAACGAGACGAAGGAGGGTGAGAGAGAGCGAAACAAGACGAAGGAGGGTGAGAGATAGCGAAACGAGACGAAGGAGGGTGATAGAGTGTGAAACGTGACGAAGGAGGGTGGAAGAGAGCGAAACGAGACGAAGGAGGGCGAAACGAGACGAAGGAGCGTCAAAGATAGCGAAACGAGATGAAGGAGGGTGAAAGAGTGCGAAACGAGCCGAAGGAGGGTGAAAGAGCGCGAAACGAGACGAAGGAGGGTGGAAGAGAGCGAAACGAGATGAAGGAGGGTGAAAGAGAGCAAAATGAGACGAAGGATGGGGAAAGAGAGGGAAACGAGACGAAGGAGGGTGAAAGGAGGCGAAACGAGACGATGGAGGGTGAAAGAGAGGGAAATGAGAAGAAGGAGGGTGAAAGAGAACGAAACGAGACGAAGGAGTGTGAAAGAGAGCGAAACGAGACGAAGGATTGTGAAAGACAGAGAAACGAGATAAAGAAGGGTGAAAGAGAGCAAAACGAGACGAAGGAGGGTGAAAGAGAGCGAGAGGAGACGAATGAGGGTGGAAGAGAGTGAAACGAGATGACGGAGGGTGAAAGAGAGCGAAACGAGACGAACGAGGGTGAAAGAGAGCGAAACGAGACGAAGGAGGGTGGAAGAGAGCGAAACGAGACGAAGGAGGGCGAAACGAGACGAAGGAGCGTCAAAGATAGCGAAACGAGATGAAGGAGGGTGAAAGAGTGCGAAACGAGCCGAAGGAGGGTGAAAGAGCGCGAAACGAGACGAAGGAGGTTGGAAGAGAGCGAAACGAGATGAAGGAGGGTGAAAGAGTGCGAAACGAGCCGAAGGAGGGTGAAAGAGCGCGAAACGAGACGAAGGAGGGTGGAAGAGAGCGAAACGAGATGAAGGAGGGTGAAAGAGAGCAAAACGAGACGAAGGAGGGGGAAAGAGAGGGAAACGAGACGAAGGAGGGTGAAAGAAGGCGAAACGAGACGATGGAGGGTGAAAGAGAGGGAAATGAGAAGAAGGAGGGTGAAAGAGAACGAAACGAGACGAAGGAGTGTGAAAGAGAGCGAAACGAGACGAAGGATTGTGAAAGACAGAGAAACGAGATAAAGAAGGGTGAAAGAGAGCAAAACGAGACGAAGGAGGGTGAAAGAGAGCGAGAGGAGACGAATGAGGGTGGAAGAGTGTGAAACGAGACGACGGAGGGTGAAAGAGAGCGAAACGAGACGAACGAGGGTGAAAGAGTGCGAAACGAGACGAAGGAGGGTCAAAGAGAGCGAAAGGAGCCGAAGGAGGGTGAAAGAGTGCGAAACGAGATGAAGGAGGGTGAAAGAGAGCGAAACGAGACGAAGGAGGGTGAAAGAGTGCGAAACGAGCTGATAGAGGGTGAAAGAGAGCGAAACGAGATGAAGGAGGGTGAAAGAGAGCGAAACGAGACAAAGGAGGGTGAAAGAATGCGAAACGAGGCGAAGGAAGGTGAAAGAGAGCGAAACGAGACGAAGGAGGGTGAAAGAGAACAAAACGAGACGAAGGAGGGGGAAAGTGAGTTAAACGAGACGAAGGAGGTTGAAAGAAGGCGAAACGAGACGAAGGAGGGAGGTAGACAGCGAAACGAGACGAAGGAGGGTGAGAGAGAGCGAAACGAGACGAAGGAGGGTGGGAGAGAGCGAAACGAGAGGAAGGAGGGTGAGAGATAGCGAAACGAGACGCAGGAGAGTGAAAGAGAGCGAAACGAGACGAAGGAGGGTGAAAGAGAGCGAAACGAGACGAAGGATGGTGAAGGAAGGCGAAACGAGACGAAGGAGGGTGAAAGAGAGTGAAACGAGACGAAGGAGGGTGAAAGAGAGAGAAACGAGATGAAGGAGGGTGAAAGAGAGCGAAACGAGACGAAGGAGGGTGAAAGAGAGTGAAACGAGGTGAAGGAAGGTGAAAGAGTGCGAATCGAGACAAAGGAGGGTGGAAGAGAGCGATACGAGACGAAGGACGGTGAAAGAGAGTGAAACGAGATGAAGGAGGGTGAAAGATAACGAAACGAGACGAAGGAGGGGGAAAGAGGGCGAAACGAGACGAAGGAGGGAGGTAGACAGCGAAACGAGACGAAGGAGGGTGAGAGAGAGCGAAACGAGACGAAGGAGGGTGGGAGAGAGCGAAACGAGAGGAAGGAGGGTGAGAGATAGCGAAACGAGACGCAGGAGAGTGAAAGAGAGCGAAACGAGACGAAGGAGGGTGAAAGAGAGCTAAACGAGAAGAAGGAGGGTGAAGGAAGGCGAAACGAGACGAAGGAGGGTGAAAGAGAGCGAAACGAGATGAAGGAGGCTGAAAGAGAGTGAAACGAGACGAAGGAGGGTGAAAGAGAGCGAAACGAGACGAAGGAGGGTGAAAGAGAGCGAAACGAGACGAAGGTGGGTGAAAGAGAGTGAAACGAGGTGAAGGAAGGTGAAAGAGTGCGAATCGAGACAAAGGAGGGTGAAAGAGAGCAAAACGAGATGAAGGAGGGTGAAAGAGAGCGAAACGAGCCGAAGGAGGGTGAAAGAGCGCGAAACGTGACGAAGGAGGGTGGAAGAGAGCGAAACGAGACGAAGGAGGGCGAAACGAGACGAAGGAGCGTCAAAGATAGCGAAACGAGATGAAGGAGGGTGAAAGAGTGCGAAACGAGCCGAAGGAGGGTGAAAGAGCGCGAAACGAGACGAAGGAGGGTGGAAGAGAGCGAAACGAGATGAAGGAGGGTGAAAGAGAGCAAAATGAGACGAAGAATGGGGAAAGAGAGGGAAACGAGACGAAGGAGAGTGAAAGGAGGCGAAACGAGACGATGGAGGGTGAAAGAGAGGGAAATGAGAAGAAGGAGGGTGAAAGAGAACGAAACGAGACGAAGGAGTGTGAAAGAGAGCGAAACGAGACGAAGGATTGTGAAAGACAGAGAAACGAGATAAAGAAGGGTGAAAGAGAGCAAAACGAGACGAAGGAGGGTGAAAGAGAGCGAGAGGAGACGAATGAGGGTGGAAGAGAGTGAAACGAGATGACGGAGGGTGAAAGAGAGCGAAGCGAGACGAACGAGGGTGAAAGAGAGCGAAACGAGACGAAGGAGGGTGGAAGAGAGCGAAACGAGACGAAGGAGGGCGAAACGAGACGAAGGAGCGTCAAAGATAGCGAAACGAGATGAAGGAGGGTGAAAGAGTGCGAAACGAGCCGAAGGAGGGTGAAAGAGCGCGAAACGAGACGAAGGAGGTTGGAAGAGAGCGAAACGAGATGAAGGAGGGTGAAAGAGTGCGAAACGAGCCGAAGGAGGGTGAAAGAGCGCGAAACGAGACGAAGGAGGGTGGAAGAGAGCGAAACGAGATGAAGGAGGGTGAAAGAGAGCAAAACGAGACGAAGGAGGGGGAAAGAGAGGGAAACGAGACGAAGGAGGGTGAAAGAAGGCGAAACGAGACGATGGAGGGTGAAAGAGAGGGAAATGAGAAGAAGGAGGGTGAAAGAGAACGAAACGAGACGAAGGAGTGTGAAAGAGAGCGAAACGAGACGAAGGATTGTGAAAGACAGAGAAACGAGATAAAGAAGGGTGAAAGAGAGCAAAACGAGACGAAGGAGGGTGAAAGAGAGCGAGAGGAGACGAATGAGGGTGGAAGAGAGTGAAACGAGACGACGGAGGGTGAAAGAGAGCGAAACGAGACGAACGAGGGTGAAAGAGTGCGAAACGAGACGAAGGAGGGTCAAAGAGAGCGAAAGGAGCCGAAGTAGGGTGAAAGAGTGCGAAACGAGATGAAGGAGGGTGAAAGAGAGCGAAACGAGACGAAGGAGGGTGAAAGAGTGCGAAACGAGCTGATAGAGGGTGAAAGAGAGCGAAACGAGATGAAGGAGGGTGAAAGAGAGCGAAACGAGACAAAGGAGGGTGAAAGAATGCGAAACGAGGCGAAGGAAGGTGAAAGAGAGCGAAGCGAGACGAAGGAGGGTGTAAGAGAACGAAACGAGACGAAGGAGGGGGAAAGTGAGTTAAACGAGACGAAGGAGGTTGAAAGAAGGCGAAACGAGACGAAGGAGGGAGGTAGACAGCGAAACGAGACGAAGGAGGGTGAGAGAGAGCGAAACGAGACGAAGGAGGGTGGGAGAGAGCGAAACGAGAGGAAGGAGGGTGAGAGATAGCGAAACGAGACGCAGGAGAGTGAAAGAGAGCGAAACGAGACGAAGGAGGGTGAAAGAGAGCGAAACGAGACGAAGGAGGGTGAAGGAAGGCGAAACGAGACGAAGGAGGGTGAAAGAGAGTGAAACGAGACGAAGGAGGGTGAAAGAGAGCGAAACGAGATGAAGGAGGGTGAAAGAGAGCGAAACGAGACGAAGGAGGGTGAAAGAGAGTGAAACGAGGTGAAGGAAGGTGAAAGAGTGCGAATCGAGACAAAGGAGGGTGGAAGAGAGCGATACGAGACGAAGGACGGTGAAAGAGAGTGAAACGAGATGAAGGAGGGTGAAAGATAACGAAACGAGACGAAGGAGGGGGAAAGAGGGCGAAACGAGACGAAGGAGGGAGGTAGACAGCGAAACGAGACGAAGGAGGGTGAGAGAGAGCGAAACGAGACGAAGGAGGGTGGGAGAGAGCGAAACGAGAGGAAGGAGGGTGAGAGATAGCGAAACGAGACGCAGGAGAGTGAAAGAGAGCGAAACGAGACGAAGGAGGGTGAAAGAGAGCTAAACGAGAAGAAGGAGGGTGAAGGAAGGCGAAACGAGACGAAGGAGGGTGAAAGAGAGTGAAACGAGACGAAGGAGGGTGAAAGAGAGCGAAACGAGATGAAGGAGGGTGAAAGAGAGCGAAACGAGACGAAGGAGGGTGAAAGAGAGTGAAACGAGGTGAAGGAAGGTGAAAGAGTGCGAATCGAGACAAAGGAGGGTGGAAGAGAGCGATACGAGACGAAGGACGGTGAAAGAGAGTGAAACGAGATGAAGGAGGGTGAAAGATAACGAAACGAGACGAAGGAGGGGGAAAGAGAGCGAAACGAGACGAAGGAGGGTGAAACAAGGCGAAACGAGACGAAGGTGGGTGGAAGAGAGCGAAACGAGACGAAGGAGGGTGAGAGAGAGCGAAACGAGACGAAGGAGGGTGGAAGAGAGCGAAACGAGATGAAGGAGGGTGAGAGATAGCGAAACGAGACGAAGGAGGGTGAAAGAGAGCGAAACGAGACGAACGAGGGTGGAAGAGAGCGAAACGAGACGAAGGAGGGTGGAAGAGAGCAATACGAGGCGAAGGAGGGTGAAAGAGAGCGAAAGGAGACGAAGGAGGGTGAAAGAGAGTGAAACGAGACGAAGGAGGGTGAAAAAGAGTGAAACGAGATGAAGCAGGGTGAAAGAGAGCTAAACGAGACGAAGGAGGGTGAAAGAGAGCGAAACGAGATGAAGGAGGGTGAAAGTGAGCGAAACGAGACAAAGGAGGGTGAAAGAGAGTGAAACGAGACGACGGAAGGTGAAAGAGAGCTAAACGAGATGAAGGAGGGTGAAAGAGAACGAAACGAGACAAAGGAGGGTGAAAGAGAGCGAAACGAGGCGAAGTAGAGTGAAAGAGAACGAAACGAGACGAAGGAGGGGGAAAGAGAGCGAAACGAGACGAAGGAGGGTGAAAGAAGGTGAAAATAGACGAAGGAGGGAGGAAGACAGCGAAACGAGATGAAGGAGGGTGTGAGAGAGTGAAACGATACGAAGGAGGGTGGAAGAGAGCGAAACAAGACGAAGGAGGGTGAGAGATAGCGAAACGAGACGAAGGAGGGTGATAGAGTGTGAAATGAGACAAAGGAGGGTGAAAGAGAGCGAAACGAGACGAAGGAGGGTGAAGGAGGGCGAAACGAGACGAAGGAGCGTCAAAGAGAGCGAAACGAGATGAAGGAGGGTGAAAGAGAGCGAAACGAGATGAAGGAGGGTGAAAGAGAGTGAAACGAGACGAAGGAGGGTGAAAGAGAGCGAAACGAGACGAAGGAGGGTGAAAGAGAGTGAAACGAGGCGAAGGAAGGTGAAAGAGTGCGAATCGAGACAAAGGAGGGTGAAAGAGAGCAAAACGAGATGAAGGAGGGTGAAAGAGAGCGAAACGAGCCGAAGGAGGGTGAAAGAGCGCGAAACGAGACGAAGGAGGGTGGAAGAGAGCGAAACGAGACGAAGGAGGGCGAAACGAGACGAAGGAGCGTCAAAGATAGCGAAACGAGATGAAGGAGGGTGAAAGAGTGCGAAATGAGCCGAAGGAGGGTGAAAGAGCGCGGAACGAGACGAAGGAGGGTGGAAGAGAGCGAAACGAGATGAATGAGGGTGAAAGAGAGCAAAACGAGACGAAGGAGGGGGAAAGAGAGGGAAACGAGACGAAGGAGGGTGAAAGAAGGCGAAACGAGACGATAAAGGGTGAAAGAGAGGGAAATGAGAAGAAGGAGGGTGAAAGAGAACGAAACGAGACGAAGGAGTGTGAAAGAGAGCGAAACGAGACGAAGGATTGTGAAAGACAGAGAAACGAGATAAAGAAGGGTGAAAGAGAGCAAAACGAGACGAAGGAGGGTGAAAGAGAGCGAGAGGAGACGAATGAGAGTGGAAGAGAGTGAAACGAGACGACGGAGGGTGAAAGAGAGCGAAACGAGACGAACGAGGGTGAAAGAGAGCGAAACGAGACGAAGGAGGGTCAAAGAGAGCGAAAGGAGCCGAAGGAGGGTGAAAGAGTGCGAAACGAAATGAAGGAGGGTGAAAGAGAGCGAAACGAGACGAAGGAGGGTGAAAGAGTGCGAAACGAGCTGATAGAGGGTGAAAGAGAGCGAAACGAGATGAAGGAGGGTGAAAGAGAGCGAAACGCGACGAAGGAGGGTGAAAGAGAGTGAAACGAGACGAAGGAAGGTGAAAGAGAGCTAAACGAGATGAAGGAGGATGAAAGAGAGCGAAACGAGACAAAGGAGGGTGAAAGAATGCGAAACGAGGCGAAGGAAGGTGAAAGAGAGCGAAAAGAGACGAAGGAGGGTGAAAGAGAACGAAACGAGACGAAGGAGGGGGAAAGTGAGATAAACGAGACGAAGGAGGTTGAAAGAAGACGATACGAGACGAAGGAGGGAGGTAGACAGCGAAACGAGACGAAGGAGGGTGAGAGAGAGCGAAACGAGACGAAGGAGGGTGGGAGAGAGCGAAACGAGAGGAAGGAGGGTGAGTGATAGCGAAACGAGACGCAGGAGAGTGAAAGAGAGCGAAACGAGACGAAGGAGGGTGAAAGAGAGCGAAACGAGACAAAGGAGGGTGAAGGAAGGCGAAACGAGACGAAGGAGGGTGAAAGAGAGTGAACCGAGACGAAGGAGGGTGAAAGAGAGCGAAACGAGATGAAGGAGGGTGAAAGAGAGCGAAAAGAGACGAAGGAGGGTGAAAGAGAGTGAAACGAGGTGAAGGAAGGTGAAAGAGTGCGAATCGAGACAAAGGAGGGTGGAAGAGAGCGAAACGAGACGAAGGAGGGTGAAACAAGGCGAAACGAGGCTAAGATGGGTGGAAGAGAGCGAAACGAGATGAAGGAGGGTGAGAGAGCGAAACGAGACGAAGGAGGGTGGAAGAGAGCGAAACGAGATGAAGGAGGGTGAGAGATAGCGAAACGAGACGAAGGAGGGTGAAAGAGAGCGAAACGAGACGAACGAGGGTGGAAGAGAGCGAAACGAGACGAAGGAGGGTGGAAGAGAGCGAAACGAGGCGAAGGAGGGTGAAAGAGAGCGAAAGGAGACGAAGGAGGGTGAAAGAGAGCGAAACGAGACGAAGGAGGGTGAAAAAGAGTGAAACGAGACGAAGGAGGGTGAAAGAGAGCTAAACGAGACGAAGGAGGGTGAAAGAGAGCGAAACGAGATGAAGGAGGGTGAAAGTGAGCGAAACGAGACGAAGGAGGGTGAAAGAGAGCGAAACGAGACGACGGAAGGTGAAAGAGAGCTAAACGAGATGAAGGAGGGTGAAAGAGAACGAAACGAGACAAAGGAGGGTGAAAGAGAGCGAAACGAGGCGAAGTAGAGTGAAAGAGAACGCAACGAGACGAAGGAGGGGGAAAGAGAGCGAAACGAGACGAAGGAGGGTGAAAGAAGGTGAAAATAGACGAAGGAGGGAGGAAGACAGCGAAACGAGACGAAGGAGGGTGAGAGAGAGCGAAACAAGACGAAGGAGGGTGAGAGATAGCGAAACGAGACGAAGGAGGGTGATAGAGTGTGAAACGTGACGAAGGAGGGTGGAAGAGAGCGAAACGAGACGAAGGAGGGCGAAACGAGACGAAGGAGCGTCAAAGATAGCGAAACGAGATGAAGGAGGGTGAAAGAGTGCGAAACGAGCCGAAGGAGGGTGAAAGAGCGCGAAACGAGACGAAGGAGGGTGGAAGAGAGCGAAACGAGATGAAGGAGGGTGAAAGAGAGCAAAATGAGACGAAGGATGGGGAAAGAGAGGGAAACGAGACGAAGGAGGGTGAAAGGAGGCGAAACGAGACGATGGAGGGTGAAAGAGAGGGAAATGAGAAGAAGGAGGGTGAAAGAGAACGAAACGAGACGAAGGAGTGTGAAAGAGAGCGAAACGAGACGAAGGATTGTGAAAGACAGAGAAACGAGATAAAGAAGGGTGAAAGAGAGCAAAACGAGACGAAGGAGGGTGAAAGAGAGCGAGAGGAGACGAATGAGGGTGGAAGAGAGTGAAACGAGATGACGGAGGGTGAAAGAGAGCGAAACGAGACGAACGAGGGTGAAAGAGAGCGAAACGAGACGAAGGAGGGTGGAAGAGAGCGAAACGAGACGAAGGAGGGCGAAACGAGACGAAGGAGCGTCAAAGATAGCGAAACGAGATGAAGGAGGGTGAAAGAGTGCGAAACGAGCCGAAGGAGGGTGAAAGAGCGCGAAACGAGACGAAGGAGGTTGGAAGAGAGCGAAACGAGATGAAGGAGGGTGAAAGAGTGCGAAACGAGCCGAAGGAGGGTGAAAGAGCGCGAAACGAGACGAAGGAGGGTGGAAGAGAGCGAAACGAGATGAAGGAGGGTGAAAGAGAGCAAAACGAGACGAAGGAGGGGGAAAGAGAGGGAAACGAGACGAAGGAGGGTGAAAGAAGGCGAAACGAGACGATGGAGGGTGAAAGAGAGGGAAATGAGAAGAAGGAGGGTGAAAGAGAACGAAACGAGACGAAGGAGTGTGAAAGAGAGCGAAACGAGACGAAGGATTGTGAAAGACAGAGAAACGAGATAAAGAAGGGTGAAAGAGAGCAAAACGAGACGAAGGAGGGTGAAAGAGAGCGAGAGGAGACGAATGAGGGTGGAAGAGTGTGAAACGAGACGACGGAGGGTGAAAGAGAGCGAAACGAGACGAACGAGGGTGAAAGAGTGCGAAACGAGACGAAGGAGGGTCAAAGAGAGCGAAAGGAGCCGAAGGAGGGTGAAAGAGTGCGAAACGAGATGAAGGAGGGTGAAAGAGAGCGAAACGAGACGAAGGAGGGTGAAAGAGTGCGAAACGAGCTGATAGAGGGTGAAAGAGAGCGAAACGAGATGAAGGAGGGTGAAAGAGAGCGAAACGAGACAAAGGAGGGTGAAAGAATGCGAAACGAGGCGAAGGAAGGTGAAAGAGAGCGAAACGAGACGAAGGAGGGTGAAAGAGAACAAAACGAGACGAAGGAGGGGGAAAGTGAGTTAAACGAGACGAAGGAGGTTGAAAGAAGGCGAAACGAGACGAAGGAGGGAGGTAGACAGCGAAACGAGACGAAGGAGGGTGAGAGAGAGCGAAACGAGACGAAGGAGGGTGGGAGAGAGCGAAACGAGAGGAAGGAGGGTGAGAGATAGCGAAACGAGACGCAGGAGAGTGAAAGAGAGCGAAACGAGACGAAGGAGGGTGAAAGAGAGCGAAACGAGACGAAGGATGGTGAAGGAAGGCGAAACGAGACGAAGGAGGGTGAAAGAGAGTGAAACGAGACGAAGGAGGGTGAAAGAGAGAGAAACGAGATGAAGGAGGGTGAAAGAGAGCGAAACGAGACGAAGGAGGGTGAAAGAGAGTGAAACGAGGTGAAGGAAGGTGAAAGAGTGCGAATCGAGACAAAGGAGGGTGGAAGAGAGCGATACGAGACGAAGGACGGTGAAAGAGAGTGAAACGAGATGAAGGAGGGTGAAAGATAACGAAACGAGACGAAGGAGGGGGAAAGAGGGCGAAACGAGACGAAGGAGGGAGGTAGACAGCGAAACGAGACGAAGGAGGGTGAGAGAGAGCGAAACGAGACGAAGGAGGGTGGGAGAGAGCGAAACGAGAGGAAGGAGGGTGAGAGATAGCGAAACGAGACGCAGGAGAGTGAAAGAGAGCGAAACGAGACGAAGGAGGGTGAAAGAGAGCTAAACGAGAAGAAGGAGGGTGAAGGAAGGCGAAACGAGACGAAGGAGGGTGAAAGAGAGTGAAACGAGACGAAGGAGGGTGAAAGAGAGCGAAACGAGATGAAGGAGGGTGAAAGAGAGCGAAACGAGACGAAGGAGGGTGAAAGAGAGTGAAACGAGGTGAAGGAAGGTGAAAGAGTGCGAATCGAGACAAAGGAGGGTGGAAGAGAGCGATACGAGACGAAGGACGGTGAAAGAGAGTGAAACGAGATGAATGAGGGTGAAAGATAACGAAACGAGACGAAGGAGGGGGAAAGAGAGCGAAACGAGACGAAGGAGGGTGAAACAAGGCGAAACGAGACGAAGGTGGGTGGAAGAGAGCGAAACGAGACGAAGGAGGGTGAGAGAGAGCGAAACGAGACGAAGGAGGGTGGAAGAGAGCGAAACGAGATGAAGGAGGGTGAGAGATAGCGAAACGAGACGAAGGAGGGTGAAAGAGAGCGAAACGAGACGAACGAGGGTGGAAGAGAGCGAAACGAGACGAAGGAGGGTGGAAGAGAGCAATACGAGGCGAAGGAGGGTGAAAGAGAGCGAAAGGAGACGAAGGAGGGTGAAAGAGAGTGAAACGAGACGAAGGAGGGTGAAAAAGAGTGAAACGAGATGAAGCAGGGTGAAAGAGAGCTAAACGAGACGAAGGAGGGTGAAAGAGAGCGAAACGAGATGAAGGAGGGTGAAAGTGAGCGAAACGAGACAAAGGAGGGTGAAAGAGAGTGAAACGAGACGACGGAAGGTGAAAGAGAGCTAAACGAGATGAAGGAGGGTGAAAGAGAACGAAACGAGACAAAGGAGGGTGAAAGAGAGCGAAACGAGGCGAAGTAGAGTGAAAGAGAACGAAACGAGACGAAGGAGGGGGAAAGAGAGCGAAACGAGACGAAGGAGGGTGAAAGAAGGTGAAAATAGACGAAGGAGGGAGGAAGACAGCGAAACGAGACGAAGGAGGGTGTGAGAGAGCGAAACGATACGAAGGAGGGTGGAAGAGAGCGAAACAAGACGAAGGAGGGTGAGAGATAGCGAAACGAGACGAAGGAGGGTGATAGAGTGTGAAATGAGACAAAGGAGGGTGAAAGAGAGCGAAACGAGACGAAGGAGGGTGAAGGAGGGCGAAACGAGACGAAGGAGCGTCAAAGAGAGCGAAACGAGATGAAGGAGGGTGAAAGAGAGCGAAACGAGATGAAGGAGGGTGAAAGAGAGTGAAACGAGACGAAGGAGGGTGAAAGAGAGCGAAACGAGACGAAGGAGGGTGAAAGAGAGTGAAACGAGGCGAAGGAAGGTGAAAGAGTGCGAATCGAGACAAAGGAGGGTGAAAGAGAGCAAAACGAGATGAAGGAGGGTGAAAGAGAGCGAAACGAGCCGAAGGAGGGTGAAAGAGCGCGAAACGAGACGAAGGAGGGTGGAAGAGAGCGAAACGAGACGAAGGAGGGCGAAACGAGACGAAGGAGCGTCAAAGATAGCGAAACGAGATGAAGGAGGGTGAAAGAGTGCGAAATGAGCCGAAGGAGGGTGAAAGAGCGCGAAACGAGACGAAGGAGGGTGGAAGAGAGCGAAACGAGATGAATGAGGGTGAAAGAGAGCAAAACGAGACGAAGGAGGGGGAAAGAGAGGGAAACGAGACGAAGGAGGGTGAAAGAAGGCGAAACGAGACGATAAAGGGTGAAAGAGAGGGAAATGAGAAGAAGGAGGGTGAAAGAGAACGAAACGAGACGAAGGAGTGTGAAAGAGAGCGAAACGAGACGAAGGATTGTGAAAGACAGAGAAACGAGATAAAGAAGGGTGAAAGAGAGCAAAACGAGACGAAGGAGGGTGAAAGAGAGCGAGAGGAGACGAATGAGAGTGGAAGAGAGTGAAACGAGACGACGGAGGGTGAAAAAGAGCGAAACGAGACGAACGAGGGTGAAAGAGAGCGAAACGAGACGAAGGAGGGTCAAAGAGAGCGAAAGGAGCCGAAGGAGGGTGAAAGAGTGCGAAACGAAATGAAGGAGGGTGAAAGAGAGCGAAACGAGACGAAGGAGGGTGAAAGAGTGCGAAACGAGCTGATAGAGGGTGAAAGAGAGCGAAACGAGATGAAGGAGGGTGAAAGAGAGCGAAACGCGACGAAGGAGGGTGAAAGAGAGTGAAACGAGACGAAGGAAGGTGAAAGAGAGCTAAACGAGATGAAGGAGGATGAAAGAGAGCGAAACGAGACAAAGGAGGGTGAAAGAATGCGAAACGAGGCGAAGGAAGGTGAAAGAGAGCGAAAAGAGACGAAGGAGGGTGAAAGAGAACGAAACGAGACGAAGGAGGGGGAAAGTGAGTTAAACGAGACGAAGGAGGTTGAAAGAAGACGAAACGAGACGAAGGAGGGAGGTAGACAGCGAAACGAGACGAAGGAGGGTGAGAGAGAGCGAAACGAGACGAAGGAGGGTGGGAGAGAGCGAAACGAGAGGAAGGAGGGTGAGTGATAGCGAAACGAGATGCAGGAGAGTGAAAGAGAGCGAAACGAGACGAAGGAGGGTGAAAGAGAGCGAAACGAGACAAAGGAGGGTGAAGGAAGGCGAAACGAGACGAAGGAGGGTGAAAGAGAGTGAAACGAGACGAAGGAGGGTGAAAGAGAGCGAAACGAGATGAAGGAGGGTGAAAGAGAGCGAAAAGAGACGAAGGAGGGCGAAAGAGAGTGAAACGAGGTGAAGGAAGGTGAAAGAGTGCGAATCGAGACAAAGGAGGGTGGAAGAGAGCGATACGAGACGAAGGACGGTGAAAGAGAGTGAAACGAGATGAAGGAGGGTGAAAGATAACGAAACGAGACGAAGGAGGGGGAAAGAGAGCGAAACGAGACGAAGGAGGGTGAAACAAGGCGAAACGAGACGAAGATGGGTGGAAGAGAGCGAAACGAGATGAAGGAGGGTGAGAGAGCGAAACGAGACGAAGGAGGGTGGAAGAGAGCGAAACGAGATGAAGGAGGGTGAGAGATAGCGAAACGAGACGAAGGAGGGTGAAAGAGAGCGAAACGAGACGAACGAGGGTGGAAGAGAGCGAAACGAGACGAAGGAGGGTGGAAGAGAGCGATACGAGGCGAAGGAGGGTGAAAGAAAGCGAAAGGAGACGAAGGAGGGTGGAAGAGAGCGAAACGAGACGAAGGAGGGTGAAAAAGAGTGAAACGAGACGAAGGAGGGTGAAAGAGAGCTAAACGAGACGAAGGAGGGTGAAAGAGAGCGAAACGAGATGAAGGAGGGTGAAAGTGAGCGAAACGAGACGAAGGAGGGTGAAAGAGAGCGAAACGAGACGACGGAAGGTGAAAGAGAGCTAAACGAGATGAAGGAGGGTGAAAGAGAACGAAACGAGACAAAGGAGGGTGAAAGAGAGCGAAACGAGGCGAAGTAGAGTGAAAGAGAACGAAACGAGACGAAGGAGGGGGAAAGAGAGCGAAACGAGACGAAGGAGGGTGAAAGAAGGTGAAAATAGACGAAGGAGGGAGGAAGACAGCGAAACGAGACGAAGGAGGGTGAGAGAGAGCGAAACAAGACGAAGGAGGGTGAGAGATAGCGAAACGAGACGAAGGAGGGTGATAGAGTGTGAAATGAGACAAAGGAGGGTGAAAGAGAGCGAAACGAGACGAAGGAGGGTGAAGGAGGGCGAAACGAGACGAAGGAGCGTCAAAGAGAGCGAAACGAGATGAAGGAGGGTGAAAGAGAGCGAAACGAGATGAAGGAGGGTGAAAGAGAGTGAAACGAGACGAAGGAGGGTGAAAGAGAGCGAAACGAGACGAAGGAGGGTGAAAGAGAGCGAAACGAGACGAAGGAGGGTGAAAGAGAGTGAAACGAGGCGAAGGAAGGTGAAAGAGTGCGAATCGAGACAAAGGAGGGTGAAAGAGAGCAAAACGAGATGAAGGAGGGTGAAAGAGAGCGAAACGAGCCGAAGGAGGGTGAAAGAGCGCGAAACGAGACGAAGGAGGGTGGAAGAGAGCGAAACGAGACGAAGGAGGGCGAAACGAGACGAAGGAGCGTCAAAGATAGCGAAACGAGATGAAGGAGGGTGAAAGAGTGCGAAACGAGCCGAAGGAGGGTGAAAGAGCGCGAAACGAGACGAAGGAGGGTGGAAGAGAGCGAAACGAGACGAAGGAGGGGGAAAGAGAGGGAAACGAGACGAAGGAGGGTGAAAGAAGGCGAAACGAGACGATGAAGGGTGAAAGAGAGGGAAATGAGAAGAAGGAGGGTGAAAGAGAACGAAACGAGACGAAGGAGTGTGAAAGAGAGCGAAACGAGACGAAGGATTGTGAAAGACAGAGAAACGAGATAAAGAAGGGTGAAAGAGAGCAAAACGAGACGAAGGAGGGTGAAAGAGAGCGAGAGGAGACGAATGAGGGTGGAAGAGAGTGAAACGAGACGACGGAGGGTGAAAGAGAGCGAAACGAGACGAACGAGGGTGAAAGAGAGCGAAACGAGACGAAGGAGGGTCAAAGAGAGCGAAAGGAGCCGAAGGAGGGTGAAAGAGTGCGAAACGAGATGAAGGAGGGTGAAAGAGAGCGAAACGAGACGAAGGAGGGTGAAAGAGTGCGAAACGAGCTGATAGAGGGTGAAAGAGAGCGAAACGAGATGAAGGAGGGTGAAAGAGAGCGAAACGCGACGAAGGAGGGTGAAAGAGAGTGAAACGAGACGAAGGAAGGTGAAAGAGAGCTAAACGAGATGAAGGAGGATGAAAGAGAGCGAAACGAGACAAAGGAGGGTGAAAGAATGCGAAACGAGGCGAAGGAAGGTGAAAGAGAGTGAAACGAGACGAAGGAGGGTGAAAGAGAACGAAACGAGACGAAGGAGGGGGAAAGTGAGTTAAACGAGACGAAGGAGGTTGAAAGAAGGCGAAACGAGACGAAGGAGGGAGGTAGACAGCGAAACGAGACGAAGGAGGGTGAGAGAGAGCGAAACGAGACGAAGGAGGGTGGGAGAGAGCGAAACGAGAGGAAGGAGGGTGAGAGATAGCGAAACGAGACGCAGGAGAGTGTTAGAGAGCGAAACGAGACGAAGGAGGGTGAAAGAGAGCGAAACGAGACGAAGGAGGGTGAAGGAAGGTGAAACGAGACGAAGGAGGGTGAAAGAGAGTGAAACGAGACGAAGGAGGGTGGAAGAGAGCGAAACGAGATGAAGGAGGGTGAAAGAGAGCGAAACGAGACGAAGGAGGGTGAAAGAGAGTGAAACGAGGTGAAGGAAGGTGAAAGAGTGCGAATCGAGACAAAGGAGGGTGGAAGAGAGCGATACGAGACGAAGGACGGTGAAAGAGAATGAAACGAGATGAAGGAGGGTGAAAGATAACGAAACGAGACGAAGGAGGGGGAAAGAGAGCGAAACGAGACGAAGGAGGGTGAAACAAGGCGAAACGAGACGAAGGTGGGTGGAAGAGAGCGAAACGAGACGAAGGAGGGTGAGAGAGAGCGAAACGAGACGAAGGAGGGTGGAAGAGAGCGAAACGAGATGAAGGAGGGTGAGAGATAGCGAAACGAGACGAAGGAGGGTGAAAGAGAGCGAAACGAGACGAACGAGGGTGGAAGAGAGCGAAACGAGACGAAGGAGGGTGGAAGAGAGCGATACGAGGCGAAGGAGGGTGAAAGAGAGCGAAAGGAGACGAAGGAGGGTGAAAGAGAACGAAACGAGACGAAGGAGGGTGAAAAAGAGTGAAACGAGACGAAGGAGGGTGAAAGAGAGCTAAACGAGACGAAGGAGGGTGAAAGAGAGCGGAACGAGATGAAGGAGGGTGAAAGTGAGCGAAACGAGACGAAGGAGGGTGAAAGAGAGCGAAACGAGACGACGGAAGGTGAAAGAGAGCTAAACGAGATGAAGGAGGGTGAAAGAGAACAAAACGAGACAAAGGAGGGTGAAAGAGAGCGAAACGAGGCGAAGTAGAGTGAAAGAGAACAAAACGAGACGAAGGAGGGGGAAAGAGAGCGAAACGAGACGAAGGAGGGTGAAAGAAGGTGAAAATAGACGAATGAGGGAGGAAGACAGCGAAACGAGACGAAGGAGGGTGAGAGAGAGCGAAACGATACGAAGGAGGGTGGAAGAGAGCGAAACAAGACGAAGGAGGGTGAGAGATAGCGAAACGAGACGAAGGAGGGTGATAGAGTGTGAAATGAGACAAAGGAGGGTGAAAGAGAGCGAAACGAGACGAAGGAGGGTGAAGGAGGGCGAAACGAGACGAAGGAGCGTCAAAGAGAGCGAAACGAGATGAAGGAGGGTGAAAGAGAGCGAAACGAGCCGAAGGAGGGTGAAACAGCTCGAAACGAGACGAAGGAGGGTGGAAGAGAGCGAAACGAGACGAAGGAGGGTGAAGGAGGGCGAAACGAGACGAAGGAGCGTCAAAGAGAGCGAAACGAGATGAAGGAGGGTGAAAGAGTGCGAAACGAGCTGAAGGAGGGTGAAAGAGCACGAAACGAGACGAAGGATGGTGGAAGAGAGCGAAACGAGACGAAGGAGGGTGAAAGAGAGCGAAACGAGACGAAGGAGGGTGAAAAAGAGTGAAATGAGACGAAGGAGGGTGAAAGAGAGCTAAACGAGACGAAGGAGGGTGAAAGAGAGCAAAACGAGACGAAGGAGGGTGAAAGAGAGCGAAACGAGACGAAGGAAGGTGAAAGAGAGCTAAACGAGATGAAGGAGGATGAAAGAGAGCGAAACGAGACGAAGGAAGGTGAGAGAGAGCTAAACGAGATGAAGGAGGGTGAAAGAGAGCGAAAGGAGACGAAGGAGGGTGAAAGAGAGCGAAACGAGATGAAGGAGGGTAAAAAAGAGTGAAACGAGACGAAGGAGGGTGAAAGAGAGCGAAACGAGACAAAGGTGGGTGAAAGAGAGTGAAACGAGGCGAAGGAAGGTGAAAGAGTGCGAATCGAGACAAAGGTAGGTGAAAGAGAGCGAAACGAGAAGACGGAATGTGAAAGAGAGCGAACCAAAACGAAGGAGGGTGAAAGAGAGCGAAAGGAGACGAAGGAGGGTGAAAGAGAGCGAAACGAGACGAAGGAGGGTGAAAAAGAGTGAAACGAGACGAAGGAGGGTGAAAGAGAGCTAAACGAGACGAAGGAGGGTGAAAGAGAGCGAAACGAGATGAAGGAGGGTGAAAGAGAGCAAAACGAGACGAAGGAGGGTGAAAGAGAGCGAAACGAGATGAAGGAGGGTGAAAGAGAGCAAATCGAGACGAAGGAGGGTGAAAGAGAGCGAAACGAGACGAAGGAAGGTGGGAGAGAGCTAAACGAGATGAAGGAGGGTGAAAGAGAGCGAAAGGAGACGAAGGAGGGTGAAAGAGAGCGAAACGAGATGAAGGAGGGTAAAAAAGAGTGAAACGAGACGAAGGAGGGCGAAAGAGAGCGAAACGAGACAAAGGTGGGTGAAAGAGAGTGAAACGAGGCGAAGGAAGGTGAAATAGTGCGAATCGAGACAAAGGTAGGTGAAAGAGAGCGAAACGAGAAGACGGAATGTGAAAGAGAGCGAACCAAAACGAAGGAGGGTGAAAGAGAGCGAAAGGAGACGAAGGAGGGTGAAAGAGAGCGAAACGAGACGAAGGAGGGTGAAAAAGAGTGAAACGAGACGAAGGAGGGTGAAAGAGAGCTAAACGAGACGAAGGAGGGTGAAAGAGAGCGAAACGAGATGAAGGAGGGTGAAAGAGAGCAAAACGAGACGAAGGAGGGTGAAAGAGAGCGAAACGAGACGAAGGAAGGTGAAAGAGAGCTAAACGAGATGAAGGAGGATGAAAGAGAGCGAAACGAGACAAAGGAGGGTGAAAGAGTGCGAAACGAGACGAAGGAGGGTGAGAGAGAGCGAAACGAGATGAAGGAGGGTGAGAGATAGCGAAACGAGACGAAGGAGGGTGAAAGAGAGCGAAACGAGACGAACGAGGGTGGAAGAGAGCGAAACGAGACGAAGGAGGGTGGAAGAGAGCGATACGAGGCGAAGGAGGGTGAAAGAGAGCGAAAGGAGACGAAGGAGGGTGAAAGAGAGCGAAACGAGACGAAGGAGGGTGAAAAAGAGTGAAACGAGACGAAGGAGGGTGAAAGAGAGCTAAACGAGACGAAGGAGGGTGAAAGAGAGCGAAACGAGATGAAGGAGGGTGAAAGTGAGCGAAACGAGACGAAGGAGGGTGAAAGAGAGCGAAACGAGACAAAGTAAGGTGAAAGAGAGCTAAACGAGATGAAGGAGGGTGAAAGAGAACGAAACGAGACAAAGGAGGGTGAAAGAGAGCGAAACGAGGCGAAGTAGAGTGAAAGAGAACGAAACGAGACGAAGGAGGGGGAAAGAGAGCGAAACGAGACGAAGGAGGGTGAAAGAAGGTGAAAATAGACGAAGGAGGGAGGAAGACAGCGAAACGAGACGAAGGAGGGTGAGAGAGAGCGAAACGAGACGAAGGAGGGTGGAAGAGAGCGAAACAAGACGAAGGAGGGTGAGAGATAGCGAAACGAGACGAAGGAGGGTGACAGAGAGTGAAATGAGACAAAGGAGGGTGAAAGAGAGCGAAACGAGACGAAGGAGGGTGAAGGAGGGCGAAACGAGACGAAGGAGCGTCAAAGTGAGCGTAACGAGATGAAGGAGGGTGAAAGAGAGCGAAACGAGCCGAAGGAGGGTGAAACAGCGCGAAACGAGATGAAGGAGGGTGGAAGAGAGCGAAACGAGACGAAGGATGGTGAAGGAGGGCGAAACGAGACGAAGGAGCGTCAAAGAGAGCGAAACGAGATGAAGGAGGGTGAAAGAGTGCGAAACGAGCCGAAGGAGGGTGAAAGAGCGCGAAACGAGACGAAGGAGGGTGGAAGAGAGCGAAACGAGACGAAGGAGGGTGAAAGAGAGCGAAACGAGACGAAGGAGGGTGAAAAAGAGTGAAACGAGACGAAGGAGTGTGAAAGAGAGCTAAACGAGACGAAGGAGGGTGAAAGAGAGCAAAACGAGACGAAGGAGGGTGAAAGAGAGCGAAACGAGACGAAGGAGGGTGAAAGAGAGCAAAACGAGACGAAGGAGGGTGAAAGAGAGCGAAACGAGACGAAGGAAGGTGAAAGAGAGCTAAACGAGATTAAGGAGGGTGAAAGAGAGCGAAACGAGACAAAGGAGGGTGAAAGAGTGCGAAACGAGGCGAAGGAAGGTGAAAGAGAGCGAAACGAGACGAAGGAGGGTCAAAGAGAGCGAAACGAGCCGAAGGAGGGTGAAAGAGTGCGAAACGAGATGAAGGAGGGTGAAAGAGAGCGAAACGAGACGAAGGAGGGTGAAAGAGTGCGAAACGAGACGATAGAGGGTGAAAGAGAGCGAAACGAGATGAAGGAGGGTGAAAGAGAGCGAAACGAGACGAAGGAGGGTGAAAGAGAGCGAAACGAGACGAAGGAAGGTGAAAGAGAGCTAAACGAGATGAAGGAGGATGAAAGAGAGCGAAACGAGACAAAGGAGGGTGAAAGAATGCGAAACGAGGCGAAGGAAGGTGAAAGAGAGCGAAACGAGACGAAGGAGGGTGAAAGAGAACGAAACGAGACGAAGGAGGGGGAAAGTGAGCGAAACGAGACGAAGGAGGGTGAAAGAAGGCGAAACGAGACGAAGGAGGGAGGTAGACAGCGAAACGAGACGAAGGAGGGTGAGAGAGAGCGAAACGAGACGAAGGAGGGTGAAAGATAGCGAAACGAGAGGAAGGAGGGTGAGAGATAGCGAAACGAGACGCAGGAGGGTGAAAGAGAGCGAAACGAGATGAAGGAGGGTGAAAGAGAGCGAAACGAGACGAAGGAGGGTGAAGGAAGGCGAAACGAGACGAAGGAGGGTGGAAGAGAGCGAAACGAGACGAAGTAGGGTGAAAGAAGGCGAAACGAGACGATGGAGGGTGAAAGAGAACGAAACGAGACGAAGGAGTGTGAAAGAGAGCGAAACGAGACGAAGGATTGTGAAAGACAGAGAAACGAGATAAAGAAGGGTGAAAGAGAGCAAAACGAGACGAAGGAGGGTGAAAGAGAGCGAAATGAGACGAATGAGGGTGGAAGAGAGTGAAACGAGACGACGGAGGGTGAAAGAGAGCGAAACGAGACGAACGAGGGTGAAAGAGAGCGAAACGAGACGAAGGAGGGTCAAAGAGAGCGAAACGAGCCGAAGGAGGGTGAAAGAGTGCGAAACGAGATGAAGGAGGGTGAATGATGGCGAAACGAGACGAAGGAGGGTGAAAGAGAGCGAAACGAGACGAAGGAGGGTGAAAGAGAGCGAAACGAGATGAAGGAGGGTGAAAGAGAGCAAAACGAGACGAAGGAGGGTGAAAGAGAGCGAAACGAGACGAAGGAAGGTGAGAGAGAGCTAAACGAGATGAAGGAGGGTGAAAGAGAGCGAAAGGAGACGAAGGAGGGTGAAAGAGAGCGAAACGAGATGAAGGAGGGTAAAAAAGAGTGAAACGAGACGAAGGAGGGTGAAAGAGAGCGAAACGAGACAAAGGTGGGTGAAAGAGAGTGAAACGAGGCGAAGGAAGGTGAAAGAGTGCGAATTCGAGACAAAGGTAGGTGAAAGAGAGCGAAACGAGAAGACGGAATGTGAAAGAGAGCGAACCAAAACGAAGGAGGGTGAAAGAGAGCGAAAGGAGACGAAGGAGGGTGAAAGAGAGCGAAACGAGACGAAGGAGGGTGAAAAAGAGTGAAACGAGACGAAGGAGGGTGAAAGAGAGCTAAACGAGACGAAGGAGGGTGAAAGAGAGCGAAACGAGATGAAGGAGGGTGAAAGAGAGCAAAACGAGACGAAGGAGGGTGAAAGAGAGCGAAACGAGATGAAGGAGGGTGAAAGAGAGCAAATCGAGACGAAGGAGGGTGAAAGAGAGCGAAACGAGACGAAGGAAGGTGGGAGAGAGCTAAACGAGATGAAGGAGGGTGAAAGAGAGCGAAAGGAGACGAAGGAGGGTGAAAGAGAGCGAAACGAGATGAAGGAGGGTAAAAAAGAGTGAAACGAGACGAAGGAGGGTGAAAGAGAGCGAAACGAGACAAAGGTGGGTGAAAGAGAGTGAAACGAGGCGAAGGAAGGTGAAATAGTGCGAATCGAGACAAAGGTAGGTGAAAGAGAGCGAAACGAGAAGACGGAATGTGAAAGAGAGCGAACCAAAACGAAGGAGGGTGAAAGAGAGCGAAAGGAGACGAAGGAGGGTGAAAGAGAGCGAAACGAGACGAAGGAGGGTGAAAAAGAGTGAAACGAGACGAAGGAGGGTGAAAGAGAGCTAAACGAGACGAAGGAGGGTGAAAGAGAGCGAAACGAGATGAAGGAGGGTGAAAGAGAGCAAAACGAGACGAAGGAGGGTGAAAGAGAGCGAAACGAGACGAAGGAAGGTGAAAGAGAGCTAAACGAGATGAAGGAGGATGAAAGAGAGCGAAACGAGACAAAGGAGGGAGAAAGAATGCGAAACGAGGCGAAGGAAGGTGAAAGAGAGCGAAACGAGACGAAGGAGGGTGAAAGAGAACGAAACGAGACGAAGGAGGGTGAAAGTGAGCGAAACAAGACGAAGGAGGGTGAAAGAAGGCGAAACGAGACGAAGGAGGGAGGTAGACAGCGAAACGAGATGAAGGAGGGTGAGAGAGAGCGAAACGAGACGAAGGAGGGTGAAAGAGAGCGAAACGAGAGGAAGGAGGGTGAGAGATAGCGAAACGAGATGCAGGAGGGTGAAAGAGAGCGAAACGAGACGAAGGAGGGTGAAAGAGAGCGAAACGAGACGAAGGAGGGTGAAGGAAGGCGAAACGAGACGAAGGAGGGTGGAAGAGAGCGAAACGAGACGAAGGAGGGGGAAAGAGAGCGAAACGAGACGAAGGAGGGTGAAGGAGAGCGAAACGAGGCGAAGGAGAGCGAAACGAGGCGAAGGAGGGTGAAAGAGAGCGAAACGAGACAAAGTAAGGTGAAAGAGAGCTAAACGAGATGAAGGAGGGTGAAAGAGAACGAAACGAGACAAAGGAGGGTGAAAGAGAGCGAAACGAGGCGAAGTAGAGTGAAAGAGAACGAAACGAGACGAAGGAGGGGGAAAGAGAGCGAAACGAGACGAAGGAGGGTGAAAGAAGGTGAAAATAGACGAAGGAGGGAGGAAGACAGCGAAACGAGACGAAGGAGGGTGAGAGAGAGCGAAACGAGACGAAGGAGGGTGGAAGAGAGCGAAACAAGACGAAGGAGGGTGAGAGATAGCGAAACGAGACGAAGGAGGGTGATAGAGAGTGAAATGAGACAAAGGAGGGTGAAAGAGAGCGAAACGAGACGAAGGAGGGTGAAGGAGGGCGAAACGAGACGAAGGAGCGTCAAAGTGAGCGAAACGAGATGAAGGAGGGTGAAAGAGTGCGAAACGAGCCGAAGGAGGGTGAAAGAGCGCGAAACGAGACGAAGGAGGGTGGAAGAGAGCGAAACGAGACGAAGGAGGGTGAAAGAGAGCGAAACGAGACGAAGGAGGGTGAAAAAGAGTGAAACGAGACGAAGGAGTGTGAAAGAGAGCTAAACGAGACGAAGGAGGGTGAAAGAGAGCAAAACGAGACGAAGGAGGGTGAAAGAGAGCGAAACGAGACGAAGAAAGGTGAAAGAGAGCTAAACGAGATTAAGGAGGGTGAAAGAGAGCGAAACGAGACAAAGGAGGGTGAAAGAGTGCGAAACGAGGCGAAGGAAGGTGAAAGAGAGCGAAACGAGACGAAGGAGGGTCAAAGAGAGCGAAACGAGCCGAAGGAGGGTGAAAGAGTGCGAAACGAGATGAAGGAGGGTGAAAGAGAGCGAAACGAGACGAAGGAGGGTGAAAGAGTGCGAAACGAGACGATAGAGGGTGAAAGAGAGCGAAACGAGATGAAGGAGGGTGAAAGAGAGCGAAACGAGACGAAGGAGGGTGAAAGAGAGCGAAACGAGACGAAGGAAGGTGAAAGAGAGCTAAACGAGATGAAGGAGGATGAAAGAGAGCGAAACGAGACAAAGGAGGGTGAAAGAATGCGAAACGAGGCGAAGGAAGGTGAAAGAGAGCGAAACGAGACGAAGGAGGGTGAAAGAGAACGAAACGAGACGAAGGAGGGGGAAAGTGAGCGAAACGAGACGAAGGAGGGTGAAAGAAGGCGAAACGAGACGAAGGAGGGAGGTAGACAGCGAAACGAGACGAAGGAGGGTGAGAGAGAGCGAAACGAGACGAAGGAGGGTGAAAGATAGCGAAACGAGAGGAAGGAGGGTGAGAGATAGCGAAACGAGACGCAGGAGGGTGAAAGAGAGCGAAACGAGATGAAGGAGGGTGAAAGAGAGCGAAACAAGACGAAGGAGGGTGAAGGAAGGCGAAACGAGACGAAGGAGGGTGGAAGAGAGCGAAACGAGACGAAGTAGGGTGAAAGAAGGCGAAACGAGACGATGGAGGGTGAAAGAGAACGAAACGAGACGAAGGAGTGTGAAAGAGAGCGAAACGAGACGAAGGATTGTGAAAGACAGAGAAACGAGATAAAGAAGGGTGAAAGAGAGCAAAACGAGGCGAAGGAGGGTGAAAGAGAGCGAAATGAGACGAATGAGGGTGGAAGAGAGTGAAACGAGACGACGGAGGGTGAAAGAGAGCGAAACGAGACGAACGAGGGTGAAAGAGAGCGAAACGAGACGAAGGAGGGTCAAAGAGAGCGAAACGAGCCGAAGGAGGGTGAAAGAGTGCGAAACGAGATGAAGGAGGGTGAAAGATGGCGAAACGAGACGAAGGAGGGTGAAAGAGAGCGAAACGAGACGAAGGAGGGTGAAAGAGAGCGAAACGAGATGAAGGAGGGTGAAAGAGAGCAAAACGAGACGAAGGAGGGTGAAAGAGAGCGAAACGAGACGAAGGAAGGTGAGAGAGAGCTAAACGAGATGAAGGAGGGTGAAAGAGAGCGAAAGGAGACGAAGGAGGGTGAAAGAGAGCGAAACGAGATGAAGGAGGGTAAAAAAGAGTGAAACGAGACGAAGGAGGGTGAAAGAGAGCGAAACGAGACAAAGGTGGGTGAAAGAGAGTGAAACGAGGCGAAGGAAGGTGAAAGAGTGCGAATCGAGACAAAGGTAGGTGAAAGAGAGCGAAACGAGAAGACGGAATGTGAAAGAGAGCGAACCAAAACGAAGGAGGGTGAAAGAGAGCGAAAGGAGACGAAGGAGGGTGAAAGAGAGCGAAACGAGACGAAGGAGGGTGAAAAAGAGTGAAACGAGACGAAGGAGGGTGAAAGAGAGCTAAACGAGACGAAGGAGGGTGAAAGAGAGCGAAACGAGATGAAGGAGGGTGAAAGAGAGCAAAACGAGACGAAGGAGGGTGAAAGAGAGCGAAACGAGATGAAGGAGGGTGAAAGAGAGCAAAACGAGACGAAGGAGGGTGAAAGAGAGCGAAACGAGACGAAGGAAGGTGAGAGAGAGCTAAACGAGATGAAGGAGGGTGAAAGAGAGCGAAAGGAGACGAAGGAGGGTGAAAGAGAGCGAAACGAGATGAAGGAGGGTAAAAAAGAGTGAAACGAGACGAAGGAGGGTGAAAGAGAGCGAAACGAGACAAAGGTGGGTGAAAGAGAGTGAAACGAGGCGAAGGAAGGTGAAAGAGTGCGAATCGAGACAAAGGTAGGTGAAAGAGAGCGAAACGAGAAGACGGAATGTGAAAGAGAGCGAACCAAAACGAAGGAGGGTGAAAGAGAGCGAAAGGAGACGAAGGAGGGTGAAAGAGAGCGAAACGAGACGAAGGAGGGTGAAAAAGAGTGAAACGAGACGAAGGAGGGTGAAAGAGAGCTAAACGAGACGAAGGAGGGTGAAAGAGAGCGAAACGAGATGAAGGAGGGTGAAAGAGAGCAAAACGAGACGAAGGAGGGTGAAAGAGAGCGAAACGAGACGAAGGAAGGTGAAAGAGAGCTAAACGAGATGAAGGAGGATGAAAGAGAGCGAAACGAGACAAAGGAGGGAGAAAGAATGCGAAACGAGGCGAAGGAAGGTGAAAGAGAGCGAAACGAGACGAAGGAGGGTGAAAGAGAACGAAACGAGACGAAGGAGGGTGAAAGTGAGCGAAACAAGACGAAGGAGGGTGAAAGAAGGCGAAACGAGACGAAGGAGGGAGGTAGACAGCGAAACGAGACGAAGGAGGGTGAGAGAGAGCGAAACGAGACGAAGGAGGGTGAAAGAGAGCGAAACGAGAGGAAGGAGGGTGAGAGATAGCGAAACGAGATGCAGGAGGGTGAAAGAGAGCGAAACGAGACGAAGGTGGGTGAAAGAGAGCGAAACGAGACGAAGGAGGGTGAAGGAAGGCGAAACGAGACGAAGGAGGGTGGAAGAGAGCGAAACGAGAAGAAGTAGGGTGAAAGAAGGCGAAACGAGACGATGGAGGGTGAAAGAGAACGAAACGAGACGAAGGAGTGTGAAAGAGAGCGAAACGAGACGAAGGATTGTGAAAGACAGAGAAACGAGATAAAGAAGGGTGAAAGAGAGCAAAACGAGATGAAGGAGGGTGAAAGAGAGCGAAATGAGACGAATGAGGGTGGAAGAGAGTGAAACGAGACGACGGAGGGTGAAAGAGAGCGAAACGAGACGAACGAGGGTGAAAGAGAGCGAAACGAGACGAAGGAGGGTCAAAGAGAGCGAAACGAGCCGAAGGAGGGTGAAAGAGTGCGAAACGAGATGAAGGAGGGTGAAAGAGAGCGAAACGAGACGACGGAGGGTGAAAGAGAGCGAAACGAGACGAAGGAGGGTGAAAGAGAGCGAAACGAGATGAAGGAGGGTGAAAGAGAGCAAAACGAGACGAAGGAGGGTGAAAGAGAGCGAAACGAGACGAAGGAAGGTGAAAGAGAGCTAAACGAGATGAAGGAGGGTGAAAGAGAGCGAAAGGAGACGAAGGAGGGTGAAAGAGAGCGAAACGAGACGAAGGAGGGTGAAAAAGAGTGAAACGAGACGAAGGAGGGTGAAAGAGAGCGAAACGAGACGAAGGAGGGTGAAAGAGAATGAAACGAGGCGAAGGAAGGTGAAAGAGTGCGAATCGAGACAAAGGTAGGTGAAAGAGAGCGAAACGAGACGACGGAATGTGAAAGAGAGCGAACCGAAACGAAGGAGGGTGAAAGAGAGCGATACGAGGCGAAGGAGGGTGAAAGAGAGCGAAAGGAGATGAAGGAGGGTGAAAGAGAGCGAAACGAGACGAAGGAGGGTGAAAAAGAGTGAAACGAGACGAAGGAGGGTGAAAGAGAGCTAAACGAGACGAAGGAGGGTGAAAGAGAGCGAAACGAGATGAAGGAGGGTGAAAGAGAGCAAAACGAGACGAAGGAGGGTGAAAGAGAGCGAAACGAGACGAAGGAAGGTGAAAGAGAGCTAAACGAGATGAAGGAGGATGAAAGAGAGCGAAACGAGACAAAGGAGGGAGAAAGAATGCGAAACGAGGCGAAGGAAGGTGAAAGAGAGCAAAACGAGACGAAGGAGGGTGAAAGAGAACGAAACGAGACGAAGGAGGGTGAAAGTGAGCGAAACAAGACGAAGGAGGGTGAAAGAAGGCGAAACGAGACGAAGGAGGGAGGTAGACAGCGAAACGAGACGAAGGAGGGTGAGAGAGAGCGAAACGAGACGAAGGAGGGTGAAAGAGAGCGAAACGAGAGGAAGGAGGGTGAGAGATAGCGAAACGAGACGCAGGAGGGTGAAAGAGAGCGAAACGAGACGAAGGAGGGTGAAAGAGAACGAAACGAGACGAAGGAGGGTGAAGGAAGGCGAAACGAGACGAAGGAGGGTGGAAGAGAGCGAAACGAGAAGAAGTAGGGTGAAAGAAGGCGAAACGAGACGATGGAGGGTGAAAGAGAACGAAACGAGACGAAGGAGTGTGAAAGAGAGCGAAACGAGACGAAGGATTGTGAAAGACAGAGAAACGAGATAAAGAAGGGTGAAAGAGAGCAAAACGAGATGAAGGAGGGTGAAAGAGAGCGAAATGAGACGAATGAGGGTGGAAGAGAGTGAAACGAGACGACGGAGGGTGAAAGAGAGCGAAACGAGACGAACGAGGGTGAAAGAGAGCGAAACGAGACGAAGGAGGGTCAAAGAGAGCGAAACGAGCCGAAGGAGGGTGAAAGAGTGCGAAACGAGATGAAGGAGGGTGAAAGAGAGCGAAACGAGACGACGGAGGGTGAAAGAGAGCGAAACGAGACGAAGGAGGGTGAAAGAGAGCGAAACGAGATGAAGGAGGGTGAAAGAGAGCAAAACGAGACGAAGGAGGGTGAAAGAGAGCGAAACGAGACGAAGGAAGGTGAAAGAGAGCTAAACGAGATGAAGGAGGGTGAAAGAGAGCGAAAGGAGACGAAGGAGGGTGAAAGAGAGCGAAACGAGACGAAGGAGGGTGAAAAAGAGTGAAACGAGACGAAGGAGGGTGAAAGAGAGCGAAACGAGACGAAGGAGGGTGAAAGAGAATGAAACGAGGCGAAGGAAGGTGAAAGAGTGCGAATCGAGACAAAGGTAGGTGAAAGAGAGCGAAACGAGACGACGGAATGTGAAAGAGAGCGAACCGAAACGAAGGAGGGTGAAAGAGAGCGATACGAGGCGGAGGAGGGTGAAAGAGAGCGAAAGGAGACGAAGGAGGGTGAAAGAGAGCGAAACGAGACAAAGGAGGGTGAAAGAGTGCGAAACGAGGCGAAGGAAGGTGAAAGAGAGCGAAACGAGACGAAGGAGGGTGAAAGAGAACGAAACGAGATAAAGGAGGGGGAAAGAGAGCGAAACGAGACGAAGGAGGGTGAAAGAAGGCAAAACGAGACGACGGAGGGAGGAAGACAGCGAAACGAGACGAAGGAGGGTGAAAGAGAGCGAAACGAGACGAAGGAAGGTGAAGGAGAGCTAAACGAGATGAAGGAGGGTGAAAGAGAACGAAACGAGGCAAAGGAGGGTGAAAGAGAGCGAAACGAGGCGAAGGAAGGTGAAAGAGAGCGAAACGAGACGAAGTAGGGTGAAAGAGAATGAAACGAGACGAAGGAGGGGGAAAGAGAGCGAAACGAGACGAAGGAGGGTGAAAGAAGGTGAAACGAGACGAAGGAGGGAGGAAGACTGCGAAACGAGACGAAGGAGGGTGAGAGAGAGCGAAACGAGATGAAGGAGGGTGGAAGAGAGCGAAACAAGACGAAGGAGGGTGAGAGATAGCGAAACGAGACGAAGGAGGGTGATAGAGAGTGAAACGAGAAAAACGAGAAAAACGAGGGTGAAAGAGAGCGAAACGAGACGAAGGAGGGTGAAGGAGAACGAAACGAGACGAAGGAGGGGGAAAGAGAGCGAAACGAGATGAAGGAGGGTGAAAGAGAGCAAAACGAGACGAAGGAGGGTGAAAGAGAGCGAAACGAGACGAAGGAAGGTGAGAGAGAGCTAAACGAGATGAAGGAGGGTGAAAGAGAGCGAAAGGAGACGAAGGAGGGTGAAAGAGAGCGAAACGAGATGAAGGAGGGTAAAAAAGAGTGAAACGAGACGAAGGAGGGTGAAAGAGAGCGAAACGAGACAAAGGTGGGTGAAAGAGAGTGAAACGAGGCGAAGGAAGGTGAAAGAGTGCGAATCGAGACAAAGGTAGGTGAAAGAGAGCGAAACGAGAAGACGGAATGTGAAAGAGAGCGAACCAAAACGAAGGAGGGTGAAAGAGAGCGAAAGGAGACGAAGGAGGGTGAAAGAGAGCGAAACGAGACGAAGGAGGGTGAAAAAGAGTGAAACGAGACGAAGGAGGGTGAAAGAGAGCTAAACGAGACGAAGGAGGGTGAAAGAGAGCGAAACGAGATGAAGGAGGGTGAAAGAGAGCAAAACGAGACGAAGGAGGGTGAAAGAGAGCGAAACGAGACGAAGGAAGGTGAAAGAGAGCTAAACGAGATGAAGGAGGATGAAAGAGAGCGAAACGAGACAAAGGAGGGAGAAAGAATGCGAAACGAGGCGAAGGAAGGTGAAAGAGAGCGAAACGAGACGAAGGAGGGTGAAAGAGAACGAAACGAGACGAAGGAGGGTGAAAGTGAGCGAAACAAGACGAAGGAGGGTGAAAGAAGGCGAAACGAGACGAAGGAGGGAGGTAGACAGCGAAACGAGACGAAGGAGGGTGAGAGAGAGCGAAACGAGACGAAGGAGGGTGAAAGAGAGCGAAACGAGAGGAAGGAGGGTGAGAGATAGCGAAACGAGATGCAGGAGGGTGAAAGAGAGCGAAACGAGACGAAGGTGGGTGAAAGAGAGCGAAACGAGACGAAGGAGGGTGAAGGAAGGCGAAACGAGACGAAGGAGGGTGGAAGAGAGCGAAACGAGAAGAAGTAGGGTGAAAGAAGGCGAAACGAGACGATGGAGGGTGAAAGAGAACGAAACGAGACGAAGGAGTGTGAAAGAGAGCGAAACGAGACGAAGGATTGTGAAAGACAGAGAAACGAGATAAAGAAGGGTGAAAGAGAGCAAAACGAGATGAAGGAGGGTGAAAGAGAGCGAAATGAGACGAATGAGGGTGGAAGAGAGTGAAACGAGACGACGGAGGGTGAAAGAGAGCGAAACGAGACGAACGAGGGTGAAAGAGAGCGAAACGAGACGAAGGAGGGTCAAAGAGAGCGAAACGAGCCGAAGGAGGGTGAAAGAGTGCGAAACGAGATGAAGGAGGGTGAAAGAGAGCGAAACGAGACGACGGAGGGTGAAAGAGAGCGAAACGAGACGAAGGAGGGTGAAAGAGAGCGAAACGAGATGAAGGAGGGTGAAAGAGAGCAAAACGAGACGAAGGAGGGTGAAAGAGAGCGAAACGAGACGAAGGAAGGTGAAAGAGAGCTAAACGAGATGAAGGAGGGTGAAAGAGAGCGAAAGGAGACGAAGGAGGGTGAAAGAGAGCGAAACGAGACGAAGGAGGGTGAAAAAGAGTGAAACGAGACGAAGGAGGGTGAAAGAGAGCGAAACGAGACGAAGGAGGGTGAAAGAGAATGAAACGAGGCGAAGGAAGGTGAAAGAGTGCGAATCGAGACAAAGGTAGGTGAAAGAGAGCGAAACGAGACGACGGAATGTGAAAGAGAGCGAACCGAAACGAAGGAGGGTGAAAGAGAGCGATACGAGGCGAAGGAGGGTGAAAGAGAGCGAAAGGAGATGAAGGAGGGTGAAAGAGAGCGAAACGAGACGAAGGAGGGTGAAAAAGAGTGAAACGAGACGAAGGAGGGTGAAAGAGAGCTAAACGAGACGAAGGAGGGTGAAAGAGAGCGAAACGAGATGAAGGAGGGTGAAAGAGAGCAAAACGAGACGAAGGAGGGTGAAAGAGAGCGAAACGAGACGAAGGAAGGTGAAAGAGAGCTAAACGAGATGAAGGAGGATGAAAGAGAGCGAAACGAGACAAAGGAGGGAGAAAGAATGCGAAACGAGGCGAAGGAAGGTGAAAGAGAGCAAAACGAGACGAAGGAGGGTGAAAGAGAACGAAACGAGACGAAGGAGGGTGAAAGTGAGCGAAACAAGACGAAGGAGGGTGAAAGAAGGCGAAACGAGACGAAGGAGGGAGGTAGACAGCGAAACGAGACGAAGGAGGGTGAGAGAGAGCGAAACGAGACGAAGGAGGGTGAAAGAGAGCGAAACGAGAGGAAGGAGGGTGAGAGATAGCGAAACGAGACGCAGGAGGGTGAAAGAGAGCGAAACGAGACGAAGGAGGGTGAAAGAGAACGAAACGAGACGAAGGAGGGTGAAGGAAGGCGAAACGAGACGAAGGAGGGTGGAAGAGAGCGAAACGAGAAGAAGTAGGGTGAAAGAAGGCGAAACGAGACGATGGAGGGTGAAAGAGAACGAAACGAGACGAAGGAGTGTGAAAGAGAGCGAAACGAGACGAAGGATTGTGAAAGACAGAGAAACGAGATAAAGAAGGGTGAAAGAGAGCAAAACGAGATGAAGGAGGGTGAAAGAGAGCGAAATGAGACGAATGAGGGTGGAAGAGAGTGAAACGAGACGACGGAGGGTGAAAGAGAGCGAAACGAGACGAACGAGGGTGAAAGAGAGCGAAACGAGACGAAGGAGGGTCAAAGAGAGCGAAACGAGCCGAAGGAGGGTGAAAGAGTGCGAAACGAGATGAAGGAGGGTGAAAGAGAGCGAAACGAGACGACGGAGGGTGAAAGAGAGCGAAACGAGACGAAGGAGGGTGAAAGAGAGCGAAACGAGATGAAGGAGGGTGAAAGAGAGCAAAACGAGACGAAGGAGGGTGAAAGAGAGCGAAACGAGACGAAGGAAGGTGAAAGAGAGCTAAACGAGATGAAGGAGGGTGAAAGAGAGCGAAAGGAGACGAAGGAGGGTGAAAGAGAGCGAAACGAGACGAAGGAGGGTGAAAAAGAGTGAAACGAGACGAAGGAGGGTGAAAGAGAGCGAAACGAGACGAAGGAGGGTGAAAGAGAATGAAACGAGGCGAAGGAAGGTGAAAGAGTGCGAATCGAGACAAAGGTAGGTGAAAGAGAGCGAAACGAGACGACGGAATGTGAAAGAGAGCGAACCGAAACGAAGGAGGGTGAAAGAGAGCGATACGAGGCGGAGGAGGGTGAAAGAGAGCGAAAGGAGACGAAGGAGGGTGAAAGAGAGCGAAACGAGACAAAGGAGGGTGAAAGAGTGCGAAACGAGGCGAAGGAAGGTGAAAGAGAGCGAAACGAGACGAAGGAGGGTGAAAGAGAACGAAACGAGATAAAGGAGGGGGAAAGAGAGCGAAACGAGACGAAGGAGGGTGAAAGAAGGCAAAACGAGACGACGGAGGGAGGAAGACAGCGAAACGAGACGAAGGAGGGTGAAAGAGAGCGAAACGAGACGAAGGAAGGTGAAGGAGAGCTAAACGAGATGAAGGAGGGTGAAAGAGAACGAAACGAGGCAAAGGAGGGTGAAAGAGAGCGAAACGAGGCGAAGGAAGGTGAAAGAGAGCGAAACGAGACGAAGTAGGGTGAAAGAGAATGAAACGAGACGAAGGAGGGGGAAAGAGAGCGAAACGAGACGAAGGAGGGTGAAAGAAGGTGAAACGAGACGAAGGAGGGAGGAAGACTGCGAAACGAGACGAAGGAGGGTGAGAGAGAGCGAAACGAGATGAAGGAGGGTGGAAGAGAGCGAAACAAGACGAAGGAGGGTGAGAGATAGCGAAACGAGACGAAGGAGGGTGATAGAGAGTGAAACGAGAAAAACGAGAAAAACGAGGGTGAAAGAGAGCGAAACGAGACGAAGGAGGGTGAAGGAGAACGAAACGAGACGAAGGAGGGGGAAAGAGAGCGAAACGAGACGAAGGAGGGTGAAAGAAGGTGAAACGAGACGAAGGAGGGAGGAAGACAGCGAAACGAGACGAAGGAGGGTGAGAGAGAGCGAAACGAGACGAAGGAGGGTGAAAGAAGGTGAAACGAGACGAAGGAGGGAGGAAGACAGCGAAACGAGACGAAGGAGGGTGAAAGAGAGCGAAACGAGACGAAGGAGGGTGATAGAGAGTGAAACGAGAAAAACGAGGGTGAAAGAGAGCGAAACGAGACGAAGGAGGGTGAAGGAGGGCGAAACGAGACGAAGGATCGTCAAAGAGAGCGAAACGAGATATAGGAGGGTGAAAGAGAGCGAAACGAGCCGAAGGAGGGTGAAAGAGCGCGAAACGAGACGAAGGAGGGTGGAAGAGAGCGAAACGAGACGAAGGAGGGTGAAGGAGAGCGAAACGAGATGAAGGAGGGTGAAAGAGTGCGAAACGAGCCGAAGGAGGGTGAAAGAGAGCGAAACGAGACGAAGGAGGGTGAAAGAAGGTGAAAATAGTCGAAGGAGGGAGGAAGGCAGCGAAACGAGACGAAGGAGGGTGAGAGAGAGCGAAACGAGACGAAGGAGGGTGGAAGAGAGCGAAACAAGACGAAGGACGGTGAGAGATAGCGAAACGAGACGAAGGAGATTGATAGAGAGTGAAATGAGACAAAGGAGGGTGAAAGAGAGCGAAACGAGATGAAGGAGGGTGAAAGAGAGCGAAACGGGCCGAAGGAGGGTGAAAGAGCGCGAAACGAGACGAAGGAGGGTGGAAGAGAGCGAAACGAGACGAAGGAGGGTGAAGGAGGGTGAAACGAGACGAAGGAGCGTCAAAGAGAGCGAAACGAGACGAAGGAGGGTGGAAGAGAGCGAAACGAGACGAAGGAGGGTGAAAGAGAGCGAAACGAGACGAAGGAGGGTGAAAAAGAGTGAAACGAGACGAAGGAGGGTGAAAGAGAGCTAAACGAGACGAAGGAGGGTGAAAGAGAGCGAAACGAGATGAAGGAGGGTGAAAGAGAGCAAAACGAGACGAAGGAGGGTGAAAGAGAGCGAAACGAGACAGAGGAAGGTGAAAGAGTGCTAAACGAGATGAAGGAGGGTGAAAGAGAGCGAAACGAGACAAAGGAGGGTGAAATAGTGCGAAACGAGGCGAAGGAAGGTGAAAGAGAGCGAAACGAGACGAAGGAGGGTGAAAGAGAACGAAACGAGACGAAGGAGGGGGAAAGAGAGCGAAACGAGACGAAGTAGGGTGAAAGAAGGCAAAACGAGACGACGGAGGGAGGAAGACAGCGAAACGAGACGAAGGAGGGTGAGAGAGAGCGAAACCAGACGAAGGAGGGTGAAAGAGAGTGAAAAGAGACGAAGGAGGGTGAAAGAGAGCGAAACGAGGCGAAGGAGGGTCAAAGGGAGCGAAACGAGATGAAGGAGGGTGAAAGAGAGCGAAACGAGACAAAGGAGGGCGAAAGAGGCTGAAACGAGACGAAGGAGGGTGGAAGAGAGCGAAACGAGATGAAGGAGGGTGAAAGAGAGTGAAATGAGACGAAGGAGGATGAAAGAGAGCGAAACGAGACAAAGGAGGGTGAAAGAATGCGAAACGAGGCGAAGGAAGGTGAAAGAGAGCGAAACGAGACGAAGGAGGGTGAAAGAGAACGAAACGAGACGAAGGAGGGGGAAAGTGAGTTAAACGAGACGAAGGAGTTGAAAGAAGGCGAAACGAGACGAAGGAGGGAGGTAGACAGCGAAACGAGACGAAGGAGGGTGAGAGAGAGCGAAACGAGACGAAGGAGGGTGAAAGAGAACGAAACGAGATAAAGGAGGGGGAAAGAGAGCGAAACGAGACGAAGGAGGGTGAAAGAAGGCAAAACGAGACGACGGAGGGAGGAAGACAGCGAAACGAGACGAAGGAGGGTGAAAGAGAGCGAAACGAGACGAAGGAAGGTGAAGGAGAGCTAAACGAGATGAAGGAGGGTGAAAGAGAACGAAACGAGGCAAAGGAGGGTGAAAGAGAGCGAAACGAGGCGAAGGAAGGTGAAAGAGAGCGAAACGAGACGAAGGAGGGTGAAAGAGAACGAAACGAGATAAAGGAGGGGGAAAGAGAGCGAAACGAGACGAAGGAGGGTGAAAGAAGGCAAAACGAGACGACGGAGGGAGGAAGACAGCGAAACGAGACGAAGGAGGGTGAAAGAGAGCGAAACGAGACGAAGGAAGGTGAAGGAGAGCTAAACGAGATGAAGGAGGGTGAAAGAGAACGAAACGAGGCAAAGGAGGGTGAAAGAGAGCGAAACGAGGCGAAGGAAGGTGAAAGAGAGCGAAACGAGACGAAGTAGGGTGAAAGAGAATGAAACGAGACGAAGGAGGGGGAAAGAGAGCGAAACGAGACGAAGGAGGGTGAAAGAAGGTGAAACGAGACGAAGGAGGGAGGAAGACTGCGAAACGAGACGAAGGAGGGTGAGAGAGAGCGAAACGAGATGAAGGAGGGTGGAAGAGAGCGAAACAAGACGAAGGAGGGTGAGAGATAGCGAAACGAGACGAAGGAGGGTGATAGAGAGTGAAACGAGAAAAACGAGAAAAACGAGGGTGAAAGAGAGCGAAACGAGACGAAGGAGGGTGAAGGAGAACGAAACGAGACGAAGGAGGGGGAAAGAGAGCGAAACGAGACGAAGGAGGGTGAAAGAAGGTGAAACGAGACGAAGGAGGGAGGAAGACAGCGAAACGAGACGAAGGAGGGTGAGAGAGAGCGAAACGAGACGAAGGAGGGTGAAAGAAGGTGAAACGAGACGAAGGAGGGAGGAAGACAGCGAAACGAGACGAAGGAGGGTGAAAGAGAGCGAAACGAGACGAAGGAGGGTGATAGAGAGTGAAACGAGAAAAACGAGGGTGAAAGAGAGCGAAACGAGACGAAGGAGGGTGAAGGAGGGCGAAACGAGACGAAGGATCGTCAAAGAGAGCGAAACGAGATATAGGAGGGTGAAAGAGAGCGAAACGAGCCGAAGGAGGGTGAAAGAGCGCGAAACGAGACGAAGGAGGGTGGAAGAGAGCGAAACGAGACGAAGGAGGGTGAAGGAGAGCGAAACGAGATGAAGGAGGGTGAAAGAGTGCGAAACGAGCCGAAGGAGGGTGAAAGAGAGCGAAACGAGACGAAGGAGGGTGAAAGAAGGTGAAAATAGTCGAAGGAGGGAGGAAGGCAGCGAAACGAGACGAAGGAGGGTGAGAGAGAGCGAAACGAGACGAAGGAGGGTGGAAGAGAGCGAAACAAGACGAAGGACGGTGAGAGATAGCGAAACGAGACGAAGGAGATTGATAGAGAGTGAAATGAGACAAAGGAGGGTGAAAGAGAGCGAAACGAGATGAAGGAGGGTGAAAGAGAGCGAAACGGGCCGAAGGAGGGTGAAAGAGCGCGAAACGAGACGAAGGAGGGTGGAAGAGAGCGAAACGAGACGAAGGAGGGTGAAGGAGGGTGAAACGAGACGAAGGAGCGTCAAAGAGAGCGAAACGAGACGAAGGAGGGTGGAAGAGAGCGAAACGAGACGAAGGAGGGTGAAAGAGAGCGAAACGAGACGAAGGAGGGTGAAAAAGAGTGAAACGAGACGAAGGAGGGTGAAAGAGAGCTAAACGAGACGAAGGAGGGTGAAAGAGAGCGAAACGAGATGAAGGAGGGTGAAAGAGAGCAAAACGAGACGAAGGAGGGTGAAAGAGAGCGAAACGAGACAGAGGAAGGTGAAAGAGTGCTAAACGAGATGAAGGAGGGTGAAAGAGAGCGAAACGAGACAAAGGAGGGTGAAATAGTGCGAAACGAGGCGAAGGAAGGTGAAAGAGAGCGAAACGAGACGAAGGAGGGTGAAAGAGAACGAAACGAGACGAAGGAGGGGGAAAGAGAGCGAAACGAGACGAAGTAGGGTGAAAGAAGGCAAAACGAGACGACGGAGGGAGGAAGACAGCGAAACGAGACGAAGGAGGGTGAGAGAGAGCGAAACCAGACGAAGGAGGGTGAAAGAGAGTGAAAAGAGACGAAGGAGGGTGAAAGAGAGCGAAACGAGGCGAAGGAGGGTCAAAGGGAGCGAAACGAGATGAAGGAGGGTGAAAGAGAGCGAAACGAGACAAAGGAGGGCGAAAGAGGCTGAAACGAGACGAAGGAGGGTGGAAGAGAGCGAAACGAGATGAAGGAGGGTGAAAGAGAGTGAAATGAGACGAAGGAGGATGAAAGAGAGCGAAACGAGACAAAGGAGGGTGAAAGAATGCGAAACGAGGCGAAGGAAGGTGAAAGAGAGCGAAACGAGACGAAGGAGGGTGAAAGAGAACGAAACGAGACGAAGGAGGGGGAAAGTGAGTTAAACGAGACGAAGGAGTTGAAAGAAGGCGAAACGAGACGAAGGAGGGAGGTAGACAGCGAAACGAGACGAAGGAGGGTGAGAGAGAGCGAAACGAGACGAAGGAGGGTGGGAGAGAGCGAAACGAGAGGAAGGAGGGTGAGAGATAGCGAAACGAGACGCAGGAGAGTGAAAGAGAGCGAAACGAGACGAAGGAGGGTGAAAGAGAGCGAAACGAGACGAAGGAGGGTGAAGGAAGGCGAAACGAGACGAAGGAGGGTGAAAGAGAGTGAAACGAGACGAAGGAGGGTGAAAGAGAGCGAAACGAGATGAAGGAGGGTGAAAGAGAGCGAAACGAGACGAAGGAGGGTGAAAGAGAGTGAAACGAGGTGAAGGAAGGTGAAAGAGTGCGAATCGAGAAAAAGGAGGGTGGAAGAGAGCGATACGAGACGAAGGACGGTGAAAGAGAGTGAAACGAGATGAAGGAGGGTGAAAGATAACGAAACGAGACGAAGGAGGGGGAAAGAGGGCGAAACGAGACGAAGGAGGGTGAAACAAGGCGAAACGAGACGAAGGTGGGTGGAAGAGAGCGAAGCGAGACGAAGGAGGGTGAGAGAGAGCGAAACGAGACGAAGGAGGGTGGAAGAGAGCGAAACGAGATGAAGGAGGGTGAGAGATAGCGAAACGAGACGAAGGAGGGTGAAAGAGAGCGAAACGAGACGAACGAGGGTGGAAGAGAGCGAAACGAGACGAAGGAGGGTGGAAGAGAGCGATACGAGGCGAAGGAGGGTGAAAGAGAGCGAAACGAGACGACGGAAGGTGAAAGAGAGCTAAACGAGATGAAGGAGGGTGAAAGAGAACGAAACGAGACAAAGGAGGGTGAAAGAGAGCGAAACGAGGCGAAGTAGAGTGAAAGAGAACGAAACGAGACGAAGGAGGGGGAAAGAGAGCGAAACGAGACGAAGGAGGGTGAAAGAAGGTGAAAATAGACGAAGGAGGGAGGAAGACAGCGAAACGAGACGAAGGAGCGTGAGAGAGAGCGAAACGATACGAAGGAGGGTGGAAGAGAGCGAAACAAGACGAAGGAGGGTGAGAGATAGCGAAACGAGACGAAGGAGGGTGATAGAGTGTGAAATGAGACAAAGGAGGGTGGAAGAGAGCGAAACGAGACGAAGGAGGGTGAAGGAGGGCGAAACGAGACGAAGGAGCGTCAAAGAGAGCGAAACGAGATGAAGGAGGGTGAAAGAGAGCGAAACGAGATGAAGGAGGCTGAAAGAGAGTGAAACGAGACGAAGGAGGGTGAAAGAGAGCGAAACGAGACGAAGGAGGGTGAAAGAGAGCGAAACGAGACGAAGGTGGGTGAAAGAGAGTGAAACGAGGTGAAGGAAGGTGAAAGAGTGCGAATCGAGACAAAGGAGGGTGAAAGAGAGCAAAACGAGATGAAGGAGGGTGAAAGAGAGCGAAACGAGCCGAAGGAGGGTGAAAGAGCGCGAAACGTGACGAAGGAGGGTGGAAGAGAGCGAAACGAGACGAAGGAGGGCGAAACGAGACGAAGGAGCGTCAAAGATAGCGAAACGAGATGAAGGAGGGTGAAAGAGTGCGAAACGAGCCGAAGGAGGGTGAAAGAGCGCGAAACGAGACGAAGGAGGGTGGAAGAGAGCGAAACGAGATGAAGGAGGGTGAAAGAGAGCAAAATGAGACGAAGAATGGGGAAAGAGAGGGAAACGAGACGAAGGAGGGTGAAAGGAGGCGAAACGAGACGATGGAGGGTGAAAGAGAGGGAAATGAGAAGAAGGAGGGTGAAAGAGAACGAAACGAGACGAAGGAGTGTGAAAGAGAGCGAAACGAGACGAAGGATTGTGAAAGACAGAGAAACGAGATAAAGAAGGGTGAAAGAGAGCAAAACGAGACGAAGGAGGGTGAAAGAGAGCGAGAGGAGACGAATGAGGGTGGAAGAGAGTGAAACGAGATGACGGAGGGTGAAAGAGAGCGAAGCGAGACGAACGAGGGTGAAAGAGAGCGAAACGAGACGAAGGAGGGTGGAAGAGAGCGAAACGAGACGAAGGAGGGCGAAACGAGACGAAGGAGCGTCAAAGATAGCGAAACGAGATGAAGGAGGGTGAAAGAGTGCGAAACGAGCCGAAGGAGGGTGAAAGAGCGCGAAACGAGACGAAGGAGGTTGGAAGAGAGCGAAACGAGATGAAGGAGGGTGAAAGAGTGCGAAACGAGCCGAAGGAGGGTGAAAGAGCGCGAAACGAGACGAAGGAGGGTGGAAGAGAGCGAAACGAGATGAAGGAGGGTGAAAGAGAGCAAAACGAGACGAAGGAGGGGGAAAGAGAGGGAAACGAGACGAAGGAGGGTGAAAGAAGGCGAAACGAGACGATGGAGGGTGAAAGAGAGGGAAATGAGAAGAAGGAGGGTGAAAGAGAACGAAACGAGACGAAGGAGTGTGAAAGAGAGCGAAACGAGACGAAGGATTGTGAAAGACAGAGAAACGAGATAAAGAAGGGTGAAAGAGAGCAAAACGAGACGAAGGAGGGTGAAAGAGAGCGAGAGGAGACGAATGAGGGTGGAAGAGAGTGAAACGAGACGACGGAGGGTGAAAGAGAGCGAAACGAGACGAACGAGGGTGAAAGAGTGCGAAACGAGACGAAGGAGGGTCAAAGAGAGCGAAAGGAGCCGAAGGAGGGTGAAAGAGTGCGAAACGAGATGAAGGAGGGTGAAAGAGAGCGAAACGAGACGAAGGAGGGTGAAAGAGTGCGAAACGAGCTGATAGAGGGTGAAAGAGAGCGAAACGAGATGAAGGAGGGTGAAAGAGAGCGAAACGAGACAAAGGAGGGTGAAAGAATGCGAAACGAGGCGAAGGAAAGTGAAAGAGAGCGAAGCGAGACGAAGGAGGGTGAAAGAGAACGAAACGAGACGAAGGAGGGGGAAAGTGAGTTAAACGAGACGAAGGAGGTTGAAAGAAGGCGAAACGAGACGAAGGAGGGAGGTAGACAGCGAAACGAGACGAAGGAGGGTGAGAGAGAGCGAAACGAGACGAAGGAGGGTGGGAGAGAGCGAAACGAGAGGAAGGAGGGTGAGAGATAGCGAAACGAGACGCAGGAGAGTGAAAGAGAGCGAAACGAGACGAAGGAGGGTGAAAGAGAGCGAAACGAGACGAAGGAGGGTGAAGGAAGGCGAAACGAGACGAAGGAGGGTGAAAGAGAGTGAAACGAGACGAAGGAGGGTGAAAGAGAGCGAAACGAGATGAAGGAGGGTGAAAGAGAGCGAAACGAGACGAAGGAGGGTGAAAGAGAGTGAAACGAGGTGAAGGAAGGTGAAAGAGTGCGAATCGAGACAAAGGAGGGTGGAAGAGAGCGATACGAGACGAAGGACGGTGAAAGAGAGTGAAACGAGATGAAGGAGGGTGAAAGATAACGAAACGAGACGAAGGAGGGGGAAAGAGGGCGAAACGAGACGAAGGAGGGAGGTAGACAGCGAAACGAGACGAAGGAGGGTGAGAGAGAGCGAAACGAGACGAAGGAGGGTGGGAGAGAGCGAAACGAGAGGAAGGAGGGTGAGAGATAGCGAAACGAGACGCAGGAGAGTGAAAGAGAGCGAAACGAGACGAAGGAGGGTGAAAGAGAGCTAAACGAGAAGAAGGAGGGTGAAGGAAGGCGAAACGAGACGAAGGAGGGTGAAAGAGAGTGAAACGAGACGAAGGAGGGTGAAAGAGAGCGAAACGAGATGAAGGAGGGTGAAAGAGAGCGAAACGAGACGAAGGAGGGTGAAAGAGAGTGAAACGAGGTGAAGGAAGGTGAAAGAGTGCGAATCGAGACAAAGGAGGGTGGAAGAGAGCGATACGAGACGAAGGACGGTGAAAGAGAGTGAAACGAGATGAAGGAGGGTGAAAGATAACGAAACGAGACGAAGGAGGGGGAAAGAGAGCGAAACGAGACGAAGGAGGGTGAAACAAGGCGAAACGAGACGAAGGTGGGTGGAAGAGAGCGAAACGAGACGAAGGAGGGTGAGAGAGAGCGAAACGAGACGAAGGAGGGGGGAAGAGAGCGAAACGAGATGAAGGAGGGTGAGAGATAGCGAAACGAGACGAAGGAGGGTGAAAGAGAGCGAAACGAGACGAACGAGGGTGGAAGAGAGCGAAACGAGACGAAGGAGGGTGGAAGAGAGCAATACGAGGCGAAGGAGGGTGAAAGAGAGCGAAAGGAGACGAAGGAGGGTGAAAGAGAGTGAAACGAGACGAAGGAGGGTGAAAAAGAGTGAAACGAGATGAAGCAGGGTGAAAGAGAGCTAAACGAGACGAAGGAGGGTGAAAGAGAGCGAAACGAGATGAAGGAGGGTGAAAGTGAGCGAAACGAGACAAAGGAGGGTGAAAGAGAGTGAAACGAGACGACGGAAGGTGAAAGAGAGCTAAACGAGATGAAGGAGGGTGAAAGAGAACGAAACGAGACAAAGGAGGGTGAAAGAGAGCGAAACGAGGCGAAGTAGAGTGAAAGAGAACGAAACGAGACGAAGGAGGGGGAAAGAGAGCGAAACGAGATGAAGGAGGGTGGGAGAGAGCGAAACGAGAGGAAGGAGGGTGAGAGATAGCGAAACGAGACGCAGGAGAGTGAAAGAGAGCGAAACGAGACGAAGGAGGGTGAAAGAGAGCTAAACGAGAAGAAGGAGGGTGAAGGAAGGCGAAACGAGACGAAGGAGGGTGAAAGAGAGTGAAACGAGACGAAGGAGGGTGAAAGAGAGCGAAACGAGATGAAGGAGGGTGAAAGAGAGCGAAACGAGACGAAGGAGGGTGAAAGAGAGTGAAACGAGGTGAAGGAAGGTGAAAGAGTGCGAATCGAGACAAAGGAGGGTGGAAGAGAGCGATACGAGACGAAGGACGGTGAAAGAGAGTGAAACGAGATGAAGGAGGGTGAAAGATAACGAAACGAGACGAAGGAGGGGGAAAGAGAGCGAAACGAGACGAAGGAGGGTGAAACAAGGCGAAACGAGACGAAGGTGGGTGGAAGAGAGCGAAACGAGACGAAGGAGGGTGAGAGAGAGCGAAACGAGACGAAGGAGGGTGGAAGAGAGCGAAACGAGATGAAGGAGGGTGAGAGATAGCGAAACGAGACGAAGGAGGGTGAAAGAGAGCGAAACGAGACGAACGAGGGTGGAAGAGAGCGAAACGAGACGAAGGAGGGTGGAAGAGAGCAATACGAGGCGAAGGAGGGTGAAAGAGAGCGAAAGGAGACGAAGGAGGGTGAAAGAGAGTGAAACGAGACGAAGGAGGGTGAAAAAGAGTGAAACGAGATGAAGCAGGGTGAAAGAGAGCTAAACGAGACGAAGGAGGGTGAAAGAGAGCGAAACGAGATGAAGGAGGGTGAAAGTGAGCGAAACGAGACAAAGGAGGGTGAAAGAGAGTGAAACGAGACGACGGAAGGTGAAAGAGAGCTAAACGAGATGAAGGAGGGTGAAAGAGAACGAAACGAGACAAAGGAGGGTGAAAGAGAGCGAAACGAGGCGAAGTAGAGTGAAAGAGAACGAAACGAGACGAAGGAGGGGGAAAGAGAGCGAAACGAGACGAAGGAGGGTGAAAGAAGGTGAAAATAGACGAAGGAGGGAGGAAGACAGCGAAACGAGACGAAGGAGGGTGAGAGAGTGCGAAACCAGACGAAGGAGGGTGGAAGAGAGCGAAACGAGACGAAGGAGTGTGAGAGATAGCGAAACGAGATGAAGGAGGGTGAAGGAAGGCGAAACGAGACGAAGGAGGGTGGAAGAGAGCGAAACGAGATGAAGGAGGGTGAAAGAGAGTGAAAAGAGACGAAGGAGGGTGAAAGAGAGCGAAACGAGGCGAAGGAGGGTCAAAGGGAGCGAAACGAGATGAAGGAGGGTGAAAGAGAGCGAAACGAGACAAAGGAGGGTGAAAGAGGCTGAAACGAGACGAAGGAGGGTGGAAGAGAGCGAAACGAGAGGAAGGAGGGTGAAAGAGAGCGAAACGAGATGAAGGAGGGTGAAAGAGAGTGAAACGAGACGAAGGAGGGTGAAAGAGAGCGAAACGAGACGAAGGAGGGTGAAAGAGAGCGAAACGAGACGAAGGAGGGTGAAAGAGAGTGAAACGAGGCGAAGGAAGGTGAAAGAGTGCGAATCGAGACAAAGGAGGGTGAAAGAGAGCAAAACGAGATGAAGGAGGGTGAAAGAGAGCGAAACGAGCCGAAGGAGGGTGAAAGAGCGCGAAACGAGACGAAGGAGGGTGGAAGAGAGCGAAACGAGATGAAGGAGGGCGAAACGAGACGAAGGAGAGTCAAAGATAGCGAAACGAGATGAAGGAGGGTGAAAGAGTGCGAAACGAGCCGAAGGAGGGTGAAAGAGCGCGAAACGAGACGAAGGAGGGTGGAAGAGAGCGAAACGAGATGAAGGAGGGTGAAAGAGAGCAAAACGAGACGAAGGAGGGGGAAAGAGAGGGAAACGAGACGAAGGAGGGTGAAAGAAGGCGAAACGAGACGATGGAGGGTGAAAGAGAGGGAAATGAGAAGAAGGAGGGTGAAAGAGAACGAAACGAGACGAAGGAGTGTGAAAGAGAGCGAAACGAGACGAAGGATTGTGAAAGACAGAGAAACGAGATAAAGAAGGGTGAAAGTGAGCAAAACGAGACGAAGGAGGGTGAAAGAGAGCGAGAGGAGACGAATGAGGGTGGAAGAGAGTGAAACGAGACGACGGAGGGTGAAAGAGAGCGAAACGAGACGAACGAGGGTGAAAGAGAGCGAAACGAGACGAAGGAGGGTCAAAGAGAGCGAAAGGAGCCGAAGGAGGGTGAAAGAGTGCGAAATGAGATGAAGGAGGGTGAAAGAGAGCGAAACGAGACGAAGGAGGGTGAAAGAGTGCGAAACGAGCTGATAGAGGGTGAAAGAGAGCGAAACGAAATGAAGGAGGGTGAAAGAGAGTGAAACGAGACGAAGGAAGGTGAAAGAGAGCTAAACGAGATGAAGGAGGATGAAAGAGAGCGAAACGAGACAAAGGAGGGTGAAAGAATGCGAAACGAGGCGAAGGAAGGTGAAAGAGAGCGAAACGAGACGAAGGAGGGTGAAAGAGAACGAAACGAGACGAAGGAGGGGGAAAGTGAGTTAAACGAGACGAAGGAGGTTGAAAGAAGGCGAAACGAGACGAAGGAGGGAGGTAGACAGCGAAACGAGACGAAGGAGGGTGAGAGAGAGCGAAACGAGACGAAGGAGGGTGGGAGAGAGCGAAACGAGAGGAAGGAGGGTGAGAGATAGCGAAACGAGACGCAGGAGAGTGAAAGAGAGCGAAACGAGACGAAGGAGGGTGAAAGAGAGCGAAACGAGGCGAAGGAAGGTGAAAGAGAGCGAAACGAGACGAAGGAGGGTGAAGGAAGGCGAAACGAGACGAAGGAGGGTGGAAGAGAGCGGAACGAGACGAAGGAGGGTGAAAGAGAGTGAAAAGAGACGAAGGAGGGTGAAAGAGAGCGAAACGAGGCGAAGGAGGGTGAAGTAGGGCGAAACGAGACGAAGGAGCGTCAAAGAGAGCGAAACGAGATGAAGGAGGGTGAAAGAGTGCGAAACGAGCCGAAGGAGGGTGAAAGAGAGCGAAACGAGACGAAGGAGGGTGAAAGAAGGTGAAAATAGACGAAGGAGGGAGGAAGACAGCGAAACGAGACGAAGGAGGGTGAAAGAGAGCGAAAGGAGACGAAGGAGGGTGAAAGAGAGCGAAACGAGACGAAGGAGGGTGAAAGAGAACGAAACGAGACAAAGGAGGGTGAAAGAGAGCGAAACGAGGTGAAGGAAGGTGAAAGAGAGCGAAACGAGACGAAGTAGAGTGAAAGAGAACGAAACGAGACGAAGGAGGGGGAAAGAGAGCGAAACGAGACGAAGGAGGGTGAAAGAAGGTGAAAATAGACGAAGGAGGGAGGAAGACAGCGAAACGAGACGATGGAGGGTGGGAGAGAGCGAAACGAGACGAAGGAGGGTGGAAGAGGGCGAAACAAGACGAAGGAGGGTGAGAGATAGCGAAACGAGACAAAGGAGGGTGAAAGAGAGCGAAACGAGACGAATGAGGGTGAAGGAGGGCGAAACGAGACGAAGGAGCGTCAAAGAGAGCGAAACGAGATGAAGGAGGGTGAAAGAGAGCGAAACGAGCCGAAGGAGGGTGAAACAGCGCGAAACGAGACGAAGGAGGGTGGAAGAGAGCGAAACGAGACGACGGAGGGTGAAGGAGGGCGAAACGAGACGAAGGAGCGTCAAAGAGTGCGAAACGAGATGAAGGAGGGTGAAAGAGTGCGAAACGAGCCGAAAAAGGGTGAAAGAGCGCGAAACGAGACGAAGGAGGGTGGAAGAGAGCGAAACGAGACGAAGGAGGGTGAAAGAGAGCGAAACGAGACGAAGGAGGGTGAAAAAGAGTGAAACGAGACGAAGGAGGGTGAAAGAGAGCTAAACGAGACGAAGGAGGGTGAAAGAGAGCGAAACGAGATGAAGGAGGGTGAAAGAGAGCAAAACGAGACGAAGGAGGGTGAAAGAGAGCAAAACGAGACGAAGGAGGGTGAAAGAGAGTGAAACGAGACGAAGGAAGGTGAAAGAGAGCTAAACGAGATGAAGGAGGGTGAAAGAGAGCGAAACGAGACAAAGGAGGGTGAAAGAGTGCGAAACGAGGCGAAGGAAGGTGAAAGAGAGCGAAACGAGACGAAGGAGGGTGAAAGAGAACGAAACGTGACGAAGGAGGGGGAAAGAGAGCGAAACGAGACGAAGGAGGGTGAAAGAAGGCAAAACGAGACGACGGAGGGAGGAAGACAGCGAAACGAGACGAAGGAGGGTGAGAGAGTGCGAAACCAGACGAAGGAGGGTGGAAGAGAGCGAAACGAGACGAAGGAGTGTGAGAGATAGCGAAACGAGATGAAGGAGGGTGAAGGAAGGCGAAACGAGACGAAGGAGGGTGGAAGAGAGCGAAACGAGATGAAGGAGGGTGAAAGAGAGTGAAAAGAGACGAAGGAGGGTGAAAGAGAGCGAAACGAGGCGAAGGAGGGTCAAAGGGAGCGAAACGAGATGAAGGAGGGTGAAAGAGAGCGAAACGAGACAAAGGAGGGTGAAAGAGGCTGAAACGAGACGAAGGAGGGTGGAAGAGAGCGAAACGAGAGGAAGGAGGGTGAAAGAGAGCGAAACGAGATGAAGGAGGGTGAAAGAGAGTGAAACGAGACGAAGGAGGGTGAAAGAGAGCGAAACGAGACGAAGGAGGGTGAAAGAGAGCGAAACGAGACGAAGGAGGGTGAAAGAGAGTGAAACGAGGCGAAGGAAGGTGAAAGAGTGCGAATCGAGACAAAGGAGGGTGAAAGAGAGCAAAACGAGATGAAGGAGGGTGAAAGAGAGCGAAACGAGCCGAAGGAGGGTGAAAGAGCGCGAAACGAGACGAAGGAGGGTGGAAGAGAGCGAAACGAGATGAAGGAGGGTGAAAGAGAGCAAAACGAGACGAAGGAGGGGGAAAGAGAGGGAAACGAGACGAAGGAGGGTGAAAGAAGGCGAAACGAGACGATGGAGGGTGAAAGAGAGGGAAATGAGAAGAAGGAGGGTGAAAGAGAACGAAACGAGACGAAGGAGTGTGAAAGAGAGCGAAACGAGACGAAGGATTGTGAAAGACAGAGAAACGAGATAAAGAAGGGTGAAAGTGAGCAAAACGAGACGAAGGAGGGTGAAAGAGAGCGAGAGGAGACGAATGAGGGTGGAAGAGAGTGAAACGAGACGACGGAGGGTGAAAGAGAGCGAAACGAGACGAACGAGGGTGAAAGAGAGCGAAACGAGACGAAGGAGGGTCAAAGAGAGCGAAAGGAGCCGAAGGAGGGTGAAAGAGTGCGAAATGAGATGAAGGAGGGTGAAAGAGAGCGAAACGAGACGAAGGAGGGTGAAAGAGTGCGAAACGAGCTGATAGAGGGTGAAAGAGAGCGAAACGAAATGAAGGAGGGTGAAAGAGAGTGAAACGAGACGAAGGAAGGTGAAAGAGAGCTAAACGAGATGAAGGAGGATGAAAGAGAGCGAAACGAGACAAAGGAGGGTGAAAGAATGCGAAACGAGGCGAAGGAAGGTGAAAGAGAGCGAAACGAGACGAAGGAGGGTGAAAGAGAACGAAACGAGACGAAGGAGGGGGAAAGTGAGTTAAACGAGACGAAGGAGGTTGAAAGAAGGCGAAACGAGACGAAGGAGGGAGGTAGACAGCGAAACGAGACGAAGGAGGGTGAGAGAGAGCGAAACGAGACGAAGGAGGGTGGGAGAGAGCGAAACGAGAGGAAGGAGGGTGAGAGATAGCGAAACGAGACGCAGGTGAGTGAAAGAGAGCGAAACGAGACGAAGGAGGGTGAAAGAGAGCGAAACGAGACGAAGGAGGGTGAAGGAAGGCGAAACGAGACGAAGGAGGGTGAAAGAGAGTGAAACGAGACGAAGGAGGGTGAAAGAGAGCGAAACGAGATGAAGGAGGGTGAAAGAGAGCGAAACGAGACGAAGGAGGGTGAAAGAGAGTGAAACGAGGTGAAGGAAGGTGAAAGAGTGCGAATCGAGACAAAGGAGGGTGGAAGAGAGCGATACGAGACGAAGGACGGTGAAAGAGAGTGAAACGAGATGAAGGAGGGTGAAAGATAACGAAACGAGACGAAGGAGGGGGAAAGAGGGCGAAACGAGACGAAGGAGGGTGAAACAAGGCGAAACGAGACGAAGGTGGGTGGAAGAGAGCGAAACGAGACGAAGGAGGGTGAAGGAGGGCGAAACGAGACGAAGGAGCGTCAAAGAGAGCGAAACGAGATGAAGGAGGGTGAAAGAGAGCGAAACGAGCCGAAGGAGGGTGAAACAGCGCGAAACGAGACGAAGGAGGGTGGAAGAGAGCGAAACGAGACGACGGAGGGTGAAGGAGGGCGAAACGAGACGAAGGAGCGTCAAAGAGTGCGAAACGAGATGAAGGAGGGTGAAAGAGTGCGAAACGAGCCGAAAAAGGGTGAAAGAGCGCGAAACGAGACGAAGGAGGGTGGAAGAGAGCGAAACGAGACGAAGGAGGGTGAAAGAGAGCGAAACGAGACGAAGGAGGGTGAAAAAGAGTGAAACGAGACGAAGGAGGGTGAAAGAGAGCTAAACGAGACGAAGGAGGGTGAAAGAGAGCGAAACGAGATGAAGGAGGGTGAAAGAGAGCAAAACGAGACGAAGGAGGGTGAAAGAGAGCAAAACGAGACGAAGGAGGGTGAAAGAGAGTGAAACGAGACGAAGGAAGGTGAAAGAGAGCTAAACGAGATGAAGGAGGGTGAAAGAGAGCGAAACGAGACAAAGGAGGGTGAAAGAGTGCGAAACGAGGCGAAGGAAGGTGAAAGAGAGCGAAACGAGACGAAGGAGGGTGAAAGAGAACGAAACGTGACGAAGGAGGGGGAAAGAGAGCGAAACGAGACGAAGGAGGGTGAAAGAAGGCAAAACGAGACGACGGAGGGAGGAAGACAGCGAAACGAGACGAAGGAGGGTGAGAGAGTGCGAAACCAGACGAAGGAGGGTGGAAGAGAGCGAAACGAGACGAAGGAGTGTGAGAGATAGCGAAACGAGATGAAGGAGGGTGAAGGAAGGCGAAACGAGACGAAGGAGGGTGGAAGAGAGCGAAACGAGATGAAGGAGGGTGAAAGAGAGTGAAAAGAGACGAAGGAGGGTGAAAGAGAGCGAAACGAGGCGAAGGAGGGTCAAAGGGAGCGAAACGAGATGAAGGAGGGTGAAAGAGAGCGAAACGAGACAAAGGAGGGTGAAAGAGGCTGAAACGAGACGAAGGAGGGTGGAAGAGAGCGAAACGAGAGGAAGGAGGGTGAAAGAGAGCGAAACGAGATGAAGGAGGGTGAAAGAGAGTGAAACGAGACGAAGGAGGGTGAAAGAGAGCGAAACGAGACGAAGGAGGGTGAAAGAGAGCGAAACGAGACGAAGGAGGGTGAAAGAGAGTGAAACGAGGCGAAGGAAGGTGAAAGAGTGCGAATCGAGACAAAGGAGGGTGAAAGAGAGCAAAACGAGATGAAGGAGGGTGAAAGAGAGCGAAACGAGCCGAAGGAGGGTGAAAGAGCGCGAAACGAGACGAAGGAGGGTGGAAGAGAGCGAAACGAGATGAAGGAGGGCGAAACGAGACGAAGGAGAGTCAAAGATAGCGAAACGAGATGAAGGAGGGTGAAAGAGTGCGAAACGAGCCGAAGGAGGGTGAAAGAGCGCGAAACGAGACGAAGGAGGGTGGAAGAGAGCGAAACGAGATGAAGGAGGGTGAAAGAGAGCAAAACGAGACGAAGGAGGGGGAAAGAGAGGGAAACGAGACGAAGGAGGGTGAAAGAAGGCGAAACGAGACGATGGAGGGTGAAAGAGAGGGAAATGAGAAGAAGGAGGGTGAAAGAGAACGAAACGAGACGAAGGAGTGTGAAAGAGAGCGAAACGAGACGAAGGATTGTGAAAGACAGAGAAACGAGATAAAGAAGGGTGAAAGTGAGCAAAACGAGACGAAGGAGGGTGAAAGAGAGCGAGAGGAGACGAATGAGGGTGGAAGAGAGTGAAACGAGACGACGGAGGGTGAAAGAGAGCGAAACGAGACGAACGAGGGTGAAAGAGAGCGAAACGAGACGAAGGAGGGTCAAAGAGAGCGAAAGGAGCCGAAGGAGGGTGAAAGAGTGCGAAATGAGATGAAGGAGGGTGAAAGAGAGCGAAACGAGACGAAGGAGGGTGAAAGAGTGCGAAACGAGCTGATAGAGGGTGAAAGAGAGCGAAACGAAATGAAGGAGGGTGAAAGAGAGTGAAACGAGACGAAGGAAGGTGAAAGAGAGCTAAACGAGATGAAGGAGGATGAAAGAGAGCGAAACGAGACAAAGGAGGGTGAAAGAATGCGAAACGAGGCGAAGGAAGGTGAAAGAGAGCGAAACGAGACGAAGGAGGGTGAAAGAGAACGAAACGAGACGAAGGAGGGGGAAAGTGAGTTAAACGAGACGAAGGAGGTTGAAAGAAGGCGAAACGAGACGAAGGAGGGAGGTAGACAGCGAAACGAGACGAAGGAGGGTGAGAGAGAGCGAAACGAGACGAAGGAGGGTGGGAGAGAGCGAAACGAGAGGAAGGAGGGTGAGAGATAGCGAAACGAGACGCAGGAGAGTGAAAGAGAGCGAAACGAGACGAAGGAGGGTGAAAGAGAGCGAAACGAGACGAAGGAGGGTGAAGGAAGGCGAAACGAGACGAAGGAGGGTGAAAGAGAGTGAAACGAGACGAAGGAGGGTGAAAGAGAGCGAAACGAGATGAAGGAGGGTGAAAGAGAGCGAAACGAGACGAAGGAGGGTGAAAGAGAGTGAAACGAGGTGAAGGAAGGTGAAAGAGTGCGAATCGAGACAAAGGAGGGTGGAAGAGAGCGATACGAGACGAAGGACGGTGAAAGAGAGTGAAACGAGATGAAGGAGGGTGAAAGATAACGAAACGAGACGAAGGAGGGGGAAAGAGGGCGAAACGAGACGAAGGAGGGTGAAACAAGGCGAAACGAGACGAAGGTGGGTGGAAGAGAGCGAAACGAGACGAAGGAGGGTGAGAGAGAGCGAAACGAGACGAAGGAGGGTGGAAGAGAGCGAAACGAGATGAAGGAGGGTGAGAGATAGCGAAACGAGACGAAGGAGGGTGAAAGAGAGCGAAACAAGACGAACGAGGGTGGAAGAGAGCGAAACGAGACGAAGGAGGGTGGAAGAGAGCGATACGAGGCGAAGGAGGGTGAAAGAGAGCGAAACGAGACGACGGAAGGTGAAAGAGAGCTAAACGAGATGAAGGAGGGTGAAAGAGAACGAAACGAGACAAAGGAGGGTGAAAGAGAGCGAAACGAGGCGAAGTAGAGTGAAAGAGAACGAAACGAGACGAAGGAGGGGGAAAGAGAGCGAAACGAGACGAAGGAGGGTGAAAGAAGGTGAAAATAGACGAAGGAGGGAGGAAGACAGCGAAACGAGACGAAGGAGCGTGAGAGAGAGCGAAACGATACGAAGGAGGGTGGAAGAGAGCGAAACAAGACGAAGGAGGGTGAGAGATAGCGAAACGAGACGAAGGAGGGTGATAGAGTGTGAAATGAGACAAAGGAGGGTGGAAGAGAGCGAAACGAGACGAAGGAGGGTGAAGGAGGGCGAAACGAGACGAAGGAGCGTCAAAGAGAGCGAAACGAGATGAAGGAGGGTGAAAGAGAGCGAAACGAGATGAAGGAGGCTGAAAGAGAGTGAAACGAGACGAAGGAGGGTGAAAGAGAGCGAAACGAGACGAAGGAGGGTGAAAGAGAGCGAAACGAGACGAAGGTGGGTGAAAGAGAGTGAAACGAGGTGAAGGAAGGTGAAAGAGTGCGAATCGAGACAAAGGAGGGTGAAAGAGAGCAAAACGAGATGAAGGAGGGTGAAAGAGAGCGAAACGAGCCGAAGGAGGGTGAAAGAGCGCGAAACGTGACGAAGGAGGGTGGAAGAGAGCGAAACGAGACGAAGGAGGGCGAAACGAGACGAAGGAGCGTCAAAGATAGCGAAACGAGATGAAGGAGGGTGAAAGAGTGCGAAACGAGCCGAAGGAGGGTGAAAGAGCGCGAAACGAGACGAAGGAGGGTGGAAGAGAGCGAAACGAGATGAAGGAGGGTGAAAGAGAGCAAAATGAGACGAAGAATGGGGAAAGAGAGGGAAACGAGACGAAGGAGGGTGAAAGGAGGCGAAACGAGACGATGGAGGGTGAAAGAGAGGGAAATGAGAAGAAGGAGGGTGAAAGAGAACGAAACGAGACGAAGGAGTGTGAAAGAGAGCGAAACGAGACGAAGGATTGTGAAAGACAGAGAAACGAGATAAAGAAGGGTGAAAGAGAGCAAAACGAGACGAAGGAGGGTGAAAGAGAGCGAGAGGAGACGAATGAGGGTGGAAGAGAGTGAAACGAGATGACGGAGGGTGAAAGAGAGCGAAGCGAGACGAACGAGGGTGAAAGAGAGCGAAACGAGACGAAGGAGGGTGGAAGAGAGCGAAACGAGACGAAGGAGGGCGAAACGAGACGAAGGAGCGTCAAAGATAGCGAAACGAGATGAAGGAGGGTGAAAGAGTGCGAAACGAGCCGAAGGAGGGTGAAAGAGCGCGAAACGAGACGAAGGAGGTTGGAAGAGAGCGAAACGAGATGAAGGAGGGTGAAAGAGTGCAAAACGAGCCGAAGGAGGGTGAAAGAGCGCGAAACGAGACGAAGGAGGGTGGAAGAGAGCGAAACGAGATGAAGGAGGGTGAAAGAGAGCAAAACGAGACGAAGGAGGGGGAAAGAGAGGGAAACGAGACGAAGGAGGGTGAAAGAAGGCGAAACGAGACGATGGAGGGTGAAAGAGAGGGAAATGAGAAGAAGGAGGGTGAAAGAGAACGAAACGAGACGAAGGAGTGTGAAAGAGAGCGAAACGAGACGAAGGATTGTGAAAGACAGAGAAACGAGATAAAGAAGGGTGAAAGAGAGCAAAACGAGACGAAGGAGGGTGAAAGAGAGCGAGAGGAGACGAATGAGGGTGGAAGAGAGTGAAACGAGACGACGGAGGGTGAAAGAGAGCGAAACGAGACGAACGAGGGTGAAAGAGTGCGAAACGAGACGAAGGAGGGTCAAAGAGAGCGAAAGGAGCCGAAGGAGGGTGAAAGAGTGCGAAACGAGATGAAGGAGGGTGAAAGAGAGCGAAACGAGACGAAGGAGGGTGAAAGAGTGCGAAACGAGCTGATAGAGGGTGAAAGAGAGCGAAACGAGATGAAGGAGGGTGAAAGAGAGCGAAACGAGACAAAGGAGGGTGAAAGAATGCGAAACGAGGCGAAGGAAGGTGAAAGAGAGCGAAGCGAGACGAAGGAGGGTGAAAGAGAACGAAACGAGACGAAGGAGGGGGAAAGTGAGTTAAACGAGACGAAGGAGGTTGAAAGAAGGCGAAACGAGACGAAGGAGGGAGGTAGACAGCGAAACGAGACGAAGGAGGGTGAGAGAGAGCGAAACGAGACGAAGGAGGGTGGGAGAGAGCGAAACGAGAGGAAGGAGGGTGAGAGATAGCGAAACGAGACGCAGGAGAGTGAAAGAGAGCGAAACGAGACGAAGGAGGGTGAAAGAGAGCGAAACGAGACGAAGGAGGGTGAAGGAAGGCGAAACGAGACGAAGGAGGGTGAAAGAGAGTGAAACGAGACGAAGGAGGGTGAAAGAGAGCGAAACGAGATGAAGGAGGGTGAAAGAGAGCGAAACGAGACGAAGGAGGGTGAAAGAGAGTGAAACGAGGTGAAGGAAGGTGAAAGAGTGCGAATCGAGACAAAGGAGGGTGGAAGAGAGCGATACGAGACGAAGGACGGTGAAAGAGAGTGAAACGAGATGAAGGAGGGTGAAAGATAACGAAACGAGACGAAGGAGGGGGAAAGAGGGCGAAACGAGACGAAGGAGGGAGGTAGACAGCGAAACGAGACGAAGGAGGGTGAGAGAGAGCGAAACGAGACGAAGGAGGGTGGGAGAGAGCGAAACGAGAGGAAGGAGGGTGAGAGATAGCGAAACGAGACGCAGGAGAGTGAAAGAGAGCGAAACGAGACGAAGGAGGGTGAAAGAGAGCTAAACGAGAAGAAGGAGGGTGAAGGAAGGCGAAACGAGACGAAGGAGGGTGAAAGAGAGTGAAACGAGACGAAGGAGGGTGAAAGAGAGCGAAACGAGATGAAGGAGGGTGAAAGAGAGCGAAACGAGACGAAGGAGGGTGAAAGAGAGTGAAACGAGGTGAAGGAAGGTGAAAGAGTGCGAATCGAGACAAAGGAGGGTGGAAGAGAGCGATACGAGACGAAGGACGGTGAAAGAGAGTGAAACGAGATGAAGGAGGGTGAAAGATAACGAAACGAGACGAAGGAGGGGGAAAGAGAGCGAAACGAGACGAAGGAGGGTGAAACAAGGCGAAACGAGACGAAGGTGGGTGGAAGAGAGCGAAACGAGACGAAGGAGGGTGAGAGAGAGCGAAACGAGACGAAGGAGGGTGGAAGAGAGCGAAACGAGATGAAGGAGGGTGAGAGATAGCGAAACGAGACGAAGGAGGGTGAAAGAGAGCGAAACGAGACGAACGAGGGTGGAAGAGAGCGAAACGAGACGAAGGAGGGTGGAAGAGAGCAATACGAGGCGAAGGAGGGTGAAAGAGAGCGAAAGGAGACGAAGGAGGGTGAAAGAGAGTGAAACGAGACGAAGGAGGGTGAAAAAGAGTGAAACGAGATGAAGCAGGGTGAAAGAGAGCTAAACGAGACGAAGGAGGGTGAAAGAGAGCGAAACGAGATGAAGGAGGGTGAAAGTGAGCGAAACGAGACAAAGGAGGGTGAAAGAGAGTGAAACGAGACGACGGAAGGTGAAAGAGAGCTAAACGAGATGAAGGAGGGTGAAAGAGAACGAAACGAGACAAAGGAGGGTGAAAGAGAGCGAAACGAGGCGAAGTAGAGTGAAAGAGAACGAAACGAGACGAAGGAGGGGGAAAGAGAGCGAAACGAGACGAAGGAGGGTGAAAGAAGGTGAAAATAGACGAAGGAGGGAGGAAGACAGCGAAACGAGACGAAGGAGGGTGTGAGAGAGTGAAACGATACGAAGGAGGGTGGAAGAGAGCGAAACAAGACGAAGGAGGGTGAGAGATAGCGAAACGAGACGAAGGAGGGTGATAGAGTGTGAAATGAGACAAAGGAGGGTGAAAGAGAGCGAAACGAGACGAAGGAGGGTGAAGGAGGGCGAAACGAGACGAAGGAGCGTCAAAGAGAGCGAAACGAGATGAAGGAGGGTGAAAGAGAGCGAAACGAGATGAAGGAGGGTGAAAGAGAGTGAAACGAGACGAAGGAGGGTGAAAGAGAGCGAAACGAGACGAAGGAGGGTGAAAGAGAGTGAAACGAGGCGAAGGAAGGTGAAAGAGTGCGAATCGAGACAAAGGAGGGTGAAAGAGAGCAAAACGAGATGAAGGAGGGTGAAAGAGAGCGAAACGAGCCGAAGGAGGGTGAAAGAGCGCGAAACGAGACGAAGGAGGGTGGAAGAGAGCGAAACGAGACGAAGGAGGGCGAAACGAGACGAAGGAGCGTCAAAGATAGCGAAACGAGATGAAGGAGGGTGAAAGAGTGCGAAATGAGCCGAAGGAGGGTGAAAGAGCGCGGAACGAGACGAAGGAGGGTGGAAGAGAGCGAAACGAGATGAATGAGGGTGAAAGAGAGCAAAACGAGACGAAGGAGGGGGAAAGAGAGGGAAACGAGACGAAGGAGGGTGAAAGAAGGCGAAACGAGACGATAAAGGGTGAAAGAGAGGGAAATGAGAAGAAGGAGGGTGAAAGAGAACGAAACGAGACGAAGGAGTGTGAAAGAGAGCGAAACGAGACGAAGGATTGTGAAAGACAGAGAAACGAGATAAAGAAGGGTGAAAGAGAGCAAAACGAGACGAAGGAGGGTGAAAGAGAGCGAGAGGAGACGAATGAGAGTGGAAGAGAGTGAAACGAGACGACGGAGGGTGAAAGAGAGCGAAACGAGACGAACGAGGGTGAAAGAGAGCGAAACGAGACGAAGGAGGGTCAAAGAGAGCGAAAGGAGCCGAAGGAGGGTGAAAGAGTGCGAAACGAAATGAAGGAGGGTGAAAGAGAGCGAAACGAGACGAAGGAGGGTGAAAGAGTGCGAAACGAGCTGATAGAGGGTGAAAGAGAGCGAAACGAGATGAAGGAGGGTGAAAGAGAGCGAAACGCGACGAAGGAGGGTGAAAGAGAGTGAAACGAGACGAAGGAAGGTGAAAGAGAGCTAAACGAGATGAAGGAGGATGAAAGAGAGCGAAACGAGACAAAGGAGGGTGAAAGAATGCGAAACGAGGCGAAGGAAGGTGAAAGAGAGCGAAAAGAGACGAAGGAGGGTGAAAGAGAACGAAACGAGACGAAGGAGGGGGAAAGTGAGATAAACGAGACGAAGGAGGTTGAAAGAAGACGAAACGAGACGAAGGAGGGAGGTAGACAGCGAAACGAGACGAAGGAGGGTGAGAGAGAGCGAAACGAGACGAAGGAGGGTGGGAGAGAGCGAAACGAGAGGAAGGAGGGTGAGTGATAGCGAAACGAGACGCAGGAGAGTGAAAGAGAGCGAAACGAGACGAAGGAGGGTGAAAGAGAGCGAAACGAGACAAAGGAGGGTGAAGGAAGGCGAAACGAGACGAAGGAGGGTGAAAGAGAGTGAACCGAGACGAAGGAGGGTGAAAGAGAGCGAAACGAGATGAAGGAGGGTGAAAGAGAGCGAAAAGAGACGAAGGAGGGTGAAAGAGAGTGAAACGAGGTGAAGGAAGGTGAAAGAGTGCGAATCGAGACAAAGGAGGGTGGAAGAGAGCGATACGAGACGAAGGACGGTGAAAGAGAGTGAAACGAGATGAAGGAGGGTGAAAGATAACGAAACGAGACGAAGGAGGGGGAAAGAGAGCGAAACGAGACGAAGGAGGGTGAAACAAGGCGAAACGAGGCTAAGATGGGTGGAAGAGAGCGAAACGAGATGAAGGAGGGTGAGAGAGCGAAACGAGACGAAGGAGGGTGGAAGAGAGCGAAACGAGATGAAGGAGGGTGAGAGATAGCGAAACGAGACGAAGGAGGGTGAAAGAGAGCGAAACGAGACGAACGAGGGTGGAAGAGAGCGAAACGAGACGAAGGAGGGTGGAAGAGAGCGAAACGAGGCGAAGGAGGGTGAAAGAGAGCGAAAGGAGACGAAGGAGGGTGAAAGAGAGCGAAACGAGACGAAGGAGGGTGAAAAAGAGTGAAACGAGACGAAGGAGGGTGAAAGAGAGCTAAACGAGACGAAGGAGGGTGAAAGAGAGCGAAACGAGATGAAGGAGGGTGAAAGTGAGCGAAACGAGACGAAGGAGGGTGAAAGAGAGCGAAACGAGACGACGGAAGGTGAAAGAGAGCTAAACGAGATGAAGGAGGGTGAAAGAGAACGAAACGAGACAAAGGAGGGTGAAAGAGAGCGAAACGAGGCGAAGTAGAGTGAAAGAGAACGAAACGAGACGAAGGAGGGGGAAAGAGAGCGAAACGAGACGAAGGAGGGTGAAAGAAGGTGAAAATAGACGAAGGAGGGAGGAAGACAGCGAAACGAGACGAAGGAGGGTGAGAGAGAGCGAAACAAGACGAAGGAGGGTGAGAGATAGCGAAACGAGACGAAGGAGGGTGATAGAGTGTGAAACGTGACGAAGGAGGGTGGAAGAGAGCGAAACGAGACGAAGGAGGGCGAAACGAGACGAAGGAGCGTCAAAGATAGCGAAACGAGATGAAGGAGGGTGAAAGAGTGCGAAACGAGCCGAAGGAGGGTGAAAGAGCGCGAAACGAGACGAAGGAGGGTGGAAGAGAGCGAAACGAGATGAAGGAGGGTGAAAGAGAGCAAAATGAGACGAAGGATGGGGAAAGAGAGGGAAACGAGACGAAGGAGGGTGAAAGGAGGCGAAACGAGACGATGGAGGGTGAAAGAGAGGGAAATGAGAAGAAGGAGGGTGAAAGAGAACGAAACGAGACGAAGGAGTGTGAAAGAGAGCGAAACGAGACGAAGGATTGTGAAAGACAGAGAAACGAGATAAAGAAGGGTGAAAGAGAGCAAAACGAGACGAAGGAGGGTGAAAGAGAGCGAGAGGAGACGAATGAGGGTGGAAGAGAGTGAAACGAGATGACGGAGGGTGAAAGAGAGCGAAACGAGACGAACGAGGGTGAAAGAGAGCGAAACGAGACGAAGGAGGGTGGAAGAGAGCGAAACGAGACGAAGGAGGGCGAAACGAGACGAAGGAGCGTCAAAGATAGCGAAACGAGATGAAGGAGGGTGAAAGAGTGCGAAACGAGCCGAAGGAGGGTGAAAGAGCGCGAAACGAGACGAAGGAGGTTGGAAGAGAGCGAAACGAGATGAAGGAGGGTGAAAGAGTGCGAAACGAGCCGAAGGAGGGTGAAAGAGCGCGAAACGAGACGAAGGAGGGTGGAAGAGAGCGAAACGAGATGAAGGAGGGTGAAAGAGAGCAAAACGAGACGAAGGAGGGGGAAAGAGAGGGAAACGAGACGAAGGAGGGTGAAAGAAGGCGAAACGAGACGATGGAGGGTGAAAGAGAGGGAAATGAGAAGAAGGAGGGTGAAAGAGAACGAAACGAGACGAAGGAGTGTGAAAGAGAGCGAAACGAGACGAAGGATTGTGAAAGACAGAGAAACGAGATAAAGAAGGGTGAAAGAGAGCAAAACGAGACGAAGGAGGGTGAAAGAGAGCGAGAGGAGACGAATGAGGGTGGAAGAGTGTGAAACGAGACGACGGAGGGTGAAAGAGAGCGAAACGAGACGAACGAGGGTGAAAGAGTGCGAAACGAGACGAAGGAGGGTCAAAGAGAGCGAAAGGAGCCGAAGGAGGGTGAAAGAGTGCGAAACGAGATGAAGGAGGGTGAAAGAGAGCGAAACGAGACGAAGGAGGGTGAAAGAGTGCGAAACGAGCTGATAGAGGGTGAAAGAGAGCGAAACGAGATGAAGGAGGGTGAAAGAGAGCGAAACGAGACAAAGGAGGGTGAAAGAATGCGAAACGAGGCGAAGGAAGGTGAAAGAGAGCGAAACGAGACGAAGGAGGGTGAAAGAGAACAAAACGAGACGAAGGAGGGGGAAAGTGAGTTAAACGAGACGAAGGAGGTTGAAAGAAGGCGAAACGAGACGAACGAGGGAGGTAGACAGCGAAACGAGACGAAGGAGGGTGAGAGAGAGCGAAACGAGACGAAGGAGGGTGGGAGAGAGCGAAACGAGAGGAAGGAGGGTGAGAGATAGCGAAACGAGACGCAGGAGAGTGAAAGAGAGCGAAACGAGACGAAGGAGGGTGAAAGAGAGCGAAACGAGACGAAGGATGGTGAAGGAAGGCGAAACGAGACGAAGGAGGGTGAAAGAGAGTGAAACGAGACGAAGGAGGGTGAAAGAGAGAGAAACGAGATGAAGGAGGGTGAAAGAGAGCGAAACGAGACGAAGGAGGGTGAAAGAGAGTGAAACGAGGTGAAGGAAGGTGAAAGAGTGCGAATCGAGACAAAGGAGGGTGGAAGAGAGCGATACGAGACGAAGGACGGTGAAAGAGAGTGAAACGAGATGAAGGAGGGTGAAAGATAACGAAACGAGACGAAGGAGGGGGAAAGAGGGCGAAACGAGACGAAGGAGGGAGGTAGACAGCGAAACGAGACGAAGGAGGGTGAGAGAGAGCGAAACGAGACGAAGGAGGGTGGGAGAGAGCGAAACGAGAGGAAGGAGGGTGAGAGATAGCGAAACGAGACGCAGGAGAGTGAAAGAGAGCGAAACGAGACGAAGGAGGGTGAAAGAGAGCTAAACGAGAAGAAGGAGGGTGAAGGAAGGCGAAACGAGACGAAGGAGGGTGAAAGAGAGTGAAACGAGACGAAGGAGGGTGAAAGAGAGCGAAACGAGATGAAGGAGGGTGAAAGAGAGCGAAACGAGACGAAGGAGGGTGAAAGAGAGTGAAACGAGGTGAAGGAAGGTGAAAGAGTGCGAATCGAGACAAAGGAGGGTGGAAGAGAGCGATACGAGACGAAGGACGGTGAAAGAGAGTGAAACGAGATGAATGAGGGTGAAAGATAACGAAACGAGACGAAGGAGGGGGAAAGAGAGCGAAACGAGACGAAGGAGGGTGAAACAAGGCGAAACGAGACGAAGGTGGGTGGAAGAGAGCGAAACGAGACGAAGGAGGGTGAGAGAGAGCGAAACGAGACGAAGGAGGGTGGAAGAGAGCGAAACGAGATGAAGGAGGGTGAGAGATAGCGAAACGAGACGAAGGAGGGTGAAAGAGAGCGAAACGAGACGAACGAGGGTGGAAGAGAGCGAAACGAGACGAAGGAGGGTGGAAGAGAGCAATACGAGGCGAAGGAGGGTGAAAGAGAGCGAAAGGAGACGAAGGAGGGTGAAAGAGAGTGAAACGAGACGAAGGAGGGTGAAAAAGAGTGAAACGAGATGAAGCAGGGTGAAAGAGAGCTAAACGAGACGAAGGAGGGTGAAAGAGAGCGAAACGAGATGAAGGAGGGTGAAAGTGAGCGAAACGAGACAAAGGAGGGTGAAAGAGAGTGAAACGAGACGACGGAAGGTGAAAGAGAGCTAAACGAGATGAAGGAGGGTGAAAGAGAACGAAACGAGACAAAGGAGGGTGAAAGAGAGCGAAACGAGGCGAAGTAGAGTGAAAGAGAACGAAACGAGACGAAGGAGGGGGAAAGAGAGCGAAACGAGACGAAGGAGGGTGAAAGAAGGTGAAAATAGACGAAGGAGGGAGGAAGACAGCGAAACGAGACGAAGGAGGGTGTGAGAGAGCGAAACGATACGAAGGAGGGTGGAAGAGAGCGAAACAAGACGAAGGAGGGTGAGAGATAGCGAAACGAGACGAAGGAGGGTGATAGAGTGTGAAATGAGACAAAGGAGGGTGAAAGAGAGCGAAACGAGACGAAGGAGGGTGAAGGAGGGCGAAACGAGACGAAGGAGCGTCAAAGAGAGCGAAACGAGATGAAGGAGGGTGAAAGAGAGCGAAACGAGATGAAGGAGGGTGAAAGAGAGTGAAACGAGACGAAGGAGGGTGAAAGAGAGCGAAACGAGACGAAGGAGGGTGAAAGAGAGTGAAACGAGGCGAAGGAAGGTGAAAGAGTGCGAATCGAGACAAAGGAGGGTGAAAGAGAGCAAAACGAGATGAAGGAGGGTGAAAGAGAGCGAAACGAGCCGAAGGAGGGTGAAAGAGCGCGAAACGAGACGAAGGAGGGTGGAAGAGAGCGAAACGAGACGAAGGAGGGCGAAACGGGACGAAGGAGCGTCAAAGATAGCGAAACGAGATGAAGGAGGGTGAAAGAGTGCGAAATGAGCCGAAGGAGGGTGAAAGAGCGCGAAACGAGACGAAGGAGGGTGGAAGAGAGCGAAACGAGATGAATGAGGGTGAAAGAGAGCAAAACGAGACGAAGGAGGGGGAAAGAGAGGGAAACGAGACGAAGGAGGGTGAAAGAAGGCGAAACGAGACGATAAAGGGTGAAAGAGAGGGAAATGAGAAGAAGGAGGGTGAAAGAGAACGAAACGAGACGAAGGAGTGTGAAAGAGAGCGAAACGAGACGAAGGATTGTGAAAGACAGAGAAACGAGATAAAGAAGGGTGAATGAGAGCAAAACGAGACGAAGGAGGGTGAAAGAGAGCGAGAGGAGACGAATGAGAGTGGAAGAGAGTGAAACGAGACGACGGAGGATGAAAAAGAGCGAAACGAGACGAACGAGGGTGAAAGAGAGCGAAACGAGACGAAGGAGGGTCAAAGAGAGCGAAAGGAGCCGAAGGAGGGTGAAAGAGTGCGAAACGAAATGAAGGAGGGTGAAAGAGAGCGAAACGAGACGAAGGAGGGTGAAAGAGTGCGAAACGAGCTGATAGAGGGTGAAAGAGAGCGAAACGAGATGAAGGAGGGTGAAAGAGAGCGAAACGCGACGAAGGAGGGTGAAAGAGAGTGAAACGAGACGAAGGAAGGTGAAAGAGAGCTAAACGAGATGAAGGAGGATGAAAGAGAGCGAAACGAGACAAAGGAGGGTGAAAGAATGCGAAACGAGGCGAAGGAAGGTGAAAGAGAGCGAAAAGAGACGAAGGAGGGTGAAAGAGAACGAAACGAGACGAAGGAGGGGGAAAGTGAGTTAAACGAGACGAAGGAGGTTGAAAGAAGACGAAACGAGACGAAGGAGGGAGGTAGACAGCGAAACGAGACGAAGGAGGGTGAGAGAGAGCGAAACGAGACGAAGGAGGGTGGGAGAGAGCGAAACGAGAGGAAGGAGGGTGAGTGATAGCGAAACGAGATGCAGGAGAGTGAAAGAGAGCGAAACGAGACGAAGGAGGGTGAAAGAGAGCGAAACGAGACAAAGGAGGGTGAAGGAAGGCGAAACGAGACGAAGGAGGGTGAAAGAGAGTGAAACGAGACGAAGGAGGGTGAAAGAGAGCGAAACGAGATGAAGGAGGGTGAAAGAGAGCGAAAAGAGACGAAGGAGGGCGAAAGAGAGTGAAACGAGGTGAAGGAAGGTGAAAGAGTGCGAATCGAGACAAAGGAGGGTGGAAGAGAGCGATACGAGACGAAGGACGGTGAAAGAGAGTGAAACGAGATGAAGGAGGGTGAAAGATAACGAAACGAGACGAAGGAGGGGGAAAGAGAGCGAAACGAGACGAAGGAGGGTGAAACAAGGCGAAACGAGACGAAGATGGGTGGAAGAGAGCGAAACGAGATGAAGGAGGGTGAGAGAGCGAAACGAGACGAAGGAGGGTGGAAGAGAGCGAAACGAGATGAAGGAGGGTGAGAGATAGCGAAACGAGACGAAGGAGGGTGAAAGAGAGCGAAACGAGACGAACGAGGGTGGAAGAGAGCGAAACGAGACGAAGGAGGGTGGAAGAGAGCGATACGAGGCGAAGGAGGGTGAAAGAGAGCGAAAGGAGACGAAGGAGGGTGGAAGAGAGCGAAACGAGACGAAGGAGGGTGAAAAAGAGTGAAACGAGACGAAGGAGGGTGAAAGAGAGCTAAACGAGACGAAGGAGGGTGAAAGAGAGCGAAACGAGATGAAGGAGGGTGAAAGTGAGCGAAACGAGACGAAGGAGGGTGAAAGAGAGCGAAACGAGACGACGGAAGGTGAAAGAGAGCTAAACGAGATGAAGGAGGGTGAAAGAGAACGAAACGAGACAAAGGAGGGTGAAAGAGAGCGAAACGAGGCGAAGTAGAGTGAAAGAGAACGAAACGAGACGAAGGAGGGGGAAAGAGAGCGAAACGAGACGAAGGAGGGTGAAAGAAGGTGAAAATAGACGAAGGAGGGAGGAAGACAGCGAAACGAGACGAAGGAGGGTGAGAGAGAGCGAAACAAGACGAAGGAGGGTGAGAGATAGCGAAACGAGACGAAGGAGGGTGATAGAGTGTGAAATGAGACAAAGGAGGGTGAAAGAGAGCGAAACGAGACGAAGGAGGGTGAAGGAGGGCGAAACGAGACGAAGGAGCGTCAAAGAGAGCGAAACGAGATGAAGGAGGGTGAAAGAGAGCGAAACGAGATGAAGGAGGGTGAAAGAGAGTGAAACGAGACGAAGGAGGGTGAAAGAGAGCGAAACGAGACGAAGGAGGGTGAAAGAGAGCGAAACGAGACGAAGGAGGGTGAAAGAGAGTGAAACGAGGCGAAGGAAGGTGAAAGAGTGCGAATCGAGACAAAGGAGGGTGAAAGAGAGCAAAACGAGATGAAGGAGGGTGAAAGAGAGCGAAACGAGCCGAAGGAGGGTGAAAGAGCGCGAAACGAGACGAAGGAGGGTGGAAGAGAGCGAAACGAGACGAAGGAGGGCGAAACGAGACGAAGGAGCGTCAAAGATAGCGAAACGAGATGAAGGAGGGTGAAAGAGTGCGAAACGAGCCGAAGGAGGGTGAAAGAGCGCGAAACGAGACGAAGGAGGGTGGAAGAGAGCGAAACGAGACGAAGGAGGGGGAAAGAGAGGGAAACGAGACGAAGGAGGGTGAAAGAAGGCGAAACGAGACGATGAAGGGTGAAAGAGAGGGAAATGAGAAGAAGGAGGGTGAAAGAGAACGAAACGAGACGAAGGAGTGTGAAAGAGAGCGAAACGAGACGAAGGATTGTGAAAGACAGAGAAACGAGATAAAGAAGGGTGAAAGAGAGCAAAACGAGACGAAGGAGGGTGAAAGAGAGCGAGAGGAGACGAATGAGTGTGGAAGAGAGTGAAACGAGACGACGGAGGGTGAAAGAGAGCGAAACGAGACGAACGAGGGTGAAAGAGAGCGAAACGAGACGAAGGAGGGTCAAAGAGAGCGAAAGGAGCCGAAGGAGGGTGAAAGAGTGCGAAACGAGATGAAGGAGGGTGAAAGAGAGCGAAACGAGACGAAGGAGGGTGAAAGAGTGCGAAACGAGCTGATAGAGGGTGAAAGAGAGCGAAACGAGATGAAGGAGGGTGAAAGAGAGCGAAACGCGACGAAGGAGGGTGAAAGAGAGTGAAACGAGACGAAGGAAGGTGAAAGAGAGCTAAACGAGATGAAGGAGGATGAAAGAGAGCGAAACGAGACAAAGGAGGGTGAAAGAATGCGAAACGAGGCGAAGGAAGGTGAAAGAGAGTGAAACGAGACGAAGGAGGGTGAAAGAGAACGAAACGAGACGAAGGAGGGGGAAAGTGAGTTAAACGAGACGAAGGAGGTTGAAAGAAGGCGAAACGAGACGAAGGAGGGAGGTAGACAGCGAAACGAGACGAAGGAGGGTGAAAGAGAGCGAAACGAGACGAAGGAGGGTGGGAGAGAGCGAAACGAGAGGAAGGAGGGTGAGAGATAGCGAAACGAGACGCAGGAGAGTGAAAGAGAGCGAAACGAGACGAAGGAGGGTGAAAGAGAGCGAAACGAGACGAAGGAGGGTGAAGGAAGGTGAAACGAGACGAAGGAGGGTGAAAGAGAGTGAAACGAGACGAAGGAGGGTGGAAGAGAGCGAAACGAGATGAAGGAGGGTGAAAGAGAGCGAAACGAGACGAAGGAGGGTGAAAGAGAGTGAAACGAGGTGAAGGAAGGTGAAAGAGTGCGAATCGAGACAAAGGAGGGTGGAAGAGAGCGATACGAGACGAAGGACGGTGAAAGAGAGTGAAACGAGATGAAGGAGGGTGAAAGATAACGAAACGAGACGAAGGAGGGGGAAAGAGGGCGAAACGAGACGAAGGAGGGAGGTAGACAGCGAAACGAGACGAAGGAGGGTGAGAGAGAGCGAAACGAGACGAAGGAGGGTGGGAGAGAGCGAAACGAGAGGAAGGAGGGTGAGAGATAGCGAAACGAGACGCAGGAGAGTGAAAGAGAGCGAAACGAGACGAAGGAGGGTGAAAGAGAGCTAAACGAGAAGAAGGAGGGTGAAGGAAGGCGAAACGAGACGAAGGAGGGTGAAAGAGAGTGAAACGAGACGAAGGAGGGTGAAAGAGAGCGAAACGAGATGAAGGAGGGTGAAAGAGAGCGAAACGAGACGAAGGAGGGTGAAAGAGAGTGAAACGAGGTGAAGGAAGGTGAAAGAGTGCGAATCGAGACAAAGGAGGGTGGAAGAGAGCGATACGAGACGAAGGACGGTGAAAGAGAGTGAAACGAGATGAATGAGGGTGAAAGATAACGAAACGAGACGAAGGAGGGGGAAAGAGAGCGAAACGAGACGAAGGAGGGTGAAACAAGGCGAAACGAGACGAAGGTGGGTGGAAGAGAGCGAAACGAGACGAAGGAGGGTGAGAGAGAGCGAAACGAGACGAAGGAGGGTGGAAGAGAGCGAAACGAGATGAAGGAGGGTGAGAGATAGCGAAACGAGACGAAGGAGGGTGAAAGAGAGCGAAACGAGACGAACGAGGGTGGAAGAGAGCGAAACGAGACGAAGGAGGGTGGAAGAGAGCAATACGAGGCGAAGGAGGGTGAAAGAGAGCGAAAGGAGACGAAGGAGGGTGAAAGAGAGTGAAACGAGACGAAGGAGGGTGAAAAAGAGTGAAACGAGATGAAGCAGGGTGAAAGAGAGCTAAACGAGACGAAGGAGGGTGAAAGAGAGCGAAACGAGATGAAGGAGGGTGAAAGTGAGCGAAACGAGACAAAGGAGGGTGAAAGAGAGTGAAACGAGACGACGGAAGGTGAAAGAGAGCTAAACGAGATGAAGGAGGGTGAAAGAGAACGAAACGAGACAAAGGAGGGTGAAAGAGAGCGAAACGAGGCGAAGTAGAGTGAAAGAGAACGAAACGAGACGAAGGAGGGGGAAAGAGAGCGAAACGAGACGAAGGAGGGTGAAAGAAGGTGAAAATAGACGAAGGAGGGAGGAAGACAGCGAAACGAGACGAAGGAGGGTGTGAGAGAGCGAAACGATACGAAGGAGGGTGGAAGAGAGCGAAACAAGACGAAGGAGGGTGAGAGATAGCGAAACGAGACGAAGGAGGGTGATAGAGTGTGAAATGAGACAAAGGAGGGTGAAAGAGAGCGAAACGAGACGAAGGAGGGTGAAGGAGGGCGAAACGAGACGAAGGAGCGTCAAAGAGAGCGAAACGAGATGAAGGAGGGTGAAAGAGAGCGAAACGAGATGAAGGAGGGTGAAAGAGAGTGAAACGAGACGAAGGAGGGTGAAAGAGAGCGAAACGAGACGAAGGAGGGTGAAAGAGAGTGAAACGAGGCGAAGGAAGGTGAAAGAGTGCGAATCGAGACAAAGGAGGGTGAAAGAGAGCAAAACGAGATGAAGGAGGGTGAAAGAGAGCGAAACGAGCCGAAGGAGGGTGAAAGAGCGCGAAACGAGACGAAGGAGGGTGGAAGAGAGCGAAACGAGACGAAGGAGGGCGAAACGAGACGAAGGAGCGTCAAAGATAGCGAAACGAGATGAAGGAGGGTGAAAGAGTGCGAAATGAGCCGAAGGAGGGTGAAAGAGCGCGAAACGAGACGAAGGAGGGTGGAAGAGAGCGAAACGAGATGAATGAGGGTGAAAGAGAGCAAAACGAGACGAAGGAGGGGGAAAGAGAGGGAAACGAGACGAAGGAGGGTGAAAGAAGGCGAAACGAGACGATAAAGGGTGAAAGAGAGGGAAATGAGAAGAAGGAGGGTGAAAGAGAACGAAACGAGACGAAGGAGTGTGAAAGAGAGCGAAACGAGACGAAGGATTGTGAAAGACAGAGAAACGAGATAAAGAAGGGTGAATGAGAGCAAAACGAGACGAAGGAGGGTGAAAGAGAGCGAGAGGAGACGAATGAGAGTGGAAGAGAGTGAAACGAGACGACGGAGGATGAAAAAGAGCGAAACGAGACGAAGGAGGGTCAAAGAGAGCGAAAGGAGCCGAAGGAGGGTGAAAGAGTGCGAAACGAAATGAAGGAGGGTGAAAGAGAGCGAAACGAGACGAAGGAGGGTGAAAGAGTGCGAAACGAGCTGATAGAGGGTGAAAGAGAGCGAAACGAGATGAAGGAGGGTGAAAGAGAGCGAAACGCGACGAAGGAGGGTGAAAGAGAGTGAAACGAGACGAAGGAAGGTGAAAGAGAGCTAAACGAGATGAAGGAGGATGAAAGAGAGCGAAACGAGACAAAGGAGGGTGAAAGAATGCGAAACGAGGCGAAGGAAGGTGAAAGAGAGCGAAAAGAGACGAAGGAGGGTGAAAGAGAACGAAACGAGACGAAGGAGGGGGAAAGTGAGTTAAACGAGACGAAGGAGGTTGAAAGAAGACGAAACGAGACGAAGGAGGGAGGTAGACAGCGAAACGAGACGAAGGAGGGTGAGAGAGAGCGAAACGAGACGAAGGAGGGTGGGAGAGAGCGAAACGAGAGGAAGGAGGGTGAGTGATAGCGAAACGAGATGCAGGAGAGTGAAAGAGAGCGAAACGAGACGAAGGAGGGTGAAAGAGAGCGAAACGAGACAAAGGAGGGTGAAGGAAGGCGAAACGAGACGAAGGAGGGTGAAAGAGAGTGAAACGAGACGAAGGAGGGTGAAAGAGAGCGAAACGAGATGAAGGAGGGTGAAAGAGAGCGAAAAGAGACGAAGGAGGGCGAAAGAGAGTGAAACGAGGTGAAGGAAGGTGAAAGAGTGCGAATCGAGACAAAGGAGGGTGGAAGAGAGCGATACGAGACGAAGGACGGTGAAAGAGAGTGAAACGAGATGAAGGAGGGTGAAAGATAACGAAACGAGACGAAGGAGGGGGAAAGAGAGCGAAACGAGACGAAGGAGGGTGAAACAAGGCGAAACGAGACGAAGATGGGTGGAAGAGAGCGAAACGAGATGAAGGAGGGTGAGAGAGCGAAACGAGACGAAGGAGGGTGGAAGAGAGCGAAACGAGATGAAGGAGGGTGAGAGATAGCGAAACGAGACGAAGGAGGGTGAAAAAGAGCGAAACGAGACGAACGAGGGTGGAAGAGAGCGAAACGAGACGAAGGAGGGTGGAAGAGAGCGATACGAGGCGAAGGAGGGTGAAAGAGAGCGAAAGGAGACGAAGGAGGGTGGAAGAGAGCGAAACGAGACGAAGGAGGGTGAAAAAGAGTGAAACGAGACGAAGGAGGGTGAAAGAGAGCTAAACGAGACGAAGGAGGGTGAAAGAGAGCGAAACGAGATGAAGGAGGGTGAAAGTGAGCGAAACGAGACGAAGGAGGGTGAAAGAGAGCGAAACGAGACGACGGAAGGTGAAAGAGAGCTAAACGAGATGAAGGAGGGTGAAAGAGAACGAAACGAGACAAAGGAGGGTGAAAGAGAGCGAAACGAGGCGAAGTAGAGTGAAAGAGAACGAAACGAGACGAAGGAGGGGGAAAGAGAGCGAAACGAGACGAAGGAGGGTGAAAGAAGGTGAAAATAGACGAAGGAGGGAGGAAGACAGCGAAACGAGACGAAGGAGGGTGAGAGAGAGCGAAACAAGACGAAGGAGGGTGAGAGATAGCGAAACGAGACGAAGGAGGGTGATAGAGTGTGAAATGAGACAAAGGAGGGTGAAAGAGAGCGAAACGAGACGAAGGAGGGTGAAGGAGGGCGAAACGAGACGAAGGAGCGTCAAAGAGAGCGAAACGAGATGAAGGAGGGTGAAAGAGAGCGAAACGAGATGAAGGAGGGTGAAAGAGAGTGAAACGAGACGAAGGAGGGTGAAAGAGAGCGAAACGAGACGAAGGAGGGTGAAAGAGAGCGAAACGAGACGAAGGAGGGTGAAAGAGAGTGAAACGAGGCGAAGGAAGGTGAAAGAGTGCGAATCGAGACAAAGGAGGGTGAAAGAGAGCAAAACGAGATGAAGGAGGGTGAAAGAGAGCGAAACGAGCCGAAGGAGGGTGAAAGAGCGCGAAACGAGACGAAGGAGGGTGGAAGAGAGCGAAACGAGACGAAGGAGGGCGAAACGAGACGAAGGAGCGTCAAAGATAGCGAAACGAGATGAAGGAGGGTGAAAGAGTGCGAAACGAGCCGAAGGAGGGTGAAAGAGCGCGAAACGAGACGAAGGAGGGTGGAAGAGAGCGAAACGAGACGAAGGAGGGGGAAAGAGAGGGAAACGAGACGAAGGAGGGTGAAAGAAGGCGAAACGAGACGATGAAGGGTGAAAGAGAGGGAAATGAGAAGAAGGAGGGTGAAAGAGAACGAAACGAGACGAAGGAGTGTGAAAGAGAGCGAAACGAGACGAAGGATTGTGAAAGACAGAGAAACGAGATAAAGAAGGGTGAAAGAGAGCAAAACGAGACGAAGGAGGGTGAAAGAGAGCGAGAGGAGACGAATGAGGGTGGAAGAGAGTGAAACGAGACGACGGAGGGTGAAAGAGAGCGAAACGAGACGAACGAGGGTGAAAGAGAGCGAAACGAGACGAAGGAGGGTCAAAGAGAGCGAAAGGAGCCGAAGGAGGGTGAAAGAGTGCGAAACGAGATGAAGGAGGGTGAAAGAGAGCGAAACGAGACGAAGGAGGGTGAAAGAGTGCGAAACGAGCTGATAGAGGGTGAAAGAGAGCGAAACGAGATGAAGGAGGGTGAAAGAGAGCGAAACGCGACGAAGGAGGGTGAAAGAGAGTGAAACGAGACGAAGGAAGGTGAAAGAGAGCTAAACGAGATGAAGGAGGATGAAAGAGAGCGAAACGAGACAAAGGAGGGTGAAAGAATGCGAAACGAGGCGAAGGAAGGTGAAAGAGAGTGAAACGAGACGAAGGAGGGTGAAAGAGAACGAAACGAGACGAAGGAGGGGGAAAGTGAGTTAAACGAGACGAAGGAGGTTGAAAGAAGGCGAAACGAGACGAAGGAGGGAGGTAGACAGCGAAACGAGACGAAGGAGGGTGAAAGAGAGCGAAACGAGACGAAGGAGGGTGGGAGAGAGCGAAACGAGAGGAAGGAGGGTGAGAGATAGCGAAACGAGACGCAGGAGAGTGAAAGAGAGCGAAACGAGACGAAGGAGGGTGAAAGAGAGCGAAACGAGACGAAGGAGGGTGAAGGAAGGTGAAACGAGACGAAGGAGGGTGAAAGAGAGTGAAACGAGACGAAGGAGGGTGGAAGAGAGCGAAACGAGATGAAGGAGGGTGAAAGAGAGCGAAACGAGACGAAGGAGGGTGAAAGAGAGTGAAACGAGGTGAAGGAAGGTGAAAGAGTGCGAATCGAGACAAAGGAGGGTGGAAGAGAGCGATACGAGACGAAGGACGGTGAAAGAGAATGAAACGAGATGAAGGAGGGTGAAAGATAACGAAACGAGACGAAGGAGGGGGAAAGAGAGCGAAACGAGACGAAGGAGGGTGAAACAAGGCGAAACGAGACGAAGGTGGGTGGAAGAGAGCGAAACGAGACGAAGGAGGGTGAGAGAGAGCGAAACGAGACGAAGGAGGGTGGAAGAGAGCGAAACGAGATGAAGGAGGGTGAGAGATAGCGAAACGAGACGAAGGAGGGTGAAAGAGAGCGAAACGAGACGAACGAGGGTGGAAGAGAGCGAAACGAGACGAAGGAGGGTGGAAGAGAGCGATACGAGGCGAAGGAGGGTGAAAGAGAGCGAAAGGAGACGAAGGAGGGTGAAAGAGAACGAAACGAGACGAAGGAGGGTGAAAAAGAGTGAAACGAGACGAAGGAGGGTGAAAGAGAGCTAAACGAGACGAAGGAGGGTGAAAGAGAGCGGAACGAGATGAAGGAGGGTGAAAGTGAGCGAAACGAGACGAAGGAGGGTGAAAGAGAGCGAAACGAGACGACGGAAGGTGAAAGAGAGCTAAACGAGATGAAGGAGGGTGAAAGAGAACAAAACGAGACAAAGGAGGGTGAAAGAGAGCGAAACGAGGCGAAGTAGAGTGAAAGAGAACGAAACGAGACGAAGGAGGGGGAAAGAGAGCGAAACGAGACGAAGGAGGGTGAAAGAAGGTGAAAATAGACGAATGAGGGAGGAAGACAGCGAAACGAGACGAAGGAGGGTGAGAGAGAGCGAAACGATACGAAGGAGGGTGGAAGAGAGCGAAACAAGACGAAGGAGGGTGAGAGATAGCGAAACGAGACGAAGGAGGGTGATAGAGTGTGAAATGAGACAAAGGAGGGTGAAAGAGAGCGAAACGAGACGAAGGAGGGTGAAGGAGGGCGAAACGAGACGAAGGAGCGTCAAAGAGAGCGAAACGAGATGAAGGAGGGTGAAAGAGAGCGAAACGAGCCGAAGGAGGGTGAAACAGCTCGAAACGAGACGAAGGAGGGTGGAAGAGAGCGAAACGAGACGAAGGAGGGTGAAGGAGGGCGAAACGAGACGAAGGAGCGTCAAAGAGAGCGAAACGAGATGAAGGAGGGTGAAAGAGTGCGAAACGAGCTGAAGGAGGGTGAAAGAGCACGAAACGAGACGAAGGATGGTGGAAGAGAGCGAAACGAGACGAAGGAGGGTGAAAGAGAGCGAAACGAGACGAAGGAGGGTGAAAAAGAGTGAAATGAGACGAAGGAGGGTGAAAGAGAGCTAAACGAGACGAAGGAGGGTGAAAGAGAGCAAAACGAGACGAAGGAGGGTGAAAGAGAGCGAAACGAGACGAAGGAAGGTGAAAGAGAGCTAAACGAGATGAAGGAGGATGAAAGAGAGCGAAACGAGACGAAGGAAGGTGAGAGAGAGCTAAACGAGATGAAGGAGGGTGAAAGAGAGCGAAAGGAGACGAAGGAGGGTGAAAGAGAGCGAAACGAGATGAAGGAGGGTAAAAAAGAGTGAAACGAGACGAAGGAGGGTGAAAGAGAGCGAAACGAGACAAAGGTGGGTGAAAGAGAGTGAAACGAGGCGAAGGAAGGTGAAAGAGTGCGAATCGAGACAAAGGTAGGTGAAAGAGAGCGAAACGAGAAGACGGAATGTGAAAGAGAGCGAACCAAAACGAAGGAGGGTGAAAGAGAGCGAAAGGAGACGAAAGAGGGTGAAAGAGAGCGAAACGAGACGAAGGAGGGTGAAAAAGAGTGAAACGAGACGAAGGAGGGTGAAAGAGAGCTAAACGAGACGAAGGAGGGTGAAAGAGAGCGAAACGAGATGAAGGAGGGTGAAAGAGAGCAAAACGAGACGAAGGAGGGTGAAAGAGAGCGAAACGAGATGAAGGAGGGTGAAAGAGAGCAAATCGAGACGAAGGAGGGTGAAAGAGAGCGAAACGAGACGAAGGAAGGTGGGAGAGAGCTAAACGAGATGAAGGAGGGTGAAAGAGAGCGAAAGGAGACGAAGGAGGGTGAAAGAGAGCGAAACGAGATGAAGGAGGGTAAAAAAGAGTGAAACGAGACGAAGGAGGGTGAAAGAGAGCGAAACGAGACAAAGGTGGGTGAAAGAGAGTGAAACGAGGCGAAGGAAGGTGAAATAGTGCGAATCGAGACAAAGGTAGGTGAAAGAGAGCGAAACGAGAAGACGGAATGTGAAAGAGAGCGAACCAAAACGAAGGAGGGTGAAAGAGAGCGAAAGGAGACGAAGGAGGGTGAAAGAGAGCGAAACGAGACGAAGGAGGGTGAAAAAGAGTGAAACGAGACGAAGGAGGGTGAAAGAGAGCTAAACGAGACGAAGGAGGGTGAAAGAGAGCGAAACGAGATGAAGGAGGGTGAAAGAGAGCAAAACGAGACGAAGGAGGGTGAAAGAGAGCGAAACGAGACGAAGGAAGGTGAAAGAGAGCTAAACGAGATGAAGGAGGATGAAAGAGAGCGAAACGAGACAAAGGAGGGTGAAAGAGTGCGAAACGAGACGAAGGAGGGTGAGAGAGAGCGAAACGAGATGAAGGAGGGTGAGAGATAGCGAAACGAGACGAAGGAGGGTGAAAGAGAGCGAAACGAGACGAACGAGGGTGGAAGAGAGCGAAACGAGACGAAGGAGGGTGGAAGAGAGCGATACGAGGCGAAGGAGGGTGAAAGAGAGCGAAAGGAGACGAAGGAGGGTGAAAGAGAGCGAAACGAGACGAAGGAGGGTGAAAAAGAGTGAAACGAGACGAAGGAGGGTGAAAGAGAGCTAAACGAGACGAAGGAGGGTGAAAGAGAGCGAAACGAGATGAAGGAGGGTGAAAGTGAGCGAAACGAGACGAAGGAGGGTGAAAGAGAGCGAAACGAGACAAAGTAAGGTGAAAGAGAGCTAAACGAGATGAAGGAGGGTGAAAGAGAACGAAACGAGACAAAGGAGGGTGAAAGAGAGCGAAACGAGATGAAGTAGAGTGAAAGAGAACGAAACGAGACGAAGGAGGGGGAAAGAGAGCGAAACGAGACGAAGGAGGGTGAAAGAAGGTGAAAATAGACGAAGGAGGGAGGAAGACAGCGAAACGAGACGAAGGAGGGTGAGAGAGAGCGAAACGAGACGAAGGAGGGTGGAAGAGAGCGAAACAAGACGAAGGAGGGTGAGAGATAGCGAAACGAGACGAAGGAGGGTGATAGAGAGTGAAATGAGACAAAGGAGGGTGAAAGAGAGCGAAACGAGACGAAGGAGGGTGAAGGAGGGCGAAACGAGACGAAGGAGCGTCAAAGTGAGCGTAACGAGATGAAGGAGGGTGAAAGAGAGCGAAACGAGCCGAAGGAGGGTGAAACAGCGCGAAACGAGATGAAGGAGGGTGGAAGAGAGCGAAACGAGACGAAGGATGGTGAAGGAGGGCGAAACGAGACGAAGGAGCGTCAAAGAGAGCGAAACGAGATGAAGGAGGGTGAAAGAGTGCGAAACGAGCCGAAGGAGGGTGAAAGAGCGCGAAACGAGACGAAGGAGGGTGGAAGAGAGCGAAACGAGACGAAGGAGGGTGAAAGAGAGCGAAACGAGACGAAGGAGGGTGAAAAAGAGTGAAACGAGACGAAGGAGTGTGAAAGAGAGCTAAACGAGACGAAGGAGGGTGAAAGAGAGCAAAACGAGACGAAGGAGGGTGAAAGAGAGCGAAACGAGACGAAGGAGGGTGAAAGAGAGCAAAACGAGACGAAGGAGGGTGAAAGAGAGCGAAACGAGACGAAGGAAGGTGAAAGAGAGCTAAACGAGATTAAGGAGGGTGAAAGAGAGCGAAACGAGACAAAGGAGGGTGAAAGAGTGCGAAACGAGGCGAAGGAAGGTGAAAGAGAGCGAAACGAGACGAAGGAGGGTCAAAGAGAGCGAAACGAGCCGAAGGAGGGTGAAAGAGTGCGAAACGAGATGAAGGAGGGTGAAAGAGAGCGAAACGAGACGAAGGAGGGTGAAAGAGTGCGAAACGAGACGATAGAGGGTGAAAGAGAGCGAAACGAGATGAAGGAGGGTGAAAGAGAGCGAAACGAGACGAAGGAGGGTGAAAGAGAGCGAAACGAGACGAAGGAAGGTGAAAGAGAGCTAAACGAGATGAAGGAGGATGAAAGAGAGCGAAACGAGACAAAGGAGGGTGAAAGAATGCGAAACGAGGCGAAGGAAGGTGAAAGAGAGCGAAACGAGACGAAGGAGGGTGAAAGAGAACGAAACGAGACGAAGGAGGGGGAAAGTGAGCGAAACGAGACGAAGGAGGGTGAAAGAAGGCGAAACGAGACGAAGGAGGGAGGTAGACAGCGAAACGAGACGAAGGAGGGTGAGAGAGAGCGAAACGAGACGAAGGAGGGTGAAAGATAGCGAAACGAGAGGAAGGAGGGTGAGAGATAGCGAAACGAGACGCAGGAGGGTGAAAGAGAGCGAAACGAGATGAAGGAGGGTGAAAGAGAGCGAAACGAGACGAAGGAGGGTGAAGGAAGGCGAAACGAGACGAAGGAGGGTGGAAGAGAGCGAAACGAGACGAAGTAGGGTGAAAGAAGGCGAAACGAGACGATGGAGGGTGAAAGAGAACGAAACGAGACGAAGGAGTGTGAAAGAGAGCGAAACGAGACGAAGGATTGTGAAAGACAGAGAAACGAGATAAAGAAGGGTGAAAGAGAGCAAAACGAGACGAAGGAGGGTGAAAGAGAGCGAAATGAGACGAATGAGGGTGGAAGAGAGTGAAACGAGACGACGGAGGGTGAAAGAGAGCGAAACGAGACGAACGAGGGTGAAAGAGAGCGAAACGAGACGAAGGAGGGTCAAAGAGAGCGAAACGAGCCGAAGGAGGGTGAAAGAGTGCGAAACGAGATGAAGGAGGGTGAAAGATGGCGAAACGAGACGAAGGAGGGTGAAAGAGAGCGAAACGAGACGAAGGAGGGTGAAAGAGAGCGAAACGAGATGAAGGAGGGTGAAAGAGAGCGAAACGAGACGAAGGAAGGTGAGAGAGAGCTAAACGAGATGAAGGAGGGTGAAAGAGAGCGAAAGGAGACGAAGGAGGGTGAAAGAGAGCGAAACGAGATGAAGGAGGGTAAAAAAGAGTGAAACGAGACGAAGGAGGGTGAAAGAGAGCGAAACGAGACAAAGGTGGGTGAAAGAGAGTGAAACGAGGCGAAGGAAGGTGAAAGAGTGCGAATCGAGACAAAGGTAGGTGAAAGAGAGCGAAACGAGAAGACGGAATGTGAAAGAGAGCGAACCAAAACGAAGGAGGGTGAAAGAGAGCGAAAGGAGACGAAGGAGGGTGAAAGAGAGCGAAACGAGACGAAGGAGGGTGAAAAAGAGTGAAACGAGACGAAGGAGGGTGAAAGAGAGCTAAACGAGACGAAGGAGGGTGAAAGAGAGCGAAACGAGATGAAGGAGGGTGAAAGAGAGCAAAACGAGACGAAGGAGGGTGAAAGAGAGCGAAACGAGATGAAGGAGGGTGAAAGAGAGCAAATCGAGACGAAGGAGGGTGAAAGAGAGCGAAACGAGACGAAGGAAGGTGGGAGAGAGCTAAACGAGATGAAGGAGGGTGAAAGAGAGCGAAAGGAGACGAAGGAGGGTGAAAGAGAGCGAAACGAGATGAAGGAGGGTAAAAAAGAGTGAAACGAGACGAAGGAGGGTGAAAGAGAGCGAAACGAGACAAAGGTGGGTGAAAGAGAGTGAAACGAGGCGAAGGAAGGTGAAATAGTGCGAATCGAGACAAAGGTAGGTGAAAGAGAGCGAAACGAGAAGACGGAATGTGAAAGAGAGCGAACCAAAACGAAGGAGGGTGAAAGAGAGCGAAAGGAGACGAAGGAGGGTGAAAGAGAGCGAAACGAGACGAAGGAGGGTGAAAAAGAGTGAAACGAGACGAAGGAGGGTGAAAGAGAGCTAAACGAGACGAAGGAGGGTGAAAGAGAGCGAAACGAGATGAAGGAGGGTGAAAGAGAGCAAAACGAGACGAAGGAGGGTGAAAGAGAGCGAAACGAGACGAAGGAAGGTGAAAGAGAGCTAAACGAGATGAAGGAGGATGAAAGAGAGCGAAACGAGACAAAGGAGGGAGAAAGAATGCGAAACGAGGCGAAGGAAGGTGAAAGAGAGCGAAACGAGACGAAGGAGGGTGAAAGAGAACGAAACGAGACGAAGGAGGGTGAAAGTGAGCGAAACAAGACGAAGGAGGGTGAAAGAAGGCGAAACGAGACGAAGGAGGGAGGTAGACAGCGAAACGAGACGAAGGAGGGTGAGAGAGAGCGAAACGAGACGAAGGAGGGTGAAAGAGAGCGAAACGAGAGGAAGGAGGGTGAGAGATAGCGAAACGAGATGCAGGAGGGTGAAAGAGAGCGAAACGAGACGAAGGAGGGTGAAAGAGAGCGAAACGAGACGAAGGAGGGTGAAGGAAGGCGAAACGAGACGAAGGAGGGTGGAAGAGAGCGAAACGAGACGAAGGAGGGGGAAAGAGAGCGAAACGAGACGAAGGAGGGTGAAGGAGAGCGAAACGAGGCGAAGGAGAGCGAAACGAGGCGAAGGAGGGTGAAAGAGAGCGAAACGAGACAAAGTAAGGTGAAAGAGAGCTAAACGAGATGAAGGAGGGTGAAAGAGAACGAAACGAGACAAAGGAGGGTGAAAGAGAGCGAAACGAGGCGAAGTAGAGTGAAAGAGAACGAAACGAGACGAAGGAGGGGGAAAGAGAGCGAAACGAGACGAAGGAGGGTGAAAGAAGGTGAAAATAGACGAAGGAGGGAGGAAGACAGCGAAACGAGACGAAGGAGGGTGAGAGAGAGCGAAACGAGACGAAGGAGGGTGGAAGAGAGCGAAACAAGACGAAGGAGGGTGAGAGATAGCGAAACGAGACGAAGGAGGGTGATAGAGAGTGAAATGAGACAAAGGAGGGTGAAAGAGAGCGAAACGAGACGAAGGAGGGTGAAGGAGGGCGAAACGAGACGAAGGAGCGTCAAAGTGAGCGAAACGAGATGAAGGAGGGTGAAAGAGTGCGAAACGAGCCGAAGGAGGGTGAAAGAGCGCGAAACGAGACGAAGGAGGGTGGAAGAGAGCGAAACGAGACGAAGGAGGGTGAAAGAGAGCGAAACGAGACGAAGGAGGGTGAAAAAGAGTGAAACGAGACGAAGGAGTGTGAAAGAGAGCTAAACGAGACGAAGGAGGGTGAAAGAGAGCAAAACGAGACGAAGGAGGGTGAAAGAGAGCGAAACGAGACGAAGGAAGGTGAAAGAGAGCTAAACGAGATTAAGGAGGGTGAAAGAGAGCGAAACGAGACAAAGGAGGGTGAAAGAGTGCGAAACGAGGCGAAGGAAGGTGAAAGAGAGCGAAACGAGACGAAGGAGGGTCAAAGAGAGCGAAACGAGCCGAAGGAGGGTGAAAGAGTGCGAAACGAGATGAAGGAGGGTGAAAGAGAGCGAAACGAGACGAAGGAGGGTGAAAGAGTGCGAAACGAGACGATAGAGGGTGAAAGAGAGCGAAACGAGATGAAGGAGGGTGAAAGAGAGCGAAACGAGACGAAGGAGGGTGAAAGAGAGCGAAACGAGACGAAGGAAGGTGAAAGAGAGCTAAACGAGATGAAGGAGGATGAAAGAGAGCGAAACGAGACAAAGGAGGGTGAAAGAATGCGAAACGAGGCGAAGGAAGGTGAAAGAGAGCGAAACGAGACGAAGGAGGGTGAAAGAGAACGAAACGAGACGAAGGAGGGGGAAAGTGAGCGAAACGAGACGAAGGAGGGTGAAAGAAGGCGAAACGAGACGAAGGAGGGAGGTAGACAGCGAAACGAGACGAAGGAGGGTGAGAGAGAGCGAAACGAGACGAAGGAGGGTGAAAGATAGCGAAACGAGAGGAAGGAGGGTGAGAGATAGCGAAACGAGACGCAGGAGGGTGAAAGAGAGCGAAACGAGATGAAGGAGGGTGAAAGAGAGCGAAACGAGACGAAGGAGGGTGAAGGAAGGCGAAACGAGACGAAGGAGGGTGGAAGAGAGCGAAACGAGACGAAGTAGGGTGAAAGAAGGCGAAACGAGACGATGGAGGGTGAAAGAGAACGAAACGAGACGAAGGAGTGTGAAAGAGAGCGAAACGAGACGAAGGATTGTGAAAGACAGAGAAACGAGATAAAGAAGGGTGAAAGAGAGCAAAACGAGGCGAAGGAGGGTGAAAGAGAGCGAAATGAGACGAATGAGGGTGGAAGAGAGTGAAACGAGACGACGGAGGGTGAAAGAGAGCGAAACGAGACGAACGAGGGTGAAAGAGAGCGAAACGAGACGAAGGAGGGTCAAAGAGAGCGAAACGAGCCGAAGGAGGGTGAAAGAGTGCGAAACGAGATGAAGGAGGGTGAAAGATGGCGAAACGAGACGAAGGAGGGTGAAAGAGAGCGAAACGAGACGAAGGAGGGTGAAAGAGAGCGAAACGAGATGAAGGAGGGTGAAAGAGAGCAAAACGAGACGAAGGAGGGTGAAAGAGAGCGAAACGAGACGAAGGAAGGTGAGAGAGAGCTAAACGAGATGAAGGAGGGTGAAAGAGAGCGAAAGGAGACGAAGGAGGGTGAAAGAGAGCGAAACGAGATGAAGGAGGGTAAAAAAGAGTGAAACGAGACGAAGGAGGGTGAAAGAGAGCGAAACGAGACAAAGGTGGGTGAAAGAGAGTGAAACGAGGCGAAGGAAGGTGAAAGAGTGCGAATCGAGACAAAGGTAGGTGAAAGAGAGCGAAACGAGAAGACGGAATGTGAAAGAGAGCGAACCAAAACGAAGGAGGGTGAAAGAGAGCGAAAGGAGACGAAGGAGGGTGAAAGAGAGCGAAACGAGACGAAGGAGGGTGAAAAAGAGTGAAACGAGACGAAGGAGGGTGAAAGAGAGCTAAACGAGACGAAGGAGGGTGAAAGAGAGCGAAACGAGATGAAGGAGGGTGAAAGTGAGCAAAACGAGACGAAGGAGGGTGAAAGAGAGCGAAACGAGATGAAGGAGGGTGAAAGAGAGCAAAACGAGACGAAGGAGGGTGAAAGAGAGCGAAACGAGACGAAGGAAGGTGAGAGAGAGCTAAACGAGATGAAGGAGGGTGAAAGAGAGCGAAAGGAGACGAAGGAGGGTGAAAGAGAGCGAAACGAGATGAAGGAGGGTAAAAAAGAGTGAAACGAGACGAAGGAGGGTGAAAGAGAGCGAAACGAGACAAAGGTGGGTGAAAGAGAGTGAAACGAGGCGAAGGAAGGTGAAAGAGTGCGAATCGAGACAAAGGTAGGTGAAAGAGAGCGAAACGAGAAGACGGAATGTGAAAGAGAGCGAACCAAAACGAAGGAGGGTGAAAGAGAGCGAAAGGAGACGAAGGAGGGTGAAAGAGAGCGAAACGAGACGAAGGAGGGTGAAAAAGAGTGAAACGAGACGAAGGAGGGTGAAAGAGAGCTAAACGAGACGAAGGAGGGTGAAAGAGAGCGAAACGAGATGAAGGAGGGTGAAAGAGAGCAAAACGAGACGAAGGAGGGTGAAAGAGAGCGAAACGAGACGAAGGAAGGTGAAAGAGAGCTAAACGAGATGAAGGAGGATGAAAGAGAGCGAAACGAGACAAAGGAGGGAGAAAGAATGCGAAACGAGGCGAAGGAAGGTGAAAGAGAGCGAAACGAGACGAAGGAGGGTGAAAGAGAACGAAACGAGACGAAGGAGGGTGAAAGTGAGCGAAACAAGACGAAGGAGGGTGAAAGAAGGCGAAACGAGACGAAGGAGGGAGGTAGACAGCGAAACGAGACGAAGGAGGGTGAGAGAGAGCGAAACGAGACGAAGGAGGGTGAAAGAGAGCGAAACGAGAGGAAGGAGGGTGAGAGATAGCGAAACGAGATGCAGGAGGGTGAAAGAGAGCGAAACGAGACGAAGGAGGGTGAAAGAGAGCGAAACGAGACGAAGGAGGGTGAAGGAAGGCGAAACGAGACGAAGGAGGGTGGAAGAGAGCGAAACGAGAAGAAGTAGGGTGAAAGAAGGCGAAACGAGACGATGGAGGGTGAAAGAGAACGAAACGAGACGAAGGAGTGTGAAAGAGAGCGAAACGAGACGAAGGATTGTGAAAGACAGAGAAACGAGATAAAGAAGGGTGAAAGAGAGCAAAACGAGATGAAGGAGGGTGAAAGAGAGCGAAATGAGACGAATGAGGGTGGAAGAGAGTGAAACGAGACGACGGAGGGTGAAAGAGAGCGAAACGAGACGAACGAGGGTGAAAGAGAGCGAAACGAGACGAAGGAGGGTGAAAGAAGGCGAAACGAGACGAAGGAGGGAGGTAGACAGCGAAACGAGACGAAGGAGGGTGAGAGAGAGCGAAACGAGACGAAGGAGGGTGAAAGATAGCGAAACGAGAGGAAGGAGGGTGAGAGATAGCGAAACGAGACGCAGGAGGGTGAAAGAGAGCGAAACGAGATGAAGGAGGGTGAAAGAGAGCGAAACGAGACGAAGGAGGGTGAAGGAAGGCGAAACGAGACGAAGGAGGGTGGAAGAGAGCGAAACGAGACGAAGTAGGGTGAAAGAAGGCGAAACGAGACGATGGAGGGTGAAAGAGAACGAAACGAGACGAAGGAGTGTGAAAGAGAGCGAAACGAGACGAAGGATTGTGAAAGACAGAGAAACGAGATAAAGAAGGGTGAAAGAGAGCAAAACGAGGCGAAGGAGGGTGAAAGAGAGCGAAATGAGACGAATGAGGGTGGAAGAGAGTGAAACGAGACGACGGAGGGTGAAAGAGAGCGAAACGAGACGAACGAGGGTGAAAGAGAGCGAAACGAGACGAAGGAGGGTCAAAGAGAGCGAAACGAGCCGAAGGAGGGTGAAAGAGTGCGAAACGAGATGAAGGAGGGTGAAAGATGGCGAAACGAGACGAAGGAGGGTGAAAGAGAGCGAAACGAGACGAAGGAGGGTGAAAGAGAGCGAAACGAGATGAAGGAGGGTGAAAGAGAGCAAAACGAGACGAAGGAGGGTGAAAGAGAGCGAAACGAGACGAAGGAAGGTGAGAGAGAGCTAAACGAGATGAAGGAGGGTGAAAGAGAGCGAAAGGAGACGAAGGAGGGTGAAAGAGAGCGAAACGAGATGAAGGAGGGTAAAAAAGAGTGAAACGAGACGAAGGAGGGTGAAAGAGAGCGAAACGAGACAAAGGTGGGTGAAAGAGAGTGAAACGAGGCGAAGGAAGGTGAAAGAGTGCGAATCGAGACAAAGGTAGGTGAAAGAGAGCGAAACGAGAAGACGGAATGTGAAAGAGAGCGAACCAAAACGAAGGAGGGTGAAAGAGAGCGAAAGGAGACGAAGGAGGGTGAAAGAGAGCGAAACGAGACGAAGGAGGGTGAAAAAGAGTGAAACGAGACGAAGGAGGGTGAAAGAGAGCTAAACGAGACGAAGGAGGGTGAAAGAGAGCGAAACGAGATGAAGGAGGGTGAAAGTGAGCAAAACGAGACGAAGGAGGGTGAAAGAGAGCGAAACGAGATGAAGGAGGGTGAAAGAGAGCAAAACGAGACGAAGGAGGGTGAAAGAGAGCGAAACGAGACGAAGGAAGGTGAGAGAGAGCTAAACGAGATGAAGGAGGGTGAAAGAGAGCGAAAGGAGACGAAGGAGGGTGAAAGAGAGCGAAACGAGATGAAGGAGGGTAAAAAAGAGTGAAACGAGACGAAGGAGGGTGAAAGAGAGCGAAACGAGACAAAGGTGGGTGAAAGAGAGTGAAACGAGGCGAAGGAAGGTGAAAGAGTGCGAATCGAGACAAAGGTAGGTGAAAGAGAGCGAAACGAGAAGACGGAATGTGAAAGAGAGCGAACCAAAACGAAGGAGGGTGAAAGAGAGCGAAAGGAGACGAAGGAGGGTGAAAGAGAGCGAAACGAGACGAAGGAGGGTGAAAAAGAGTGAAACGAGACGAAGGAGGGTGAAAGAGAGCTAAACGAGACGAAGGAGGGTGAAAGAGAGCGAAACGAGATGAAGGAGGGTGAAAGAGAGCAAAACGAGACGAAGGAGGGTGAAAGAGAGCGAAACGAGACGAAGGAAGGTGAAAGAGAGCTAAACGAGATGAAGGAGGATGAAAGAGAGCGAAACGAGACAAAGGAGGGAGAAAGAATGCGAAACGAGGCGAAGGAAGGTGAAAGAGAGCGAAACGAGACGAAGGAGGGTGAAAGAGAACGAAACGAGACGAAGGAGGGTGAAAGTGAGCGAAACAAGACGAAGGAGGGTGAAAGAAGGCGAAACGAGACGAAGGAGGGAGGTAGACAGCGAAACGAGACGAAGGAGGGTGAGAGAGAGCGAAACGAGACGAAGGAGGGTGAAAGAGAGCGAAACGAGAGGAAGGAGGGTGAGAGATAGCGAAACGAGATGCAGGAGGGTGAAAGAGAGCGAAACGAGACGAAGGAGGGTGAAAGAGAGCGAAACGAGACGAAGGAGGGTGAAGGAAGGCGAAACGAGACGAAGGAGGGTGGAAGAGAGCGAAACGAGAAGAAGTAGGGTGAAAGAAGGCGAAACGAGACGATGGAGGGTGAAAGAGAACGAAACGAGACGAAGGAGTGTGAAAGAGAGCGAAACGAGACGAAGGATTGTGAAAGACAGAGAAACGAGATAAAGAAGGGTGAAAGAGAGCAAAACGAGATGAAGGAGGGTGAAAGAGAGCGAAATGAGACGAATGAGGGTGGAAGAGAGTGAAACGAGACGACGGAGGGTGAAAGAGAGCGAAACGAGACGAACGAGGGTGAAAGAGAGCGAAACGAGACGAAGGAGGGTCAAAGAGAGCGAAACGAGCCGAAGGAGGGTGAAAGAGTGCGAAACGAGATGAAGGAGGGTGAAAGAGAGCGAAACGAGACGACGGAGGGTGAAAGAGAGCGAAACGAGACGAAGGAGGGTGAAAGAGAGCGAAACGAGATGAAGGAGGGTGAAAGAGAGCAAAACGAGACGAAGGAGGGTGAAAGAGAGCGAAACGAGACGAAGGAAGGTGAAAGAGAGCTAAACGAGATGAAGGAGGGTGAAAGAGAGCGAAAGGAGACGAAGGAGGGTGAAAGAGAGCGAAACGAGACGAAGGAGGGTGAAAAAGAGTGAAACGAGACGAAGGAGGGTGAAAGAGAGCTAAACGAGACGAAGGAGGGTGAAAGAGAGCGAAACGAGATGAAGGAGGGTGAAAGAGAGCAAAACGAGACGAAGGAGGGTGAAAGAGAGCGAAACGAGACGAAGGAAGGTGAAAGAGAGCTAAACGAGATGAAGGAGGATGAAAGAGAGCGAAACGAGACAAAGGAGGGAGAAAGAATGCGAAACGAGGCGAAGGAAGGTGAAAGAGAGCAAAACGAGACGAAGGAGGGTGAAAGAGAACGAAACGAGACGAAGGAGGGTGAAAGTGAGCGAAACAAGACGAAGGAGGGTGAAAGAAGGCGAAACGAGACGAAGGAGGGAGGTAGACAGCGAAACGAGACGAAGGAGGGTGAGAGAGAGCGAAACGAGACGAAGGAGGGTGAAAGAGAGCGAAACGAGAGGAAGGAGGGTGAGAGATAGCGAAACGAGACGCAGGAGGGTGAAAGAGAGCGAAACGAGACGAAGGAGGGTGAAAGAGAACGAAACGAGACGAAGGAGGGTGAAGGAAGGCGAAACGAGACGAAGGAGGGTGGAAGAGAGCGAAACGAGAAGAAGTAGGGTGAAAGAAGGCGAAACGAGACGATGGAGGGTGAAAGAGAACGAAACGAGACGAAGGAGTGTGAAAGAGAGCGAAACGAGACGAAGGATTGTGAAAGACAGAGAAACGAGATAAAGAAGGGTGAAAGAGAGCAAAACGAGATGAAGGAGGGTGAAAGAGAGCGAAATGAGACGAATGAGGGTGGAAGAGAGTGAAACGAGACGACGGAGGGTGAAAGAGAGCGAAACGAGACGAACGAGGGTGAAAGAGAGCGAAACGAGACGAAGGAGGGTCAAAGAGAGCGAAACGAGCCGAAGGAGGGTGAAAGAGTGCGAAACGAGATGAAGGAGGGTGAAAGAGAGCGAAACGAGACGACGGAGGGTGAAAGAGAGCGAAACGAGACGAAGGAGGGTGAAAGAGAGCGAAACGAGATGAAGGAGGGTGAAAGAGAGCGAAACGAGACGAAGGAAGGTGAAAGAGAGCTAAACGAGATGAAGGAGGGTGAAAGAGAGCGAAAGGAGACGAAGGAGGGTGAAAGAGAGCGAAACGAGACGAAGGAGGGTGAAAAAGAGTGAAACGAGACGAAGGAGGGTGAAAGAGAGCGAAACGAGACGAAGGAGGGTGAAAGAGAATGAAACGAGGCGAAGGAAGGTGAAAGAGTGCGAATCGAGACAAAGGTAGGTGAAAGAGAGCGAAACGAGACGACGGAATGTGAAAGAGAGCGAACCGAAACGAAGGAGGGTGAAAGAGAGCGATACGAGGCGGAGGAGGGTGAAAGAGAGCGAAAGGAGACGAAGGAGGGTGAAAGAGAGCGAAACGAGACAAAGGAGGGTGAAAGAGTGCGAAACGAGGCGAAGGAAGGTGAAAGAGAGCGAAACGAGACGAAGGAGGGTGAAAGAGAACGAAACGAGATAAAGGAGGGGGAAAGAGAGCGAAACGAGACGAAGGAGGGTGAAAGAAGGCAAAACGAGACGACGGAGGGAGGAAGACAGCGAAACGAGACGAAGGAGGGTGAAAGAGAGCGAAACGAGACGAAGGAAGGTGAAGGAGAGCTAAACGAGATGAAGGAGGGTGAAAGAGAACGAAACGAGGCAAAGGAGGGTGAAAGAGAGCGAAACGAGGCGAAGGAAGGTGAAAGAGAGCGAAACGAGACGAAGTAGGGTGAAAGAGAACGAAACGAGACGAAGGAGGGGGAAAGAGAGCGAAACGAGACGAAGGAGGGTGAAAGAAGGTGAAACGAGACGAAGGAGGGAGGAAGACTGCGAAACGAGACGAAGGAGGGTGAGAGAGAGCGAAACGAGATGAAGGAGGGTGGAAGAGAGCGAAACAAGACGAAGGAGGGTGAGAGATAGCGAAACGAGACGAAGGAGGGTGATAGAGAGTGAAACGAGAAAAACGAGAAAAACGAGGGTGAAAGAGAGCGAAACGAGACGAAGGAGGGTGAAGGAGAACGAAACGAGACGAAGGAGGGGGAAAGAGAGCGAAACGAGACGAAGGAGGGTGAAAGAAGGTGAAACGAGACGAAGGAGGGAGGAAGACAGCGAAACGAGACGAAGGAGGGTGAGAGAGAGCGAAACGAGACGAAGGAGGGTGAAAGAAGGTGAAACGAGACGAAGGAGGGAGGAAGACAGCGAAACGAGACGAAGGAGGGTGAGAGAGAGCGAAACGAGATGAAGGAGGGTGGAAGAGAGCGAAACAAGACGAAGGAGGGTGAAAGAGAGCGAAACGAGACGAAGGAGGGTGATAGAGAGTGAAACGAGAAAAACGAGGGTGAAAGAGAGCGAAACGAGACGAAGGAGGGTGAAGGAGGGCGAAACGAGACGAAGGATCGTCAAAGAGAGCGAAACGAGATATAGGAGGGTGAAAGAGAGCGAAACGAGCCGAAGGAGGGTGAAAGAGCGCGAAACGAGACGAAGAAGGGTGGAAGAGAGCGAAACGAGACGAAGGAGGGTGAAGGAGAGCGAAACGAGATGAAGGAGGGTGAAAGAGTGCGAAACGAGCCGAAGGAGGGTGAAAGAGAGCGAAACGAGACGAAGGAGGGTGAAAGAAGGTGAAAATAGACGAAGGAGGGAGGAAGACAGCGAAACGAGACGAAGGAGGGTGAGAGAGAGCGAAACGAGACGAAGGAGGGTGGAAGAGAGCGAAACAAGACGAAGGACGGTGAGAGATAGCGAAACGAGACGAAGGAGATTGATAGAGAGTGAAATGAGACAAAGGAGGGTGAAAGAGAGCGAAACGAGATGAAGGAGGGTGAAAGAGAGCGAAACGGGCCGAAGGAGGGTGAAAGAGCGCGAAACGAGACGAAGGAGGGTGGAAGAGAGCGAAACGAGACGAAGGAGGGTGAAGGAGGGTGAAACGAGACGAAGGAGCGTCAAAGAGAGCGAAACGAGACGAAGGAGGGTGGAAGAGAGCGAAACGAGACGAAGGAGGGTGAAAGAGAGCGAAACGAGACGAAGGAGGGTGAAAAAGAGTGAAACGAGACGAAGGAGGGTGAAAGAGAGCTAAACGAGACGAAGGAGGGTGAAAGAGAGCGAAACGAGATGAAGGAGGGTGAAAGAGAGCAAAACGAGACGAAGGAGGGTGAAAGAGAGCGAAACGAGACAGAGGAAGGTGAAAGAGTGCTAAACGAGATGAAGGAGGGTGAAAGAGAGCGAAACGAGACAAAGGAGGGTGAAATAGTGCGAAACGAGGCGAAGGAAGGTGAAAGAGAGCGAAACGAGACGAAGGAGGGTGAAAGAGAACGAAACGAGACGAAGGAGGGGGAAAGAGAGCGAAACGAGACGAAGTAGGGTGAAAGAAGGCAAAACGAGACGACGGAGGGAGGAAGACAGCGAAACGAGACGAAGGAGGGTGAGAGAGAGCGAAACCAGACGAAGGAGGGTGAAAGAGAGTGAAAAGAGACGAAGGAGGGTGAAAGAGAGCGAAACGAGGCGAAGGAGGTAATAGGGAGCGAAACGAGATGAAGGAGGGTGAAAGAGAGCGAAACGAGACAAAGGAGGGTGAAAGAGGCTGAAACGAGACGAAGGAGGGTGGAAGAGAGCGAAACGAGATGAAGGAGGGTGAAAGAGAGTGAAACGAGGCGAAGGAGGGTGAAAGAGAGCGAAACGAGACGAAGGAGGGTGAAGGAGGGCGAAACGAGACGAAGGAGCGTCAAAGGGAGCGAAACGAGATGAAGGAGGGTGAAAGAGAGCGAAACGAGCCAAAGGAGGGTGAAAGAGCGCGAAACGAGACGAAGGAGGGTGGAAGAGAGCGAAACGAGACGAAGGAGGGCGAAACGAGACGAAGGATCGTCAAAGAGAGCGAAACGAGATGAAGGAGGGTGAAAGAGTGCGAAACGAGCAGAAGGAGGGTGAAAGAGCGCGAAACGAGACGAAGGAGAGTGGAAGAGAGCGAAACGAGACGAAGGAGGGTGAAAGAGAGCGAAACGAGACGAAGGAGGGTGAAAAAGAGTGAAACGAGACGAAGGAGGGTGAAAGAGAGCTAAACGAGACGAAGGAGGGTGAAAGAGAGCGAAAGGAGATGAAGGAGGGTGAAAGAGAGCAAAACGAGACGAAGGAGGGTGAAAGAGAGCGAAACGAGACGAAGGAAGGTGAAAGAGAGCTAAACGAGATGAAGGAGGGTGAAAGAGAGCGAAACGAGACAAAGGAGGGTGAAAGAGTGCGAAACGAGGCGAAGTAAGGTGAAAGAGAGCGAAACGAGACGAAGGAGGGTGAAAGAGAACGAAACGAGACGAAGGAGGGGGAAAGAGAGCGAAACGAGACGAAGGAGGGTGAAAGAAGGCAAAACGAGACGACGGAGGGAGGAAGACAGCGAAACGAGACGAAGGAGGGTGAGAGAGAGCGAAACCAGACGAAGGAGGGTGGAAGAGAGCAAAACGAGACGAAGGAGTGTGAGAGATAGCGAAACGAGATGAAGGAGGGTGAAAGAGAGCGAAATGAGACGAAGGAGGGTGAAAGAGAGCGAAACGAGACGAAGGAGGGTGAAGGAAGGTGAAACGAGACGAAGGAGGGTGGAAGAGAGCGAAACGAGATGAAGGAGGGTGAAAGAGAGTGAAAAGAGACGAAGGAGGGTGAAAGAGAGCGAAACGAGGCGAAGGAGGGTCAAAGGGAGCGAATCGAGATGAAGGATGGTGAAAGAGAGCGAAACGAGACAAAGGAGGGTGAAAGAGGCTAAAACGAGATGAAGGAGGTTGGAAGAGAGCGAAACGAGAGGAAGGAGGGTGAAAGAGAGCGAAACGAGATGAAGGAGGGTGAAAGAGAGTGAAACGAGATGAAGGAGGGTGTAAGAGAGCGAAACGAGACGAAGGAGGGTGAAAGAGAGCGAAACGAGACGAAGGAGGGTGAAAGAGAGTGAAACGAGGCGAAGGAAGGTGAAAGAGTGCGAATCGAGACAAAGGAGGGTGAAAGAGAGTGAAACGAGACGAAGGAGGGTGATAGAGAGTGAAACGAGACAAAGGAGGGTGAAAGAGAGCGAAACGAGACGAAGGAGGGTGAAGGAGGGCGAAACGAGACGAAGGAGCGTCAAAGAGAGCGAAACGAGATGAAGGAGGGTGAAAGAGAGCGAAACGAGCCGAAGGAGGGTGAAAGAGCGCGAAACGAGACGAAGGAGGGTGGAAGAGAGCGAAACGAGACGAAGGAGGGCGAAACGAGACGAAGGATCGTCAAAGAGAGCGAAATGAGATGAAGGAGGGTGAAAGAGTGCGAAACGCGCAGAAGGAGGGTGAAAGAGCGCGAAACGAGACGAAGGAGAGTGGAAGAGAGCGAAACGAGACGAAGGAGGGTGAAAGAGAGCGAAACGAGACGAAGGAGGGTGAAAAAGAGTGAAACGAGACGAAGGAGGGTGAAAGAGAGCTAAACGAGACGAAGGAGGGTGAAAGAGAGCGAAACGAGATGAAGGAGGGTGAAAGAGAGCGAAACGAGCCGAAGGAGGGTGAAACAGCTCGAAACGAGACGAAGGAGGGTGGAAGAGAGCGAAACGAGACGAAGGAGGGTGAAGGAGGGCGAAACGAGACGAATGAGCGTCAAAGAGAGCGAAACGAGATGAAGGAGGGTGAAAGAGTGCGAAACGAGCTGAAGGAGGGTGAAAGAGCACGAAACGAGACGAAGGATGGTGGAAGAGAGCGAAACGAGACGAAGGAGGGTGAAAGAGAGCGAAACGAGACGAAGGAGGGTGAAAAAGAGTGAAATGAGACGAAGGAGGGTGAAAGAGAGCTAAACGAGACGAAGGAGGGTGAAAGAGAGCAAAACGAGACGAAGGAGGGTGAAAGAGAGCGAATAGAGACGAAGGAAGGTGAAAGAGAGCTAAACGAGATGAAGGAGGATGAAAGAGAGCGAAACGAGACAAAGGAGGGTGAAAGAATGCGAAACGAGGCGAAGGAAGGTGAAAGAGAGCGAAACGAGACGAAGGAGGGTGAAAGAGAACGAAACGAGACGAAGGAGGGGGAAAGTGAGCTAAACGAGACGAAGGAGGTTGAAAGAAGGCGAAACGAGACGAAGGAGGGAGGTAGACAGCGAAACGAGACGAAGGAGGGTGAGAGAGAGCGAAACGAGACGAAGGAGGGTGGGAGAAAGCGAAACGAGAGGAAGGAGGGTGAGAGATAGCGAAACGAGACGCAGGAGGGTGAAAGAGCGAAACGAGACGAAGGAGGGTGAAAGAGAGCGAAACAAGACGAAGGAGTGTGAAGGAAGGCGAAACGAGACGAAGGAGGGTGAAAGAGAGTGAAACAAGACGAAGGAGGGTGAAAGAGAGCGAAACGAGATGAAGGAGGGTGAAAGAGAGCGAAACGAGACGAAGGAGGGTGAAAGAGAGTGAAACGAGACGAAGGAGGGGGAAAGAGAGCGAAACGAGACGAAGGAGGGTGAAACAAGGCGAAACGAGACGAAGGAGGGTGGAAGAGAGCGAAACGAGACGAAGGAGGGTGAGAGAGAGCGAAACGAGATGAAGGAGGGTGAGAGATAGCGAAACGAGACGAAGGAGCGTGAAAGAGAGCGAAACGAGACGAACGAGGGTGGAAGAGAGCGAAACGAGACGAAGGAGGGTGGAAGAGAGCGATACGAGGCGAAGGAGGGTGAAAGAGAGCGAAAGGAGACGAAGGAGGGTGAAAGAGAGCGAAACGAGACGAAGGAGGGTGAAAAAGAGTGAAACGAGACGAAGGAGGGTGAAAGAGAGCTAAACGAGACGAAGGAGGGTGGAAGAGAGCGAAACGAGACGAAGGAGGGTGAAGGAGGGCGAAACGAGACGAAGGAGCGTCAAAGAGAGCGAAACGAGATGAAGGAGGGTGAAAGAGTGCGAAACGAGCTGAAGGAGGGTGAAAGAGCACGAAACGAGACGAAGGATGGTGGAAGAGAGCGAAACGAGACGAAGGAGGGTGAAAGAGAGCGAAACGAGACGAAGGAGGGTGAAAAAGAGTGAAATGAGACGAAGGAGGGTGAAAGAGAGCTAAACGAGACGAAGGAGGGTGAAAGAGAGCAAAACGAGACGAAGGAGGGTGAAAGAGAGCGAAACGAGACGAAGGAAGGTGAAAGAGAGCTAAACGAGATGAAGGAGGATGAAAGAGAGCGAAACGAGACAAAGGAGGGTGAAAGAATGCGAAACGAGGCGAAGGAAGGTGAAAGAGAGCGAAACGAGACGAAGGAGGGTGAAAGAGAACGAAACGAGACGAAGGAGGGTGAAAAAGAGTGAAACGAGACGAAGGAGGGTGAAAGAGAGCTAAACGAGACGAAGGAGGGTGAAAGAGAGCGAAACGAGATGAAGGAGGGTGAAAGTGAGCGAAACGAGACGAAGGAGGGTGAAAGAGAGCGAAACGAGACGAAGTAAGGTGAAAGAGACCTAAACGAGATGAAGGAGGGTGAAAGAGAACGAAACGAGACCAAGGAGGGTGAAAGAGAGCGAAACGAGGCGAAGTAGAGTGAAAGAGAACGAAACGAGACGAAGGAGGGGGAAAGAGAGCGAAACGAGATGAAGGAGGGTGAAAGAAGGTGAAAATAGACGAAGGAGGGAGGAAGACAGCGAAACGAGACGAAGGAGGGTGAGAGAGAGCGAAACGAGACGAAGGAGGGTGGAAGAGAGCGAAACAAGACGAAGGAGGGTGAGAGATAGCGAAACGAGACGAAGGAGGGTGATAGAGAGTGAAATGAGACAAAGGAGGGTGAAAGAGAGCGAAACGAGACAAAGGAGGGTGAAGCAGGGCGAAACGAGACGAAGGAGCGTCAAAGTGAGCGAAACGAGATGAAGGAGGGTGAATGAGAGCGAAACGAGCCGAAGGAGGGTGAAACAGCGCGAAACGAGATGAAGGAGGGTGGAAGAGAGCGAAACGAGACGAAGGATGGTGAAGGAGGGCGAAACGAGACGAAGGAGCGTCAAAGAGAGCGAAACGAGATGAAGGAGGGTGAAAGAGTGCGAAACGAGCCGAAGGAGGGTGAAAGAGCGCGAAACGAGACGAAGGAGGGTGGAAGAGAGCGAAACGAGACGAAGGAGGGTGAAAGAGAGCGAAACGAGACAAAGGAGGGTGAAAAAGAGTGAAACGAGACGAAGGAGTGTGAAAGAGAGCTAAAGGAGATGAAGGAGGGTGAAAGAGAGCAAAACGAGACGAAGGAGGGTGAAAGAGAGCGAAACGAGACGAAGGAAGGTGAAAGAGAGCTAAACGAGATTAAGGAGGGTGAAAGGGAGCGAAACGAGACAAAGGAGGGTGAAAGAGTGCGAAACGAGGCGAAGGAAGGTGAAAGAGAGCGAAACGAGACGAAGGAGGGTCAAAGAGAGCGAAACGAGCCGAAGGAGGGTGAAAGAGTGCGAAACGTGATGAAGGAGGGTGAAAGAGAGCGAAACGAGACGAAGGAGGGTGAAAGAGTGCGAAACGAGACGATAGAGGGTGAAAGAGAGCGAAACGAGATGAAGGAGGGTGAAAGAGAGCGAAACGAGACGAAGGAGGGTGAAAGAGAGCGAAACGAGACGAAGGAAGGTGAAAGAGAGCTAAACGAGATGAAGGAGGATGAAAGAGAGCGAAACGAGACAAAGGAGGGTGAAAGAATGCGAAACGAGGCGAAGGAAGGTGAAAGAGAGCGAAACGAGACGAAGGAGGGTGAAAGAGAACGAAACGAGACGAAGGAGGGGGAAAGTGAGCGAAACGAGACGAAGGAGGGTGAAAGAAGGCGAAACGAGACGAAGGAGGGAGGTAGACAGCGAAACGAGACGAAGGAGGGTGAGAGAGAGCGAAACGAGACGAAGGAGGGTGAAAGAGAGCGAAACGAGAGGAAGGAGGGTGAGAGATAGCGAAACGAGACGCAGGAGGGTGAAAGAGAGCGAAACGAGATGAAGGAGGGTGAAAGAGAGCGAAACGAGACGAAGGAGGGTGAAGGAAGGCGAAACGAGACGAAGGAGGGTGGAAGAGAGCGAAACGAGACGAAGTAGGGTGAAAGAAGGCGAAACGAGACGATGGAGGGTGAAAGAGAACGAAACGAGACGAAGGAGTGTGAAAGAGAGCGAAACGAGACGAAGGATTGTGAAAGACAGAGAAACGAGATAAAGAAGGGTGAAAGAGAGCAAAACGAGACGAAGGAGGGTGAAAGAGAGCGAAATGAGACGAATGAGGGTGGAAGAGAGTGAAACGAGACGACGGAGGGCGAAAGAGAGCGAAACGAGACGAACGAGGGTGAAAGAGAGCGAAACGAGACGAAGGAGGGTCAAAGAGAGCGAAACGAGCCGAAGGAGGGTGAAAGAGTGCGAAACGAGATGAAGGAGGGTGAAAGATGGCGAAACGAGACGAAGGAGGGTGAAAGAGAGCGAAACGAGACGAAGGAGGGTGAAAGAGAGCGAAACGAGATGAAGGAGGGTGAAAGAGAGCAAAACGAGACGAAGGAGGGTGAAAGAGAGCGAAACGAGACGAAGGAAGGTGAAAGAGAGCTAAACGAGATGAAGGAGGGTGAAAGAGAGCGAAAGGAGACGAAGGAGGGTGAAAGAGAGCGAAACGAGATGAAGGAGGGTAAAAAAGAGTGAAACGAGACGAAGGAGGGTGAAAGAGAGCGAAACGAGACGAAGGTGGGTGAAAGAGAGTGAAACGAGGCGAAGGAAGGTGAAAGAGTGCGAATCGAGACAAAGGTAGGTGAAAGAGAGCGAAACGAGAAGACGGAATGTGAAAGAGAGCGAACCAAAACGAAGGAGGGTGAAAGAGAGCGATACGAGGCGAAGGAGGGTGAAAGAGAGCGAAAGGAGACGAAGGAGGGTGAAAGAGAGCGAAACGAGACGAAGGAGGGTGAAAAAGAGTGAAACGAGACGAAGGAGGGTGAAAGAGAGCTAAACGAGACGAAGGAGGGTGAAAGAGAGCGAAACGAGATGAAGGAGGGTGAAAGAGAGCAAAACGAGACGAAGGAGGGTGAAAGAGAGCGAAACGAGACGAAGGAAGGTGAAAGAGAGCTAAACGAGATGAAGGAGGATGAAAGAGAGCGAAACGAGACAAAGGAGGGAGAAAGAATGCGAAACGAGGCGAAGGAAGGTGAAAGTGAGCGAAACGAGACGAAGGAGGGTGAAAGAGAACGAAACGAGACGAAGGAGGGTGAAAGTGAGCGAAACAAGACGAAGGAGGGTGAAAGAAGGCGAAACGAGACGAAGGAGGGAGGTAGACAGCGAAACGAGACGAAGGAGGGTGAGAGAGAGCGAAACGAGACGAAGGAGGGTGAAAGAGAGCGAAACGAGAGGAAGGAGGGTGAGAGATAGCGAAACGAGACGCAGGAGGGTGAAAGAGAGCGAAACGAGACGAAGGAGGGTGAAAGAGAGCGAAACGAGACGAAGGAGGGTGAAGGAAGGCGAAACGAGACGAAGGAGGGTGGAAGAGAGCGAAACGAGAAGAAGTAGGGTGAAAGAAGGCGAAACGAGACGATGGAGGGTGAAAGAGAACGAAACGAGACGAAGGAGTGTGAAAGAGAGCGAAACGAGACGAAGGATTGTGAAAGACAGAGAAACGAGATAAAGAAGGGTGAAAGAGAGCAAAACGAGATGAAGGAGGGTGAAAGAGAGCGAAATGAGACGAATGAGGGTGAAGCAGGGGGAAACGAGACGAAGGAGCGTCAAAGTGAGCGAAACGAGATGAAGGAGGGTGAATGAGAGCGAAACGAGCCGAAGGAGGGTGAAACAGCGCGAAACGAGATGAAGGAGGGTGGAAGAGAGCGAAACGAGACGAAGGATGGTGAAGGAGGGCGAAACGAGACGAAGGAGCGTCAAAGAGAGCGAAACGAGATGAAGGAGGGTGAAAGAGTGCGAAACGAGCCGAAGGAGGGTGAAAGAGCGCGAAACGAGACGAAGGAGGGTGGAAGAGAGCGAAACGAGACGAAGGAGGGTGAAAGAGAGCGAAACGAGACGAAGGAGGGTGAAAAAGAGTGAAACGAGACGAAGGAGTGTGAAAGAGAGCTAAACGAGACGAAGGAGGGTGAAAGAGAGCAAAACGAGACGAAGGAGGGTGAAAGAGAGCGAAACGAGACGAAGGAAGGTGAAAGAGAGCTAAACGAGATTAAGGAGGGTGAAAGAGAGCGAAACGAGACAAAGGAGGGTGAAAGAGTGCGAAACGAGGCGAAGGAAGGTGAAAGAGAGCGAAACGAGACGAAGGAGGGTCAAAGAGAGCGAAACGAGCCGAAGGAGGGTGAAAGAGTGCGAAACGAGATGAAGGAGGGTGAAAGAGAGCGAAACGAGACGAAGGAGGGTGAAAGAGTGCGAAACGAGACGATAGAGGGTGAAAGAGAGCGAAACGAGATGAAGGAGGGTGAAAGAGAGCGAAACGAGACGAAGGAGGGTGAAAGAGAGCGAAACGAGACGAAGGAAGGTGAAAGAGAGCTAAACGAGATGAAGGAGGATGAAAGAGAGCGAAACGAGACAAAGGAGGGTGAAAGAATGCGAAACGAGGCGAAGGAAGGTGAAAGAGAGCGAAACGAGACGAAGGAGGGTGAAAGAGAACGAAACGAGACGAAGGAGGGGGAAAGTGAGCGAAACGAGACGAAGGAGGGTGAAAGAAGGCGAAACGAGACGAAGGAGGGAGGTAGACAGCGAAACGAGACGAAGGAGGGTGAGAGAGAGCGAAACGAGACGAAGGAGGGTGAAAGAGAGCGAAACGAGAGGAAGGAGGGTGAGAGATAGCGAAACGAGACGCAGGAGGGTGAAAGAGAGCGAAACGAGATGAAGGAGGGTGAAAGAGAGCGAAACGAGACGAAGGAGGGTGAAGGAAGGCGAAACGAGACGAAGGAGGGTGGAAGAGAGCGAAACGAGACGAAGTAGGGTGAAAGAAGGCGAAACGAGACGATGGAGGGTGAAAGAGAACGAAACGAGACGAAGGAGTGTGAAAGAGAGCGAAACGAGACGAAGGATTGTGAAAGACAGAGAAACGAGATAAAGAAGGGTGAAAGAGAGCAAAACGAGACGAAGGAGGGTGAAAGAGAGCGAAATGAGACGAATGAGGGTGGAAGAGAGTGAAACGAGACGACGGAGGGCGAAAGAGAGCGAAACGAGACGAACGAGGGTGAAAGAGAGCGAAACGAGACGAAGGAGGGTCAAAGAGAGCGAAACGAGCCGAAGGAGGGTGAAAGAGTGCGAAACGAGATGAAGGAGGGTGAAAGATGGCGAAACGAGACGAAGGAGGGTGAAAGAGAGCGAAACGAGATGAAGGAGGGTGAAAGAGAGCGAAACGAGATGAAGGAGTGTGAAAGAGAGCAAAACGAGATGAAGGAGGGTGAAAGAGAGCGAAACGAGACGAAGGAAGGTGAAAGAGAGCTAAACGAGATGAAGGAGGGTGAAAGAGAGCGAAAGGAGACGAAGGAGGGTGAAAGAGAGCGAAACGAGATGAAGGATGGTAAAAAAGAGTGAAACGAGACGAAGGAGGGTGAAAGAGAGCGAAACGAGACGAAGGTGGGTGAAAGAGAGTGAAACGAGGCGAAGGAAGGTGAAAGAGTGCGAATCGAGACAAAGGTAGGTGAAAGAGAGCGAAACGAGAAGACGGAATGTGAAAGAGAGCGAACCAAAACGAAGGAGGGTGAAAGAGAGCGATACGAGGCGAAGGAGGGTGAAAGAGAGCGAAAGGAGACGAAGGAGGGTGAAAGAGAGCGAAACGAGACGAAGGAGGGTGAAAAAGAGTGAAACGAGACGAAGGAGGGTGAAAGAGAGCTAAACGAGACGAAGGAGGGTGAAAGAGAGCGAAACGAGATGAAGGAGGGTGAAAGAGAGCAAAACGAGACGAAGGAGGGTGAAAGAGAGCGAAACGAGACGAAGGAAGGTGAAAGAGAGCTAAACGAGATGAAGGAGGATGAAAGAGAGCGAAACGAGACAAAGGAGGGAGAAAGAATGCGAAACGAGGCGAAGGAAGGTGAAAGAGAGCGAAACGAGACGAAGGAGGGTGAAAGAGAACGAAACGAGACGAAGGAGGGTGAAAGTGAGCGAAACAAGACGAAGGAGGGTGAAAGAAGGCGAAACGAGACGAAGGAGGGAGGTAGACAGCGAAACGAGACGAAGGAGGGTGAGAGAGAGCGAAACGAGACGAAGGAGGGTGAAAGAGAGCGAAACGAGAGGAAGGAGGGTGAGAGATCGCGAAACGAGACGCAGGAGGGTGAAAGAGAGCGAAACGAGACGAAGGAGGGTGAAAGAGAGCGAAACGAGACGAAGGAGGGTGAAGGAAGGCGAAACGAGACGAAGGAGGGTGGAAGAGAGCGAAACGAGAAGAAGTAGGGTGAAAGAAGGCGAAACGAGACGATGGAGGGTGAAAGAGAACGAAACGAGACGAAGGAGTGTGAAAGAGAGCGAAACGAGACGAAGGATTGTGAAAGACAGAGAAACGAGATAAAGAAGGGTGAAAGAGAGCAAAACGAGATGAAGGAGGGTGAAAGAGAGCGAAATGAGACGAATGAGGGTGGAAGAGAGTGAAACGAGACGACGGAGGGTGAAAGAGAGCGAAACGAGACGAACAAGGGTGAAAGAGAGCGAAACGAGACGAAGGAGGGTCAAAGAGAGCGAAACGAGCCGAAGGAGGGTGAAAGAGTGCGAAACGAGATGAAGGAGGGTGAAAGAGAGCGAAACGAGACGACGGAGTGTGAAAGAGAGCGAAACGAGACGAAGGAGGGTGAAAGAGAGCGAAACGAGATGAAGGAGGGTGAAAGAGAGCAAAACGAGACGAAGGAGGGTGAAAGAGAGCGAAACGAGACGAAGGAAGGTGAAAGAGAGCTAAACGAGATGAAGGAGGGTGAAAGAGAGCGAAAGGAGACGAAGGAGGGTGAAAGAGAGCGAAACGAGACGAAGGAGGGTGAAAAAGAGTGAAACGAGACGAAGGAGGGTGAAAGAGAGCGAAACGAGACGAAGGAGGGTGAAAGAGAATGAAACGAGGCGAAGGAAGGTGAAAGAGTGCGAATCGAGACAAAGGTAGGTGAAAGAGAGCGAAACGAGACGACGGAATGTGAAAGAGAGCGAACCGAAACGAAGGAGGGTGAAAGAGAGCGATACGAGGCGAAGGAGGGTGAAAGAGAGCGAAAGGAGACGAAGGAGGGTGAAAGAGAGCGAAACGAGACGAAGGAGGGTGAAAAAGAGTGAAACGAGACGAAGGAGGGTGAAAGAGAGCTAAACGAGACGAAGGAGGGTTAAAGAGAGCGAAACGAGATGAAGGAGGGTGAAAGAGAGCAAAACGAGACGAAGGAGGGTGAAAGAGAGCGAAACGAGACGAAGGAAGGTGAAAGAGAGCTAAACGAGATGAAGGAGGGTGAAAGAGAGCGAAAGGAGACGAAGGAGGGTGAAAGAGAGCGAAACGAGACGAAGGAGGGTGAAAAAGAGTGAAACGAGACGAAGGAGGGTGAAAGAGAGCTAAACGAGACGAAGGAGGGTTAAAGAGAGCGAAACGAGATGAAGGAGGGTGAAAGAGAGCAAAACGAGACGAAGGAGGGTGAAAGAGAGCGAAACGAGACGAAGGAAGGTGAAAGAGAGCTAAACGAGATGAAGGAGGATGAAAGAGAGCGAAACGAGACAAAGGAGGGTGAAAGAGAACGAAACGAGACGAAGGAGGGTGAAAGTGAGCGAAACAAGACGAAGGAGGGTGAAAGAAGGCGAAACGAGACGAAGGAGGGAGGTAGACAGCGAAACGAGACGAAGGAGGGTGAGAGAGAGCGAAACGAGACGAAGGAGGGTGAAAGAGAGCGAAACGAGAGGAAGGAGGGTGAGAGATAGCGAAACGAGACGCAGGAGGGTGAAAGAGAGCGAAACGAGACGAAGGAGGGTGAAAGAGAGCGAAACGAGACGAAGGAGGGTGAAGGAAGGCGAAACGAGACGAAGGAGGGTGGAAGAGAGCGAAACGAGAAGAAGTAGGGTGAAAGAAGGCGAAACGAGACGATGGAGGGTGAAAGAGAACGAAACGAGACGAAGGAGTGTGAAAGAGAGCGAAACGAGACGAAGGATTGTGAAAGACAGAGAAACGAGATAAAGAAGGGTGAAAGAGAGCAAAACGAGATGAAGGAGGGTGAAAGAGAGCGAAATGAGACGAATGAGGGTGGAAGAGAGTGAAACGAGACGACGGAGGGTAAAAGAGAGCGAAACGAGACGAACGAGGGTGAAAGAGAGCGAAACGAGACGAAGGAGGGTCAAAGAGAGCGAAACGAGCCGAAGGAGGGTGATAGAGTGCAAAACGAGATGAAGGAGGGTGAAAGAGAGCTAAACGAGATGAAGGAGGGTGAAAGAGAGCGAAAGGAGACGAAGGAGGGTGAAAGAGAGCGAAACGAGACGAAGGAGGGTGAAAAAGAGTGAAACGAGACGAAGGAGGGTGAAAGAGAGCGAAACGAGACGAAGGAGGGTGAAAGAGAATGAAACGAGGCGAAGGAAGGTGAAAGAGTGCGAATCGAGACAAAGGTAGGTGAAAGAGAGCGAAACGAGACGACGGAATGTGAAAGAGAGCGAACCGAAACGAAGGAGGGTGAAAGAGAGCGATACGAGGCGAAGGAGGGCGAAAGAGAGCGAAAGGAGACGAAGGAGGGTGAAAGAGAGCGAAACGAGACAAAGGAGGGTGAAAGAGTGCGAAACGAGGCGAAGGAAGGTGAAAGAGAGCGAAACGAGACGAAGGAGGGTGAAAGAGAACGAAACGAGACGAAGGAGGGGGAAAGAGAGCGAAACGAGACGAAGGAGGGTGAAAGAAGGCAAAACGAGACGACGGAGGGAGGAAGACAGCGAAACGAGACGAAGGAGGGTGAAAGAGAGCGAAACGAGACGAAGGAAGGTGAAAGAGAGCTAAACGAGATGAAGGAGGGTGAAAGAGAACGAAACGAGACAAAGGAGGGTGAAAGAGAGCGAAACGAGGCGAAGGAAGGTGAAAGAGAGCGAAACGAGACGAAGTAGGGTGAAAGAGAACGAAACGAGACGAAGGAGGGGGAAAGAGAGCGAAACGAGACGAAGGAGGGTGAAAGAAGGTGAAACGAGACGAAGGAGGGAGGAAGACTGCGAAACGAGACGAAGGAGGGTGAGAGAGAGCGAAACGAGATGAAGGAGGGTGGAAGAGAGCGAAACAAGACGAAGGAGGGTGAGAGATAGCGACACGAGACGAAGGAGGGTGATAGAGAGTGAAACGAGAAAAACGAGAAAAACGAGGGGGAAAGAGAGCGAAACGAGACGAAGGAGGGTGAAAGAAGGTGAAACGAGACGAAGGAGGGAGGAAGACAGCGAAACGAGACGAAGGAGGGTGAGCGAGAGCGAAACGAGACGAAGGAGGGTGAAAGAAGGTGAAACGAGACGAAGGAGGGAGGAAGACAGCGAAACGAGACGAAGGAGGGTGAGAGAGAGCGAAACGAGATGAAGGAGGGTGGAAGAGAGCGAAACAAGACGAAGGAGGGTGAGAGATAGCGAAACGAGACGAAGGAGGGTGATAGAGAGTGAAACGAGAAAAACGAGGGTGAAAGAGAGCGAAACGAGACGAAGGAGGGTGAAGGAGGGCGAAACGAGACGAAGGATCGTCAAAGAGAGCGAAACGAGATGAAGGAGGGTGAAAGAGAGCGAAACGAGCCGAAGGAGGGTGAAAGAGCGCGAAACGAGACGAAGGAGGGTGGAAGAGAGCGAAACGAGACGAAGGAGGGTGAAGGAGAGCGAAACGAGATGAAGGAGGGTGAAAGAGTGCGAAACGAGCCGAAGGAGGGTGAAAGAGAGCGAAACGAGACGAAGGAGGGTGAAAGAAGGTGAAAATAGACGAAGGAGGGAGGAAGACAGCGAAACGAGACGAAGGAGGGTGAGAGAGAGCAAAACGAGACGAAGGAGGGTGGAAGAGAGCGAAACAAGACGAAGGACGGTGAGAGATAGCGAAACGAGACGAAGGAGATTGATAGAGAGTGAAATGAGACAAAGGAGGGTGAAAGAGAGCGAAACGAGATGAAGGAGGGTGAAAGAGAGCGAAACGGGCCGAAGGAGGGTGAAAGAGCGCGAAACGAGACGAAGGAGGGTGGAAGAGAGCGAAACGAGACGAAGGAGGGTGAAGGAGGGCGAAACGAGACGAAGGAGCGTCAAAGAGAGCGAAACGAGACGAAGGAGGGTGGAAGAGAGCGAAACGAGACGAAGGAGGGTGAAAGAGAGCGAAACGAGACGAAGGAGGGTGAAAAAGAGTGAAACGAGACGAAGGAGGGTGAAAGAGAGCTAAACGAGACGAAGGAGGGTGAAAGAGAGCGAAACGAGATGAAGGAGGGTGAAAGAGAGCAAAACGAGACGAAGGAGGGTGAAAGAGAGCGAAACGAGACGGAGGAAGGTGAAAGAGTGCTAAACGAGATGAAGGAGGGTGAAAGAGAGCGAAACGAGACAAAGGAGGGTTAAAGAGTGCGAAACGAGGCGAAGGAAGGTGAAAGAGAGCGAAACGAGACGAAGGAGGGTGAAAGAGAACGAAACGAGACGAAGGAGGGGGAAAGAGAGCGAAACGAGACGAAGTAGGGTGAAAGAAGGCAAAACGAGACGCCGGAGGGAGGAAGACAGCGAAACGAGACGAAGGAGGGTGAGAGAGAGCGAAACCAGACGAAGGAGGGTGAAAGAGAGTGAAAAGAGACGAAGGAGGGTGAAAGAGAGCGAAACGAGGCGAAGGAGGGTCAAAGGGAGCGAAACGAGATGAAGGAGGGTGAAAGAGAGCGAAACGAGACAAAGGAGGGTGAAAGAGGCTGAAACGAGACGAAGGAGGGTGGAAGAGAGCGAAACGAGATGAAGGAGGGTGAAAGAGAGTGAAATGAGACGAAGGAGGGTGAAAGAGGACGAAACGAGACGAAGGAGGGTGAAAGAGAGCGAAACGAGACGAAGGAGGGTGAAAGGGAGTGAAACGAGGCGAAGGAGGGTGAAAGAGAGCGAAACGAGACGAAGGAGGGTGAAGGAGGGCGAAACGAGACGAAGGAGCGTCAAAGGGAGCGAAACGAGATGAAGGAGGGTGAAAGAGAGCGAAACGAGCCAAAGGAGGGTGAAAGAGCGCCAAACGAGACGAAGGAGGGTGGAAGAGAGCGAAACGAGACGAAGGAGGGCGAAACGAGACGAAGGATCGTCAAAGAGAGCGAAACGAGATGAAGGAGGGTGAAAGAGTGCGAAACGAGCAGAAGGAGGGTGAAAGAGCGCGAAACGAGACGAAGGAGAGTGGAAGAGAGCGAAACGAGACGAAGGAGGGTGAAAGAGAGCGAAACGAGACGAAGGAGGGTGAAAAAGAGTGAAACGAGACGAAGGAGGGTGAAAGAGAGCTAAACAAGACGAAGGAGGGTGAAAGAGAGCGAAAGGAGATGAAGGAGGGTGAAAGAGAGCAAAACGAGACGAAGGAGGGTGAAAGAGAGCGAAACGAGACGAAGGAAGGTGAAAGAGAGCTAAACGAGATGAAGGAGGGTGAAAGAGAGCGAAACGAGACAAAGGAGGGTGAAAGAGTGCGAAACGAGGCGAAGTAAGGTGAAAGAGAGCGAAACGAGACGAAGGAGGGTGAAAGAGAACGAAACGAGACGAAGGAGGGGGAAAGAGAGCGAAACGAGACGAAGGAGGGTGAAAGAAGGCAAAACGAGACGACGGAGGGAGGAAGACAGCGAAACGAGACGAAGGAGGGTGAGAGAGAGCGAAACCAGACGAAGGAGGGTGGAAGAGAGCAAAACGAGACGAAGGAGTGTGAGAGATAGCGAAACGAGATGAAGGAGGGTGAAAGAGAGCGAAATGAGACGAAGGAGGGTGAAAGAGAGCGAAACGAGACGAAGGAGGGTGAAGGAAGGTGAAACGAGACGAAGGAGGTTGGAAGAGAGCGAAACGAGATGAAGGAGGGTGAAAGAGAGTGAAAAGAGACGAAGGAGGGTGAAAGAGAGCGAAACGAGGCGAAGGAGGGTCAAAGGGAGCGAATCGAGATGAAGGATGGTGAAAGAGAGCGAAACGAGACAAAGGAGGGTGAAAGAGGCTAAAACGAGATGAAGGAGGGTGGAAGAGAGCGAAACGAGAGGAAGGAGGGTGAAAGAGAGCGAAACGAGATGAAGGAGGGTGAAAGAGAGTGAAACGAGACGAAGGAGGGTGTAAGAGAGCGAAACGAGACGAAGGAGGGTGAAAGAGAGCGAAACGAGACGAAGTAGGGTGAAAGAGAGTGAAACGAGGCGAAGGAAGGTGAAAGAGTGCGAATCGAGACAAAGGAGGGTGAAAGAGAGCGAAACGAGATGAAGGAGGGTGATAGAGAGTGAAACGAGACAAAGGAGGGTGAAAGAGAGCGAAACGAGACGAAGGAGGGTGAAGGAGGGCGAAACGAGACGAAGGAGCGTCAAAGAGAGCGAAACGAGATGAAGGAGGGTGAAAGAGAGCGAAACGAGCCGAAGGAGGGTGAAAGAGCGCGAAACGAGACGAAGGAGGGTGGAAGAGAGCGAAACGAGACGAAGGAGGGCGAAACGAGACGAAGGATCGTCAAAGAGAGCGAAATGAGATGAAGGAGGGTGAAAGAGTGCGAAACGCGCAGAAGGAGGGTGAAAGAGCGCGAAACGAGACGAAGGAGAGTGGAAGAGAGCGAAACGAGACGAAGGAGGGTGAAAGAGAGCGAAACGAGACGAAGGAGGGTGAAAAAGAGTGAAACGAGACGAAGGAGGGTGAAAGAGAGCTAAACGAGACGAAGGAGGGTGAAAGAGAGCGAAACGAGATGGAGGAGGGTGAAAGGGAGCAAAACAAGACGAAGGAGGGTGAAAGAGAGCGAAACGAGACAAAGGAAGGTGAAAGAGAGCTAAACGAGATGAAGGAGGGTGAAAGAGAGCGAAACGAGACAAAGGAGGGTGAAAGAGTGCGAAACGAGGCGAAGGAAGGTGAAAGAGAGCGGCACGAGACGAAGGAGGGTGAAAGAGAACGAAACGAGACGAAGGAGGGGGAAAGAGAGCGAAACGAGACGAAGGAGGGTGAAAGAAGGCAAAACGAGACGACGGAGGGAGGAAGACAGCGAAACGAGACGAAGGAGGGTGAGAGAGAGCGAAACCAGACGAAGGAGGGTGGAAGAGAGCGAAACGAGATGAAGGAGTGTGAGAGATAGCGAAACGAGATGAAGGAGGGTGAAAGAGAGCGAAACGAGCCAAAGGAGTGTGAAAGAGCGCGAAACGAGGCGAAGGAGGGTGGAAGAGAGCGAAACGAGACGAAGGAGGGCGAAACGAGACGAAGGATCGTCAAAGAGAGCGAAACGAGATGAAGGAGGGTGAAAGAGTGCGAAACGAGCAGAAGGAGGGTGAAAGAGCGCGAATCGAGACGAAGGAGAGTGGAAGAGAGCGAAACGAGACGAAGGAGGGTGAAAGAGAGCGAAACGAGACGAAGGAGGGTGAAAAAGAGTGAAACGAGACGAAGGAGGGTGAAAGAGAGCTAAACGAGACGAAGGAGGGTGAAAGAGAGCGAAAGGAGATGAAGGAGGGTGAAAGAGAGCAAAACGAGACGAAGGAGGGTGAAAGAGAGCGAAACGAGACGAAGGAAGGTGAAAGAGAGCTAAACGAGATGAAGGAGGGTGAAAGAGAGCGAAACGAGACGAAGGAGGGTGAAAGAGTGCGAAACGAGGCGAAGTAAGGTGAAAGAGAGCGAAACGAGACGAAGGAGGGTGAAAGAGAACGAAACGAGACGAAGGAGGGGGAAAGAGAGCGAAACGAGACGAAGGAGGGTGAAAGAAGGCAAAACGAGACGACGGAGGGAGGAAGACAGCGAAACGAGACGAAGGAGGGTGAGAGAGAGCGAAACCAGACGAAGGAGGGTGGAAGAGAGCAAAACGAGACGAAGGAGTGTGAGAGATAGCGAAACGAGATGAAGGAGGGTGAAAGAGAGCGAAATGAGACGAAGGAGGGTGAAAGAGAGCGAAACGAGACGAAGGAGGGTGAAGGAAGGTGAAACGAGACGAAGGAGGGTGGAAGAGAGCGAAACGAGATGAAGGAGGGTGAAAGAGAGTGAAAAGAGACGAAGGAGGGTGAAAGAGAGCGAAACGAGGCGAAGGAGGGTCAAAGGGAGCGAATCGAGATGAAGGATGGTGAAAGAGAGCGAAACGAGACAAAGGAGGGTGAAAGAGGCTAAAACGAGATGAAGGAGGGTGGAAGAGAGCGAAACGAGAGGAAGGAGGGTGAAAGAGAGCGAAACGAGATGAAGGAGGGTGAAAGAGAGTGAAACGAGACGAAGGAGGGTGTAAGAGAGCGAAATGAGACGAAGGAGGGTGAAAGAGAGCGAAACGAGACGAAGGAGGGTGAAAGAGAGTGAAACGAGGCGAAGGAAGGTGAAAGAGTGCGAATCGAGACAAAGGAGGGTGAAAGAGAGCGAAACGAGACGAAGGAGGGTGATAGAGAGTGAAACGAGACAAAGGAGGGTGAAAGAGAGCGAAACGAGACGAAGGAGGGTGAAGGAGGGCGAAACGAGACGAAGGAGCGTCAAAGAGAGCGAAACGAGATGAAGGAGGGTGAAAGAGAGCGAAACGAGCCGAAGGAGGGTGAAAGAGCGCGAAACGAGACGAAGGAGGGTGGAAGAGAGCGAAACGAGACGAAGGAGGGCGAAACGAGACGAAGGATCGTCAAAGAGAGCGAAATGAGATGAAGGAGGGTGAAAGAGTGCGAAACGCGCAGAAGGAGGGTGAAAGAGCGCGAAACGAGACGAAGGAGAGTGGAAGAGAGCGAAACGAGACGAAGGAGGGTGAAAGAGAGCGAAACGAGACGAAGGAGGGTGAAAAAGAGTGAAACGAGACGAAGGAGGGTGAAAGAGAGCTAAACGAGACGAAGGAGGGTGAAAGAGAGCGAAACGAGATGGAGGAGGGTGAAAGAGAGCAAAACAAGACGAAGGAGCGTGAAAGAGAGCGAAACGAGACGAAGGAAGGTGAAAGAGAGCTAAACGAGATGAAGGAGGGTGAAAGAGAGCGAAACGAGACAAAGGAGGGTGAAAGAGTGCGAAACGAGGCGAAGGAAGGTGAAAGAGAGCGGCACGAGACGAAGGAGGGTGAAAGAGAACGAAACGAGACGAAGGAGGGGGAAAGAGAGCGAAAGGAGACGAAGGAGGGTGAAAGAAGGCAAAACGAGACGAAGGAGGGAGGAAGACAGCGAAACGAGACGAAGGAGGGTGAGAGAGAGCGAAACCAGACGAAGGAGGGTGGAAGAGAGCGAAACGAGACGAAGGAGTGTGAGAGATAGCGAAACGAGATGAAGGAGGGTGAAAGAGAGCGAAATGAGACGAAGGAGGGTGAAAGAGAGCGAAACGAGACGAAGGAAGGTGAAGGAAGGCGAAACGAGACGAAGGAGGGTGGAAGAGAGCGAAACGAGATGAAGGAGGGTGAAAGAGAGTGAAAAGAGACGAAGGAGGGTGAAAGAGAGCGAAACGAGGCGAAGGAGGGTCAAAGGGAGCGAAACGAGATGAAGGAGGGTGAAAGAGAGCAAAACGAGACAAAGTAGGGTGAAAGAGGCTGAAACGAGACGAAGGAGGGTGGAAGAGAGCGAAACGAGAGAAGGAGTGTGAAAGAGAGCGAAACGAGACGAAGGAGGGTGAAAGAGAGCGAAACGAGACGAAGGAGGGTGAAAGAGAGTGAAACGAGGCGAAGGAAGGTGAAAGAGTGCAAATCGAGACAAAGGAGGGTGAAAGAGAGTGAAACGAGACGAAGGAAGGTGAAAGAGAGCGAACCGAAACGAAGGAGGGTGGAAGAGAGCGATACGAGACGAAGGAGGGTGAAAGAGAGCGAAACGAGACGAAGGAGGGTGAAAGAGAGCGAAACGAGACGAAGGAGGGTGAAAAAGAGGGAAACGAGACGAAGGAGGGTGTAAGAGAGCTAAACGAGACGAAGGAGGGTGAAAGAGAGCGAAACGAGATGAAGGAGGGTGAAAGAGAGCGAAACGAGACGAAGGAGGGTGAAAGAAGGCGAAACGAGACGAAGGAGGGAGGAAGACAGCGAAACGAGATGAAGGAGGGTGAGAGAGAGCGAAACGAGACGAAGGAGGGTTGGAGAGAGCGAAACAAGACGAAGGAGGGTGAGAGATAGCGAAACGAGACGAAGGAGGGTGAAAGAGAGCGACACGAGACGAAGGAGGGTGAAAGAGAGTGAAACGAGACGAAGGAGGGTGAAAGAGAGCGAAACGAGACGAAGGAAGGTGAAAGAGAGCTAAACGAGATGAAGGAGGGTGAAAGAGAGCGAAACGAGACGAAGGAGGGTGAAAGAGAGCGAAACGAGACGAAGGAAGGTGAAAGAGTGCGAAACGAGGCGAAGTAAGGTGAAAGAGAGCGAAACGAGACGAAGGAGGGTGAAAGAGAACGAAACGAGACGAAGGAGGGGGAAAGAGAGCGAAACGAGACGAAGGAGGGTGAAAGAAGGCAGAACGAGACGACGGAGGGAGGAAGACAGCGAAACGAGACGAAGGAGGGTGAGAGAGAGCGAAACCAGACGAAGGAGGGTGGAAGAGAGCAAAACGAGACGAAGGAGTGTGAGAGATAGCGAAAGGAGATGAAGGAGGGTGAAAGAGAGCGAAATGAGACGAAGGAGGGTGAAAGAGAGCGAAACGAGACGAAGGAGGGTGAAGGAAGGTGAAACGAGATGAAGGAGGGTGGAAGAGAGCGAAACGAGAGGAAGGAGGGTGAAAGAGAGCGAAACGAGATGAAGGAGGGTGAAAGAGAGTGAAACGAGACGAAGGAGGGTGTAAGAGAGCGAAACGAGACGAAGGAGGGTGAAAGAGAGCGAAACGAGACGAAGGAGGGTGAAAGAGAGTGAATCGAGGCGAAGGAAGGTGAAAGAGTGCGAATCGAGACAAAGGAGGGTGAAAGAGAGCGAAACGAGACGAAGGAGGGTGATAGAGAGTGAAACGAGACAAAGGAGGTTGAAAGAGAGCGAAACGAGACGAAGGAGGGTGAAGGATGGCGAAACGAGACGAAGGAGCGTCAAAGAGAGCGAAACGAGATGAAGGAGGGTGAAAGAGAGCGAAACGAGCCGAAGGAGGGTGAAAGAGCGCGAAACGAGACGAAGGAGGGTGGAAGAGAGCGAAACGAGACGAAGGAGGGCGAAACGAGACGAAGGATCGTCAAAGAGAGCGAAATGAGATGAAGGAGGGTGAAAGAGTGCGAAACGCGCAGAAGGAGGGTGAAAGAGCGCGAAACGAGACGAAGGAGAGTGGAAGAGAGCGAAACGAGACGAAGGAGGGTGAAAGAGAGCGAAACGAGACGAAGGAGGGTGAAAAAGAGTGAAACGAGACGAAGGAGGGTGAAAGAGAGCTAAACGAGACGAAGGAGGGTGAAAGAGAGCGAAACGAGATGAAGGAGGGTGAAAGAGAGCAAAACGAGACGAAGGAGGGTGAAAGAGAGCGAAACGAGACGAAGGAAGGTGAAAGAGAGCTAAACGAGATGAAGGAGGGTGAAAGAGAGCGAAACGAGACAAAGGAGGGTGAAAGAGTGCGAAACGAGGCGAAGGAAGGTGAAAGAGAGCGAAACGAGACGAAGGAGGGTGAAAGAGAACGAAACGAGACGAAGGAGGGGGAAAGAGAGCGAAACGAGACGAAGGAGGGTGAAAGAAGGCAAAACGTGACGACGGAGGGAGGAAGACAGCGAAACGAGACGAAGGAGGGTGAGAGAGAGCGAAACCAGATGAAGGAGGGTGGAAGAGAGCGAAACGAGACGAAGGAGTGTGAGAGATAGCGAAACGAGATGAAGGAGGGTGAAAGAGAGCGAAATGAGACGAAGGAGGGTGAAAGAGAGCGAAACGAGACGAAGGAAGGTGAAGGAAGGCGAAACGAGATGAAGGAGGGTGGAAGAGAGCGAAACGAGATGAAGGAGGGTGAAAGAGAGTGAAAAGAGACGAAGGAGGGTGAAAGAGAGCGAAACGAGGCGAAGGAGGGTCAAAGGGAGCGAAACGAGATGAAGGAGGGTGAAAGAGAGCAAAACGAGACAAAGCAGGGTGAAAGAGGCTGAAACGAGACGAAGGAGGGTGGAAGAGAGCGAAATGAGAGGAAGGAGTGTGACAGAGAGCGAAACGAGACGAAGGAGGGTGAAAGAGAGCGAAACGAGACGAAGGAGGGTGAAAGAGAGTGAAACGAGGCGATGGAAGGTGAAAGAGTGCGAATCGAGACAAAGGAGGGTGAAAGAGAGTGAAACGAGACGAAGGAAGGTGAAAGAGAGCGAACCGAAACGAAGGAGGGTGGAAGAGAGCGATACGAGACGAAGGAGGGTGAAAGAGAGCGAAACGAGATGAAGGAGGGTGAAAGAGAGCGAAACGAGACGAAGGAGGGTGAAAAAGAGGGAAACGAGACGAAGGAAGGTGAAAGAGAGCTAAACGAGATGAAGGAGGGTGAAAGAGATTGAAACGAGACAAAGGAGGGTGAAAGAGAGCGAAACGAGGCGAAGGAAGGTGAAAGAGAGCGAAACGAGACGAAGGAGGGTGAAAGAGAACGAAACGAGACGAAGGAGGGGGAAAGAGAGCGAAACGAGACGAAGGAGGGTGAAAGAAGGCGAAACGAGACGAAGGAGGGAGGAAGACAGCGAAACGAGACGAAGGAGGGTGAGAGAGAGCGAAACGAGACGAAGGAGGGTGGAAGAGAGCGAAACAAGACGAAGGAGGGTGAGAGATAGCGAAACGAGACGAAGGAGGGTGAAAGAGAGCGACACGAGACGAAGGAGGGTGAAAGAGAGTGAAACGAGACGAAGGAGGGTGAAGGAGGGCGAAACGAGACGAAGGAGTGTCAAAGAGAGCAAAACGAGACGACGGAGGGTGAAAGAGAACGAAACGAGAGGAAGGAGGGGGAAAGTGAGCGAAACGAGACGAAGGAGGGTGAAAGAAGGCGAAACGAGACGACGGAGGGAGGAAGACAGCGAAACGAGACGAAGGAGGGTGAGAGAGAGCGAAACCAGACGAAGGAGGGTGGAAGAGAGCGAAACGAGACGAAGGAGTGTGAGAGATAGCGAAACGAGATGAAGGAGGGTGAAAGAGAGCGAAATGAGACGAAGGAGGGTGAAAGAGAGCGAAACGAGACGAAGGAAGGTGAAGGAAGGCGAAACGAGACGAAGGAGGGTGGAAGAGAGCGAAACGAGATGAAGGAGGGTGAAAGAGAGTGAAAAGAGACGAAGGAGGGTGAAAGAGAGCGAAACGAGGCGAAGGAGGGTCAAAGGGAGCGAAACGAGATGAAGGAGGGTGAAAGAGAGCAAAACGAGACAAAGTAGGGTGAAAGAGGCTGAAACGAGACGAAGGAGGGTGGAAGAGAGCGAAACGAGAGAAGGAGTGTGAAAGAGAGCGAAACGAGACGAAGGAGGGTGAAAGAGAGCGAAACGAGACGAAGGAGGGTGAAAGAGAGTGAAACGAGGCGAAGGAAGGTGAAAGAGTGCAAATCGAGACAAAGGAGGGTGAAAGAGAGTGAAACGAGACGAAGGAAGGTGAAAGAGAGCGAACCGAAACGAAGGAGGGTGGAAGAGAGCGATACGAGACGAAGGAGGGTGAAAGAGAGCGAAACGAGACGAAGGAGGGTGAAAGAGAGCGAAACGAGACGAAGGAGGGTGAAAAAGAGGGAAACGAGACGAAGGAGGGTGTAAGAGAGCTAAACGAGACGAAGGAGGGTGAAAGAGAGCGAAACGAGATGAAGGAGGGTGAAAGAGAGCGAAACGAGACGAAGGAGGGTGAAAGAAGGCGAAACGAGACGAAGGAGGGAGGAAGACAGCGAAACGAGATGAAGGAGGGTGAGAGAGAGCGAAACGAGACGAAGGAGGGTGGAAGAGAGCGAAACAAGACGAAGGAGGGTGAGAGATAGCGAAACGAGACGAAGGAGGGTGAAAGAGAGCGACACGAGACGAAGGAGGGTGAAAGAGAGTGAAACGAGACGAAGGAGGGTGAAGGAGGGCGAAAGGAGACGAAGGAGTGTGAAAGAGAGCAAAACGAGACGAAGGAGGGTGAAAGAGAGCGAAACGAGACGAAGGAAGGTGAAAGAGAGCTAAACGAGATGAAGGAGGGTGAAAGAGAGCGAAACGAGACAAAGGAGGGTGAAAGAGTGCGAAACGAGGCGAAGTAAGGTGAAAGAGAGCGAAACGAGACGAAGGAGGGTGAAAGAGAACGAAACGAGACGAAGGAGGGGGAAAGAGAGCGAAACGAGACGAAGGAGGGTGAAAGAAGGCAAAACGAGACGACGGAGGGAGGAAGACAGCGAAACGAGACGAAGGAGGGTGAGAGAGAGCGAAACCAGACGAAGGAGGGTGGAAGAGAGCAAAACGAGACGAAGGAGTGTGAGAGATAGCGAAACGAGATGAAGGAGGGTGAAAGAGAGCGAAATGAGACGAAGGAGGGTGAAAGAGAGCGAAACGAGACGAAGGAGGGTGAAGGAAGGTGAAACGAGACGAAGGAGGGTGGAAGAGAGCGAAACGAGATGAAGGAGGGTGAAAGAGAGTGAAAAGAGACGAAGGAGGGTGAAAGAGAGCGAAACGAGGCGAAGGAGGGTCAAAGGGAGCGAATCGAGATGAAGGAGGGTGAAAGAGAGCGAAACGAGACAAAGGAGGGTGAAAGAGGCTAAAACGAGATGAAGGAGGGTGGAAGAGAGCGAAACGAGAGGAAGGAGGGTGAAAGAGAGCGAAACGAGATGAAGGAGGGTGAAAGAGAGTGAAACGAGACGAAGGAGGGTGTAAGAGAGCGAAACGAGACGAAGGAGGGTGAAAGAGAGCGAAACGAGACGAAGGAGGGTGAAAGAGAGTGAAACGAGGCGAAGGAAGGTGAAAGAGTGCAAATCGAGACAAAGGAGGGTGAAAGAGAGTGAAACGAGACGAAGGAAGGTGAAAGAGAGCGAACCGAAACGAAGGAGGGTGGAAGAGAGCGATACGAGACGAAGGAGGGTGAAAGAGAGCGAAACGAGACGAAGGAGGGTGAAAGAGAGCGAAACGAGACGAAGGAGGGTGAAAAAGAGGGAAACGAGACGAAGGAGGGTGTAAGAGAGCTAAACGAGACGAAGGAGGGTGAAAGAGAGCGAAACGAGATGAAGGAGGGTGAAAGAGAGCGAAACGAGACGAAGGAGGGTGAAAGAAGGCGAAACGAGACGAAGGAGGGAGGAAGACAGCGAAACGAGATGAAGGAGGGTGAGAGAGAGCGAAACGAGACGAAGGAGGGTGGAAGAGAGCGAAACAAGACGAAGGAGGGTGAGAGATAGCGAAACGAGACGAAGGAGGGTGAAAGAGAGCGACACGAGACGAAGGAGGGTGAAAGAGAGTGAAACGAGACGAAGGAGGGTGAAGGAGGGCGAAAGGAGACGAAGGAGTGTGAAAGAGAGCAAAACGAGACGAAGGAGGGTGAAAGAGAGCGAAACGAGACGAAGGAAGGTGAAAGAGAGCTAAACGAGATGAAGGAGGGTGAAAGAGAGCGAAACGAGACAAAGGAGGGTGAAAGAGTGCGAAACGAGGCGAAGTAAGGTGAAAGAGAGCGAAACGAGACGAAGGAGGGTGAAAGAGAACGAAACGAGACGAAGGAGGGGGAAAGAGAGCGAAACGAGACGAAGGAGGGTGAAAGAAGGCAAAACGAGACGACGGAGGGAGGAAGACAGCGAAACGAGACGAAGGAGGGTGAGAGAGAGCGAAACCAGACGAAGGAGGGTGGAAGAGAGCAAAACGAGACGAAGGAGTGTGAGAGATAGCGAAACGAGATGAAGGAGGGTGAAAGAGAGCGAAATGAGACGAAGGAGGGTGAAAGAGAGCGAAACGAGACGAAGGAGGGTGAAGGAAGGTGAAACGAGACGAAGGAGGGTGGAAGAGAGCGAAACGAGATGAAGGAGGGTGAAAGAGAGTGAAAAGAGACGAAGGAGGGTGAAAGAGAGCGAAACGAGGCGAAGGAGGGTCAAAGGGAGCGAATCGAGATGAAGGAGGGTGAAAGAGAGCGAAACGAGACAAAGGAGGGTGAAAGAGGCTAAAACGAGATGAAGGAGGGTGGAAGAGAGCGAAACGAGAGGAAGGAGGGTGAAAGAGAGCGAAACGAGATGAAGGAGGGTGAAAGAGAGTGAAACGAGACGAAGGAGGGTGTAAGAGAGCGAAACGAGACGAAGGAGGGCGAAAGAGAGCGAAACGAGACGAAGGAGGGTGAAAGAGAGTGAATCGAGGCGAAGGAAGGTGAAAGAGTGCGAATCGAGACAAAGGAGGGTGAAAGAGAGCGAAACGAGACGAAGGAGGGTGATAGAGAGTGAAACGAGACAAAGGAGGTTGAAAGAGAGCGAAACGAGACGAAGGAGGGTGAAGGATGGCGAAACGAGACGAAGGAGCGTCAAAGAGAGCGAAACGAGATGAAGGAGGGTGAAAGAGAGCGAAACGAGCCGAAGGAGGGTGAAAGAGCGCGAAACGAGACGAAGGAGGGTGGAAGAGAGCGAAACGAGACGAAGGAGGGCGAAACGAGACGAAGGATCGTCAAAGAGAGCGAAATGAGATGAAGGAGGGTGAAAGAGTGCGAAACGCGCAGAAGGAGGGTGAAAGAGCGCGAAACGAGACGAAGGAGAGTGGAAGAGAGCGAAACGAGACGAAGGAGGGTGAAAGAGTGCGAAACGAGACGAAGGAGGGTGAAAAAGAGTGAAACGAGACGAAGGAGGGTGAAAGAGAGCTAAACGAGACGAAGGAGGGTGAAAGAGAGCGAAACGAGATGAAGGAGGGTGAAAGAGAGCAAAACGAGACGAAGGAGGGTGAAAGAGAGCGAAACGAGACGAAGGAAGGTGAAAGAGAGCTAAACGAGATGAAGGAGGGTGAAAGAGAGCGAAACGAGACAAAGGAGGGTGAAAGAGTGCGAAACGAGGCGAAGGAAGGTGAAAGAGAGCGAAACGAGACGAAGGAGGGTGAAACAGAACGAAACGAGACGAAGGAGGGGGAAAGAGAGCGAAACGAGACGAAGGAGGGTGAAAGAAGGCAAAACGTGACGACGGAGGGAGGAAGACAGCGAAACGAGACGAAGGAGGGTGAGAGAGAGCGAAACCAGATGAAGGAGGGTGGAAGAGAGCGAAACGAGACGAAGGAGTGTGAGAGATAGCGAAACGAGATGAAGGAGGGTGAAAGAGAGCGAAATGAGACGAAGGAGGGTGAAAGAGAGCGAAACGAGACGAAGGAAGGTGAAGGAAGGCGAAACGAGATGAAGGAGGGTGGAAGAGAGCGAAACGAGATGAAGGAGGGTGAAAGAGAGTGAAAAGAGACGAAGGAGGGTGAAAGAGAGCGAAACGAGGCGAAGGAGGGTCAAAGGGAGCGAAACGAGATGAAGGAGGGTGAAAGAGAGCAAAACGAGACAAAGCAGGGTGAAAGAGGCTGAAACGAGACGAAGGAGGGTGGAAGAGAGCGAAATGAGAGGAAGGAGTGTGACAGAGAGCGAAACGAGACGAAGGAGGGTGAAAGAGAGCGAAACGAGACGAAGGAGGGTGAAAGAGAGTGAAACGAGGCGATGGAAGGTGAAAGAGTGTGAATCGAGACAAAGGAGGGTGAAAGAGAGTGAAACGAGACGAAGGAAGGTGAAAGAGAGCGAACCGAAACGAAGGAGGGTGGAAGAGAGCGATACGAGACGAAGGAGGGTGAAAGAGAGCGAAACGAGATGAAGGAGGGTGAAAGAGAGCAAAACGAGACGAAGGAGGGTGAAAAAGAGGGAAACGAGACGAAGGAGGGTGTAAGAGAGCTAAACGAGACGAAGGAGGGTGAAAGAGAGCGAAACGAGATGAAGGAGGGTGAAAGAGAGCGAAACGAGACGAAGGAGGGTGAAAGACCGCGAAACGAGACGAAGGAAGGTGAAAGAGAGCTAAACGAGATGAAGGAGGGTGAAAGAGATCGAAACGAGACAAAGGAGGGTGAAAGAGAGCGAAACGAGGCGAAGGAAGGTGAAAGAGAGCGAAACGAGACGAAGGAGGGTGAAAGAGAACGAAACGAGACGAAGGAGGGGGAAAGAGAGCGAAACGAGACGAAGGAGGGTGAAAGAAGGCGAAACGAGACGAAGGAGGGAGGAAGACAGCGAAACGAGACGAAGGAGGGTGAGAGAGAGCGAAACGAGACGAAGGAGGGTGGAAGAGAGCGAAACAAGACGAAGGAGGGTGAGAGATAGCGAAACGAGACGAAGGAGGGTGAAAGAGAGCGACACGAGACGAAGGAGGGTGAAAGAGAGTGAAACGAGACGAAGGAGGGTGAAGGAGGGCGAAACGAGACGAAGGAGTGTCAAAGAGAGCAAAACGAGACGACGGAGGGTGAAAGAGAACAAAACGAGAGGAAGGAGGGGGAAAGTGAGCGAAACGAGACGAAGGAGGGTGAAAGAAGGCGAAACGAGACAAAAGAGGGAGGAAGACAGCGAAACGAGACGAAGGAGGGTGAGAGAGAGCGAAACGAGACCAAGGAGGGTGGAAGAGAGCGAATCGAGACGAAGGACGGTGAGAGCTAGCGAAACAAGACGAAGGAGGGTGTAAGAGAGCAAAACGAGACGAAGGAGGGTGAAAGAGAGCGAAACGAGACGAAGGAGGGTGAAGGAAGGCGAAACGAGACGAAGGAGGGTGGAAGAGAGCGAAACGAGACGAAGGAGTGTGAAAGAGAGTGAAAAGAGACGAAGGAGTGTGAAAGAGAGCAAAACGAGACGAAGGAGGGTGAAAGAGAGCGAAACGAGACGAAGGAAGGTGAAAGAGAGCTAAACGAGATGAAGGAGGGTGAAAAAGAGCGAAACGAGACAAAGGAGGGTGAAAGAGTGCGAAACGAGGTAAAGGAAGGTGAAAGAGAGCGAAACGAGACGAAGGAGGGTGAAAGAGAACGAAACAAGACGAAGGAGGGGGAAAGAGAGCGAAACGAGACGAAGGAGGGTGAAAGAAGGCAAAACGAGACGACGGAGGGAGGAAGACAGCGAAACGAGACGAAGGAGGGTGAGAGAGAGCGAAACCAGACGAAGGAGGGTGGAAGAGAGCGAAACGAGACGAAGGAGTGTGAGAGATAGCGAAACGAGATGAAGGAGGGTGAAAGAGAGCGAAATGAGACGAAGGAGGGTGAAAGAGAGCGAAACGAGACGAAGGAAGGTGAAGGAAGGCGAAACGAGACGAAGGAGGGTGGAAGAGAGCGAAACAAGATGAAGGAGGGTGAAAGAGAGTGAAAAGAGACGAAGGAGGGTGAAAGAGAGCAAAACGAGGCGAAGGAGGGTCAAAGGGAGCGAAACGAGATGAAGGAGGGTGAAAGAGAGCAAAACGAGACAAAGTAGGGTGAAAGAGGCTGAAACGAGACGAAGGAGGGTGGAAGAGAGCGAAATGAGAGGAAGGAGTGTGAAAGAGAGCGAAACGAGACGAAGGAGGGTGAAAGAGAGCGAAACGAGACGAAGGAGGGTGAAAGAGAGTGAAACGAAACGAAGGAGGGTGGAAGAGAGCGATACGAGACGAAGGAGGGTGAAAGAGAGCGAAACGAGATGAAGGAGGGTGAAAGAGAGCGAAACGAGACGAAGGAGGGTGAAAAAGAGGGAAACGAGACGAAGGAGGGTGGAAGAGAGCTAAACGAGACGAAGGAGGGTGAAAGAGAGCAAAACGAGATGAAGGAGGGTGAAAGAGAGCGAAACGAGACGAAGGAGGGTGAAAGAGCGCGAAACGAGACGAAGGAAGGTGAAAGAGAGCTAAACGAGATGAAGGAGGGTGAAAGAGATCGAAACGAGACAAAGGAGGGTGAAAGAGAGCGAAACGAGGCGAAGGAAGGTGAAAGAGAGCGAAACGAGACGAAGGAGGGTGAAAGAGAACGAAACGAGATGAAGGAGGGGGAAAGAGAGCGAAACGAGACGAAGGAGGGTGAAAGAAGGCGAAACGAGACGAAGGAGGGAGGAAGACAGCGAAACGAGACGAAGGAGGGTGAGAGAGAGCGAAACGAGACGAAGGAGGGTGGAAGAGAGCGAAACAAGACGAAGGAGGGTGAGAGATAGCGAAACGAGACGAAGGAGGGTGAGAGAGAGCGACACGAGACGAAGGAGGGTGAAAGAGAGTGAAACCAGACGAAGGAGGGTGAAGGAGGGCGAAACGAGACGAAGGAGTGTCAAAGAGAGCAAAACGAGACGACGGAGGGTGAAAGAGAACGAAACGAGAGGAAGGAGGGGGAAGTGAGCGAAACGTGACGAAGGAGGGTGAAAGAAGGCGAAACGAGACAAAAGAGGGAGGAAGACAGCGAAACGAGACGAAGGAGGGTGAGAGAGAGCGAAACGAGACCAAGGAGGGTGGAAGAGAGCGAATCGAGACGAAGGAGGGTGAGAGATAGCGAAACAAGACGAAGGAGGGTGTAAGAGAGCGAAACGAGACGAAAGAGGGTGAAAGAGAGCGAAACGAGACGAAGGAGTGTGAAGGAAGGCGAAACGAGACGAAGGAGGGTGGAAGAGAGCGAAACGAGACGAAGGAGTGTGAAAGAGAGTGAAAAGAGACGAAGGAGGGTGAAAGAGAGCGAAACGAGGCGAAGGAGGGTGAAAGAAGAGCGAAACGAGACAAAGGAGGGTGAAAGAGGCTGAAACGAGACGAAGGAGGGTGGAAGAGAGCGAAACGAGAGGAAGGAGGGTGAGGGAGAGAGAAACGAGATGAAGGAGGGTGAAAGAGAGTGAAACGAGACGAAGGAGGGTGAAAGAGAGCGAAACGAGACGAAGGAGGGTGAAAGAGAACGAAACGAGAGGAAGGAGGGGGAAAGTGAGCGAAACGAGACGAAGGAGGGTGAAAGAAGGCGAAACGAGACAAAAGAGGGAGGAAGACAGCGAAACGAGACGAAGGAGGGTGAGAGAGAGCGAAACGAGACCAAGGAGGGTGGAAGAGAGCGAATCGAGACGAAGGACGGTGAGAGCTAGCGAAACAAGACGAAGGAGGGTGTAAGAGAGCAAAACGAGACGAAGGAGGGTGAAAGAGAGCGAAACGAGACGAAGGAGGGTGAAGGAAGGCGAAACGAGACGAAGGAGGGTGGAAGAGAGCGAAACGAGACGAAGGAGTGTGAAAGAGAGTGAAAAGAGACGAAGGAGGGTGAAAGAGAGCAAAACGAGACGAAGGAGGGTGAAAGAGAGCGAAACGAGACGAAGGAAGGTGAAAGAGAGCTAAACGAGATGAAGGAGGGTGAAAAAGAGCGAAACGAGACAAAGGAGGGTGAAAGAGTGCGAAACGAGGCGAAGGAAGGTGAAAGAGAGCGAAACGAGACGAAGGAGGGTGAAAGAGAACGAAACGAGACGAAGGAGGGGGAAAGAGAGCGAAACGAGACGAAGGAGGGTGAAAGAAGGCAAAACGAGACGACGGAGGGAGGAAGACAGCGAAACGAGATGAAGGAGGGTGAGAGAGAGCGAAACCAGACGAAGGAGGGTGGAAGAGAGCGAAACGAGACGAAGGAGTGTGAGAGATAGCGAAACGAGATGAAGGAGGGTGAAAGAGAGCGAAATGAGACGAAGGAGGGCGAAAGAGAGCGAAACGAGACGAAGGAAGGTGAAGGAAGGCGAAACGAGACGAAGGAGGGTGGAAGAGAGCGAAACAAGATGAAGGAGGGTGAAAGAGAGTGAAAAGAGACGAAGGAGGGTGAAAGAGAGCTAAACGAGGCGAAGGAGGGTCAAAGGGAGCGAAACGAGATGAAGGAGGGTGAAAGAGAGCAAAACGAGACAAAGTAGGGTGAAAGAGGCTGAAACGAGACGAAGGAGGGTGGAAGAGAGCGAAATGAGAGGAAGGAGTGTGAAAGAGAGCGAAACGAGACGAAGGAGGGTGAAAGAGAGCGAAACAAGACGAAGGAGGGTGAAAGAGAGTGAAACGAAACGAAGGAGGGTGGAAGAGAGCGATACGAGACGAAGGAGGGTGAAAGAGAGCGAAACGAGATGAAGGAGGGTGAAAGAGAGCGAAACGAGACGAAGGAGGGTGAAAAAGAGGGAAACGAGACGAAGGAGGGTGTAAGAGAGCAAAACGAGACGATGGAGGGTGAAAGAGAGCAAAACGAGATGAAGGAGGGTGAAAGAGAGCGAAACGAGACGAAGGAGGGTGAAAGAGCGCGAAACGAGACGAAGGAAGGTGAAAGAGAGCTAAACGAGATGAAGGAGGGTGAAAGAGATCGAAACGAGACAAAGGAGGGTGAAAGAGAGCGAAACGAGGCGAAGGAAGGTGAAAGAGAGCGAAACGAGACGAAGGAGGGTGAAAGAGAACGAAACGAGATGAAGGAGGGGGAAAGAGAGCGAAACGAGACGAAGGAGGGTGAAAGAAGGCGAAACGAGACGAAGGAGGGAGGAAGACAGCGAAACGAGACGAAGGAGGGTGAGAGAGAGCAAAACGAGACGAAGGAGGGTGGAAGAGAGCGAAACAAGACGAAGGAGGGTGAGAGATAGCGAAACGAGACGAAGGAGGGTGAAAGAGAGCGACACGAGACGAAGGAGGGTGAAAGAGAGTGAAACCAGACGAAGGAGGGTGAAGGAGGGCGAAATGAGACGAAGGAGTGTCAAAGAGAGCAAAACGAGACGACGGAGGGTGAAAGAGAACGAAACGAGAGGAAGGAGGGGGAAAGTGAGCGAAACGAGACGAAGGAGGGTGAAAGAAGGCGAAACGAGACAAAAGAGGGAGGAAGACAGCGAAACGAGACGAAGGAGGGTGAGAGAGAGCGAAACGAGACCAAGGAGGGTGGAAGAGAGCGAATCGAGACGAAGGAGGGTGAGAGATAGCGAAACAAGACGAAGGAGGGTGTAAGAGAGCGAAACGAGACGAAAGAGGGTGAAAGAGAGCGAAACGAGACGAAGGAGTGTGAAGGAAGGCGAAACGAGACGAAGGAGGGTGGAAGAGAGCGAAACGAGACGAAGGAGTGTGAAAGAGAGTGAAAAGAGACGAAGGAGGGTGAAAGAGAGCGAAACGAGGCGAAGGAGGGTGAAAGAAGAGCGAAACGAGACAAAGGAGGGTGAAAGAGGCTGAAACGAGACGAAGGAGGGTGGAAGAGAGCGAAACGAGAGGAAGGAGGGTGAGGGAGAGAGAAACGAGATGAAGGAGGGTGATAGAGAGTGAAACGAGACGAAGGAGGGTGAAAGAGAGCGAAACGAGACGAAGGAGGGTGAAAGAGAGCGAAACGAGACGAAGGAGGGTGAAAGAGAGTGAAACGAGGCGAAGGAAGGTGAAAGAGTGCGAATCGAGACAAAGGAGAGTGAAAGAGAGCGATACGAGACAAAGGAAGGTGAAAGAGAGCGAACCGAAACGAAGGAGGGTGGAAGAGAGCGATACGAGACGAAGGACGGTGAAAGAGAGCGAAACGAGATGAAGGAGGGTGAAAGATAACGAAACGAGACGAAGGAGGGGGAAAGAGAGCGAAACGAGACGAAGGAGGGTGAAAGAAGGCGAAACGAGATGAAGGAGGGTGGAAGAGAGCAAAACGAGATGAAGGAGGGTGAGAGAGAGCGAAACGAGATGAAGGAGGGTGGAAGAGAGCGAAACGAGATGAAGGAGGGTGAGAGATAGCGAAACGAGACGAAGGAGGGTGAAAGAGAGCGTAACGAGACGAACGAGGGTCGAAGAGAGCGAAACGAGACGAAGGAGGGTGGAAGAGAGTGATACGAGGCGAAGGAGGGTGAAAGAGAGCGAAAGGAGATGAAGGTGGGTGAAAGAGAGCGAAACGAGACGAAGGAGGGTGAAAAAGAGTGAAACGATACGAAGGAGGGTGAAAGAGAGCTAAACGAGACGAAGGAGGGTGAAAGAGAGCGAAACGAGATGAAGGAGGGTGAAAGAGAGCGAAACGAGAGGAAGGAGGTTGAAAGAGAGCGAAACGAGACGAAGGAAGGTGAAAGAGAGCTAAACGAGATGAAGGAGGGTGCAAAAGATCGAAACGAGACAAAGGAGGGTGAAAGAGAGCGAAACGAGGCGAAGGAAGTTGAAAGAGAGCGAAACGAGACGAAGGAGGGTGAAAGAGAACGAAACGAGACGAAGGAGGGGGAAAGAGAGCGAAACGAGACGAAGGAGGGTGAAAGAAGGTGAAACGAGACGAAGGAGGGAGGAAGACAGCGAAACGAGACGAAGGAGGGTGAGAGAGAGCGAAACGAGACGAAGGAGGGTGGAAAAGAGCGAAACAAGACGAAGGAGGGTGAGAGATAGCGAAACGAGACGAAGGAGGGTGAAAGAGAGCGAAACGAGACAAAGGTGGGTGAAAGAGAGTGACACGAGACGAAGGAGGGTGAAGGAGGGCGAAACGAGATGAAGGAGGGTCAAAGAGAGCGAAACGAGATGAAGGAGGGTGAAAGAGAGCGAAACGAGACAAAGGAGGGTGAAAGAGTGCGAAACGAGCCGAAGGAGGGTGAAAGAGCGCGAAACGAGACGAAGGAGTGTGGAAGAGAGCGAAACGAGAGGAAGGAGGGTGCAAGAGAGTGAAACGAGATGAAGGAGGGTGAAAGAGAGCTAAACGAGATGAAGGAGGGTGAAAGAGAGCGAAACAAGATGAAGGAGGGTGAAAGAGAGCGAAACGAGACGAAGGAGGGTGAAAGGGAGCGAAACGAGACGAAGGAAGGTGAAAGAGAGCTAAACGAGATGAAGGAGGGTGAAAGAGAGCGAAACGAGACAAAGGAGGGTGAAAGAGTGCGAAACGAGGCGAAGGAAGGTGAAAGAGAGCAAAACGAGACGAAGGAGGGTGAAAGAGAGCGAAACGAGACGAAGGAGGGTGAAAAAGAGTGAAACGAGACGAATGAGGGTGTAAGAGAGCTAAACGAGATGAAGGAGGGTGAAAGAGATCGAAACGAGGCGAAGGAAGGTGAAAGAGAGCGAAACGAGACGAAGGAGGGTGAAAGAGAACGAAACGAGACGAAGGAGGGGGAAAGAGAGCGAAACGAGACGAAGGAGGGTGAAAGAAGGCGAAACGAGACGAAGGAGGGTGAGAGATAGCGAAACGAGACAAAGGAGGGTGAAAGAGAGCGAAACGAGACGAAGGAGGGTGAAAGAGAGTGAAACAAGACGAAGGAGGGTGTAAGAGAGCGAAACGAGACGAAGGAGGGTGAAAGAGAGCGAAACGAGACGAAGGAGTGTGAAGGAAGGCGAAACGAGACGAAGGAGGGTGGAAGAGAGCGAAACGAGACGAAGGAGTGTGAAAGAGAGTGAAAAGAGACGAAGGAGGGTGAAAGAGAGCGAAACGAGGCGAAGGAGGGTGAAAGAAGAGCGAAACGAGACAAAGGAGGGTGAAAGAGGCTGAAACGAGACGAAGGAGGGTGGAAGAGAGCGAAACGAGAGGAAGGAGGGTGAGGGAGAGAGAAACGAGATGAAGGAGGGTGATAGAGAGTGAAACGAGACGAAGGAGGGTGAAAGAGAGCGAAACGAGACGAAGGAGGGTGAAAGAGAGCGAAACGAGACGAAGGAGGGTGAAAGAGAGTGAAACGAGGCGAAGGAAGGTGAAAGAGTGCGAATCGAGACAAAGGAGAGTGAAAGAGAGCGATACGAGACAAAGGAAGGTGAAAGAGAGCGAACCGAAACGAAGGAGGGTGGAAGAGAGCGATACGAGACGAAGGACGGTGAAAGAGAGCGAAACGAGATGAAGGAGGGTGAAAGATAACGAAACGAGACGAAGGAGGGGGAAAGAGAGCGAAACGAGACGAAGGAGGGTGAAAGAAGGCGAAACGAGATGAAGGAGGGTGGAAGAGAGCAAAACGAGATGAAGGAGGGTGAGAGAGAGCGAAACGAGATGAAGGAGGGTGGAAGAGAGCGAAACGAGATGAAGGAGGGTGAGAGATAGCGAAACGAGACGAAGGAGGGTGAAAGAGAGCGTAACGAGACGAACGAGGGTCGAAGAGAGCGAAACGAGACGAAGGAGGGTGGAAGAGAGTGATACGAGGCGAAGGAGGGTGAAAGAGAGCGAAAGGAGATGAAGGTGGGTGAAAGAGAGCGAAACGAGACGAAGGAGGGTGAAAAAGAGTGAAACGATACGAAGGAGGGTGAAAGAGAGCTAAACGAGACGAAGGAGGGTGAAAGAGAGCGAAACGAGATGAAGGAGGGTGAAAGAGAGCGAAACGAGAGGAAGGAGGTTGAAAGAGAGCGAAACGAGACGAAGGAAGGTGAAAGAGAGCTAAACGAGATGAAGGAGGGTGCAAAAGATCGAAACGAGACAAAGGAGGGTGAAAGAGAGCGAAACGAGGCGAAGGAAGTTGAAAGAGAGCGAAACGAGACGAAGGAGGGTGAAAGAGAACGAAACGAGACGAAGGAGGGGGAAAGAGAGCGAAACGAGACGAAGGAGGGTGAAAGAAGGTGAAACGAGACGAAGGAGGGAGGAAGACAGCGAAACGAGACGAAGGAGGGTGAGAGAGAGCGAAACGAGACGAAGGAGGGTGGAAAAGAGCGAAACAAGACGAAGGAGGGTGAGAGATAGCGAAACGAGACGAAGGAGGGTGAAAGAGAGCGAAACGAGACAAAGGTGGGTGAAAGAGAGTGACACGAGACGAAGGAGGGTGAAGGAGGGCGAAACGAGATGAAGGAGGGTCAAAGAGAGCGAAACGAGATGAAGGAGGGTGAAAGAGAGCGAAACGAGACAAAGGAGGGTGAAAGAGTGCGAAACGAGCCGAAGGAGGGTGAAAGAGCGCGAAACGAGACGAAGGAGTGTGGAAGAGAGCGAAACGAGAGGAAGGAGGGTGCAAGAGAGTGAAACGAGATGAAGGAGGGTGAAAGAGAGCTAAACGAGATGAAGGAGGGTGAAAGAGAGCGAAACAAGATGAAGGAGGGTGAAAGAGAGCGAAACGAGACGAAGGAGGGTGAAAGGGAGCGAAACGAGACGAAGGAAGGTGAAAGAGAGCTAAACGAGATGAAGGAGGGTGAAAGAGAGCGAAACGAGACAAAGGAGGGTGAAAGAGTACGAAACGAGGCGAAGGAAGGTGAAAGAGAGCAAAACGAGACGAAGGAGGGTGAAAGAGAGCGAAACGAGACGAAGGAGGGTGAAAAAGAGTGAAACGAGACGAATGAGGGTGTAAGAGAGCTAAACGAGATGAAGGAGGGTGAAAGAGATCGAAACGAGGCGAAGGAAGGTGAAAGAGAGCGAAACGAGACGAAGGAGGGTGAAAGAGAACGAAACGAGACGAAGGAGGGGGAAAGAGAGCGAAACGAGACGAAGGAGGGTGAAAGAAGGCGAAACGAGACGAAGGAGGGTGAGAGATAGCGAAACGAGACAAAGGAGGGTGAAAGAGAGCGAAACGAGACGAAGGAGGGTGAAAGAGAGTGAAACAAGACGAAGGAGGGTGTAAGAGAGCGAAACGAGACGAAGGAGGGTGAAAGAGAGCGAAACGAGACGAAGGAGGGTGAAGGAAGGCGAAACGAGACGAAGGAGGGTGGAAGAGAGCGAACCGAGACGAAGGAGTGTGAAAGAGAGTGAAAAGAGACGAAGGAGGGTGAAAGAGAGCGAAACGAGGCGAAGGAGGGTGAAAGAGAGCGAAACGAGACAAAGGAGGGTGAAAGAGGCTGAAACGAGACGAGGGAGGGTGGAAGAGAGCGAAACGAGAGGAAGGAGGGTGAGGGAGAGCGAAACGAGATGAAGGAGGGTGAAAGAGAGTGAAACGAGACGAAGGAGTGTGAAAGAGAGCGAAACGAGACGAAGGAGGGTGAAAGAGAGCGAAACGAGACGAAGGAGGGTGAAAAAGAGTGAAACGAGACGAATGAGGGTGTAAGAGAGCTAAACGAGCTGAAGGAGGGTGAAAGAGATCGAAACGAGGCGAAGGAAGGTGAAAGAGAGCGAAACGAGACGAAGGAGGGTGAAAGAGAACGAAACGAGACGAAGGAGGGGGAAAGAGAGCGAAACGAGACGAAGGAGGGTGAAAGAAGGCGAAACGAGACGAAGGAGGGTGAGAGATAGCGAAACGAGACAAAGGAGGGTGAAAGAGAGCGAAACGAGACGAAGGAGGGTGAAAGAGAGTGAAACGAGACGAAGGAGGGTGAAGGAGGGAGAAACGAGACGAAGGAGGGTGAAAGAGAACGAAACGAGACGAAGGAGGGTGAAAGAGAACGAAACGAGACGAAGGAGGGGGAAAGAGAGCGAAACGAGACGAAGGAGGGTGAAAGAAGGCAAAACGAGACGACGGAGGGAGGAAGACAGCGAAACGAGATGAAGGAGGGTGAGAGAGAGCGAAACCAGACGAAGGAGGGTGGAAGAGAGCGAAACGAGACGAAGGAGTGTGAGAGATAGCGAAACGAGATGAAGGAGGGTGAAAGAGAGCGAAATGAGACGAAGGAGGGTGAAAGAGAGCGAAACGAGACGAAGGAAGGTGAAGGAAGGCGAAACGAGACGAAGGAGGGTGGAAGAGAGCGAAACAAGATGAAGGAGGGTGAAAGAGAGTGAAAAGAGACGAAGGAGGGTGAAAGAGAGCTAAACGAGGCGAAGGAGGGTCAAAGGGAGCGAAACGAGATGAAGGAGGGTGAAAGAGAGCAAAACGAGACAAAGTAGGGTGAAAGAGGCTGAAACGAGACGAAGGAGGGTGGAAGAGAGCGAAATGAGAGGAAGGAGTGTGAAAGAGAGCGAAACGAGACGAAGGAGGGTGAAAGAGAGCGAAACAAGACGAAGGAGGGTGAAAGAGAGTGAAACGAAACGAAGGAGGGTGGAAGAGAGCGATACGAGACGAAGGAGGGTGAAAGAGAGCGAAACGAGATGAAGGAGGGTGAAAGAGAGCGAAACGAGACGAAGGAGGGTGAAAAAGAGGGAAACGAGACGAAGGAGGGTGTAAGAGAGCTAAACGAGACGATGGAGGGTGAAAGAGAGCAAAACGAGATGAAGGAGGGTGAAAGAGAGCGAAACGAGACGAAGGAGGGTGAAAGAGCGCGAAACGAGACGAAGGAAGGTGAAAGAGAGCTAAACGAGATGAAGGAGGGTGAAAGAGATCGAAACGAGACAAAGGAGGGTGAAAGAGAGCGAAACGAGGCGAAGGAAGGTGAAAGAGAGCGAAACGAGACGAAGGAGGGTGAAAGAGAACGAAACGAGATGAAGGAGGGGGAAAGAGAGCGAAACGAGACGAAGGAGGGTGAAAGAAGGCGAAACGAGACGAAGGAGGGAGGAAGACAGCGAAACGAGACGAAGGAGGGTGAGAGAGAGCAAAACGAGACGAAGGAGGGTGGAAGAGAGCGAAACAAGACGAAGGAGGGTGAGAGATAGCGAAACGAGACGAAGGAGGGTGAAAGAGAGCGACACGAGACGAAGGAGGGTGAAAGAGAGTGAAACCAGACGAAGGAGGGTGAAGGAGGGCGAAATGAGACGAAGGAGTGTCAAAGAGAGCAAAACGAGACGACGGAGGGTGAAAGAGAACGAAACGAGAGGAAGGAGGGGGAAAGTGAGCGAAACGAGACGAAGGAGGGTGAAAGAAGGCGAAACGAGACAAAAGAGGGAGGAAGACAGCGAAACGAGACGAAGGAGGGTGAGAGAGAGCGAAACGAGACCAAGGAGGGTGGAAGAGAGCGAATCGAGACGAAGGAGGGTGAGAGATAGCGAAACAAGACGAAGGAGGGTGTAAGAGAGCGAAACGAGACGAAAGAGGGTGAAAGAGAGCGAAACGAGACGAAGGAGTGTGAAGGAAGGCGAAACGAGACGAAGGAGGGTGGAAGAGAGCGAAACGAGACGAAGGAGTGTGAAAGAGAGTGAAAAGAGACGAAGGAGGGTGAAAGAGAGCGAAACGAGGCGAAGGAGGGTGAAAGAAGAGCGAAACGAGACAAAGGAGGGTGAAAGAGGCTGAAACGAGACGAAGGAGGGTGGAAGAGAGCGAAACGAGAGGAAGGAGGGTGAGGGAGAGAGAAACGAGATGAAGGAGGGTGATAGAGAGTGAAACGAGACGAAGGAGGGTGAAAGAGAGCGAAACGAGACGAAGGAGGGTGAAAGAGAGCGAAACGAGACGAAGGAGGGTGAAAGAGAGTGAAACGAGGCGAAGGAAGGTGAAAGAGTGCGAATCGAGACAAAGGAGAGTGAAAGAGAGCGATACGAGACAAAGGAAGGTGAAAGAGAGCGAACCGAAACGAAGGAGGGTGGAAGAGAGCGATACGAGACGAAGGACGGTGAAAGAGAGCGAAACGAGATGAAGGAGGGTGAAAGATAACGAAACGAGACGAAGGAGGGGGAAAGAGAGCGAAACGAGACGAAGGAGGGTGAAAGAAGGCGAAACGAGATGAAGGAGGGTGGAAGAGAGCAAAACGAGATGAAGGAGGGTGAGAGAGAGCGAAACGAGATGAAGGAGGGTGGAAGAGAGCGAAACGAGATGAAGGAGGGTGAGAGATAGCGAAACGAGACGAAGGAGGGTGAAAGAGAGCGTAACGAGACGAACGAGGGTCGAAGAGAGCGAAACGAGACGAAGGAGGGTGGAAGAGAGTGATACGAGGCGAAGGAGGGTGAAAGAGAGCGAAAGGAGATGAAGGTGGGTGAAAGAGAGCGAAACGAGACGAAGGAGGGTGAAAAAGAGTGAAACGATACGAAGGAGGGTGAAAGAGAGCTAAACGAGACGAAGGAGGGTGAAAGAGAGCGAAACGAGATGAAGGAGGGTGAAAGAGAGCGAAACGAGAGGAAGGAGGTTGAAAGAGAGCGAAACGAGACGAAGGAAGGTGAAAGAGAGCTAAACGAGATGAAGGAGGGTGCAAAAGATCGAAACGAGACAAAGGAGGGTGAAAGAGAGCGAAACGAGGCGAAGGAAGTTGAAAGAGAGCGAAACGAGACGAAGGAGGGTGAAAGAGAACGAAACGAGACGAAGGAGGGGGAAAGAGAGCGAAACGAGACGAAGGAGGGTGAAAGAAGGTGAAACGAGACGAAGGAGGGAGGAAGACAGCGAAACGAGACGAAGGAGGGTGAGAGAGAGCGAAACGAGACGAAGGAGGGTGGAAAAGAGCGAAACAAGACGAAGGAGGGTGAGAGATAGCGAAACGAGACGAAGGAGGGTGAAAGAGAGCGAAACGAGACAAAGGTGGGTGAAAGAGAGTGACACGAGACGAAGGAGGGTGAAGGAGGGCGAAACGAGATGAAGGAGGGTCAAAGAGAGCGAAACGAGATGAAGGAGGGTGAAAGAGAGCGAAACGAGACAAAGGAGGCTGAAAGAGTGCGAAACGAGCCGAAGGAGGGTGAAAGAGCGCGAAACGAGACGAAGGAGTGTGGAAGAGAGCGAAACGAGAGGAAGGAGGGTGAAAGAGAGTGAAACGAGATGAAGGAGGGTGAAAGAGAGCTAAACGAGATGAAGGAGGGTGAAAGAGAGCGAAACAAGATAAAGGAGGGTGAAAGAGAGCGAAACGAGACGAAGGAGGGTGAAAGGGAGCGAAACGAGACGAAGGAAGGTGAAAGAGAGCTAAACGAGATGAAGGAGGGTGAAAGAGAGCGAAACGAGACAAAGGAGGGTGAAAGAGTGCGAAACGAGGCGAAGGAAGGTGAAAGAGAGCAAAACGAGACGAAGGAGGGTGAAAGAGAGCGAAACGAGACGAAGGAGGGTGAAAAAGAGTGAAACGAGACGAATGAGGGTGTAAGAGAGCTAAACGAGATGAAGGAGGGTGAAAGAGATCGAAACGAGGCGAAGGAAGGTGAAAGAGAGCGAAACGAGACGAAGGAGGGTGAAAGAGAACGAAACGAGACGAAGGAGGGGGAAAGAGAGCGAAACGAGACGAAGGAGGGTGAAAGAAGGCGAAACGAGACGAAGGAGGGTGAGAGATAGCGAAACGAGACAAAGGAGGGTGAAAGAGAGCGAAACGAGACGAAGGAGGGTGAAAGAGAGTGAAACAAGACGAAGGAGGGTGTAAGAGAGCGAAACGAGACGAAGGAGGGTGAAAGAGAGCGAAACGAGACGAAGGAGGGTGAAGGAAGGCGAAACGAGACGAAGGAGGGTGGAAGAGAGCGAACCGAGACGAAGGAGTGTGAAAGAGAGTGAAAAGAGACGAAGGAGGGTGAAAGAGAGCGAAACGAGGCGAAGGAGGGTGAAAGAGAGCGAAACGAGACAAAGGAGGGTGAAAGAGGCTGAAACGAGACGAGGGAGGGTGGAAGAGAGCGAAACGAGAGGAAGGAGGGTGAGGGAGAGCGAAACGAGATGAAGGAGGGTGAAAGAGAGTGAAACGAGACGAAGGAGTGTGAAAGAGAGCGAAACGAGACAAAGGAGGGTGAAAGAGAGCGAAACGAGACGAAGGAGGGTGAAAGAGAGTGAAACAAGACGAAGGAGGGTGTAAGAGAGCGAAACGAGACGAAGGAGGGTGAAAGAGAGCGAAACGAGACGAAGGAGGGTGAAGGAAGGCGAAACGAGACGAAGGAGGGTGGAAGAGAGCGAACCGAGACGAAGGAGTGTGAAAGAGAGTGAAAAGAGACGAAGGAGGGTGAAAGAGAGCGAAACGAGGCGAAGGAGGGTGAAAGAGAGCGAAACGAGACAAAGGAGGGTGAAAGAGGCTGAAACGAGACGAGGGAGGGTGGAAGAGAGCGAAACGAGAGGAAGGAGGGTGAGGGAGAGCGAAACGAGATGAAGGAGGGTGAAAGAGAGTGAAACGAGACGAAGGAGTGTGAAAGAGAGCGAAACGAGACGAAGGAGGGTGAAAGAGAGCGAAACGAGACGAAGGAGGGTGAAAAAGAGTGAAACGAGACGAATGAGGGTGTAAGAGAGCTAAACGAGCTGAAGGAGGGTGAAAGAGATCGAAACGAGGCGAAGGAAGGTGAAAGAGAGCGAAACGAGACGAAGGAGGGTGAAAGAGAACGAAACGAGACGAAGGAGGGGGAAAGAGAGCGAAACGAGACGAAGGAGGGTGAAAGAAGGCGAAACGAGACGAAGGAGGGTGAGAGATAGCGAAACGAGACAAAGGAGGGTGAAAGAGAGCGAAACGAGACGAAGGAGGGTGAAAGAGAGTGAAACGAGACGAAGGAGGGTGAAGGAGGGAGAAACGAGACGAAGGAGGGTGAAAGAGAACGAAACGAGACGAAGGAGGGTGAAAGAGAACGAAACGAGACGAAGGAGGGGGAAAGAGAGCGAAACGAGACGAAGGAGGGTGAAAGAAGGCAAAACGAGACGACGGAGGGAGGAAGACAGCGAAACGAGATGAAGGAGGGTGAGAGAGAGCGAAACCAGACGAAGGAGGGTGGAAGAGAGCGAAACGAGACGAAGGAGTGTGAGAGATAGCGAAACGAGATGAAGGAGGGTGAAAGAGAGCGAAATGAGACGAAGGAGGGTGAAAGAGAGCGAAACGAGACGAAGGAAGGTGAAGGAAGGCGAAACGAGACGAAGGAGGGTGGAAGAGAGCGAAACAAGATGAAGGAGGGTGAAAGAGAGTGAAAAGAGACGAAGGAGGGTGAAAGAGAGCTAAACGAGGCGAAGGAGGGTCAAAGGGAGCGAAACGAGATGAAGGAGGGTGAAAGAGAGCAAAACGAGACAAAGTAGGGTGAAAGAGGCTGAAACGAGACGAAGGAGGGTGGAAGAGAGCGAAATGAGAGGAAGGAGTGTGAAAGAGAGCGAAACGAGACGAAGGAGGGTGAAAGAGAGCGAAACAAGACGAAGGAGGGTGAAAGAGAGTGAAACGAAACGAAGGAGGGTGGAAGAGAGCGATACGAGACGAAGGAGGGTGAAAGAGAGCGAAACGAGATGAAGGAGGGTGAAAGAGAGCGAAACGAGACGAAGGAGGGTGAAAAAGAGGGAAACGAGACGAAGGAGGGTGTAAGAGAGCTAAACGAGACGATGGAGGGTGAAAGAGAGCAAAACGAGATGAAGGAGGGTGAAAGAGAGCGAAACGAGACGAAGGAGGGTGAAAGAGCGCGAAACGAGACGAAGGAAGGTGAAAGAGAGCTAAACGAGATGAAGGAGGGTGAAAGAGATCGAAACGAGACAAAGGAGGGTGAAAGAGAGCGAAACGAGGCGAAGGAAGGTGAAAGAGAGCGAAACGAGACGAAGGAGGGTGAAAGAGAACGAAACGAGATGAAGGAGGGGGAAAGAGAGCGAAACGAGACGAAGGAGGGTGAAAGAAGGCGAAACGAGACGAAGGAGGGAGGAAGACAGCGAAACGAGACGAAGGAGGGTGAGAGAGAGCAAAACGAGACGAAGGAGGGTGGAAGAGAGCGAAACAAGACGAAGGAGGGTGAGAGATAGCGAAACGAGACGAAGGAGGGTGAAAGAGAGCGACACGAGACGAAGGAGGGTGAAAGAGAGTGAAACCAGACGAAGGAGGGTGAAGGAGGGCGAAATGAGACGAAGGAGTGTCAAAGAGAGCAAAACGAGACGACGGAGGGTGAAAGAGAACGAAACGAGAGGAAGGAGGGGGAAAGTGAGCGAAACGAGACGAAGGAGGGTGAAAGAAGGCGAAACGAGACAAAAGAGGGAGGAAGACAGCGAAACGAGACGAAGGAGGGTGAGAGAGAGCGAAACGAGACCAAGGAGGGTGGAAGAGAGCGAATCGAGACGAAGGAGGGTGAGAGATAGCGAAACAAGACGAAGGAGGGTGTAAGAGAGCGAAACGAGACGAAAGAGGGTGAAAGAGAGCGAAACGAGACGAAGGAGTGTGAAGGAAGGCGAAACGAGACGAAGGAGGGTGGAAGAGAGCGAAACGAGACGAAGGAGTGTGAAAGAGAGTGAAAAGAGACGAAGGAGGGTGAAAGAGAGCGAAACGAGGCGAAGGAGGGTGAAAGAAGAGCGAAACGAGACAAAGGAGGGTGAAAGAGGCTGAAACGAGACGAAGGAGGGTGGAAGAGAGCGAAACGAGAGGAAGGAGGGTGAGGGAGAGAGAAACGAGATGAAGGAGGGTGATAGAGAGTGAAACGAGACGAAGGAGGGTGAAAGAGAGCGAAACGAGACGAAGGAGGGTGAAAGAGAGCGAAACGAGACGAAGGAGGGTGAAAGAGAGTGAAACGAGGCGAAGGAAGGTGAAAGAGTGCGAATCGAGACAAAGGAGAGTGAAAGAGAGCGATACGAGACAAAGGAAGGTGAAAGAGAGCGAACCGAAACGAAGGAGGGTGGAAGAGAGCGATACGAGACGAAGGACGGTGAAAGAGAGCGAAACGAGATGAAGGAGGGTGAAAGATAACGAAACGAGACGAAGGAGGGGGAAAGAGAGCGAAACGAGACGAAGGAGGGTGAAAGAAGGCGAAACGAGATGAAGGAGGGTGGAAGAGAGCAAAACGAGATGAAGGAGGGTGAGAGAGAGCGAAACGAGATGAAGGAGGGTGGAAGAGAGCGAAACGAGATGAAGGAGGGTGAGAGATAGCGAAACGAGACGAAGGAGGGTGAAAGAGAGCGTAACGAGACGAACGAGGGTCGAAGAGAGCGAAACGAGACGAAGGAGGGTGGAAGAGAGTGATACGAGGCGAAGGAGGGTGAAAGAGAGCGAAAGGAGATGAAGGTGGGTGAAAGAGAGCGAAACGAGACGAAGGAGGGTGAAAAAGAGTGAAACGATACGAAGGAGGGTGAAAGAGAGCTAAACGAGACGAAGGAGGGTGAAAGAGAGCGAAACGAGATGAAGGAGGGTGAAAGAGAGCGAAACGAGAGGAAGGAGGTTGAAAGAGAGCGAAACGAGACGAAGGAAGGTGAAAGAGAGCTAAACGAGATGAAGGAGGGTGCAAAAGATCGAAACGAGACAAAGGAGGGTGAAAGAGAGCGAAACGAGGCGAAGGAAGTTGAAAGAGAGCGAAACGAGACGAAGGAGGGTGAAAGAGAACGAAACGAGACGAAGGAGGGGGAAAGAGAGCGAAACGAGACGAAGGAGGGTGAAAGAAGGTGAAACGAGACGAAGGAGGGAGGAAGACAGCGAAACGAGACGAAGGAGGGTGAGAGAGAGCGAAACGAGACGAAGGAGGGTGGAAAAGAGCGAAACAAGACGAAGGAGGGTGAGAGATAGCGAAACGAGACGAAGGAGGGTGAAAGAGAGCGAAACGAGACAAAGGTGGGTGAAAGAGAGTGACACGAGACGAAGGAGGGTGAAGGAGGGCGAAACGAGATGAAGGAGGGTCAAAGAGAGCGAAACGAGATGAAGGAGGGTGAAAGAGAGCGAAACGAGACAAAGGAGGGTGAAAGAGTGCGAAACGAGCCGAAGGAGGGTGAAAGAGCGCGAAACGAGACGAAGGAGTGTGGAAGAGAGCGAAACGAGAGGAAGGAGGGTGAAAGAGAGTGAAACGAGATGAAGGAGGGTGAAAGAGAGCTAAACGAGATGAAGGAGGGTGAAAGAGAGCGAAACAAGATGAAGGAGGGTGAAAGAGAGCGAAACGAGACGAAGGAGGGTGAAAGGGAGCGAAACGAGACGAAGGAAGGTGAAAGAGAGCTAAACGAGATGAAGGAGGGTGAAAGAGAGCGAAACGAGACAAAGGAGGGTGAAAGAGTGCGAAACGAGGCGAAGGAAGGTGAAAGAGAGCAAAACGAGACGAAGGAGGGTGAAAGAGAGCGAAACGAGACGAAGGAGGGTGAAAAAGAGTGAAACGAGACGAATGAGGGTGTAAGAGAGCTAAACGAGATGAAGGAGGGTGAAAGAGATCGAAACGAGGCGAAGGAAGGTGAAAGAGAGCGAAACGAGACGAAGGAGGGTGAAAGAGAACGAAACGAGACGAAGGAGGGGGAAAGAGAGCGAAACGAGACGAAGGAGGGTGAAAGAAGGCGAAACGAGACGAAGGAGGGTGAGAGATAGCGAAACGAGACAAAGGAGGGTGAAAGAGAGCGAAACGAGACGAAGGAGGGTGAAAGAGAGTGAAACAAGACGAAGGAGGGTGTAAGAGAGCGAAACGAGACGAAGGAGGGTGAAAGAGAGCGAAACGAGACGAAGGAGGGTGAAGGAAGGCGAAACGAGACGAAGGAGGGTGGAAGAGAGCGAACCGAGACGAAGGAGTGTGAAAGAGAGTGAAAAGAGACGAAGGAGGGTGAAAGAGAGCGAAACGAGGCGAAGGAGGGTGAAAGAGAGCGAAACGAGACAAAGGAGGGTGAAAGAGGCTGAAACGAGACGAGGGAGGGTGGAAGAGAGCGAAACGAGAGGAAGGAGGGTGAGGGAGAGCGAAACGAGATGAAGGAGGGTGAAAGAGAGTGAAACGAGACGAAGGAGTGTGAAAGAGAGCGAAACGAGACGAAGGAGGGTGAAAGAGAGCGAAACGAGACGAAGGAGGGTGAAAAAGAGTGAAACGAGACGAATGAGGGTGTAAGAGAGCTAAACGAGCTGAAGGAGGGTGAAAGAGATCGAAACGAGGCGAAGGAAGGTGAAAGAGAGCGAAACGAGACGAAGGAGGGTGAAAGAGAACGAAACGAGACGAAGGAGGGGGAAAGAGAGCGAAACGAGACGAAGGAGGGTGAAAGAAGGCGAAACGAGACGAAGGAGGGTGAGAGATAGCGAAACGAGACAAAGGAGGGTGAAAGAGAGCGAAACGAGACGAAGGAGGGTGAAAGAGAGTGAAACGAGACGAAGGAGGGTGAAGGAGGGAGAAACGAGACGAAGGAGTGTCAAAGAGAGCAAAACGAGACGAAGGAGGGTGAAAGAGAACGAAACGAGACGAAGGAGGGGGAAAGTGAGCGAAACGAGACGAAGGAGGGAGGAAGACAGCGAAACGAGATGAAGGAGGGTGAGAGAGAGCGAAACGAGACCAAGGAGGGTGGAAGAGAGCGAAACGAGACGAAGGAGGGTGAGAGATAGCGAAACAAGACGAAGGAGGGTGTAAGAGAGTGAAACGAGACGAAGGAGGGTGAAAGAGAGCGAAACGAGACGAAGGAGGGTGAAGGAAGGCAAAACGAGACGAAGGAGGGTGGAAGAGAGCGAACCGAGACGAAGGAGTGTGAAAGAGAGTGAAAAGAGACGAAGGAGGGTGAAAGAGAGCGAAACGAGGCGAAGGAGGGTGAAAGAGAGCGAAACGAGACAAAGGAGGGTGAAAGAGGCTGAAACGAGACGAAGGAGGGTGGAAGAGAGCGAAACGAGAGGAAGGAGGGTGAGGGAGAGCGAAACGAGATGAAGGAGGGTGAAAGAGAGTGAAACGAGACGAAGGAGGGTGAAAGAGAGCGAAACGAGACGAAGGAGGGTGAAAGAGAGCGAAACGAGACGAAAGAGGGTGAAAGAGAGTGAAACTAGGCGAAGGAAGGTGAAAGAGTGCGAATCGAGACAAAGGAGGGTGAAAGAGAGCGATACGAGACAAAGGAAGGTGAAAGAGAGCGAACCGAAACGAAGGAGGGTGGAAGAGAGCGATACGAGACGAAGGACGGTGAAAGAGAGCGAAACGAGATGAAGGAGGGTGAAAGATAACGAAACGAGACGAAGGAGGGGGAAAGAGAGCGAAACGAGACGAAGGAGGGTGAAAGAAGGCGAAACGAGACGAAGGAGGGTGGAAGAGAGCGAAACGAGATGAAGGAGGGTGAGAGCGAGCGAAACGAGATGAAGGAGGGTGGAAGAGAGCGAAACGAGATGAAGGAGGGTGAGAGATAGCGAAACGAGATGAAGGAGGGTGAAAGAGAGCGTAACGAGACGAACGAGGGTCGAAGAGAGCGAAACGAGACGAAGGAGGGTGGAAGAGAGTGATACGAGGCGAAGGAGGGTGAAAGAGAGCGAAAGGAGATGAAGGAGGGTGAAAGAGAGCGAAACGAGACGAAGGAGGGTGAAAAAGAGTGAAACGATACGAAGGAGGGTGAAAGAGAGCGAAACGAGACGAAGGAGGGTGAAAAAGAGTGAAACGAGACGAATGAGGGTGTAAGAGAGCTAAACGAGATGAAGGAGGGTGAAAGAGATCGAAACGAGGCGAAGGAAGGTGAAAGAGAGCGAAACGAGACGAAGGAGGGTGAAAGAGAACGAAACGAGACGAAGGAGGGGGAAAGAGAGCGAAACGAGACGAAGGAGGGTGAAAGAAGGCGAAACGAGACGAAGGAGGGAGGAAGACAGCGAAACGAGACGAAGGAGGGTGAGAGAGAGCGAAACGAGACGAAGGAGGGTGGAAGAGAGCGAAACAAGACGAAGGAGGGTGAGAGATAGCGAAACGAGACAAAGGAGGGTGAAAGAGAGCGAAACGAGACGAAGGAGGGTGAAAGAGAGTGAAACGAGACGAAGGAGGGTGAAGGAGGGAGAAACGAGACGAAGGAGTGTCAAAGAGAGCAAAACGAGACGAAGGAGGGTGAAAGAGAACGAAACGAGACGAAGGAGGGGGAAAGTGAGCGAAACGAGACGAAGGAGGGAGGAAGACAGCGAAACGAGATGAAGGAGGGTGAGAGAGAGCGAAACGAGACCAAGGAGGGTGGAAGAGAGCGAAACGAGACGAAGGAGGGTGAGAGATAGCGAAACAAGACGAAGGAGGGTGTAAGAGAGCGAAACGAGACGAAGGAGGGTGAAAGAGAACGAAACGAGACGAAGGAGGGGGAAAGTGAGCGAAACGAGACGAAGGAGGGAGGAAGACAGCGAAACGAGATGAAGGAGGGTGAGAGAGAGCGAAACGAGACCAAGGAGGGTGGAAGAGAGCGAAACGAGACGAAGGAGGGTGAGAGATAGCGAAACAAGACGAAGGAGGGTGTAAGAGAGCGAAACGAGACGAAGGAGGGTGAAAGAGAGCGAAACGAGACGAAGGAGGGTGAAGGAAGGCGAAACGAGACGAAGGAGGGTGGAAGAGAGCGAACCGAGACGAAGGAGTGTGAAAGAGAGTGAAAAGAGACGAAGGAGGGTGAAAGAGAGCGAAACGAGGCGAAGGAGGGTGAAAGAGAGCGAAACGAGACAAAGGAGGGTGAAAGAGGCTAAAACGAGACGAAGGAGGGTGGAAGAGAGCGAAACGAGAGGAAGGAGGGTGAGGGAGAGCGAAACGAGATGAAGGAGGGTGAAAGAGAGTGAAACGAGACGAAGGAGGGTGAAAGAGAGCGAAACGAGACGAAGGAGGGTGAAAGAGAGCGAAACGAGACGAAGGAGGGTGAAAGAGAGTGAAACGAGGCGAAGGAAGGTGAAAGAGTGCGAATCGAGACAAAGGAGGGTGAAAGAGAGCGATACGAGACAAAGGAAGGTGAAAGAGAGCGAACCGAAACGAAGGAGGGTGGAAGAGAGCGATACGAGACGAAGGACGGTGAAAGAGAGCGAAACGAGATGAAGGAGGGTGGAAGAGAGCGAAACGAGTTGAAGGAGGGTGAGAGATAGCGAAACGAGACGAAGGAGGGTGAAAGAGAGCGTAACGAGACGAACGAGGGTCGAAGAGAGCGAAACGAGACGAAGGAGGGTGGAAGAGAGTGATACGAGGCGAAGGAGGGTGAAAGAGAGCGAAAGGAGATGAAGGAGGGTGAAAGAGAGCGAAACGAGACGAAGAAGGGTGAAAAAGAGTGAAACGATACGAAGGAGGGTGAAAGAGAGCGAAACGAGACGAAGGAGGGTGAAAGAGAGCGAAACGAGACGAAGGAGGGTGAAAAAGAGTGAAACGAGACGAATGAGGGTGTAAGAGAGCTAAACGAGATGAAGGAGGGTGAAAGAGATCGAAACGAGGCGAAGGAAGGTGAAAGAGAGCGAAACGAGACGAAGGAGGGTGAAAGAGAACGAAACGAGACGAAGGAGGGGGAAAGAGAGCGAAACGAGACGAAGGAGGGTGAAAGAAGGCGAAACGAGACGAAGGAGGGAGGAAGACAGCGAAACGAGACGAAGGAGGGTGAGAGAGAGCGAAAGGAGACGAAGGAGGGTGGAAGAGAGCGAAACAAGACGAAGGAGGGTGAGAGATAGCGAAACGAGACAAAGGAGGGTGAAAGAGAGCGAAACGAGACGAAGGAGGGTGAAAGAGAGTGAAACGAGACGAAGGAGGGTGAAGGAGGGAGAAACGAGACGAAGGAGTGTCAAAGAGAGCAAAACGAGACGAAGGAGGGTGAAAGAGAACGAAACGAGACGAAGGAGGGGGAAAGTGAGCGAAACGAGACGAAGGAGGGAGGAAGACAGCGAAACGAGATGAAGGAGGGTGAGAGAGAGCGAAACGAGACCAAGGAGGGTGGAAGAGAGCGAAACGAGACGAAGGAGGGTGAGAGATAGCGAAACAAGACGAAGGAGGGTGTAAGAGAGCGAAACGAGACGAAGGAGGGTGAAAGAGAGCGAAACGAGACGAAGGAGGGTGAAGGAAGGCGAAACGAGACGAAGGAGGGTGGAAGAGAGCGAAACGAGATGAAGGAGTGTGAAAGAGAGTGAAAAGAGACGAAGGAGGGTGAAAGAGAGCGAAACGAGGCGAAGGAGGGTGAAAGAGAGCGAAATGAGACAAAGGAGGGTGAAAGAGGCTGAAACGAGACGAAGGACGGTGGAAGAGAGCGAAACGAGAGGAAGGAGGGTGAGGGAGAGCGAAACGAGATGAAGGAGGGTGAAAGAGAGTGAAACGAGACGAAGGAGGGTGAAAGAGAACGAAACGAGACGAAGGAGGGGGAAAGAGAGCGAAACGAGACGAAGGAGGGTGAAAGAAGGCGAAACGAGACGAAGGAGGGAGGAAGACAGCGAAACGAGACGAAGGAGGGTGAGAGAGAGCGAAACGAGACGAAGGAGGGTGGAAGAGAGCGAAACAAGACGTAGGAGGGTGAGAGATAGCGAAACGAGACAAAGGAGGGTGAAAGAGAGCGAAACGAGACGAAGGAGGGTGAAAGAGAGTGAAACGAGACGAAGGAGGGTGAAGGAGGGAGAAACGAGACGAAGGAGGGTGAGAGATAGCGAAACAAGACGAAGGAGGGTGTAAGAGAGCGAAACGAGACGAAGGAGGGTGAAAGAGAGCGAAACGAGACGAAGGAGGGTGAAGGAAGGCGAAACGAGACGAATGAGGGTGTAAGAGAGCTAAACGAGATGAAGGAGGGTGAAAGAGATCGAAACGAGGCGAAGGAAGGTGAAAGAGAGCGAAACGAGACGAAGGAGGGTGAAAGAGAACGAAACGAGACGAAGGAGGGGGAAAGAGAGCGAAACGAGACGAAGGAGGGTGAAAGAAGGCGAAACGAGACGAAGGAGGGAGGAAGACAGCGAAACGAGACGAAGGAGGGTGAGAGAGAGCGAAACGAGACGAAGGAGGGTGGAAGAGAGCGAAACAAGACGAAGGAGGGTGAGAGATAGCGAAACGAGACAAAGGAGGGTGAAAGAGAGCGAAACGAGACGAAGGAGGGTGAAAGAGAGTGAAACGAGACGAAGGAGGGTGAAGGAGGGAGAAACGAGACGAAGGAGTGTCAAAGAGAGCAAAACGAGACGAAGGAGGGTGAAAGAGAACGAAACGAGACGAAGGAGGGGGAAAGTGAGCGAAACGAGACGAAGGAGGGAGGAAGACAGCGAAACGAGATGAAGGAGGGTGAGAGAGAGCGAAACGAGACCAAGGAGGGTGGAAGAGAGCGAAACGAGACGAAGGAGGGTGAGAGATAGCGAAACAAGACGAAGGAGGGTGTAAGAGAGCGAAACGAGACCAAGGAGGGTGAAAGAGAGCGAAACGAGACGAAGGAGGGTGAAGGAAGGCGAAACGAGACGAAGGAGGGTGGAAGAGAGCGAAACGAGACGAAGGAGTGTGAAAGAGAGTGAAAAGAGACGAAGGAGGGTGAAAGAGAGCGAAACGAGGCGAAGGAGGGTGAAAGAGAGCGAAATGAGACAAAGGAGGGTGAAAGAGGCTGAAACGAGACGAAGGACGGTGGAAGAGAGCGAAACGAGAGGAAGGAGGGTGAGGGAGAGCGAAACGAGATGAAGGAGGGTGAAAGAGAGTGAAACGAGACGAAGGAGGGTGAAAGAGAGCGAAACGAGACGAAGGAGGGTGAAAGAGAGCGAAACGAGACGAAGGAGGGTGAAAGAGAGTGAAACGAGGCGAAGGAAGGTGAAAGAGTGCGAATCGAGACAAAGGAGGGTGAAAGAGAGCGATACGAGACAAAGGAAGGTGAAAGAGAGCGAACCGAAACGAAGGAGGGTGGAAGAGAGCGATACGAGACGAAGGACGGTGAAAGAGAGCGAAACGAGATGAAGGAGGGTGAAAGATAACGAAACGAGACGAAGGAGGGGGAAAGAGAGCGAAACGAGACGAAGGAGGGTGAAAGAAGGCGAAACGAGACGAAGAAGGGTGGAAGAGAGCGAAACGAGATGAAGGAGGGTGAGAGAGAGCGAAACGAGATGAAGGAGGGTGGAAGAGAGCGAAACGAGATGAAGGAGGGTGAGAGATAGCGAAACGAGACGAAGGAGGGTGAAAGAGAGCGTAACGAGACGAACGAGGGTCGAAGAGAGCGAAACGAGACGAAGGAGGGTGGAAGAGAGTGATACGAGGCGAAGGAGGGTGAAAGAGAGCGAAAGGAGATGAAGGAGGGTGAAAGAGAGCGAAACGAGACGAAGGAGGGTGAAAAAGAGTGAAAAGAGACGAAGGAGGGTGAAGGAGGCTGAAACGAGACGAAGGAGGGTGAAAGAGAGCGAAACGAGGCGAAGGAGGGTGAAAGAGAGCGAAACGAGACAAAGGAGGGTGAAAGAGGCTGAAACGAGACGAAGGAGGGTGGAAGAGAGCGAAACGAGAGGAAGGAGGGTGAGGGAGAGCGAAACGAGATGAAGGAGGGTGAAAGAGAGTGAAACGAGACGAAGGAGGGTGAAAGAGAGCGAAACGAGACGAAGGAGGGTGAAAGAGAGCGAAACGAGACGAAGGAGGGTGAAAGAGAGTGAAACGAGGCGAAGGAAGGTGAAAGAATGCGAATCAAGACAAAGGAGGGTGAAAGAGAGCGATACGAGACAAAGGAAGGTGAAAGAGAGCGAACCGAAACGAAGGAGGGTGGAAGAGAGCGATACGAGACGAAGGACGGTGAAAGAGAGCGAAACGAGATGAAGGAGGGTGAAAGATAACGAAACGAGATGAAGGAGGGTGAAAGAGAGCGAAACGAGACAAAGGAGGGTGAAAGAGTGCGAAACGAGCCGAAGGAGGGGGAAAGAGCGCGAAACGAGACGAAGGAGTGTGGAAGAGAGCGAAACGAGAGGAAGGAGGGTGAAAGAGAGTGAAACGAGATGAAGGAGGGTGAAAGAGAGCTAAACGAGATGAAGGAGGGTGAAAGAGAGCGAAACAAGATGAAGGAGGGTGAAAGAGAGCGAAACGAGACGAAGGAGGGTGAAAGGGAGCGAAACGAGACGAAGGAAGGTGAAAGAGAGCTAAACGAGATGAAGGAGGGTGAAAGAGAGCGAAACGAGACAAAGGAGGGTGAAAGAGTGCGAAACGAGGCGAAGGAAGGTGAAAGAGAGCAAAACGAGACGAAGGAGGGTGAAAAAGAGTGAAACGAGACGAATGAGGGTGTAAGAGAGCTAAACGAGATGAAGGAGGGTGAAAGAGATCGAAACGAGGCGAAGGAAGGTGAAAGAGAGCGAAACGAGACGAAGGAGGGTGAAAGAGAACGAAACGAGACGAAGGAGGGGGAAAGAGAGCGAAACGAGACGAAGGAGGGTGAAAGAAGGCGAAACGAGACGAAGGAGGGTGAGAGATAGCGAAACGAGACAAAGGAGGGTGAAAGAGAGCAAAACGAGACGAAGGAGGGTGAAAGAGAGTGAAACAAGACGAAGGAGGGTGTAAGAGAGCGAAACGAGACGAAGGAGGGTGAAAGAGAGCGAAACGAGACGAAGGAGGGTGAAGGAAGGCGAAACGAGACGAAGGAGGGTGGAAGAGAGCGAACCGAGACGAAGGAGTGTGAAAGAGAGTGAAAAGAGACGAAGGAGGGTGAAAGAGAGCGAAACGAGGCGAAGGAGGGTGAAAGAGAGCGAAACGAGACAAAGGAGGGTGAAAGAGGCTGAAACGAGACGAGGGAGGGTGGAAGAGAGCGAAACGAGAGGAAGGAGGGTGAGGGAGAGCGAAACGAGATGAAGGAGGGTGAAAGAGAGTGAAACGAGACGAAGGAGTGTGAAAGAGAGCGAAACGAGACGAAGGAGGGTGAAAGAGAGCGAAACGAGACGAAGGAGGGTGAAAAAGAGTGAAACGAGACGAATGAGGGTGTAAGAGAGCTAAACGAGATGAAGGAGGGTGAAAGAGATCGAAACGAGGCGAAGGAAGGTGAAAGAGAGCGAAACGAGACGAAGGAGGGTGAAAGAGAACGAAACGAGACGAAGGAGGGGGAAAGAGAGCGAAACGAGACGAAGGAGGGTGAAAGAAGGCGAAACGAGACGAAGGAGGGTGAGAGATAGCGAAACGAGACAAAGGAGGGTGAAAGAGAGCGAAACGAGACGAAGGAGGGTGAAAGAGAGTGAAACGAGACGAAGGAGGGTGAAGGAGGGAGAAACGAGACGAAGGAGTGTCAAAGAGAGCAAAACGAGACGAAGGAGGGTGAAAGAGAACGAAACGAGACGAAGGAGGGGGAAAGTGAGCGAAACGAGACGAAGGAGGGAGGAAGACAGCGAAACGAGATGAAGGAGGGTGAAAGAGAGTGAAACCAGACGAAGGAGGGTGAAGGAGGGCGAAACGAGACGAAGGAGTGTCAAAGAGAGCAAAACGAGACGACGGAGGGTGAAAGAGAATGAAACGAGAGGAAGGAGGGGGAAAGTGAGCGAAACGAGACGAAGGAGGGTGAAAGAAGGCGAAACGAGACAAAAGAGGGAGGAAGACAGCGAAACGAGACGAAGGAGGGTGAGAGAGAGCGAAACGAGACCAAGGAGGGTGGAAGAGAGCGAATCGAGACGAAGGAGGGTGAGAGATAGCGAAACAAGACGAAGGAGGGTGTAAGAGAGCGAAACGAGACGAAAGAGGGTGAAAGAGAGCGAAACGAGACGAAGGAGCGTGAAGGAAGGCGAAACGAGACGAAGGAGGGTGGAAGAGAGCGAAACGAGACGAAGGAGTGTGAAAGAGAGTGAAAAGAGACGAAGGAGGGTGAAAGACAGCGAAACGAGGCGAAGGAGGGTGAAAGAAGAGCGAAACGAGACAAAGGAGGGTGAAAGAGGCTGAAACGAGACGAAGGAGGGTGGAAGAGAGCGAAACGAGAGGAAGGAGGGTGAGGGAGAGAGAAACGAGATGAAGGAGGGTGATAGAGAGTGAAACGAGACGAAGGAGGGTGAAAGAGAGCGAAACGAGACGAAGGAGGGTGAAAGAGAGCGAAACGAGACGAAGGAGGGTGAAAGAGAGTGAAACGAGGCGAAGGAAGGTGAAAGAGTGCGAATCGAGACAAAGGAGAGTGAAAGAGAGCGATACGAGACAAAGGAAGGTGAAAGAGAGCGAACCGAAACGAAGGAGGGTGGAAGAGAGCGATACGAGACGAAGGACGGTGAAAGAGAGCGAAACGAGATGAAGGAGGGTGAAAGATAACGAAACGAGACGAAGGAGGGGGAAAGAGAGCGAAACGAGACGAAGGAGGGTGAAAGAAGGCGAAACGAGATGAAGGAGGGTGGAAGAGAGCGAAATGAGATGAAGGAGGGTGAGAGAGAGCGAAACGAGATGAAGGAGGGTGGAAGAGAGCGAAACGAGATGAAGGAGGGTGAGAGATAGCGAAACGAGACGAAGGAGGGTGAAAGAGAGCGTAACGAGACGAACGAGGGTCGAAGAGAGCGAAACGAGACGAAGGAGGGTGGAAGAGAGTGATACGAGGCGAAGGAGGGTGAAAGAGAGCGAAAGGAGATGAAGGTGGGTGAAAGAGAGCGAAACGAGACGAAGGAGGGTGAAAAAGAGTGAAACGATACGAAGGAGGGTGAAAGAGAGCTAAACGAGACGAAGGAGGGTGAAAGAGAGCGAAACGAGATGAAGGAGGGTGAAAGAGAGCGAAACGAGAGGAAGGAGGTTGAAAGAGAGCGAAACGAGACGAAGGAAGGTGAAAGAGAGCTAAACGAGATGAAGGAGGGTGCAAAAGATCGAAACGAGACAAAGGAGGGTGAAAGAGAGCGAAACGAGGCGAAGGAAGGTGAATGAGAGCGAAACGAGACGAAGGAGGGTGAAAGAGAACGAAACGAGACGAAGGAGGGGGAAAGAGAGCGAAACGAGACGAAGGAGGGTGAAAGAAGGTGAAACGAGACGAAGGAGGGAGGAAGACAGCGAAACGAGACGAAGGAGGGTGAGAGAGAGCGAAACGAGACGAAGGAGGGTGGAAAAGAGCGAAACAAGACGAAGGAGGGTGAGAGATAGCGAAACGAGACGAAGGAGGGTGAAAGAGAGCGAAACGAGACAAAGGTGGGTGAAAGAGAGTGACACGAGACGAAGGAGGGTGAAGGAGGGCGAAACGAGATGAAGGAGGGTCAAAGAGAGCGAAACAAAATGAAGGAGGGTGAAAGAGAGCGAAACGAGACAAAGGAGGGTGAAAGAGTGCGAAACGAGCCGAAGGAGGGTGAAAGAGCGCGAAACGAGACGAAGGAGTGTGGAAGAGAGCGAAACGAGAGGAAGGAGGGTGAAAGAGAGTGAAACGAGATGAAGGAGGGTGAAAGAGAGCTAAACGAGATGAAGGAGGGTGAAAGAGAGCGAAACAAGATGAAGGAGGGTGAAAGAGAGCGAAACGAGACGAAGGAGGGTGAAAGGGAGCGAAACGAGACGAAGGAAGGTGAAAGAGAGCTAAACGAGATGAAGGAGGGTGAAAGAGAGCGAAACGAGACAAAGGAGGGTGAAAGAGTGCGAAACGAGGCGAAGGAAGGTGAAAGAGAGCAAAACGAGACGAAGGAGGGTGAAAGAGAGCGAAACGAGACGAAGGAGGGTGAAAAAGAGTGAAACGAGACGAATGAGGGTGTAAGAGAGCTAAACGAGGCGAAGGAAGGTGAAAGAGAGCGAAACGAGACGAAGGAGGGTGAAAGAGAACGAAACGAGACGAAGGAGGGGGAAAGAGAGCGAAACGAGACGAAGGAGGGTGAAAGAAGGCGAAACGAGACGAAGGAGGGTGAGAGATAGCGAAACGAGACAAAGGAGGGTGAAAGAGAGCGAAACGAGACGAAGGAGGGTGAAAGAGAGTGAAACAAGACGAAGGAGGGTGTAAGAGAGCGAAACGAGACGAAGGAGGGTGAAAGAGAGCGAAACGAGACGAAGGAGGGTGAAGGAAGGCGAAACGAGACGAAGGAGGGTGGAAGAGAGCGAACCGAGACGAAGGAGTGTGAAAGAGAGTGAAAAGAGACGAAGGAGGGTGAAAGAGAGCGAAACGAGGCGAAGGAGGGTGAAAGAGAGCGAAACGAGACAAAGGAGGGTGAAAGAGGCTGAAACGAGACGAGGGAGGGTGGAAGAGAGCGAAACGAGAGGAAGGAGGGTGAGGGAGAGCGAAACGAGATGAAGGAGGGTGAAAGAGAGTGAAACGAGACGAAGGAGTGTGAAAGAGAGCGAAACGAGACGAAGGAGGGTGAAAGAGAGCGAAACGAGACGAAGGAGGGTGAAAAAGAGTGAAACGAGATGAATGAGGGTGTAAGAGAGCTAAACGAGCTGAAGGAGGGTGAAAGAGATCGAAACGAGGCGAAGGAAGGTGAAAGAGAGCGAAACGAGACGAAGGAGGGTGAAAGAGAACGAAACGAGACGAAGGAGGGGGAAAGAGAGCGAAACGAGACGAAGGAGGGTGAAAGAAGGCGAAACGAGACGAAGGAGGGTGAGAGATAGCGAAACGAGACAAAGGAGGGTGAAAGAGAGCGAAACGAGACGAAGGAGGGTGAAAGAGAGTGAAACGAGACGAAGGAGGGTGAAGGAGGGAGAAACGAGACGAAGGAGTGTCAAAGAGAGCAAAACGAGACGAAGGAGGGTGAAAGAGAACGAAACGAGACGAAGGAGGGGGAAAGTGAGCGAAACGAGACGAAGGAGGGAGGAAGACAGCGAAACGAGATGAAGGAGGGTGAGAGAGAGCGAAACGAGACCAAGGAGGGTGGAAGAGAGCGAAACGAGACGAAGGAGGGTGAGAGATAGCGAAACAAGACGAAGGAGGGTGTAAGAGAGTGAAACGAGACGAAGGAGGGTGAAAGAGAGCGAAACGAGACGAAGGAGGGTGAAGGAAGGCGAAACGAGACGAAGGAGGGTGGAAGAGAGCGAACCGAGACGAAGGAGTGTGAAAGAGAGTGAATAGAGACGAAGGAGGGTGAAAGAGAGCGAAACGAGGCGAAGGAGGGTGAAAGAGAGCGAAACGAGACAAAGGAGGGTGAAAGAGGCTGAAACGAGACGAAGGAGGGTGGAAGAGAGCGAAACGAGAGGAAGGAGGGTGAGGGAGAGCGAAACGAGATGAAGGAGGGTGAAAGAGAGTGAAACGAGACGAAGGAGGGTGAAAGAGAGCGAAACGAGACGAAGGAGGGTGAAAGAGAGCGAAACGAGACGAAAGAGGGTGAAAGAGAGTGAAACTAGGCGAAGGAAGGTGAAAGAGTGCGAATCGAGACAAAGGAGGGTGAAAGAGAGCGATACGAGACAAAGGAAGGTGAAAGAGAGCGAACCGAAACGAAGGAGGGTGGAAGAGAGCGATACGAGACGAAGGGCGGTGAAAGAGAGCGAAACGAGATGAAGGAGGTTGAAAGATAACGAAACGAGACGAAGGAGGGGGAAAGAGAGCGAAACGAGACGAAGGAGGGTGAAAGAAGGCGAAACGAGACGAAGGAGGGTGGAAGAGAGCGAAACGAGATGAAGGAGGGTGAGAGCGAGCGAAACGAGATGAAGGAGGGTGGAAGAGAGCGAAACGAGATGAAGGAGGGTGAGAGATAGCGAAACGAGACGAAGGAGGGTGAAAGAGAGCGTAACGAGACGAACGAGGGTCGAAGAGAGCGAAACGAGACGAAGGAGGGTGGAAGAGAGTGATACGAGGCGAAGGAGGGTGAAAGAGAGCGAAAGGAGATGAAGGAGGGTGAAAGAGAGCGAAACGAGACGAAGGAGGGTGAAAAAGAGTGAAACGATACGAAGGAGGGTGAAAGAGAGCGAAACGAGACGAAGGAGGGTGAAAGAGAGCGAAACGAGACGAAGGAGGGTGAAAAAGAGTGAAACGAGACGAATGAGGGTGTAAGAGAGCTAAACGAGATGAAGGAGGGTGAAAGAGATCGAAACGAGGCGAAGGAAGGTGAAAGAGAGCGAAACGAGACGAAGGAGGGTGAAAGAGAACGAAACGAGACGAAGGAGGGGGAAAGAGAGCGAAACGAGACGAAGGAGGGTGAAAGAAGGCGAAACGAGACGAAGGAGGGAGGAAGACAGCGAAACGAGACGAAGGAGGGTGAGAGAGAGCGAAACGAGACGAAGGAGGGTGGAAGAGAGCGAAACAAGACGAAGGAGGGTGAGAGATAGCGAAACGAGACAAAGGAGGGTGAAAGAGAGCGAAACGAGACGAAGGAGGGTGAAAGAGAGTGAAACGAGACGAAGGAGGGTGAAGGAGGGAGAAACGAGACGAAGGAGTGTCAAAGAGAGCAAAACGAGACGAAGGAGGGTGAAAGAGAACGAAACGAGACGAAGGAGGGGGAAAGTGAGCGAAACGAGACGAAGGAGGGAGGAAGACAGCGAAACGAGATGAAGGAGGGTGAGAGAGAGCGAAACGAGACCAAGGAGGGTGGAAGAGAGCGAAACGAGACGAAGGAGGGTGAGAGATAGCGAAACAAGACGAAGGAGGGTGTAAGAGAGCGAAACGAGACGAAGGAGGGTGAAAGAGAACGAAACGAGACGAAGGAGGGGGAAAGTGAGCGAAACGAGACGAAGGAGGGAGGAAGACAGCGAAACGAGATGAAGGAGGGTGAGACAGAGCGAAACGAGACCAAGGAGGGTGGAAGAGAGCGAAACGAGACGAAGGAGGGTGAGAGATAGCGAAACAAGACGAAGGAGGGTGTAAGAGAGCGAAACGAGACGAAGGAGGGTGAAAGAGAGCGAAACGAGACGAAGGAGGGTGAAGGAAGGCGAAACGAGACGAAGGAGGGTGGAAGAGAGCGAACCGAGACGAAGGAGTGTGAAAGAGAGTGAAAAGAGACGAAGGAGGGTGAAAGAGAGCGAAACGAGGCGAAGGAGGGTAAAAGAGAGCGAAACGAGACAAAGGAGGGTGAAAGAGGCTGAAACGAGACGAAGGAGGGTGGAAGAGAGCGAAACGAGAGGAAGGAGGGTGAGGGAGAGCGAAACGAGATGAAGGAGGGTGAAAGAGAGTGAAACGAGACGAAGGAGGGTGAAAGAGAGCGAAACGAGACGAAGGAGGGTGAAAGAGAGCGAAACGAGACGAAGGAGGGTGAAAGAGAGTGAAACGAGGCGAAGGAAGGTGAAAGAGTGCGAATCGAGACAAAGGAGGGTGAAAGAGAGCGATACGAGACAAAGGAAGGTGAAAGAGAGCGAACCGAAACGAAGGAGGGTGGAAGAGAGCGATACGAGACGAAGGACGGTGAAAGAGAGCGAAACGAGATGAAGGAGGGTGGAAGAGAGCGAAACGAGATGAAGGAGGGTGAGAGATAGCGAAACGAGACGAAGGAGGGTGAAAGAGAGCGTAACGAGACGAACGAGGGTCGAAGAGAGCGAAACGAGACGAAGGAGGGTGGAAGAGTGTGATACGAGGCGAAGGAGGGTGAAAGAGAGCGAAAGGAGATGAAGGAGGGTGAAAGAGAGCGAAACGAGACGAAGAAGGGTGAAAAAGAGTGAAACGATACGAAGGAGGGTGAAAGAGAGCGAAACGAGACGAAGGAGGGTGAAAGAGAGCGAAACGAGACGAAGGAGGGTGAAAAAGAGTGAAACGAGACGAATGAGGGTGTAAGAGAGCTAAACGAGATGAAGGAGGGTGAAAGAGATCGAAACGAGGCGAAGGAAGGTGAAAGAGAGCGAAACGAGACGAAGGAGGGTGAAAGAGAACGAAACGAGACGAAGGAGGGGGAAAGAGAGCGAAACGAGACGAAGGAGGGTGAAAGAAGGCGAAACGAGACGAAGGAGGGAGGAAGACAGCGAAACGAGACGAAGGAGGGTGAGAGAGAGCGAAACGAGACGAAGGAGGGTGGAAGAGAGCGAAACAAGACGAAGGAGGGTGAGAGATAGCGAAACGAGACAAAGGAGGGTGAAAGAGAGCGAAACGAGACGAAGGAGGGTGAAAGAGAGTGAAACGAGACGAAGGAGGGTGAAGGAGGGAGAAACGAGACGAAGGAGTGTCAAAGAGAGCAAAACGAGACGAAGGAGGGTGAAAGAGAACGAAACGAGACGAAGGAGGGGGAAAGTGAGCGAAACGAGACGAAGGAGGGAGGAAGACAGCGAAACGAGATGAAGGAGGGTGAGAGAGCGCGAAACGAGACCAAGGAGGGTGGAAGAGAGCGAAACGAGACGAAGGAGGGTGAGAGATAGCGAAACAAGACGAAGGAGGGTGTAAGAGAGCGAAACGAGACCAAGGAGGGTGAAAGAGAGCGAAACGAGACGAAGGAGGGTGAAGGAAGGCGAAACGAGACGAAGGAGGGTGGAAGAGAGCGAAACGAGACGAAGGAGTGTGAAAGAGAGTGAAAAGAGACGAAGGAGGGTGAAAGAGAGCGAAACGAGGCGAAGGAGGGTGAAAGAGAGCGAAATGAGACAAAGGAGGGTGAAAGAGGCTGAAACGAGACGAAGGACGGTGGAAGAGAGCGAAACGAGAGGAAGGAGGGTGAGGGAGAGCGAAACGAGATGAAGGAGGGTGAAAGAGAGTGAAACGAGACGAAGGAGGGTGAAAGAGAGCGAAACGAGACGAAGGAGGGTGAAAGAGAGCGAAACGAGACGAAGGAGGGTGAAAGAGAGTGAAACGAGGCGAAGGAAGGTGAAAGAGTGCGAATCGAGACAAAGGAGGGTGAAAGAGAGCGATACGAGACAAAGGAAGGTGAAAGAGAGCGAACCGAAACGAAGGAGGGTGGAAGAGAGCGATACGAGACGAAGGACGGTGAAAGAGAGCGAAACGAGATGAAGGAGGGTGAAAGATAACGAAACGAGACGAAGGAGGGGGAAAGAGAGCGAAACGAGACGAAGGAGGGTGAAAGAAGGCGAAACGAGACGAAGAAGGGTGGAAGAGAGCGAAACGAGATGAAGGAGGGTGAGAGAGAGCGAAACGAGATGAAGGAGGGTGGAAGAGAGCGAAACGAGACGAAGGAGGGTGAGAGATAGCGAAACGAGACGAAGGAGGGTGAAAGAGAGCGTAACGAGACGAACGAGGGTCGAAGAGAGCGAAACGAGACGAAGGAGGGTGGAAGAGAGTGATACGAGGCGAAGGAGGCTGAAAGAGAGCGAAAGGAGATGAAGGAGGGTGAAAGAGAGCGAAACGAGACGAAGGAGGGTGAAAAAGAGTGAAAAGAGACGAAGGAGGGTGAAAGAGGCTGAAACGAGACGAAGGAGGGTGAAAGAGAGCGAAACGAGGCGAAGGAGGGTGAAAGAGAGCGAAACGAGACAAAGGAGGGTGAAAGAGGCTGAAACGAGACGAAGGAGGGTGGAAGAGAGCGAAACGAGAGGAAGGAGGGTGAGGGAGAGCGAAACGAGATGAAGGAGGGTGAAAGAGAGTGAAACGAGACGAAGGAGGGTGAAAGAGAGCGAAACGAGACGAAGGAGGGTGAAAGAGAGCGAAACGAGACGAAGGAGGGTGAAAGAGAGTGAAACGAGGCGAAGGAAGGTGAAAGAATGCGAATCGAGACAAAGGAGGGTGAAAGAGAGCGATACGAGACAAAGGAAGGTGAAAGAGAGCGAACCGAAACGAAGGAGGGTGGAAGAGAGCGATACGAGACGAAGGACGGTGAAAGAGAGCGAAACGAGATGAAGGAGGGTGAAAGATAACGAAACGAGATGAAGGAGGGTGAAAGAGAGCGAAACGAGACAAAGGAGGGTGAAAGAGTGCGAAACGAGCCGAAGGAGGGGGAAAGAGCGCGAAACGAGACGAAGGAGTGTGGAAGAGAGCGAAACGAGAGGAAGGAGGGTGAAAGAGAGTGAAACGAGATGAAGGAGGGTGAAAGAGAGCTAAACGAGATGAAGGAGGGTGAAAGAGAGCGAAACAAGATGAAGGAGGGTGAAAGAGAGCGAAACGAGACGAAGGAGGGTGAAAGGGAGCGAAACGAGACGAAGGAAGGTGAAAGAGAGCTAAACGAGATGAAGGAGGGTGAAAGAGAGCGAAACGAGACAAAGGAGGGTGAAAGAGTGCGAAACGAGGCGAAGGAAGGTGAAAGAGAGCAAAACGAGACGAAGGAGGGTGAAAGAGAGCGAAACGAGACGAAGGAGGGTGAAAAAGAGTGAAACGAGACGAATGAGGGTGTAAGAGAGCTAAACGAGATGAAGGAGGGTGAAAGAGATCGAAACGAGGCGAAGGAAGGTGAAAGAGAGCGAAACGAGACGAAGGAGGGTGAAAGAGAACGAAACGAGACGAAGGAGGGGGAAAGAGAGCGAAACGAGACGAAGGAGGGTGAAAGAAGGCGAAACGAGACGAAGGAGGGTGAGAGATAGCGAAACGAGACAAAGGAGGGTGAAAGAGAGCAAAACGAGACGAAGGAGGGTGAAAGAGAGTGAAACAAGACGAAGGAGGGTGTAAGAGAGCGAAACGAGACGAAGGAGGGTGAAAGAGAGCGAAACGAGACGAAGGAGGGTGAAGGAAGGCGAAACGAGACGAAGGAGGGTGGAAGAGAGCGAACCGAGACGAAGGAGTGTGAAAGAGAGTGAAAAGAGACGAAGGAGGGTGAAAGAGAGCGAAACGAGGCGAAGGAGGGTGAAAGAGAGCGAAACGAGACAAAGGAGGGTGAAAGAGGCTGAAACGAGACGAGGGAGGGTGGAAGAGAGCGAAACGAGAGGAAGGAGGGTGAGGGAGAGCGAAACGAGATGAAGGAGGGTGAAAGAGAGTGAAACGAGACGAAGGAGTGTGAAAGAGAGCGAAACGAGACGAAGGAGGGTGAAAGAGAGCGAAACGAGACGAAGGAGGGTGAAAAAGAGTGAAACGAGACGAATGAGGGTGTAAGAGAGCTAAACGAGATGAAGGAGGGTGAAAGAGATCGAAACGAGGCGAAGGAAGGTGAAAGAGAGCGAAACGAGACGAAGGAGGGTGAAAGAGAACGAAACGAGACGAAGGAGGGGGAAAGAGAGCGAAACGAGACGAAGGAGGGTGAAAGAAGGCGAAACGAGACGAAGGAGGGTGAGAGATAGCGAAACGAGACAAAGGAGGGTGAAAGAGAGCGAAACGAGACGAAGGAGGGTGAAAGAGAGTGAAACGAGACGAAGGAGGGTGAAGGAGGGAGAAACGAGACGAAGGAGTGTCAAAGAGAGCAAAACGAGACGAAGGAGGGTGAAAGAGAACGAAACGAGACGAAGGAGGGGGAAAGTGAGCGAAACGAGACGAAGGAGGGAGGAAGACAGCGAAACGAGATGAAGGAGGGTGAGAGAGAGCGAAACGAGACCAAGGAGGGTGGAAGAGAGCGAAACGAGACGAAGGAGGGTGAGAGATAGCGAAACAAGACGAAGGAGGGTGTAAGAGAGCGAAACGAGACGAAGGAGGGTGAAAGAGAGCGAAACGAGACGAAGGAGGGTGAAGGAAGGCGAAACGAGACGAAGGAGGGTGGAAGAGAGCGAACCGAGACGAAGGAGTGTGAAAGAGAGTGAAAAGAGACGAAGGAGGGTGAAAGAGAGCGAAACGAGGCGAAGGAGGGTGAAAGAGAGCGAAACGAGACAAAGGAGGGTGAAAGAGGCTGAAACGAGACGAAGGAGGGTGGAAGAGAGCGAAACGAGAGGAAGGAGGGTGAGGGAGAGCGAAACGAGATGAAGGAGGGTGAAAGAGAGTGAAACGAGATGAAGGAGGGTGAAAGAGAGCGAAACGAGACGAAGGAGGGTGAAAGAGAGCGAAACGAGACGAAGGAGGGTGAAAGAGAGTGAAACGAGGCGAAGGAAGGTGAAAGAGTGCGAATCGAGACAAAGGAGGGTGAAAGAGAGCGATACGAGACAAAGGAAGGTGAAAGAGAGCGAACCGAAACGAAGGAGGGTGGAAGAGAGCGATACGAGACGAAGGACGGTGAAAGAGAGCGAAACGAGATGAAGGAGGGTGAAAGATAACGAAACGAGACGAAGGAGGGGGAAAGAGAGCGAAACGAGACGAAGGAGGGTGAAAGAAGGCGAAACAAGACGAAGGAGGGTGGAAGAGAGCGAAACGAGATGAAGGAGGGTGAGAGCGAGCGAAACGAGATGAAGGAGGGTGGAAGAGAGCGAAACGAGATGAAGGAGGGTGAGAGATAGCGAAACGAGACGAAGGAGGGTGAAAGAGAGCGTAACGAGACGAACGAGGGTCGAAGAGAGCGAAACGAGACGAAGGAGGGTGAAAGAAGGCGAAACGAGACGAAGGAGGGTGAGAGATAGCGAAACGAGACAAAGGAGGGTGAAAGAGAGCGAAACGAGACGAAGGAGGGTGAAAGAGAGTGAAACGAGACGAAGGAGGGTGAAGGAGGGAGAAACGAGACGAAGGAGTGTCAAAGAGAGCAAAACGAGACGAAGGAGGGTGAAAGAGAACGAAACGAGACGAAGGAGGGGGAAAGTGAGCGAAACGAGACGAAGGAGGGAGGAAGACAGCGAAACGAGATGAAGGAGGGTGAGAGAGAGCGAAACGAGACCAAGGAGGGTGGAAGAGAGCGAAACGAGACGAAGGAGGGTGAGAGATAGCGAAACAAGACGAAGGAGGGTGTAAGAGAGCGAAACGAGACGAAGGAGGGTGAAAGAGAGCGAAACGAGACGAAGGAGGGTGAAGGAAGGCGAAACGAGACGAAGGAGGGTGGAAGAGAGCGAACCGAGACGAAGGAGTGTGAAAGAGAGTGAAAAGAGACGAAGGAGGGTGAAAGAGAGCGAAACGAGGCGAAGGAGGGTGAAAGAGAGCGAAACGAGACAAAGGAGGGTGAAAGAGGCTGAAACGAGACGAAGGAGGGTGGAAGAGAGCGAAACGAGAGGAAGGAGGGTGAGGGAGAGCGAAACGAGATGAAGGAGGGTGAAAGAGACTGAAACGAGACGAAGGAGGGTGAAAGAGAGCGAAACGAGACGAAGGAGGGTGAAAGAGAGCGAAACGAGACGAAGGAGGGTGAAAGAGAGTGAAACGAGGCGAAGGAAGGTGAAAGAGTGCGAATCGAGACAAAGGAGGGTGAAAGAGAGCGATACGAGACAAAGGAAGGTGAAAGAGAGCGAACCGAAACGAAGGAGGGTGGAAGAGAGCGATACGAGACGAAGGACGGTGAAAGAGAGCGAAACGAGATGAAGGAGGGTGAAAGATAACGAAACGAGACGAAGGAGGGGGAAAGAGAGCGAAACGAGACGAAGGAGGGTGAAAGAAGGCGAAACAAGACGAAGGAGGGTGGAAGAGAGCGAAACGAGATGAAGGAGGGTGAGAGCGAGCGAAACGAGATGAAGGAGGGTGGAAGAGAGCGAAACGAGATGAAGGAGGGTGAGAGATAGCGAAACGAGACGAAGGAGGGTGAAAGAGAGCGTAACGAGACGAACGAGGGTCGAAGAGAGCGAAACGAGACGAAGGAGGGTGGAAGAGAGTGATACGAGGCGAAGGAGGGTGAAAGAGAGCGAAAGGAGATGAAGGAGGGTGAAAGAGAGCGAAACGAGACGAAGGAGGGTGAAAAAGAGTGAAACGATACGAAGGAGGGTGAAAGAGAGCGAAACGAGACGAAGGAGGGTGAAAGAGAGCGAAACGAGACGAAGGAGGGTGAAAAAGAGTGAAACGAGACGAATGAGGGTGTAAGAGAGCTAAACGAGATGAAGGAGGGTGAAAGAGATCGAAACGAGGCGAAGGAAGGTGAAAGAGAGCGAAACGAGACGAAGGAGGGTGAAAGAGAACGAAACGAGACGAAGGAGGGGGAAAGAGAGCGAAACGAGACGAAGGAGGGTGAAAGAAGGCGAAACGAGACGAAGGAGGGAGGAAGACAGCGAAACGAGACGAAGGAGGGTGAGAGAGAGCGAAACGAGACGAAGGAGGGTGGAAGAGAGCGAAACAAGACGAAGGAGGGTGAGAGATAGCGAAACGAGACAAAGGAGGGTGAAAGAGAGCGAAACGAGACGAAGGAGGGTGAAAGAGAGTGAAGCGAGACGAAGGAGGGTGAAGGAGGGAGAAACGAGACGAAGGAGGGTGAAAGAGAACGAAACGAGACGAAGGAGGGGGAAAGTGAGCGAAACCAGACGAAGGAGGGAGGAAGACAGCGAAACGAGATGAAGGAGGGTGAGAGAGAGCGAAACGAGACCAAGGAGGGTGGAAGAGAGCGAAACGAGACGAAGGAGGGTGAGAGATAGCGAAACAAGACGAAGGAGGGTGTAAGAGAGCGAAACGAGACGAAGGAGGGTGAAAGAGAACGAAACGAGACGAAGGAGGGGGAAAGTGAGCGAAACGAGACGAAGGAGGGAGGAAGACAGCGAAACGAGATGAAGGGGGTGAGAGAGAGCGAAACGAGACCAAGGAGGGTGGAAGAGAGCGAAACGAGACGAAGGAGGGTGAGAGATAGCGAAACAAGACGAAGGAGGGTGTAAGAGAGCGAAACGAGACGAAGGAGGGTGAAAGAGAGCGAAACGAGACGAAGGAGGGTGAAGGAAGGCGAAACGAGACGAAGGAGGGTGGAAGAGAGCGAACCGAGACGAAGGAGTGTGAAAGAGAGTGAAAAGAGACGAAGGAGGGTGAAAGAGAGCGAAACGAGGCGAAGGAGGGTGAAAGAGAGCGAAACGAGACAAAGGAGGGTGAAAGAGGCTGAAACGAGACGAAGGAGGGTGGAAGAGAGCGAAACGAGAGGAAGGAGGGTGAGGGAGAGCGAAACGAGATGAAGGAGGGTGAAAGAGAGTGAAACGAGACGAAGGAGGGTGAAAGAGAGCGAAACGAGACGAAGGAGGGTGAAAGAGAGCGAAACGAGACGAAGGAGGGTGAAAGAGAGTGAAACGAGGCGAAGGAAGGTGAAAGAGTGCGAATCGAGACAAAGGAGGGTGAAAGAGAGCGATACGAGACAAAGGAAGGTGAAAGAGAGCGAACCGAAACGAAGGAGGGTGGAAGAGAGCGATACGAGACGAAGGACGGTGAAAGAGAGCAAAACGAGATGAAGGAGGGTGAAAGATAACGAAACGAGACGAAGGAGGGGGAAAGAGAGCGAAACGAGACGAAGGAGGGTGAAAGAAGGCGAAACGAGACGAAGGAGGGTGGAAGAGAGCGAAACGAGATGAAGGAGGGTGAGAGCGAGCGAAACGAGATGAAGGAGGGTGGAAGAGAGCGAAACGAGATGAAGGAGGGTGAGAGATAGCGAAACGAGACGAAGGAGGGTGAAAGAGAGCGTAACGAGACGAACGAGGGTCGAAGAGAGCGAAACGAGACGAAGGAGGGTGGAAGAGAGTGATACGAGGCGAAGGAGGGTGAAAGAGAGCGAAAGGAGATGAAGGAGGGTGAAAGAGAGCGAAACGAGACGAAGGAGGGTGAAAAAGAGTGAAACGATACGAAGGAGGGTGAAAGAGAGCGAAACGAGACGAAGGAGGGTGAAAGAGAGCGAAACGAGACGAAGGAGGGTGAAAAAGAGTGAAACGAGACGAATGAGGGTGTAAGAGAGCTAAACGAGATGAAGGAGGGTGAAAGAGATCGAAACGAGGCGAAGGAAGGTGAAAGAGAGCGAAACGAGACGAAGGAGGGTGAAAGAGAACGAAACGAGACGAAGGAGGGGGAAAGAGAGCGAAACGAGACGAAGGAGGGTGAAAGAAGGCGAAACGAGACGAAGGAGGGAGGAAGACAGCGAAACGAGACGAAGGAGGGTGAGAGAGAGCGAAACGAGACGAAGGAGGGTGGAAGAGAGCGAAACAAGACGAAGGAGGGTGAGAGATAGCGAAACGAGACAAAGGAGGGTGAAAGAGAGCGAAACGAGACGAAGGAGTGTCAAAGAGAGCAAAACGAGACGAAGGAGGGTGAAAGAGAACGAAACGAGACGAAGGAGGGGGAAAGTGAGCGAAACGAGACGAAGGAGGGAGGAAGACAGCGAAACGAGATGAAGGAGGGTGAGAGAGAGCGAAACGAGACCAAGGAGGGTGGAAGAGAGCGAAACGAGACGAAGGAGGGTGAGAGATAGCGAAACAAGACGAAGGAGGGTGTAAGAGAGCGAAACGAGACGAAGGAGGGTGAAAGAGAGCGAAACGAGACGAAGGAGGGTGAAGGAAGGCGAAACGAGACGAAGGAGGGTGGAAGAGAGCGAAACGAGACGAAGGAGTGTGAAAGAGAGTGAAAAGAGACGAAGGAGGGTGAAAGAGAGCGAAACGAGGCGAAGGAGGGTGAAAGAGAGCGAAATGAGACAAAGGAGGGTGAAAGAGGCTGAAACGAGACGAAGGACGGTGGAAGAGAGCGAAACGAGAGGAAGGAGGGTGAGGGAGAGCGAAACGAGATGAAGGAGGGTGAAAGAGAGTGAAACGAGACGAAGGAGGGTGAAAGAGAGCGAAACGAGATGAAGGAGGGTGAAAGAGAGCGAAACGAGACGAAGGAGGGTGAAAGAGAGTGAAACGAGGCGAAGGAAGGTGAAAGAGTGCGAATCGAGACAAAGGAGGGTGAAAGAGAGCGATACGAGACAAAGGAAGGTGAAAGAGAGCGAACCGAAACGAAGGAGGGTGGAAGAGAGCGATACGAGACGAAGGACGGTGAAAGAGAGCGAAACGAGATGAAGGAGGGTGGAAGAGAGCGAAACGAGATGAAGGAGGGTGAGAGATAGCGAAACGAGACGAAGGAGGGTGAAAGAGAGCGTAACGAGACGAACGAGGGTCGAAGAGAGCGAAACGAGACGAAGGAGGGTGGAAGAGAGTGATACGAGGCGAAGGAGGGTGAAAGAGAGCGAAAGGAGATGAAGGAGGGTGAAAGAGAGCGAAACGAGACGAAGGAGGGTGAAAAAGAGTGAAAAGAGACGAAGGAGGGTGAAAGAGAGCGAAACGAGGCGAAGGAGGGTGAAAGAGAGCGAAACGAGACAAAGGAGGGTGAAAGAGGCTGAAACGAGACGAAGGAGGGTGGAAGAGAGCGAAACGAGAGGAAGGAGGGTGAGGGAGAGCGAAACGAGATGAAGGAGGGTGAAAGAGAGTGAAACGAGACGAAGGAGGGTGAAAGAGAGCGAAACGAGACGAAGGAGGGTGAAAGAGAGCGAAACGAGACGAAGGAGGGTGAAAGAGAGTGAAACGAGGCGAAGGAAGGTGAAAGAATGCGAATCGAGACAAAGGAGGGTGAAAGAGAGCGATACGAGACAAAGGAAGGTGAAAGAGAGCGAACCGAAACGAAGGAGGGTGGAAGAGAGCGATACGAGACGAAGGACGGTGAAAGAGAGCGAAACGAGATGAAGGAGGGTGAAAGATAACGAAACGAGACGAAGGAGGGGGAAAGAGAGTGAAACGAGACGAAGGAGGGTGAAAGAAGGCGAAACGAGACGAAGGAGGGTGGAAGAGAGCGAAACGAGATGAAGGAGGGTGAGAGAGAGCGAAACGAGATGAAGGAGGGTGGAAGAGAGCGAAACGAGATGAAGGAGGGTGAGAGATAGCGAAACGAGACGAAGGAGGGTGAAAGAGAGCGTAACGAGACGAACGAGGGTCGAAGAGAGCGAAACGAGACGAAGGAGGGTGGAAGAGAGTGATACGAGGCGAAGGAGGGTGAAAAAGAGTGAAACGATACGAAGGAGGGTGAAAGAGAGCGAAACGAGACGAAGGAGGGTGAAAGAGAGCGAAACGAGACGAAGGAGGGTGAAAAAGAGTGAAACGAGACGAATGAGGGTGTAAGAGAGCTAAACGAGATGAAGGAGGGTGAAAGAGATTGAAACGAGGCGAAGGAAGGTGAAAGAGAGCGAAACGAGACGAAGGAGGGTGAAAGAGAACGAAACGAGACGAAGGAGGGGGAAAGAGAGCGAAACGAGACGAAGGAGGGTGAAAGAAGGCGAAACGAGATGAAGGAGGGAGGAAGACAGCGAAACGAGACGAAGGAGGGTGAGAGAGAGCGAAACGAGACGAAGGAGGGTGGAAGAGAGCGAAACAAGACGAAGGAGGGTGAGAGATAGCGAAACGAGACAAAGGAGGGTGAAAGAGAGCGAAACGAGACGAAGGAGGGTGAAAGAGAGTGAAACGAGACGAAGGAGGGGGAAAGTGAGCGAAACGAGACGAAGGAGGGAGGAAGACAGCGAAACGAGATGAAGGAGGGTGAGAGAGAGCGAAACGAGATCAAGGAGGGTGGAAGAGAGCGAAACGAAACGAAGGAGGGTGAGAGATAGCGAAACAAGACGAAGGAGGGTGTAAGAGAGCGAAACGAGACGAAGGAGGGTGAAAGAGAGCGAAACGAGACGAAGGAGGGTGAAGGAAGGCGAAACGAGACGAAGGAGGGTGGAAGAGAGCGAAACGAGACGAAGGAGTGTGAAAGAGAGTGAAAAGAGACGAAGGAGGGTGAAAGAGAGCGAAACGAGGCGAAGGAGGGTGAAAGAGAGCGAAACGAGACAAAGGAGGGTGAAAGAGGCTGAAACGAGACGAAGGAGGGTGGAAGAGAGCGAAACGAGAGGAAGGAGGGTGAGGGAGAGCGAAACGAGATGAAGGAGGGTGAAAGAGAGTGAAACGAGACGAAGGAGGGTGAAAGAGAGCGAAACGAGACGAAGGAGGGTGAAAGAGAGCGAAACGAGACGAAGGAGGGTGAAAGAGAGTGAAACGAGGCGAAGGAAGGTGAAAGAGTGCGAATCGAGACAAAGGAGGGTGAAAGAGAGCGATACGAGACAAAGGAAGGTGAAAGAGAGCGAACCGAAACGAAGGAGGGTGGAAGAGAGCGATACGAGACGAAGGACGGTGAAAGAGAGCGAAACGAGATGAAGGAGGGTGAAAGATAACGAAACGAGACGAAGGAGGGGGAAAGAGAGCGAAACGAGACGAAGGAGGGTGAAAGAAGGCGAAACGAGACGAAGGAGGGTGGAAGAGAGCGAAACGAGATGAAGGAGGGTGAGAGCGAGCGAAACGAGATGAAGGAGGGTGGAAGAGAGCGAAACGAGATGAAGGAGGGTGAGAGATAGCGAAACGAGACGAAGGAGGGTGAAAGAGAGCGTAACGAGACGAACGAGGGTCGAAGAGAGCGAAACGAGACGAAGGAGGGTGGAAGAGAGTGATACGAGGCGAAGGAGGGTGAAAGAGAGCGAAAGGAGATGAAGGAGGGTGAAAGAGAGCGAAACGAGACGAAGGAGGGTGAAAAAGAGTGAAACGATACGAAGGAGGGTAAAAGAGAGCGAAACGAGACGAAGGAGGGTGAAAGAGAGCGAAACGAGACGAAGGAGGGTGAAAAAGAGTGAAACGAGACGAATGAGGGTGTAAGAGAGCTAAACGAGAAGAAGGAGGGTGAAAGAGATCGAAACGAGGCGAAGGAGGGTGAGAGATAGCGAAACAAGACGAAGGAGGGTGTAAGAGAGCGAAACGAGACGAAGGAGGGTGAAAGAGAGCGAAACGAGACGAAGGAGGGTGAAGGAAGGCGAAACGAGACGAAGGAGGGTGGAAGAGAGCGAAACGAGACGAAGGAGTGTGAAAGAGAGTGAAAAGAGACGAAGGAGGGTGAAAGAGAGCGAAACGAGGCGAAGGAGGGTGAAAGAGAGCGAAATGAGACAAAGGAGGGTGAAAGAGGCTGAAACGAGACGAAGGACGGTGGAAGAGAGCGAAACGAGAGGAAGGAGGGTGAGGGAGAGCGAAACGAGATGAAGGAGGGTGAAAGAGAGTGAAACGAGACGAAGGAGGGTGAAAGAGAGCGAAACGAGATGAAGGAGGGTGAAAGAGAGCGAAACGAGACGAAGGAGGGTGAAAGAGAGTGAAACGAGGCGAAGGAAGGTGAAAGAGTGCGAATCGAGACAAAGGAGGGTGAAAGAGAGCGATACGAGACAAAGGAAGGTGAAAGAGAGCGAACCGAAACGAAGGAGGGTGGAAGAGAGCGATACGAGACGAAGGACGGTGAAAGAGAGCGAAACGAGATGAAGGAGGGTGAAAGATAACGAAACGAGACGAAGGAGGGGGAAAGAGAGCGAAACGAGACGAAGGAGGGTGAAAGAAGGCGAAACGAGACGAAGAAGGGTGGAAGAGAGCGAAACGAGATGAAGGAGGGTGAGAGAGAGCGAAACGAGATGAAGGAGGGTGGAAGAGAGCGAAACGAGATGAAGGAGGGTGAGAGATAGCGAAACGAGACGAAGGAGGGTGAAAGAGAGCGTAACGAGACGAACGAGGGTCGAAGAGAGCGAAACGAGACGAAGGAGGGTGGAAGAGAGTGATACGAGGCGAAGGAGGGTGAAAGAGAGCGAAAGGAGATGAAGGAGGGTGAAAGAGAGCGAAACGAGACGAAGGAGGGTGAAAAAGAGTGAAAAGAGACGAAGGAGGGTGAAAGAGAGCGAAACGAGGCGAAGGAGGGTGAAAGAGAGCGAAACGAGACAAAGGAGGGTGAAAGAGGCTGAAACGAGACGAAGGAGGGTGGAAGAGAGCGAAACGAGAGGAAGGAGGATGAGGGAGAGCGAAACGAGATGAAGGAGGGTGAAAGAGAGTGAAACGAGACGAAGGAGGGTGAAAGAGAGCGAAACGAGACGAAGGAGGGTGAAAGAGAGCGAAACGAGACGAAGGAGGGTGAAAGAGAGTGAAACGAGGCGAAGGAAGGTGAAAGAATGCGAATCGAGACAAAGGAGGGTGAAAGAGAGCGATACGAGACAAAGGAAGGTGAAAGAGAGCGAACCGAAACGAAGGAGGGTGGAAGAGAGCGATACGAGACGAAGGACGGTGAAAGAGAGCGAAACGAGATGAAGGAGGGTGAAAGATAACGAAACGAGACGAAGGAGGGGGAAAGAGAGTGAAACGAGACGAAGGAGGGTGAAAGAAGGCGAAACGAGACGAAGGAGGGTGGAAGAGAGCGAAACGAGATGAAGGAGGGTGAGAGAGAGCGAAACGAGATGAAGGAGGGTGGAAGAGAGCGAAACGAGATGAAGGAGGGTGAGAGATAGCGAAACGAGACGAAGGAGGGTGAAAGAGAGCGTAACGAGACGAACGAGGGTCGAAGAGAGCGAAACGAGACGAAGGAGGGTGGAAGAGAGTGATACGAGGCGAAGGAGGGTGAAAAAGAGTGAAACGATACGAAGGAGGGTGAAAGAGAGCGAAACGAGACGAAGGAGGGGGAAAGAGAGCGAAACGAGACGAAGGAGGGTGAAAGAAGGCGAAACGAGATGAAGGAGGGAGGAAGACAGCGAAACGAGACGAAGGAGGGTGAGAGAGAGCGAAACGAGACGAAGGAGGGTGGAAGAGAGCGAAACAAGACGAAGGAGGGTGAGAGTTAGCGAAACGAGACAAAGGAGGGTGAAAGAGAGCGAAACGAGACGAAGGAGGGTGAAAGAGAGTGAAACGAGACGAAGGAGGGTGAAGGAGGGAGAAACGAGACGAAGGAGTGTCAAAGAGAGCAAAACGAGACGAAGGAGGGTGAAAGAGAACGAAACGAGACGAAGGAGGGGGAAAGTGAGCGAAACGAGACGAAGGAGGGAGGAAGACAGCGAAACGAGATGAAGGAGGGTGAGAGAGAGCGAAACGAGACCAAGGAGGGTGGAAGAGAGCGAAACGAGACGAAGGAGGGTGAGAGATAGCGAAACAAGACGAAGGAGGGTGTAAGAGAGCGAAACGAGACGAAGGAGGGTGAAAGAGAGCGAAACGAGACGAAGGAGGGTGAAGGTAGGCGAAACGAGACGAAGGAGGGTGGAAGAGAGCGAAACGAGACGAAGGAGTGTGAAAGAGAGTGAAAAGAGACGAAGGAGGGTGAAAGAGAGCGAAACGAGGCGAAGGAGGGTGAAAGAGAGCGAAACGAGACAAAGGAGGGTGAAAGAGGCTGAAACGAGACGAAGGAGGGTGGAAGAGAGCGAAACGAGAGGAAGGAGGGTGAGGGAGAGCGAAACGAGATGAAGGAGGGTGAAAGAGAGTGAAACGAGACGAAGGAGGGTGAAAGAGAGCGAAACGAGACGAAGGAGGGTGAAAGAGAGCGAAACGAGACGAAGGAGGGTGAAAGAGAGTGAAACGAGGCGAAGGAAGGTGAAAGAGTGCGAATCGAGACAAAGGAGGGTGAAAGAGAGCGATACGAGACAAAGGAAGGTGAAAGAGAGCGAACCGAAACGAAGGAGGGTGGAAGAGAGCGATACGAGATGAAGGACGGTGAAAGAGAGCGAAACGAGATGAAGGAGGGTGAAAGATAACGAAACGAGACGAAGGAGGGGGAAAGAGAGCGAAACGAGACGAAGGAGGGTGAAAGAAGGCGAAACGAGACGAAGGAGGGTGGAAGAGAGCGAAACGAGATGAAGGAGGGTGAGAGAGAGCGAAACGAGATGAAGGAGGGTGGAAGAGAGCGAAACGAGATGAAGGAGGGTGAGAGATAGCGAAACGAGACGAAGGAGGGTGAAAGAGAGCGTAACGAGACGAACGAGGGTCGAAGAGAGCGAAACGAGACGAAGGAGGGTGGAAGAGAGTGATACGAGGCGAAGGAGGGTGAAAGAGAGCGAAAGGAGATGAAGGAGGGTGAAAGAGAGCTAAACGAGACGAAGGAGGGTGAAAAAGAGTGAAACGATACGAAGGAGGGTGAAAGAGAGCTAAACGAGACGAAGGAGGGTGAAAGAGAGCGAAACGAGATGAAGGAGGGTGAAAGAGAGCGAAATGAGAGGAAGGAGGTTGAAAGAGAGCGAAACGAGACGAAGGAAGGTGAAAGAGAGCTAAAAGAGATGAAGGAGGGTGCAAAAGATCGAAAAGAGACAAAGGAGGGTGAAAGAGAGCGAAACGAGGCGAAGGAAGGTGAAAGAGAGCGAAACGAGACGAAGGAGGGTGAAAGAGAACGAAACGAGACGAAGGAGGGGGAAAGAGAGCGAAACGAGACGAAGGAGGGTGAAAGAAGGTGAAACGAGACGAAGGAGGGAGGAAGAGAGCGAAACGAGACGAAGGAGGGTGAAAAAGAGTGAAACGAGACGAAGGAGGGTGAAAGAGCGCTAAACGAGATGAAGGAGGGTGAAAGAGAGCGAAACGAGATGAAGGAGGGTGAAAGAGAGCAAAACGAGACGAAGGAGGGTGAAAGAGAGCGAAACGAGACGAAGGAAGGTGAAAGAGAGCTAAACGAGATGAAGGAGGGTGAAAGAGAGCGAAACGAGACAAAGGAGGGTGAAAGAGTGCGAAACGAGGCGAAGGAAGGTGAAAGAGAGCGAAACGAGACGAAGGAGGGTGAAAGAGAACGAAACGAGACGAAGGAGGGGGAAAGAGAGCGAAACGAGACGAAGGAGGGTGAAAGAAGGCAAAACGAGACGACGGAGGGAGGAAGACAGCGAAACGAGACGAAGGAGGGTGAGAGAGAGCGAAACCAGATGAAGGAGGGTGGAAGAGAGCGAAACGAGACGAAGGAGTGTGAGAGATAGCGAAACGAGATGAAGGAGGGTGAAAGAGAGCAAAATGAGACGAAGGAGGATGAAAGAGAGCGAAACGAGACGAAGGAAGGTGAAGGAGGGAGAAACGAGACGAAGGAGGGAGGAAGACAGCGAAACGAGACGAAGGAGGGTGAGAGAGAGCAAAACGAGACGAAGGAGAGTGGAAGAGAGCGAAACGAGACGAAGGAGGGTGAAAGAGAGCGAAACGAGACGAAGGAGGGTGAAAAAGAGTGAAACGAGACGAAGGTGGGTGAAAGTGAGCTAAACGAGATGAAGGAGGGTGAAAGAGAGCGAAACGAGATGAAGGAGGGTGAAAGAGAGCAAAACGAGACGAAGGAGGGTGAAAGAGAGCGAAACGAGACGAAGGAAGGTGAAAGAGAGCTAAACGAGATGAAGGAGGGTGAAAGAGAGCGAAACGAGACAAAGGAGGATGAAAGAGTGCGAAACGAGGCGAAGGAAGGTGAAAGAGAGCGAAACGAGACGAAGGAGGGTGAAAGAGAACGAAACGAGACGAAGGAGGGGGAAAGAGAGCGAAACGAGACGAAGAAGGGTGAAAGAAGCCAAAACGAGACGACGGAGGGAGGAAGACAGCGAAACGAGACGAAGGAGGGTGAGAGAGAGCGAAACGAGATGAAGGAGGGTGAAAGAGAGCGAAATGAGACGAAGGAGGGTGAAAGAGAGCGAAACGAGACGAAGGAAGGTGAAGGAGGGAGAAACGAGACGAAGGAGGGTGGAAGAGAGCAAAACGAGATGAAGGAGGGTGAAAGAGAGTGAAAAGAGACGAAGGAGGGTGAAAGAGAGCGAAACGAGGCGAAGGAGGGTCAAAGGGAGCGAAACGAGATGAAGGAGGGTGAAAGAGAGCAAAACGAGACAAAGTAGGGTGAAAGAGGCTGAAACGAGACGAAGGAGGTTGGAAGAGAGCGAAATGAGAGGAAGGAGTGTGAAAGAGAGCGAAACGAGACGAAGGAGGGTGAAAGAGAGCGAAACGAGACGAAGGAGGGTGAAAGAGAGTGAAACGAGGCGAAGGAAGGTGAAAGAGTGCGAATCGAGACAAAGGAGTGTGAAAGAGAGTGAAACGAGACGAAGGAAGGTGAAAGAGAGCGAACCGAAACGAAGGAGGGTGGAAGAGAGCGATACGAGACGAAGGAGGGTGAAAGAGAGCGAAACGAGATGAAGGAGGGTGAAAGAGTGTGAAACGAGACGAAGGAGGGTGAAAAAGAGGGCAACGAGACGAAGGAGGGTGTAAGAGAGCTAAACGAGACGAAGGAGGGTGAAAGAGAGTGAAACGAGATGAAGGAGGGTGAAAGAGAGCGAAACGAGACGAAGGAGGGTGAAAGAGCGCAAAACGAGACGAAGGAGGGTGAAAGAAGGCGAAACGAGACGAAGGAGGGTGGAAGAGAGCGAAACGAGATGAAGGAGGGTGAGAGAGAGCGAAACGAGATGAAGGAGGGTGGAAGAGAGCGAAACGAGATGAAGGAGGGTGAGAGATAGTGAAACGAGACGAAGGAGGGTCGAAGAGAGCGTAACGAGACGAACGAGGGTCGAAGAGAGCGAAACGAGACGAAGGAGGGTGGAAGAGAGTTATACGAGGCGAAGGAGGGTGAAAGAGAGCGAAAGGAGATGAAGGAGGGTGAAAGAGAGCGAAACGAGACGAAGGAGGGTGAAAAAGAGTGAAAAGAGACGAAGGAGGGTGAAAGAGGGCGAAACGAGGCGAAGGAGGGTGAAAGAGAGCGAAACGAGACAAAGGAGGGTGAAAGAGGCTGAAACGAGACGAAGGAGGGTGGAAGAGAGCGAAACGAGAGGAAGGAGGGTGAGGGAGAGCGAAACGAGATGAAGGAGGGTGAAAGAGAGTGAAACGAGACGAAGGAGGGTGAAAGAGAGCGAAACGAGACGAAGGAGGGTGAAAGAGAGTGAAACGAGGCGAAGGAAGGTGAAAGAGTGCGAATCGAGACAAAGGAGGGTGAAATAGAGCGATACGAGACAAAGGAAGGTGAAAGAGAGCGAACCGAAACGAAGGAGGGTGGAAGAGAGCGATACGAGACGAAGGACGGTGAAAGAGAGCGAAACGAGATGAAGGAGGGTGAAAGATAACGAAACGAGACGAAGGAGGGGGAAAGAGAGCGAAACGAGACGAAGGAGGGTGAAAGAAGGCGAAACGAGACGAAGGAGGGTGGAAGAGAGCGAAACGAGATGAAGGAGGGTGAGAGAGAGCGAAACGAGATGAAGGAGGGTGGAAGAGAGCGAAACGAGATGAAGGAGGGTGAGAGATAGCGAAACGAGACGAAGGAGGGTGAAAGAGAGTGTAACGAGACGAACGAGGGTCGAAGAGAGCGAAACGAGACGAAGGAGGGTGGAAGAGAGTGATACGAGGCGAAGGAGGGTGAAAGAGAACGAAAGGAGATGAAGGAGGGTGAAAAAGAGCGAAACGAGACGAAGGAGGGTGAAAAAGAGTGAAACGATACGAAGGAGGGTGAAAGAGAGCGAAACGAGACGAAGGAGGGTGAAAGAGAGCGAAACGAGACGAAGGAGGGTGAAAAAGAGAGAAACGAGACGAATGAGGGTGTAAGAGAGCTAAACGAGATGAAGGAGGGTGAAAGAGATCGAAACGAGGCGAAGGAAGGTGAAAGAGAGCGAAACGAGACGAAGGAGGGTGAAAGAGAACGAAACGAGACGAAGGAGGGGGAAAGAGAGCGAAACGAGACGAAGGAGGGTGAAAGAAGGCGAAACGAGACGAAGGAGGAAGGAAGACAGCGAAACGAGACGAAGGAGGGTGAGAGAGAGCGAAACGAGACGAAGGAGGGTGGAAGAGAGCGAAACAAGACGAAGGAGGGTGAGAGATAGCGAAACGAGACAAAGGAGGGTGAAAGAGAGCGAAACGAGACGAAGGAGGGTGAAAGAGAGTGAAACGAGACGAAGGAGGGTGAAGGAGGGAGAAACGAGACGAAGAAGTGTCAAAGAGAGCAAAACGAGACGAAGGAGGGTGAAAGAGAACGAAACGAGACGAAGGAGGGGGAAAGTGAGCGAACCGAGACGAAGGAGGGTGAGAGATAGCGAAACAAGACGAAGGAGGGTGTAAGAGAGCGAAACGAGACGAAGGAGGGTGAAAGAGAGCGAAACGAGACGAAGGAGGGTGAAGGAAGGCGAAACGAGACGAAGGAGGGTGGAAGAGAGCGAAACGAGACGAAGGAGTGTGAAAGAGAGTGAAAAGAGACGAAGGAGGGTGAAAGAGAGCGAAACGAGGCGAAGGAGGGTGAAAGAGAGCGAAACGAGACAAAGGAGGGTGAAAGAGGCTGAAACGAGACGAAGGAGGGAGGAAGACAGCGAAACGAGATGAAGGAGGGTGAGAGAGAGCGAAACGAGACCAAGGAGGGTGGAAGAGAGCGAAACGAGACGAAGGAGGGTGAGAGATAGCGAAACAAGACGAAGGAGGATGTAAGAGAGCGAAACGAGACGAAGGAGGGTGAAAGAGAGCGAAACGAGACGAAGGAGGGTGAAGGAAGGCGAAACGAGACGAAGGAGGGTGGAAGAGAGCGAAACGAGACGAAGGAGTGTGAAAGAGAGTGAAAAGAGACGAAGGAGGGTGAAAGAGAGCGAAACGAGGCGAAGGAGGGTGAAAGAGAGCGAAACGAGACAAAGGAGGGTGAAAGAGGCTGAAACGAGACGAAGGAGGGTGGAAGAGAGCGAAACGAGAGGAAGGAGGGTGAGGGAGAGCGAAACGAGATGAAGGAGGGTGAAAGAGAGTGAAACGAGACGAAGGAGGGTGAAAGAGAGCGAAACGAGACGAAGGAGGGTGAAAGAGAGCGAAACGAGACGAAGGAGGGTGAAAGAGAGTGAAACGAGGCGAAGGAAGGTGAAAGAGTGCGAATCGAGACAAAGGAGGGTGAAAGAGAGCGATACGAGACAAAGGAAGGTGAAAGAGAGCGAACCGAAACGAAGGAGGGTGGAAGAGAGCGATACGAGACGAAGGACGGTGAAAGAGAGCGAAACGAGATGAAGGAGAGTGAAAGATAATGAAACGTGACGAAGGAGGGGGAAAGAGAGCGAAACGAGACGAAGGAGGGTGAAAGAAGGCGAAACGAGACGAAGGAGGGTGGAAGAGAGCGAAACGAGATGAAGGAGGGTGAGAGAGAGCGAAACGAGATGAAGGAGGGTGGAAGAGAGCGAAACGAGATGAAGGAGGGTGAGAGATAGCGAAACGAGACGAAGGAGGGTGAAAGAGAGCGTAACGAGACGAACGAGGGTCGAAGAGAGCGAAACGAGACGAAGGAGGGTGGAAGAGAGTGATACGAGGCGAAGGAGGGTGAAAGAGAGCGAAAGGAGATGAAGGAGGTTGAAAGAGAGCGAAACGAGACGAAGGAGGGTGAAAAAGAGTGAAACGATACGAAGGAGGGTGAAAGAGAGCTAAACGAGACGAAGGAGGTTGAAAGAGAGCGAAACGAGATGAAGGAGGGTGAAAGAGAGCGAAACGAGAGGAAGGAGGTTGAAAGAGAGCGAAACGAGACGAAGGAAGGTGAAAGAGAGCTAAAAGAGATGAAGGAGGGTGCAAAAGATCGAAAAGAGACAAAGGAGGGTGAAAGAGAGCGAAACGAGGCGAAGGAAGGTGAAAGAGAGCGAAACGAGACGAAGGAGGGTGAAAGAGAACGAAACGAGTCGAAGGAGGGTGAAAGAAGGTGAAACGAGACGAAGGAGGGAGGAAGACAGCGAAACGAGACGAAGGAGGGTGAGAGAGAGCAAAACGAGACGAAGGAGAGTGGAAGAGAGCGAAACGAGACGAAGGAGGGTGAAAGAGAGCAAAACGAGACGAAGGAGGGTGAAAAAGAGTGAAACGAGACGAAGGAGGGTGAAAGAGAGCTAAACGAGATGAAGGAGGGTGAAAGAGAGCGAAACGAGATGAAGGAGGGTGAAAGAGAGCAAAACGAGACGAAGGAGGGTGAAAGAGAGCGAAACGAGACGAAGGAAGGTGAAAGAGAGCTAAACGAGATGAAGGAGGGTGAAAGAGAGCGAAACGAGACAAAGAAGGGTGAAAGAGTGCGAAACGAGGCGAAGGAAGGTGAAAGAGAGCGAAACGAGACGAAGGAGGGTGAAAGAGAACGAAACGAGACGAAGGAGGGGGAAAGAGAGCGAAACGAGACGAAGGAGGGTGAAAGAAGGCAAAACGAGACGACGGAGGGAGGAAGACAGCGAAACGAGACGAAGGAGGGTGAGAGAGAGCGAAACCAGATGAAGGAGGGTGGAAGAGAGCGAAACGAGACGAAGGAGTGTGAGAGATAGCGAAACGAGATGAAGGAGGGTGAAAGAGAGCGAAATGAGACGAAGGAGGGTGAAAGAGAGCGAAACGAGACGAAGGAAGGTGAAGGAGGGAGAAACGAAACGAAGGAGGGTGGAAGAGAGCGAAACGAGATGAAGGAGGGTGAAAGAGAGTGAAAAGAGACGAAGGAGGGTGAAAGAGAGCGAAACGAGGCGAAGGAGGGTCAAAGGGAGCGAAACGAGATGAAGGAGGGTGAAAGAGAGCAAAACGAGACAAAGTAGGGTGAAAGAGGCTGAAACGAGACGAAGGAGGGTGGAAGAGTGCGAAATGAGAGGAAGGAGTGTGAAAGAGAGCGAAACGAGACGAAGGAGGGTGAAAGAGAGCGAAACGAGACGAAGGAGGGTGAAAGAGAGTGAAACGAGGCGAAGGAAGGTGAAAGAGTGCGAATCGAGACAAAGGAGGGTGAAAGAGAGTGAAACGAGACGAAGGAAGGTGAAAGAGAGCGAACCGAAACGAAGGAGGGTGGAAGAGAGCGATACGAGACGAAGGAGGGTGAAAGAGAGCGAAACGAGATGAAGGAGGGTGAAAGAGAGCGAACCGAGACGAAGGAGGGTGAAAAAGAGGGAAACGAGACGAAGGAGGGTGTAAGAGAGCTAAACGAGACGAAGGAGGGTGAAAGAGAGCGAAACGAGATGAAGGAGGGTGAAAGAGAGCGAAACGAGACGAAGGAGGGTGAAAGAGCGCGAAACGAGACGAAGGAAGGTGAAAGAGAGCTAAACGAGATGAAGGAGGGTGAAAGAGATCGAAACGAGACAAAGGAGGGTGAAAGAGAGCGAAACGAGGCGAAGGAAGGTGAAAGAGAGCGAAACGAGACGAAGGAGGGTGAAAGAGAACGAAACGAGACGAAGGAGGGGGAAAGAGAGCGAAACGAGACGAAGGAGGGTGAAAGAAGGCGAAACGAGACAAAGGAGGGAGGAAGACAGCGAAACGAGACGAAGGAGGGTGAGTGAGAGCGAAACGAGACGAAGGAGGGTGGAAGAGAGCGAAACAAGACGAAGGATGGTGAGAGATAGCGAAACGAGACGAAGGAGGGTGAAAGAGAGCGACACGAGACGAAGGAGGGTGAAAGAGAGTGAAACGAGACAAAGGAGGGTGAAGGAGGGCGAAACGAGACGAAGGAGTGTCAAAGAGAGCAAAACGAGACGACGGAGGGTGAAAGAGAACGAAACGAGAGGAAGGAGGGGGAAAGTGAGCGAAACGAGACGAAGGACGGTGAAAGGAGGCGAAACGAGACAAAAGAGGGAGGAAGACAGCGAAACGAGATGAAGGAGGGTGAGAGAGAGCGAAACGAGACCAAGGAGGGTGGAAGAGAGCGAATCGAGACGAAGGAGGGTGAGAGATAGCGAAACAAGACGAAGGAGGGTGTAAGAGAGCGAAACGAGACGAAGGAGGGTGAAAGAGAGCGAAACGAGACGAAGGAGGGTGAAGGAAGGCGAAACGAGACGAAGGAGGGTGGAAGAGAGCGAAACGAGACGAAGGAGTGTGAAAGAGAGTGAAAAGAGACGAAGGAGGGTGAAAGAGAGCAAAACGAGACGAAGGAGGGTGAAAGAGAGCGAAACGAGACGAAGGACGGTGAAAGAGAGCTAAACGAGATGAAGGAGGGTGAAAGAAAGCGAAACGAGACAAAGGAGGGTGAAAGAGTGCGAAACGAGGCGAAGGAAGGTGAAAGAGAGCGAAACGAGACGAAGGAGGGTGAAAGAGAACGAAACGAGACGAAGGAGGGGGAAAGAGAGCGAAACGAGACGAAGGAGGGTGAAAGAAGGCAAAACGAGACGACGGAGGGAGGAAGACAGCGAAACGAGACGAAGGAGGGTGAGAGAGAGCGAAACCAGACGAAGGAGGGTGGAAGAGAGCGAAACGAGACGAAGGAGTGTGAGAGATAGCGAAACGAGAATAAGGAGGGTGAAAGAGAGCGAAATGAGACGAAGGAGGGTGAAAGAGAGCGAAACGAGACGAAGGAAGGTGAAGGAAGGCGAAACGAGACGAAGGAGGGTGGAAGAGAGCGAAACGAGATGAAGGAGGGTGAAAGAGAGTGAAAAGAGACGAAGGAGGGTGAAAGAGAGCGAAACGAGGCGAAGGAGGGTCAAAGGGAGCGAAACGAGATGAAGGAGGGTGAAAGAGAGCAAAACGAGACAAAGTAGGGTGAAAGAGGCTGAAACGAGACGAAGGAGGGTGGAAGAGAGCGAAATGAGAGGAAGGAGTGTGAAAGAGAGCGAAACGAGACGAAGGAGGGTGAAAGAGAGCGAAACGAGACGAAGGAGGGTGAAAGAGAGTGAAACAAAACGAAGGAGGGTGGAAGAGAGCGATACGAGACGAAGGACGGTGAAAGAGAGCGAAACGAGATGAAGGAGAGTGAAAGATAATGAAACGAGACGAAGGAGGGGGAAAGAGAGCGAAACGAGACGAAGGAGGGTGAAAGAAGGCGAAACGAGACGAAGGAGGGTGGAAGAGAGCGAAACGAGACGAACGAGGGTCGAAGAGAGCGAAACGAGACGAAGGAGGGTGGAAGAGAGTGATACGAGGCGAAGGAGGGTGAAAGAGAGCGAAAGGAGGTGAAGGAGGTTGAAAGAGAGCGAAACGAGACGAAGGAGGGTGAAAAAGAGTGAAACGATACGAAGGAGGGTGAAAGAGAGCTAAACGAGACGAAGGAGGTTGAAAGAGAGCGAAACGAGATGAAGGAGGGTGAAAGAGAGCGAAACGAGAGGAAGGAGGTTGAAAGAGAGCGAAACGAGACGAAGGAAGGTGAAAGAGAGCTAAAAGAGATGAAGGAGGGTGCAAAAGATCGAAAAGAGACAAAGGAGGGTGAAAGAGAGCGAAACTAGGCGAAGGAAGGTGAAAGAGAGCGAAACGAGACGAAGGAGGGTGAAAGAGAACGAAACGAGACGAAGGAGGGGGAAAGAGAGCGAAACGAGACGAAGGAGGGTGAAAGAAGGTGAAACGAGACGAAGGAGGGAGGAAGACAGCGAAACGAGACGAAGGAGGGTGAGAGAGAGCAAAACGAGACGAAGGAGAGTGGAAGAGAGCGAAACGAGACGAAGGAGGGTGAAAGAGAGCGAAACGAGACGAAGGAGGGTGAAAAAGAGTGAAACGAGACGAAGGAGGGTGAAAGAGAGCTAAACGAGATGAAGGAGGGTGAAAGAGAGCGAAACGAGATGAAGGAGGGTGAAAGAGAGCAAAACGAGACGAAGGAGGGTGAAAGAGAGCGAAACGAGACGAAGGAAGGTGAAAGAGAGCTAAACGAGATGAAGGAGGGTGAAAGAGAGCGAAACGAGACAAAGGAGGGTGAAAGAGTGCGAAACGAGGCGAAGGAAGGTGAAAGAGAGCGAAACGAGACGAAGGAGGGTGAAAGAGAACGAAACGAGACGAAGGAGGGGGAAAGAGAGCGAAACGAGACGAAGGAGGGTGAAAGAAGGCAAAACGAGACGACGGAGGGAGGAAGACAGCGAAACGAGACGAAGGAGGGTGAGAGAGAGCGAAACCAGATGAAGGAGGGTGGAAGAGAGCGAAACGAGACAAAGGAGTGTGAGAGATAGCGAAACGAGATGAAGGAGGGTGAAAGAGAGCGAAATGAGACGAAGGAGGGTGAAAGAGAGCGAAACGAGACGAAGGAAGGTGAAGGAGGGAGAAACGAAACGAAGGAGGGTGGAAGAGAGCGAAACGAGATGAAGGAGGGTGAAAGAGAGTGAAAAGAGACGAAGGAGGGTGAAAGAGAGCGAAACGAGGCGAAGGAGGGTCAAAGGGAGAGAAACGAGATGAAGGAGGGTGAAAGAGAGCAAAACGAGACAAAGTAGGGTGAAAGAGGCTGAAACGAGACGAAGGAGGGTGGAAGAGTGCGAAATGAGAGGAAGGAGTGTGAAAGAGAGCGAAACGAGACGAAGGAGGGTGAAAGAGAGCGAAACGAGACGAAGGAGGGTGAAAGAGAGTGAAACGAGGCGAAGGAAGGTGAAAGAGTGCGAATCGAGACAAAGGAGGGTGAAAGAGAGTGAAACGAGACGAAGGAAGGTGAAAGAGAGCGAACCGAAACGAAGGAGGGTGGAAGAGAGCGATACGAGACGAAGGAGGGTGAAAGAGAGCGAAACGAGATGAAGGAGGGTGAAAGAGAGCGAACCGAGACGAAGGAGGGTGAAAAAGAGGGAAACGAGACGAAGGAGGGTGTAAGAGAGCTAAACGAGACGAAGGAGGGTGAAAGAGAGCGAAACGAGATGAAGGAGGGTGAAAGAGAGCGAAACGAGACGAAGGAGGGTGAAAGAGCGCGAAACGAGACGAAGGAAGGTGAAAGAGAGCTAAACGAAATGAAGGAGGGTGAAAGAGATCGAAACGAGACAAAGGAGGGTGAAAGAGAGCGAAACGAGGCGAAGGAAGGTGAAAGAGAGCGAAACGAGACGAAGGAGGGTGAAAGAGAACGAAACGAGACGAAGGAGGGGGAAAGAGAGCGAAACGAGACGAAGGAGGGTGAAAGAAGGCGAAACGAGACAAAGGAGGGAGGAAGACAGCGAAACGAGACGAAGGAGGGTGAGTGAGAGCGAAACGAGACGAAGGAGGGTGGAAGAGAGCGAAACAAGATGAAGGAGGGTGAGAGATAGCGAAACGAGACGAAGGAGGGTGAAAGAGAGCGACACGAGACGAAGGAGGGTGAAAGAGAGTGAAGCGAGACGAAGGAGGGTGAAGGAGGGCGAAACGAGACGAAGGAGTGTCAAAGAGAGCAAAACGAGACGACGGAGGGTGAAAGAGAACGAAACGAGAGGAAGGAGGGGGAAAGTGAGCGAAACGAGACGAAGGAGGGTGAAAGGAGGCGAAACGAGACAAAAGAGGGAGGAAGACAGCGAAACGAGATGAAGGAGGGTGAGAGAGAGCGAAACGAGACCAAGGAGGGTGGAAGAGAGCGAATCGAGACGAAGGAGGGTGAGAGATAGCGAAACAAGACGAAGGAGGGTGTAAGAGAGCGAAACGAGACGAAGGAGGGTGAAAGAGAGCGAAACGAGACGAAGGAGGGTGAAGGAAGGCGAAACGAGACGAAGGAGGGTGGAAGAGAGCGAAACGAGACGAAGGAGTGTGAAAGAGAGTGAAAAGAGACGAAGGAGGGTGAAAGAGAGCAAAACGAGACGAAGGAGGGTGAAAGAGAGCGAAACGAGACGAAGGACGGTGAAAGAGAGCTAAACGAGATGAAGGAGGGTGAAAGAAAGCGAAACGAGACAAAGGAGGGTGAAAGAGTGCGAAACGAGGCGAAGGAAGGTGAAAGAGAGCGAAACGAGACGAAGGAGGGTGAAAGAGAACGAAACGAGACGAAGGAGGGGGAAAGAGAGCGAAACGAGACGAAGGAGGGTGAAAGAAGGCAAAACGAGACGACGGAGGGAGGAAGACAGCGAAACGAGACGAAGGAGGGTGAGAGAGAGCGAAACCAGACGAAGGAGGGTGGAAGAGAGCGAAACGAGACGAAGGAGTGTGAGAGATAGCGAAACGAGAATAAGGAGGGTGAAAGAGAGCGAAATGAGACGAAGGAGGGTGAAAGAGAGCGAAACGAGACGAAGGAAGGTGAAGGAAGGCGAAACGAGACGAAGGAGGGTGGAAGAGAGCGAAACGAGATGAAGGAGGGTGAAAGAGAGTGAAAAGAGACGAAGGAGGGTGAAAGAGAGCGAAACGAGGCGAAGGAGGGTCAAAGGGAGCGAAACGAGATGAAGGAGGGTGAAAGAGAGCAAAACGAGACAAAGTAGGGTGAAAGAGGCTGAAACGAGACGAAGGAGGGTGGAAGAGAGCGAAATGAGAGGAAGGAGTGTGAAAGAGAGCGAAACGAGACGAAGGAGGGTGAAAGAGAGCCAAACGAGACGAAGGAGGGTGAAAGAGAGTGAAACAAAACGAAGGAGGGTGGAAGAGAGCGATACGAGACGAAGGAGGGTGAAAGAGAGCGAAACGAGATGAAGGAGGGTGAAAGAGAGCGAAACGAGACGAAGGAGGGTGAAAAAGAGGGAAACGAGACGAAGGAGGGTGTAAGAGAGCTAAACGAGATGAAGGAGGGTGAAAGAGAGCAAAACGAGATGAAGGAGGGTGAAAGAGAGCGAAACGAGACGAAGGAGGGTGAAAGAGCGCGAAACGAGACGAAGGAAGGTGAAAGAGAGCTAAACGAGATGAAGGAGGGTGAAAGAGATCGAAACGAGACAAAGGAGGGTGAAAGAGAGCGAAACGAGGCGAAGGAAGGTGAAAGAGAGCGAAACGAGACGAAGGAGGGTGAAAGAGAACGAAACGAGACGAAGGAGGGGGAAAGAGAGCGAAACCAGACGAAGGAGGGTGAAAGAAGGCGAAACGAGACGAAGGAGGGAGTAAGACAGCGAAACGAGACGAAGGAGGGTGAGAGAGAGCGAAACGAGACGAAGGAGGGTGGAAGAGAGCCAAACAAGACGAAGGAGGGTGAGAGATAGCGAAACGAGACGAAGGAGGGTGAAAGAGAGCGACACGAGACGAAGGAGGGTGAAAGACAGTGAAACGAGACGAAGGAGGGTGAAGGAGGGCGAAACGAGACGAAGGAGTGTCAAAGAGAGCAAAACGAGACGACGGAGGGTGAAAGAGAACGAAACGAGAGGAAGGAGGGGGAAAGTGAGCGAAACGAGACGAAGGAGGGTGAAAGAAGGCGAAACGAGACAAAAGAGGGAGGAAGACAGCGAAACGAGACGAAGGAGGGTGAGAGAGAGCGAAACGAGACCAAGGAGGGTGGAAGAGAGCGAATCGAGACGAAGGAGGGTGAGAGATAGCGAAACAAGACGAAGGAGGGTGTAAGAGAGCGAAACGAGACGAAAGAGGGTGAAAGAGAGCGAAACGAGACGAAGGAGGGTGAAGGAAGGCGAAACGAGACGAAGGAGGGTGGAAGAGAGCGAAACGAGACGAAGGAGTGTGAAAGAGAGTGAAAAGAGACGAAGGAGGGTGAAAGAGAGCCAAACGAGGCGAAGGAGGGTGAAAGAGAGCGAAACGAGACAAAGGAGGGTGAAAGAGGCTGAAACGAGACGAAGGAGGGTGGAAGAGAGCGAAACGAGAGGAAGGAGGGTGAGGGAGAGAGAAACGAGATGAAGGAGGGTGAAAGAGAGTGAAACGAGACGAAGGAGGGTGAAAGAGAGCGAAACGAGACGAAGGAGGGTGAAAGAGAGCGAAACGAGACGAAGGAGGGTGAAAGAGAGTGAAACGAGGCGAAGGAAGGTGAAAGAGTGCGAATCGAGACAAAGGAGAGTGAAAGAGAGCGATACGAGACAAAGGAAGGTGAAAGAGAGCGAACCGAAACGAAGGAGGGTGGAAGAGAGCGATACGAGACGAAGGACGGTGAAAGAGAGCGAAACGAGATGAAGGAGGGTGAAAGATAACGAAACGAGACGAAGGAGGGGGAAAGAGAGCGAAACGAGACGAAGGAGGGTGAAAGAAGGCGAAACGAGACGAAGGAGGGTGGAAGAGAGCGAAACGAGATGAAGGAGGGTGAGAGAGAGCGAAACGAGATGAAGGAGGGTGGAAGAGAGCGAAACGAGATGAAGGAGGGTGAGAGATAGCGAAACGAGACGAAGGAGGGTGAAAGAGAGCGTAACGAGACGAACGAGGGTCGAAGAGAGCGAAACGAGACGAAGGAGGGTGGAAGAGAGTGATACGAGGCGAAGGAGGGTGAAAGAGAGCGAAAGGAGATGAAGGTGGGTGAAAGAGAGCGAAACGAGACGAAGGAGGGTGAAAAAGAGTGAAACGATACGAAGGAGGGTGAAAGAGAGCTAAACGAGACAAAGGAGGGTGAAAGAGAGCGAAACGAGATGAAGGAGGGTGAAAGAGAGCGAAACGAGAGGAAGGAGGTTGAAAGAGAGCGAAACGAGACGAAGGAAGGTGAAAGAGAGCTAAACGAGATGAAAGAGGGTGCAAAAGATCGAAACGAGACAAAGGAGGGTGAAAGAGAGCGAAACGAGGCGAAGGAAGGTGAAAGAGAGCGAAACGAGACGAAGGAGGGTGAAAGAGAACGAAACGAGACGAAGGAGGGGGAAAGAGAGCGAAACGAGACGAAGGAGGGTGAAAGAAGGTGAAACGAGACGAAGGAGGGAGGAAGACAGCGAAACGAGATGAAGGAGGGTGAGAGAGAGCGAAACGAGACGAAGGAGGGTGGAAAAGAGCGAAACAAGACGAAGGAGGGTGAGAGATAGCGAAACGAGACGAAGGAGGGTGAAAGAGAGCGAAACGAGACAAAGGTGGGTGAAAGAGAGCGACACGAGACGAAGGAGGGTGAAGGAGGGCGAAACGAGATGAAGGAGGGTCAAAGAGATCGAAACGAGATGAAGGAGGGTGAAAGAGAGCGAAACGAGACAAAGGAGGGTGAAAGAGTGCGAAACGAGCCGAAGGAGGGTGAAAGAGCGCGAAACGAGACGAAGGAGTGTGGAAGAGAGCGAAACGAGAGGAAGGAGGGTGAAAGAGAGTGAAACGAGATGAAGGAGGGTGAAAGAGAGCTAAACGAGATGAAGGAGGGTGAAAGGGAGCGAAACGAGACGAAGGAAGGTGAAAGAGAGCTAAACGAGATGAAGGAGGGTGAAAGAGAGCGAAACGAGACAAAGGAGGGTGAAAGAGTGCGAAACGAGGCGAAGGAAGGTGAAAGAGAGCGAAACGAGACGAAGGAGGGTGAAAGAGAGCGAAACGAGACGAAGGAGGGTGAAAAAGAGTGAAACGAGACGAATGAGGGTGTAAGAGAGCTAAACGAGATGAAGGAGGGTGAAAGAGATCGAAACGAGGCGAAGGAAGGTGAAAGAGAGCGAAACGAGACGAAGGAGGGTGAAAGAGAACGAAACGAGACGAAGGAGGGTGAAAGAGAGCGAAACGAGACGAAGGAGGGTGAAAGAAGGCGAAACGAGACGAAGGAGGGAGGAAGACAGCGAAACGAGACGAAGGAGGGTGAGAGAGAGCGAAACGAGACGAAGGAGGGTGGAAGAGAGCGAATCAAGACGAAGGAGGGTGAGAGATAGCGAAACGAGACAAAGGAGGGTGAAAGAGAGCGAAACGAGACGAAGGAGGGTGAAAGAGAGTGAAACGAGACGAAGGAGGGTGAAGGAGGGAGAAACGAGACGAAGGAGTGTCAAAGAGAGCAAAACGAGACGAAGGAGGGTGAAAGAGAACGAAACGAGACGAAGGAGGGGGAAAGTGAGCGAAACGAGACGAAGGAGGGAGGAAGACAGCGAAACGAGATGAAGGAGGGTGAGAGAGAGCGAAACGAGACCAAGGAGGGTGGAAGAGAGCGAAACGAGACGAAGGAGGGTGAGAGATAGCGAAACAAGATGAAGGAGGGTGTAAGAGAGCGAAACGAGACGAAGGAGGGTGAAAGAGAGTGAAACGAGACGAAGGGGGGGGGAAGGAAGGTGAAACGAGACGAAGGAGGGTGGAAGAGAGCGAAACGAGACGAAGGAGTGTGAAAGAGAGTGAAAAGAGACGAAGGAGGGTGAAAGAGAGCGAAACGAGGCGAAGGAGGGTGAAAGAGAGCGAAACGAGACAAAGGAGGGTGAAAGAGGCTGAAACGAGACGAAGGAGGGTGGAAGAGAGCGAAACGAGAGGAAGGAGGGTGAGGGAGAGCGAAACGAGATGAAGGAGGGTGAAAGAGAGTGAAACGAGACGAAGGAGGGTGAAAGAGAGCGAAACGAGACGAAGGAGGGTGAAAGAGAGCGAAACGAGACGAAGGAGGGTGAAAGAGAGTGAAACGAGGCGAAGGAAGGTGAAAGAGTGCGAATCGAGACAAAGGAGGGTGAAAGACAGCGATACGAGACAAAGGAAGGTGAAAGAGAGCGAACCGAAACGAAGGAGGGTGGAAGAGAGCGATACGAGACGAAGGACGGTGAAAGAGAGCGAAACGAGATGAAGGAGGGTGAAAGATAACGAAACGAGACGAAGGAGGGGGAAAGAGAGCGAAACGAGACGAAGGAGGGTGAAAGAAGGCGAAACGAGACGAAGGAGGGTGGAAGAGAGCGAAACGAGATGAAGGAGGGTGAGAGAGAGCGAAACGAGATGAAGGAGGGTGGAAGAGAGCGAAACGAGAGGAAGGAGGTTGAAAGAGAGCGAAACGAGACGAAGGAAGGTGAAAGAGAGCTAAACGAGATGAAGGAGGGTGCAAAAGATCGAAACGAGACAAAGGAGGGTGAAAGAGAGCGAAACGAGGCGAAGGAAGGTGAAAGAGAGCGAAACGAGACGAAGGAGGGTGAAAGAGAACGAAACGAGACGAAGGAGGGGGAAAGAGAGCGAAACGAGACGAAGGAGGGTGAAAGAAGGTGAAACGAGACGAAGGAGGGAGGAAGACAGCGAAACGAGACGAAGGAGGGTGCGAGAGAGCAAAACGAGACGAAGGAGGGTGGAAAAGAGCGAAACAAGACGAAGGAGGGTGAGAGATAGCGAAACGAGACGAAGGAGGGTGAAAGAGAGCGAAACGAGACAAAGGTGGTTGAAAGAGAGCGAAACGAGATGAAGGAGGGTGAAAGAGAGCGAAACGAGACAAAGGAGGGTGAAAGAGTGCGAAACGAGCCGAAGGAGGGTGAAAGAGCGCGAAACGAGACGAAGGAGTGTGGAAGAGAGCGAAACGAGAGGAAGGAGGGTGAAAGAGAGTGAAACGAGACGAAGGAGGGTGAAAGAGAGCTAAACGAGATGAAGGAGGGTGAAAGAGAGCGAAACGAGATGAAGGAGGGTGAAAGAGAGCGAAACGAGACGAAGGAGGGTGAAAGAGAGCGAAACGAGACGAAGGAAGGTGAAAGAGAGCTAAACGAGATGAAGGAGGGTGAAAGAGAGCGAAACGAGACAAAGGAGGGTGAAAGAGTGCGAAACGAGGCGAAGGAAGGTGAAAGAGAGCGAAACGAGACGAAGGAGGGTGAAAGAGAACGAAACGAGACGAAGGAGGGGGAAAGAGAGCGAAACGAGACGAAGCAGGGTGAAAGAAGGTGAAACGAGACGAAGGAGGGAGGAAGACAGAGAAACGAGACGAAGGAGGGTGAGAGAGAGCAAAACGAGACGAAGGAGGGTGGAAAAGAGCGAAACAAGACGAAGGAGGGTGAGAGATAGCGAAACGAGACGAAGGAGGGTGAAAGAGAGCGAAACGAGACAAAGGTGGTTGAAAGAGAGCGACACGAGACGAAGGAGGGTGAAGGAGGGCGAAACGAGATGAATGAGGGTCAAAGAGAGCGAAACGAGATGAAGGAGGGTGAAAGAGAGCGAAACGAGACAAAGGAGGGTGAAAGAGTGCGAAACGAGCCGAAGGAGGGTGAAAGAGCGCGAAACGAGACGAAGGAGTGTGGAAGAGAACGAAACGAGAGGAAGGAGGGTGAAAGAGAGTGAAACGAGACGAAGGAGGGTGAAAGAGAGCTAAACGAGATGAAGGAGGGTGAAAGAGAGCGAAACGAGATGAAGGAGGGTGAAAGAGAGCGAAACGAGACAAAGGAGGGTGAAAGAGAGCGAAACGAGACGAAGGAAGGTGAAAGAGAGCTAAACGAGATGAAGGAGGGTGAAAGAGAGCGAAACGAGACAAAGGAGGGTGAAAGAGTGCGAAACGAGGCGAAGGAAGGTGAAAGAGAGCAAAACGAGACGAAGGAGGGTGAAAGAGAACGAAACGAGACGAAGGAGGGGGAAAGAGATCGAAATGAGACGACGGAGGGAGAAAGAAGGCAAAACGTGATGAAGGAGGGAGGAAGACAGCGAAACGAGACGAAGGAGGGTGAGAGAGAGCGAAACGAGACGAAGGAGGGTGGAAGAGAGCGAAAGGAGACGAAGGAGTGTGAGAGATAGCGAAACGAGACGAAGGAGGGTGAAAGAGAGCGAAATGAGACGAAGGAGGGTGAAAGAGAGCGAAACGAGATGAAGGAGGGTGAAGGAAGGCGAAACGAGACGAAGGAGGGTGGAAGAGAGCGAAACGAGATGAAGGAGGGTGAAAGAGAGCGAAACGAGATGAAGGAGGGTGAAAGAGAGCGAAACGAGAGGAAGGAGGTTGAAAGAGAGCGAAACGAGACGAAGGAAGGTGAAAGAGAGCTAAACGAGATGAAGGAGGGTGCAAAAGATCGAAACGAGACAAAGGAGGGTGAAAGAGAGCGAAACGAGGCGAAGGAAGGGGAAAGAGAGCGAAACGAGACGAAGGAGGTTGAAAGAGAACGAAACGAGACGAAGGAGGGGGAAAGAGAGCGAAACGAGACGAAGGAGGGTGAAAGAAGGTGAAAGGAGACGAAGGAGGGAGGAAGACAGCGAAACGAAACGAAGGAGGGTGAGAGAGAGCGAAACGAGACGAAGGAGGGTGGAAAAGAGCGAAACAAGACGAAGGAGGGTGAGAGATAGCGAAACGAGACGAAGGAGGGTGAAGGAGCGCGAAACGAGACGAAGGAGGGTCAAAGAGAGCGAAACGAGATGAAGGAGGGTGAAAGAGAGCGAAACGAGACAAAGGAGGGTGAAAGAGTGCGAAACGAGCCGAACGAGGGTGAAAGAGCGCGAAACGAGACGAAGGAGTGTGGAAGAGAGCGAAACGAGAGGAAGGAGGGTGAAAGAGAGTGAAACGAGACGAAGGAGGGTGAAAGAGAGCTAAACGAGATGAAGGAGGGTGAAAGAGAGCGAAACGAGATGAAGGAGCGTGAAAGAGAGCGAAACGAGACGAAGGAGGGTGAAAGAGAGCGAAACGAGACGAAGGAAGGTGAAAAAGAGTTAAACGAGATGAAGGAGGGTGAAAGAGAGCGAAACGAGACAAAGGAGGGTGAAAGAGTGCGAAACGAGGCGAAGGAAGGTGAAAGAGAGCGAAACGAGATGAAGGAGGGTGAAAGAGAACGAAACGAGACGAAGGAGGGGGAAAGAGATCGAAATGAGACGAAGGAGGGAGGAAGAAGGCAAAACGAGACGAAGGAGGGAGGAAGACAGCGAAACGAGACGAAGGAGGGTGAGAGAGAGCGAAACGAGACGAAGGAGGGTGGAAGAGAGCGAAAGGAGACGAAGGAGTGTGAGAGATAGCGAAACGAGACGAAGGAGGGTGAAAGAGAGCGAAATGAGACGAAGGAGGGTGAAAGAGAGCGAAACGAGGCGAAGGAGGGTGAAGGAAGGCGAAACGAGACGAAGGAGGGTGGAAGAGAGCGAAACGAGATGAAGGAGGGTGAAAGAGAGCGAAACGAGATGAAGGAGGGTGAAAGAGAGCAAAACGAGACGAAGGAGGGTGAAAGAGAGCGAAATGAGACGAAGGAAGGTGAAAGAGAGGTAAACGAGATGAAGGAGGGTGAAAGAGAGCGAAACGAGACAAAGGAGGGTGAAAGAGTGCGAAACGAGGCGAAGTAAGGTGAAAGAGAGCGAAACGAGACGAAGGAGGGTGAAAGAGAACGAAACGAGACGAAGGAGGGGGAAAGAGAGCGAAACGAGACGAAGGAGGGTGAAAGAAGGCAAAACGAGACGACGGAGGGAGGAAGACAGCGAAACGAGACGAAGGAGGGTGAGAGAGGGCGAAACCAGACGAAGGAGGGTGGAAGAGAGCAAAACGAGACGAAGGAGTGTGAGAGATAGCGAAACGAGATGAAGGAGGGTGAAAGAGAGCGAAATGAGACGAAGGAGGGTGAAAGAGAGCGAAACGAGACGAAGGAGGGTGAAGGAAGGCGAAACGAGACGAAGGAGGGTGGAAGAGAGCGAAACGAGATGAAGGAGGGTGAAAGAGAGTGAAAAGAGACGAAGGAGGGTGAAAGAGAGCGAAACGAGGCGAAGGAGGGTCAAAGGGAGCGAATCGAGATGAAGGAGGTATAAAGAGAGCGAAACGAGACAAAGGAGGGTGAAAGAGGCTAAAACGAGATGAAGGACGGTGGAAGAGAGCGAAACGAGAGGAAGGAGGGTGAAAGAGAGCGAAACGAGATGAAGGAGGGTGAAAGAGAGTGAAACGAGACGAAGGAGTGTGAAAGAGAGCGAAACGAGACGAAGGAGGGTGAAAGAGAGCGAAACGAGACGAAGGAGGGTGAAAGAGAGTGAAACGAGGCGACGGAAGGTGAAAGAGTGCGAATCGAGACAAAGGAGGGTGAAAGAGAGCGAAACGAGACGAAGGAGGGTGATAGAGAGTGAAACGAGACAAAGGAGGGTGAAAGAGAGCGAAACGAGACGAAGGAGGGTGAAGGAGGGCGAAACGAGATGAAGGAGCGTCAAAGAGAGCGAAACGAGATGAAGGAGGGTGAAAGAGAGCGAAACGAGCCGAAGGAGGGTGAAAGAGCGCGAAACGAGACGAAGGAGGGTGGAAGAGAGCGAAACGAGACGAAGGAGGGCGAAACGAGACGAAGGATCGTCAAAGAGAGCGAAACGAGATGAAGGAGGGTGAAAGAGTGCGAAACGCGCAGAAGGAGGGTGAAAGAGCGCGAAACGAGACGAAGGAGAGTGGAAGAGAGCGAAACGAGACGAAGGAGGGTGAGAGAGAGCGAAACGAGACGAAGGAGGGTGAAAAAGAGTGAAACGAGACGAAGGAGGGTGAAAGAGAGCTAAACGAGACGAAGGAGGGTGAAAGAGAGCGAAACGAGATGAAGGAGGGTGAAAGAGAGCAAAACGAGACGAAGGAGGGTGAAAGAGAGCGAAACGAGACGAAGGAAGGTGAAAGAGAGCTAAACGAGATGAAGGACGGTGAAAGAGAGCGAAACAAGACAAAGGAGGGTGAAAGAGTGCGAAACGAGGCGAAGGAAGGTGAAAGAGAGCGAAACGAGACGAAGGAGGGTGAAAGAGAACGAAACGAGACGAAGGAGGGGGAAAGAGAGCGAAACGAGACGAAGGAGGGTGAAAGAAGGCAAAACGAGACGACGGAGGGAGGAAGACAGCGAAACGAGACGAAGGAGGGTGAGAGAGAGCGAAACGAGACGAAGGAGTGTGAGAGATAGCGAAACGAGATGAAGGAGGGTGAAAGAGAGCGAAATGAGACGAAGGAGGGTGAAAGAGAGCGAAACGAGACGAAGGAGGGTGAAAGAGAGCGAAACGAGACGAAGGAGGGTGAAGGAAGGCGAAACGAGACGAAGGAGGGTGGAAGAGAGCGAAATGAGACGAAGGAGGGTGAAAGAGAGTGAAAAGAGACGAAGGAGGGTGAAAGAGAGCAAAACGAGACAAAGTAGGGTGAAAGAGGCTGAAACGAGACGAAGGAGGGTGGAAGAGAGCGAAACGAGAGGAAGGAGGGTGAAAGAGAGCGAAACGAGACGAAGGAGGGTGAAAGAGAGCGAAACGAGACGAAGGAGGGTGAAAGAGAGTGAAACGAGGCGAAGGAAGGTGAAAGAGTGCGAAACGAGACGAAGGAGGGTGAAAAAGAGTGAAACGAGACGAAGGAGGGTGAAAGAGAGCAAAACGAGACGAAGGAGGGTGAAAGAGAGCGAAACGAGACGAAGGAAGGTGAAAGAGAGCTAAACGAGATGAAGGACGGTGAAAGAGAGCGAAACAAGACAAAGGAGGGTGAAAGAGTGCGAAACGAGGCGAAGGAAGGTGAAAGAGAGCGAAACGAGACGAAGGAGGGTGAAAGAGAACGAAACGAGACGAAGGAGGGGGAAAGAGAGCGAAACGAGACGAAGGAGGGTGAAAGAAGGCAAAACGAGACGACGGAGGGAGGAAGACAGCGAAACGAGACGAAGGAGAGTGGAAGAGAGCGAAACGAGACGAAGGAGGGTGAGAGAGAGCGAAACGAGACGAAGGAGGGTGAAAAAGAGTGAAACGAGACGAAGGAGGGTGAAAGAGAGCTAAACGAGATGAAGGACGGTGAAAGAGAGCGAAACAAGACAAAGGAGGGTGAAAGAGAGCGAAACGAGACGAAGGAAGGTGAAAGAGAGCTAAACGAGATGAAGGACGGTGAAAGAGAGCGAAACAAGACAAAGGAGGGTGAAAGAGTGCGAAACGAGGCGAAGGAAGGTGAAAGAGAGCGAAACGAGACGAAGGAGGGTGAAAGAGAACGAAACGAGACGAAGGAGGGGGAAAGAGAGCGAAACGAGACGAAGGAGGGTGAAAGAAGGCAAAACGAGACGACGGAGGGAGGAAGACAGCGAAACGAGACGAAGGAGGGTGAGAGAGAGCGAAACGAGACGAAGGAGTGTGAGAGATAGCGAAACGAGATGAAGGAGGGTGAAAGAGAGCGAAATGAGACGAAGGAGGGTGAAAGAGAGCGAAACGAGACGAAGGAGGGTGAAGGAAGGCGAAACGAGACGAAGGAGGGTGGAAGAGAGCGAAACGAGATGAAGGAGGGTGAAAGAGAGTGAAAAGAGACGAAGGAGGGTGAAAGAGAGCAAAACGAGACAAAGTAGGGTGAAAGAGGCTGATACGAGACGAAGGAGGGTGGAAGAGAGCGAAACGAGAGGAAGGAGGGTGAAAGAGAGCGAAACGAGACGAAGGAGGGTGAAAGAGAGCGAAACGAGACGAAGGAGGGTGAAAGAGAGTGAAACGAGGCGAAGGAAGGTGAAAGAGTGCGAATCGAGACAAAGGAGGGTGAAAGAGAGTGAAACGAGACGAAGGAAGGTGAAAGAGAGCGAACCGAAACGAAAGAGGGTGGAAGAGAGCGATACGAGACGAAGGAGGGTGAAAGAGAGTGAAACGAGACGAAGGAGGGTGAAAGAGAGTGAAACGAGACGAAGGAGGGTGTAAGAGAGCTAAACGAGACAAAGGAGGGTGAAAGAGAGCGAAACGAGATGAAGGAGGGTGATAGAGAGCGAAACGAGACGAAGGAGGGTGAAAGAGAGCGAAACGAGACGAAGGAAGGTGAAAGAGAGCTAAACGAGATGAAGGAGGGTGAAAGAGATCGAAACGAGACAAAGGAGGGTGTAAGAGAGCGAAACGAGGCGAAGGAAGGTAAAAGAGAGCGAAACGAGACGAAGGAGGGTGAAAGAGAGCGAAACGAGACGAAGGAAGGTGAAAGAGAGCTAAACGAAATGAAGGACGGTGAAAGAGAGCGAAACAAGACAAAGGAGGGTGAAAGAGTGCGAAACGAGGCGCAGAAAGGTGAAAGAGAGAGCGAAACGAGACGAAGGAGGGTGAAAGAGAACGAAACGAGACGAAGGAGGGAGGAAGACAGCGAAACGAGACGAAGGAGGGTGAGAGAGAGCGAAACGAGACGAAGGAGGGTGGAAGAGAGCGAAACAAGACGAAGGAGGGTGAGAGATAGCGAAACGAGACGAAGGAGGGTGAAAGAGAGCGAAACGAGACGAAGGAGGGTGAAAGAGAGTGAAACGAGACGAAGGAGGGTGAAGGAGGGCGAAACGAGACGAAGGAGTGTCAAAGAGAGCAAAACGAGACGAAGGAGGGTGAAAGAGAACGAAACGAGACGAAGGAGGGGGAAAGTGAGCGAAACGAGACGAAGGAGGGTGAAAGAAGGCGAAACGAGACAAAAGAGGGAGGAAGACAGCGAAACGAGACGAAGGAGGGTGAGAGATAGCGAAACGAGACCAAGGAGGGTGGAAGAGAGCGAAACGAGACGAAGGAGGGTGAGAGATAGCGAAACAAGACGAAGGAGGGTGTAAGAGAGCGAAACGAGACGAAGGAGGGTGAAAGAGAGCGAAACGAGACGAAGGAGGGTGAAGGAAGGTGAAACGAGACGAAGGAAGGTGGAAGAGAGCGAAACGAGACGAAGGAGTGTGAAAGAGAGTGAAAAGAGACGAAGGAGGGTGAAAGAGAGCGAAACGAGGCGAAGGAGGGTGAAAGAGAGCGAAACGAGACAAAGGAGGGTGAAAGAGGCTGAAACGAGACGAAGGAGGGTGGAAGAGAGCGAAACGAGAGGAAGGAGGGTGAGGGAGAGCGAAACGAGATGAAGGAGGGTGAAAGAGAGTGAAACGAGACGAAGGAGGGTGAAAGAGAGCAAAACGAGACGAAGGAGGGTGAAAGAGAGCGAAACGAGACGAAGGAAGGGGAAAGAGAGCGAAACGAGACGAAGGAGGCTGAAAGAAGGCGAAACGAGACGAAGGAGGGTGGAAGAGAGCGAAACGAGATGAAGGAGGGTGAGAGAGAGCGAAACGAGATGAAGGAGGTTGGAAGAGAGCGAAACGAGATGAAGGAGGGTGAGAGATAGCGAAACAAGACGAAGGAGGGTGAAAGAGAGCGTAACGAGACGAACGAGGGTGGAAGAGAGCGAAACGAGACGAAGGAGGGTGGAAGAGAGTGATACGAGGCGAATGAAGGTGAAAGAGAGCGAAACGAGACGAAGGAGGTTGAAAGAGAACGAAACGAGACGAAGGAGGGGGAAAGAGAGCGAAACGAGACGAAGGAGGGTGAAAGAAGGTGAAAGGAGACGAAGGAGGGAGGAAGACAGCGAAACGAGACGAAGTAGGGTGAGAGAGAGCGAAACGAGAGGAAGGAGGGTGGAAAAGAGCGAAACAAGACGAAGGAGGGTGAGAGATAGCGAAACGAGACGAAGGAGGGTGAAAGAGAGCGAAACGAGACAAAGGTGGATGAAAGAGAGCGACACGAGACGAAGGAGGGTGAAGGAGCGCGAAACGAGACGAAGGATGGTCAAAGAGAGCGAAACGAGATGAAGGAGGGTGAAAGAGAGTGAAACGAGACAAAGGAGGGTGAAAGAGTGCGAAACGAGCCGAAGGAGGGTGAAAGAGCGCGAAACGAGACGAAGGAGTGTGGAAGAGAGCGAAACAAGACGAAGGAGGGTGAAAGAGAGCGAAACGAGACGAAGGAAGGTGAAAGAGAGTTAAACGAGATGAAGGAGGGTGAAAGAGAGCGAAACGAGACAAAGGAGGGTGAAAGAGTGCGAAACGAGGCGAAGGAAGGTGAAAGAGAGCGAAACGAGATGAAGGAGGGTGAAAGAGAACGAAACGAGACGAAGGAGGGGGAAAGAGATCGAAATGAGACGAAGGAGGGAGGAAGAAGGCAAAACGAGACGAAGGAGGGAGGAAGACAGCGAAACGAGACGAAGGAGGGTGAGAGAGAGCGAAACGAGACGAAGGAGGGTGGAAGAGAGCGAAACGAGACGAAGGAGGGTGAAGGAAGGCGAAACGAGATGAAGGAGGGTGGAAGAGAGCAAAACGAGACGAAGGAGGGAGGAAGACAGCGAAACGAGACGAAGGAGTGTGAGAGATAGCGAAACGAGACGAAGGAGGGTGAAAGAGAGCGAAATGAGACGAAGGAGGGTGAAAGAGAGCGAAACGAGACGAAGGAGGGTGAAGGAAGGCGAAACGAGATGAAGGAGGGTGGAAGAGAGCGAAACGAGATGAAGGAGGGTGAAAGAGAGCGAAACGAGATGAAGGAGGGTGAAAGAGAGCAAAACGAGATGAAGGAGGGTGAAAGAGAGCGAAATGAGACGAAGGAAGGTGAAAGAGAGGTAAACGAGATGAAGGAGGGTGAAAGAGAGCGAAACGAGACAAAGGAGGGTGAAAGAGTGCGAAACGAGGCGAAGTAAGGTGAAAGAGAGCGAAACGAGACGAAGGAGGGTGAAAGAGAACGAAACGAGACGAAGGAGGGGGAAAGAGAGCGAAACGAGACGAAGGAGGGTGAAAGAAGGCAAAACGAGACGACGGAGGGAGGAAGACAGCGAAACGAGACGAAGGAGGGTGAGAGAGAGCGAAACCAGACGAAGGAGGGTGGAAGAGAGCAAAACGAGACGAAGGAGTGTGAGAGATAGCGAAACGAGATGAAGGAGGGTGAAAGAGAGCGAAATGAGACGAAGGAGGGTGAAAGAGAGCGAAACGAGACAAAGGAGGGTGAAGGAAGGCGAAACGAGACGAAGGAGGGTGGAAGAGAGCGAAACGAGATGAAGGAGGGTGAAAGAGAGTGAAAAGAGACGAAGGAGGGTGAAAGAGAGCGAAACGAGGCGAAGGAGGGTCAAAGGGAGCGAATCGAGATGAAGGAGGTATAAAGAGAGCGAAACGAGACAAAGGAGGGTGAAAGAGGCTAAAACGAGATGAAGGACGGTGGAAGAGAGCGAAACGAGAGGAAGGAGGGTGAAAGAGAGCGAAACGAGATGAAGGAGGGTGAAAGAGAGTGAAACGAGACGAAGGAGGGTGAAAGAGAGCGAAACGAGACGAAGGAGGGTGAAAGAGAGCGAAACGAGACGAAGGAGGGTGAAAGAGAGTGAAACGAGGTGACGGAAGGTGAAAGAGTGCGAATCGAGACAAAGGAGGGTGAAAGAGAGCGAAACGAGACGAAGGAGGGTGATAGAGAGTGAAACGAGACAAAGGAGGGTGAAAGAGAGCGAAACGAGACGAAGGAGGGTGAAGGAGGGCGAAACGAGATGAAGGAGCGTCAAAGAGAGCGAAACGAGATGAAGGAGGGTGAAGGAAGGCGAAACGAGACGAAGGAGGGTGGAAGAGAGCGAAATGAGATGAAGGAGGGTGAAAGAGAGTGAAAAGAGACGAAGGAGGGTGAAAGAGAGCAAAACGAGACAAAGTAGGGTGAAAGAGGCTGAAACGAGACGAAGGAGGGTGGAAGAGAGCGAAACGAGAGGAAGGAGGGTGAAAGAGAGCGTTACGAGACGAAGGAGGGTGAAAGAGAGCGAAACGAGACGAAGGAGGGTGAAAGAGAGTGAAACGAGGCGAAGGAAGGTGAAAGAGTGCGAAACGAGACGAAGGAGGGTGAAAAAGAGTGAAACGAGACGAAGGAGGGTGAAAGAGAGCTAAACGAGACGAAGGAGGGTGAAAGAGAGCGAAACGAGATGAAGGAGGGTGAAAGAGAGCAAAACGAGACGAAGGAGGGTGAAAGAGAGCGAAACGAGACGAAGGAAGGTGAAAGAGAGCTAAACGAGATGAAGGACGGTGAAAGAGAGCGAAACAAGACAAAGGAGGGTGAAAGAGTGCGAAACGAGGCGAAGGAGGGTGAAAGAGAGCAAAACGAGACAAAGTAGGGTGAAAGAGGCTGAAACGAGACGAAGGAGGGTGGAAGAGAGCGAAACGAGAGGAAGGAGGGTGAAAGAGAGCGAAACGAGACGAAGGAGGGTGAAAGAGAGCGAAACGAGACGAAGGAGGGTGAAAGAGAGTGAAACGAGGCGAAGGAAGGTGAAAGAGTGCGAAACGAGACGAAGGAGGGTGAAAAAGAGTGAAACGAGACGAAGGAGGGTGAAAGAGAGCAAAACGAGACGAAGGAGGGTGAAAGAGAGCGAAACGAGATGAAGGAAGGTGAAAGAGAGCTAAACGAGATGAAGGACGGTGAAAGAGAGCGAAACAAGACAAAGGAGGGTGAAAGAGTGCGAAACGAGGCGAAGGAAGGTGAAAGAGAGCGAAACGAGACGAAGGAGGGTGAAAGAGAACGAAACGAGACGAAGGAGGGGGAAAGAGAGCGAAACGAGACGAAGGAGGGTGAAAGAAGGCAAAACGAGACGACGGAGGGAGGAAGACAGCGAAACGAGACGAAGGAGAGTGGAAGAGAGCGAAACGAGACGAAGGAGGGTGAGAGAGAGCGAAACGAGACGAAGGAGGGTGAAAAAGAGTGAAACGAGACGAAGGAGGGTGAAAGAGAGCTAAACGAGACGAAGGAGGGTGTAAGAGAGCGAAACGAGATGAAGGAGGGTGAAAGAGAGCAAAACGAGACGAAGGAGGGTGAAAGAGAGCGAAACGAGACGAAGGAAGGTGAAAGAGAGCTAAACGAGATGAAGGACGGTGAAAGAGAGCGAAACAAGACAAAGGAGGGTGAAAGAGTGCGAAACGAGGCGAAGGAAGGTGAAAGAGAGCGAAACGAGACGAAGGAGGGTGAAAGAGAAAGAAACGAGACGAAGGAGGGGGAAAGAGAGCGAAACGAGACGAAGGAGGGTGAAAGAAGGCAAAACGAGACGACGGAGGGAGGAAGACAGCGAAACGAGACGAAGGAGGGTGAGAGAGAGCGAAACGAGACGAAGGAGTGTGAGAGATAGCGAAACGAGATGAAGGAGGGTGGAAGAGAGTGATACGAGGCGAATGAAGGTGAAAGAGAGCGAAACGAGACGAAGGAGGTTGAAAGAGAACGAAACGAGACGAAGGAGGGGGAAAGAGAGCGAAACGAGACGAAGGAGGGTGAAAGAAGGTGAAAGGAGACGAAGGAGGGAGGAAGACAGCGAAACGAGACGAAGTAGGGTGAGAGAGAGCGAAACGAGAGGAAGGAGGGTGGAAAAGAGTGAAACAAGACGAAGGAGGGTGAGAGATAGCGAAACGAGACGAAGGAGGGTGAAAGAGAGCGAAACGAGACAAAGGTGGATGAAAGAGAGCGACACGAGACGAAGGAGGGTGAAGGAGCGCGAAACGAGACGAAGGAGGGTCAAAGAGAGCGAAACGAGATGAAGGAGGGTGAAAGAGAGTGAAACGAGACAAAGGAGGGTGAAAGAGTGCGAAACGAGCCGAAGGAGGGTGAAAGAGCGCGAAACGAGACGAAGGAGTGTGGAAGAGAGCGAAACAAGACGAAGGAGGGTGAAAGAGAGCGAAACGAGACGAAGGAAGGTGAAAGAGAGTTAAACGAGATGAAGGAGGGTGAAAGAGAGCGAAACGAGACAAAGGAGGGTGAAAGAGTGCGAAACGAGGCGAAGGAAGGTGAAAGAGAGCGAAACGAGATGAAGGAGGGTGAAAGAGAACGAAACGAGACGAAGGAGGGGGAAAGAGATCGAAATGAGACGAAGGAGGGAGGAAGAAGGCAAAACGAGACGAAGGAGGGAGGAAGACAGCGAAACGAGACGAAGGAGGGTGAGAGAGAGCGAAACGAGACGAAGGAGGGTGGAAGAGAGCGAAAGGAGATGAAGGAGTGTGAGAGATAGCGAAACGAGACGAAGGAGGGTGAAAGAGAGCGAAATGAGACGAAGGAGGGTGAAAGAGAGCGAAACGAGACGAAGGAGGGTGAAGGAAGGCGAAACGAGACGAAGGAGGGTGGAAGAGAGCGAAACGAGATGAAGGAGGGTGTAAGAGAGTGAAATGAGATGAAGGAGGGTGAAAGAGAGCAAAACGAGATGAAGGAGGGTGAAAGAGAGCGAAATGAGACGAAGGAAGGTGAAAGAGAGGTAAACGAGATGAAGGAGGGTGAAAGAGAGCGAAACGAGACAAAGGAGGGTGAAAGAGTGCGAAACGAGGCGAAGTAAGGTGAAAGAGAGCGAAACGAGACGAAGGAGGGTGAAAGAGAACGAAACGAGACGAAGGAGGGGGAAAGAGAGCGAAACGAGACGAAGGAGGGTGAAAGAAGGCAAAACGAGACGACGGAGGGAGGAAGACAGCGAAACGAGACGAAGGAGGGTGAGAGAGAGCGAAACCAGACGAAGGAGGGTGGAAGAGAGCAAAACGAGACGAAGGAGTGTGAGAGATAGCGAAACGAGATGAAGGAGGGTGAAAGAGAGCGAAATGAGACGAAGGAGGGTGAAAGAGAGCGAAACGAGACAAAGGAGGGTGAAGGAAGGCGAAACGAGACGAAGGAGGGTGGAAGAGAGCGAAACGAGATGAAGGAGGGTGAAAGAGAGTGAAAAGAGACGAAGGAGGGTGAAAGAGAGCGAAACGAGGCGAAGGAGGGTCAAAGGGAGCGAATCGAGATGAAGGAGGTATAAAGAGAGCGAAACGAGACAAAGGAGGGTGAAAGAGGCTAAAACGAGATGAAGGACGGTGGAAGAGAGCGAAACGAGAGGAAGGAGGGTGAAAGAGAGCGAAACGAGATGAAGGAGGGTGAAAGAGAGTGAAACGAGACGAAGGAGGGTGAAAGAGAGCGAAACGAGACGAAGGAGGGTGAAAGAGAGCGAAACGAGACGAAGGAGGGTGAAAGAGAGTGAAACGAGGTGACGGAAGGTGAAAGAGTGCGAATCGAGACAAAGGAGGGTGAAAGAGAGCGAAACGAGACGAAGGAGGGTGATAGAGAGTGAAACGAGACAAAGGAGGGTGAAAGAGAGCGAAACGAGACGAAGGAGGGTGAAGGAGGGCGAAACGAGATGAAGGAGCGTCAAAGAGAGCGAAACGAGATGAAGGAGGGTGAAGGAAGGCGAAACGAGACGAAGGAGGGTGGAAGAGAGCGAAATGAGATGAAGGAGGGTGAAAGAGAGTGAAAAGAGACGAAGGAGGGTGAAAGAGAGCAAAACGAGACAAAGTAGGGTGAAAGAGGCTGAAACGAGACGAAGGAGGGTGGAAGAGAGCGAAACGAGAGGAAGGAGGGTGAAAGAGAGCGTTACGAGACGAAGGAGGGTGAAAGAGAGCGAAACGAGACGAAGGAGGGTGAAAGAGAGTGAAACGAGGCGAAGGAAGGTGAAAGAGTGCGAAACGAGACGAAGGAGGGTGAAAAAGAGTGAAACGAGACGAAGGAGGGTGAAAGAGAGCTAAACGAGACGAAGGAGGGTGAAAGAGAGCGAAACGAGATGAAGGAGGGTGAAAGAGAGCAAAACGAGACGAAGGAGGGTGAAAGAGAGCGAAACGAGACGAAGGAAGGTGAAAGAGAGCTAAACGAGATGAAGGACGGTGAAAGAGAGCGAAACAAGACAAAGGAGGGTGAAAGAGTGCGAAACGAGGCGCAGGAAGGTGAAAGAGAGCGAAACGAGACGAAGGAGGGTGAAAGAGAACGAAACGAGACGAAGGAGGGGGAAAGAGAGCGAAACGAGACGAAGGAGGGTGAAAGAAGGCAAAACGAGACGACGGAGGGAGGAAGACAGCGAAACGAGACGAAGGAGAGTGGAAGAGAGCGAAACGAGACGAAGGAGGGTGAGAGAGAGCGAAACGAGACGAAGGAGGGTGAAAAAGAGTGAAACGAGACGAAGGAGGGTGAAAGAGAGCTAAACGAGACGAAGGAGGGTGAAAGAGAGCGAAACGAGATGAAGGAGGGTGAAAGAGAGCAAAACGAGACGAAGGAGGGTGAAAGAGAGCGAAACGAGACGAAGGAAGGTGAAAGAGAGCTAAACGAGATGAAGGACGGTGAAAGAGAGCGAAACAAGACAAAGGAGGGTGAAAGAGTGCGAAACGAGGCGAAGGGAGGTGAAAGAGAGCGAAACGAGACGAAGGAGGGTGAAAGAGAACGAAACGAGACGAAGGAGGGGGAAAGAGAGCGAAACGAGACGAAGGAGGGTGAAAGAAGGCAAAACGAGACGACGGAGGGAGGAAGACAGCGAAACGAGACGAAGGAGGGTGAGAGAGAGCGAAACGAGACGAAGGAGTGTGAAAGATAGCGAAACGAGATGAAGGAGGGTGAAAGAGAGCGAAATGAGACGAAGGAGGGTGAAAGAGAGCGAAACGAGACGAAGGAGGGTGAAGGAAGGCGAAACGAGACGAAGGAGGGTGGAAGAGAGCGAAACGAGATGAAGGAGGGTGAAAGAGAGTGAAAAGAGACGAAGGAGGGTGAAAGAGAGCAAAACGAGACAAAGTAGGGTGAAAGAGGCTGAAACGAGACGAAGGAGGGTGGAAGAGAGCGAAACGAGAGGAAGGAGGGTGAAAGAGAGCGAAACGAGACGAAGGAGGGTGAAAGAGAGCGAAACGAGACGAAGGAGGGTGAAAGAGAGTGAAACGAGACGAAGGAAGGTGAAAGAGAGCGAACCGAAACGAAAGAGGGTGGAAGAGAGCGATACGAGACGAAGGAGGGTGAAAGAGAGCGAAACGAGACGAAGGAGGGTGAAAGAGAGCGAAACGAGACGAAGGAGGGTGAAAAAGAGTGAAACGAGGCGAAGGAGGGTGTAAGAGAGCTAAACGAGACAAAGGAGGGTGAAAGAGAGCGAAACGAGATGAAGGAGGGTGATAGAGAGCGAAACGAGACGAAGGAGGGTGAAAGAGAGCGAAACGAGATGAAGGAGGGTGAAAGAGATCGAAACGAGACAAAGGAGGGTGTAAGAGAGCGAAACGAGGCGAAGGAAGGTAAAAGAGAGCGAAACGAGACGAAGGAGGGTGAAAGAGAACGAAACGAGACGAAGGAGGGGGAAAGAGAGCGAAACGAGACGAAGGAGGGTGAAAGAAGGCGAAACGAGACGAAGGAGGGAGGAAGACAGCGAAACGAGACGAAGGAGGGTGAGAGAGAGCGAAACGAGACGAAGGAGGGTGGAAGAGAGCGAAACAAGACGAAGGAGGGTGAGAGATAGCGAAACGAGACGAAGGAGGGTGAAAGAGAGCGAAACGAGACGAAGGAGGGTGAAAGAGAGTGAAACGAGACGAAGGAGGGTGAAGGAGGGCGAAACGAGACGAAGGAGTGTCAAAGAGAGCAAAACGAGACGAAGGAGGGTGAAAGAGAACGAAACGAGACGAAGGAGGGGGAAAGTGAGCGAAACGAGACGAAGGAGGGTGAAAGAAGGCGAAACGAGACAAAAGAGGGAGGAAGACAGCGAAACGAGACGAAGGAGGGTGAGAGATAGCGAAACGAGACCAAGGAGGGTGGAAGAGAGCGAAACGAGACGAAGCAGGGTGAGAGATAGCGAAACAAGACGAAGGAGGGTGTAAGAGAGCGAAACGAGACGAAGGAGGGTGAAAGAGAGCGAAACGAGACGAAGGAGGGTGAAGGAAGGTGAAACGAGACGAAGGAAGGTGGAAGAGAGCGAAACGAGACGAAGGAGTGTGAAAGAGAGTGAAAAGAGACGAAGGAGGGTGAAAGAGAGCGAAACGAGGCGAAGGAGGGTGAAAGAGAGCGAAACGAGACAAAGGAGGGTGAAAGAGGCTGAAACGAGACGAAGGAGGGTGGAAGAGAGCGAAACGAGAGGAAGGAGGGTGAGGGAGAGCGAAACAAGATGAAGGAGGGTGAAAGAGAGTGAAACGAGACGAAGGAGGGTGAAAGAGAGCAAAACGAGACGAAGGAGGGTGAAAGAGAGCGAAACGAGACGAAGGAGGGGGAAAGAGAGCGAAACGAGACGAAGGAGGCTGAAAGAAGGCGAAACGAGACGAAGGAGGGTGGAAGAGAGCGAAACGAGATGAAGGAGGGTGAGAGAGAGCGAAACGAGATGAAGGAGGGTGGAAGAGAGCGAAACGAGATGAAGGAGGGTGAGAGATAGCGAAACGAGACGAAGGAGGGTGAAAGAGAGCGTAACGAGACGAACGAGGGTGGAAGAGAGCGAAACGAGACGAAGGAGGGTGGAAGAGAGTGATACGAGGCGAATGAAGGTGAAAGAGAGCGAAACGAGACGAAGGAGGTTGAAAGAGAACGAAACGAGACGAAGGAGGGGGAAAGAGAGCGAAACGAGACGAAGGAGGGTGAAAGAAGGTGAAAGGAGACGAAGGAGGGAGGAAGACAGCGAAACGAGACGAAGTAGGGTGAGAGAGAGCGAAACGAGAGGAAGGAGGGTGGAAAAGAGCGAAACAAGACGAAGGAGGGTGAGAGATAGCGAAACGAGACGAAGGAGGGTGAAAGAGAGCGAAACGAGACAAAGGTGGGTGAAAGAGAGCGACACGAGACGAAGGAGGGTGAAGGAGCGCGAAACGAGACGAAGGAGGGTCAAAGAGAGCGAAACGAGATGAAGGAGGGTGAAAGAGAGCGAAACGAGACAAAGGAGGGTGAAAGAGTGCGAAACGAGCCGAAGGAGGGTGAAAGAGCGCGAAACGAGACGAAGGAGTGTGGAAGAGAGCGAAACAAGACGAAGGAGGGTGAAAGAGAGCGAAACGAGACGAAGGAAGGTGAAAGAGAGTTAAACGAGATGAAGGAGGGTGAAAGAGAGCGAAACGAGACAAAGGAGGGTGAAAGAGTGCGAAACGAGGCGAAGGAAGGTGAAAGAGAGCGAAACGAGATGAAGGAGGGTGAAAGAGAACGAAACGAGACGAAGGAGGGGGAAAGAGATCGAAATGAGACGAAGGAGGGAGGAAGAAGGCAAAACGAGACGAAGGAGGGAGGAAGACAGTGAAACGAGACGAAGGAGGGTGAGAGAGAGCGAAACGAGACGAAGGAGGGTGGAAGAGAGCGAAAGGAGACGAAGGAGTGTGAGAGATAGCGAAACGAGACGAAGGAGGGTGAAAGAGAGCGAAATGAGACGAAGGAGGGTGAAAGAGAGCGAAACGAGACGAAGGAGGGTGAAGGAAGGCGAAACGAGACGAAGGAGGGTGGAAGAGAGCGAAACGAGATGAAGGAGGGTGAAAGAGAGCGAAACGAGATGAAGGAGGGTGAAAGAGAGCAAAACGAGATGAAGGAGGGTGAAAGAGAGCGAAATGAGACGAAGGAAGGTGAAAGAGAGGTAAACGAGATGAAGGAGGGTGAAAGAGAGCGAAACGAGACAAAGGAGGGTGAAAGAGTGCGAAACGAGGCGAAGTAAGGTGAAAGAGAGCGAAACGAGACGAAGGAGGGTGAAAGAGAACGAAACGAGACGAAGGAGGGGGAAAGAGAGCGAAACGAGACGAAGGAGGGTGAAAGAAGGCAAAACGAGACGACGGAGGGAGGAAGACAGCGAAACGAGACGAAGGAGGGTGAGAGAGAGCGAAACCAGACGAAGGAGGGTGGAAGAGAGCAAAACGAGACGAAGGAGTGTGAGAGATAGCGAAACGAGATGAAGGAGGGTGAAAGAGAGCGAAATGAGACGAAGGAGGGTGAAAGAGAGCGAAACGAGACAAAGGAGGGTGCAGGAAGGCGAAACCAGACGAAGGAGGGTGGAAGAGAGCGAAACGAGATGAAGGAGGGTGAAAGAGAGTGAAAAGAGACGAAGGAGGGTGAAAGAGAGCGAAACGAGGCGAAGGAGGGTCAAAGGGAGCGAATCGAGATGAAGGAGGTATAAAGAGAGCGAAACGAGACAAAGGAGGGTGAAAGAGGCTAAAACGAGATGAAGGACGGTGGAAGAGAGCGAAACGAGAGGAAGGAGGGTGAAAGAGAGCGAAACGAGATGAAGGAGGGTGAAAGAGAGTGAAACGAGACGAAGGAGGGTGAAAGAGAGCGAAACGAGACGAAGGAGGGTGAAAGAGAGCGAAACGAGATGAAGGAGGGTGAAAGAGAGCGAAATGAGACGAAGGAGGGTGGAAGAGAGCGAAACGAGACGAAGGAGGGTGAAAGAGAGTGAAAAGAGACGAAGGATGGTGAAAGAGAGCGAAACGAGGCGAAGGAGGGACAAAGGGAGCGAAACGCGATGAAGGAGGGTGAAAGAGAGCGAAACGAGACAAAGGAGGGTGAAAGAGGCTGAAACGAGACGAAGGAGGGTGGAAGAGAGTGAAACGAGAGGAAGGAGGGTGAAAGAGAGCGAAACGAGATGAAGGAGGGTGAAAGAGGGTGAAACGAGACGAAGGAGGGTGAAAGAGAGCGAAACGAGACGAAGGAGGGTGAAATAGAGCGAAACGAGCCGAAGGAGGGTGAAAGAGCGCGAAACGAGACGAAGGAGGGTGGAAGAGAGCGAAACGAGATGAAGGAGGGTGAAGGAGTGCGAAAGGAGACGAAGGAGCGTCAAAGAGAGCGAAACGAGATGAAGGAGGGTGAAAGAGTGCGAAACGAGCCGAAGGAGGGTGAAAGAGCGCGAAACGAGACGAAGGAGGGTGGAAGAGAGCGAAACGAGACGAAGGAGGGTGAAAGAGAGCGAAACGAGATGAAGGAGGGTGAAAAAGAGTGAAACGAGACGAAGGAGGGTGAAAGAGAGCTAAACGAGACGAAGGAGGGTGAAAGAGAGCAAAACGAGACGAAAGAGGGTGAAAGAGAGCGAAACGAGACGAAGGAAGGTGAAAAAGTGCTAAACGAGATGAAGGAGGGTGAAAGAGAGCGAAACGAGATGAAGGAGGGTGAAAGAGAGTGAAACGAGGCGAAGGAAGGTGAAAGAGTGCGAATCGAGACAAAGGAGGGTGAAAGAGAGCGAAACGAGACCAAGGAGGGTGGTAGAGAGTGAAACGAGACAAAGGAGGGTGAAAGAGAGCGAAACGAGACGAAGGAGGGTGAAGGAGGGCAAAACGAGACGAAGGAGCATCAAAGAGAGCGAAACGCGATGAAGGAGGGTGAAAGAGAGCGAAACGAGCCGAAGGAGGGTGAAAGAGCGCGAAACGAGACGAAGGAGGGTGGAAGAGAGCGAAACGAGACGAAGGAGGGCGAAAGGAGACGAAGGATCGTCAAAGAGAGCGAAACGAGATGAAGGAGAGTGGAAGAGAGCGAAACGAGACGAAGGAGGGTGAAAAAGAGTGAAACGAGACGAAGGAGGGTGAAAGAGAGCTAAACGAGACGAAGGAGGGTGAAAGAGAGCGAAACGAGATGAAGGAGGGTGAAAGAGAGCAAAACGAGACGAAGGAGGGTGAAAGAGAGCGAAACGAGACGAAGGAAGGTGAAAGAGAGCTAAACGAGATGAAGGAGGGTGAAAGAGAGCGAAACGAGACTAAGTTGGGTGAAAGAGTGCGAAACGAGGCGAAGGAAGGTGAAAGAGATCTAAACAAGACGAAGGAGGGTGAAAGAGAACGAAACGAGACGAAGGAGGGGGAAAGAGAGCGAAACGAGACGAAGGAGGGTGAAAGAAGGCAAAACGAGACGACGGAGGGAGGAAGACAGCGAAACGAGACGAAGGAGGGTGAGAGAGAGCGAAACCAGACGAAGGAGGGTGGAAGAGAGCGAAACGAGACGAAGGAGTGTGAGAGATAGCGAAACGTGATGAAGGAGGGTGAAAGAGAGCGAAATGAGACGAAGGAGGATGGAAGAGAGCGAAACGAGATGAAGGAGGGTGAAAGAGAGTGAAAAGAGACGAAGGATGGTGAAAGAGAGCGAAACGAGGCGAAGGAGGGACAAAGGGAGCGAAACGCGATGAAGGAGGGTGAAAGAGAGCGAAACGAGATGAAGGAGGGTGAAGGAGTGCGAAAGGAGACGAAGGAGCGTCAAAGAGAGCGAAACGAGATGAAGGAGGGTGAAAGAGTGCGAAACGAGCCGAAGGAGGGTGAAAGAGCGCGAAACGAGACGAAGGAGGGTGGAAGAGAGCGAAACGAGACGAAGGAGGGTGAAAGAGAGCGAAACGAGACGAAGGAGGGTGAAAAAGAGTGAAACGAGACGAAGGAGGGTGAAAGAGAGCTAACCGAGACGAAGGAGGGTGAAAGAGAGCGAAACGAGATGAAGGAGGGTGAAAGAGAGCAAAACGAGACGAAGGAGGGTGAAAGAGAGTGAAACGAGACGAAGGAAGGTGAAAAAGTGCTAAACGAGATAAAGGAGGGTGAAAGAGAGCGAAACGAGACAAAGGAGGGTGAAAGAGTGCGAAACGAGGCGAAGGAAGGTGAAAGAGAGCGAAACGAGACGAAGGAGGGTGAAAGAGAACGAAACGAGACGAAGGAGGGGGAAAGAGAGCGAAACGAGACGAAGGAGGGTGAAAGAAGGCAAAACGAGACGACGGATGGAGGAAGACAGCGAAACGAGACGAAGGAGGGTGAGAGAGAGCGAAACCAGACGAAGGAGGGTGGAAGAGAGCGAAACGAGACGAAGGAGTGTGAGAGATAGCGAAACGAGATGAAGGAGGGTGAAAGAGAGCAAAATGAGATGAAGGAGGGTGAAAGAGAGCAAAACGAGATGAAGGAGGGTGAAGGAAGGCGAAACGAGACGAAGGAGGGTGGAAGAGAGCGAAACGAGATGAAGGAGGGTGAAAGAGAGTGAAAAGAGACGAAGGAGGGTGAAAGAGAGCGAAACGAGGCGAAGGAGGGTCAAAGGGAGCGAAACGAGATGAAGGAGGGTGAAAGAGAGCGAAACGAGACAAAGGAGGGTGAAAGAGGCTGATACGAGACGAAGGAGGGTGGAAGAGAGCGAAACGAGAGGAAGGAGGGTGAAAGAGAGCGAAACGAGATGAAGGAGGGTGAAAGAGAGTGAAAAGAGACGAAGGAGGGTGAAAGAGAGCGAAACGAGGCGAAGGAGGGTCAAAGGGAGCGAAACGAGATGAAGGAGGGTGAAAGAGAGCGAAACGAGACAAAGGAGGGTGAAAGAGGCTGATACGAGACGAAGGAGGGTGGAAGAGAGCGAAACGAGAGGAAGGAGGGTAAAAGATAGCGAAACGAGATGAAGGAGGGTGAAAGAGAGTGAAACGAGAGGAAGGAGGGTGAAAGAGAGCGAAACGAGATGAAGGTGGGTGAAAGAGAGCGAAACGAGATGAAGGAGGGTGAAAGAGAGTGAAACGAGGCGAAGGAAGGTGAAAGAGTGCGAATCGAGACAAAGGAGGGTGAAAGAGAGCGAAACGAGACCAAGGAGGGTGATAGAGAGTGAAACGAGACAAAGGAGGGTGAAAGAGAGCGAAACGAGGCGAAGGAGTGTGAAGGAGGGCAAAACGAGACGAAGGAGCATCAAAGAGAGCGAAACGAGATGAAGGAGCGTGAAAGAGAGCGAAACGAGCCGAATGAGGGTGAAAGAGCGCGAAACGAGACGAAGGAGGGTGGAAGAGAGCGAAACGAGACGAAGGAGGGCGAAAGGAGACGAAGGATCGTCAAAGAGAGCGAAACGAGATGAAGGAGAGTGGAAGAGAGCGAAACGAGCCGAAGGAGGGTGAAAAAGAGTGAAACGAGACGAAGGAGGGTGAAAGAGAGCTAAACGAGACGAAGGAGGGTGAAAGAGAGCGAAACGAGATGAAGGAGGGTGAAAGAGAGCAAAACGAGACGAAGGAGGGTGAAAGAGAGCGAAACGAGACGAAGGAAGGTGAAAGAGAGCTAAACGAGATGAAGGAGGGTGAAAGAGAGCGAAACGAGACAAAGTTGGGTGAAAGAGTGCGAAATGAGGCGAAGGAAGGTGAAAGAGATCTAAACAAGACGAAGGAGGGTGAAAGAGAACGAAACGAGACGAAGGAGGGGGAAAGAGAGCGAAACGAGACGAAGGAGGGTGAAAGAAGGCAAAACGAGACGACGGAGGGAGGAAGACAGCGAAACGAGACGAAGGAGTGTGAGAGATAGCGAAACGAGATGAAGGAGGATGAAAGAGAGCGAAATGAGACGAAGGAGGGTGAAGGAGGGCAAAACGAGACGAAGGAGCATCAAAGAGAGCGAAACGAGATGAAGGAGCGTGAAAGAGAGCGAAACGAGCCGATGGAGGGTGAAAGAGCGCGAAACGAGACGAAGGAGGGTGGAAGAGAGCGAAACGAGACGAAGGAGGGCGAAAGGAGACGAAGGATCGTCAAAGAGAGCGAAACGAGATGAAGGAGAGTGGAAGAGAGCGAAACGAGCCGAAGGAGGGTGAAAAAGAGTGAAACGAGACGAAGGAGGGTGAAAGAGAGCTAAACGAGACGAAGGAGGGTGAAAGAGAGCGAAACGAGATGAAGGAGGGTGAAAGAGAGCAAAACGAGACGAAGGAGGGTGAAAGAGAGCGAAATCAGACGAAGGAAGGTGAAAGAGAGCTAAACGAGATGAAGGAGGGTGAAAGAGAGCGAAACGAGACAAAGTTGGGTGAAAGAGTGCGAAACGAGGCGAAGGAAGGTGAAAGAGATCTAAACAAGACGAAGGAGGGTGAAAGAGAACGAAACGAGACGAAGGAGGGGGAAAGAGAGCGAAACGAGACGAAGGAGGGTGAAAGAAGGCAAAACGAGACGACGGAGGGAGGAAGACAGCGAAACGAGACGAAGGAGGGTGAGAGAGAGCGAAACCAGACGAAGGAGGGTGGAAGAGAGCGAAACGAGACGAAGGAGTGTGAGAGATAGCGAAACGAGATGAAGGAGGATGAAAGAGAGCGAAATGAGACGAAGGATGGTGGAAGAGAGCGAAACGAGATGAAGGAGGGTGAAAGAGAGTGAAAAGAGACGAAGGATGGTGAAAGAGAGCGAAACGAGGCGAAGGAGGGACAAAGGGAGCGAAACGCGATGAAGGAGGGTGAAAGAGAGCGAAACGAGACAAAGGAGGGTGAAAGAGGCTGAAACGAGACGAAGGAGGGTGGAAGAGAGCGAAACGAGAGGAAGGAGGGTGAAAGAGAGCGAAACGAGATGAAGGAGGGTGAAAGAGGGTGAAACGAGACGAAGGAGGGTGAAAGAGAGCGAAACGAGACGAAGGAGGGTGAAATAGAGCGAAACGAGCCGAAGGAGGGTGAAAGAGCGCGAAACGAGACGAAGGAGGGTGGAAGAGAGCGAAACGAGATGAAGGAGGGTGAAGGAGTGCGAAAGGAGACGAAGGAGCGTCAAAGAGAGCGAAACGAGATGAAGGAGGGTGAAAGAGTGCGAAACGAGCCGAAGGAGTGTGAAAGAGCGCGAAACGAGACGAAGGAGTGTGGAAGAGAGCGAAACGAGACGAAGGAGGGTGAAAGAGAGCGAAACGAGACGAAGGAGGGCGAAAGGAGACGAAGGATCGTCAAAGAGAGCGAAACGAGATGAAGGAGAGTGGAAGAGAGCGAAACGAGACGAAGGAGGGTGAAAAAGAGTGAAACGAGACGAAGGAGGGTGAAAGAGAGCTAAACGAGACGAAGGAGGGTGAAAGAGAGCGAAACGAGATGAAGGAGGGTGAAAGAGAGCAAAACGAGACGAAGGAGGGTGAAAGAGAGCGAAACGAGACGAAGGAAGGTGAAAGAGAGCTAAACGAGATGAAGGAGGGTGAAAGAGAGCGAAACGAGACAAAGGAGGGTGAAAGAGTGCGAAACGAGACGAAGGAGGGTGAAAGAAGGCAAAACGAGACGACGGATGGAGGAAGACAGCGAAACGAGACGAAGGAGGGTGAGAGAGAGCGAAACCAGACGAAGGAGGGTGGAAGAGAGCGAAACGAGACGAAGGAGTGTGAGAGATAGCGAAACGAGATGAAGGAGGGTGAAAGAGAGCAAAATGAGACGAAGGAGGGTGAAAGAGAGCAAAACGAGATGAAGGAGGGTGAAGGAAGGCGAAACGAGACGAAGGAGGGTGGAAGAGAGCGAAACGAGATGAAGGAGGGTGAAAGAGAGTGAAAAGAGACGAAGGAGGGTGAAAGAGAGCAAAACGAGGCGAAGGAGGGTCAAAGGGAGCGAAACGAGATGAAGGAGGGTGAAAGAGAGCGAAACGAGACAAAGGAGGGTGAAAGAGGCTGATACGAGACGAAGGAGGGTGGAAGAGAGCGAAACGAGAGGAAGGAGGGTGAAAGAGAGCGAAACGAGATGAAGGAGGGTGAAAGAGAGCGAAACGAGAGGAAGGAGGGTGAAAGAGAGCGAAACGAGATGAAGGAGGGTGAAAGAGAGCGAAACGAGATGAAGGAGGGTGAAAGAGAGTGAAACGAGGCGAAGGAAGGTGAAAGAGTGCGAATCGAGACAAAGGAGGGTGAAAGAGAGCGAAACGAGACCAAGGAGGGTGATAGAGAGTGAAACGAGACAAAGGAGGGTGAAAGAGAGCGAAACGAGACGAAGGAGGGTGAAGGAGGGCAAAACGAGACGAAGGAGCATCAAAGAGAGCGAAACGAGATGAAGGAGGGTGAAAGAGAGCGAAACGAGCCGAAGGAGGGTGAAAGAGCGCGAAACGAGACGAAGGAGGGTGGAAGAGAGCGAAACGAGACGAAGGAGGGCGAAAGGAGACGAAGGATCGTCAAAGAGAGCGAAACGAGATGAAGGAGAGTGGAAGAGAGCGAAACGAGACGAAGGAGGGTGAAAAAGAGTGAAACGAGACGAAGGAGGGTGAAAGAGAGCTAAACGAGACGAAGGAGGGTGAAAGAGAGCGAAACGAGATGAAGGAGGGTGAAAGAGAGCAAAACGAGACGAAGGAGGGTGAAAGAGAGCGAAACGAGACGAAGGAAGGTGAAAGAGAGCTAAACGAGATGAAGGAGGGTGAAAGAGAGCGAAACGAGACAAAGGAGGGTGAAAGAGTGCGAAACGAGGCGAAGGAAGGTGAAAGTGGGCTAAACAAGACGAAGGAGGGTGAAAGAGAACGAAACGAGACGAAGGAGGGGGAAAGAGAGCGAAACGAGACGAAGGAGGGTGAAAGAAGGCAAAACGAGACGACGGAGGGAGGAAGACAGCGAAACGAGACGAAGGAGGGTGAGAGAGAGCGAAACCAGACGAAGGAGGGTGGAAGAGAGCGAAACGAGACGAAGGAGTGTGAGAGATAGCGAAACGAGATGAAGGAGGGTGAAAGAGAGCGAAATGAGACGACGAAGGGTGGAAGAGAGCGAAACGAGATGAAGGAGGGTGAAAGAGAGTGAAAAGAGACGAAGGATGGTGAAAGAGAGCGAAACGAGGCGAAGGAGGGACAAAGGGAGCGAAACGAGATGAACGAGGGTGAAAGAGAGCGAAACGAGAAAAAGGAGGGTGAAAGAGGCTGAAACGAGATGAAGGAGGGTGGAAGAGAGAGAAACGAGAGGAAAGAGGGTGAAAGAGAGCGAAACGAGATTAAAGAGGGTGAAAGAGGGTGAAACGAGACGAAGGAGGGTGAAAGAGAGCGAAACGAGACGAAGGAGGGTGAAAGAGAGCGAAACGAGACGAAGGAGGGTGAAAGAGAGTGAAACGAGGCGAAGGAAGGTGAAAGAGTGCGAATCGAGACAAAGGAGGGTGAAAGAGAGTGAAATGAGACAAAGGAGGGTGAAAGAGAGCGAAACGAGATGAAGGAGGGTGAAGGAGGGCGAAACGAGACGAAGGAGCGTCAAAGAGAGCGAAACGAGATGAAGGAGGGTGAAAGAGAGCGAAATGAACCGAAGGAGGGTGAAAGAGCGCGAAACGAGATGAAGGAGGGTGGAAGAGAGCGAAACGAGACGAAGGAGGGCAAAACGAGACGAAGGATCGTCAAAGAGAGGGAAACGAGATGAAGAAGGGTGAAAGAGAGCGAAACGAGCAGAAGGAGGGTGAAAGAGCACGAAACGAGACGAAGGAGGGTGAAAGAGAGCGAAACGATGCGAAGGAGGGTCAAAGGGAGCTAAACGAGATGAAGGAGGGTGAAAGAGAGCGAAACGAGACAAAGGAGGGTGAAAGAGGCTGATACGAGACGAAGGAGGGTGGAAGAGAGCGAAACGAGAGGAAGGAGGGTGAAAGAGAGCGAAACGAGATGAAGGAGGGTGAAACGAGACGAAGGAGGGTGAAAGAGAGCGAAACGAGACGAAGGAGGGTGAAAGAGAGCGAAACGAGACGAAGGAGGGTGAAAGAGAGTGAAACGAGGCCAAGGAAGGTGAAAGAGTGCGAATCGAGACAAAGGAGGGTGAAAGAGAGCGAAACGAGACGAAGGAGGGTGATAGAGAGTGAAACGAGACAAAGGAGGGTGAAAGAGAGTGAAACGAGATGAAGGAGGGTGAAGGAGGGCAAACAAGACGAAGGAGCGTCAAAGAGAGCGAAACGAGATGAAGGAGGGTGAAAGAGAGCGAAACGAGCCGAAGGAGGGTGAAAGAGCGCGAAACGAGACGAAGGAGGGTGGAAGAGAGCGAAACGAGACGAAGGAGGGTGAAAGAGAGCGAAACGAGACGAAGGAGGGTGAAAAAGAATGAAACGAGAAGAAGGAGGGTGAAAGAGAGCTAAACGAGATGAAGGAGGGTGAAAGAGAGCGAAACGAGACGAAGGAAGGTGAAAGAGTGCTAAACGAGATGAAGGAGGGTGAAAGAGAGCGAAACGAGACAAAGGAGGGTGAAAGAGTGCGAAACGAGGCGAAGGAAGGATGAAAGAGAGCGAAACGAGACGAAGGAGGGTGAAAGAGAACGAAACGAGACGAAGGAGGGGGAAAGAGAGCGAAACGAGACGAAGGAGGGTGAAAGAAGGCAAAACGAGACGACGGAGGGAGGAAGAGAGCGAAACGAGACGAAGGAGGGTGAGAGAGAGCGAAACCAGACGAAGGAGGGTGGAGGAGAGCGAAACGAGACGAAGGAGGGTGAAAGAGAGCGAAACGAGACGAAGGAGGGTGAAAGAGAGCGAAGCGAGACGAAGGAGGGTGAAGGAGGGCGAAACGAGACGAAGGAGTGTCAAAGAGAGCAAAACGAGACGAAGGAGGGTGAAAGAGAACGAAACGAGACGAAGGAGGGGGAAAGTGAGCGAAACGAGACGAAGGAGGGTGAAAGAAGGCGAAACGAGACAAAAGAGGGAGGAAGACAGCGAAACGAGACGAAGGAGTGTGAGAGAGAGCGTAACGAGACCAAGGAGGGTGGAAGAGAGCGAAACGAGACGAAGGAGGGTGAGAGATAGCGAAACAAGACGAAGGAGGGTGTAAGAGAGCGAAACGAGACGAAGGAGGGTGAAAGAGAGCGAAACGAGACGAAGGAGGGTGAAGGAAGGCGAAACGAGACGAAGGAGGGTGGAAGAGAGCGAAACGAGACGAAGGAGGGTGAAAGAGAGTGAAAAGAGACGAAGGAGGCTGAAAGAGAGCGAAACGAGGCGAAGGAGGGTGAAAGAGAGCGAAACGAGACAAAGGAGGGTGAAAGAAGGCAAAACGAGACGACGGAGGGAGGAAGACAGCGAAACGAGACGAAGGAGGGTGAGAGAGAGCGAAACCAGACGAAGGAGGGTGGAAGAGAGCGAAACGAGACGAAGGAGTGTGAGAGATAGCGAAACGAGATGAAGGAGGGTGAAAGAGAGCGAAATGAGACGAAGGAGGGTGAAAAAGAGCGAAACGAGACGGAGGAGGGTGAAGGAAGGCGAAACGAGACGAAGGAGGGTGGAAGAGACCGAAACGAGACGAAGGAGGGTGAAAGAGTGCGAATCGAGACAAAGGAGGGTGAAAGAGAGCGATACGAGACAAAGGAAGGTGAAAGAGAGCGAACCGAAACGAAGGAGGGTGGTAGAGAGCGATACGAGACGAAGGACGGTGAAAGAGAGCGAAACGAGATGAAGGAGTGTGAAAGATAACGAAACGAGACGAAGGAGGGGGAAAGAGAGCGAAACGAGACGAAGGAGGGTGAAAGAAGGCGAAACGAGACGAAGGAGGGTGGAAGAGAGCGAAACGAGACGAAGGAGGGTGAGAGAGAGCGAAACGAGTCGAAGGAGGGTGGAAGAGATCGAAACGAGATGAAGGAGGGTGAGAGATAGCGAAACGAGACGAAGGAGGGTGAAGGAAGGCGAAACGAGACGAAGGAGGGTGGAAGAGAGCGAAACGAGATGAAGGAGGGTGAAAGAGAGTGAAAAGAGACGAAGGAGGGTAAAAGAGAGCGAAACGAGGCGAAGGAGGGTCAAAGGGAGCGAAAAGAGATGAAGTAGGGTGAAAGAGAGCGAAACGAGACAAAGGAGGGTGAAAGAGGCTGAAACGAGACGAAGGAGGGTGGAAGAGAGCGAAACGAGAGGAAGGAGGGTGAAAGAGAGCGAAACGAGATGAAGGAGGGTGAAAGAGAGTGAAACGAGACGAAGGAGGGTGAAAGAGAGCGAAACGAGATGAAGGAGGGTGAAAGAGAGCGAAACGAGACGAAGGAGGGTGAAAGAGAGCGAAACGAGGCGAAGGAAGGTGAAAGAGTGCGAATCGAGACAAAGGAGGGTGAAAGAGAGCGAAACGAGACGAAGGAGGGTGATAGAGAGTGAAATGAGACAAAGGAGGGTGAAAGAGAGCGAAACAAGACGAAGGAGGGTGAAGGAGGGCGAAACGAGACGAAGGAGCGTCAAAGAGAGCGAAACGAGACGAAGGAGGGTGATAGAGAGTGAAATGAGCCGAAGGAGGGTGAAAGAGCGCGAAACGAGATGAAGGAGGGTGGAAGAGAGCGAAACGAGACGAAGGAGGGCGAAACGAGACGAAGGATTGTCAAAGAGAGCGAAACGAGATGAAGGAGGGTGAAAGAGAGCGAAACGAGCAGAAGGAGGGTGAAAGAGCGCGAAACGAGACGAAGGAGAGTGGAAGTGAGCGAAACGAGATGAAGGAGGGTGAAAGAGAGCGAAACGAGACGAAGGAGGGTGAAAAAGAGTGAAACGAGACGAAGGAGGGTGAAAGAGAGCTAAACGAGACGAAGGAGGGTGAAAGAGAGCGAAACGAGATGAAGGAGGGTGAAAGAGAGCAAAACGAGACGAAGGAGGGTGAAAGAGAGCGAAACGAGACGAGGGAAGGTGAAAGAGAGCTAAACGAGATGAAGGAGGGTGAAAGAGAGCGAAACGAGACAAAGGAGGGTGAAAGAGTGCGAAACGAGGCGAAGGAAGGTGAAAGAGAGCGAAACGAGACGAAGGAGGGTGAAAGAGAACGAAACGAGACGATGGAGGGGGAAAGAGAGCGAAACGAGACGAAGGAGGGTGAAAGAAGGCAAAACGTGACGACGGAGGGAGGAAGACAGCGAAACGAGACGAAGGAGGGTGAGAGAGAGCGAAACCAAACGAAGGAGGGAGGAAGAGAGCGAAACGAGACGAAGGAGTGTGAGAGATAGCGAAACGAGATGAAGGAGGGTGAAAGAGAGCGAAATGAGACGAAGGAGGCTGAAAGAGAGCGAAACGAGACGAAGGAGGGTGAAGGAAGGCGAAACGAGACGAAGGAGGGTGGACGAGAGCAAAACGAGATGAAGGAGGGTAAAAGAGAATGAAAAGAGACGAAGGAGGGTGAAAGAGAGCGAAACGAGGCGAAGGAGGGTGTAAGAGAGCTAAACGAGACGAAGGAGGGTGAAAGAGAGCGAAACGAGATGAAGGAGGGTGAAAGAGAGCGAAACGAGACGAAGGAGGGTGAAAGAGAGCGAAACGAGGCGAAGGAGGGTGTAAGAGAGCTAAACGAGACGAAGGAGGGTGAAAGAGAGCGAAACGAGATGAAGGAGAGTGAAAGAGAGCGAAACGAGACGAAGGAGGGTGAAAGAGAGTGAAACGAGACGAAGGAGTGTGAGAGATAGCGAAACGAGATGAAGGAGGGTGAAAGAGAGCGAAATGAGAGAAGGAGGGTGAAAGAGAGCGTAACGAGACGAAGGAGGGTGAAGGAAGGCGAAACGAGACGAAGGAGGGTGGAAGAGAGCAAAACGAGATGAAAGAGGGTAAAAGAGAATGAAAAGAGACGAAGGAGGGTGAAAGAGAGCGAAACGAGGCGAAGGAGGGTGTAAGAGAGCTAAACGAGACGAAGGAGGGTGAAAGAGAGCGAAACGAGATGAAGGAGGGTGAAAGAGAGCGAAACGAGACGAAGGAGGAAGAAAGAGAGCAAAACTAGACGAAGGAGGGTGGAAGAGAGCGAAACGAGAGGAAGGAGGGTGAAAGAGAGCGAAACGAGACGAAGGAGCGTGAAAGAGAGCGAAACGAGACGAAGGAGTGTGAAAAAGAGTGAAACGAGACGAAGGAGGGTGTAAGAGAGCTAAACGAGACGAAGGAGGCTGAAAGAGAGCGAAACGAGACGAAGGAGGGTGAAGGAAGGCGAAACGAGACGAAGGAGGGTGGACGAGAGCAAAACGAGATGAAGGAGGGTAAAAGAGAATGAAAAGAGACGAAGGAGGGTGAAAGAGAGCGAAACGAGGCGAAGGAGGGTGTAAGAGAGCTAAACGAGACGAAGGAGGGTGAAAGAGAGCGAAACGAGATGAAGGAGGGTGAAAGAGAGCGAAACGAGACGAAGGAGGGTGAAAGAGAGCTAAACGAGACGAAGGAGTGTGAGAGATAGCGAAACGAGATGAAGGAGGGTGAAAGAGAGCGAAATGAGACGAAGGAGGGTGAAAGAGAGCGAAACGAGACGAAGGAGGGTGAAGGAAGGCGAAACGAGACGAAGGAGGGTGGAAGAGAGCAAAACGAGATGAAGGAGGGTAAAAGAGAATGAAAAGAGACGAAGGAGGGTGAAAGAGAGCGAAACGAGGCGAAGGAGGGTGTAAGAGAGCTAAACGAGACGAAGGAGGGTGAAAGAGAGCGAAACGAGATGAAGGAGGGTGAAAGAGAGCGAAACGAGACGAAGGAGGTTGAAAGAGAGCGAAACTAGACGAAGGAGGGTGGAAGAGAGCGAAACGAGAGGAAGGAGGGTGAAAGAGAGAGAAACGAGACGAAGGAGTGTGAAAGAGAGCGAAACGAGACGAAGGAGGGTGAAAAAGAGTGAAACGAGACGAAGGAGGGTGTAAGAGAGCTAAACGAGACGAAGGAGGGTGAAAGAGAGCGAAACGAGATGAAGGAGGGTGAAAGAGAGCGAAACGAGACGAAGGAGGGTGAAAGAGAGCGAAACAAGACGAAGGAAGGTGAAAGAGAGCTAAACGAGATGAAGGAGGGTGAAAGAGATCGAAACGAGACAAAGGAGGGTGAAAGAGAGCGAAACGAGGCGAAGGAAGGTGAAAGAGAGCGAAACGAGACGAAGGAGGGTGAAAGAGAACGAAACAAGACGAAGGAGGGGGAAAGAGAGCGAAACGAGACGAAGGAGGGTGAAAGAAGGCGAAACGAGGCGAAGGAGGGAGGAAGACAGCGAAACGAGACGAAGGAGGGTGAGAGAGAGTGAAACGAGACGAAGGAGGGTGGAAGAGAGCGAAACAAGACGAAGGAGGGTGAGAGATAACGAAACGAGACGAAGGAGGGTGAAAGAGAGCGAAACGAGACGAAGGAGGGTGAAAGAGAGCGAAGCGAGACGAAGGAGGGTGAAGGAGGGCGAAACGAGACTAAGGAGGGGGAAAGTGAGCGAAACGAGACGAAGGAGGGTGAAAGAAGGCGAAACGAGACAAAAGAGGGAGGAAGACAGCGAAACGAGACGAAGGAGGGTGAGAGAGAGCGTAACGCGACCAAGGAGGGTGGAAGAGAGCGAGACGAGACGAAGGAGGGTGAGAGATAGCGAAACAAGACGAAGGAGGGTGAAGGACGGCGAAACGAGACGAAGGAGGGTGGAAGAGAGCGAAACGAGACGAAGGAGGGTGAAAGAGAGTGAAAAGAGACGAAGGAGGGTGAAAGAGAGCGAAACGAGGCGAAGGAGGGTGAAAGAGAGCGAAACGAGACAAAGGAGGGTGAAAGAAGGCAAAACGAGACGACGGAGGGAGGAAGACAGCGAAACGAGACGAAGGAGGGTGAGAGAGAGCGAAACGAGATGAAGGAGGGTGAAGGAAGGAGAAACGAGACGAAGGAGGGTGGAAGAGACCGAAACGAGATGAAGGAGGGTGAAAGAGAGTGAAAAGAGACGAAGGAGGGTGAAAGAGAGCGAAACGAGGCGAAGGAGGGTCAAAGGGAGCGAAACGAGATGAAGGAGGGTGAAAGAGAGCGAAACGAGACGATGGAGGGTGAAAGAGAGCGAAACGAGACGAAGGAGGGTGAAAAAGAGTGAAACGAGACGAAGGAGGGTGTAAGAGAGCTAAACGAGACGAAGGAGGATGAAAGAGAGCGAAACGAGATGAAGGAGGGTGAAAGAGAGCGAAACGAGACGAAGGAGGGTGAAAGAGAGCGAAACGAGACGAAGGAGGGTGAGAGAGAGCGAAACGAGACGAAGGAGGGTGGAAGAGATCGAAACGAGATGAAGGAGGGTGAGAGATAGCGAAACGAGACGAAGGAGGGTGAAGGAAGGCGAAACGAGACGAAGGAGGGTGGAAGAGAGCGAAACGAGATGAAGGAGGGTGAAAGAGAGTGAAAAGAGACGAAGGAGGGTAAAAGAGAGCGAAACGAGGCGAAGGAGGGTCAAAGGGAGCGAAAAGAGATGAAGTAGGGTGAAAGAGAGCGAAACGAGACAAAGGAAGGTGAAAGAGGCTGAAACGAGACGAAGGAGGGTGGAAGAGAGCGAAACGAGAGGAAGGAGGGTGAAAGAGAGCGAAACGAGATGAAGGAGGGTGAAAGAGAGTGAAACGAGACGAAGGAGGGTGAAAGAGAGCGAAACGAGATGAAGGAGGGTGAAAGAGAGCGAAACGAGACGAAGGAGGGTGAAAGAGAGCGAAACGAGGCGAAGGAAGGTGAAAGAGTGCGAATCGAGACAAAGGAGGGTGAAAGAGAGCGAAACGAGACGAAGGAGGGTGATAGAGAGTGAAATGAGACAAAGGAGGGTGAAAGAGAGCGAAACAAGACGAAGGAGGGTGAAGGAGGGCGAAACGAGACGAAGGAGCGTCAAAGAGAGCGAAACGAGACGAAGGAGGGTGATAGAGAGTGAAATGAGCCGAAGGAGGGTGAAAGAGCGCGAAACGAGATGAAGGAGGGTGGAAGAGAGCGAAACGAGACGAAGGAGGGCGAAACGAGACGAAGGATTGTCAAAGAGAGCGAAACGAGATGAAGGAGGGTGAAAGAGAGCGAAACGAGCAGAAGGAGGGTGAAAGAGCGCGAAACGAGACGAAGGAGAGTGGAAGTGAGCGAAACGAGATGAAGGAGGGTGAAAGAGAGCGAAACGAGACGAAGGAGGGTGAAAAAGAGTGAAACGAGACGAAGGAGGGTGAAAGAGAGCTAAACGAGACGAAGGAGGGTGAAAGATAGCGAAACGAGATGAAGGAGGGTGAAAGAGAGCAAAACGAGACGAAGGAGGGTGAAAGAGAGCGAAACGAGACGAGGGAAGGTGAAAGAGAGCTAAACGAGATGAAGGAGGGTGAAAGAGAGCGAAACGAGACAAAGGAGGGTGAAAGAGTGCGAAACGAGGCGAAGGAAGGTGAAAGAGAGCGAAACGAGACGAAGGAGGGTGAAAGAGAACGAAACGAGACGATGGAGGGGGAAAGAGAGCGAAACGAGACGAAGGAGGGTGAAAGAAGGCAAAACGTGACGACGGAGGGAGGAAGACAGCGAAACGAGACGAAGGAGGGTGAGAGAGAGCGAAACCAAACGAAGGAGGGAGGAAGAGAGCGAAACGAGACGAAGGAGTGTGAGAGATAGCGAAACGAGATGAAGGAGGGTGAAAGAGAGCGAAATGAGACGAAGGAGGCTGAAAGAGAGCGAAACGAGACGAAGGAGGGTGAAGGAAGGCGAAACGAGACGAAGGAGGGTGGACGAGAGCAAAACGAGATGAAGGAGGGTAAAAGAGAATGAAAAGAGACGAAGGAGGGTGAAAGAGAGCGAAACGAGGCGAAGGAGGGTGTAAGAGAGCTAAACGAGACGAAGGAGGGTGAAAGAGAGCGAAACGAGATGAAGGAGGGTGAAAGAGAGCGAAACGAGACGAAGGAGGGTGAAAGAGAGCGAAACGAGGCGAAGGAGGGTGTAAGAGAGCTAAACGAGACGAAGGAGGGTGAAAGAGAGCGAAACGAGATGAAGGAGAGTGAAAGAGAGCGAAACGAGACGAAGGAGGGTGAAAGAGAGTGAAACGAGACGAAGGAGTGTGAGAGATAGCGAAACGAGATGAAGGAGGGTGAAAGAGAGCGAAATGAGAGAAGGAGGGTGAAAGAGAGCGTAACGAGACGAAGGAGGGTGAAGGAAGGCGAAACGAGACGAAGGAGGGTGGAAGAGAGCAAAACGAGATGAAAGAGGGTAAAAGAGAATGAAAAGAGACGAAGGAGGGTGAAAGAGAGCGAAACGAGGCGAAGGAGGGTGTAAGAGAGCTAAACGAGACGAAGGAGGGTGAAAGAGAGCGAAACGAGATGAAGGAGGGTGAAAGAGAGCGAAACGAGACGAAGGAGGAAGAAAGAGAGCAAAACTAGACGAAGGAGGGTGGAAGAGAGCGAAACGAGAGGAAGGAGGGTGAAAGAGAGCGAAACGAGACGAAGGAGCGTGAAAGAGAGCGAAACGAGACGAAGGAGTGTGAAAAAGAGTGAAACGAGACGAAGGAGGGTGTAAGAGAGCTAAACGAGACGAAGGAGGCTGAAAGAGAGCGAAACGAGACGAAGGAGGGTGAAGGAAGGCGAAACGAGACGAAGGAGGGTGGACGAGAGCAAAACGAGATGAAGAAGGGTAAAAGAGAATGAAAAGAGACGAAGGAGGGTGAAAGAGAGCGAAACGAGGCGAAGGAGGGTGAAAGAGAGCGAAACGAGATGAAGGAGGGTGAAAGAGAGCGAAACGAGACGAAGGAGGGTGAAAGAGAGCGAAACGAGACGAAGGAGTGTGAGAGATAGCGAAACGAGATGAAGGAGGGTGAAAGAGAGCGAAATGAGACGAAGGAGGGTGAAAGAGAGCGAAACGAGACGAAGGAGGGTGAAGGAAGGCGAAACGAGACGAAGGAGGGTGGAAGAGAGCAAAACGAGATGAAGGAGGGTAAAAGAGAATGAAAAGAGACGAAGGAGGGTGAAAGAGAGCGAAACGAGGCGAAGGAGGGTGTAAGAGAGCTAAACGAGACGAAGGAGGGTGAAAGAGAGCGAAACGAGATGAAGGAGGGTGAAAGAGAGCGAAACGAGACGAAGGAGGTTGAAAGAGAGCGAAACTAGACGAAGGAGGGTGGAAGAGAGCGAAACGAGAGGAAGGAGGGTGAAAGAGAGAGAAACGAGACGAAGGAGTGTGAAAGAGAGCGAAACGAGACGAAGGAGGGTGAAAAAGAGTGAAACGAGACGAAGGAGGGTGTAAGAGAGCTAAACGAGACGAAGGAGGGTGAAAGAGAGCGAAACGAGATGAAGGAGGGTGAAAGAGAGCGAAACGAGACGAAGGAGGGTGAAAGAGAGCGAAACAAGACGAAGGAAGGTGAAAGAGAGCTAAACGAGATGAAGGAGGGTGAAAGAGATCGAAACGAGACAAAGGAGGGTGAAAGAGAGCGAAACGAGGCGAAGGAAGGTGAAAGAGAGCGAAACGAGACGAAGGAGGGTGAAAGAGAACGAAACAAGACGAAGGAGGGGGAAAGAGAGCGAAACGAGACGAAGGAGGGTGAAAGAAGGCGAAACGAGGCGAAGGAGGGAGGAAGACAGCGAAACGAGACGAAGGAGGGTGAGAGAGAGTGAAACGAGACGAAGGAGGGTGGAAGAGAGCGAAACAAGACGAAGGAGGGTGAGAGATAACGAAACGAGACGAAGGAGGGTGAAAGAGAGCGAAACGAGACGAAGGAGGGTGAAAGAGAGCGAAGCGAGACGAAGGAGGGTGAAGGAGGGCGAAACGAGACTAAGGAGGGGGAAAGTGAGCGAAACGAGACGAAGGAGGGTGAAAGAAGGCGAAACGAGACAAAAGAGGGAGGAAGACAGCGAAACGAGACGAAGGAGGGTGAGAGAGAGCGTAACGCGACCAAGGAGGGTGGAAGAGAGCGAGACGAGACGAAGGAGGGTGAGAGATAGCGAAACAAGACGAAGGAGGGTGAAGGACGGCAAAACGAGACGAAGGAGGGTGGAAGAGAGCGAAACGAGACGAAGGAGGGTGAAAGAGAGTGAAAAGAGACGAAGGAGGGTGAAAGAGAGCGAAACGAGGCGAAGGAGGGTGAAAGAGAGCGAAACGAGACAAAGGAGGGTGAAAGAAGGCAAAACGAGACGACGGAGGGAGGAAGACAGCGAAACGAGACGAAGGAGGGTGAGAGAGAGCGAAACGAGATGAAGGAGGGTGAAGGAAGGCGAAACGAGACGAAGGAGGGTGGAAGAGACCGAAACGAGATGAAGGAGGGTGAAAGAGAGTGAAAAGAGACGAAGGAGGGTGAAAGAGAGCGAAACGAGGCGAAGGAGGTTCAAAGGGAGCGAAACGAGATGAAGGAGGGTGAAAGAGAGCGAAACGAGACGATGGAGGGTGAAAGAGAGCGAAACGAGACGAAGGAGGGTGAAAAAGAGTGAAACGAGACGAAGGAGGGTGTAAGAGAGCTAAACGAGACGAAGGAGGATGAAAGAGAGCGAAACGAGATGAAGGAGGGTGAAAGAGAGCGAAACGAGACGAAGGAGGGTGAAAGAGAGCGAAACGAGACGAAGGAAGGTGAAAGAGAGCTAAGCGAGATGAAGGAGGGTGAAAGAGATCGAAACGAGATAAAGGAGGGTGAAAGAAAGCGAAACGAGGCGAAGGAAGGTGAAAGAGAGCGAAACGAGACGAAGGAGGGTGAAAGAGAACGAAACGAGACGAAGGAGGGGGAAAGAGAGCGAAACGAGACGAAGGAGGGTGAAAGAAGGCGAAACGAGACGAAGGAGGGAGGAAGACAGCGAAACGAGACGAAGGAGGGTGAGAGAGAGTGAAACGAGACGAAGGAGGGTGGAAGTGAGCGAAACAAGACGAAGGAGGGTGAGAGATAGCGAAACGAGACGAAGGAGGGTGAAAGAGAGCGAAACGAGACGAAGGAGGGTGAAAGAGATCGAAACGAGACGAAGGAGGGTGAAGGAGGGCGAAACGAGACGAAGGAGTGTCAAAGAGAGCAAAACGAGACGAAGGAGGATGAAAGAGAACGAAACGAGACCCAGGAGGGTGGAAGAGAACTAAACGAGTCGAAGGAGGGTGAGAGATAGCGAAACAAGACGAAGGAGGGTGTAAGAGAGCGAAACGAGACGAAGGAGGGTGAAAGAAAGCGAAACGAGACGAAGGAGGGTGAAAGAGAGCGAAACGAGACAAAGGAGGGTGAAAGAGGCTGAAACGAGAGGAAGGAGGGTGAGGGAGAGCGAAACGAGATGAAGGAGGGTGAAAGAGAGTGAAACGAGACGAAGGAGGGTGAAAGAGAGCGAAACGAGACGAAGGAGGGTGAAAGAGAGCGAAAAGAGACGAAGGAGGGTGAAAGAGAGTGAAACGAGGCGAAGGAAGGTGAAAGAGTGCGAATCGAGACAAAGGAGGGTGAAACAGAGCGATACGAGACAAAGGAAGGTGAAAGAGAGCGAACCGAAACGAAGGAGGGTGGAAGAGAGCGATACGAGACGAAGGACGGTGAAAGAGAGCGAAACGAGATGAAGGTGGGTGAAAGATAACGAAACGAGACGAAGGAAGGGGAAAGAGAGCGAAACGAGACGAAGGAGGGTGAAAGAAGGCGAAACGAGACGAAGGAGGGTGGAAGAGAGCGAAACGAGACGAAGGAGGGTGAGAGAGAGCGAAACGAGACGAAGGAGGGTGGAAGAGAGCGAAACGAGATGAAGGAGGTTGAGAGATAGCGAAACGAGACGAAGGAGGGTGAAAGAGAGCGTAACGAGACAAACGAGGGTGGAAGAGAGCGAAACGAGACGAAGGAGGGTGGAAGAGAGTGATACGAGGCGAAGGAGGGTGAAAGAGAGCGAAAGGAGACGAAGGAGGGTGAAAGAGAGCGAAACGAGACGAAGGAGGGTGAAAAAGAGTGAAACGAGACGAAGGAGGGTGAAAGAGAGCTAAACGAGACGAAGGAGGGTGAAAGAGAGCGAAACGAGATGAAGGAGGGTGAAAGAGAGCGAAACGAGACGAAGGAGGGTGAAAGAGAGCGAAACGAGACGAAGGAAGGTGAAAGAGAGCTAAACGAGATGAAGGAGGGTGAAAAAGATCGAAACGAGACAAAGGAGGGTGAAAGAGAGCGAAACGAGGCGAAGGAAGGTGAAAGAGAGCGAAACGAGACGAAGGAGGGTGAAAGAGAACGAAACGAGACGAAGGAGGGGGAAAGAGAGCGAAACGAGACGAAGGAGGGTGAAAGAAGGTGAAACGAGATGAAGGAGGGAGAAAGACAGCGAAACGAGACGAAGGAGGGTGAGAGAGAGCGAAACGAGACGAAGGAGGGTGGAAGAGAGTGAAACAAGACGAAGGAGGGTGAGAGATAGCGAAACGAGATGAAGGAGGGTGAAAGAGAGCGAAACGAGACAAAGGAGGGTGAAAGAGAGCGACACGAGACGAAGGAGGGTGAAGGAGGGCGAAACGAGATGAAGGAGGGTCAAAGAGAGCGAAACGAGACGAAGGAGGGAGAAAGAGAGCGAAACGAGACGAAGGAGGGTGAAAGAGAGCGAAACGAGACGAAGGAAGGTGAAAGAGAGCTAAACGAGATGAAGGAGGGTGAAAGAGAGCGAAACGAGACGAAGGAGGGTGAAAGAAGGCGAAACGAGACGAAGGAGGGTGGAAGAGAGCGAAACGAGACGAAGGAGGGTGAGAGAGAGCGAAACGAGACGAAGGAGGGTGGAAGAGAGCGAAACGAGATGAAGGAGGGTGAGAGATAGCGAAACGAGATGAAGGAGGGTGAAAGAGAGCGTACCGAGACAAACGAGGGTGGAAGAGAGCGAAACGAGACGAAGGAGGGTGGAAGAGAGTGATACGAGGCGAAGGAGGGTGAAAGAGAGCGAAAGGAGACGAAGGAGGGTGAAAGAGAGCGAAACGAGACGAAGGAGGGTGAAAAAGAGTGAAATGAGACGAAGGAGGGTGAAAGAGAGCTAAACGAGACGAAGGAGGGTGAAAGAGAGCGAAACGAGATGAAGGAGGGTGAAAGAGAGCGAAACGAGACGAAGGAGGGTGAAAGAGAGCGAAACGAGACGAAGGAAGGTGAAAGAGAGCTAAACGAGATGAAGGAGGGTGAAAGAGAGCGAAACGAGGCGAAGGAAGGTGAAAGAGAGCGAAACGAGACGAAGGAGGGTGAAAGAGAACGAAACGAGACGAAGGAGGGGGAAAGAGAGCGAAACGAGACGAAGGAGGGTGAAAGAAGGTGAAACGAGACGAAGGAGGGAGGAAGACAGCGAAACGAGACGAAGGAGGGTGAGAGAGAGCGAAACTAGACGAAGGAGGGTGGAAGAGAGTGAAACAAGACGAAGGAGGGTGAGAGATAGCGAAACGAGACGAAGGAGGGTGAAAGAGAGCGAAACGAGACAAAGGAGGGTGAAAGAGAGCGACACGAGACGAAGGAGGGTGAAGGAGGGCGAAACGAGATGAAGGAGGGTCAAAGAGAGCGAAACGAGACGAAGGAGGGTGAAAGAGAGCGAAACGAGACAAAGGAGAGTGAAAGAGTGCGAAACGAGCCGAAGGAGGCCGAAAGAGCGCGAAACGAGACGAAGGAGTGTGGAAGAGAGCGAAACGAGACGAAGGAGGGTGAAAGAGAGTGAAACGAGATGAAGGAGGGTGAAAGAGAGCTAAACGAGATGAAGGAGGGTGAAAGAGAGCGAAACGAGATGAAGGAGGGAGAAAGAGAGCGAAACGAGACGAAGGAGGGTGAAAGAGAGCGAAACGAGACGAAGGAAGGTGAAAGAGAGCTAAACGAGATGAAGGAGGGTGAAAGAGAGCGAACCGAGACAAAGGAGGGTGAAAGATTGCGAACCGAGGCGAAGGAAGGTGAAAGAGAGCGAAACGAGACGAAGGAGGGTGAAAGAGAACGAAACGAGACGAAGGAGGGGGAAAGAGTGCGAAATGAGTCGAAGGAGGGTGAAAGAAGGCAAAACGAGATGAAGGAGGGAGGAAGATAGCGAAACGAGACGAAGGAGGGTGAAAGAGAGCGAAACAAGATGAAGGAGGGTGAAAGAGAGCGAAACGAGACGAAGGAGGGTGAAAGAGAGCTAAACGAGACGAAGGAGGGTGAAAGAGAGCGAAACGAGATGAAGGAGGGTGAAAGAGAGCGAAACGAGACGAAGGAGGGTGAAAGAGAGCGAAACAAGATGAAGGAAGGTGAAAGAGAGCTAAACGAGATGAAGGAGGGTGAAAGAGATCGAAACGAGACAAAGGAGGGTGAAAGAGAGCGAAACGAGGCGAAGGAAGGTGAAAGAGAGCGAAACGCGACGAAGGAGGGTGAAAGAGAACGAAACAAGACGAAGGAGGGGGAAAGAGAGCGAAACGAGACGAAGGAGGGTGAAAGAAGGCGAAACGAGACGAAGGAGGGAGGAAGACAGCGAAACGAGACGAAGGAGGGTGAGAGAGAGTGAAACGAGACGAAGGAGGGTGGAAGAGAGCGAAACAAGACGAAGGAGGGTGAGAGATAACGAAACGAGACGAAGGAGGGTGAAAGAGAGCGAAACGAGACGAAGGAGGGTGAAAGAGAGCGAAGCGAGACGAAGGAGGGTGAAGGAGGGCGAAACGAGACTAAGGAGGGGGAAAGTGAGCGAAACGAGACGAAGGAGGGTGAAAGAAGGCGAAACGAGACAAAAGAGGGAGGAAGACAGCGAAACGAGACGAAGGAGGGTGAGAGAGAGCGTAACGCGACCAAGGAGGGTGGAAGAGAGCGAGACGAGACGAAGGAGGGTGAGAGATAGCGAAACAAGACGAAGGAGGGTGTAAGAGAGCGAAACGAGACGAAGGAGGGTGAAAGAGAGCGAAACGAGACGAAGGAGGGTGAAGGACGGCGAAACGAGACGAAGGAGGGTGGAAGAGAGCGAAACGAGACGAAGGAGGGTGAAAGAGAGTGAAAAGAGACGAAGGAGGGTGAAAGAGAGCGAAACAAGACGAAGGAAGGTGAAAGAGAGCTAAACGAGATGAAGGAGGGTGAAAGAGATCGAAACGAGACGAAGGAGGGAGGAAGACAGCGAAACGAGACGAAGGAGGGTGAGAGAGAGTGAAACGAGACGAAGGAGGGTGGAAGAGAGCGAAACAAGACGAAGGAGGGTGAGAGATAACGAAACGAGACGAAGGAGGGTGAAAGAGAGCGAAACGAGACGAAGGAGGGTGAAAGAGAGCGAAGCGAGACGAAGGAGGGTGAAGGAGGGCGAAACGAGACTAAGGAGGGGGAAAGTGAGCGAAACGAGACGAAGGAGGGTGAAAGAAGGCGAAACGAGACAAAAGAGGGAGGAAGACAGCGAAATGAGACGAAGGAGGGTGAGAGAGAGCGTAACGCGACCAAGGAGTGTGGAAGAGAGCGAGACGAGACGAAGGAGGGTGAGAGATAGCGAAACAAGACGAAGGAGGGTGTAAGAGAGCGAAACGAGACGAAGGAGTGTGAAAGAGAGCGAAACGAGACGAAGGAGGGTGAAGGACGGCGAAACGAGACGAAGGAGGGTGGAAGAGAGCGAAACGAGACGAAGGAGGGTGAAAGAGAGTGAAAAGAGACGAAGGAGGGTGAAAGAGAGCGAAACGAGGCGAAGGAGGGTGAGAGAGAGCGAAACGAGACGAAGGAGGGTGAAGGAAGGCGAAACGAGACGAAGGAGGGTGGAAGAGACCGAAACGAGATGAAGGAGGGTGAAAGAGAGTGAAAAGAGACGAAGGAGGGTGAAAGAGAGCGAAACGAGGCGAAGGAGGGTCAAAGGGAGCGAAACGAGATGAAGGAGGGTGAAAGAGAGCGAAACGAGACGATGGAGGGTGAAAGAGAGCGAAACGAGACGAAGGAGGGTGAAAAAGAGTGAAACGAGACGAAGGAGGGTGTAAGAGAGCTAAACGAGACGAAGGAGGATGAAAGAGAGCGAAACGAGATGAAGGAGGGTGAAAGAGAGCGAAACGAGACGAAGGAAGGTGAAAGAGAGCTAAGCGAGATGAAGGAGGGTGAAAGAGATCGAAACGAGACAAAGGAGGGTGAAAGAGAGCGAAACGAGGCGAAGGAAGGTGAAAGAGAGCGAAACGAGACGAAGGAGGGTGAAAGAGAACGAAACGAGACGAAGTAGGGGGAAAGAGAGCGAAACGAGACGAAGGAGGGTGAAAGAAGGCGAAACGAGACGAAGGAGGGAGGAAGACAGCGAAACGAGACGAAGGAGGGTGAGAGAGAGTGAAACGAGACGAAGGAGGGTGGAAGTGAGCGAAACAAGACGAAGGAGGGTGAGAGATAGCGAAACGAGACGAAGGAGGGTGAAAGAGAGCGAAACGAGACGAAGGAGGGTGAAAGAGATCGAAACGAGACGAAGGAGGGTGAAGGAGGGCGAAACGAGACGAAGGAGTGTCAAAGAGAGCAAAACGAGACGAAGGAGGATGAAAGAGAACGAAACGAGACCCAGGAGGGTGGAAGAGAACTAAACGAGTCGAAGGAGGGTGAGAGATAGCGAAACAAGACGAAGGAGGGTGTAAGAGAGCGAAACGAGACGAAGGAGGGTGAAAGAAAGCGAAACGAGACGAAGGAGGGTGAAAGAGAGCGAAACGAGACAAAGGAGGGTGAAAGAGGCTGAAACGAGAGGAAGGAGGGTGAGGGAGAGCGAAACGAGATGAAGGAGGGTGAAAGAGAGTGAAACGAGACGAAGGAGGGTGAAAGAGAGCGAAACGAGACGAAGGAGGGTGAAAGAGAGCGAAAAGAGACGAAGGAGGGTGAAAGAGAGTGAAACGAGGCGAAGGAAGGTGAAAGAGTGCGAATCGAGACAAAGGAGGGTGAAACACAGCGATACGAGACAAAGGAAGGTGAAAGAGAGCGAACCGAAACGAAGGAGGGTGGAAGAGAGCGATACGAGACGAAGGACGGTGAAAGAGAGCGAAACGAGATGAAGGTGGGTGAAAGATAACGAAACGAGACGAAGGAGGGGGAAAGAGAGCGAAACGAGACGAAGGAGGGTGAAAGAAGGCGAAACGAGACGAAGGAGGGTGGAAGAGAGCGAAACGAGACGAAGGAGGGTGAGAGAGAGCGAAACGAGACGAAGGAGGGTGGAAGAGAGCGAAACGAGATGAAGGAGGGTGAGAGATAGCGAAACGAGACGAAGGAGGGTGAAAGAGAGCGTAACGAGACAAACGAGGGTGGAAGAGAGCGAAACGAGACGAAGGAGGGTGGAAGAGAGTGATACGAGGCGAAGGAGGGTGAAAGAGAGCGAAAGGAGACGAAGGAGGGTGAAAGAGAGCGAAACGAGACGAAGGAGGGTGAAAAAGAGTGAAACGAGACGAAGGAGGGTGAAAGAGAGCTAAACGAGACGAAGGAGGGTGAAAGAGAGCGAAACGAGATGAAGGAGGGTGAAAGAGAGCGAAACGAGACGAAGGAGGGTGAAAGATATCGAAACGAGACGAAGGAAGGTGAAAGAGAGCTAAACGAGATGAAGGAGGGTGAAAAAGATCGAAACGAGACAAAGGAGGGTGAAAGAGAGCGAAACGAGGCGAAGGAAGGTGAAAGAGAGCGAAACGAGACGAAGGAGGGTGAAAGAGAACGAAACGAGACGAAGGAGGGGGAAAGAGAGCGAAACGAGACGAAGGAGGGTGAAAGAAGGTGAAACGAGACGAAGGAGGGAGGAAGACAGCGAAACGAGACGAAGGAGGGTGAGAGAGAGCGAAACGAGACGAAGGAGGGTGGAAGAGAGTGAAACAAGACGAAGGAGGGTGAGAGATAGCGAAACGAGATGAAGGAGGGTGAAAGAGAGCGAAACGAGACAAAGGAGGGTGAAAGAGAGCGACACGAGACGAAGGAGGGTGAAGGAGGGCGAAACGAGATGAAGGAGGGTCAAAGAGAGCGAAACGAGACGAAGGAGGGTGAAAGAGAGTGAAACGAGATGAAGGAGGGTGAAAGAGAGCTAAACGAGATGAAGGAGGGTGAAAGAGAGCGAAACGAGATGAAGGAGGGAGAAAGAGAGCGAAACGAGACGAAGGAGGGTGAAAGAGAGCGAAACGAGACGAAGGAAGGTGAAAGAGAGCTAAACGAGATGAAGGAGGGTGAAAGAGAGCGAAACGAGACGAAGGAGGGTGAAAGAAGGCGAAACGAGACGAAGGAGGGTGGAAGAGAGCGAAACGAGACGAAGGAGGGTGAGAGAGAGCGAAACGAGACGAAGGAGGGTGGAAGAGAGCGAAACGAGATGAAGGAGGGTGAGAGATAGCGAAACGAGACGAAGGAGGGTGAAAGAGAGCGTAACGAGACAAACGAGGGTGGAAGAGAGCGAAACGAGACGAAGGAGGGTGGAAGAGAGTGATACGAGGCGAAGGAGGGTGAAAGAGAGCGAAAGGAGACGAAGGAGGGTTAAAGAGAGCGAAACGAGACGAAGGAGGGTGAAAAAGAGTGAAACGAGACGAAGGAGGGTGAAAGAGAGCTAAACGAGACGAAGGAGGGTGAAAGAGAGCGAAACGAGATGAAGGAGGGTGAAAGAGAGCGAAACGAGACGAAGGAGGGTGAAAGAGAGCGAAACGAGACGAAGGAAGGTGAAAGAGAGCTAAACGAGATGAAGGAGGGTGAAAAAGATCGAAACGAGACAAAGGAGGGTATAAGAAAGCGAAACGAGGCGAAGGAAGGTGAAAGAGAGCGAAACGAGACGAAGGAGGGTGAAAGAGAACGAAACGAGACGAAGGAGGGGGAAAGAGAGCGAAACGAGACGAAGGAGGGTGAAAGAAGGTGAAACGAGACGAAGGAGGGAGGAAGACAGCGAAACGAGACGAAGGAGGGTGAAAGAAGGCGAAACGAGACGAAGGAGGGTGGAAGAGAGCGAAACGAGACGAAGGAGGGTGAGAGAGAGCGAAACGAGACGAAGGAGGGTGGAAGAGAGCGAAACGAGATGAAGGAGGGTGAGAGATAGCGAAACGAGACGAAGGAGGGTGAAAGAGAGCGTAACGAGACAAACGAGGGTGGAAGAGAGCGAAACGAGACGAAGGAGGGTGGAAGAGAGTGATACGAGGCGAAGGAGGGTGAAAGAGAGCGAAAGGAGACGAAGGAGGGTGAAAGAGAGCGAAACGAGACGAAGGAGGGTGAAAAAGAGTGAAACGAGACGAAGGAGGGTGAAAGAGAGCTAAACGAGACGAAGGAGGGTGAAAGAGAGCGAAACGAGATGAAGGAGGGTGAAAGAGAGCGAAACGAGACGAAGGAGGGTGAAAGAGAGCGAAACGAGACGAAGGAAGGTGAAAGAGAGCTAAACGAGATGAAGGAGGGTGAAAAAGATCGAAACGAGACAAAGGAGGGTATAAGAAAGCGAAACGAGGCGAAGGAAGGTGAAAGAGAGCGAAACGAGACGAAGGAGGGTGAAAGAGAACGAAACGAGACGAAGGAGGGGGAAAGAGAGCGAAACGAGACGAAGGAGGGTGAAAGAAGGTGAAACGAGACGAAGGAGGGAGGAAGACAGCGAAACGAGACGAAGGAGGGTGAGAGAGAGCGAAACGAGACGAAGGAGGGTGGAAGAGAGTGAAACAAGACGAAGGAGGGTGAGAGATAGCGAAACGAGACGAAGGAGGGTGAAAGAGTGCGAAACGAGACAAAGGAGGGTGAAAGAGAGCGACACGAGACGAAGGAGGGTGAAGGAGGGCGAAACGAGATGAAGGAGGGTCAAAGAGAGCGAAACGAGACGAAGGAGGGTGAAAGAGAGCGAAACGAGACAAAGGAGAGTGAAAGAGTGCGAAACGAGCCGAAGGAGGCTGAAAGAGCGCGAAACGAGACGAAGGAGTGTGGAAGAGAGCGAAACGAGACGAAGGAGGGTGAAAGAGAGTGAAACGAGATGAAGGAGGGTGAAAGAGAGCTAAACGAGATGAAGGAGGGTGAAAGAGAGCGAAACGAGATGAAGGAGGGAGAAAGAGAGCGAAACGAGACGAAGGAGGGTGAAAGAGAGCGAAACGAGACGAAGGAAGGTGAAAGAGAGCTAAACGAGATGAAGGAGGGTGAAAGAGAGCGAACCGAGACAAAGGAGGGTGAAAGATTGCGAACCGAGGCGAAGGAAGGTGAAAGAGAGCGAAACGAGACGAAGGAGGGTGAAAGAGAACGAAACGAGACGAAGGAGGGGGAAAGAGAGCGAAATGAGTCGAAGGAGGGTGAAAGAAGGCAAAACGAGATGAAGGAGGGAGGAAGATAGCGAAACGAGACGAAGGAGGGTGAGAGAGAGCGAAACGAGACGAAGGAGGGTGGAAGAGAGCGAAAGGAGACGAAGGAGTGTGAGAGATAGCGAAACGAGATGAAGAAGGGTGAAAGAGAGCGAAATGAGATGAAGGAGGGTGAAAGAGAGCGAAACGAGATGAAGGAGGGTGAAGGAAGGCGAAACGAGACGAAGGAGGGTGGAAGAGAGCGAAACGAGATGAAGGAGGGTGAAAGAGAGTGAAAAGAGACGAAGGAGGGTGAAAGAGAGCGAAACGAGGCGAAGGAGGGTCAAAGAGAGCGAAACGAGATGAAGGAGGGTGAAAGAGAGCGAAACGAGACAAAGGAGGGTGAAAGAGGCTGAAACGAGACGAAGGAGGGTGGAAGAGAGCGAAACGAGAGGAAGGAGAGTGATGGAGAGCGAAACGAGATGAAGGAGGGTGAAAGAGAGTGCAACGAGACGAAGGAGGGTGAAAGAGAGCGAAACAAGACGAAGGAGGGGGAAAGAGAGCGAAACGAGACGAAGGAGAGTGAAAGAGAGTGAAACGAGGCGAAGGAAGGTGAAAGAGTGCGAATCGAGACAAAGGAGGGTGAAAGAGGCTGAAACGAGACGAAGGAGGGTGGAAGAGAGCGAAACGAGAGGAAGGAGGGTGAGGGAGAGCGAAACGAGATGAAGGAGGGTGAAAGAGAGTGCAACGAGACGAAGGAGGGTGAAAGAGAGCGAAACGAGACGAAGGAGGGGGAAAGAGAGCGAAACGAGACGAAGGAGAGTGAAAGAGAGTGAAACGAGGCGAAGGAAGGTGAAAGAGTGCGAATCGAGACAAAGGAGGGTGAAAGAGAGCGAAACGAGACGAAGGAAAGTGAAAGAGAGCGAAACGAGATGAAGGAGGGTGAAAGAGAGCGAAACGAGTCGAAGGACGGTGAAAAAGAGTGAAACGAGACGAAGGAGGGTGAAAGAGAGCTAAACGAGACGAAGGAAGGTGAAAGAGAGCGAAACGAGATGAAGGAGGGTGAAAGAGAGCGAAACGAGACGAAGGAGGGTGAAGGAGGGCGAAACGAGACGAAGGAGGGTGAGAGATAGCGAAACGAGACGAAGGAGGGTGAAAGAGAGCGAAACGAGACGAAGGAGGGTGAAAGAGAGCGAAACGAGACGAAGGAGGGTGAAGGAGGGCGAAACGAGACGAAGGAGGGTGGAAGAGAGCGAAACGAGACGAAGGAGAGTGAAAGAGAGCAAAACGAGACAAAGGAGGGTGAAAGAGTGCGATACGAGCCGAAGGAGGGTGAAATAGCGTGAAATGAGATGAAGGAGGGTGGAAGAGAGCGCAACGAGACGAAGGAGGGTGAAAGAGAGCGAAACGAGACGAAGGAAGGTGAAAGAGAGCTAAACGAGATGAAGGAGGGTGAAAGAGAGCGAAACGAGACAAAGGAGGGTGAAAGATTGCGAAACGAGGCGAAGGAAGGTGAAAGAGAGCGAAACGAGACGAAGGAGGGTGAAAGAGAACGAAACGAAACTAAGGAGGGGTAAAGAGAGCGAAACGATACGAAGGAGGGTGAAAGAAGCCGAAACGAGACGAAGGAGGGAGGAAGACAGCGAAACGAGACGAAGGAGGGTGAGAGAGAGCGAAACCAGACGAAGGAGGGTGGAAGAGAGCGAAACGAGACGAAGGAGTGTGTGAGATAGCGAAACGAGACGAAGGACGGTGAAAGAGAGCGAAATGAGACGAAGGAGGGTGAAAGAGAGCGAAACGAGACGAAGGAGGGTGAAGGAAGGCGAAACGAGACGAAGGAGGGTCAAAGAGAGCGAAACGAGATGAAGGAGGGTGAAAGAGAGCGAAACGAGACAAAGGAGGGTGAAAGAGGCTGAAACGAGGCGAAGGAAGGTGAAAGAGAGCGAAACGAGACGAAGGAGGGTGAAAGAGAAAGAAACAAAACGAAGGAGGGGGAAAGAGAGCGAAACGAGACGAAGGAGGGTGAAAGAGAGCGAAACGAGACGAAGGAGGGTGAAAGAGAGTGAAACGAGGCGAAGGAAGGTGAAAGAGTGCGAATCGAGACAAAGGAGGGTGAAAGAGAGCGAAACGAGACGAAGGAAGGTGAAAGAGAGCGAACCGAGATGAAGGAGGGTGAAAGAGGGCGAAACGAGATGAAGGAGGGTGAAAGAGAGCAAAACGAGCAGAAGGAGGGTGAAAGAGAGCGAAACGAGATGAAGGAGGGTGAAAGAGAGTGAAACGAGACGAAGGATGGTGAAAGAGAGCTAAACGAGACGAAGGAAGGTGAAAGAGAGCGAAACGAGATGAAGGAGGGTGAAAGAGAGCGAAACGAGACGAAGGAGGGTGAAGGAGGGCGAAACGAGACGAAGGAGGGTGAGAGATAGCGAAACGAGACGAAGGAGGGTGAAAGAGAGCGAAACGAGACGAAGGAGGGTGAAAGAGAGCGAAACGAGACGAAGGAGGGTGAAGGAGGGCGAAACGAGACGAAGGAGGGTGGAAGAGAGCGAAACGAGACGAAGGAGAGTGAAAGAGAGCAAAACGAGACAAAGGAGGGTGAAAGAGTGCGATACGAGCCGAAGGAGGGTGAAATAGCGTGAAATGAGATGAAGGAGGGTGGAAGAGAGCGCAACGAGACGAAGGAGGGTGAAAGAGAGCGAAACGAGACGAAGGAAGGTGAAAGAGAGCTAAACGAGATGAAGGAGGGTGAAAGAGAGCGAAACGAGACAAAGGAGGGTGAAAGATTGCGAAACGAGGCGAAGGAAGGTGAAAGAGAGCGAAACGAGACGAAGGAGGGTGAAAGAGAACGAAACGAAACTAAGGAGGGGTAAAGAGAGCGAAACGATACGAAGGAGGGTGAAAGAAGCCGAAACGAGACGAAGGAGGGAGGAAGACAGCGAAACGAGACGAAGGAGGGTGAGAGAGAGCGAAACCAGACGAAGGAGGGTGGAAGAGAGCGAAACGAGACGAAGGAGTGTGTGAGATAGCGAAACGAGACGAAGGACGGTGAAAGAGAGCGAAATGAGACGAAGGAGGGTGAAAGAGAGCGAAACGAGACGAAGGAGGGTGAAGGAAGGCGAAACGAGACGAAGGAGGGTCAAAGAGAGCGAAACGAGATGAAGGAGGGTGAAAGAGAGCGAAACGAGACAAAGGAGGGTGAAAGAGGCTGAAACGAGGCGAAGGAAGGTGAAAGAGAGCGAAACGAGACGAAGGAGGGTGAAAGAGAAAGAAACAAAACGAAGGAGGGGGAAAGAGAGCGAAACGAGACGAAGGAGGGTGAAAGAGAGCGAAACGAGACGAAGGAGGGTGAAAGAGAGTGAAACGAGGCGAAGGAAGGTGAAAGAGTGCGAATCGAGACAAAGGAGGGTGAAAGAGAGCGAAACGAGACGAAGGAAGGTGAAAGAGAGCGAACCGAGATGAAGGAGGGTGAAAGAGGGCGAAACGAGATGAAGTAGGGTGAAAGAGAGCAAAACGAGCAGAAGGAGGGTGAAAGAGAGCGAAACGAGATGAAGGAGGGTGAAAGAGAGTGAAACGAGACGAAGGAGGGTGAAAGATAGCGAAACGAGATGAAGGAGGGTGAAAGAGAGTGAAATGAGGCGAAGGAGGGTGAAAGAGAGCGAAAGGAGATGAAGGAGGGTGAAAGAGAGCGAAACGAGACGAAGAAGGGTGCGAGAGGGCAAAACGAGATGAAGGAGGCAGAAGGAAGGCGAAACGAGACGAAGGAGGGAGGAAGACAGCGAAACGAGACAAAGGAGGGTGAGAGAGAGGGAAACGAGACGAAGGACGGTGGAAGAGAGCGAAACAAGGCGAAGGAGGGTGAGAGATAGCGAAACGAGACGAAGGAGGGTGAAATAGAGCGAAACGAGACGAAGGAGGGTGAAAGAGAGCGAAACGAGACGAAGGACGGTGAAGGAGGGCGAAACGAGACGAAGGAGGGTGAGAGATAGCGAAACGAGACGAAGGAGGGTGAAAGAGAGAGAAACGAGACGAAGGAGGGTGAAAGAGAGCGAAACGAGACGAAGGAGGGTGAAGGAGGGCGAAACGAGACGAAGGAGGGTGGAAGAGAGCGAAACGAGACGAAAGAGAGTGAAAGAGAGCAAAACGAGACAAAGGAGGGTGAAAGAGTGCGATACGAGCCGAAGGAGGGTGAAAGAGCGCGAAACGAGACGAAGGAGGGTGGAAGAGAGCGGAACGAGACGAAGGAGGGTGAAAGAGAGCGAAACGAGACGAAGGAGGGTGAAGGAAGGCGAAACGAGACGAAGGAGGGTCAAAGAGAGCGAAACGAGATGAAGGAGGGTGAAAGAGAGCGAAACGAGACAAAGGAGGGTGAAAGAGGCTGAAACGAGGCGAAGGAAGGTGAAAGAGAGCGAAACGAGACGAAGGAGGGTGAAAGAGAAAGAAACAAAACGAAGGAGGGGGAAAGAGAGCGAAACGAGACGAAGGAGGGTGAAAGAGAGCGAAACGAGACGAAGGAGGGTGAAAGAGAGTGAAACGAGGCGAAGGAAGGTGAAAGAGTGCGAATCGAGACAAAGGAGGGTGAAAGAGAGCGAAACGAGACGAAGGAAGGTGAAACAGAGCGAACCGAGATGAAGGAGGGTGAAAGAGGGCGAAACGAGATGAAGGAGGGTGAAAGAGAGCAAAACGAGCAGAAGGAGGGTGAAAGAGAGCGAAACGAGATGAAGGAGGGTGAAAGAGAGTGAAACGAGACGAAGGAGGGTGAAAGAGAGCGAAACGAGATGAAGGAGGGTGAAAGAGAGTGAAATGAGGCGAAGGAGGGTGAAAGAGAGCGAAAGGAGATGAAGGAGGGTGAAAGAGAGCGAAACGAGACGAAGAAGGGTGCGAGAGGGCAAAACGAGATGAAGGAGGCAGAAGGAAGGCGAAACGAGACGAAGGAGGGAGGAAGACAGCGAAACGAGACAAAGGAGGGTGAGAGAGAGCGAAACGAGACGAAGGACGGTGGAAGAGAGCGAAACAAGGCGAAGGAGGGTGAGAGATAGCGAAACGAGACGAAGGAGGGTGAAATAGAGCGAAACGAGACGAAGGAGGGTGAAAGAGAGCGAAACGAGACGAAGGACGGTGAAGGAGGGCGAAACGATACGAAGGAGGGTGAGAGATAGCGAAACGAGACGAAGGAGGGTGAAAGAGAGAGAAACGAGACGAAGGAGGGTGAAAAAGAGTGAAACGAGACGAAGGAGGGTGAAAGAGAGCTAAACGAGACGAAGGAGGGTGAAAGAGAGCGAAACGAGATGAAGGAGGGTGAAAGAGAGCGAAACGAGACGAAGGAGGGTGAAAGAGAGCGAAACGAGACGAAGGAAGGTGAAAGAGAGCTAAACGAGATGAAGGAGGGTGAAAAAGATCGAAACGAGACAAAGGAGGGTATAAGAAAGCGAAACGAGGCGAAGGAAGGTGAAAGAGAGCGAAACGAGACGAAGGAGGGTGAAAGAGAACGAAACGAGACGAAGGAGGGGGAAAGAGAGCGAAACGAGACGAAGGAGGGTGAAAGAAGGTGAAACGAGACGAAGGAGGGAGGAAGACAGCGAAACGAGACGAAGGAGGGTGAGAGAGAGCGAAACGAGACGAAGGAGGGTGGAAGAGAGTGAAACAAGACGAAGGAGGGTGAGAGATAGCGAAACGAGACGAAGGAGGGTGAAAGAGTGCGAAACGAGACAAAGGAGGGTGAAAGAGAGCGACACGAGACGAAGGAGGGTGAAGGAGGGCGAAACGAGATGAAGGAGGGTCAAAGAGAGCGAAACGAGACGAAGGAGGGTGAAAGAGAGCGAAACGAGACAAAGGAGAGTGAAAGAGTGCGAAACGAGCCGAAGGAGGCTGAAAGAGCGCGAAACGAGACGAAGGAGTGTGGAAGAGAGCGAAACGAGACGAAGGAGGGTGAAAGAGAGTGAAACGAGATGAAGGAGGGTGAAAGAGAGCTAAACGAGATGAAGGAGGGTGAAAGAGAGCGAAACGAGATGAAGGAGGGAGAAAGAGAGCGAAACGAGACGAAGGAGGGTGAAAGAGAGCGAAACGAGACGAAGGAAGGTGAAAGAGAGCTAAACGAGATGAAGGAGGGTGAAAGAGAGCGAACCGAGACAAAGGAGGGTGAAAGATTGCGAACCGAGGCGAAGGAAGGTGAAAGAGAGCGAAACGAGACGAAGGAGGGTGAAAGAGAACGAAACGAGACGAAGGAGGGGGAAAGAGAGCGAAATGAGTCGAAGGAGGGTGAAAGAAGGCAAAACGAGATGAAGGAGGGAGGAAGATAGCGAAACGAGACGAAGGAGGGTGAGAGAGAGCGAAACGAGACGAAGGAGGGTGGAAGAGAGCGAAAGGAGACGAAGGAGTGTGAGAGATAGCGAAACGAGATGAAGAAGGGTGAAAGAGAGCGAAATGAGATGAAGGAGGGTGAAAGAGAGCGAAACGAGATGAAGGAGGGTGAAGGAAGGCGAAACGAGACGAAGGAGGGTGGAAGAGAGCGAAACGAGATGAAGGAGGGTGAAAGAGAGTGAAAAGAGACGAAGGAGGGTGAAAGAGAGCGAAACGAGGCGAAGGAGGGTCAAAGAGAGCGAAACGAGATGAAGGAGGGTGAAAGAGAGCGAAACGAGACAAAGGAGGGTGAAAGAGGCTGAAACGAGACGAAGGAGGGTGGAAGAGAGCGAAACGAGAGGAAGGAGAGTGATGGAGAGCGAAACGAGATGAAGGAGGGTGAAAGAGAGTGCAACGAGACGAAGGAGGGTGAAAGAGAGCGAAACAAGACGAAGGAGGGGGAAAGAGAGCGAAACGAGACGAAGGAGAGTGAAAGAGAGTGAAACGAGGCGAAGGAAGGTGAAAGAGTGCGAATCGAGACAAAGGAGGGTGAAAGAGGCTGAAACGAGACGAAGGAGGGTGGAAGAGAGCGAAACGAGAGGAAGGAGGGTGAGTGAGAGCGAAACGAGATGAAGGAGGGTGAAAGAGAGTGCAACGAGACGAAGGAGGGTGAAAGAGAGCGAAACGAGACGAAGGAGGGGGAAAGAGAGCGAAACGAGACGAAGGAGAGTGAAAGAGAGTGAAACGAGGCGAAGGAAGGTGAAAGAGTGCGAATCGAGACAAAGGAGGGTGAAAGAGAGCGAAACGAGACGAAGGAAAGTGAAAGAGAGCGAAACGAGATGAAGGAGGGTGAAAGAGAGCGAAACGAGTCGAAGGACGGTGAAAAAGAGTGAAACGAGACGAAGGAGGGTGAAAGAGAGCTAAACGAGACGAAGGAAGGTGAAAGAGAGCGAAACGAGATGAAGGAGGGTGAAAGAGAGCGAAACGAGACGAAGGAGGGTGAAGGAGGGCGAAACGAGACGAAGGAGGGTGAGAGATAGCGAAACGAGACGAAGGAGGGTGAAAGAGAGCGAAACGAGACGAAGGAGGGTGAAAGAGAGCGAAACGAGACGAAGGAGGGTGAAGGAGGGCGAAACGAGACGAAGGAGGGTGGAAGAGAGCGAAACGAGACGAAGGAGAGTGAAAGAGAGCAAAACGAGACAAAGGAGGGTGAAAGAGTGCGATACGAGCCGAAGGAGGGTGAAATAGCGTGAAATGAGATGAAGGAGGGTGGAAGAGAGCGCAACGAGACGAAGGAGGGTGAAAGAGAGCGAAACGAGACGAAGGAAGGTGAAAGAGAGCTAAACGAGATGAAGGAGGGTGAAAGAGAGCGAAACGAGACAAAGGAGGGTGAAAGATTGCGAAACGAGGCGAAGGAAGGTGAAAGAGAGCGAAACGAGACGAAGGAGGGTGAAAGAGAACGAAACGAAACTAAGGAGGGGTAAAGAGAGCGAAACGATACGAAGGAGGGTGAAAGAAGCCGAAACGAGACGAAGGAGGGAGGAAGACAGCGAAACGAGACGAAGGAGGGTGAGAGAGAGCGAAACCAGACTAAGGAGGGTGGAAGAGAGCGAAACGAGACGAAGGAGTGTGTGAGATAGCGAAACGAGACGAAGGACGGTGAAAGAGAGCGAAATGAGACGAAGGAGGGTGAAAGAGAGCGAAACGAGACGAAGGAGGGTGAAGGAAGGCGAAACGAGACGAAGGAGGGTCAAAGAGAGCGAAACGAGATGAAGGAGGGTGAAAGAGAGCGAAACGAGACAAAGGAGGGTGAAAGAGGCTGAAACGAGGCGAAGGAAGGTGAAAGAGAGCGAAACGAGACGAAGGAGGGTGAAAGAGAAAGAAACAAAACGAAGGAGGGGGAAAGAGAGCGAAACGAGACGAAGGAGGGTGAAAGAGAGCGAAACGAGACGAAGGAGGGTGAAAGAGAGTGAAACGAGGCGAAGGAAGGTGAAAGAGTGCGAATCGAGACAAAGGAGGGTGAAAGAGAGCGAAACGAGACGAAGGAAGGTGAAAGAGAGCGAACCGAGATGAAGGAGGGTGAAAGAGGGCGAAACGAGATGAAGGAGGGTGAAAGAGAGCAAAACGAGCAGAAGGAGGGTGAAAGAGAGCGAAACGAGATGAAGGAGGGTGAAAGAGAGTGAAACGAGACGAAGGAGGGTGAAAGAGAGCTAAACGAGACGAAGGAAGGTGAAAGAGAGCGAAACGAGATGAAGGAGGGTGAAAGAGAGCGAAACGAGACGAAGGAGGGTGAAGGAGGGCGAAACGAGACGAAGGAGGGTGAGAGATAGCGAAACGAGACGAAGGAGGGTGAAAGAGAGCGAAACGAGACGAAGGAGGGTGAAAGAGAGCGAAACGAGACGAAGGAGGGTGAAGGAGGGCGAAACGAGACGAAGGAGGGTGGAAGAGAGCGAAACGAGACGAAGGAGAGTGAAAGAGAGCAAAACGAGACAAAGGAGGGTGAAAGAGTGCGATACGAGCCGAAGGAGGGTGAAATAGCGTGAAATGAGATGAAGGAGGGTGGAAGAGAGCGCAACGAGACGAAGGAGGGTGAAAGAGAGCGAAACGAGACGAAGGAAGGTGAAAGAGAGCTAAACGAGATGAAGGAGGGTGAAAGAGAGCGAAACGAGACAAAGGAGGGTGAAAGATTGCGAAACGAGGCGAAGGAAGGTGAAAGAGAGCGAAACGAGACGAAGGAGGGTGAAAGAGAACGAAACGAAACTAAGGAGGGGTAAAGAGAGCGAAACGATACGAAGGAGGGTGAAAGAAGCCGAAACGAGACGAAGGAGGGAGGAAGACAGCGAAACGAGACGAAGGAGGGTGAGAGAGAGCGAAACCAGACGAAGGAGGGTGGAAGAGAGCGAAACGAGACGAAGGAGTGTGTGAGATAGCGAAACGAGACGAAGGACGGTGAAAGAGAGCGAAATGAGACGAAGGAGGGTGAAAGAGAGCGAAACGAGACGAAGGAGGGTGAAGGAAGGCGAAACGAGACGAAGGAGGGTCAAAGAGAGCGAAACGAGATGAAGGAGGGTGAAAGAGAGCGAAACGAGACAAAGGAGGGTGAAAGAGGCTGAAACGAGGCGAAGGAAGGTGAAAGAGAGCGAAACGAGACGAAGGAGGGTGAAAGAGAAAGAAACAAAACGAAGGAGGGGGAAAGAGAGCGAAACGAGACGAAGGAGGGTGAAAGAGAGCGAAACGAGACGAAGGAGGGTGAAAGAGAGTGAAACGAGGCGAAGGAAGGTGAAAGAGTGCGAATCGAGACAAAGGAGGGTGAAAGAGAGCGAAACGAGACGAAGGAAGGTGAAAGAGAGCGAACCGAGATGAAGGAGGGTGAAAGAGGGCGAAACGAGATGAAGTAGGGTGAAAGAGAGCAAAACGAGCAGAAGGAGGGTGAAAGAGAGCGAAACGAGATGAAGGAGGGTGAAAGAGAGTGAAACGAGACGAAGGAGGGTGAAAGATAGCGAAACGAGATGAAGGAGGGTGAAAGAGAGTGAAATGAGGCGAAGGAGGGTGAAAGAGAGCGAAAGGAGATGAAGGAGGGTGAAAGAGAGCGAAACGAGACGAAGAAGGGTGCGAGAGGGCAAAACGAGATGAAGGAGGCAGAAGGAAGGCGAAACGAGACGAAGGAGGGAGGAAGACAGCGAAACGAGACAAAGGAGGGTGAGAGAGAGGGAAACGAGACGAAGGACGGTGGAAGAGAGCGAAACAAGGCGAAGGAGGGTGAGAGATAGCGAAACGAGACGAAGGAGGGTGAAATAGAGCGAAACGAGACGAAGGAGGGTGAAAGAGAGCGAAACGAGACGAAGGACGGTGAAGGAGGGCGAAACGAGACGAAGGAGGGTGAGAGATAGCGAAACGAGACGAAGGAGGGTGAAAGAGAGAGAAACGAGACGAAGGAGGGTGAAAGAGAGCGAAACGAGACGAAGGAGGGTGAAGGAGGGCGAAACGAGACGAAGGAGGGTGGAAGAGAGCGAAACGAGACGAAAGAGAGTGAAAGAGAGCAAAACGAGACAAAGGAGGGTGAAAGAGTGCGATACGAGCCGAAGGAGGGTGAAAGAGCGCGAAACGAGACGAAGGAGGGTGGAAGAGAGCGGAACGAGACGAAGGAGGGTGAAAGAGAGCGAAACGAGACGAAGGAGGGTGAAGGAAGGCGAAACGAGACGAAGGAGGGTCAAAGAGAGCGAAACGAGATGAAGGAGGGTGAAAGAGAGCGAAACGAGACAAAGGAGGGTGAAAGAGGCTGAAACGAGGCGAAGGAAGGTGAAAGAGAGCGAAACGAGACGAAGGAGGGTGAAAGAGAAAGAAACAAAACGAAGGAGGGGGAAAGAGAGCGAAACGAGACGAAGGAGGGTGAAAGAGAGCGAAACGAGACGAAGGAGGGTGAAAGAGAGTGAAACGAGGCGAAGGAAGGTGAAAGAGTGCGAATCGAGACAAAGGAGGGTGAAAGAGAGCGAAACGAGACGAAGGAAGGTGAAACAGAGCGAACCGAGATGAAGGAGGGTGAAAGAGGGCGAAACGAGATGAAGGAGGGTGAAAGAGAGCAAAACGAGCAGAAGGAGGGTGAAAGAGAGCGAAACGAGATGAAGGAGGGTGAAAGAGAGTGAAACGAGACGAAGGAGGGTGAAAGAGAGCGAAACGAGATGAAGGAGGGTGAAAGAGAGTGAAATGAGGCGAAGGAGGGTGAAAGAGAGCGAAAGGAGATGAAGGAGGGTGAAAGAGAGCGAAACGAGACGAAGAAGGGTGCGAGAGGGCAAAACGAGATGAAGGAGGCAGAAGGAAGGCGAAACGAGACGAAGGAGGGAGGAAGACAGCGAAACGAGACAAAGGAGGGTGAGAGAGAGCGAAACGAGACGAAGGACGGTGGAAGAGAGCGAAACAAGGCGAAGGAGGGTGAGAGATAGCGAAACGAGACGAAGGAGGGTGAAATAGAGCGAAACGAGACGAAGGAGGGTGAAAGAGAGCGAAACGAGACGAAGGACGGTGAAGGAGGGCGAAACGATACGAAGGAGGGTGAGAGATAGCGAAACGAGACGAAGGAGGGTGAAAGAGAGAGAAACGAGAAGAAGGAGGGTGAAAGAGAGCGAAACGAGACGAAGGAGGGTGAAGGAGGGCGAAACGAGACGAAGGAGGGTGGAAGAGAGCGAAACGAGACGTAGGAGAGTGAAAGAGAGCAAAACGAGACAAAGGAGGGTGAAAGAGTGCGATACGAGCCGAAGGAGGGTGAAAGAGCGCGAAACGAGACGAAGGAGGGTGGAAGAGAGCGGAACGAGACGAAGGAGGGTGAAAGAGAGCGAAACGAGACAAAGGAAGGTGAAAGAAAGCTAAACGAGATGAAGGAGGGCGAAAGAGAGCGAAATGAGACAAAGAAGGGTGAAAGATTGCGAAACGAGGCGAAGAAAGGTGAAAGAGAGCGAAACGAGACGAAGGAGGGTGAAAGAGAACGAAACGAAACGAAGGAGGGGGAAATAGAGCGAAACGATACGAATGAGGGTGAAAGAAGCCGAAACGAGACGAAGGAGGGAGGAAGACAGCGAAACGAGACGAAGGAGGGTGAGAGAGAGCGAAACCAGACGAAGGAGGGTGGAAGAGAGCGAAACGAGACGAAGGAGTGTGAGAGATAGCGAAACGAGACGAAGGAGGGTGAAAGAGAGCGAAATGAGACGAAGGAGGGTGAAAGAGAGCGAAACGAGACGAAGGAGGGTGAAGGAAGGCGAAACGAGACGAAGGAGGGTGGAAGAGAGCGAAACGAGACGAAGGAGGGTGAAAGAGAGTGAAAAGAGACGAAGGAGGGTGAAAGAGAGCGAAACGAGGCTAAGGAGGGTCATAGAGAGCGAAACGAGATGAAGGAGGGAGAAAGAGAGCGAAACGAGACAAAGGAGAGTGAAAGAGGCTGAAACGAGGCGAAGGAAGGTGAAAGAGAGCGAAACGAGACGAAGAAGGGTGCGAGAGGGCAAAACGAGATGAAGGAGGCAGAAGGAAGGCGAAACGAGACGAAGGAGGGAGGAAGACAGCGAAACGAGACGAAGGAGGGTGAGAGAGAGCGAAACGAGACAAAGGACGGTGGAAGAGAGCAAAACGAATAGAAGGAGGGTGAGAGATAGCGAAACGAGATGAAGGAGGGTGAAATAGAGCGAAACGAGACGAAGGAGGGTGAAAGAGAGCGAAACGAGACGAAGGACGGTGAAGGAGGGCGAATCGAGACGAAGGAGGGTGAGAGATAGCGAAACGAGACGAAGGAGGGTGAAAGAGAGCGAAACGAGACGAAGGAGTGTGAAAGAGAGCGAAACGAGACGAAGGAGGGTGAAGGAGGGCGAAACGAGACGAAGGAGGGTGGAAGAGAGCGAAACGAGACGAAGGAGAGTGAAAGAGAGCAAAACGAGACAAAGGAGGGTGAAAGAGTGCGATACGAGCCGAAGGAGGGTGAAATAGCGCGAAATGAGATGAAGGAGGGTGGAAGAGAGCGCAACGAGACGAAGGAGGGTGAAAGAGAGCGAAACGAGACGAAGGAAGGTGAAAGAGAGCTAAACGAGATGAAGGAGGGTGAAAGAGAGCGAAACGAGACAAAGGAGGGTGAAAGATTGCGAAACGAGGCGAAGGAAGGTGAAAGAGAGCGAAACGAGACGAAGGAGGGTGAAAGAGAACGAAACGAAACTAAGGAGGGGTAAAGAGAGCGAAACGATACGAAGGAGGGTGAACGAAGCCGAAACGAGACGAAGGAGGGAGGAAGACAGCGAAACGAGACGAAGGAGCGTGAGAGAGAGGGAAACGAGATGAAGGAGGGTGAAAGAGAGCGAAACGAGACAAAGGAGGGTGAAAGAGGCTGAAACGAGGCGAAGGAAGGTGAAAGAGAGCGAAACGAGGCGAAGGAGGGTGAAAGAGAGCGAAACGAGATGAAGGAGGGTGAAAGAGAGTGAAATGAGGCGAAGGAGGGTGAAAGAGAGCGAAAGGAGACGAAGGAGGGTGAAAGAGAGCGAAACGAGACGAAGAAGGGTGCGAGAGGGCAAAACGAGATGAAGGAGGCAGAAGGAAGGCGAAACGAGACGAAGGAGGGAGGAAGACAGCGAAACGAGACGAAGGAGGGTGAGAGAGAGCGAAACGAGACGAAGGACGGTGGAAGAGAGCGAAACGAGGCGAAGGAGGGTGAGAGATAGCGAAACGAGACGAAGGAGGGTGAAATAGAGCGAAACGAGACGAAGGAGGGTGAAAGAGAGCGAAACGAGACGAAGGACGGTGAAGGAGGGCGAAACGAGACGAAGGAGGGTGAGAGATAGCGAAACGAGACGAAGGAGGGTGAAAGAGAGCGAAACGAGACGAAGGAGGGTGAAAGAGAGCGAAACGAGACGAAGGAGGGTGAAGGAGGGCGAAACGAGACGAAGGAGGGTGGAAGAGAGCGAAACGAGACGAAGGAGAGTGAAAGAGAGCAAAACGAGACAAAGGAGGGTGAAAGAGTGCGATACGACCCGAAGGAGGGTGAAAGAGCGCGAAATGAGACGAAGGAGGGTGAGAGATAGCGAAACGAGACGAAGGAGGGTGAAAGAGAGCGTAACGAGACAAACGAGGGTGGAAGAGAGCGAAACGAGACGAAGGAGGGTGGAAGAGAGTGATACGAGGCGAAGGAGGGTGAAAGAGAGCGAAAGGAGACGAAGGAGGGTGAAAGAGAGCGAAACGAGACGAAGGAGGGTGAAAAAGAGTGAAACGAGACGAAGGAGGGTGAAAGAGAGCTAAACGAGACGAAGGAGGGTGAAAGAGAGCGAAACGAGATGAAGGAGGGTGAAAGAGAGCGAAACGAGACGAAGGAGGGTGAAAGAGAGCGAAACGAGACGAAGGAAGGTGAAAGAGAGCTAAACGAGATGAAGGAGGGTGAAAAAGATCGAAACGAGACAAAGGAGGGTGAAAGAGAGCGAAACGAGGCGAAGGAAAGTGAAAGAGAGCGAAACGAGACGAAGGAGGGTGAAAGAGAACGAAACGAGACGAAGGAGGGGGAAAGAGAGCGAAACGAGACGAAGGAGGGTGAAAGAAGGTGAAACGAGACGAAGGAGGGAGGAAGACAGCGAAACGAGACGAAGGAGGGTGAGAGAGAGCGAAACGAGATGAAGGAGGGTGGAAGAGAGTGAAACAAGACGAAGGAGGGTGAGAGATAGCGAAACGAGACGAAGGAGGGTGAAAGAGAGCGAAACGAGACAAAGGAGGGTGAAAGAGAGCGACACGAGACGAAGGAGGGTGAAGGAGGGCGAAACTAGATGAAGGAGGGTCAAAGAGAGCGAAACGAGACGAAGGAGGGTGAAAGAGAGCGAAACGAGACAAAGGAGAGTGAAAGAGTGCGAAACGAGCCGAAAGAGGCTGAAAGAGCGCGAAACGAGACGAAGGAGTGTGGAAGAGAGCGAAACGAGACGAAGGAGGGTGAAAGAGAGTGAAACGAGATGAAGGAGGGTGAAAGAGAGCTAAACGAGATGAAGGAGGGTGAAAGAGAGCGAAACGAGATGAAGGAGGGAGAAAGAGAGCGAAACGAGACGAAGGAGGGTGAAAGAGAGCGAAACGAGACGAAGGAAGGTGAAATAGAGCTAAACGAGATGAAGGAGGGTGAAAGAGAGCGAAACGAGACAAAGGAGGGTGAAAGATTGCGAACCGAGGCGAAGGAAGGTGAAAGAGAGCGAAACGAGACGAAGGAGGGTGAAAGAGAACGAAACGAGACGAAGGAGGGGGAAAGAGAGCGAAATGAGTCGAAGGAGGGTGAAAGAAGGCAAAACGAGATGAAGGAGGGAGGAAGATAGCGAAACGAGACGAAGGAGGGTGAGAGAGAGCGAAACGAGACGAAGGAGGGTGGAAGAGAGCGAAAGGAGACGAAGGAGTGTGAGAGATAGCGAAACGAGATGAAGAAGGGTGAAAGAGAGCGAAATGAGATGAAGGAGGGTGAAAGAGAGCGAAACGAGATGAAGGCGGGTGAAGGAAGGCGAAACGAGACGAAGGAGGGTGGAAGAGAGCGAAACGAGATGAAGGAGGGTGAAAGAGAGTGAAAAGAGACGAAGGAGGGTGAAAGAGAGCGAAACGAGGTGAAGGAGGGTCAAAGAGAGCGAAACGAGATGAAGGAGGGTGAAAGAGAGCGAAACGAGACAAAGGAGGGTGAAAGAGGCTGAAACGAGACGAAGGAGGGTGGAAGAGAGCGAAACGAGAGGAAGGAGAGTGAGGGAGAGCGAAACGAGATGAAGGAGGGTGAAAGAGAGTGCAACGAGACGAAGGAGGGTGAAAGAGAGCGAAACGAGACGAAGGAGGGGGAAAGAGAGCGAAACGAGACGAAGGAGAGTGAAAGAGAGTGAAACGAGGCGAAGGAAGGTGAAAGAGTGCGAATCGAGACAAAGGAGGGTGAAAGAGGCTGAAACGAGACGAAGGAGGGTGGAAGAGAGCGAAACGAGAGGAAGGAGGGTGAGGGAGAGCGAAACGAGATGAAGGAGGGTGAAAGAGAGTGCAACGAGACGAAGGAGGGTGAAAGAGAGCGAAACGAGACGAAGGAGGGGGAAAGAGAGCGAAACGAGACGAAGGAGAGTGAAAGAGAGTGAAACGAGGCGAAGGAAGGTGAAAGAGTGCGAATCGAGACAAAGGAGGGTGAAAGAGAGCGAAACGAGACGAAGGAAAGTGAAAGAGAGCGAAACGAGACGAAGGAGGGTGAAAGAGAGCGAAACGAGACGAAGGACGGTGAAAAAGAGTGAAACGAGACGAAGGAGGGTGAAAGAGAGGTAAACGAGACGAAGGAAGGTGAAAGAGAGCGAAACGAGATGAAGGAGGGTGAAAGAGAGCGAAACGAGACGAAGGAGGGTGAAAGAGAGCGAAACGAGACGAGGGAAGGTGAAAGAGAGCTAAATGAGATGAAGGAGGGTGAAAGAGATCGAAACGAGACAAAGGAGAGTGAAAGAGAGCGAAACGAGACGAAGGAGGGTGAAATGAGACGAAGGAGGGAGGAAGACAGCGAAACGAGACGCAGGAGGGTGAGAGAGAGCGAAACGAGACGAAGGAGGGTGGAAGAGAGCGAAACAAGACGAAGGAGGGTGAGAGATAGTGAAACGAGACGAAGGAGGGTGAAAGAGAGCGAAACGAGACGAAGGAGGTTGAAAGAGAGCGAAACGAGTCGAAGGAGGGTGAAGGAGGGCGAAACGAGACGAAGGAGGGTCAAAGAGAGCGAAACGAAATGAAGGAGGGTGAAAGAGAGCGAAACGAGACAAAGGAGGGTGAAAGAGGCTGAAACGAGACGAAGGAGCGTGGAAGAGAGCGAAACGAGAGGAAGGAGGGTGAAAGAGAGTGAAACGAGGCGAAGGAAGGTGAAAGAGTGCGAATCGAGACAAAGGAGGGTGAAAGAGGCTGAAACGAGACGAAGGAGGGTGGAAGAGAGCGAAACGAGAGGAAGGAGGGTGAGGGAGAGCGAAACGAGACAAAGGAGGGTGAAAGAGGCTGAAACGAGACGAAGGAGGGTGGAAGAGAGCGAAACGAGAGGAAGGAGAGTGAGGGAGAGCGAAACGAGATGAAGGAGGGTGAAAGAGAGTGCAACGAGACGAAGGAGGGTGAAAGAGAGCGAAACGAGACGAAGGAGGGGGAAAGAGAGCGAAACGAGACGAAGGAGAGTGAAAGAGAGTGAAACGAGGCGAAGGAAGGTGAAAGAGTGCGAATCGAGACAAAGGAGGGTGAAAGAGGCTGAAACGAGACGAAGGAGGGTGGAAGAGAGCGAAACGAGAGGAAGGAGGGTGAGGGAGAGCGAAACGAGATGAAGGAGGGTGAAAGAGAGTGCAACGAGACGAAGGAGGGTGAAAGAGAGCGAAACGAGACGAAGGAGGGGGAAAGAGAGCGAAACGAGACGAAGGAGAGTGAAAGAGAGTGAAACGAGGCGAAGGAAGGTGAAAGAGTGCGAATCGAGACAAAGGAGGGTGAAAGAGAGCGAAACGAGACGAAGGAAAGTGAAAGAGAGCGAAACGAGACGAAGGAGGGTGAAAGAGAGCGAAACGAGACGAAGGACGGTGAAAAAGAGTGAAACGAGACGAAGGAGGGTGAAAGAGAGCTAAACGAGACGAAGGAAGGTGAAAGAGAGCGAAACGAGATGAAGGAGGGTGAAAGAGAGCGAAACGAGACGAAGGAGGGTGAAAGAGAGCGAAACGAGACGAGGGAAGGTGAAAGAGAGCTAAATGAGATGAAGGAGGGTGAAAGAGATCGAAACGAGACAAAGGAGAGTGAAAGAGAGCGAAACGAGACGAAGGAGGGTGAAATGAGACGAAGGAGGGAGGAAGACAGCGAAACGAGACGCAGGAGGGTGAGAGAGAGCGAAACGAGACGAAGGAGGGTGGAAGAGAGCGAAACAAGACGAAGGAGGGTGAGAGATAGTGAAACGAGACGAAGGAGGGTGAAAGAGAGCGAAACGAGACGAAGGAGGTTGAAAGAGAGCGAAACGAGACGAAGGAGGGTGAAGGAGGGCGAAACGAGACGAAGGAGGGTCAAAGAGAGTGAAACGAAATGAAGGAGGGTGAAAGAGAGCGAAACGAGACAAAGGAGGGTGAAAGAGGCTGAAACGAGACGAAGGAGCGTGGAAGAGAGCGAAATGAGAGGAAGGAGTGTGAGGGAGAGCGAAACGAGACGAAGGAGGGTGAAAGAGAGCGAAACGAGACGAAGGAGGGTGAAAGAGAGCGAAACGAGACGAAGGAGGCTGAAAGAGAGTGAAACGAGGCGAAGGAAGGTGAAAGAGTGCGAATCGAGACAAAGGAGGGTGAAAGAGAGCGAAACGAGACGAAGGAAGGTGAAAGAGAGCGAACCGAGATGAAGGAGTGTGAAAGAGGGCGAAACGAGACGAAGGAGGGTGGAAGAGAGCGAAACGAGACGAAGGAGGGTGAAAGAGAGCGAAACGAGATGAAGTAGGGTGAAAGAGAGCAAAACGAGCAGAAGGAGGGTGAATGAGAGCGAAACGAGGTGAAGGAGGGTGAAAGAGAGTGAAACGAGACGAAGGAGGGTAAAAGAGAGCGAAACGAGATGAAGGAGGGTGAAAGAGAGTGAAATGAGGCGAAGGAGTGTGAAAGAGAGCGAAAGGAGACGAAGGAGGCTGAAAGAGAGTGAAACGAGGCGAAGGAAGGTGAAAGAGTGCGAATCGAGACAAAGGAGGGTGAAAGAGAGCAAAATGAGACGAAGGAAGGTGAAAGAGAGCGAACCGAGATGAAGGAGGGTGAAAGAGGGCGAAACGAGACGAAGGAGGGTGGAAGAGAGCGAAACGAGACGAAGGAGGGTGAAAGAGAGCGAAACGAGATGAAGGAGGGTGAAAGAGCAAAACGAGCAGAAGGAGGGTGAAAGAGAGTGAAACGAGGTGAAGGAGGGTGAAAGAGAGTGAAACGAGACGAAGGAGGGTAAAAGAGCGCGAAACGAGATGAAGGAGGGTGAAAGAGAGTGAAATGAGGCGAAGGAGGGTGAAAGAGAGCGAAAGGAGACGAAGGAGGGTGAAATAGAGCGAAACGAGACGAAGGAGGGTGAAAGAGAGCGAAACGAGACGAAGGACGGTGAAGGAGGGCGAAACGAGACGAAGGAGGGTGAGAGATAGCGAAACGAGACGAAGGAGGGTGAAAGAGAGCGAAACGAGACGAAGGAGGGTGAAAGAGAGCGAAACGAGACGAAGGAGGGTGAAGGAGGGCGAAACGAGACGAAGGAGGGTGGAAGAGAGCGAAACGAGACGAAGGAGAGTGAAAGAGAGCAAAACGAGACAAAGGAGGGTGAAAGAGTGCGATACGAGCCGAAGGAGGGTGAAATAGCGTGAAATGAGATGAAGGAGGGTGGAAGAGAGCGCAACGAGACGAAGGAGGGTGAAAGAGAGCGAAACGAGACGAAGGAAGATGAAAGAGAGCTAAACGAGATGAAGGAGGGTGAAAGAGAGCGAAACGAGACAAAGGAGGGTGAAAGATTGCGAAATGAGGCGAAGGAAGGTGAAAGAGAGTGAAAAGAGACGAAGGAGGGTGAAAGAGAGCGAAACGAGGCGAAGGAGGGTCAAAGAGAGCGAAACGAGATGAAGGAGGGTGAAAGAGAGCGAAACGAGACAAAGGAGGGTGAAAGAGAGCGAAACGAGACAAAGGAGGGTGAAAGAGGCTGAAACGAGGCGAAGGAAGGTGAAAGAGAGCGAAACGAGACGAAGGAGGGTGAAAGAGAAAGAAACAAAACGAAGGAGGGGGAAAGAGAGCGAAACGAGACGAAGGAGGGTGAAAGAGAGCGAAACGAGACGAAGGAGGGTGAAAGAGAGTGAAACGAGGCGAAGGAAGGTGAAAGAGTGCGAATCGAGACAAAGGAGGGTGAAAGAGAGCGAAACGAGACGAAGGAAGGTGAAAGAGAGCGAAACGAGACGAAGGAGGGTGAAAGAGAAAGAAACAAAACGAAGGAGGGGGAAAGAGAGCGAAACGAGACGAAGGAGGGTGAAAGAGAGCGAAACGAGACGAAGGAGGGTGAAAGAGAGTGAAACGAGGCGAAGGAAGGTGAAAGAGTGCGAATCGAGACAAAGGAGGGTGAAAGAGAGCGAAACGAGACGAAGGAAGGTGAAAGAGAGCGAACCGAGATGAAGGAGGGTGAAAGAGGGCGAAACGAGATGAAGGAGGGTGAAAGAGAGCAAAACGAGAAGAAGGAGGGTGAAAGAGAGCGAAACGAGATGAAGGAGGGTGAAAGAGAGTGAAACGAGACGAAGGAGGGTGAAAGAGAGCGAAACGAGATGAAGGAGGGTGAAAGAGAGTGAAATGAGGCGAAGGAGGGTGAAAGAGAGCGAAAGGAGACGAAGGAGGGTGAAAGAGAGCGAAACGAGACGAAGAAGGGTGCGAGAGGGCAAAACGAGATGAAGGAGGCAGAAGGAAGGCGAAACGAGACGAAGGAGGGAGGAAGACAGCGAAACGAGACAAAGGAGGGTGAGAGAGAGCGAAACGAGACGAAGGACGGTGGAAGAGAGCGAAACAAGGCGAAGGAGGGTGAGAGATAGCGAAACGAGACGAAGGAGGGTGAAATAGAGTGAAACGAGACGAAGGAGGGTGAAAGAGAGCGAAACGAGACGAAGGACGGTGAAGGAGGGCGAAACGAGACGAAGGAGGGTGAGAGATAGCGAAACGAGACGAAGGAGGGTGAAAGAGAGCGAAACGAGACGAAGGAGGGTGAAAGAGAGCGAAACGAGACGAAGGAGGGTGAAGGAGGGCGAAACGAGACGAAGGAGGGTGGAAGAGAGCGAAACGAGACGAAGGAGAGTGAAAGAGAGCAAAACGAGACAAAGGAGGGTGAAAGAGTGCGATACGAGCCGAAGGAGGGTGAAATAGCGCGAAATGAGATGAAGGAGGGTGGAAGAGAGCGCAACGAGACGAAGGAGGGTGAAAGAGAGCGAAACGAGACGAAGGAAGGTGAAAGAGAGCTAAACGAGATGAAGGAGGGTGAAAGAGAGCGAAACGAGACAAAGGAGGGTGAAAGATTGCGAAACGAGGCGAAGGAAGGTGAAAGAGAGCGAAACGAGACGAAGGAGGGTGAAAGAGAACGAAACGAAACTAAGGATAGGTAAAGAGAGCGAAACGATACGAAGGAGGGTGAACGAAGCCGAAACGAGACGAAGGAGGGAGGAAGACAGCGAAACGAGACGAAGGAGGGTGAGAGAGAGCGAAACCAGACGAAGGAGGGTGGAAGAGAGCGAAACGAGACGAAGGAGTGTGAGAGATAGCGAAACGAGACGAAGGACGGTGAAAGAGAGCGAAATGAGACGAAGGAGGGTGAAAGAGAGCGAAACGAGACGAAGGAGGGTGAAGGAAGGCGAAACGAGACGAAGGAGGGTGGAAGAGAGCGAAACGAGACGAAGGAGGGTGAAAGAGAGTGAAAAGAGACGAAGGAGGGTGAAAGAGAGCGAAACGAGGCGAAGGAGGGTCAAAGAGAGGGAAACGAGATGAAGGAGGGTGAAAGAGAGCGAAACGAGACAAAGGAGGGTGAAAGAGGCTGAAACGAGGCGAAGGAAGGTGAAAGAGAGCGAAACGAGACGAAGGAGGGTGAAAGAGAAAGAAACAAAGCGAAGGAGGGGGAAAGAGAGCGAAACGAGACGAAGGAGGGTGAAAGAGAGCGAAACGAGACGAAGGAGGGTGAAAGAGAGTGAAACGAGGCGAAGGAAGGTGAAAGAGTGCGAATCGAGACAAAGGAGTGTGAAAGAGAGCGAAACGAGACGAAGGAAGGTGAAAGAGAGCGAACCGAGATGAAGGAGGGTGAAAGAGGGCGAAACGAGACGAAGGAGGGTGGAAGAGAGCGAAACGAGACGAAGGAGGGTGAAAGAGAGCGAAACGAGATGAAGGAGGGTGAAAGAGAGCAAAACGAGCAGAAGGAGGGTGAAAGAGAGCGAAACGAGATGAAGGAGGGTGAAAGAGAGTGAAACGAGACGAAGGAGGGTGAAAGAGAGCGAAACGAGATGAAGGAGGGTGAAAGAGAGTGAAATGAGGCGAAGGAGGGTGAAAGAGAGCGAAAGGAGACGAAGGAGGGTGAAAGAGAGCGAAACGAGACGAAGAAGGGTGCGAGAGGGCAAAACGAGATGAAGGAGGCAGAAGGAAGGCGAAACGAGACGAAGGAGGGAGGAAGACAGCGAAACGAGACGAAGGAGGGTGAGAGAGAGCGAAACGAGACGAAGGACGGTGGAAGAGAGCGAAACGAGGCGAAGGAGGGTGAGAGATAGCGAAACGAGACGAAGGAGGGTGAAATAGAGCGAAACGAGACGAAGGAGGGTGAAAGAGAGCGAAACGAGACGAAGGACGGTGAAGGAGGGCGAAACGAGACGAAGGAGGGTGAGAGATAGCGAAACGAGACGAAGGAGGGTGAAAGAGAGCGAAACGAGACGAAGGAGGGTGAAAGAGAGCGAAACGAGAAGAAGGAGGGTGAAGGAGGGCGAAACGAGACGAAGGAGGGTGGAAGAGAGCGAAACGAGACGAAGGAGAGTGAAAGAGAGCTAAACGAGACAAAGGAGGGTGAAAGAGTGCGATACGAGCCGAAGGAGGGTGAAAGAGCGCGAAATGAGACGAAGGAGGGTGGAAGAGAGCGGAACGAGACGAAGGAGGGTGAAAGAGAGCAAAACGAGACGAAGGAAGGTGAAAGAAAGCTAAACGAGATGAAGGAGTGTGAAAGAGAGCGAAACGAGACAAAGAAGGGTGAAAGATTGCGAAACGAGGCGAAGAAAGGTGAAAGAGAGCGAAACGAGACGAAGGAGGGTGAAAGAGAACGAAACGAAACGAAGGAGGGGGAAAGAGAGCGAAACGATACGAAGGAGGGTGAAAGAAGCCGAAACGAGACGAAGGAGGGAGGAAGACAACGAAACGAGACGAAGGAGGGTGAGAGAGAGCGAAACCAGACGAAGGAGGGTGGAAGAGAGCGAAACGAGACGAAGGAGTGTGAGAGATAGCGAAACGAGACGAAGGAGGGTGAAAGAGAGCGAAATGAGACGAAGGAGGGTGAAAGAGAGCGAAACGAGACGAAGGAGGGTGAAGGAAGGCGAAACGAGACGAAGGAGGGTGGAAGAGAGCGAAACGAGACGAAGGAGGGTGAAAGAGAGTGAAAAGAGACGAAGGAGGGTGAAAGAGAGCGGAACGAGGCGAAGGAGGGTCAAAGAGAGCGAAACGAGATGAAGGAGGGTGAAAGAGAGTGAAACGAGACAAAGGAGGGTGAAAGAGGCTGAAACGAGGCGAAGGAAGGTGAAAGAGAGCGAAACGAGACGAAGGAGGGTGAAAGAGAAAGAAACAAAACGAAGGAGGGGGAAAGAGTGCGAAACGATACGAAGGAGGGTGAAAGAAGCCGAAACGAGACGAAGGAGGGAGGAAGACAGCGAAACGAGACGAAGGAGGGTGAGAGAGAGCGAAACCAGACGAAGGAGGGTGGAAGAGAGCGAAACGAGACGAAGGAGTGTGAGAGATAGCGAAACGAGAAGAAGGAGGGTGAAAGAGAGCAAAATGAGACGAAGGAGGGTGAAAGAGAGCGAAACGAGACGAAGGAGGGTGAAGGAAGGCGAAACGAGATGAAGGAGGGTGGAAGAGAGCGAAACGAGACGAAGGAGGGTGAAAGAGAGTGACAAGAGACGAAGGAGGGTGAAAGAGAGCGAAACGAGGCGAAGGATGGTCAAAGAGAGTGAAACGAGATGAAGGAGGGTGAAAGAGAGCGAAACGAGACAAAGGAGGGTGAAAGAGGCTGAAACGAGACGAAGGAGTGTGGAAGAGAGCGAAACGAGAGGAAGGAGGGTGAGGGAGAGCGAAACGAGATGAAGGAGGGTGAAAGAGAGTGAAACGAGACGAAGGAGGGTGAAAGAGAGCGAAACGAGACGAAGGAGGGTCAAAGGGAGCGAAACGAGATGAAGGAGGGTGAAAGAGAGCGAAACGAGACAAAGCAGGGTGAAAGAGGCTGAAACGAGACGAAGGAGGGTGGAAGAGAGCGAAACGAGAGGAAGGAGGGTGAAAGAGTGCGAAACGAGATGAAGGAGGGTGAAAGAGAGTGAAACGAGACGAAGGAGGGTGAAAGAGAGCGAAACGAGACGAAGGAGGGTGAAAGAGAGCGAAACGAGACGAAGGAGGGTGAAAGAGAGTGAAACGAGTCGAAGGAAGGTGAAAGAGTGCGAATCGAGACAAAGGAGGGTGAAAGAGAGCGAAACGAGACGAAGGAAGGTGAAAGAGAGCGAACCGAAACGAAGGAGGGTGGAAGAGAGCGATACGAGAAGAAGGAGGGTGAAAGAGAGCGAAACGAGACGAAGGAGGGTGGAAGAGAGCGAAACGAGACGAAGGAGGGTGAAAACGAGTGAAACGAGACGAAGGAGGGTGAAAGAGTGCTAAACGAGACGAAGGAGGGTGAAAGAGAGCGAAACGAGATGAAGGAGGGTGAAAGAGAGCGAAACGAGACGAAGGAGGGTGAAATTGAGCGAAACAAGACGAAGGAAGGTGAAAGAGAGCTAAACGAGATGAAGGAGGGTGAAAGAGATCGAAATGAGACGAAGGAGGGTGAAAGAGAACGAAACGAGACGAAGGAGGGGGAAGGAGAGCGAAACGAGACCAAGGAGGGTGAAAGAATGCGAAAAGAGACGAAGGAGGGAGGAAGACAGCGAAACGAGACGAAGGAGGGTGAGAGAGAGCGAAACGAGATGAAGGAGGGTGGAAGAGAGCGAAACCAGACAAAGGAGGGTGAGAGAGAGCGAAACGAGACGAAGGAGGGTGAAAGAGAGCGAAACGAGACGAAGGAGGGTGAAGGAGGGCGAAACGAGACGAAGGAGGGTGAAAGAGAGCAAAACGAGACGAAGGAGGGTGAAAGAGAACGAAACGAGACGAAGGAGGGGGAAAGTGAGCGAAACGAGACGAAGGAGGGTGAAAGAAGGCGAAACGAAACGAAAGAGGGAGGAAGACAGCGAAACGAGACGAAGGAGGGTGAGAGAGAGCGAAACGAGACCAAGGAGGGTGGAAGAGAGCGAAACGAGACGAAGGAGGGTGAGAGATAGCAAAACAAGACGAAGGAGGGTGTAAGAGAGCGAAACGAGACGAAGGAGGGTGAAAGAGAGCGAAACGAGACGAAGGAGGGTGAAGGAAGGCGAAACGAGACGAAGGAGGATGGAAGAGAGCGAAACGAGACGAAGGAGGGTGAAAGAGAGTGAAAAGAGATGAAGGAGGGTGAAAGAGAGCGAAACGAGGCGAAGGAGGGTGAAAGAGAGCGAAACGAGACAAAGGAGGGTGAAAGAGGCTGAAACGAGACGAAGGAGGGTGGAAGAGAGCGAAACGAGAAGAAGGAGGGTGAGGGAGAGCGAAACGAGGTGAAGGAGGGTGAAAGAGAGTGAAACGAGACGAAGGAGGTTGAAAGAGAGCGAAACGAGACGAAGGAGGGTGAAAGAGTGCGAATCGAGACAAAAGAGGGTGAAAGAGAGCGAAATGAGACAAAGGAGGGTGAAAAAGAGTGAAACGAGACGAAGGAGGGTGAAAGAGAGCTAAACGAGACGAAGGAGGGTGAAAGAGAGCGAAACGAGATGAAGGAGGGTGAAAGAGAGCGAAACGAGACGAAGGAGGGTGAAAGAGAGCGAAACGGGACGAAGGAAGGTGAAAGAGAGCGAAACGAGATGAAGGAGGGTGAAAGAGATCGAAACGAGACAAAGGAGGGTGAAAGATAGCGAAACGAGGCGAAGGAAGGTGCAAGAGAGCGAAACGAGACGAAGGAGGGTCAAAGGGAGCGAAACGAGATGAAGGAGGGTGAAAGAGAGCGAAACGAGACAAAGCAGGGTGAAAGAGGCTGAAACGAGACGAAGGAGGGTGGAAGAGAGCGAAACGAGAGGAAGGAGGGTGAAAGAGTGCGAAACGAGATGAAGGAGGTGAAAGAGAGTGAAACGAGACGAAGGAGGGTGAAAGAGAGCGAAACGAGACGAAGGAGGGTGAAAGAGAGCGAAACGAGACGAAGGAGGGTGAAAGAGAGTGAAACGAGTCGAAGGAAGGTGAAAGAGTGCGAATCGAGACAAAGGAGGGTGAAAGAGAGCGAAACGAGACGAAGGAAGGTGAAAGAGAGCGAACCGAAACGAAGGAGGGTGGAAGAGAGCGATACGAGAAGAAGGAGGGTGAAAGAGAGCGAAACGAGACGAAGGAGGGTGGAAGAGAGCGAAACGAGACGAAGGAGGGTGAAAAAGAGTGAAACGAGACGAAGGAGGGTGAAAGAGGGCTAAACGAGACGAAGGAGGGTGAAAGAGAGCGAAACGAGATGAAGGAGGGTGAAAGAGAGCGAAACGAGACGAAGGAGGGTGAAATTGAGCGAAACAAGACGAAGGAAGGTGAAAGAGTGCTAAACGAAATGAAGGAGGGTGAAAGAGATCGAAACGAGACGAAGGAGGGTGAAAGAGAACGAAACGAGACGAAGGAGGGGGAAGGAGAGCGAAACGAGACCAAGGAGGGTGAAAGAATGCGAAAAGAGACGAAGGAGGGAGGAAGACAGCGAAACGAGACGAAGGAGGGTGAGAGAGAGCGAAACGAGATGAAGGAGGGTGGAAGAGAGCGAAACAAGACAAAGGAGGGTGAAAGAGAGCGAAACGAGACGAAGGAGGGTGAAAGAGAGCGAAACGAGACGAAGGAGGGTGAAGGAGGGCGAAACGAGACGAAGGAGGGTGAAAGAGAGCAAAACGAGACGAAGGAGGGTGAAAGAGAACGAAACGAGACGAAGGAGGGGGAAAGTGAGCGAAACGAGACGAAGGAGGGTGAGAGAGAGCGAAACGAGACCAAGGAGGGTGGAAGAGAGCGAAACGAGACGAAGGAGGGTGAGAGATAGCAAAACAAGACGAAGGAGGGTGTAAGAGAGCGAAACGAGACGAAGGAGGGTGAAAGAGAGCGAAACGAGACGAAGGAGGGTGAAGGAAGGCGAAACGAGACGAAGGAGGATGGAAGAGAGCGAAACGAGACGAAGGAGGGTGAAAGAGAGTGAAAAGAGATGAAGGAGGGTGAAAGAGAGCGAAACGAGGCGAAGGAGGGTGAAAGAGAGCGAAACGAGACAAAGGAGGGTGAAAGAGGCTGAAACGAGACGAAGGAGGGTGGAAGAGAGCGAAACGAGAAGAAGGAGGGTGAGGGAGAGCGAAACGAGGTGAAGGAGGGTGAAAGAGAGTGAAACGAGACGAAGGAGGTTGAAAGAGAGCGAAACGAGACGAAGGAGGGTGAAAGAGAGCGAAACGAGACGAAGGAGGGTGAAAGAGAGTGAAACGAGGCAAAGGAAGGTGAAAGAGTGCGAATCGAGACAAAGGAGGGTGAAAGAGAGCGAAATGAGACAAAGGAGGGTGAAAAAGAGTGAAACGAGACGAAGGAGGGTGAAAGAGAACTAAACGAGACGAAGGAGGGTGAAAGAGAGCGAAACGAGATGAAGGAGGGTGAAAGAGAGCGAAACGAGACGAAGGAGGGTGAAAGAGAGCGAAACGGGACGAAGGAAGGTGAAAGAGAGCTAAACGAGATGAAGGAGGGTGAAAGAGATCGAAACGAGACAAAGGAGGGTGAAAGATAGCGAAACGAGGCGAAGGAAGGTGCAAGAGAGCGAAACGAGACGAAGGAGGGTGAAAGAGAGCGAAACGAGACGAAGGAAGGTGAAAGAGAGCTAAACGAGATGAAGGAGGGTGAAAGAGATCGAAACGAGACAAAGGAGGGTAAAAGAGAGCGAAACGAGGCGAAGGAATGGTGAAAGAGAGCGAAACGAGACGAAGGAGGGTGAAAGAGAACAAAATGAGACGAAGGAGGGGGAAAGAGAGCGAAACGAGATGAAGGAGGGTGAAAGAAGGCGAAACGAGACGAAGGAGGGAGGAAGACTGCGAAACGAGACGAAGGAGGGTGAGAGAGAGCGAAACAAGACGAAGGAGGGTGAAGGAGGGCGAAACGAGACGAAGGAGGGTCAAAGAGAGCGAAACGAGACAAAGGAGGGTGAAAGAGGCTGAAACGAGACGAAGGAGCGTGGAAGAGAGCGAAACGAGAGGAAGGAGTGTGAGGGAGAGCAAAACGAGACGAAGGAGGGTAAAGGAGAGTGAACCGAGACGAAGGAGGGTGAAAGAGAGCGAAACGAGATGAAGAAGGGTGAAAGAGAGCGAAACGAGACGAAGGAGGGTGAAAGAGAGCGAAACGAGACGAAGGAGGGTGAAAGAGAACGAAACGAGACGAAGGAGGGTGAAAGAGAGTGAAACGAGGCGAAGGAAGGTGAAAGAGTGCGAATCGAGACAAAGGAGGGTGAAAGAGAGCGAAACGAGACGAAGGAGGGAGGAAGACAGCGAAACGAGACGAAGGAGGGTGAGAGAGAGCGAAACCAGACGAAGGAGGGTGGAAGAGAGCGAAACGAGACGAAGGAGTGTGAGAGATAGCGAAACGAGACGAAGGAGGGTGAAAGAGAGCGAAATGAGACGAAGGAGGGTGAAAGAGAGTGAAACGAGACGAAGGAGGGTGAAGGAAGGCGAAACGAGACGAAGGAGGGTGGAAGAGAGCGAAACGAGACGAAGGAGGGTGAAAGAGAGTGAAAAGAGATGAAGTAGGGTGAAAGAGAGCGAAACGAGGCGAAGGAGGGTCAAAGAGAGCGAAACGAGATGAAGGAGGGTGAAAGAGAGCGAAACGAGACAAAGGAGGGTGAAAGAGGCTGAAACGAGGCGAAGGAAGGTGAAAGAGAGCGAAACGAGACGAAGAAGGGTGCGAGAGGGCAAAACGAGATGAAGGAGGCAGAAGGAAGGCGAAACGAGACGAAGGAGGGAGGAAGACAGCGAAACGAGACGAAGGAGGGTGAGAGAGAGCGAAACGAGACGAAGGACGGTGGAAGAGAGCAAAACGAATAGAAGGAGGGTGAGAGATAGCGAAACGAGACGAAGGAGGGTGAAATAGAGCGAAACGAGACGAGGGAGGGTGAAAGAGAGCGAAACGAGACGAAGGACGGTGAAGGAGGGCGAAACGAGACGAAGGAGGGTGAGAGATAGCGAAACGAGACGAAGGAGGGTGAAAGAGAGCGAAACGAGACGAAGGAGGGTGAAAGAGAGCGAAACGAGGCGAAGGAAGGTGAAAGAGAGCGAAACGAGACGAAGAAGGGTGCGAGAGGGCAAAACGAGATGAAGGAGGCAGAAGGAAGGCGAAACGAGACGAAGGAGGGAGGAAGACAGCAAAACGAGACGAAGGAGGGTGAGAGAGAGCGAAACGAGACGAAGGACGGTGGAAGAGAGCAAAACGAATAGAAGGAGGGTGAGAGATAGCGAAACGAGACGAAGGAGGGTGAAATAGAGCGAAACGAGACGAAGGAGGGTGAAAGAGAGCGAAACGAGACGAAGGACGGTGAAGGAGGGCGAAACGAGACGAAGGAGGGTGAGAGATAGCGAAACGAGACGAAGGAGGGTGAAAGAGAGCGAAACGAGACGAAGGAGGGTGAAAGAGAGCGAAACGAGACGAAGGAGGGTGAAGGAGGGCGAAACGAGACGAAGGAGGGTGGAAGAGAGCGAAACGAGACGAAGGAGAGTGAAAGAGAGCAAAACGAGACAAAGGAGGGTGAAAGAGTGCGATACGAGCCGAAGGAGGGTGAAATAGCGCGAAATGAGATGAAGGAGGGTGGAAGAGAGCGCAATGAGACGAAGGAGGGTGAAAGAGAGCGAAACGAGACGAAGGAAGGTGAAAGAGAGCTAAACGAGATGAAGGAGGGTGAAAGAGAGCGAAACGAGACAAAGGAGGGGTAAAGAGAGCGAAACGATACGAAGGAGGGTGAACGAAGCCGAAACGAGACGAAGGAGGGAGGAAGACAGCGAAACGAGACGAAGGAGGGTGAGAGAGAGCGAAACCAGACGAAGGAGGTTGGAAGAGAGCGAAACGAGACGAAGGAGTGTGAGAGATAGCGAAACGAGACGAAGGACGGTGAAAGAGAGCGAAATGAGACGAAGGAGGGTGAAAGAGAGCGAAACGAGACGAAGGAGGGTGAAGGAAGGCGAAACGAGACGAAGGAGGGTGGAAGAGAGCGAAACGAGACGAAGGAGGGTGAAAGAGAGTGAAAAGAGACGAAGGAGGGTGAAAGAGAGCGAAACGAGGCGAAGGAGGGTCAAAGAGAGGGAAACGAGATGAAGGAGGGTGAAAGAGAGCGAAACGAGACAAAGGAGGGTGAAAGAGGCTGAAACGAGGCGAAGGAAGGTGAAAGAGAGCGAAACGAGACGAAGGAGGGTGAAAGAGAAAGAAACAAAACGAAGGAGGGGGAAAGAGAGCGAAACGAGACGAAGGAGGGTGAAAGAGAGCGAAACGAGACGAAGGAGGGTGAAAGAGAGTGAAACGAGGTGAAGGAAGGTGAAAGAGTGCGAATCGAGACAAAGGAGGGTGAAAGAGAGCGAAACGAGACGAAGGAAGGTGAAAGAGAGCGAACCGAGATGAAGGAGGGTGAAAGAGGGCGAAACGAGACGAAGGAGGGTGGAAGAGAGCGAAACGAGACGAAGGAGGGTGAAAGAGAGCGAAACGAGATGAAGGAGGGTGAAAGAGAGCAAAACGAGCAGAAGGAGGGTGAAAGAGAGCGAAACGAGATGAAGGAGGGTGAAAGAGAGTGAAACGAGACGAAGGAGGGTGAAAGAGAGCGAAACGAGATGAAGGAGGGTGAAAGAGAGTGAAATGAGGCGAAGGAGGGTGAAAGAGAGCGAAAGGAGACGAAGGAGGGTGAAAGAGAGCGAAACGAGACGAAGAAGGGTGCGAGAGGGCAAAACGAGATGAAGGAGGCAGAAGGAAGGCGAAACGAGACGAAGGAGGGAGGAAGACAGCGAAACGAGACGAAGGAGGGTGAGAGAGAGCGAAACGAGACGAAGGACGGTGGAAGAGAGCGAAACGAGGCGAAGGAGGGTGAGAGATAGCGAAACGAGACGAAGGAGGGTGAAATAGAGCGAAACGAGACGAAGGAGGGTGAAAGAGAGCGAAACGAGACGAAGGACGGTGAAGGAGGGCGAAACGAGACGAAGGAGGGTGAGAGATAGCGAAACGAGACGAAGGAGGGTGAAAGAGAGCGAAACGAGACGAAGGAGGGTGAAAGAGAGCGAAACGAGACGAAGGAGGGTGAAGGAGGGCGAAACGAGACGAAGGAGAGTGGAAGAGAGCGAAACGAGACGAAGGAGAGTGAAAGAGAGCAAAACGAGACAAAGGAGGGTGAAAGAGTGCGATACGAGCCGAAGGAGGGTGAAAGAGCGCGAAACGAGACGAAGGAGGGTGGAAGAGAGCGGAACGAGACGAAGGAGGGTGAAAGAGAGCGAAACGAGACGAAGGAAGGTGAAAGAAAGCTAAACGAGACGAAGGAGGGTGAAAGAGAGCGAAACGAGACGAAGGAGGGTGAAGGAGGGCGAAACGAGACGAAGGAGGGTGGAAGAGAGCGAAACGAGACGAAGGAGAGTGAAAGAGAGCAAAACGAGACAAAGGAGGGTGAAAGAGTGCGATACGAGCCGAAGGAGGGTGAAATAGCGCGAAATGAGATGAAGGAGGGTGGAAGAGAGCGCAACGAGACGAAGGAGGGTGAAAGAGAGCGAAACGAGATGAAGGAAGGTGAAAGAGAGCTAAACGAGATGAAGGAGGGTGAAAGAGAGCGAAACGAGACAAAGGAGGGTGAAAGATTGCGAAATGAGGCGAAGGAAGGTGAAAGAGAGCGAAACGAGACGAAGGAGGGTGAAAGAGAACGAAACGAAACTAAGGAGGGGTAAAGAGAGCGAAACGATACGAAGGAGGGTGAACGAAGCCGAAACGAGACGAAGGAGGGAGGAAGACAGCGAAACGAGACGAAGGAGGGTGAGAGAGAGCGAAACCAGACGAAGGAGGGTGGAAGAGAGCGAAACGAGACGAAGGAGTGTGAGAGATAGCGAAACGAGACGAAGGACGGTGAAAGAGAGCGAAATGAGACGAAGGAGGGTGAAAGAGAGCGAAACGAGACGAAGGAGGGTGAAGGAAGGCGAAACGAGACGAAGGAGGGTGGAAGAGAGCGAAACGAGACGAAGGAGGGTGAAAGAGAGTGAAAAGAGACGAAGGAGGGTGAAAGAGAGCGAAACGAGGCGAAGGAGGGTCAAAGAGAGGGAAACGAGATGAAGGAGGGTGAAAGAGAGCGAAACGAGACAAAGGAGGGTGAAAGAGGCTGAAACGAGGCGAAGGAAGGTGAAAGAGAGCGAAACGAGACGAAGGAGGGTGAAAGAGAAAGAAACAAAACGAAGGAGGGGGAAAGAGAGCGAAACGAGACGAAGGAGGGTGAAAGAGAGCGAAACGAGACGAAGGAGGGTGAAAGAGAGTGAAACGAGGCGAAGGAAGGTGAAAGAGTGCGAATCGAGACAAAGGAGGGTGAAAGAGAGCGAAACGAGACGAAGGAAGGTGAAAGAGAGCGAACCGAGATGAAGGAGGGTGAAAGAGGGCGAAACGAGACGAAGGAGGGTGGAAGAGAGCGAAACGAGACGAAGGAGGGTGAAAGAGAGCGAAACGAGATGAAGGAGGGTGAAAGAGAGCAAAACGAGCAGAAGGAGGGTGAAAGAGAGCGAAACGAGATGAAGGAGGTTGAAAGAGAGTGAAACGAGACGAAGGAGGGTGAAAGAGAGCGAAACGAGATGAAGGAGGGTGAAAGAGAGTGAAATGAGGCGAAGGAGGGTGAAAGAGAGCGAAAGGAGACGAAGGAGGGTGAAAGAGAGCGAAACGAGACGAAGAAGGGTGCGAGAGGGCAAAACGAGATGAAGGAGGCAGAAGGAAGGCGAAACGAGACGAAGGAGGGAGGAAGACAGCGAAACGAGACGAAGGAGGGTGAGAGAGAGCGAAACGAGACGAAGGACGGTGGAAGAGAGCGAAACGAGGCGAAGGAGGGTGAGAGATAGCGAAACGAGACGAAGGAGGGTGAAATAGAGCGAAACGAGACGAAGGAGGGTGAAAGAGAGCGAAACGAGACGAAGGAGGGTGAAAGAGCGCGAAACGAGACGAAGGAGGGTGGAAGAGAGCGGAACGAGACGAAGGAGGGTGAAAGAGAGCGAAACGTGACGAAGGAAGGTGAAAGAAAGCTAAACGAGATGAAGGAGTGTGAAAGAGAGCGAAACGAGACAAAGAAGGGTGAAAGATTGCCAAACGAGGCGAAGAAAGGTGAAAGAGAGCGAAACGAGACGAAGGAGGGTGAAAGAGAACGAAACGAAACGAAGGAGGGGGAAAGAGAGCGAAACGATACGAAGGAGGGTGAAAGAAGCCGAAACGAGACGAAGGAGGGAGGAAGACAGCGAAACGAGACGAAGGAGGGTGAGAGAGAGCGAAACCAGACGAAGGAGGGTGAAAGAGAGTGAAACGAGGCGAAGGAAGGTGAAAGAGTGCGAATCGAGACAAAGGAGGGTGAAAGAGAGCGAAACGAGACGAAGGAGGGAGGAAGACAGCGAAACGAGACGAAGGAGGGTGAGAGAGAGCGAAACCAGACGAAGGAGGGTGGAGGAGAGCGAAACGAGACGAAGGAGTGTGAGAGATAGCGAAACGAGACGAAGGAGGGTGAAAGAGAGCGAAATGAGACGAAGGAGGGTGAAAGAGAGCGAAACGAGACGAAGGAGGGTGAAGGAAGGCGAAACGAGACGAAGGAGGGTGGAAGAGAGCGAAACGAGAGGAAGGAGGGTGAAATAGAGCGAAACGAGACGAAGGAGGGTGAAAGAGAGCGAAACGAGACGAAGGACGGTGAAGGAGGGCGAAACGAGACGAAGGAGGGTGAGATATAGCGAAACGAGACGAAGGAGGGTGAAAGAGAGCGAAACGAGACGAAGGAGGGTGAAAGAGAGCGAAACGAGACGAAGGAGGGTGAAAGAGAGCGAAACGAGACGAAGGAGGGTGAAGGAGGGCGAAACGAGACGAAGGAGGGTGGAAGAGAGCGAAACGAGACGAAGGAGAGCAAAACGAGACAAAGGAGGGTGAAAGAGTGCGATACGAGCCGAAGGAGGGTGAAAGAGCGCGAAACGAGACGAAGGAGGGTGGAAGAGAGCGGAACGAGACGAAGGAGGGTGAAAGAGAGCGAAACGAGACGAAGGAAGGTGAAAGAAAGCTAAACGAGATGAAGGAGTGTGAAAGAGAGCGAAACGAGACAAAGAAGGGTGAAAGATTGCGAAACGAGGCGAAGAAAGGTGAAAGAGAGCGAAACGAGACGAAGGAGGGTGAAAGAGAACAAAACGAAACGAAGGAGGGGGAAAGAGAGCGAAACGATACGAAGGAGGGTGAAAGAAGCCGAAACGAGACGAAGGAGGGAGGAAGACAGCGAAACGAGACGAAGGAGGGTGAGAGAGAGCGAAACCAGACGAAGGAGGGTGAAAGAGAGTGAAACGAGGCGAAGGAAGGTGAAAGAGTGCGAATCGAGACAAAGGAGGGTGAAAGAGAGCGAAACGAGACGAAGGAGGGAGGAAGACAGCGAAACGAGACGAAGGAGGGTGAGAGAGAGCGAAACCAGATGAAGGAGGGTGGAAGAGAGCGAAACGAGACGAAGGAGTGTGAGAGATAGCGAAACGAGACGAAGGAGGGTGAAAGAGAGCGAAATGAGACGAAGGAGGGTGAAAGAGAGCGAAACGAGACGAAGGAGGGTGAAGGAAGGCGAAACGAGACGAAGGAGGGTGGAAGAGAGCGAAACGAGACGAAGGAGGGTGAAAGAGAGTGAAAAGAGACGAAGGAGGGTGAAAGAGAGCGAAACGAGGCGAAGGAGGGTCAAAGAGAGCGAAACGAGATGAAGGAGGGTGAAAGAGAGCGAAACGAGACAAAGGAGGGTGAAAGAGGCTGAAACGAGGCGAAGGAAGGTGAAAGAGAGCGAAACGAGACGAAGAAGGGTGCGAGAGGGCAAAACGAGATGAAGGAGGCAGAAGGAAGGCGAAACGAGACGAAGGAGTGAGGAAGACAGCGAAACGAGACGAAGGAGGGTGAGAGAGAGCGAAACGAGACGAAGGACGGTGGAAGAGAGCAAAACGAATAGAAGGAGGGTGAGAGATAGTGAAACGAGACGAAGGAGGGTGAAATAGAGCGAAACGAGACGAAGGAGGGTGAAAGAGAGCGAAACGAGACGAAGGACGGTGAAGGAGGGCGAAACGAGACGAAGGAGGGTGAGAGATAGCGAAACGAGACGAAGGAGGGTGAAAGAGAGCGAAACGAGACGAAGGAGGGTGAAAGAGAGCGAAACGAGGCGAAGGAAGGTGAAAGAGAGCGAAACGAGTCGAAGAAGGGTGCGAGAGGGCAAAACGAGATGAAGGAGGCAGAAGGAAGGTGAAACGAGACGAAGGAGGGAGGAAGACAGCGAAACGAGACGAAGGAGGGTGAGAGAGTGCGAAACGAGACGAAGGACGGTGGAAGAGAGCAAAACGAATAGAAGGAGGGTGAGAGATAGCGAAACGAGACGAAGGAGGGTGAAATAGAGCGAAACGAGACGAAGGAGGGTGAAAGAGAGCGAAACGAGACGAAGGACGGTGAAGGAGGGCGAAACGAGACGAAGGAGGGTGAGAGATAGCGAAACGAGACGAAGGAGGGTGAAAGAGAGCGAAACGAGACGAAGGAGGGTGAAAGAGAGCGAAACGAGACGAAGGAGGGTGAAGGAGGGCGAAACGAGACGAAGGAGGGTGGAAGAGAGCGAAACGAGACGAAGGAGAGTGAAAGAGAGCAAAACGAGACAAAGGAGGGTGAAAGAGTGCGATACGAGCCGAAGGAGGGTGAAATAGCGCGAAATGAGATGAAGGAGGGTGGAAGAGAGCGCAACGAGATGAAGGAGGGTGAAAGAGAGCGAAACGAGACAAAGGAGGGTGAAAGATTGCGAAACGAGGCGAAGGAAGGTGAAAGAGAGCGAAACGAGACGAAGGAGGGTGAAAGAGAACGAAACGAAACTAAGGAGGGGTAAAGAGAGCGAAACGATACGAAGGAGGGTGAACGAAGCCGAAACGAGACGAAGGAGGGAGGAAGACAGCGAAACGAGACGAAGGAGGGTGAGAGAGAGCTAAACCAGACGAAGGAGGTTGGAAGAGAGCGAAACGAGACGAAGGAGTGTGAGAGATAGCGAAACGAGACGAAGGACGGTGAAAGAGAGCGAAATGAGACGAAGGAGGGTGAAAGAGAGCGAAACGAGACGAAGGAGGGTGAAGGAAGGCGAAACGAGACGAAGGAGGGTGGAAGAGAGCGAAACGAGACGAAGGAGGGTGAAAGAGAGTGAAAAGAGACGAAGGAGGGTGAAAGAGAGCGAAACGAGGCGAAGGAGGGTCAAAGAGAGGGAAACGAGATGAAGGAGGGTGAAAGAGAGCGAAACGAGACAAAGGAGGGTGAAAGAGGCTGAAACGAGGCGAAGGAAGGTGAAAGAGAGCGAAACGAGACGAAGGAGGGTGAAAGAGAAAGAAACAAAACGAAGGAGGGGGAAAGAGAGCGAAACGAGACGAAGGAGGTGAAAGAGAGCGAAACGAGACGAAGGAGGGTGAAAGAGAGTGAAACGAGGCGAAGGAAGGTGAAAGAGTGCGAATCGAGACAAAGGAGGGTGAAAGAGAGCGAAACGAGACGAAGGAAGGTGAAAGAGAGCGAACCGAGATGAAGGAGGGTGAAAGAGGGCGAAACGAGACGAAGGAGGGTGGAAGAGAGCGAAACGAGACGAAGGAGGGTGAAAGAGAGCGAAACGAGATGAAGGAGGGTGAAAGAGAGCAAAACGAGCAGAAGGAGGGTGAAAGAGAGCGAAACGAGATGAAGGAGGGTGAAACGAGACGAAGGATGGTGAAAGAGAGCGAAACGAGATGAAGGAGGGTGAAAGAGAGTGAAATGAGGCGAAGGAGGGTGAAAGAGAGCGAAAGGAGACGAAGGAGGGTGAAAGAGAGCGAAACGAGACGAAGAAGGGTGCGAGAGGGCAAAACGAGATGAAGGAGGCAGAATGAAGGCGAAACGAGATGAAGGAGGGTGAAAGAGAGTGAAACGAGACGAAGGATGGTGAAAGAGAGCGAAACGAGATGAAGGAGGGTGAAAGAGAGTGAAATGAGGCGAAGGAGGGTGAAAGAGAGCGAAAGGAGACGAAGGATGGTGGAAGAGAGCGAAACGAGGCGAAGGAGGGTGACAGATAGCGAAACGAGACGAAGGAGGGTGAAATAGAGCGAAACGAGACGTAGAAGGGTGAAAGAGAGCGAAACGAGACGAAGGACGGTGAATGAGGGCGAAACGAGACGAAGGACGGTGAGAGATAGCGAAACGAGACGAAGGAGGATGAAAGAGAGCGAATCGAGACGAAGGAGGGTGAAAGAGAGCGAAACGAGACGAAGGAGGGTGAAGGAGGGCGAAACGAGACGAAGGAGGGTGGAAGAGAGCGAAACGAGACGAAGGAGAGTGAAAGAGAGCAAAACGAGACAAAGGAGGGTGAAAGAGTGCGATACGAGCCGAAGGAGGGTGAAAGAGCGCGAAACGAGACGAAGGAGGGTGGAAGAGAGCGGAACGAGACGAAGGAGGGTGAAAGAGAGCGAAACGAGACGAAGGAAGGTGAAAGAAAGCTAAACGAGACGAAGGAGGGTGAAAGAGAGCGAAACGAGACGAAGGAGGGTGAAGGAGGGCGAAACGAGACGAAGGAGGGTGGAAGAGAGCGAAACGAGACGAAGGAGAGTGAAAGAGAGCAAAACGAGACAAAGGAGGGTGAAAGAGTGCGATACGAGCCGAAGGAGGGTGAAATAGCGCGAAATGAGATGAAGGAGGGTGGAAGAGAGCGCAACGAGACGAAGGAGGGTGAAAGAGAGCGAAACGAGACGAAGGAAGGTGAAAGAGAGCTAAACGAGATGAAGGAGGGTGAAAGAGAGCGAAACGAGACAAAGGAGTGTGAAAGATTGCGAAACGAGGCGAAGGAAGGTGAAAGAGAGCGAAACGAGACGAAGGAGGGTGAAAGAGAACGAAACGAAACTAAGGAGGGGTAAAGAGAGCGAAACGATACGAAGGAGGGTGAACGAAGCCGAAACGAGACGAAGGAGGGAGGAAGACAGCGAAACGAGACGAAGGAGGGTGAGAGAGAGCGAAACCAGACGAAGGAGGGTGGAAGAGAGCGAAACGAGACGAAGGAGTGTGAGAGATAGCGAAACGAGACGAAGGACGGTGAAAGAGAGCGAAATGAGACGAAGGAGGGTGAAAGAGAGCGAAACGAGACGAAGGAGGGTGAAGGAAGGCGAAACGAGACGAAGGAGGGTGGAAGAGAGCGAAACGAGACGAAGGAGGGTGAAAGAGAGTGAAAAGAGACGAAGGAGGGTGAAAGAGAGCGAAACGAGGCGAAGGAGGGTCAAAGAGAGGGAAACGAGATGAAGGAGGGTGAAAGAGAGCGAAATGAGACAAAGGAGGGTGAAAGAGGCTGAAACGAGGCGAAGGAAGGTGAAAGAGAGCGAAACGAGACGAAGGAGGGTGAAAGAGAAAGAAACAAAACGAAGGAGGGGGAAAGAGAGCGAAACGAGACGAAGGAGGGTGAAAGAGAGCGAAACGAGACGAAGGAGGGTGAAAGAGAGTGAAACGAGGCGAAGGAAGGTGAAAGAGTGCGAATCGAGACAAAGGAGGGTGAAAGAGAGCGAAACGAGACGAAGGAAGGTGAAAGAGAGCGAACCGAGATGAAGGAGGGTGAAAGAGGGCGAAACGAGACGAAGGAGGGTGGAAGAGAGCGAAACGAGACGAAGGAGGGTGAAAGAGAGCGAAACGAGATGAAGGAGGGTGAATGAGAGCAAAACGAGCAGAAGGAGGGTGAAAGAGAGCGAAACGAGATGAAGGAGGGTGAAAGAGAGTGAAACGAGACGAAGGAGGGTGAAAGAGAGCGAAACGAGACAAAGGAGGGTGAAAGATTGCGAAACGAGGCGAAGGAAGGTGAAAGAGAGCGAAACGAGACGAAGGAGGGTGAAAGAGAACGAAACGAAACTAAGGAGGGGTAAAGAGAGCGAAACGATACGAAGGAGGGTGAACGAAGCCGAAACGAGACGAAGGAGGGAGGAAGACAGCGAAACGAGACGAAGGAGGGTGAGAGAGAGCTAAACCAGACGAAGGAGGTTGGAAGAGAGCGAAACGAGACGAAGGAGTGTGAGAGATAGCGAAACGAGACGAAGGACGGTGAAAGAGAGCGAAATGAGACGAAGGAGGGTGAAAGAGAGCGAAACGAGACGAAGGAGGGTGAAGGAAGGCGAAACGAGACGAAGGAGGGTGGAAGAGAGCGAAACGAGACGAAGGAGGGTGAAAGAGAGTGAAAAGAGACGAAGGAGGGTGAAAGAGAGCGAAACGAGGCGAAGGAGGGTCAAAGAGAGGGAAACGAGATGAAGGAGGGTGAAAGAGAGCGAAACGAGACAAAGGAGGGTGAAAGAGGCTGAAACGAGGCGAAGGAAGGTGAAAGAGAGCGAAACGAGACGAAGGAGGGTGAAAGAGAAAGAAACAAAACGAAGGAGGGGGAAAGAGAGCGAAACGAGACGAAGGAGGTGAAAGAGAGCGAAACGAGACGAAGGAGGGTGAAAGAGAGTGAAACGAGGCGAAGGAAGGTGAAAGAGTGCGAATCGAGACAAAGGAGGGTGAAAGAGAGCGAAACGAGACGAAGGAAGGTGAAAGAGAGCGAACCGAGATGAAGGAGGGTGAAAGAGGGCGAAACGAGACGAAGGAGGGTGGAAGAGAGCGAAACGAGACGAAGGAGGGTGAAAGAGAGCGAAACGAGATGAAGGAGGGTGAAAGAGAGCAAAACGAGCAGAAGGAGGGTGAAAGAGAGCGAAACGAGATGAAGGAGGGTGAAACGAGACGAAGGATGGTGAAAGAGAGCGAAACGAGATGAAGGAGGGTGAAAGAGAGTGAAATGAGGCGAAGGAGGGTGAAAGAGAGCGAAAGGAGACGAAGGAGGGTGAAAGAGAGCGAAACGAGACGAAGAAGGGTGCGAGAGGGCAAAACGAGATGAAGGAGGCAGAATGAAGGCGAAACGAGATGAAGGAGGGTGAAAGAGAGTGAAACGAGACGAAGGATGGTGAAAGAGAGCGAAACGAGATGAAGGAGGGTGAAAGAGAGTGAAATGAGGCGAAGGAGGGTGAAAGAGAGCGAAAGGAGACGAAGGATGGTGGAAGAGAGCGAAACGAGGCGAAGGAGGGTGACAGATAGCGAAACGAGACGAAGGAGGGTGAAATAGAGCGAAACGAGACGTAGAAGGGTGAAAGAGAGCGAAACGAGACGAAGGACGGTGAATGAGGGCGAAACGAGACGAAGGACGGTGAGAGATAGCGAAACGAGACGAAGGAGGATGAAAGAGAGCGAATCGAGACGAAGGAGGGTGAAAGAGAGCGAAACGAGACGAAGGAGGGTGAAGGAGGGCGAAACGAGACGAAGGAGGGTGGAAGAGAGCGAAACGAGACGAAGGAGAGTGAAAGAGAGCAAAACGAGACAAAGGAGGGTGAAAGAGTGCGATACGAGCCGAAGGAGGGTGAAAGAGCGCGAAACGAGACGAAGGAGGGTGGAAGAGAGCGGAACGAGACGAAGGAGGGTGAAAGAGAGCGAAACGAGACGAAGGAAGGTGAAAGAAAGCTAAACGAGACGAAGGAGGGTGAAAGAGAGCGAAACGAGACGAAGGAGGGTGAAGGAGGGCGAAACGAGACGAAGGAGGGTGGAAGAGAGCGAAACGAGACGAAGGAGAGTGAAAGAGAGCAAAACGAGACAAAGGAGGGTGAAAGAGTGCGATACGAGCCGAAGGAGGGTGAAATAGCGCGAAATGAGATGAAGGAGGGTGGAAGAGAGCGCAACGAGACGAAGGAGGGTGAAAGAGAGCGAAACGAGACGAAGGAAGGTGAAAGAGAGCTAAACGAGATGAAGGAGGGTGAAAGAGAGCGAAACGAGACAAAGGAGTGTGAAAGATTGCGAAACGAGGCGAAGGAAGGTGAAAGAGAGCGAAACGAGACGAAGGAGGGTGAAAGAGAACGAAACGAAACTAAGGAGGGGTAAAGAGAGCGAAACGATACGAAGGAGGGTGAACGAAGCCGAAACGAGACGAAGGAGGGAGGAAGACAGCGAAACGAGACGAAGGAGGGTGAGAGAGAGCGAAACCAGACGAAGGAGGGTGGAAGAGAGCGAAACGAGACGAAGGAGTGTGAGAGATAGCGAAACGAGACGAAGGACGGTGAAAGAGAGCGAAATGAGACGAAGGAGGGTGAAAGAGAGCGAAACGAGACGAAGGAGGGTGAAGGAAGGCGAAACGAGACGAAGGAGGGTGGAAGAGAGCGAAACGAGACGAAGGAGGGTGAAAGAGAGTGAAAAGAGACGAAGGAGGGTGAAAGAGAGCGAAACGAGGCGAAGGAGGGTCAAAGAGAGGGAAACGAGATGAAGGAGGGTGAAAGAGAGCGAAATGAGACAAAGGAGGGTGAAAGAGGCTGAAACGAGGCGAAGGAAGGTGAAAGAGAGCGAAACGAGACGAAGGAGGGTGAAAGAGAAAGAAACAAAACGAAGGAGGGGGAAAGAGAGCGAAACGAGACGAAGGAGGGTGAAAGAGAGCGAAACGAGACGAAGGAGGGTGAAAGAGAGTGAAACGAGGCGAAGGAAGGTGAAAGAGTGCGAATCGAGACAAAGGAGGGTGAAAGAGAGCGAAACGAGACGAAGGAAGGTGAAAGAGAGCGAACCGAGATGAAGGAGGGTGAAAGAGGGCGAAACGAGACGAAGGAGGGTGGAAGAGAGCGAAACGAGACGAAGGAGGGTGAAAGAGAGCGAAACGAGATGAAGGAGGGTGAATGAGAGCAAAACGAGCAGAAGGAGGGTGAAAGAGAGCGAAACGAGATGAAGGAGGGTGAAAGAGAGTGAAACGAGACGAAGGAGGGTGAAAGAGAGCGAAACGAAATGAAGGAGGGTGAAAGAGAGTGAAATGAGGCGAAGGAGGGTGAAAGAGAGCGAAAGGAGACGAAGGAGGGTGAAAGAGAGCGAAACGAGACGAAGAAGGGTGCGAGAGGGCAAAACGAGATGAAGGAGGCAGAAGGAAGGCGAAACGAGACGAAGGAGGGAGGAAGACAGCGAAACGAGACGAAGGAGGATGAGAGAGAGCGAAACGAGACGAAGGACGGTGGAAGAGAGCGAAACGAGGCGAAGGAGGGTGAGAGATAGCGAAACGAGACGAAGGAGGGTGAAATAGAGCGAAACAAGACGAAGGAGGGTGAAAGAGAGCGAAACGAGACGAAGGACGGTGAAGGAGGGCGAAACGAGACGAAGGAGGGTGAGAGATAGCGAAACAGACGAAGGAGGGTGAAAGAGAGCGAAACGAGACGAAGGAGGGTGAAAGAGAGCGAAACGAGACGAAGGAGGGTGAAGGATGGCGAAACGAGACGAAGGAGGGTGGAAGAGAGCGAAACGAGACGAAGGAGAGTGAAAGAGAGCAAAACGAGACAAAGGAGGGTGAAAGAGTGCGATACGAGCCGAAGTAGGGTGAAAGAGCGCGAAACGAGACGAAGGAGCGTGGAAGAGAGCGGAACGAGACGAAGGAGGGTGAAAGAGAGCGAAACGAGACGAAGGAAGGTGAAAGAAAGCTAAACGAGATGAAGGAGTGTGAAAGAGAGCGAAACGAGACAAAGAAGGGTGAAAGATTGCGAAACGAGGCGAAGAAAGGTGAAAGAGAGCGAAACGAGACGAAGGAGGGTGAAAGAGAACGAAACGAAACGAAGGAGGGGGAAAGAGAGCGAAACGATACGAAGGAGGATGAAAGAAGCCGAAACGAGACGAAGGAGGGAGGAAGACAGCGAAACGAGACGAAGGAGGGTGAGAGAGAGCGAAACCAGACGAAGGAGGGTGGAAGAGAGCGAAACGAGACGAAGGAGTGTGAGAGATAGCGAAACGAGACGAAGGAGGGTGAAAGAGAGCGAAATGAGACGAAGGAGGGTGAAAGAGAGCGAAACGAGACGAAGGAGGGTGAAGGAAGGCGAAACGAGATGAAGGAGGGTGGAAGAGAGCGAAACGAGACGAAGGAGGGTGAAAGAGAGTGAAAAGAGACGAAGGAGGGTGAAAGAGAGCGAAACGAGGCGAAGGAGGGTCAAAGAGAGCGAAACGAGATGAAGGAGGGTGAAAGAGAGCGAAACGAGACAAAGGAGGGTGAAAGAGGCTGAAACGAGGCGAAGGAAGGTGAAAGAGAGCGAAACGAGACGAAGGAGGGTGAAAGAGAAAGAAACAAAACGAAGGAGGGGGAAAGAGAGCGAAATGATACGAAGGAGGGTGAAAGAAGCCGAAACGAGACGAAGGAGGGAGGAAGACAGCGAAACGAGACGAAGGAGGGTGAGAGAGAGCGAAACCAGACGAAGGAGGGTGGAAGAGAGCGAAACGAGACGAAGGAGTGTGAGAGATAGCGAAACGAGACGAAAGAGGGTGAAAGAGAGCAAAATGAGACGAAGGAGGGTGAAAGAGAGCGAAACGAGACGAAGGAGGGTGAAGGAAGGCGAAACGAGATGAAGGAGGGTGGAAGAGAGCGAAACGAGACGAAGGAGGGTGAAAGAGAGCGAAACGAGGCGAAGGATGGTCAAAGAGAGTGAAACGAGATGAAGGAGGGTGAAAGAGAGCGAAACGAGACAAAGGAGGGTGAAAGAGGCTGAAACGAGACGAAGGAGTGTGGAAGAGAGCGAAACGAGAGGAAGGAGGGTGAGGGAGAGCGAAACGAGATGAAGGAGGGTGAAAGAGAGTGAAACGAGACGAAGGAGGGTGAAAGAGAGCGAAACGAGACGAAGGAGGGTCAAAGGGAGCGAAACGAGATGAAGGAGGGTGAAAGAGAGCGAAACGAGACAAAGCAGGGTGAAAGAGGCTGAAACGAGACGAAGGAGGGTGGAAGAGAGCGAAACGAGAGGAAGGAGGGTGAAAGAGTGCGAAACGAGATGAAGGAGGGTGAAAGAGAGTGAAACGAGACGAAGGAGGGTGAAAGAGAGCGAAACGAGACGAAGGAGGGTGAAAGAGAGCGAAACGAGACGAAGGAGGGTGAAAGAGAGTGAAACGAGTCGAAGGAAGGTGAAAGAGTGCGAATCGAGACAAAGGAGGGTGAAAGAGAGCGAAACGAGACGAAGGAAGGTGAAAGAGAGCGAACCGAAACGAAGGAGGGTGGAAGAGAGCGATACGAGAAGAAGGAGGGTGAAAGAGAGCGAAACGAGACGAAGGAGGGTGGAAGAGAGCGAAACGAGACGAAGGAGGGTGAAAAAGAGTGAAACGAGACGAAGGAGGGTGAAAGAGTGCTAAACGAGACGAAGGAGGGTGAAAGAGAGCGAAACGAGATTAAGGAGGGTGAAAGAGAGCGAAACGAGACGAAGGAGGGTGAAATTGAGCGAAACAAGACGAAGGAAGGTGAAAGAGAGCTAAACGAGATGAAGGAGGGTGAAAGAGATCGAAACGAGACGAAGGAGGGTGAAAGAGAACGAAACGAGACGAAGGAGGGGGAAGGAGAGCGAAACGAGACCAAGGAGGGTGAAAGAATGCGAAACGAGACGAAGGAGGGAGGATGACAGCGAAACGAGACGAAGGAGGGTGAGAGAGAGCGAAACGAGATGAAGGAGGGTGGAAGAGAGCGAAACAAGACAAAGGAGGGTGAAAGAGAGCGAAACGAGACGAAGGAGGGTGAAAGAGAGCGAAACGAGACGAAGGAGGGTGAAGGAGGGCGAAACGAGGCGAAGGAGGGTGAAAGAGAGCAAAACGAGACGAAGGAGGGTGAAAGAGAACGAAACGAGACGAAGGAGGGGGAAAGTGAGCGAAACGAGACGAAGGAGGGTGAAAGAAGGCGAAACGAGACGAAAGAGGGAGGAAGACAGCGAAACGAGACGAAGGAGGGTGAGAGAGAGCGAAACGAGACCAAGGAGGGTGGAAGAGAGCGAAACGAGACGAAGGAGGGTGAGAGATAGCAAAACAAGACGAAGGAGGGTGTAAGAGAGCGAAACGAGACGACGGAGGCTGAAAGAGAGCGAAACGAGACGAAGGAGGGTGAAGGAAGGCGAAACGAGACGAAGGAGGATGGAAGAGAGCGAAACGAGACGAAGGAGGGTGAAAGAGAGTGAAAAGAGATGAAGGAGGGTGAAAGAGAGCGAAACGAGGCGAAGGAGGGTGAAAGAGAGCGAAACGAGACAAAGGAGGGTGAAAGAGGCTGAAACGAGACGAAGGAGGGTGGAAGAGAGCGAAACGAGAAGAAGGAGGGTGAGGGAGAGCGAAACGAGGTGAAGGAGGGTGAAAGAGAGTGAAACGAGACGAAGGAGGTTGAAAGAGAGCGAAACGAGACGAAGGAGGGTGAAAGAGAGTGAAACGAGGCAAAGGAAGGTGAAAGAGTGCGAATCGAGACAAAGGAGGGTGAAAGAGAGCGAAACGAGACAAAGGAGGGTGAAAAAGAGTGAAACGAGACGAAGGAGGGTGAAAGAGAGCTAAACGAGACGAAGGAGGGTGAAAGAGAGCGAAACGAGATGAAGGAGGGTGAAAGAGAGCGAAACGAGACGAAGGAGGGTGAAAGAGATCGAAACGAGACAAAGGAGGGTGAAAGATAGCGAAACGAGGCGAAGGAAAGTGCAAGAGAGCGAAACGAGACGAAGGAGGGTGAAAGAGAGCGAAACGAGATGAAGGAAGGTGAAAGAGAGCTAAACGAGATGAAGGAGGGTGAAAGAGATCGAAACGAGACAAAGGAGGGTAAAAGAGAGCGAAACGAGGCGAAGGAATGGTGAAAGAGAGCGAAACGAGACGAAGGAGGGTGAAAGAGAACAAAATGAGACGAAGGAGGGGGAAAGAGAGCGAAACGAGATGAAGGAGGGTGAAAGAAGGCGAAACGAGACGAAGGAGGGAGGAAGACAGCGAAACGAGACGAAGGAGGGTGAGAGAGAGCGAAACAAGACGAAGGAGGGTGAAGGAGGGCGAAACGAGACGAAGGAGGGTCAAAGAGAGCGAAACGAGACAAAGGAGGGTGAAAGAGGCTGAAACGAGACGAAGGAGCGTGGAAGAGAGCGAAACGAGAGGAAGGAGTGTGAGGGAGAGCAAAACGAGACGAAGGAGGGTGAAGGAGAGTGAACCGAAACGAAGGAGGGTGAAAGAGAGCGAAACGAGATGAAGAAGGGTGAAAGAGAGCGAAACGAGACGAAGGAGGGTGAAAGAGAGCGAAACGAGACGAAGGAGGGTGATAGAGAACGAAACGATGACGAAGGAGGGTGAAAGAGAGTGAAACGAGGCGAAGGAATGTGAAAGAGTGCGAATCGAGACAAAGGAGGGTGAAAGAGAGCGAAACGAGACGAAGGAGGGTGAAAGAGAGCGAAACGAGACGAAGGAGGGTGAAAAAGAGTGAAACGAGACGAAGGAGGGTGAAAGGGTGCTAAACGAGACGAAGGAGGGTGAAAGAGAGCGAAACGAGATGGAGGAGGGTGAAAGAGAGCGAAACGAGACGAAGGAGGGTGAAATTGAGCGAAACGAGACGAAGGAAGGTGAAAGAGAGCTAAACGAGATGAAGGAGGGTGAAAGAGATCGAAACGAGACAAAGGAGGGTGAAAGAGAGCGAAACGAGGTGAAGGAAGGTGAAAGAGAGCGAAACGAGACGAAGGAGGGTGAAAGGGAATGAAACGAGACGAAGGAGGGGGAAAGAGAGAGAAACGAGACGAAGGAGGGTGAAAGAATGCGAAACGAGACTAAGGAGGGAGGAAGACAGCGAAACGAGATGAAGGAGGGTGAGAGAGAGCGAAACGAGATGAAGGAGGGTGGAAGAGAGCGAAACAAGATGAAGGAGGGTGAAAGAGAGCGAAACGAGACGAAGGAGGGTGAAAGAGAGCGAAACGAGACGAAGGAGGGTGAAAGAGAGCGAAATGAGACGAAGGAGGGTGAAGGAAGGCGAAACGAGACGAAGGAGGGTGAAAGAGAGTGAAAAGAGATGAAGGAGGGTGAAAGAGAGCGAAACGAGGCGAAGGAGGGTGAAAGAGAGCGAAACGAGACAAAGGAGGGTGAAAGAGGCTGAAACGAGACGAAGGAGGGTGGAAGAGAGCGAAACGAGAAGAAGCAGGGTGAGGGAGAGTGAAACGAGACGAAGGAGGTTGAAAGAGAGCGAAACAAGACGAAGGAGGGTGAAAGAGAGCGAAACGAGTCGAAGGATGGTGAAAGAGAGTGAAACGAGGCGAAGGAAGGTGAAAGAGTGCGAATCGAGACAAAGGAGGGTGAAAGAGAGCGAACCGAAACGAAGGAGGGTGGAAGAGAGCGATACGAGACGAAGGACGGTGAAAGAGAGCGAAACGAGACGAAAGAGGGGGAAAGAGAGCGAAACGAGACGAAGGAGGGTGAAAAAGAGTGAAACGAGACGAAGGAGGGTGAAAGAGAGCTAAACGAGACGAAGGAGGGTGAAAGAGAGCGAAACGAGATGAAGGAGGGTGAAAGAGAGCGAAACGAGACGAAGGAGAGTGAAAGAGAGCGAAACGAGACGAAGGAAGGTGAAAGAGAGCTAAACGAGATGAAGGAGCGTGAAAAAGAGCGAAACGAGACAAAGGAGGGTCAAAGAGTGTGAAACGGGGCGAAGGAAGGTGAAAGAGAGCGAAACGAGACGAAGGAGGGTGAAAGAGAACTAAACGAGACGAAGGAGGGGGACAGAGAGCGAAATGAGACGAAGAAGGGTGAAAGAAGGCAAAACGAGATGAAGGAGGGAGGAAGACAGCGAAACGAGACGAAGGAGGGTGAGAGAGAGCGAAACGAGACGAAGAAGGGTGGAAGAGAGCGAAACGAGACGAAGGAGTGTGAGAGATAGCGAAACGAGATGAAGGAGGGTGAAAGAGAGCGAAATGAGACGAAGGAGGGTGAAAGAGAGCGAAACAAGACGAAGAAGGGTGAAGGAAGGCGAAACGAGACGAAGGAGGGTGGAAGAGAGCGAAACGAGACGAAGGAGGGTGAAAGAGAGTGAAAAGAGACGAAGGAGGTTGAAAGAGAGCGAAACGAGGCGAAGGAGGGTCAAAGAGAGCGAAACGAGATGAAGGAGGGTGAAGGAGAGCGAAACGAGACAAAGGAGGGTGAAAGAGGCTGAAACGAGACGAAGGAGGGTGAAAGAGAGCGAAACGAGGCGAAGGAGGGTGAAAGAGAGCGAAACGAGACAAAGGAGGGTGAAAGAGGCTGAAACGAGACGAAGGAGGGTGGAAGAGAGCGAAACGAGATGAAGGAGGGTGAAAGAGAGCGAAACGAGACGAAGGAGGGTGAAAGAGAGCGAAACGGGACGAAGGAAGGTGAAAGAGAGCTAAACGAGATGAAGGAGGGTGAAAGAGATCGAAACGAGACAAAGGAGGGTGAAAGATAGCGAAACGAGGCGAAGGAAGGTGCAAGAGAGCGAAACGAGACGAAGGAGGGTGAAAGAGAGCGAAACGAGATGAAGGAAGGTGAAAGAGAGCTAAACGAGATGAAGGAGGGTGAAAGAGATCGAAACGAGACAAAGGAGGGTAAAAGAGAGCGAAACGAGGCGAAGGAATGGTGAAAGAGAGCGAAACGAGACGAAGGAGGGTGAAAGAGAACAAAATGAGACGAAGGAGGGGGAAAGAGAGCGAAACGAGACGAAGGAGGGTGAGAGAGAGCGAAACCAGACGAAGGAGGGTGGAAGAGAGCGAAACGAGACGAAGGAGTGTGAGAGATAGCGAAACGAGACGAAAGAGGGTGAAAGAGAGCAAAATGAGACGAAGGAGGGTGAAAGAGAGCGAAACGAGACGAAGGAGGGTGAAGGAAGGCGAAACGAGATGAAGGAGGGTGGAAGAGAGCGAAACGAGACGAAGGAGGGTGAAAGAGAGCGAAACGAGGCGAAGGATGGTCAAAGAGAGTGAAACGAGATGAAGGAGGGTGAAAGAGAGCGAAACGAGACAAAGGAGGGTGAAAGAGGCTGAAACGAGACGAAGGAGTGTGGAAGAGAGCGAAACGAGAGGAAGGAGGGTGAGGGAGAGCGAAACGAGATGAAGGAGGGTGAAAGAGAGTGAAACGAGACGAAGGAGGGTGAAAGAGAGCGAAACGAGACGAAGGAGGGTCAAAGGGAGCGAAACGAGATGAAGGAGGGTGAAAGAGAGCGAAACGAGACAAAGCAGGGTGAAAGAGGCTGAAACGAGACGAAGGAGGGTGGAAGAGAGCGAAACGAGAGGAAGGAGGGTGAAAGAGTGCGAAACGAGATGAAGGAGGGTGAAAGAGAGCGAAACGAGACGAAGGAGGGTGAAAGAGAGCGAAACGAGACGAAGGAGGGTGAAAGAGAGTGAAACGAGTCGAAGGAAGGTGAAAGAGTGCGAATCGAGACAAAGGAGGGTGAAAGAGAGCGAAACGAGACGAAGGAAGGTGAAAGAGAGCGAACCGAAACGAAGGAGGGTGGAAGAGAGCGATACGAGAAGAAGGAGGGTGAAAGAGAGCGAAACGAGACGAAGGAGGGTGGAAGAGAGCGAAACGAGACGAAGGAGGGTGAAAAAGAGTGAAACGAGACGAAGGAGGGTGAAAGAGTGCTAAACGAGACGAAGGAGGGTGAAAGAGAGCGAAACGAGATGAAGGAGGGTGAAAGAGAGCGAAACGAGACGAAGGAGGGTGAAATTGAGCGAAACAAGACGAAGGAAGGTGAAAGAGAGCTAAACGAGATGAAGGAGGGTGAAAGAGATCGAAACGAGACGAAGGAGGGTGAAAGAGAACGAAACGAGACGAAGGAGGGGGAAGGAGAGCGAAACGAGACCAAGGAGGGTGAAAGAATGCGAAACGAGACGAAGGAGGGAGGAAGACAGCGAAACGAGACGAAGGAGGGTGAGAGAGAGCGAAACGAGATGAAGGAGGGTGGAAGAGAGCGAAACAAGACAAAGGAGGGTGAAAGAGAGCGAAACGAGACGAAGGAGGGTGAAAGAGAGCGAAACGAGACGAAGGAGGGTGAAGGAGGGCGAAACGAGGCGAAGGAGGGTGAAAGAGAGCAAAACGAGACGAAGGAGGGTGAAAGAGAACGAAACGAGACGAAGGAGGGGGAAAGTGAGCGAAACGAGACGAAGGAGGGTGAAAGAAGGCGAAACGAGACGAAAGAGGGAGGAAGACAGCGAAACGAGACGAAGGAGGGTGAGAGAGAGCGAAACGAGACCAAGGAGGGTGGAAGAGAGCGAAACGAGACGAAGGAGGGTGAGAGATAGCAAAACAAGACGAAGGAGGGTGTAAGAGAGCGAAACGAGACGACGGAGGGTGAAAGAGAGCGAAACGAGACGAAGGAGGGTGAAGGAAGGCGAAACGAGACGAAGGAGGATGGAAGAGAGCGAAACGAGACGAAGGAGGGTGAAAGAGAGTGAAAAGAGATGAAGGAGGGTGAAAGAGAGCGAAACGAGGCGAAGGAGGGTGAAAGAGAGCGAAACGAGACAAAGGAGGGTGAAAGAGGCTGAAACGAGACGAAGGAGGGTGGAAGAGAGCGAAACGAGAAGAAGGAGGGTGAGGGAGAGCGAAACGAGGTGAAGGAGGGTGAAAGAGAGTGAAACGAGACGAAGGAGGTTGAAAGAGAGCGAAACGAGACGAAGGAGGGTGAAAGAGAGTGAAACGAGGCAAAGGAAGGTGAAAGAGTGCGAATCGAGACAAAGGAGGGTGAAAGAGAGCGAAACGAGACAAAGGAGGGTGAAAAAGAGTGAAACGAGACGAAGGAGGGTGAAAGAGAGCTAAACGAGACGAAGGAGGGTGAAAGAGAGCGAAACGAGATGAAGGAGGGTGAAAGAGAGCGAAACGAGACGAAGGAGGGTGAAAGAGATCGAAACGAGACAAAGGAGGGTGAAAGATAGCGAAACGAGGCGAAGGAAAGTGCAAGAGAGCGAAACGAGACGAAGGAGGGTGAAAGAGAGCGAAACGAGATGAAGGAAGGTGAAAGAGAGCTAAACGAGATGAAGGAGGGTGAAAGAGATCGAAACGAGACAAAGGAGGGTAAAAGAGAGCGAAACGAGGCGAAGGAATGGTGAAAGAGAGCGAAACGAGACGAAGGAGGGTGAAAGAGAACAAAATGAGACGAAGGAGGGGGAAAGAGAGCGAAACGAGATGAAGGAGGGTGAAAGAAGGCGAAACGAGACGAAGGAGGGAGGAAGACAGCGAAACGAGACGAAGGAGGGTGAGAGAGAGCGAAACAAGACGAAGGAGGGTGAAGGAGGGCGAAACGAGACGAAGGAGGGTCAAAGAGAGCGAAACGAGACAAAGGAGGGTGAAAGAGGCTGAAACGAGACGAAGGAGCGTGGAAGAGAGCGAAACGAGAGGAAGGAGTGTGAGGGAGAGCAAAACGAGACGAAGGAGGGTGAAGGAGAGTGAACCGAAACGAAGGAGGGTGAAAGAGAGCGAAACGAGATGAAGAAGGGTGAAAGAGAGCAAAACGAGACGAAGGAGGGTGAAAGAGAGCGAAACGAGACGAAGGAGGGTGATAGAGAACGAAACGATGACGAAGGAGGGTGAAAGAGAGTGAAACGAGGCGAAGGAAGGTGAAAGAGTGCGAATCGAGACAAAGGAGGGTGAAAGAGAGCGAAACGAGACGAAGGAGGGTGAAAGAGAGCGAAACGAGACGAAGGAGGGTGAAAAAGAGTGAAACGAGACGAAGGAGGGTGAAAGGGTGCTAAACGAGACGAAGGAGGGTGAAAGAGAGCGAAACGAGACGGAGGAGGGTGAAAGAGAGCGAAACGAGACGAAGGAGGGTGAAATTGAGCGAAACGAGACGAAGGAAGGTGAAAGAGAGCTAAACGAGATGAAGGAGGGTGAAAGAGATCGAAACGAGACAAAGGAGGGTGAAAGAGAGCGAAACGAGGTGAAGGAAGGTGAAAGAGAGCGAAACGAGACGAAGGAGGGTGAAAGGGAATGAAACGAGACGAAGGAGGGGGAAAGAGAGAGAAACGAGACGAAGGAGGGTGAAAGAATGCGAAACGAGACTAAGGAGGGAGGAAGACAGCGAAACGAGATGAAGGAGGGTGAGAGAGAGCGAAACGAGATGAAGGAGGGTGGAAGAGAGCGAAACAAGATGAAGGAGGGTGAAAGAGAGCGAAACGAGACGAAGGAGGGTGAAAGAGAGCGAAACGAGACGAAGGAGGGTGAAAGAGAGCGAAATGAGACGAAGGAGGGTGAAGGAAGGCGAAACGAGACGAAGGAGGGTGAAAGAGAGTGAAAAGAGATGAAGGAGGGTGAAAGAGAGCGAAACGAGGCGAAGGAGGGTGAAAGAGAGCGAAACGAGACAAAGGAGGGTGAAAGAGGCTGAAACGAGACGAAGGAGGGTGGAAGAGAGCGAAACGAGAAGAAGCAGGGTGAGGGAGAGTGAAACGAGACGAAGGAGGTTGAAAGAGAGCGAAACAAGACGAAGGAGGGTGAAAGAGAGCGAAACGAGTCGAAGGATGGTGAAAGAGAGTGAAACGAGGCGAAGGAAGGTGAAAGAGTGCGAATCGAGACAAAGGAGGGTGAAAGAGAGCGAACCGAAACGAAGGAGGGTGGAAGAGAGCGATACGAGACGAAGGACGGTGAAAGAGAGCGAAACGAGACGAAAGAGGGGGAAAGAGAGCGAAACGAGACGAAGGAGGGTGAAAAAGAGTGAAACGAGAGGAAGGAGGGTGAAAGCGAGCTAAACGAGACGAAGGAGGGTGAAAGAGAGCGAAACGAGATGAAGGAGGGTGAAAGAGAGCGAAACGAGACGAAGGAGAGTGAAAGAGAGCGAAACGAGACGAAGGAAGGTGAAAGAGAGCTAAACGAGATGAAGGAGCGTGAAAAAGAGCGAAACGAGACAAAGGAGGGTCAAAGAGTGTGAAACGGGGCGAAGGAAGGTGAAAGAGAGCGAAACGAGACGAAGGAGGGTGAAAGAGAACTAAACGAGACGAAGGAGGGGGACAGAGAGCGAAATGAGACGAAGAAGGGTGAAAGAAGGCAAAACGAGATGAAGGAGGGAGGAAGACAGCGAAACGAGACGAAGGAGGGTGAGATTGAGCGAAACGAGACGAAGAAGGGTGGAAGAGAGCGAAACGAGACGAAGGAGTGTGAGAGATAGCGAAACGAGATGAAGGAGGGTGAAAGAGAGCGAAATGAGACGAAGGAGGGTGAAAGAGAGCGAAACAAGACGAAGAAGGGTGAAGGAAGGCGAAACGAGACGAAGGAGGGTGGAAGAGAGCGAAACGAGACGAAGGAGGGTGAAAGAGAGTGAAAAGAGACGAAGGAGGTTGAAAGAGAGCGAAACGAGGCGAAGGAGGGTCAAAGAGAGCGAAACGAGATGAAGGAGGGTGAAGGAGAGCGAAACGAGACAAAGGAGGGTGAAAGAGGCTGAAACGAGACGAAGGAGGGTGAAAGAGAGCGAAACGAGGCGAAGGAGGGTGAAAGAGAGCGAAACGAGACAAAGGAGGGTGAAAGAGGCTGAAACGAGACGAAGGAGGGTGGAAGAGAGCGAAACGAGATGAAGGAGGGTGAAAGAGAGCGAAACGAGACGAAGGAGGGTGAAAGAGAGCGAAACGGGACGAAGGAAGGTGAAAGAGAGCTAAACGAGATGAAGGAGGGTGAAAGAGATCGAAACGAGACAAAGGAGGGTGAAAGATAGCGAAACGAGGCGAAGGAAGGTGCAAGAGAGCGAAACGAGACGAAGGAGGGTGAAAGAGAGCGAAACGAGATGAAGGAAGGTGAAAGAGAGCTAAACGAGATGAAGGAGGGTGAAAGAGATCGAAACGAGACAAAGGAGGGTAAAAGAGAGCGAAACGAGGCGAAGGAATGGTGAAAGAGAGCGAAACGAGACGAAGGAGGGTGAAAGAGAACAAAATGAGACGAAGGAGGGGGAAAGAGAGCAAAACGAGATGAAGGAGGGTGAAAGAAGGCGAAACGAGACGAAGGAGGGAGGAAGACAGCGAAACGAGATGAAGGAGGGTGAGAGAGAGCGAAACAAGACGAAGGAGGGTGAAGGAGGGCGAAACGAGACGAAGGAGGGTCAAAGAGAGCGAAACGAGACAAAGGAGGGTGAAAGAGGCTGAAACGAGACGAAGGAGCGTGGAAGAGAGCGAAACGAGAGGAAGGAGTGTAAGGGAGTGCAAAACGAGACGAAGGAGGGTGAAGGAGAGTGAACCATAACGAAGGAGGGTGAAACAGAGCGAAACGAGATGAAGTAGGGTGAAAGAGAGCGAAACGAGACGAAGGAGGGTGAAAGAGAGCGAAACGAGACGAAGGAGGGTGAAAGAGAACGAAACGATGACGAAGGAGGGTGAAAGAGAGTGAAACGAGGCGAAGGAAGGTGAAAGAGTGCGAATCGAGACAAAGGAGGGTGAAAGAGAGCGAAACGAGACGAAGGAAGGTGAAAGAGAGCGAACCGAAACGAAGGAGGGTGGAAGAGAGCGATACGAGAAGAAGGAGGGTGAAAGAGAGCGAAACGAGACGAAGGAGGGTGAAAGAGAGCGAAACGAGACGAAGGAGGGTGAAAAAGAGTGAAACGAGACGAAGGAGGGTGAAAGGGTGCTAAACGAGACGAAGGAGGGTGAAAGAGAGCGAAACGAGATGGAGGAGGGTGAAAGAGAGCAAAACGAGACGAAGGAGGGTGAAATTGAGCGAAACGAGACGAAGGAAGGTGAAAGAGAGCTAAACGAGATGAAGGAGGGTGAAAGAGATCGAAACGAGACAAAGGAGGGTGAAAGAGAGCGAAACGAGGTGAAGGAAGGTGAAAGAGAGCGAAACGAGACGAAGGAGGGTGAAAGAGAATGAAACGAGACGAAGGAGGGGGAAAGAGAGAGAAACGAGACGAAGGAGGGTGAAAGAATGCGAAACGAGACTAAGGAGGGAGGAAGACAGCGAAACGAGACGAAGGAGGGTGAGAGAGAGCGAAACGAGATGAAGGAGGGTGGAAGAGAGCGAAACAAGATGAAGGAGGGTGAAAGAGAGCGAAACGAGACGAAGGAGGGTGAAAGTGAGCGAAACGAGACGAAGGAGGGTGAAAGAGAGCGAAATGAGACGAAGGAGGGTGAAGGAAGGCGAAACGAGACGAAGGAGGGTGAAAGAGAGTGAAAAGAGATGAAGGAGGGTGAAAGAGAGCGAAACGAGGCGAAGGAGGGTGAAAGAGAGCGAAACGAGACAAAGGAGGGTGAAAGAGGCTGAAACGAGACGAAGGAGGGTGGAAGAGAGCGAAACGAGAAGAAGGAGGGTGAGGGAGAGTGAAACGAGACGAAGGAGGTTGAAAGAGAGCGAAACAAGACGAAGGAGGGTGAAAGAGAGCGAAACGAGTCGAAGGAGGGTGAAAGAGAGTGAAACGAGGCGAAGGAAGGTGAAAGAGTGCGAATCGAGACAAAGGAGGGTGAAAGAGAGCGAACCGAAACGAAGGAGGGTGGAAGAGAGCGATACGAGACGAAGGACGGTGAAAGAGAGCGAAACGAGACGAAAGAGGGGGAAAGAGAGCGAAACGAGACGAAGGAGGGTGAAAAAGAGTGAAACGAGACGAAGGAGGGTGAAAGAGAGCTAAACGAGACGAAGGAGGGTGAAAGAGAGCGAAACGAGATGAAGGAGGGTGAAAGAGAGCGAAACGAGACGAAGGAGAGTTAAAGAGAGCGAAACGAGACGAAGGAAGGTGAAAGAGAGCTAAACGAGATGAAGGAGCGTGAAAAAGAGCGAAACGAGACAAAGGAGGGTCAAAGAGTGTGAAACGGGGCGAAGGAAGGTGAAAGAGAGCGAAACGAGACGAAGGAGGGTGAAAGAGAACTAAACGAGACGAAGGAGGGGGAAAGAGAGCGAAATGAGACGAAGAAGGGTGAAAGAAGGCAAAACGAGATGAAGGAGGGAGGAAGACAGCGAAACGAGACGAAGGAGGGTGAGAGAGAGCGAAACGAGACGAAGAAGGGTGGAAGAGAGCGAAACGAGACGAAGGAGTGTGAGAGATAGCGAAACGAGATGAAGGAGGGTGAAAGAGAGCGAAATGAGACGAAGGAGGGTGAAAGAGAGCGAAACGAGACGAAGAAGGGTGAAGGAAGGCGAAACGAGACGAAGGAGGGTGGAAGAGAGCGAAACGAGACGAAGGAGGGTGAAAGAGAGTGAAAAGAGACGAAGGAGGTTGAAAGAGAGCGAAACGAGGCGAAGGAGGGTCAAAGAGAGCGAAACGAGATGAAGGAGGGTGAAAGAGAGCGAAACGAGACAAAGGAGGGTGAAAGAGGCTGAAACGAGACGAAGGAGGGTGAAAGAGAGCGAAACGAGGCGAAGGAGGGTGAAAGAGAGCGAAACGAGACAAAGGAGGGTGAAAGAGGCTGAAACGAGACGAAGGAGGGTGGAAGAGAGCGAAACGAGAGGAAGGAGGGTGAGGGAGAGCGAAACGAGATGAAGGAGGGTGAAAGAGAGTGAAACGAGACGAAGGAGGGTGAAAGAGAGCGAAACGAGACGAAGGAGGGTGGAAGAGAGCGAAACGAGACGAAGGAGGGTGAAAGAGAGTGAAACGAGACGAAGGAGGGTGAAAGAGAGCGAAACGAGACGAAGGAGGGTGAAAGAGAGCGAAACGAGACGAAGGAGGGTGAAAGAGAGTGAAACGAGACGAAGGAAGGTGAAAGAGTGCGAATCGAGATAAAGGAGGGTGAAAGAGAGCGAAACGAGACGAAGGAAGGTGAAAGAGAGCGAACCGAAACAAAGGAGGGTGGAAGAGAGCGATACGAGACGAAGGAGGGTGAGAGAGAGCGAAACGAGACGAAGGAGGGTGAAGGAGTGTGAACCAAGACGAAGGAGGGTGAAAGAGAGCGAAACGAGACGAAGGAGGGTGAAAGAGAGCGAAACGAGACGAAGGAGGGCGAAAGAGAGTGAAACGAGACGAAGGAGGGTGAAAGAGAGCGATACGAGACGAAGGAGGGTGAAAGAGAGTAAAACGTGGCGAAGGAAGGTGAAAGAGTGCGAATCGAGACAAAGGAGGGTGAAAGAGAGCGAAACGAGACGAAGGAAGGTGAAAGAGAGTGAAGCGAAACGAAGGAGGGTGGAAGAGAGCGATACGAGAAGAAGGAGGGTGAAAGAGAGCGAAACGAGACGAAGGAGGGTGAAAGAGAGCGAAACGAGACGAAGGAGGGTGAAAAAGAGTGAAACGAGACGAAGGAGGGTGAAAGAGTGCTAAACGAGACGAAGGAGGGTGAAAGAGAACGAAACGAGACGAAGGAGGGTGAAAGAGTGTGAAACGGGGTGAAGGAAGGTGAAAGAGAGCGAAACGAGACGAAGGAGGGTGAAAGAGAACGAAACGAGACGAAGGAGGGGGAAAGAGAGCGAAATGAGACGAAGAAGGGTGAAAGAAGGCAAAACGAGATGAAGGAGGGAGGAAGACAGCGAAACGAGACGAAGGAGGGTGAGAGAGAGCGAAACGAGACGAAGAAGGGTGGAAGAGAGCGAAACGAGACGAAGGAGTGTGAGAGATAGCGAAACGAGATGAAGGAGGGTGAAAGAGAGCGAAATGAGACGAAGGAGGGTGAAAGAGAGCGAAACGAGATGAAGAAGGGTGAAGGAAGGCGAAACGAGACGAAGGAGGGTGGAAGAGAGCGAAACGAGACGAAGGAGGGTGAAAGAGAGTGAAAAGAGACGAAGGAGGTTGAAAGAGAGCGAAACGAGGCGAAGGAGGGTCAAAGAGAGCGAAACGAGATGAAGGAGGGTGAAAGAGAGCGAAACGAGACAAAGGAGGGTGAAAGAGGCTGAAACGAGACGAAGGAGGGTGAAAGAGAGCGAAACGAGGCGAAGGAGGGTGAAAGAGAGCGAAACGAGACAAAGGAGGGTGAAAGAGGCTGAAACGAGACGAAGGAGGGTGGAAGAGAGCGAAACGAGATGAAGGAGGGTGAAAGAGAGCGAAACGAGACGAAGGAGGGTGAAAGAGAGCGAAACGGGACGAAGGAAGGTGAAAGAGAGCTAAACGAGATGAAGGAGGGTGAAAGAGATCGAAACGAGACAAAGGAGGGTGAAAGATAGCGAAACGAGGCGAAGGAAGGTGCAAGAGAGCGAAACGAGACGAAGGAGGGTGAAAGAGAGCGAAACGAGATGAAGGAAGGTGAAAGAGAGCTAAACGAGATGAAGGAGGGTGAAAGAGATCGAAACGAGACAAAGGAGGGTAAAAGAGAGCGAAACGAGGCGAAGGAATGGTGAAAGAGAGCGAAACGAGACGAAGGAGGGTGAAAGAGAACAAAATGAGACGAAGGAGGGGGAAAGAGAGCGAAACGAGATGAAGGAGGGTGAAAGAAGGCGAAACGAGACGAAGGAGGGAGGAAGACAGCGAAACGAGACGAAGGAGGGTGAGAGAGAGCGAAACAAGACGAAGGAGGGTGAAGGAGGGCGAAACGAGACGAAGGAGGGTCAAAGAGAGCGAAACGAGACAAAGGAGGGTGAAAGAGGCTGAAACGAGACGAAGGAGGGTGAAAGAATGCGAAACGAGACTAAGGAGGGAGGAAGACAGCGAAACGAGACGAAGGAGGGTGAGAGAGAGCGAAACGAGATGAAGGAGGGTGGAAGAGAGCGAAACAAGATGAAGGAGGGTGAAAGAGAGCGAAACGAGACGAAGGAGGGTGAAAGAGAGCGAAACGAGACGAAGGAGGGTGAAAGAGAGCGAAATGAGACGAAGGAGGGTGAAGGAAGGCGAAACGAGACGAAGGAGGGTGAAAGAGAGTGAAAAGAGATGAAGGAGGGTGAAAGAGAGCGAAACGAGGCGAAGGAGGGTGAAAGAGAGCGAAACGAGACAAAGGAGGGTGAAAGACGCTGAAACGAGACGGAGGAGGGTGGAAGACAGCGAAACGAGAAGAAGGAGGGTGAGGGAGAGTGAAACGAGGCGAAGGAAGGTGAAAGAGTGCGAATCGAGACAAAGGAGGGTGAAAGAGAGCGAACCGAAACGAAGGAGGGTGGAAGAGAGCGATACGAGACGAAGGACGGTGAAAGAGAGCGAAACGAGACGAAAGAGGGGGAAAGAGAGCGAAACGAGACGAAGGAGGGTGAAAAAGAGTGAAACGAGACGAAGGAGGGTGAAAGAGAGCTAAACGAGACGAAGGAGGGTGAAAGAGAGCGAAACGAGATGAAGGAGGGTGAAAGAGAGCGAAACGAGACGAAGGAGAGTTAAAGAGAGCGAAACGAGACGAAGGAAGGTGAAAGAGAGCTAAACGAGATGAAGGAGCGTGAAAAAGAGCGAAACGAGACAAAGGAGGGTCAAAGAGTGTGAAACGGGGCGAAGGAAGGTGAAAGAGAGCAAAACGAGACGAAGGAGGGTGAAAGAGAACAAAACGAGACGAAGGAGGGGGAAAGAGAGCGAAATGAGACGAAGAAGGGTGAAAGAAGGCAAAACGAGATGAAGGAGGGAGGAAGACAGCGAAACGAGACGAAGGAGGGTGAGAGAGAGCGAAACGAGACGAAGAAGGGTGGAAGAGAGCGAAACGAGACGAAGGAGTGTGAGAGATAGCGAAACGAGATGAAGGAGGGTGAAAGAGAGCGAAATGAGACGAAGGAGGGTGAAAGAGAGCGAAACGAGACGAAGAAGGGTGAAGGAAGGCGAAACGAGACGAAGGAGGGTGGAAGAGAGCGAAACGAGACGAAGGAGGGTGAAAGAGAGTGAAAAGAGACGAAGGAGGTTGAAAGAGAGCGAAACGAGGCGAAGGAGGGTCAAAGAGAGCGAAACGAGATGAAGGAGGGTGAAAGAGAGCGAAACGAGACAAAGGAGGGTGAAAGAGGCTGAAACGAGACGAAGGAGGGTGAAAGAGAGCGAAACGAGGTGAAGGAGGGTGAAAGAGAGCGAAACGAGACAAAGGAGGGTGAAAGAGGCTGAAACGAGACGAAGGAGGGTGGAAGAGAGCGAAACGAGAGGAAGGAGGGTGAGGGAGAGCGAAACGAGATGAAGGAGGGTGAAAGAGAGTGAAACGAGACGAAGGAGGGTGAAAGAGAGCGAAACGAGAAGAAGGAGGGTGGAAGAGAGCGAAACGAGACGAAGGAGGGTGAAAGAGAGTGAAACGAGACGAAGGAGGGTGAAAGAGAGCGAAACGAGACGAAGGAGGGTGAAAGAGAGCGAAACGAGACGAAGGAGGGTGAAAGAGAGTGAAACGAGACGAAGGAAGGTGAAAGAGTGCGAATCGAGATAAAGGAGGGTGAAAGAGAGCGAAACGAGACGAAGGAAGGTGAAAGAGAGCGAACCGAAACAAAGGAGGGTGGAAGAGAGCGATACGAGACGAAGGAGGGTGAGAGAGAGCGAAACTCCATGAAGGAGGGTGAAGGAGGGCGAAACGAGATGAAGGAGGGTCAAAGAGAGCAAAACGAAATGAAGGAGGGTGAAAGAGAGCGAAACGAGACAAAGGAGGGTGAAAGAGGCTGAAACGAAACGAAGGAGCGTGGAAGAGAGCGAAACGAGAGGAAGGAGGGTGAGGGAGAGCGAAACGAGACGAAGGAGGGTGAAGGAGTGTGAACCAAGACGAAGGAGGGTGAAAGAGAGCGAAACGAGACGAAGGAGGGTGAAAGAGAGCGAAACGAGACGAAGGAGGGCGAAAGAGAGTGAAACGAGACGAAGGAGGGTGAAAGAGAGCGATACGAGACGAAGCAGGGTGAAAGAGAGTAAAACGTGGCGAAGGAAGGTGAAAAAGTGCGAATCGAGACAAAGGAGGGTGAAAGAGAGCGAAACGAGACGAAGGAAGGTGAAAGAGAGTGAAGCGAAACGAAGGAGGGTGGAAGAGAGCGATACGAGAAGAAGTAGGGTGAAAGAGAGCGAAACGAGACGAAGGAGGGTGAAAGAGAGCGAAACGAGACGAAGGAGGGTGAAAAAGAGTGAAACGAGACGAAGGAGGGTGAAAGAGTGCTAAACGAGACGAAGGAGGGTGAAAGAGAACGAAACGAGACGAAGGAGGGTGAAAGAGTGTGAAACGGGGCGAAGGAAGGTGAAAGAGAGCGAAACGAGACGAAGGAGGGTGAAAGAGAACGAAACGAGACGAAGGAGGGGGAAAGAGAGCGAAATGAGACGAAGAAGGGTGAAAGAAGGCATAACGAGATGAAGGAGGGAGGAAGACAGCGAAACGAGACGAAGGAGGGTGAGAGAGAGCGAAACGAGACGAAGAAGGGTGGAAGAGAGCGAAACGAGACGAAGGAGTGTGAGAGATAGCGAAACGAGATGAAGGAGGGTGAAAGAGAGCGAAATGAGACGAAGGAGGGTGAAAGAGAGCGAAACGAGACGAAGAAGGGTGAAGGAAGGCGAAACGAGACGAAGGAGGGTGGAAGAGAGCGAAACGAGACGAAGGAGGGTGAAAGAGAGTGAAAAGAGACGAAGGAGGTTGAAAGAGAGCGAAACGAGGCGAAGGAGGGTCAAAGAGAGCGAAACGAGATGAAGGAGGGTGAAAGAGAGCGAAACGAGACAAAGGAGGGTGAAAGAGGCTGAAACGAGACGAAGGAGGGTGAAAGAGAGCGAAACGAGGCGAAGGAGGGTGAATGAGAGCGAAACGAGACAAAGGAGGGTGAAAGAGGCTGAAACGAGACGAAGGAGGGTGGAAGAGAGCGAAACGAGAGGAAGGAGGGTGAGGGAGAGCGAAACGAGATGATGGAGGGTGAAAGAGAGTGAAACGAGACGAAGGAGGGTGAAAGAGAGCGAAACGAGACGAAGGAGGGTGGAAGAGAGCGAAACGAGACGAAGGAGGGTGAAAGAGAGTGAAACGAGACGAAGGAGGGTGAAAGAGAGCGAAACGAGACGAAGGAGGGTGAAAGAGAGCGAAACGAGACGAAGGAGGGTGAAAGAGAGTGAAACGAGACGAAGGAAGGTGAAAGAGTGCGAATCGAGATAAAGGAGGGTGAAAGAGAGCGAAACGAGACGAAGGAAGGTGAAAGAGAGCGAACCGAAACAAAGGAGGGTGGAAGAGAGCGATACGAGACGAAGGAGGGTGAGAGAGAGCGAAACTCCATGAAGGAGGGTGAAGGAGGGCGAAACGAGATGAAGAAGGGTCAAAGAGAGCAAAACGAAATGAAGGAGGGTGAAAGAGAGCGAAACGAGACAAAGGAGGGTGAAAGAGGCTGAAACGAAACGAAGGAGCGTGGAAGAGAGCGAAACGAGAGGAAGGAGGGTGAGGGAGAGCGAAACGAGACGAAGGAGGGTGAAGGAGTGTGAACCAAGACGAAGGAGGGTGAAAGAGAGCGAAACGAGACGAAGGAGGGTGAAAGAGAGCGAAACGAGACGAAGGAGGGCGAAAGAGAGTGAAACGAGACGAAGGAGGGTGAAAGAGAGCGATACGAGACGAAGGAGGGTGAAAGAGAGTAAAACGTGGCGAAGGAAGGTGAAAGAGTGCGAATCGAGACAAAGGAGGGTGAAAGAGAGCGAAACGAGACGAAGGAAGGTGAAAGAGAGTGAAGCGAAACGAAGGAGGGTGGAAGAGAGCGATACGAGAAGAAGGAGGGTGAAAGAAAGCGAAACGAGACGAAGGAGGGTGAAAGAGAGCGAAACGAGACGAAGGAGGGTGAAAAAGAGTGAAACGAGACGAAGGAGGGTGAAAGAGTGCTAAACGAGACGAAGGAGGGTGAAAGAGAACGAAACGAGACGAAGGAGGGGGAAAGAGAGCGAAACGAGACGAAGGAGGGTGAAATTGAGCGAAACGAGACGAAGGAAGGTGAAAGAGAGCTAAACGAGATGAAGGAGGGTGAAAGAGATCGAAACGAGACAAAGGAGGGTGAAAGAGAGCGAAACGAGGTGAAGGAAGGTGAAAGAGAGCGAAACGAGACGAAGGAGGGTGAAAGAGAACGAAACGAGACGAAGGAGGGGGAAAGAGAGCGAAACGAGACGAAGGAGGGTGAAAGAATGCGAAACGAGATGAAGGAGTGAGGAAGACAGCGAAACGAGACGAAGGAGGGTGAGAGAGAGCGAAACGAGATGAAGGAGGGTGGAAGAGAGCGAAACAAGACGAAGGAGGGTGAAAGAGAGCGAAACGAGACGAAGGAGGGTGAAAGAGAGCGAAACAAGACGAAGGAGGGTGAAGGAGGGCGAAACGAGACGAAGGAGGGTGAAAGAGAGCAAAACGAGACGAAGGAGTGTGAAAGAGAACGAAACGAGACGAAGGAGGGGGAAAGTGACCGAAACGAGACGAAGGAGGGTGAAAGAAGGCGAAACGAGACGAAAGAGGGAGGAAGCCAGCGAAACGAGACGAAGGAGGGTGGAAGAGAGCGAAACGAGACGAAGGAGGGTGAGAGATAGCAAAACAAGACGAAGGAGGGTGTAAGAGAGCGAAACGAGACGAAGGAGGGTGAAACAGAGCGAAACGAGACGAAGGAGGGTGAAGGAAGGCGAAACGAGACGAAGGAGGGTGTAAGAGAGCGAAACGAGACGAAGGAGGGTGAAAGAGAGTGAAAAGAGATGAAGGAGGGTGAAAGAGAGCGAAACGAGGCGAAGGAGGGTGAAAGAGAGCGAAACGAGACAAAGGAGGGTGAAAGAGGCTGAAACGAGATGAAGGAGGGTGGAAGAGAGCGAAACGAGAAGAAGGAGGGTGAGGGAGAGCGAAACGAGATGAAGGAGGGTGAAAGAGAGTGAAACGAGACGAAGGAGGTTGAAAGAGAGCGAAGCGAGATGAAGGAGGGTGAAAGAGAGTGAAACGAGACGAAGGAGGGTGAAAGAGAGTGAAACGAGGCGAAGGAAGGTGAAAGAGTGCGAATCGAGACAAAGGAGGGTGAAAGAGAGCGAAACGAGACAAAGGAAGGTGAAAGAGTGCGAACCGAAACGAAGGAGGGTGGAAGAGAGCGATACGAGACGAAGGACGGTGAAAGAGAGCGAAACGAGACGAAAGAGGGGGAAAGAGAGCGAAACGAGACGAAGCAGTGTGAAAAAGAGTGAAACGAGACGAAGGAGCGTGTAAGAGAGCTAAACGAGACGAAGGAGGGTGAAAGAGAGCGAAACGAGATGAAGGAGGGTGAAAGAGAGCGAAACGAGACGAAGGAGGGTGAAAGAGAACGAAACGAGACGAAGGAGGGGGAAAGAGAGCGAAATGAGACGAAGGAGGGTGAAAGAAGGCAAAACGAGATGACGGAGGGAGGAAGACAGCGAAACGAGACGAAGGAGGGTGAGAGAGAGCGAAACGAGACGAAGAAGGGTGGAAGAGAGCGAAACGAGACGAAGGAGTGTGAGAGATAGCGAAACGAGATGAAGGAGGGTGAAAGAGAGCGAAATGAGACGAAGGAGGGTGAAAGAGAGCGAAACGAGACGAAGAAGGGTGAAGGAAGGCGAAACGAGACGAAGGAGGGTGGAAGAGAGCGAAACGAGACGAAGGAGGGTGAAAGAGAGTGAAAAGAGACGAAGGAGGTTGAAAGAGAGCGAAACGAGGCGAAGGAGGGTCAAAGAGAGCGAAACGAGATGAAGGAGGGTTAAAGAGAGCGAAACGAGACAAAGGAGGGTGAAAGAGGCTGAAACGAGACGAAGGAGGGTGAAAGAGAGCGAAACGAGGCGAAGGAGGGTGAAAGAGAGCGAAACGAGACAAAGGAGGGTGAAAGAGGCTGAAACGAGACGAAGGAGGGTGGAAGAGAGCGAAACGAGAGGAAGGAGGGTGAGGGAGAGCGAAACGAGATGAAGGAGGGTGAAAGAGAGTGAAACGAGACGAAGGAGGGTGAAAGAGAGCGAAACGAGACGAAGGAGGGTGGAAGAGAGCGAAACGAGACGAAGGAGGGTGAAAGAGAGTCAAACGAGACGAAGGAGGGTGAAAGAGAGCGAAACGAGACGAAGGAGGGTGAAAGAGAGCGAAACGAGACGAAGGAGGGTGAAAGAGAGTGAAACGAGACGAAGGAAGGTGAAAGAGTGCGAATCGAGATAAAGGAGGGTGAAAGAGAGCGAAACGAGACGAACGAAGGTGAAAGAGAGCGAACCGAAACAAAGGAGGGTGGAAGAGAGCGATACGAGACGAAGGAGGGTGAGAGAGAGCGAAACTCCATGAAGGAGGGTGAAGGAGGGCGAAACGAGATGAAGGAGGGTCAAAGAGAGCAAAACGAAATGAAGGAGGGTGAAAGAGAGCGAAACGAGACACAGGAGGGTGAAAGAGGCTGAAACGAAACGAAGGAGCGTGGAAGAGAGCGAAACGAGAGGAAGGAGGGTGAGGGAGAGCGAAACGAGACGAAGGAGGGTGAAGGAGTGTGAACCAAGACGAAGGAGGGTGAAAGAGAGCGAAACGAGACGAAGGAGGGTGAAAGAGAGCGAAACGAGACGAAGGAGGGCGAAAGAGAGTGAAACGAGACGAAGGAGGGTGAAAGAGAGCGAAACGAGTCGAAGGAGAGTGAAAGAGAGCGAAACGAGACAAAGGAAGGTGAAAGAGAGCTAAACGAGATGAAGGAGGGTGAAAGAGAGCGAAACGAGACAAAGGAGGGTGAAAGAGTGCGAAATGGGGCGAAGGAAGGTGAAAGAGAGCGAAACGAGACGAAGGAGGGTGAAAGAGAACGAAACGAGACGAAGGAGGGGGAAAGAGAGCGAAATGAGACGAAGGAGGGTGAAAGAAGGCAAAACGAGATGACGGAGGGAGGAAGACAGCGAAACGAGACGAAGGAGGGTGAGAGAGAGCGAAACGAGACGAAGAAGGGTGGAAGAGAGCGAAACGAGACGAAGGAGTGTGAGAGATAGCGAAACGAGATGAAGGAGGGTGAAAGAGAGCGAAATGAGACGAAGGAGGGTGAAAGAGAGCGAAACGAGACGAAGAAGGGTGAAGGAAGGCGAAACGAGACGAAGGAGGGTGGAAGAGAGCGAAACGAGACGAAGGAGGGTGAAAGAGAGTGAAAAGAGACGAAGGAGGTTGAAAGAGAGCGAAACGAGGCGAAGGAGGGTCAAAGAGAGCGAAACGAGATGAAGGAGGGTTAAAGAGAGCGAAACGAGACAAAGGAGGGTGAAAGAGGCTGAAACGAGACGAAGGAGGGTGAAAGAGAGCGAAACGAGGCGAAGGAGGGTGAAAGAGAGCGAAACGAGACAAAGGAGGGTGAAAGAGGCTGAAACGAGACGAAGGAGGGTGGAAGAGAGCGAAACGAGAGGAAGGAGGGTGAGGGAGAGCGAAACGAGATGAAGGAGGGTGAAAGAGAGTGAAACGAGACGAAGGAGGGTGAAAGAGAGCGAAACGAGACGAAGGAGGGTGGAAGAGAGCGAAACGAGACGAAGGAGGGTGAAAGAGAGTCAAACGAGACGAAGGAGGGTGAAAGAGTGCTAAACGAGACGAAGGAGGGTGAAAGAGAGCGAAACGAGATGAAGGAGGGTGAAAGAGAGCGAAACGAGACGAAGGAGGGTGAAATTGAGCGAAACAAGACGAAGGAAGGTGAAAGAGAGCTAAACGAGATGAAGGAGGGTGAAAGAGATCGAAACGAGACGAAGGAGGGTGAAAGAGAACGAAACGAGACGAAGGAGGGGGAAGGAGAGCGAAACGAGACCAAGGAGGGTGAAAGAATGCGAAACGAGACGAAGGAGGGAGGAAGACAGCGAAACGAGACGAAGGAGGGTGAGAGAGAGCGAAACGAGATGAAGGAGGGTGGAAGAGAGCGAAACAAGACAAAGGAGGGTGAAAGAGAGCGAAACGAGACGAAGGAGGGTGAAAGAGATCGAAACGAGACGAAGGAGGGTGAAGGAGGGCGAAACGAGGTGAAGGAGGGTGAAAGAGAGCAAAACGAGACGAAGGAGGGTGAAAGAGAACGAAACGAGACGAAGGAGGGGGAAAGTGAGCGAAACGAGACGAAGGAGGGTGAAAGAAGGCGAAACGAGACGAAAGAGGGAGGAAGACAGCGAAACGAGACGAAGGAGGGTGAGAGAGAGCGAAACGAGACCAAGGAGGGTGGAAGAGAGCGAAACGAGACGAAGGAGGGTGAGAGATAGCAAAACAAGACGAAGGAGGGTGTAAGAGAGCGAAACGAGACGACGGAGGGTGAAAGAGAGCGAAACGAGACGAAGGAGGGTGAAGGAAGGCGAAACGAGACGAAGGAGGATGGAAGAGAGCGAAACGAGACGAAGGAGGGTGAAAGAGAGTGAAAAGAGATGAAGGAGTGTGAAAGAGAGCGAAACGAGGCGAAGGAGGGTGAAAGAGAGCGAAACGAGACAAAGGAGGGTGAAAGAGGCTGAAACGAGACGAAGGAGGGTGGAAGAGAGCGAAACGAGAAGAAGGAGGGTGAGGGAGAGCGAAACGAGGTGAAGGAGGGTGAAAGAGAGTGAAACCAGACGAAGGAGGTTGAAAGAGAGCGAAACGAGACGAAGGAGGGTGAAAGAGAGTGAAACGAGGCAAAGGAAGGTGAAAGAGTGCGAATCGAGACAAAGGAGGGTGAAAGAGAGCGAAACGAGACAAAGGAGGGTGAAAAAGAGTGAAACGAGACGAAGGAGGGTGAAAGAGAGCTAAACGAGACGAAGGAGGGTGAAAGAGAGCGAAACGAGATGAAGGAGGGTGAAAGAGAGCGAAACGAGACGAAGGAGGGTGAAAGAGAGCGAAACGGGACGAAGGAAGGTGAAAGAGAGCTAAACGAGATGAAGGAGGGTGAAAGAGATCGAAACGAGACAAAGGAGGGTGAAAGATAGCGAAACGAGGCGAAGGAAAGTGCAAGAGAGCGAAACGAGACGAAGGAGGGTGAAAGAGAGCGAAACGAGATGAAGGAAGGTGAAAGAGAGCTAAACGAGATGAAGGAGGGTGAAAGAGATCGAAACGAGACAAAGGAGGGTAAAAGAGAGCGAAACGAGGCGAAGGAATGGTGAAAGAGAGCGAAACGAGACGAAGGAGGGTGAAAGAGAACAAAATGAGACGAAGGAGGGGGAAAGAGAGCGAAACGAGATGAAGGAGGGTGAAAGAAGGCGAAACGAGACGAAGGAGGGAGGAAGACAGCGAAACGAGACGAAGGAGGGTGAGAGAGAGCGAAACAAGACGAAGGAGGGTGAAGGAGGGCGAAACGAGACGAAGGAGGGTCAAAGAGAGCGAAACGAGACAAAGGAGGGTGAAAGAGGCTGAAACGAGACGAAGGAGCGTGGAAGAGAGCGAAACGAGAGGAAGGAGTGTGAGGGAGAGCAAAACGAGACGAAGGAGGGTGAAGGAGAGTGAACCGAAACGAAGGAGGGTGAAAGAGAGCGAAACGAGATGAAGAAGGGTGAAAGAGAGCGAAACGAGACGAAGGAGGGTGAAAGAGAGCGAAACGAGACGAAGGAGGGTGATAGAGAACGAAACGATGACGAAGGAGGGTGAAAGAGAGTGAAACGAGGCGAAGGAAGGTGAAAGAGTGCGAATCGAGACAAAGGAGGGTGAAAGAGAGCGAAACGAGACGTAGGAGGGTGAAAGAGAGCGAAACGAGACGAAGGAGGGTGAAAAAGAGTGAAACGAGACGAAGGAGGGTGAAAGGGTGCTAAACGAGACGAAGGAGGGTGAAAGAGAGCGAAACGAGATGGAGGAGGGTGAAAGAGAGCGAAACGAGACGAAGGAGGGTGAAATTGAGCGAAACGAGACGAAGGAAGGTGAAAGAGTGCTAAACGAGATGAAGGAGGGTGAAAGAGATCGAAACGAGACAAAGGAGGGTGAAAGAGAGCGAAACGAGGTGAAGGAAGGTGAAAGAGAGCGAAACGAGACGAAGGAGGGTGAAAGGGAATGAAACGAGACGAAGGAGGGGGAAAGAGAGAGAAACGAGACGAAGGAGGGTGAAAGAATGCGAAACGAGACTAAGGAGGGAGGAAGACAGCGAAACGAGACGAAGGAGGGTGAGAGAGAGCGAAACGAGATGAAGGAGGGTGGAAGAGAGCGAAACAAGATGAAGGAGGGTGAAAGAGAGCGAAACGAGACGAAGGAGGGTGAAAGAGAGCGAAACGAGACGAAGGAGGGTGAAAGAGAGCGAAATGAGACGAAGGAGGGTGAAGGAAGGCGAAACGAGACGAAGGAGGGTGAAAGAGAGTGAAAAGAGATGAAGGAGGGTGAAAGAGAGCGAAACGAGGCGAAGGAGGGTGAAAGAGAGCGAAACGAGACAAAGGAGGGTGAAAGAGGCTGAAACGAGACGAAGGAGGGTGGAAGAGAGCGAAACGAGAAGAAGGAGGGTGAGGGAGAGTGAAACGAGACGAAGGAGGTTGAAAGAGAGCGAAACAAGACGAAGGAGGGTGAAAGAGAGCGAAACGAGTCGAAGGATGGTGAAAGAGAGTGAAACGAGGCGAAGGAAGGTGAAAGAGTGCGAATCGAGACAAAGGAGGGTGAAAGAGAGCGAACCGAAACGAAGGAGGGTGGAAGAGAGCGATACGAGACGAAGGACGGTGAAAGAGAGCGAAACGAGACGAAAGAGGGGGAAAGAGAGCGAAACGAGACGAAGGAGGGTGAAAAAGAGTGAAACGAGACGAAGGAGGGTGAAAGAGAGCTAAACGAGACGAAGGAGGGTGAAAGAGACTGAAACGAGATGAAGGAGGGTGAAAGAGAGCGAAACGAGACGAAGGAGAGTGAAAGAGAGCGAAACGAGACGAAGGAAGGTGAAAGAGAGCTAAACGAGATGAAGGAGCGTGAAAAAGAGCGAAACGAGACAAAGGAGGGTCAAAGAGTGTGAAACGGGGCGAAGGAAGGTGAAAGAGAGCGAAACGAGACGAAGGAGGGTGAAAGAGAACTAAACGAGACGAAGGAGGGGGACAGAGAGCGAAATGAGACGAAGAAGGGTGAAAGAAGGCAAAACGAGATGAAGGAGGGAGGAAGACAGCGAAACGAGACGAAGGAGGGTGAGAGAGAGCGAAACGAGACGAAGAAGGGTGGAAGAGAGCGAAACGAGACGAAGGAGTGTGAGAGATAGCGAAACGAGATGAAGGAGGGTGAAAGAGAGCGAAATGAGACGAAGGAGGGTGAAAGAGAGCGAAACGAGACGAAGAAGGGTGAAGGAAGGCGAAACGAGACGAAGGAGGGTGGAAGAGAGCGAAACGAGACGAAGGAGGGTGAAAGAGAGTGAAAAGAGACGAAGGAGGTTGAAAGAGAGCGAAACGAGGCGAAGGAGGGTCAAAGAGAGCGAAACGAGATGAAGGAGGGTGAAGGAGAGCGAAACGAGACAAAGGAGGGTGAAAGAGGCTGAAACGAGACGAAGGAGGGTGAAAGAGAGCGAAACGAGGCGAAGGAGGGTGAAAGAGAGCGAAACGAGACAAAGGAGGGTGAAAGAGGCTGAAACGAGACGAAGGAGGGTGGAAGAGAGCGAAACGAGATGAAGGAGGGTGAAAGAGAGCGAAACGAGACGAAGGAGGGTGAAAGAGAGCGAAACGGGACGAAGGAAGGTGAAAGAGAGCTAAACGAGATGAAGGAGGGTGAAAGAGATCGAAACGAGACAAAGGAGGGTGAAAGATAGCGAAACGAGGCGAAGGAAGGTGCAAGAGAGCGAAACGAGACGAAGGAGGGTGAAAGAGAGCGAAACGAGATGAAGGAAGGTGAAAGAGAGCTAAACGAGATGAAGGAGGGTGAAAGAGATCGAAACGAGACAAAGGAGGGTAAAAGAGAGCGAAACGAGGCGAAGGAATGGTGAAAGAGAGCGAAACGAGACGAAGGAGGGTGAAAGAGAACAAAATGAGACGAAGGAGGGGGAAAGAGAGCGAAACGAGATGAAGGAGGGTGAAAGAAGGCGAAACGAGACGAAGGAGGGAGGAAGACAGCGAAACGAGACGAAGGAGGGTGAGAGAGAGCGAAACAAGACGAAGGAGGTTGAAGGAGGGCGAAACGAGACGAAGGAGGGTCAAAGAGAGCGAAACGAGACAAAGGAGGGTGAAAGAGGCTGAAACGAGACGAAGGAGCGTGGAAGAGAGCGAAACGAGAGGAAGGAGTGTGAGGGAGTGCAAAACGAGACGAAGGAGGGTGAAGGAGAGTGAACCATAACGAAGGAGGGTGAAAGAGAGCGAAACGAGATGAAGTAGGGTGAAAGAGAGCGAAACGAGACGAAGGAGGGTGAAAGAGAGCGAAACGAGACGAAGGAGGGTGAAAGAGAACGAAACGATGACGAAGGAGGGTGAAAGAGAGTGAAACGAGGCGAAGGAAGGTGAAAGAGTGCGAATCGAGACAAAGGAGGGTGAAAGAGAGCGAAACGAGACGAAGGAAGGTGAAAGAGAGCGAACCGAAACGAAGGAGGGTGGAAGAGAGCGATACGAGAAGAAGGAGGGTGAAAGAGAGCGAAACGAGACGAAGGAGGGTGAAAGAGAGCGAAACGAGACGAAGGAGGGTGAAAAAGAGTGAAACGAGACGAAGGAGGGTGAAAGGGTGCTAAACGAGACGAAGGAGGGTGAAAGAGAGCGAAACGAGATGGAGGAGGGTGAAAGAGAGCGAAGCGAGACGAAGGAGGGTGAAATTGAGCGAAACGAGACGAAGGAAGGTGAAAGAGAGCTAACCGAGATGAAGGAGGGTGAAAGAGATCGAAACGAGACAAAGGAGGGTGAAAGAGAGCGAAACGAGGTGAAGGAAGGTGAAAGAGAGCGAAACGAGACGAAGGAGGGTGAAAGAGAATGAAACGAGACGAAGGAGGGGGAAAGAGAGAGAAACGAGACGAAGGAGGGTGAAAGAATGCGAAACGAGACTAAGGAGGGAGGAAGACAGCGAAACGAGACGAAGGAGGGTGAGAGAGAGCGAAACGAGATGAAGGAGGGTGGAAGAGAGCGAAACAAGATGAAGGAGGGTGAAAGAGAGCGAAACGAGACGAAGGAGGGTGAAAGAGAGCGAAACGAGACGAAGGAGGGTGAAAGAGAGCGAAATGAGACGAAGGAGGGTGAAGGAAGGCGAAACGAGACGAAGGGGGGTGAAAGAGAGTGAAAAGAGATGAAGGAGGGTGAAAGAGAGCGAAACGAGGCGAAGGAGGGTGAAAGAGAGCGAAACGAGACAAAGGAGGGTGAAAGAGGCTGAAACGAGACGAAGGAGGGTGGAAGAGAGCGAAACGAGAAGAAGGAGGGTGAGGGAGAGTGAAACGAGACGAAGGAGGTTGAAAGAGAGCGAAACAAGACGAAGGAGGGTGAAAGAGAGCGAAACGAGTCGAAGGAGGGTGAAAGAGAGTGAAACGAGGCGAAGGAAGGTGAAAGAGTGCGAATCGAGACAAAGGAGGGTGAAAGAGAGCGAACCGAAACGAAGGAGGGTGGAAGAGAGCGATACGAGACGAAGGACGGTGAAAGAGAGCGAAACGAGACAAAAGAGGGGGAAAGAGAGCGAAACGAGACGAAGGAGGGTGAAAAAGAGTGAAACGAGACGAAGGAGGGTGAAAGAGAGCTAAACGAGACGAAGGAGGGTGAAAGAGAGCGAAACGAGATGAAGGAGGGTGAAAGAGAGCGAAACGAGACGAAGGAGAGTTAAAGAGAGCGAAACGAGACGAAGGAAGGTGAAAGAGAGCTAAACGAGATGAAGGAGCGTGAAAAAGAGCGAAACGAGACAAAGGAGGGTCAAAGAGTGTGAAACGGGGCGAAGGAAGGTGAAAGAGAGCAAAACGAGACGAAGGAGGGTGAAAGAGAACAAAACGAGACGAAGGAGGGGGAAAGAGAGCGAAATGAGACGAAGAAGGGTGAAAGAAGGCAAAACGAGATGAAGGAGGGAGGAAGACAGCGAAACGAGACGAAGGAGGGTGAGAGAGAGCGAAACGAGACGAAGAAGGGTGGAAGAGAGCGAAACGAGACGAAGGAGTGTGAGAGATAGCGAAACGAGATGAAGGAGGGTGAAAGAGAGCGAAATGAGACGAAGGAGGGTGAAAGAGAGCGAAACGAGACGAAGAAGGGTGAAGGAAGGCGAAACGAGACGAAGGAGGGTGGAAGAGAGCGAAACGAGACGAAGGAGGGTGAAAGAGAGTGAAAAGAGACGAAGGAGGTTGAAAGAGAGCGAAACGAGGCGAAGGAGGGTCAAAGAGAGCGAAACGAGATGAAGGAGGGTGAAAGAGAGCGAAACGAGACAAAGGAGGGTGAAAGAGGCTGAAACGAGACGAAGGAGGGTGAAAGAGAGCGAAACGAGGCGAAGGAGGGTGAAAGAGAGCGAAACGAGACAAAGGAGGGTGAAAGAGGCTGAAACGAGACGAAGGAGGGTGGAAGAGAGCGAAACGAGAGGAAGGAGGGTGAGGGAGAGCGAAACGAGATGAAGGAGGGTGAAAGAGAGTGAAACGAGACGAAGGAGGGTGAAAGAGAGCGAAACGAGAAGAAGGAGGGTGGAAGAGAGCGAAACGAGACGAAGGAGGGTGAAAGAGAGTGAAACGAGACGAAGGAGGGTGAAAGAGAGCGAAACGAGACGAAGGAGGGTGAAAGAGAGCGAAACGAGATGAAGGAGGGTGAAAGAGAGTGAAACGAGACGAAGGAAGGTGAAAGAGTGCGAATCGAGATAAAGGAGGGTGAAAGAGAGCGAAACGAGACGAAGGAAGGTGAAAGAGAGCGAACCGAAACAAAGGAGGGTGGAAGAGAGCGATACGAGACGAAGGAGGGTGAGAGAGAGCGAAACTCCATGAAGGAGGGTGAAGGAGGGCGAAACGAGATGAAGGAGGGTCAAAGAGAGCAAAACGAAATGAAGGAGGGTGAAAGAGAGCGAAACGAGACAAAGGAGGGTGAAAGAGGCTGAAACGAAACGAAGGAGCGTGGAAGAGAGCGAAACGAGAGGAAGGAGGGTGAGGGAGAGCGAAACGAGACGAAGGAGGGTGAAGGAGTGTGAACCAAGACGAAGGAGGGTGAAAGAGAGCGAAACGAGACGAAGGAGGGTGAAAGAGAGCGAAACGAGACGAAGGAGGGCGAAAGAGAGTGAAACGAGACGAAGGAGGGTGAAAGAGAGCGATACGAGACGAAGCAGGGTGAAAGAGAGTAAAACGTGGCGAAGGAAGGTGAAAAAGTGCGAATCGAGACAAAGGAGGGTGAAAGAGAGCGAAACGAGACGAAGGAAGGTGAAAGAGAGTGAAGCGAAACGAAGGAGGGTGGAAGAGAGCGATACGAGAAGAAGTAGGGTGAAAGAGAGCGAAACGAGACGAAGGAGGGTGAAAGAGAGCGAAACGAGACGAAGGAGGGTGAAAAAGAGTGAAACGAGACGAAGGAGGGTGAAAGAGTGCTAAACGAGACGAAGGAGGGTGAAAGAGAACGAAACGAGACGAAGGAGGGTGAAAGAGTGTGAAACGGGGCGAAGGAAGGTGAAAGAGAGCGAAACGAGACGAAGGAGGGTGAAAGAGAACGAAACGAGACGAAGGAGGGGGAAAGAGAGCGAAATGAGACGAAGAAGGGTGAAAGAAGGCATAACGAGATGAAGGAGGGAGGAAGACAGCGAAACGAGACGAAGGAGGGTGAGAGAGAGCGAAACGAGACGAAGAAGGGTGGAAGAGAGCGAAACGAGACGAAGGAGTGTGAGAGATAGCGAAACGAGATGAAGGAGGGTGAAAGAGAGCGAAATGAGACGAAGGAGGGTGAAAGAGAGCGAAACGAGACGAAGAAGGGTGAAGGAAGGCGAAACGAGACGAAGGAGGGTGGAAGAGAGCGAAACGAGACGAAGGAGGGTGAAAGAGAGTGAAAAGAGACGAAGGAGGTTGAAAGAGAGCGAAACGAGGCGAAGGAGGGTCAAAGAGAGCGAAACGAGATGAAGGAGGGTGAAAGAGAGCGAAACGAGACAAAGGAGGGTGAAAGAGGCTGAAACGAGACAAAGGAGGGTGAAAGAGAGCGAAACGAGGCGAAGGAGGGTGAATGAGAGCGAAACGAGACAAAGGAGGGTGAAAGAGGCTGAAACGAGACGAAGGAGGGTGGAAGAGAGCGAAACGAGAGGAAGGAGGGTGAGGGAGAGCGAAACGAGATGATGGAGGGTGAAAGAGAGTGAAACGAGATGAAGGAGGGTGAAAGAGAGCGAAACGAGACGAAGGAGGGTGGAAGAGAGCGAAACGAGACGAAGGAGGGTGAAAGAGAGTGAAACGAGACGAAGGAGGGTGAAAGAGAGCGAAACGAGACGAAGGAGGGTGAAAGAGAGCGAAACGAGACGAAGGAGGGTGAAAGAGAGTGAAACGAGACGAAGGAAGGTGAAAGAGTGCGAATCGAGATAAAGGAGGGTGAAAGAGAGCGAAACGAGACGAAGGAAGGTGAAAGAGAGCGAACCGAAACAAAGGAGGGTGGAAGAGAGCGATACGAGACGAAGGAGGGTGAGAGAGAGCGAAACTCCATGAAGGAGGGTGAAGGAGGGCGAAACGAGATGAAGAAGGGTCAAAGAGAGCAAAACGAAATGAAGGAGGGTGAAAGAGAGCGAAACGAGACAAAGGAGGGTGAAAGAGGCTGAAACGAAACGAAGGAGCGTGGAAGAGAGCGAAGCGAGAGGAAGGAGGGTGAGGGAGAGCGAAACGAGACGAAGGAGGGTGAAGGAGTGTGAACCAAGACGAAGGAGGGTGAAAGAGAGCGAAACGAGACGAAGGAGGGTGAAAGAGAGCGAAACGAGACGAAGGAGGGCGAAAGAGAGTGAAACGAGACGAAGGAGGGTGAAAGAGAGCGATACGAGACGAAGGAGGGTGAAAGAGAGTAAAACGTGGCGAAGGAAGGTGAAAGAGTGCTAATCGAGACAAAGGAGGGTGAAAGAGAGCGAAACGAGACGAAGGAAGGTGAAAGAGAGTGAAGCGAAACGAAGGAGGGTGGAAGAGAGCGATACGAGAAGAAGGAGGGTGAAAGAAAGCGAAACGAGACGAAGGAGGGTGAAAGAGAGCGAAACGAGACGAAGGAGGGTGAAAAAGAGTGAAACGAGACGAAGGAGGGTGAAAGAGTGCTAAACGAGACGAAGGAGGGTGAAAGAGAACGAAATGAGACGAAGGAGGGGGAAAGAGAGCGAAACGAGACGAAGGAGGGTGAAATTGAGCGAAACGAGACGAAGGAAGGTGAAAGAGAGCTAAACGAGATGAAGGAGGGTGAAAGAGATCGAAACGAGACAAAGGAGGGTGAAAGAGAGCGAAACGAGGTGAAGGAAGGTGAAAGAGAGCGAAACGAGACGAAGGAGGGTGAAAGAGAACGAAACGAGACGAAGGAGGGGGAAAGAGAGCGAAACGAGACGAAGGAGGGTGAAAGAATGCGAAACGAGATGAAGGAGTGAGGAAGACAGCGAAACGAGACGAAGGAGGGTGAGAGAGAGCGAAACGAGATGAAGGAGGGTGGAAGAGAGCGAAACAAGACGAAGGAGGGTGAAAGAGAGCGAAACGAGACGAAGGAGGGTGAAAGAGAGCGAAACAAGACGAAGGAGGGTGAAGGAGGGCGAAACGAGACGAAGGAGGGTGAAAGAGAGCAAAACGAGACGAAGGAGTGTGAAAGAGAACGAAACGAGACGAAGGAGGGGGAAAGTGACCGAAACGAGACGAAGGAGGGTGAAAGAAGGCGAAACGAGACGAAAGAGGGAGGAAGCCAGCGAAACGAGACGAAGGAGGGTGGAAGAGAGCGAAACGAGACGAAGGAGGGTGAGAGATAGCAAAACAAGACGAAGGAGGGTGTAAGAGAGCGAAACGAGACGAAGGAGGGTGAAACAGAGCGAAACGAGATGAAGGAGGGTGAAGGAAGGCGAAACGAGACGAAGGAGGGTGGAAGAGAGCGAAACGAGACGAAGGAGGGTGAAAGAGAGTGAAAAGAGATGAAGGAGGGTGAAAGAGAGCGAAACGAGGCGAAGGAGGGTGAAAGAGAGCGAAACGAGACAAAGGAGGGTGAAAGAGGCTGAAACGAGACGAAGGAGGGTGGAAGAGAGCGAAACGAGAAGAAGGAGGGTGAGGGAGAGCGAAACGAGATGAAGGAGGGTGAAAGAGAGTGAAACGAGACGAAGGAGGTTGAAAGAGAGCGAAGCGAGATGAAGGAGGGTGAAAGAGAGTGAAACGAGACGAAGGAGGGTGAAAGAGAGTGAAACGAGGCGAAGGAAGGTGAAAGAGTGCGAATCGAGACAAAGGAGGGTGAAAGAGAGCGAAACGAGACAAAGGAAGGTGAAAGAGTGCGAACCGAAACGAAGGAGGGTGGAAGAGAGCGATACGAGACGAAGGACGGTGAAAGAGAGCGAAACGAGACGAAAGAGGGGGAAAGAGAGCGAAACGAGACGAAGCAGTGTGAAAAAGAGTGAAACGAGACGAAGGAGCGTGTAAGAGAGCTAAACGAGACGAAGGAGGGTGAAAGAGAGCGAAACGAGATGAAGGAGGGTGAAAGAGAGCGAAACGAGACGAAGGAGAGTGAAAGAGAGCGAAACGAGACAAAGGAAGGTGAAAGAGAGCTAAACGAGATGAAGGAGGGTGAAAGAGAGCGAAACGAGACAAAGGAGGGTGAAAGAGTGCGAAATGGGGCGAAGGAAGGTGAAAGAGAGCGAAACGAGACGAAGGAGGGTGAAAGAGAACGAAACGAGACGAAGGAGGGGGAAAGAGAGCGAAATGAGACGAAGGAGGGTGAAAGAAGGCAAAACGAGATGACGGAGGGAGGAAGACAGCGAAACGAGACGAAGGAGGGTGAGAGAGAGCGAAACGAGACGAAGAAGGGTGGAAGAGAGCGAAACGAGACGAAGGAGTGTGAGAGATAGCGAAACGAGATGAAGGAGGGTGAAAGAGAGCGAAATGAGACGAAGGAGGGTGAAAGAGAGCGAAACGAGACGAAGAAGGGTGAAGGAAGGCGAAACGAGACGAAGGAGGGTGGAAGAGAGCGAAACGAGACGAAGGAGGGTGAAAGAGAGTGAAAAGAGACGAAGGAGGTTGAAAGAGAGCGAAACGAGGCGAAGGAGGGTCAAAGAGAGCGAAACGAGATGAAGGAGGGTTAAAGAGAGCGAAACGAGACAAAGGAGGGTGAAAGAGGCTGAAACGAGACGAAGGAGGGTGAAAGAGAGCGAAACGAGGCGAAGGAGGGTGAAAGAGAGCGAAACGAGACAAAGGAGGGTGAAAGAGGCTGAAACGAGACGAAGGAGGGTGGAAGAGAGCGAAACGAGAGGAAGGAGGGTGAGGGAGAGCGAAACGAGATGAAGGAGGGTGAAAGAGAGTGAAACGAGACGAAGGAGGGTGAAAGAGAGCGAAACGAGACGAAGGAGGGTGGAAGAGAGCGAAACGAGACGAAGGAGGGTGAAAGAGAGTCAAACGAGACGAAGGAGGGTGAAAGAGAGCGAAACGAGACGAAGGAGGGTGAAAGAGAGCGAAACGAGACGAAGGAGGGTGAAAGAGAGTGAAACGAGACGAAGGAAGGTGAAAGAGTGCGAATCGAGATAAAGGAGGGTGAAAGAGAGCGAAACGAGACGAACGAAGGTGAAAGAGAGCGAACCGAAACAAAGGAGGGTGGAAGAGAGCGATACGAGACGAAGGAGGGTGAGAGAGAGCGAAACTCCATGAAGGAGGGTGAAGGAGGGCGAAACGAGATGAAGGAGGGTCAAAGAGAGCAAAACGAAATGAAGGAGGGTGAAAGAGAGCGAAACGAGACAAAGGAGGGTGAAAGAGGCTGAAACGAAACGAAGGAGCGTGGAAGAGAGCGAAACGAGAGGAAGGAGGGTGAGGGAGAGCGAAACGAGACGAAGGAGGGTGAAGGAGTGTGAACCAAGACGAAGGAGGGTGAAAGAGAGCGAAACGAGACGAAGGAGGGTGAAAGAGAGCGAAACGAGACGAAGGAGGGCGAAAGAGAGTGAAACGAGACGAAGGAGGGTGAAAGAGAGCGAAACGAGTCGAAGGAGAGTGAAAGAGAGCGAAACGAGACAAAGGAAGGTGAAAGAGAGCTAAACGAGATGAAGGAGGGTGAAAGAGAGCGAAACGAGACAAAGGAGGGTGAAAGAGTGCGAAATGGGGCGAAGGAAGGTGAAAGAGAGCGAAACGAGACGAAGGAGGGTGAAAGAGAACGAAACGAGACGAAGGAGGGGGAAAGAGAGCGAAATGAGACGAAGGAGGGTGAAAGAAGGCAAAACGAGATGACGGAGGGAGGAAGACAGCGAAACGAGACGAAGGAGGGTGAGAGAGAGCGAAACGAGACGAAGAAGGGTGGAAGAGAGCGAAACGAGACGAAGGAGTGTGAGAGATAGCGAAACGAGATGAAGGAGGGTGAAAGAGAGCGAAATGAGACGAAGGAGGGTGAAAGAGAGCGAAACGAGACGAAGAAGGGTGAAGGAAGGCGAAACGAGACGAAGGAGGGTGGAAGAGAGCGAAACGAGACGAAGGAGGGTGAAAGAGAGTGAAAAGAGACGAAGGAGGTTGAAAGAGAGCGAAACGAGGCGAAGGAGGGTCAAAGAGAGCGAAACGAGATGAAGGAGGGTTAAAGAGAGCGAAACGAGACAAAGGAGGGTGAAAGAGGCTGAAACGAGACGAAGGAGGGTGAAAGAGAGCGAAACGAGGCGAAGGAGGGTGAAAGAGAGCGAAACGAGACAAAGGAGGGTGAAAGAGGCTGAAACGAGACGAAGGAGGGTGGAAGAGAGCGAAACGAGAGGAAGGAGGGTGAGGGAGAGCGAAACGAGATGAAGGAGGGTGAAAGAGAGTGAAACGAGACGAAGGAGGGTGAAAGAGAGCGAAACGAGACGAAGGAGGGTGGAAGAGAGCGAAACGAGACGAAGGAGGGTGAAAGAGAGTCAAACGAGACGAAGGAGGGTGAAAGAGAGCGAAACGAGACGAAGGAGGGTGAAAGAGAGCGAAACGAGACGAAGGAGGGTGAAAGAGAGTGAAACGAGACGAAGGAAGGTGAAAGAGTGCGAATCGAGATAAAGGAGGGTGGAAGAGAGCGATACGAGACGAAGGAGGGTGAGAGAGAGCGAAACTCCATGAAGGAGGGTGAAGGAGGGCGAAACGAGATGAAGGAGGGTCAAAGAGAGCAAAACGAAATGAAGGAGGGTGAAAGAGAGCGAAACGAGACAAAGGAGGGTGAAAGAGGCTGAAACGAAACGAAGGAGCGTGGAAGAGAGCGAAACGAGAGGAAGGAGGGTGAGGGAGAGCGAAACGAGACGAAGGAGGGTGAAGGAGTGTGAACCAAGACGAAGGAGGGTGAAAGAGAGCGAAACGAGACGAAGGAGGGTGAAAGAGAGCGAAACGAGACGAAGGAGGGCGAAAGAGAGTGAAACGAGACGAAGGAGGGTGAAAGAGAGCGATACGAGACGAAGGAGGGTGAAAGAGAGTAAAACGTGGCGAAGGAAGGTGAAAGAGTGCGAATCGAGACAAAGGAGGGTGAAAGAGAGCGAAACGAGACGAAGGAAGGTGAAAGAGAGTGAAGCGAAACGAAGGAGGGTGGAAGAGAGCGATACGAGAAGAAGGAGGGTGAAAGAGAGCGAAACGAGACGAAGGAGGGTGAAAGAGAGCGAAACGAGACGAAGGAGGGTGAAAAAGAGTGAAACGAGACGAAGGAGGGTGAAAGAGTGCTAAACGAGACGAAGGAGGGTGAAAGAGAACGAAACGAGACGAAGGAGGGGGAAAGAGAGCGAAACGAGACGAAGGAGGGTGAAATTGAGCGAAACGAGACGAAGGAAGGTGAAAGAGAGCTAAACGAGATGAAGGAGGGTGAAAGAGAACGAAACGAGACAAAGGAGGGTGAAAGAGAGCGAAACGAGGTGAAGGAAGGTGAAAGAGAGCGAAACGAGACGAAGGAGGGTGAAAGAGAACGAAACGAGACGAAGGAGGGGGAAAGAGAGCGAAACGAGACGAAGGAGGGTGAAAGAATGCGAAACGAGATGAAGGAGGGAGGAAGACAGCGAAACGAGACGAAGGAGGGTGAGAGAGAGCGAAACGAGATGAAGGAGGGTGGAAGAGAGCGAAACAAGACGAAGGAGGGTGAAAGAGAGCGAAACGAGACGAAGGAGGGTGAAAGAGAGCGAAACAAGACGAAGGAGGGTGAAGGAGGGCGAAACGAGACGAAGGAGGGTGAAAGAGAGCAAAACGAGACGAAGGAGTGTGAAAGAGAACGAAACGAGACGAAGGAGGGGGAAAGTGACCGAAGCGAGACGAAGGAGGGTGAAAGAAGGCGAAACGAGACGAAAGAGGGAGGAAGCCAGCGAAACGAGACGAAGGAGGGTGAGAGAGAGCGAAACGAGACCAAGGAGGGTGGAAGAGAGCGAAACGAGACGAAGGAGGGTGAGAGATAGCAAAACAAGACGAAGGAGGGTGTAAGAGAGCGAAACGAGACGAAGGAGAGTGAAACAGAGCGAAACGAGACGAAGGAGGGTGAAGGAAGGCGAAACGAGACGAAGGAGGGTGGAAGAGAGCGAAACGAGACGAAGGAGGGTGAAAGAGAGTGAAAAGAGATGAAGGAGGGTGAAAGAGAGCGAAACGAGGCGAAGGAGGGTGAAAGAGAGCGAAACGAGACAAAGGAGGGTGAAAGAGGCTGAAACGAGACGAAGGAGGGTGGAAGAGAGCGAAACGAGAAGAAGGAGGGTGAGGGAGAGCGAAACGAGATGAAGGAGGGTGAAAGAGAGTGAAACGAGACGAAGGAGGTTGAAAGAGAGCGAAGCGAGATGAAGGAGGGTGAAAGAGAGTGAAACGAGACGAAGGAGGGTGAAAGAGAGTGAAACGAGGTGAAGGAAGGTGAAAGAGTGCGAATCGAGACAAAGGAGGGTGAAAGAGAGCGAAACGAGACAAAGGAAGGTGAAAGAGAGCGAACCGAAACGAAGGAGGGTGGAAGAGAGCGATACGAGACGAAGGACGGTGAAAGAGAGCGAAACGAGACGAAAGAGGGGGAAAGAGAGCGAAACGAGACGAAGGAGTGTGAAAAAGAGTGAAACGAGACGAAGGAGCGTGTAAGAGAGCTAAACGAGACGAAGGAGGGTGAAAGAGAGCGAAACGAGATGAAGGAGGGTGAAAGAGAGCGAAACGAGACGAAGGAGAGTGAAAGAGAGCGAAACGAGACAAAGGAAGGTGAAAGAGAGCTAAACGAGATGAAGGAGGGTGAAAGAGAGCGAAACGAGACAAAGGAGGGTGAAAGAGTGCGAAATGGGGTGAAGGAAGGTGAAAGAGAGCGAAACGAGACGAAGGAGGGTGAAAGAGAACGAAACGAGACGAAGAAGGGTGGAAGAGAGCGAAACGAGACGAAGGAGTGTGAGAGATAGCGAAACGAGATGAAGGAGGGTGAAAGAGAGCGAAATGAGACGAAGGAGGGTGAAAGAGAGCGAAACGAGACGAAGAAGGGTGAATGAAGGCGAAACGAGACGAAGGAGGGTGGAAGAGAGCGAAACGAGACGAAGGAGTGTGAAAGAGAGTGAAAAGAGACGAAGGAGGGTGAAAGAGAGCGAAACGAGGCGAAGGAGGGTCAAAGAGAGCGAAACGAGATGAACGAGGGTGAAAGAGAGCGAAACAAGACAATGGAGGGTGAAAGAGGCTGAAACGAGACGAAGGAGGGTGGAAGAGAGCGAAACGAGAGGAAGGAGGGTGAGGGAGAGCGAAACGAGATGAAGGAGGTGAAAGAGAGTGAAACGAGACGAAGGAGGGTGAAAGAGAGCGAAACGAGACGAAGGAGGGTGGAAGAGAGCGAAACGAGACGAAGGAGGGTGAAAGAGTGTGAAACGAGACGAAGGAGGGTGAAAGAGAGCGAAACGAGATGAAGGAGGGTGAAAGAGAGCGAAATGAGACGAAGGAGGGTGAAAGAGAGCGAAACGAGACGAAGAAGGGTGAAGGAAGGCGAAACGAGACGAAGGAGGGTGGAAGAGAGCGAAACGAGACGAAGGAGGGTGAAAGAGAGTGAAAAGAGATGAAGGAGGGTGAAAGAGAGCGAAACGAGGCGAAGGAGGGTCAAAGAGAGCGAAACGAGATGAACGAGGGTGAAAGAGAGCGAAACAAGACAATGGAGGGTGAAAGAGGCTGAAACGAGACGAAGGAGGGTGGAAGAGAGCGAAACGAGAGGAAGGAGGGTGAGGGAGAGCGAAACGAGATGAAGGAGGGTGAAAGAGAGTGAAACGAGACGAAGGAGGGTGAAAGAGAGCGAAACGAGACGAAGGAGGGTGGAAGAGAGCGAAACGAGACGAAGGAGGGTGAAAAAGAGTGAAACGAGACGAAGGAGGGTGAAAGAGTGCTAAACGAGACGAAGGAGGGTGAAAGAGAGCGAAACGAGATGAAGGAGGGTGAAAGAGAGCGAAACGAGACGAAGGAGGGTGAAATTGAGCGAAACAAGACGAAGGAAGGTGAAAGAGAGCTAAACGAGATGAAGGAGGGTGAAAGAGATCGAAACGAGACAAAGGAGGGTGAAAGAGAGCGAAACGAGGTGAAGGAAGGTGAAAGAGAGCGAAACGAGACGAAGGAGGGTGAAAGAGAACGAAACGAGACGAAGGAGGGGGAAGGAGAGCGAAACGAGACCAAGGAGGGTGAAAGAATGCGAAACGAGACGAAGGAGGGAGGAAGACAGCGAAACGAGACGAAGGAGGGTGAGAGAGAGCGAAACGAGATGAAGGAGGGTGGAAGAGAGCGAAACAAGGCAAAGGAGGGTGAAAGAGAGCGAAACGAGACGAAGGAGGGTGAAAGAGAGCGAAACGAGACGAAGGAGGGTGAAGGAGGGCGAAACGAGACGAAGGAGGGTGAAAGAGAGCAAAACGAGACGAAGGAGGGTGAAAGAGTGTGAAGCGAAATGAAGGAGGGTGGAAGAGAGCGATACGAGAAGAAGGAGGGTGAAAGAGAGCGAAACGAGACGAAGGAGGGTGAAAGAGAGCGAAACGAGACGAAGGAGGGTGAAAAAGAGTGAAACGAGACGAAGGAGGGTGAAAGAGTGCTAAACGAGACGAAGGAGGGTGAAAGAGAACGAAACGAGACGAAGGAGGGGGAAAGAGAGCGAAACGAGACGAAGGAGGGTGAAATTGAGCGAAACGAGACGAAGGAAGGTGAAAGAGAGCTAAACGAGATGAAGGAGGGTGAAAGAGATCGAAACGAGACAAAGGAGGGTGAAAGAGAGCGAAACGAGGTGAAGGAAGGTGAAAGAGAGCGAAACGAGACGAAGGAGGGTGAAAGAGAACGAAACGAGACGAAGGAGGGTGAAAGAATGCGAAACGAGATGAAGGAGGGAGGAAGACAGCGAAACGAGACGAAGGAGGGTGAGAGAGAGCGAAACGAGATGAAGGAGGGTGGAAGAGAGCGAAACAAGACGAAGGAGGGTGAAAGAGAGCGAAACGAGACGAAGGAGGGTGAAAGAGAGCGAAACAAGACGAAGGAGGGTGAAGGAGGGCGAAACGAGACGAAGGAGGGTGAAAGAGAGCAAAACGAGACGAAGGAGTGTGAAAGAGAACGAAACGAGACGAAGTAGGGGGAAAGTGACCGAAACGAGACGAAGGAGGGTGAAAGAAGGCGAAACGAGACGAAAGAGGGAGGAAGCCAGCGAAACGAGACGAAGGAGAGTGAGAGAGAGCGAAACGAGACCAAGGAGGGTGGAAGAGAGCGAAACGAGACGAAGGAGGGTGAGAGATAGCAAAACAAGACGAAGGAGGGTGTAAGAGAGCGAAACGAGACGAAGGAGGGTGAAACAGAGCGAAACGAGACGAAGGAGGGTGAAGGAAGGCGAAACGAGACGAAGGAGGGTGGAAGAGAGCGAAACGAGACGAAGGAGGGTGAAAGAGAGTGAAAAGAGATGAAGGAGGGTGAAAGAGAGCGAAACGAGGCGAAGGAGGGTGAAAGAGAGCGAAACGAGACAAAGGAGGGTGAAAGAGGCTGAAACGAGACGAAGGAGGGTGGAAGAGAGCGAAACGAGAAGAAGGAGGGTGAGGGAGAGCGAAACGAGATGAAGGAGGGTGAAAGAGAGTGAAACGAGACGAAGGAGGTTGAAAGAGAGCGAAACGAGACGAAGAAGGGTGAAGGAAGGCGAAACGAGACGAAGGAGGGTGGAAGAGAGCGAAACGAGACGAAGGAGGGTGAAAGAGAGTGAAAAGAGACGAAGGAGGGTGAAAGAGAGCGAAACGAGGCGAAGGAGGGTCAAAGAGAGCGAAACGAGATGAACGAGGGTGAAAGAGAGCGAAACAAGACAATGGAGGGTGAAAGAGGCTGAAACGAGACGAAGGAGGGTGGAAGAGAGCGAAACGAGAGGAAGGAGGGTGAGGGAGAGCGAAACGAGATGAAGGAGGGTGAAAGAGAGTGAAACGAGACGAAGGAGGGTGAAAGAGAGCGAAACGAGACGAAGGAGGGTGGAAGAGAGCGAAACGAGACGAAGGAGGGTGAAAAAGAGTGAAACGAGACGAAGGAGGGTGAAAGAGTGCTAAACGAGACGAAGGAGGGTGAAAGAGAGCGAAACGAGATGAAGGAGGGTGAAAGAGAGCGAAACGAGACGAAGGAGGGTGAAATTGAGCGAAACAAGACGAAGGAAGGTGAAAGAGAGCTAAACGAGATGAAGGAGGGTGAAAGAGATCGAAACGAGACAAAGGAGGGTGAAAGAGAGCGAAACGAGGTGAAGGAAGGTGAAAGAGAGCGAAACGAGACGAAGGAGGGTGAAAGAGAACGAAACGAGACGAAGGAGGGGGAAGGAGAGCGAAACGAGACCAAGGAGGGTGAAAGAATGCGAAACGAGACGAAGGAGGGAGGAAGACAGCGAAACGAGACGAAGGAGGGTGAGAGAGAGCGAAACGAGATGAAGGAGGGTGGAAGAGAGCGAAACAAGACAAAGGAGGGTGAAAGAGAGCGAAACGAGACGAAGGAGGGTGAAAGAGAGCGAAACGAGACGAAGGAGGGTGAAGGAGGGCGAAACGAGACGAAGGAGGGTGAAATAGAGCAAAACGAGACGAAGGAGGGTGAAAGAGAGTGAAGCGAAACGAAGGAGGGTGGAAGAGAGCGATACGAGAAGAAGGAGGGTGAAAGAGAGCGAAACGAGACGAAGGAGGGTGAAAGAGAGCGAAACGAGACGAAGGAGGGTGAAAAAGAGTGAAACGAGACGAAGGAGGGTGAAAGAGTGCTAAACGAGACGAAGGAGGGTGAAAGAGAACGAAACGAGACGAAGGAGGGGGAAAGAGAGCGAAACGAGACGAAGGAGGGTGAAATTGAGCGAAACGAGACGAAGGAAGGTGAAAGAGACCTAAACGAGATGAAGGAGGGTGAAAGAGATCGAAACGAGACAAAGGAGGGTGAAAGAGAGCGAAACGAGGTGAAGGAAGGTGAAAGAGAGCGAAACGAGACGAAGGAGGGTGAAAGAGAACGAAACGAGACGAAGGAGGGGGAAAGAGAGCGAAACGAGACGAAGGAGGGTGAAAGAATGCGAAACGAGATGAAGGAGGGAGGAAGACAGCGAAACGAGACGAAGGAGGGTGAGAGAGAGCGAAACGAGATGAAGGAGGGTGGAAGAGAGCGAAACAAGACGAAGGAGGGTGAAAGAGAGCGAAACGAGACGAAGGAGGGTGAAAGAGAGCGAAACAAGACGAAGGAGGGAGAAGGAGGGCGAAACGAGACGAAGGAGGGGGAAAGTGACCGAAACGAGACGAAGGAGGGTGAAAGAAGGCGAAACGAGACGAAAGTGGGAGGAAGCCTGCGAAACGAGATGAAGGAGGGTGAGAGAGAGCGAAACGAGACCAAGGAGGGTGGAAGAGAGCGAAACGAGACGAAGGAGGGTGAGAGATAGCAAAACAAGACGAAGGAGGGTGTAAGAGAGCGAAACGAGACGAAGGAGGGTGAAACAGAGCGAAACGAGACGAAGGAGGGTGAAGGAAGGCGAAACGAGACGAAGGAGGGTGGAAGAGAGCGAAACGAGACGAAGGAGGGTGAAAGAGAGTGAAAGAGATGAAGGAGGGTGAAAGAGAGCGAAACGAGGCGAAGGAGGGTGAAAGAGAGCGAAACGAGACAAAGGAGGGTGAAAGAGGCTGAAACGAGACGAAGGAGGGTGGAAGAGAGCGAAACGAGAAGAAGGAGGGTGAGGGAGAGCGAAACGAGATGAAGGAGGGTGAAAGAGAGTGAAACGAGACGAAGGAGGTTGAAAGAGAGCGAAGCGAGATGAAGGAGGGTGAAAGAGAGTGAAACGAGACGAAGGAGGGTGAAAGAGAGTGAAACGAGGCGAAGGAAGGTGAAAGAGTGCGAATCGAGACAAAGGAGGGTGAAAGAGAGCGAAACGAGACAAAGGAAGGTGAAAGAGAGCGAACCGAAACGAAGGAGGGTGGAAGAGAGCGATACGAGACGAAGGACGGTGAAAGAGAGCGAAACGAGACGAAAGAGGGGGAAAGAGAGCGAAACGAGACGAAGGAGTGTGAAAAAGAGTGAAACGAGACGAAGGAGCGTGTAAGAGAGCCAAACGAGACGAAGGAGGGTGAAAGAGAGCGAAACGAGATGAAGGAGGGTGAAAGAGAGCGAAACGAGACGAAGGAGAGTGAAAGAGAGCGAAACGAGACAAAGGAAGGTGAAAGAGAGCTAAACGAGATGAAGGAGGGTGAAAGAGAGCGAAACGAGACAAAGGAGGGTGAAAGAGTGCGAAATGGGGCGAAGGAAGGTGAAAGAGAGCGAAACGAGACGAAGGAGGGTGAAAGAGAACGAAACGAGACGAAGGAGGGGGAAAGAGAGCGAAATGAGACGAAGGAGGGTGAAAGAAGGCAAAACGAGATGACGGAGGGAGGAAGACAGCGAAACGAGATGAAGGAGGGTGAGAGAGAGCGAAACGAGACGAAGAAGGGTGGAAGAGAGCGAAACGAGACGAAGGAGTGTGAGAGATAGCGAAACGAGATGAAGGAGGGTGAAAGAGAGCGAACTGAGACGAAGGAGGGTGAAAGAGAGCGAAACGAGACGAAGAAGGGTGAATGAAGGCGAAACGAGACGAAGGAGGGTGGAAGAGAGCGAAACGAGACGAAGGAGTGTGAAAGAGAGTGAAAAGAGACGAAGGAGGGTGAAAGAGAGCGAAACGAGGCGAAGGAGGGTCAAAGAGAGCGAAACGAGATGAACGAGGGTGAAAGAGAGCGAAACAAGACAATGGAGGGTGAAAGAGGCTGAAACGAGACGAAGGAGGGTGGAAGAGAGCGAAACGAGAGGAAGGAGGGTGAGGGAGAGCGAAACGAGATGAAGGAGGTGAAAGAGAGTGAAACGAGACGAAGGAGGGTGAAAGAGAGCGAAACGAGACGAAGGAGGGTGGAAGAGAGCGAAACGAGACGAAGGAGGGTGAAAGAGTGTGAAACGAGACGAAGGAGGGTGAAAGAGAGCGAAACGAGATGAAGGAGGGTGAAAGAGAGCGAAATGAGACGAAGGAGGGTGAAAGAGAGCGAAACGAGACGAAGAAGGGTGAAGGAAGGCGAAACGAGACGAAGGAGGGTGGAAGAGAGCGAAACGAGACGAAGGAGGGTGAAAGAGAGTGAAAAGAGACGAAGGAGGGTGAAAGAGAGCGAAACGAGGCGAAGGAGGGTCAAAGAGAGCGAAACGAGATGAACGAGGGTGAAAGAGAGCGAAACAAGACAATGGAGGGTGAAAGAGGCTGAAACGAGACGAAGGAGGGTGGAAGAGAGCGAAACGAGAGGAAGGAGGGTGAGGGAGAGCGAAACGAGATGAAGGAGAGTGAAAGAGAGTGAAACGAGACGAAGGAGGGTGAAAGAGAGCGAAACGAGACGAAGGAGGGTGGAAGAGAGCGAAACGAGACGAAGGAGGGTGAAAAAGAGTGAAACGAGACGAAGGAGGGTGAAAGAGTGCTAAACGAGACGAAGGAGGGTGAAAGAGAGCATAACGAGATGAAGGAGGGTGAAAGAGAGCGAAACGAGACGAAGGAGGGTGAAATTGAGCGAAACAAGACGAAGGAAGGTGAAAGAGAGCTAAACGAGATGAAGGAGGGTGAAAGAGATCGAAACGAGACAAAGGAGGGTGAAAGAGAGCGAAACGAGGTGAAGGAAGGTGAAAGAGAGCGAAACGAGACGAAGGAGGGTGAAAGAGAGCGAAACGAGATGAAGGAGGGTGAAAGAGAGCGAAATGAGACGAAGGAGGGTGAAAGAGAGCGAAACGAGACGAAGAAGGGTGAAGGAAGGCGAAACGAGACGAAGGAGGGTGGAAGAGAGCGAAACGAGACGAAGGAGGGTGAAAGAGAGTGAAAAGAGACGAAGGAGGGTGAAAGAGAGCGAAACGAGGCGAAGGAGGGTCAAAGAGAGCGAAACGAGATGAACGAGGGTGAAAGAGAGCGAAACAAGACAATGGAGGGTGAAAGAGGCTGAAACGAGACGAAGGAGGGTGGAAGAGAGCGAAACGAGAGGAAGGAGGGTGAGGGAGAGCGAAACGAGATGAAGGAGAGTGAAAGAGAGTGAAACGAGACGAAGGAGGGTGAAAGAGAGCGAAACGAGACGAAGGAGGGTGGAAGAGAGCGAAACGAGACGAAGGAGGGTGAAAAAGAGTGAAACGAGACGAAGGAGGGTGAAAGAGTGCTAAACGAGACGAAGGAGGGTGAAAGAGAGCATAACGAGATGAAGGAGGGTGAAAGAGAGCGAAACGAGACGAAGGAGGGTGAAATTGAGCGAAACAAGACGAAGGAAGGTGAAAGAGAGCTAAACGAGATGAAGGAGGGTGAAAGAGATCGAAACGAGACAAAGGAGGGTGAAAGAGAGCGAAACGAGGTGAAGGAAGGTGAAAGAGAGCGAAACGAGACGAAGGAGGGTGAAAGAGAACGAAACGAGACGAAGGAGGGGGAAGGAGAGCGAAACGAGACCAAGGAGGGTGAAAGAATGCGAAACGAGACGAAGGAGGGAGGAAGACAGCGAAACGAGACGAAGGAGGGTGAGAGAGAGCGAACCGAGATGAAGGAGGGTGGAAGAGAGCGAAACAAGACAAAGGAGGGTGAAAGAGAGCGAAACGAGACGAAGGAGGGTGAAAGAGAGCGAAACGAGACGAAGGAGGGTGAAGGAGGGCGAAACGAGACGAAGGAGGGTGAAAGAGAGCAAAACGAGACGAAGGAGGGTGAAAGAGAGTGAAGCGAAACGAAGGAGGGTGGAAGAGAGCGATACGAGAAGAAGGAGGGTGAAAGAGAGCGAAACGAGACGAAGGAGGGTGAAAGAGAGCGAAACGAGACGAAGGAGGGTGAAAAAGAGTGAAACGAGACGAAGGAGGGTGAAAGAGTGCTAAACGAGACGAAGGAGGATGAAAGAGAACGAAACGAGACGAAGGAGGGGGAAAGAGAGCGAAACGAGACGAAGGAGGGTGAAATTGAGCGAAACGAGACGAAGGAAGGTGAAAGAGAGCTAAACGAGATGAAGGAGGGTGAAAGAGATCGAAACGAGACAAAGGAGGGTGAAAGAGAGCGAAACGAGGTGAAGGAAGGTGAAAGAGAGCGAAACGAGACGAAGGAGGGTGAAAGAGAACGAAACGAGACGAAGGAGGGGGAAAGAGAGCGAAATGAGACGAAGGAGGGTGAAAGAATGCGAAACGAGATGAAGGAGGGAGGAAGACAGCGAAACGAGACGAAGGAGGGTGAGAGAGAGCGAAACGAGATGAAGGAGGGTGGAAGACAGCGAAACAAGACGAAGGAGGGTGAAAGAGAGCGAAACAAGACGAAGGAGGGTGAAAGAGAGCAAAACAAGACGAAGGAGGGTGAAGGAGGGCGAAACGAGACGAAGGAGGGTGAAAGAGAGCAAAACGAGACGAAGGAGGGTGAAAGAGAACGAAACGAGACGAAGGAGGGGGAAAGTGACCGAAACGAGACGAAGGAGGGTGAAAGAAGGCGAAACGAGACGAAAGAGGGAGGAAGACAGCGAAACGAGACGAAGGAGGGTGAGAGAGAGCGAAACGAGACCAAGGAGGGTGAAAGAAGGCGAAACGAGACGAAGGAGGGAGGAAGCCAGCAAAACGAGACGAAGGAGGGTGAGAGAGAGCGAAACGAGACCAAGGAGGGTGGAAGAGAGCGAAACGAGACGAAGGAGGGTGAGAGATAGCAAAACAAGACGAAGGAGGGTGTAAGAGAGCGAAACGAGACGAAGGAGGGTGAAACAGAGCGAAACGAGACGAAGGAGGGTGAAGGAAGGCGAAACGAGACGAAGGAGGGTGGAAGAGAGCGAAACGAGACGAAGGAGGGTGAAAGAGAGTGAAAAGAGATGAAGGAGGGTGAAAGAGAGCGAAACGAGGCGAAGGAGGGTGAAAGAGAGCGAAACGAGACAAAGGAGGGTGAAAGAGGCTGAAACGAGACGAAGGAGGGTGGAAGAGTGCTAAACGAGACGAAGGAGGGTGAAAGAGAGCGAAACGAGATGAAGGAGGGTGAAAGAGAGCGAAACGAGACGAAGGAGGGTGAAATTGAGCGAAACAAGACGAAGGAAGGTGAAAGAGAGCTAAACGAGATGAAGGAGGGTGAAAGAGATCGAAACGAGACAAAGGAGGGTGAAAGAGAGCGAAACGAGGTGAAGGAAGGTGAAAGAGAGCGAAACGAGACGAAGGAGGGTGAAAGAGAACGAAACGAGACGAAGGAGGGGGAAGGAGAGCGAAACGAGACCAAGGAGGGTGAAAGAATGCGAAACGAGACGAAGGAGGGAGGAAGACAGCGAAACGAGACGAAGGAGGGTGAGAGAGAGCGAAACGAGATGAAGGAGGGTGGAAGAGAGCGAAACAAGACAAAGGAGGGTGAAAGAGAGCGAAACGAGACGAAGGAGGGTGAAAGAGAGCGAAACGAGACGAAGGAGGGTGAAGGAGGGCGAAACGAGACGAAGGAGGGTGAAAGAGAGCAAAACGAGACGAAGGAGGGTGAAAGAGAGTGAAGCGAAACGAAGGAGGGTGGAAGAGAGCGATACGAGAAGAAGGAGGGTGAAAGAGAGCGAAACGAGACGAAGGAGGGTGAAAGAGAGCGAAACGAGACGAAGGAGGGTGAAAAAGAGTGAAACGAGACGAAGGAGGGTGAAAGAGTGCTAAACGAGACGAAGGAGGGTGAAAGAGAACGAAACGAGACGAAGGAGGGGGAAAGAGAGCGAAACGAGACGAAGGAGGGTGAAATTGAGCGAAACGAGACGAAGGAAGGTGAAAGAGACCTAAACGAGATGAAGGAGGGTGAAAGAGATCGAAACGAGACAAAGGAGGGTGAAAGAGAGCGAAACGAGGTGAAGGAAGGTGAAAGAGAGCGAAACGAGACGAAGGAGGGTGAAAGAGAACGAAACGAGACGAAGGAGGGGGAAAGAGAGCGAAACGAGACGAAGGAGGGTGAAAGAATGCGAAACGAGATGAAGGAGGGAGGAAGACAGCGAAACGAGACGAAGGAGGGTGAGAGAGAGCGAAACGAGATGAAGGAGGGTGGAAGAGAGCGAAACAAGACGAAGGAGGGTGAAAGAGAGCGAAACGAGACGAAGGAGGGTGAAAGAGAGCGAAACAAGACGAAGGAGGGAGAAGGAGGGCGAAACGAGACGAAGGAGGGGGAAAGTGACCGAAACGAGACGAAGGAGGGTGAAAGAAGGCGAAACGAGACGAAAGTGGGAGGAAGCCTGCGAAACGAGACGAAGGAGGGTGAGAGAGAGCGAAACGAGACCAAGGAGGGTGGAAGAGAGCGAAACGAGACGAAGGAGGGTGAGAGATAGCAAAACAAGACGAAGGAGGGTGTAAGAGAGCGAAACGAGACGAAGGAGGGTGAAACAGAGCGAAACGAGACGAAGGAGGGTGAAGGAAGGCGAAACGAGACGAAGGAGGGTGGAAGAGAGCGAAACGAGAAGAAGGAGGGTGAAAGAGAGCGAAAAGAGATGAAGGAGGGTGAAAGAGAGCGAAACGAGGCGAAGGAGGGTGAAAGAGAGCGAAACGAGACAAAGGAGGGTGAAAGAGGCTGAAACGAGACGAAGGAGGGTGGAAGAGAGCGAAACGAGAAGAAGGAGGGTGAGGGAGAGCGAAACGAGATGAAGGAGGGTGAAAGAGAGTGAAATGAGACGAAGGAGGTTGAAAGAGAGCGAAGCGAGATGAAGGAGGGTGAAAGAGAGTGAAACGAGACGAAGGAGGGTGAAAGAGAGTGAAACGAGGCGAAGGAAGGTGAAAGAGTGCGAATCGAGACAAAGGAGGGTGAAAGAGAGCGAAACGAGACAAAGGAAGGTGAAAGAGAGCGAACCGAAACGAAGGAGGGTGGAAGAGAGCGATACGAGACGAAGGACGGTGAAAGAGAGCGAAACGAGACGAAAGAGGGGGAAAGAGAGCGAAACGAGACGAAGGAGTGTGAAAAAGAGTGAAACGAGACGAAGGAGCGTGTAAGAGAGCTAAACGAGACGAAGGAGGGTGAAAGAGAGCGAAACGAGATGAAGGAGGGTGAAAGAGAGCGAAACGAGACGAAGGAGAGTGAAAGAGAGCGAAACGAGACAAAGGAAGGTGAAAGAGAGCTAAACGAGATGAAGGAGGGTGAAAGAGAGCGAAACGAGACAAAGGAGGGTGAAAGAGTGCGAAATGGGGCGAAGGAAGGTGAAAGAGAGCGAAACGAGACGAAGGAGGGTGAAAGAGAACGAAACGAGACGAAGGAGGGGGAAAGAGAGCGAAATGAGACGAAGGAGGGTGAAAGAAGGCAAAACGAGATGACGGAGGGAGGAAGACAGCGAAACGAGATGAAGGAGGGTGAGAGAGAGCGAAACGAGACGAAGAAGGGTGGAAGAGAGCGAAACGAGACGAAGGAGTGTGAGAGATAGCGAAACGAGATGAAGGAGGGTGAAAGAGAGCGAACTGAGACGAAGGAGGGTGAAAGAGAGCGAAACGAGACGAAGAAGGGTGAATGAAGGCGAAACGAGACGAAGGAGGGTGGAAGAGAGCGAAACGAGACGAAGGAGTGTGAAAGAGAGTGAAAAGAGACGAAGGAGGGTGAAAGAGAGCGAAACGAGGCGAAGGAGGGTCAAAGAGAGCGAAACGAGATGAACGAGGGTGAAAGAGAGCGAAACAAGACAATGGAGGGTGAAAGAGGCTGAAACGAGACGAAGGAGGGTGGAAGAGAGCGAAACGAGAGGAAGGAGGGTGAGGGAGAGCGAAACGAGATGAAGGAGGTGAAAGAGAGTGAAACGAGACGAAGGAGGGTGAAAGAGAGCGAAACGAGACGAAGGAGGGTGGAAGAGAGCGAAACGAGACGAAGGAGGGTGAAAGAGTGTGAAACGAGACGAAGGAGGGTGAAAGAGAGCGAAACGAGATGAAGGAGGGTGAAAGAGAGCGAAATGAGACGAAGGAGGGTGAAAGAGAGCGAAACGAGACGAAGAAGGGTGAAGGAAGGCGAAACGAGACGAAGGAGGGTGGAAGAGAGCGAAACGAGACGAAGGAGGGTGAAAGAGAGTGAAAAGAGACGAAGGAGGGTGAAAGAGAGCGAAACGAGGCGAAGGAGGGTCAAAGAGAGCGAAACGAGATGAACGAGGGTGAAAGAGAGCGAAACAAGACAATGGAGGGTGAAAGAGGCTGAAACGAGACGAAGGAGGGTGGAAGAGAGCGAAACGAGAGGAAGGAGGGTGAGGGAGAGCGAAACGAGATGAAGGAGGGTGAAAGAGAGTGAAACGAGACGAAGGAGGGTGAAAGAGAGCGAAACGAGACGAAGGAGGGTGGAAGAGAGCGAAACGAGACGAAGGAGGGTGAAAAAGAGTGAAACGAGACGAAGGAGGGTGAAAGAGTGCTAAACGAGACGAAGGAGGGTGAAAGAGAGCATAACGAGATGAAGGAGGGTGAAAGAGAGCGAAACGAGACGAAGGAGGGTGAAATTGAGCGAAACAAGACGAAGGAAGGTGAAAGAGAGCTAAACGAGATGAAGGAGGGTGAAAGAGATCGAAACGAGACAAAGGAGGGTGAAAGAGAGCGAAACGAGGTGAAGGAAGGTGAAAGAGAGCGAAACGAGACGAAGGAGGGTGAAAGAGAACGAAACGAGACGAAGGAGGGGGAAGGAGAGCGAAACGAGACCAAGGAGGGTGAAAGAATGCGAAACGAGACGAAGGAGGGAGGAAGACAGCGAAACGAGACGAAGGAGGGTGAGAGAGAGCGAACCGAGATGAAGGAGGGTGGAAGAGAGCGAAACAAGACAAAGGAGGGTGAAAGAGAGCGAAACGAGACGAAGGAGGGTGAAAGAGAGCGAAACGAGACGAAGGAGGGTGAAGGAGGGCGAAACGAGACGAAGGAGGGTGAAAGAGAGCAAAACGAGACGAAGGAGGGTGAAAGAGAGTGAAGCGAAACGAAGGAGGGTGGAAGAGAGCGATACGAGAAGAAGGAGGGTGAAAGAGAGCGAAACGAGACGAAGGAGGGTGAAAGAGAGCGAAACGAGACGAAGGAGGGTGAAAAAGAGTGAAACGAGACGAAGGAGGGTGAAAGAGTGCTAAACGAGACGAAGGAGGATGAAAGAGAACGAAACGAGACGAAGGAGGGGGAAAGAGAGCGAAACGAGACGAAGGAGGGTGAAATTGAGCGAAACGAGACGAAGGAAGGTGAAAGAGAGCTAAACGAGATGAAGGAGGGTGAAAGAGATCGAAACGAGACAAAGGAGGGTGAAAGAGAGCGAAACGAGGTGAAGGAATGTGAAAGAGAGCGAAACGAGACGAAGGAGGGTGAAAGAGAACGAAACGAGACGAAGGAGGGGGAAAGAGAGCGAAACGAGACGAAGGAGGGTGAAAGAATGCGAAACGAGATGAAGGAGGGAGGAAGACAGCGAAACGAGACGAAGGAGGGTGAGAGAGAGCGAAACGAGATGAAGGAGGGTGGAAGACAGCGAAACAAGACGAAGGAGGGTGAAAGAGAGCGAAACAAGACGAAGGAGGGTGAAAGAGAGCAAAACAAGACGAAGGAGGGTGAAGGAGGGCGAAACGAGACGAAGGAGGGTGAAAGAGAGCAAAACGAGACGAAGGAGGGTGAAAGAGAACGAAACGAGACGAAGGAGGGGGAAAGTGACCGAAACGAGACGAAGGAGGGTGAAAGAAGGCGAAACGAGACGAAAGAGGGAGGAAGACAGCGAAACGAGACGAAGGAGGGTGAGAGAGAGCGAAACGAGACCAAGGAGGGTGAAAGAAGGCGAAACGAGACGAAGGAGGGAGGAAGCCAGCAAAACGAGACGAAGGAGGGTGAGAGAGAGCGAAACGAGACCAAGGAGGGTGGAAGAGAGCGAAACGAGACGAAGGAGGGTGAGAGATAGCAAAACAAGACGAAGGAGGGTGTAAGAGAGCGAAACGAGACGAAGGAGGGTGAAGGAAGGCGAAACGAGACGAAGGAGGGTGGAAGAGAGCGAAACGAGACGAAGGAGGGTGAAAGAGAGTGAAAAGAGATGAAGGAGGGTGAAAGAGAGCGAAACGAGGCGAAGGAGGGTGAAAGAGAGCGAAACGAGACAAAGGAGGGTGAAAGAGGCTGAAACGAGACGAAGGAGGGTGGAAGAGAGCGAAACGAGAAGAAGGAGGGTGAGGGAGAGCGAAACGAGATGAAGGAGGGTGAAAGAGAGTGAAACGAGACGAAGGAGGTTGAAAGAGAGCGAAGCGAGATGAAGGAGGTTGAAAGAGAGTGAAACGAGACGAAGGAGGGTGAAAGAGAGTGAAACGAGGCGAAGGAAGGTGAAAGAGTGCGAATCGAGACAAAGGAGGGTGAAAGAGAGCGAAACGAGACAAAGGAAGGTGAAAGAGAGCGAACCGAAACGAAGGAGGGTGGAAGAGAGCGATACGAGACGAAGGACGGTGAAAGAGAGCGAAACGAGACGAAAGAGGGGGAAAGAGAGCGAAACGAGACGAAGGAGTGTGAAAAAGAGTGAAACGAGACGAAGCAGCGTGTAAGAGAGCTAAACGAGACGAAGGAGGGTGAAAGAGAGCGAAACGAGATGAAGGAGGGTGAAAGAGAGCGAAACGAGACGAAGGAGAGTGAAAGAGAGCGAAACGAGACAAAGGAAGGTGAAAGAGAGCTAAACGAGATGAAGGAGGGTGAAAGAGATCGAAACGAGACAAAGGAGGGTGAAAGAGTGCGAAATGGGGCGAAGGAAGGTGAAAGAGAGCGAAACGAGACGAAGGAGGGTGAAAGAGAACGAAACGAGACGAAGGAGGGGGAAAGAGAGCGAAATGAGACGAAGGAGGGTGAAAGAAGGCAAAACGAGATGACGGAGGGAGGAAGACAGCGAAACGAGATGAAGGAGGGTGAGAGAGAGCGAAACGAGACGAAGAAGGGTGGAAGAGAGCGAAACGAGACGAAGGAGTGTGAGAGATAGCGAAACGAGATGAAGGAGGGTGAAAGAGAGCGAAATGAGACGAAGGAGGGTGAAAGAGAGCGAAACGAGACGAAGAAGGGTGAATGAAGGCGAAACGAGACGAAGGAGGGTGGAAGAGAGCGAAACGAGACGAAGGAGGGTGAAAGAGAGTGAAAAGAGACGAAGGAGGGTGAAAGAGAGCGAAACGAGGCGAAGGAGGGTCAAAGAGAGCGAAACGAGATGAACGAGGGTGAAAGAATGCGAAACGAGATGAAGGAGGGAGGAAGACAGCGAAACGAGACGAAGGAGGGTGAGAGAGAGCGAAACGAGATGAAGGAGGGTGGAAGACAGCGAAACAAGACGAAGGAGGGTGAAAGAGAGCGAAACAAGACGAAGGAGGGTGAAAGAGAGCAAAACAAGACGAAGGAGGGTGAAGGAGGGCGAAACGAGACGAAGGAGGGTGAAAGAGAGCAAAACGAGACGAAGGAGGGTGAAAGAGAACGAAACGAGACGAAGGAGGGGGAAAGTGACCGAAACGAGACGAAGGAGGGTGAAAGAAGGCGAAACGAGACGAAAGAGGGAGGAAGACAGCGAAACGAGACGAAGGAGGGTGAGAGAGAGCGAAACGAGACCAAGGAGGGTGAAAGAAGGCGAAACGAGACGAAGGAGGGAGGAAGCCAGCAAAACGAGACGAAGGAGGGTGAGAGAGAGCGAAACGAGACCAAGGAGGGTGGAAGAGAGCGAAACGAGACGAAGGAGGGTGAGAGATAGCAAAACAAGACGAAGGAGGGTGTAAGAGAGCGAAACGAGACGAAGGAGGGTGAAACAGAGCGAAACGAGACGAAGGAGGGTGAAGGAAGGCGAAACGAGACGAAGGAGGGTGGAAGAGAGCGAAACGAGACGAAGGAGGGTGAAAGAGAGTGAAAAGAGATGAAGGAGGGTGAAAGAGAGCGAAACGAGGCGAAGGAGGGTGAAAGAGAGCGAAACGAGACAAAGGAGGGTGAAAGAGGCTGAAACGAGACGAAGGAGGGCGGAAGAGAGCGAAACGAGAAGAAGGAGGGTGAGGGAGAGCGAAACGAGATGAAGGAGGGTGAAAGAGAGTGAAACGAGACGAAGGAGGTTGAAAGAGAGCGAAGCGAGATGAAGGAGGTTGAAAGAGAGTGAAACGAGACGAAGGAGGGTGAAAGAGAGTGAAACGAGGCGAAGGAAGGTGAAAGAGTGCGAATCGAGACAAAGGAGGGTGAAAGAGAGCGAAACGAGACAAAGGAAGGTGAAAGAGAGCGAACCGAAACGAAGGAGGGTGGAAGAGAGCGATACGAGACGAAGGACGGTGAAAGAGAGCGAAACGAGACGAAAGAGGGGGAAAGAGAGCGAAACGAGACGAAGGAGTGTGAAAAAGAGTGAAACGAGACGAAGCAGCGTGTAAGAGAGCTAAACGAGACGAAGGAGGGTGAAAGAGAGCGAAACGAGATGAAGGAGGGTGAAAGAGAGCGAAACGAGACGAAGGAGAGTGAAAGAGAGCGAAACGAGACAAAGGAAGGTGAAAGAGAGCTAAACGAGATGAAGGAGGGTGAAAGAGATCGAAACGAGACAAAGGAGGGTGAAAGAGTGCGAAATGGGGCGAAGGAAGGTGAAAGAGAGCGAAACGAGACGAAGGAGGGTGAAAGAGAACGAAACGAGACGAAGGAGGGGGAAAGAGAGCGAAATGAGGCGAAGGAGGGTGAAAGAAGGCAAAACGAGATGACGGAGGGAGGAAGACAGCGAAACGAGATGAAGGAGGGTGAGAGAGAGCGAAACGAGACGAAGAAGGGTGGAAGAGAGCGAAACGAGACGAAGGAGTGTGAGAGATAGCGAAACGAGATGAAGGAGGGTGAAAGAGAGCGAAATGAGACGAAGGAGGGTGAAAGAGAGCGAAACGAGACGAAGAAGGGTGAATGAAGGCGAAACGAGACGAAGGAGGGTGGAAGAGAGCGAAACGAGACGAAGGAGGGTGAAAGAGAGTGAAAAGAGACGAAGGAGGGTGAAAGAGAGCGAAACGAGGCGAAGGAGGGTCAAAGAGAGCGAAACGAGATGAACGAGGGTGAAAGAGAGCGAAACAAGACAATGGAGGGTGAAAGAGGCTGAAACGAGACGAAGGAGGGTGGAAGAGAGCGAAACGAGAGGAAGGAGGGTGAGGGAGAGCGAAACGAGATGAAGGAGGTGAAAGAGAGTGAAACGAGACGAAGGAGGGTGAAAGAGAGCGAAACGAGACGAAGGAGGGTGGAAGAGAGCGAAACGAGACGAAGGAGGGTGAAAGAGTGTGAAACGAGACGAAGGAGGGTGAAAGAGAGCGAAACGAGATGAAGGAGGGTGAAAGAGAGCGAAATGAGACGAAGGAGGGTGAAAGAGAGCGAAACGAGACGAAGAAGGGTGAAGGAAGGCGAAACGAGACGAAGGAGGGTGGAAGAGAGTGAAACGAGACGAAGGAGGGTGAAAGAGAGTGAAAAGAGATGAAGGAGGGTGGAAGAGAGCGAAACGAGAGGAAGGCGGGTGAGGGAGAGCGAAACGAGATGAAGGAGGGTGAAAGAGAATGAAACGAGACGAAGGAGGGTGAAAGAGAGCGAAACGAGACGAAGGAGGGTGGAAGAGAGCGAAACGAGACGAAGGAGGGTGAAAAAGAGTGAAACGAGACGAAGGAGGGTGCAAGAGTGCTAAACGAGACGAAGGAGGGTGAAAGAGAGCGAAACGAGATGAAGGAGGGTGAAAGAGAGCGAAACGAGACGAAGGAGGGTGAAATTGAGCGAAACAAGACGAAGGAAGGTGAAAGAGAGCTAAACGAGATGAAGGAGGGTGAAAGAGATCGAAACGAGACAAAGGAGGGTGAAAGAGAGCGAAACGAGGTGAAGGAAGGTGAAAGAGAGCGAAACGAGACGAAGGAGGGTGAAAGAGAACGAAACGAGACGAAGGAGGGGGAAGGAGAGCGAAACGAGACCAAGGAGGGTGAAAGAGAGCGAAACGAGGTGAAGGAATGTGAAAGAGAGCGAAACGAGACGAAGGAGGGTGAAAGAGAACGAAACGAGACGAAGGAGGGGGAAGGAGAGCGAAACGAGACCAAGGAGGGTGAAAGAATGCGAAACGAGACGAAGGAGGGAGGAAGACAGCGAAACGAGACGAAGGAGGGTGAGAGAGAGCGAACCGAGATGAAGGAGGGTGGAAGAGAGCGAAACAAGACAAAGGAGGGTGAAAGAGAGCGAAACGAGACGAAGGAGGGTGAAAGAGAGCGAAACGAGACGAAGGAGGGTGAAGGAGGGCGAAACGAGACGAAGGAGGGTGAAAGAGAGCAAAACGAGACGAAGGAGGGTGAAAGAGAGTGAAGCGAAACGAAGGAGGGTGGAAGAGAGCGATACGAGAAGAAGGAGGGTGAAAGAGAGCGAAACGAGACGAAGGAGGGTGAAAGAGAGCGAAACGAGACGAAGGAGGGTGAAAAAGAGTGAAACGAGACGAAGGAGGGTGAAAGAGTGCTAAACGAGACGAAGGAGAATGAAAGAGAACGAAACGAGACGAAGGAGGGGGAAAGAGAGCGAAACGAGACGAAGGAGGGTGAAATTGAGCGAAACGAGACGAAGGAAGGTGAAAGAGAGCTAAACGAGATGAAGGAGGGTGAAAGAGATCGAAACGAGACAAAGGAGGGTGAAAGAGAGCGAAACGAGGTGAAGGAATGTGAAAGAGAGCGAAACGAGACGAAGGAGGGTGAAAGAGAACGAAACGAGACGAAGGAGGGGGAAAGAGAGCGAAACGAGACGAAGGAGGGTGAAAGAATGCGAAACGAGATGAAGGAGGGAGGAAGACAGCGAAACGAGACGAAGGAGGGTGAGAGAGAGCGAAACGAGATGAAGGAGGGTGGAAGACAGCGAAACAAGACGAAGGAGGGTGAAAGAGAGCGAAACAAGACGAAGGAGGGTGAAAGAGAGCAAAACAAGACGAAGGAGGGTGAAGGAGGGCGAAACGAGACGAAGGAGGGTGAAAGAGAGCAAAACGAGACGAAGGAGGGTGAAAGAGAACGAAACGAGACGAAGGAGGGGGAAAGTGACCGAAACGAGACGAAGGAGGGTGAAAGAAGGCGAAACGAGACGAAAGAGGGAGGAAGACAGCGAAACGAGACGAAGGAGGGTGAGAGAGAGCGAAACGAGACCAAGGAGGGTGAAAGAAGGCGAAACGAGACGAAGGAGGGAGGAAGCCAGCAAAACGAGACGAAGGAGGGTGAGAGAGAGCGAAACGAGACCAAGGAGGGTGGAAGAGAGCGAAACGAGACGAAGGAGGGTGAGAGATAGCAAAACAAGACGAAGGAGGGTGTAAGAGAGCGAAACGAGACGAAGGAGGGTGAAACAGAGCGAAACGAGACGAAGGAGGGTGAAGGAAGGCGAAACGAGACGAAGGAGGGTGGAAGAGAGCGAAACGAGACGAAGGAGGGTGAAAGAGAGTGAAAAGAGATGAAGGAGGGTGAAAGAGAGCGAAACGAGGCGAAGGAGGGTGAAAGAGAGCGAAACGAGACAAAGGAGGGTGAAAGAGGCTGAAACGAGACGAAGGAGGGTGGAAGAGAGCGAAACGAGAAGAAGGAGGGTGAGGGAGAGCGAAACGAGATGAAGGAGGGTGAAAGAGAGTGAAACGAGACGAAGGAGGTTGAAAGAGAGCGAAGCGAGATGAAGGAGGTTGAAAGAGAGTGAAACGAGACGAAGGAGGGTGAAAGAGAGTGAAACGAGGCGAAGGAAGGTGAAAGAGTGCGAATCGAGACAAAGGAGGGTGAAAGAGAGCGAAACGAGACAAAGGAAGGTGAAAGAGAGCGAACCGAAACGAAGGAGGGTGGAAGAGAGCGATACGAGACGAAGGACGGTGAAAGAGAGCGAAACGAGACGAAAGAGGGGGAAAGAGAGCGAAACGAGACGAAGGAGTGTGAAAAAGAGTGAAACGAGACGAAGCAGCGTGTAAGAGAGCTAAACGAGACGAAGGAGGGTGAAAGAGAGCGAAACGAGATGAAGGAGGGTGAAAGAGAGCGAAACGAGACGAAGGAGAGTGAAAGAGAGCGAAACGAGACAAAGGAAGGTGAAAGAGAGCTAAACGAGATGAAGGAGGGTGAAAGAGATCGAAACGAGACAAAGGAGGGTGAAAGAGTGCGAAATGGGGCGAAGGAAGGTGAAAGAGAGCGAAACGAGACGAAGGAGGGTGAAAGAGAACGAAACGAGACGAAGGAGGGGGAAAGAGAGCGAAATGAGACGAAGGAGGGTGAAAGAAGGCAAAACGAGATGACGGAGGGAGGAAGACAGCGAAACGAGATGAAGGAGGGTGAGAGAGAGCGAAACGAGACGAAGAAGGGTGGAAGAGAGCGAAACGAGACGAAGGAGTGTGAGAGATAGCGAAACGAGATGAAGGAGGGTGAAAGAGAGCGAAATGAGACGAAGGAGGGTGAAAGAGAGCGAAACGAGACGAAGAAGGGTGAATGAAGGCGAAACGAGACGAAGGAGGGTGGAAGAGAGCGAAACGAGACGAAGGAGGGTGAAAGAGAGTGAAAAGAGACGAAGGAGGGTGAAAGAGAGCGAAACGAGGCGAAGGAGGGTCAAAGAGAGCGAAACGAGATGAACGAGGGTGAAAGAGAGCGAAACAAGACAATGGAGGGTGAAAGAGGCTGAAACGAGACGAAGGAGGGTGGAAGAGAGCGAAACGAGAGGAAGGAGGGTGAGGGAGAGCGAAACGAGATGAAGGAGGTGAAAGAGAGTGAAACGAGACGAAGGAGGGTGAAAGAGAGCGAAACGAGACGAAGGAGGGTGGAAGAGAGCGAAACGAGACGAAGGAGGGTGAAAGAGTGTGAAACGAGACGAAGGAGGGTGAAAGAGAGCGAAACGAGATGAAGGAGGGTGAAAGAGAGCGAAATGAGACGAAGGAGGGTGAAAGAGAGCGAAACGAGACGAAGAAGGGTGAAGGAAGGCGAAACGAGACGAAGGAGGGTGGAAGAGAGTGAAACGAGACGAAGGAGGGTGAAAGAGGCTGAAACGAGACGAAGGAGGGTGGAAGAGAGCGAAACGAGAGGAAGGCGGGTGAGGGAGAGCGAAACGAGATGAAGGAGGGTGAAAGAGAATGAAACGAGACGAAGGAGGGTGAAAGAGAGCGAAACGAGACGAAGGAGGGTGGAAGAGAGCGAAACGAGACGAAGGAGGGTGAAAAAGAGTGAAACGAGACGAAGGAGGGTGAAAGAGTGCTAAACGAGACGAAGGAGGGTGAAAGAGAGCGAAACGAGATGAAGGAGGGTGAAAGAGAGCGAAACGAGACGAAGGAGGGTGAAATTGAGCGAAACAAGACGAAGGAAGGTGAAAGAGAGCTAAACGAGATGAAGGAGGGTGAAAGAGATCGAAACGAGACAAAGGAGGGTGAAAGAGAGCGAAACGAGGTGAAGGAAGGTGAAAGAGAGCGAAACGAGACGAAGGAGGGTGAAAGAGAACGAAACGAGACGAAGGAGGGGGAAGGAGAGCGAAACGAGACCAAGGAGGGTGAAAGAATGCGAAACGAGACGAAGGAGGGAGGAAGGCAGCGAAACGAGACGAAGGAGGGTGAGAGAGAGCAAAACGAGATGAAGGAGGGTGGAAGAGAGCGAAACAAGACAAAGGAGGGTGAAAGAGAGCGAAACGAGACGAAGGAGGGTGAAAGAGAGCGAAACGAGACGAAGGAGGGTGAAGGAGGGCGAAACGAGACGAAGGAGGGTGAAAGAGAGCAAAACGAGACGAAGGAGGGTGAAAGAGAACGAAACGAGACGAAGGAGGGTGAAAGAGAGCGAAACGAGACGAAGGAGGGTGAAGGAGGGCGAAACGAGACGAAGGAGGGTGAAAGAGAGCAAAACGAGATGAAGGAGGGTGAAAGAGAGTGAAGCGAAACGAAGGAGGGTGGAAGAGAGCGATACGAGAAGAAGGAGGGTGAAAGAGAGCGAAACGAGACGAAGGAGGGTGAAAGAGAGCGAAACGAGACGAAGGAGGGTGAAAAAGAGTGAAACGAGACGAAGGAGGGTGAAAGAGTGCTAAACGAGACGAAGGAGGGTGAAAGAGAACGAAACGAGACGAAGGAGGGGGAAAGAGAGCGAAACGAGACGAAGGAGGGTGAAATTGAGCGAAACGAGACGAAGGAAGGTGAAAGAGACCTAAACGAGATGAAGGAGGGTGAAAGAGATCGAAACGAGACAAAGGAGGGTGAAAGAGAGCGAAACGAGGTGAAGGAAGGTGAAAGAGAGCGAAACGAGACGAAGGAGGGTGAAAGAGAACGAAACGAGATGAAGGAGGGGGAAAGAGAGCGAAACGAGACGAAGGAGGGTGAAAGAATGCGAAACGAGATGAAGGAGGGAGGAAGACAGCGAAACGAGACGAAGGAGGGTGAGAGAGAGCGAAACGAGATGAAGGAGGGTGGAAGAGAGCGAAACAAGACGAAGGAGGGTGAAAGAGAGCGAAACGAGACGAAGGAGGGTGAAAGAGAGCGAAACAAGACGAAGGAGGGAGAAGGAGGGCGAAACGAGACGAAGGAGGGTGAAAGAGAGCAAAACGAGACGAAGGAGTGTGAAAGAGAACGAAAAGAGACGAAGTAGGGGGAAAGTGACCGAAACGAGACGAAGGAGGGTGAAAGAAGGCGAAACGAGACGAAAGTGGGAGGAAGCCTGCGAAACGAGACGAAGGAGGGTGAGAGAGAGCGAAACGAGACCAAGGAGGGTGGAAGAGAGCGAAACGAGACGAAGGAGGGTGAGAGATAGCAAAACAAGACGAAGGAGGGTGTAAGAGAGCGAAACGAGACGAAGGAGGGTGAAACAGAGCGAAACGAGACGAAGGAGGGTGAAGGAAGGCGAAACGAGACGAAGGAGGGTGGAAGAGAGCGAAACGAGACGAAGGAGGGTGAAAGAGAGTGAAAAGAGTTGAAGGAGGGTGAAAGAGAGCGAAACGAGGCGAAGGAGGGTGAAAGAGAGCGAAACGAGACAAAGGAGGGTGAAAGAGGCTGAAACGAGACGAAGGAGGGTGGAAGAGAGCGAAACGAGAAGAAGGAGGGTGAGGGAGAGCGAAACGAGATGAAGGAGGGTGAAAGAGAGTGAAACGAGACGAAGGAGGTTGAAAGAGAGCGAAGCGAGATGAAGGAGGGTGAAAGAGAGTGAAACGAGACGAAGGAGGGTGAAAGAGAGTGAAACGAGGCGAAGGAAGGTGAAAGAGTGCGAATCGAGACAAAGGAGGGTGAAAGAGAGCGAAACGAGACAAAGGAAGGTGAAAGAGAGCGAACCGAAACGAAGGAGGGTGGAAGAGAGCGATACGAGACGAAGGACGGTGAAAGAGAGCGAAACGAGACGAAAGAGGGGGAAAGAGAGCGAAACGAGACGAAGGAGTGTGAAAAAGAGTGAAACGAGACGAAGGAGCGTGTAAGAGAGCTAAACGAGACGAAGGAGGGTGAAAGAGAGCGAAACGAGATGAAGGAGGGTGAAAGAGAGCGAAACGAGACAAAGGAAGGTGAAAGAGAGCTAAACGAGATGAAGGAGGGTGAAAGAGAGCGAAACGAGACAAAGGAGGGTGAAAGAGTGCGAAATGGGGCGAAGGAAGGTGAAAGAGAGCGAAACGAGACGAAGGAGGGTGAAAGAGAACGAAACGAGACGAAGGAGGGGGAAAGAGAGCGAAATGAGACGAAGGAGGGTGAAAGAAGGCAAAACGAGATGACGGAGGGAGGAAGACAGCGAAACGAGATGAAGGAGGGTGAGAGAGAGCGAAACGAGACGAAGAAGGGTGGAAGAGAGCGAAACGAGACGAAGGAGTGTGAGAGATAGCGAAACGAGATGAAGGAGGGTGAAAGAGAGCGAACTGAGACGAAGGAGGGTGAAAGAGAGCGAAACGAGACGAAGAAGGGTGAATGAAGGCGAAACGAGACGAAGGAGGGTGGAAGAGAGCGAAACGAGACGAAGGAGTGTGAAAGAGAGTGAAAAGAGACGAAGGAGGGTGAAAGAGAGCGAAACGAGGCGAAGGAGGGTCAAAGAGAGCGAAACGAGATGAACGAGGGTGAAAGAGAGCGAAACAAGACAATGGAGGGTGAAAGAGGCTGAAACGAGACGAAGGAGGGTGGAAGAGAGCGAAACGAGAGGAAGGAGGGTGAGGGAGAGCGAAACGAGATGAAGGAGGTGAAAGAGAGTGAAACGAGACGAAGGAGGGTGAAAGAGAGCGAAACGAGACGAAGGAGGGTGGAAGAGAGCGAAACGAGACGAAGGAGGGTGAAAGAGTGTGAAACGAGACGAAGGAGGGTGAAAGAGAGCGAAACGAGATGAAGGAGGGTGAAAGAGAGCGAAATGAGACGAAGGAGGGTGAAAGAGAGCGAAACGAGACGAAGAAGGGTGAAGGAAGGCGAAACGAGACGAAGGAGGGTGGAAGAGAGCGAAACGAGACGAAGGAGGGTGAAAGAGAGTGAAAAGAGACGAAGGAGGGTGAAAGAGAGCGAAACGAGGCGAAGGAGGGTCAAAGAGAGCGAAACGAGATGAACGAGAGTGAAAGAGAGCGAAACAAGACAATGGAGGGTGAAAGAGGCTGAAACGAGACGAAGGAGGGTGGAAGAGAGCGAAACGAGAGGAAGGAGGGTGAGGGAGAGCGAAACGAGATGAAGGAGGTGAAAGAGAGTGAAACGAGACGAAGGAGGGTGAAAGAGAGCGAAACGAGACGAAGGAGGGTGGAAGAGAGCGAAACGAGACGAAGGAGGGTGAAAGAGTGTGAAACGAGACGAAGGAGGGTGAAAGAGAGCGAAACGAGATGAAGGAGGGTGAAAGAGAGCGAAATGAGACGAAGGAGGGTGAAAGAGAGCGAAACGAGACGAAGAAGGGTGAAGGAAGGCGAAACGAGACGAAGGAGGGTGGAAGAGAGCGAAACGAGACGAAGGAGGGTGAAAGAGAGTGAAAAGAGACGAAGGAGGGTGAAAGAGAGCGAAACGAGGCGAAGGAGGGTCAAAGAGAGCGAAACGAGATGAACGAGGGTGAAAGAGAGCGAAACAAGACAATGGAGGGTGAAAGAGGCTGAAACGAGACGAAGGAGGGTGGAAGAGAGCGAAACGAGAGGAAGGAGGGTGAGGGAGAGCGAAACGAGATGAAGGAGGTGAAAGAGAGTGAAACGAGACGAAGGAGGGTGAAAGGGAGCGAAACGAGACGAAGGAGGGTGGAAGAGAGCGAAACGAGACGAAGGAGGGTGAAAGAGTGTGAAACGAGACGAAGGAGGGTGAAAGAGAGCGAAACGAGATGAAGGAGGGTGAAAGAGAGCGAAATGAGACGAAGGAGGGTGAAAGAGAGCGAAACGAGACGAAGAAGGGTGAAGGAAGGCGAAACGAGACGAAGGAGGGTGGAAGAGAGCGAAACGAGACGAAGGAGGGTGAAAGAGAGTGAAAAGAGACGAAGGAGGGTGAAAGAGAGCGAAACGAGGCGAAGGAGGGTCAAAGAGAGCGAAACGAGATGAACGAGGGTGAAAGAGAGCGAAACAAGACAATGGAGGGTGAAAGAGGCTGAAACGAGACGAAGGAGGGTGGAAGAGAGCGAAACGAGAGGAAGGAGGGTGAGGGAGAGCGAAACGAGATGAAGGAGGTGAAAGAGAGTGAAACGAGACGAAGGAGGGTGAAAGAGAGCGAAACGAGACGAAGGAGGGTGGAAGAGAGCGAAACGAGACGAAGGAGGGTGAAAGAGTGTGAAACGAGACGAAGGAGGGTGAAAGAGAGCGAAACGAGATGAAGGAGGGTGAAAGAGAGCGAAATGAGACGAAGGAGGGTGAAAGAGAGCGAAACGAGACGAAGAAGGGTGAAGGAAGGCGAAACGAGACGAAGGAGGGTGGAAGAGAGCGAAACGAGACGAAGGAGGGTGAAAGAGAGTGAAAAGAGACGAAGGAGGGTGAAAGAGAGCGAAACGAGGCGAAGGAGGGTCAAAGAGAGCGAAACGAGATGAACGAGGGTGAAAGAGAGCGAAACAAGACAATGGAGGGTGAAAGAGGCTGAAACGAGACGAAGGAGGGTGGAAGAGAGCGAAACGAGAGGAAGGAGGGTGAGGGAGAGCGAAACGAGATGAAGGAGGGTGAAAGAGAGTGAAACGAGACGAAGGAGGGTGAAAGAGAGCGAAACGAGACGAAGGAGGGTGGAAGAGAGCGAAACGAGACGAAGGAGGGTGAAAAAGAGTGAAACGAGACGAAGGAGGGTGAAAGAGTGCTAAACGAGACGAAGGAGGGAGAAAGAGAGCATAACGAGATGAAGGAGGGTGAAAGAGAGCGAAACGAGACGAAGGAGGGTGAAATTGAGCGAAACAAGACGAAGGAAGGTGAAAGAGAGCTAAACGAGATGAAGGAGGGTGAAAGAGATCGAAACGAGACAAAGGAGGGTGAAAGAGAGCGAAACGAGGTGAAGGAAGGTGAAAGAGAGCGAAACGAGACGAAGGAGGGTGAAAGAGAACGAAACGAGACGAAGGAGGGGGAAGGAGAGCGAAACGAGACCAAGGAGGGTGAAAGAATGCGAAACGAGACGAAGGAGGGAGGAAGACAGCGAAACGAGACGAAGGAGGGTGAGAGAGAGCGAAACGAGATGAAGGAGGGTGGAAGAGAGCGAAACAAGACAAAGGAGGGTGAAAGAGAGCGAAACGAGACGAAGGAGGGTGAAAGAGAGCGAAACGAGACGAAGGAGGGTGAAGGAGGGCGAAACGAGACGAAGGAGGGTGAAAGAGAGCAAAACGAGACGAAGGAGGGTGAAAGAGAGTGAAGCGAAACGAAGGAGGGTGGAAGAGAGCGATACGAGAAGAAGGAGGGTGAAAGAGAGCGAAACGAGACGAAGGAGGGTGAAAGAGAGCGAAACGAGACGAAGGAGGGTGAAAAAGAGTGAAACGAGACGAAGGAGGGTGAAAGAGTGCGAAACGAGACGAAGGAGGATGAAAGAGAACGAAACGAGACGAAGGAGGGGGAAAGAGAGCGAAACGAGACGAAGGAGGGTGAAATTGAGCGAAACGAGACGAAGGAAGGTGAAAGAGAGCTAAACGAGATGAAGGAGGGTGAAAGAGATCGAAACGAGACAAAGGAGGGTGAAAGAGAGCGAAACGAGGTGAAGGAAGGTGAAAGAGAGCGAAACGAGACGAAGGAGGGTGAAAGAGAACGAAACGAGACGAAGGAGGGGGAAAGAGAGCGAAACGAGACGAAGGAGGGTGAAAGAATGCGAAACGAGATGAAGGAGGGAGGAAGACAGCGAAACGAGACGAAGGAGGGTGAGAGAGAGCGAAACGAGATGAAGGAGGGTGGAAGACAGCGAAACAAGACGAAGGAGGGTGAAAGAGAGCGAAACAAGACGAAGGAGGGTGAAAGAGAGCAAAACAAGACGAAGGAGGGTGAAGGAGGGCGAAACGAGACGAAGGAGGGTGAAAGAGAGCAAAACGAGACGAAGGAGGGTGAAAGAGAACGAAACGAGACGAAGGAGGGGGAAAGTGACCGAAACGAGACGAAGGAGGGTGAAAGAAGGCGAAACGAGACGAAAGAGGGAGGAAGACAGCGAAACGAGACGAAGGAGGGTGAGAGAGAGCGAAACGAGACCAAGGAGGGTGAAAGAAGGCGAAACGAGACGAAGGAGGGAGGAAGCCAGCAAAACGAGACGAAGGAGGGTGAGAGAGAGCGAAACGAGACCAAGGAGGGTGGAAGAGAGCGAAACGAGACGAAGGAGGGTGAGAGATAGCAAAACAAGACGAAGGAGGGTGTAAGAGAGCGAAACGAGACGAAGGAGGGTGAAACAGAGCGAAACGAGACGAAGGAGGGTGAAGGAAGGCGAAACGAGACGAAGGAGGGTGGAAGAGAGCGAAACGAGACGAAGGAGGGTGAAAGAGAGTGAAAAGAGATGAAGGAGGGTGAAAGAGAGCGAAACGAGGCGAAGGAGGGTGAAAGAGAGCGAAACGAGACAAAGGAGGGTGAAAGAGGCTGAAACGAGACGAAGGAGGGTGGAAGAGAGCGAAACGAGAAGAAGGAGGGTGAGGGAGAGCGAAACGAGATGAAGGAGGGTGAAAGAGAGTGAAACGAGACGAAGGAGGTTGAAAGAGAGCGAAGCGAGATGAAGGAGGGTGAAAGAGAGTGAAACGAGACGAAGGAGGGTGAAAGAGAGTGAAACGAGGCGAAGGAAGGTGAAAGAGTGCGAATCGAGACAAAGGAGGGTGAAAGAGAGCGAAACGAGACAAAGGAAGGTGAAAGAGAGCGAACCGAAACGAAGGAGGGTGGAAGAGAGCGATACGAGACGAAGGACGGTGAAAGAGAGCGAAACGAGACGAAAGAGGGGGAAAGAGAGCGAAACGAGACGAAGGAGTGTGAAAAAGAGTGAAACGAGACGAAGCAGCGTGTAAGAGAGCTAAACGAGACGAAGGAGGGTGAAAGAGAGCGAAACGAGATGAAGGAGGGTGAAAGAGAGCGAAACGAGACGAAGGAGAGTGAAAGAGAGCGAAACGAGACAAAGGAAGGTGAAAGAGAGCTAAACGAGATGAAGGAGGGTGAAAGAGATCGAAACGAGACAAAGGAGGGTGAAAGAGTGCGAAATGGGGCGAAGGAAGGTGAAAGAGAGCGAAACGAGACGAAGGAGGGTGAAAGAGAACGAAACGAGACGAAGGAGGGGGAAAGAGAGCGAAATGAGACGAAGGAGGGTGAAAGAAGGCAAAACGAGATGACGGAGGGAGGAAGACAGCGAAACGAGATGAAGGAGGGTGAGAGAGAGCGAAACGAGACGAAGAAGGGTGGAAGAGAGCGAAACGAGACGAAGGAGTGTGAGAGATAGCGAAACGAGATGAAGGAGGGTGAAAGAGAGCGAAATGAGACGAAGGAGGGTGAAAGAGAGCGAAACGAGACGAAGAAGGGTGAATGAAGGCGAAACGAGACGAAGGAGGGTGCAAGAGAGCGAAACGAGACGAAGGAGGGTGAAAGAGAGTGAAAAGAGACGAAGGAGGGTGAAAGAGAGCGAAACGAGGCGAAGGAGGGTCAAAGAGAGCGAAACGAGATGAACGAGGGTGAACGAGAGCGAAACAAGACAATGGAGGGTGAAAGAGGCTGAAACGAGACGAAGGAGGGTGGAAGAGAGCGAAACGAGAGGAAGGAGGGTGAGGGAGAGCGAAACGAGATGAAGGAGGTGAAAGAGAGTGAAACGAGACGAAGGAGGGTGAAAGAGAGCGAAACGAGACGAAGGAGGGTGGAAGAGAGCGAAACGAGACGAAGGAGGGTGAAAGAGTGTGAAACGAGACGAAGGAGGGTGAAAGAGAGCGAAACGAGATGAAGGAGGGTGAAAGAGAGCGAAATGAGACGAAGGAGGGTGAAAGAGAGCAAAACGAGACGAAGAAGGGTGAAGGAAGGCGAAACGAGACGAAGGAGGGTGGAAGAGAGTGAAACGAGACGAAGGAGGGTGAAAGAGGCTGAAACGAGACGAAGGAGGGTGGAAGAGAGCGAAACGAGAGGAAGGAGGGTGAGGGAGAGCGAAACGAGATGAAGGAGGGTGAAAGAGAGTGAAACGAGACGAAGGAGGGTGAAAGAGAGCGAAATGAGACGAAGGAGGGTGGAAGAGAGCGAAACGAGACGAAGGAGGGTGAAAAAGAGTGAAACGAGACGAAGGAGGGTGAAAGAGTGCTAAACGAGACGAAGGAGGGTGAAAGAGAGCGAAACGAGATGAAGGAGGGTGAAAGAGAGCGAAACGAGACGAAGGAGGGTGAAATTGAGCGAAACAAGATGAAGGAAGGTGAAAGAGAGCTAAACGAGATGAAGGAGGGTGAAAGAGATCGAAACGAGACAAAGGAGGGTGAAAGAGAGCGAAACGAGGTGAAGGAAGGTGAAAGAGAGCGAAACGAGACGAAGGAGGGTGAAAGAGAACGAAACGAGACGAAGGAGGGGGAAGGAGAGCGAAACGAGACCAAGGAGGGTGAAAGAATGCGAAACGAGACGAAGGAGGGAGGAAGACAGCGAAACGAGACGAAGCAGGGTGAGAGAGAGCAAAACGAGATGAAGGAGGGTGGAAGAGAGCGAAACAAGACAAAGGAGGGTGAAAGAGAGCGAAACGAGACGAAGGAGGGTGAAAGAGAGCGAAACAAGACGAAGGAGGGTGAAGGAGGGCGAAACGAGACGAAGGAGGGTGAAAGAGAGCAAAACGAGACGAAGGAGGGTGAAAGAGAACGAAACGAGACGAAGGAGGGGGAAAGTGAGCGAAACGAGACGAAGGAGGGTGAAAGAAGGCGAAACGAGACGAAAGAGGGAGGAAGACAGCGAAACGAGACGAAGGAGGGTGAGAGAGAGCGAAACGAGACCAAGGAGGGTGGAAGAGAGCGAAACGAGACGAAGGAGGGTGAGAGATAGCAAAACAAGACGAAAGAGGGTGTAAGAGAGCGAAACGAGACGAAGGAGGGTGAAAGAGAGCGAAACGAGACGAAGGAGGGTGAAGGACGGCGAAACGAGACGAAGGAGGATGGAAGAGAGCGAAACGAGACGAAGGAGGGTGAAAGAGAGTGAAAAGAGATGAAGGAGGGTGAAAGAGAGCGAAACGAGGCGAAGGAGGGTGAAAGAGAGCGAAACGAGACAAAGGAGGGTGAAAGAGGCTGAAACGAGACGAAGGAGGGTGGAAGAGAGCGAAACGAGAAGAAGGAGGGTGAGGGAGAGCGAAACGAGGTGAAGGAGGGTGAAAGAGAGTGAAACGAGACGAAGGAGGTTGAAAGAGAGCGAAACGAGACGAAGGAGGGTGAAAGAGAGCGAAACGAGACGAAGGAGGGTGAAAGAGAGTGAAAAGAGGCAAAGGAAGGTGAAAGAGTGCGAATCGAGACAAAGGAGGGTGAAAGAGAGCGAAACGAGACAAAGGAGGGTGAAAAAGAGTGAAACGAGACGAAGGAGGGTGAAAGAGAGCTAAACGAGACGAAGGAGGGTGAAAGAGAGCGAAACGAGATGAACGAGGGTGAAAGAGAGCGAAACGAGACGAAGGAGGGTGAAAGAGAGCGAAACGGGACGAAGGAAGGTGAAAGAGAGCTAAACGAGATGAATGAGGGTGAAAGAGATCGAAACGAGACAAAGGAGGGTGAAAGATAGCGAAACGAGGCGAAGGAAGGTGCAAGAGAGCGAAACGAGACGAAGGAGGGTTAAAGAGAGCGAAACGAGACGAAGGAAGGCGAAAGAGAGCTAAACGAGATGAAGGAGGGTGAAAGAGATCGAAACGAGACAAAGGAGGGTAAGAGAGAGCGAAACGAGGCGAAGGAATGGTGAAAGAGAGCGAAACGAGACGAAGGAGGGTGAAAGAGAACAAAATGAGACGAAGGAGGGGGAAAGAGAGCGAAACGAGATGAAGGAGGGTGAAAGAAGGCGAAACGAGACGAAGGAGGGAGGAAGACAGCGAAACGAGACGAAGGAGGGTGAGAGAGAGCGAAACAAGACGAAGGAGGGTGAAGGAGGGCGAAACGAGACGAAGGAGGGTCAAAGAGAGCAAAACGAAATGAAGGAGGGTGAAAGAGAGCGAAACGAGACAAAGGAGGGTGAAAGAGGCTGAAACGAGACGAAGGAGCGTGGAAGAGAGCGAAACGAGAGGAAGGAGTGTGAGGGAGAGCGAAACGAGACGAAGGAGGGTGAAGGAGAGTGAACCGAGACGAAGGAGGGTGAAAGAGAGCGAAACGAGATGAAGAAGGGTGAAAGAGAGCGAAACGAGACGAAGGAGGGTGAAAGAGAGCGAAACGAGACGAAGGAGGGTGAAAGAGAACGAAACGAGACGAAGGAGGGTGAAAGAGAGTGAAACGAGGCGAAGGAAGGTGAAAGAGTGCGAATCGAGACAAAGGAGGGTGAAAGAGAGCGAAACGAGACGAAGGAAGGTGAAAGAGAGCGAACCGAAACGAAGGAGGGTGGAAGAGAGCGATACGAGAAGAAGGAGGGTGAAAGAGAGCGAAACGAGACGAAGGAGGGTGAAATAGAGCGAAACGAGACGAAGGAGGGTGAAAAAGAGTGAAACGAGACGAAGGAGGGTGAAAGGGTGCTAAACGAGACGAAGGAGGGTGAAAGAGAGCGAAACGAGATGGAGGAGGGTGAAAGAGAGCGAAACGAGACGAAGGAGGGTGAAATTGAGCGAAACGAGACGAAGGAAGGTGAAAGAGAGCTAAACGAGATGAAGGAGGGTGAAAGAGATCGAAACGAGACAAAGGAGGGTGAAAGAGAGCGAAACGAGGTGAAGGAAGGTGAAAGAGAGCGAAACGAGACGAAGGAGGGTGAAAGAGAATGAAACGAGACGAAGGAGGGGGAAAGAGAGCGAAACGAGACGAAGGAGGGTGAAAGAATGCGAAACGAGACTAAGGAGGGAGGAAGACAGCGAAACGAGACGAAGGAGGGTGAGAGAGAGCGAAACGAGATGAAGGAGGGTGGAAGAGAGCGAAACAAGATAAAGGAGGGTGAAAGAGAGCGAAACGAGACGAAGGAGGGTGAAAGAGAGCGAAACAAGACGAAGGAGGGTGAAAGAGAGCGAAATGAGACGAAGGAGGGTGAAGGAAGGCGAAACGAGACGAAGGAGGGTGAAAGAGAGTGAAAAGAGGTGAAGGAGGGTGAAAGAGAGCGAAACGAGGCGAAGGAGGGTGAAAGAGAGCGAAACGAGACAAAGGAGGGTGAAAGAGGCTGAAACGAGACGAAGGAGGGTGGAAGAGAGCGAAACGAGAAGAAGGAGGGTGAGGGAGAGCGAAACGAGATGAAGGAGGGTGAAAGAGAGTGAAACGAGACGACGGAGGTTGAAAGAGAGCGAAACGAGACGAAGGAGGGTGAAAGAGAGCGAAACGAGTCGAAGGAGGGTGAAAGAGAGTGAAACGAGGCGAAGGAAGGTGAAAGAGTGCGAATCGAGACAAAGGAGGGTGAAAGAGAGCGAACCGAAACGAAGGAGGGTGGAAGAGAGCGATACGAGACGAAGGACGGTGAAAGAGAGCGAAACGAGACGAAAGAGGGGGAAAGAGAACGAAACGAGACGAAGGAGGGTGAAAAAGAGTGAAACGAGACGAAGTAGGGTGAAAGAGAGCTAAACGAGACGAAGGAGGGTGAAAGAGAGCGAAACGAGATGAAGGAGGGTGAAAGAGAGCGAAACGAGACGAAGGAGAGGGAAAGAGAGCGAAACGAGACGAAGGAAGGTGAAAGAGAGCTAAACGAGATGAAGGAGCGTGAAAAAGAGCGAAACGAGACAAAGGAGGGTGAAAGAGTGTGAAACGGGGCGAAGGAAGGTGAAAGAGAGCGAAACGAGACGAAGGAAGGTGAAAGAGAACGAAACGAGACGAAGGAGGGGGAAAGAGAGCGAAATGAGACGAAGAAGGGTGAAAGAAGGCAAAACGAGATGAAGGAGGGAGGAAGACAGCGAAACGAGACGAAGGAGGGTGAGAGAGAGCGAAACGAGACGAAGAAGGGTGGAAGAGAGCGAAACGAGACGAAGGAGTGTGAGAGATAGCGAAACGAGATGAAGGAGGGTGAAAGAGAGCGAAATGAGACGAAGGAGGGTGAAAGAGAGCGAAACGAGACGAAGAAGGGTGAAGGAAGGCGAAACGAGACGAAGGAGGGTGGAAGAGAGCGAAACGAGACGAAGGAGGGTGAAAGAGAGTGAAATGAGACGAAGGAGGGTGAAAGAGAGCGAAACGAGGCGAAGGAGGGTAAAAGAGAGCGAAACGAGATGAAGGAGGGTGAAAGAGAGCGAAACGAGACAAAGGAGGGTGAAAGAGGCTGAAACGAGACGAAGGAGGGTGAAAGAGAGCGAAACGAGGCGAAGGAGGGTGAAAGAGAGCGAAACGAGACAAAGGAGGGTGAAAGAGGCTGAAACGAGACGAAGGAGGGTGGAAGAGAGCGAAACGAGAGGAAGGAGGGTGAGGGAGAGCGAAACGAGATGAAGGAGGGTGAAAGAGAGTGAAACGAGACGAAGGAGGGTGAAAGAGAGCGAAACGAGACGAAGGAGGGTGGAAGAGAGCGAAACGAGACGAAGGAGGGTGAAAGAGAGTGAAACGAGACGAAGGAGGGTGAAAGAGAGCGAAACGAGACGAAGGAGGGAGAAAGAGAGCGAAACGAGACGAAGGAGGGTGAAAGAGAGTGAAACGAGACGAAGGAAGGTGAAAGAGTGCGAATCGAGATAAAGGAGGGTGAAAGAGTGCGAAACGAGACGAAGGAAGGTGAAAGAGAGCGAACCGAAACAAAGGAGGGTGGAAGAGAGCGATACGAGACGAAGGAGGGTGAGAGAGAGCGAAACTCCATGAAGGAGGGTGAAGGAGGGGGAAACGAGATGAAGGAGGGTCAAAGAGAGCAAAACGAAATGAAGGAGGGTGAAAGAGAGTGAAACGAGACAAAGGAGGGTGAAAGAGGCTGAAACGAAACGAAGGAGCGTGGAAGAGAGCGAAACGAGAGGAAGGAGGGTGAGGGAGAGCGAAACGCGACGAAGGAGGGTGAAGGAGAGTGAACCAAGACGAAGGAGGGTGAAAGAGAGCGAAACGAGACGAAGGAGGGTGAAAGAGAGCGAAACGAGACGAAGGAGGGCGAAAGAGAGTGAAACGAGACGAAGGAGGGTGAAAGAGAGCGATACGAGACGAAGGAGGGTGAAAGAGAGTAAAACGTGGCGAAGGAAGGTGAAAGAGTGCGAATCGAGACAAAAGGGTGAAAGAGAGCGAAACGAGACGAAGGAAGGTGAAAGAGAGTGAAGCGAAACGAAGGAGGGTGGAAGAGAGCGATACGAGAAGAAGGAGGGTGAAAGAGAGCGAAACGAGACGAAGGAGGGTGAAAGAGAGCGAAACGAGACGAAGGAGGGTGAAAAAGAGTGAAACGAGACGAAGGAGGGTGAAAGAGTGCTAAACGAGATGAAGGAGGGTGAAAGAGAACGAAACGAGACGAAGGAGGGGGAAAGAGAGCGAAACGAGACGAAGGAGGGTGAAATTGAGCGAAACGAGACGAAGGAAGGTGAAAGAGAGCTAAACGAGATGAAGGAGGGTGAAAGAGATCGAAACGAGACAAAGGAGGGTGAAAGAGAGCGAAACGAGGTGAAGGAAGGTGAAAGAGAGCGAAACGAGACGAAGGAGGGTGAAAGAGAACGAAACGAGACGAAGGAGGGGGAAAGAGGCTGACACGAGACGAAGGAGGGTGAAAGAGAGCGAAACGAGATGAAGGAGGGAGGAAGACAGCGAAACGAGACGAAGGAGGGTGAGAGAGAGCGAAACGAGACGAAGGAGGGTGGAAGAGAGCGAAACGAGAGGAAGGAGGGTGAGGGAGAGCGAAACGAGATGAAGGAGGGTGAAAGAGAGTGAAACGAGACGAAGGAGGGTGAAAGAGAGCGAAACGAGACGAAGGAGGGTGGAAGAGAGCGAAACGAGACGAAGGAGGGTGAAAGAGAGTGAAACGAGACGAAGGAGGGTGAAAGAGAGCGAAACGAGACGAAGGAGGGTGAAAGAGAGCGAAACGAGACGAAGGAGGGTGAAAGAGAGTGAAACGAGACGAAGGAAGGTGAAAGAGTGCGAATCGAGATAAAGGAGGGTGAAAGAGAGCGAAACGAGACGAAGGAAGGTGAAAGAGAGCGAACCGAAACAAAGGAGGGTGGAAGAGAGCGATACGAGACGAAGGAGGGTGAGAGAGAGCGAAACTCCATGAAGGAGGGTGAAGGAGGGGGAAACGAGATGAAGGAGGGTCAAAGAGAGCAAAACGAAATGAAGGAGGGTGAAAGAGAGCGAAACGAGACAAAGGAGGGTGAAAGAGGCTGAAACGAAACGAAGGAGCGTGGAAGAGAGTGAAACGAGAGGAAGGAGGGTGAGGGAGAGCGAAACGAGACGAAGGAGGGTGAAGGAGAGTGAACCAAGACGAAGGAGGGTGAAAGATAGCGAAACGAGACGAAGGAGGGTGAAAGAGAGCGAAACGAGACGAAGGAGGGCGAAAGAGAGTGAAACGAGACGAAGGAGGGTGAAAGAGAGCGATACGAGACGAAGGAGGGTGAAAGAGAGTAAAACGTGGCGAAGGAAGGTGAAAGAGTGCGAATCGAGACAAAAGGGTGAAAGAGAGCGAAACGAGACGAAGGAAGGTGAAAGAGAGTGAAGCGAAACGAAGGAGGGTGGAAGAGAGCGATACGAGAAGAAGGAGGGTGAAAGAGAGCGAAACGAGACGAAGGAGGGTGAAAGAGAGCGAAACGAGACGAAGGAGGGTGAAAAAGAGTGAAACGAGACGAAGGTGGGTGAAAGAGTGCTAAACGAGACGAAGGAGGGTGAAAGAGAACGAAACGAGACGAAGGAGGGGGAAAGAGAGCGAAACGAGACGAAGGAGGGTGAAATTGAGCGAAACGAGACGAAGGAAGGTGAAAGAGAGCTAAACGAGATGAAGGAGGGTGAAAGAGATCGAAACGAGACAAAGGAGGGTGAAAGAGAGCGTAACGAGGTGAAGGAAGGTGAAAGAGAGCGAAACGAGACGAAGGAGGGTGAAAGAGAACGAAACGAGACGAAGGAGGGGGAAAGAGAGCGTAACGAGACGAAGGAGGGTGAAAGAATGCGAAACGAGATGAAGGAGGGAGGAAGACAGCGAAACGAGACGAAGGAGGGTGAGAGAGAGCGAAACGAGATGAAGGAGGGTGGAAGAGAGCGAAACAAGACGAAGGAGGGTGAAAGAGAGCGAAACGAGACGAAGGAGGGTGAAAGAGAGCGAAACAAGACGAAGGAGGGTGAAGGAGGGCGAAACGAGACGAAGGAGGGTGAAAGAGAGCAAAACGAGACGAAGGAGTGTGAAAGAGAACGAAACGAGACGAAGGAGGGGGAAGTGACCGAAACGAGACGAAGGAGGGTGAAAGAAGGCGAAACGAGACGAAAGAGGGAGGAAGACAGCGAAACGAGACGAAGGAGGGTGAGAGAGAGCGAAACGAGACCAAGGAGGGTGGAAGAGAGCGAAACGAGACCAAGGAGGGTGAGAGATAGCAAAACAAGACGAAGGAGGGTGTAAGAGAGCGAAACGAGACGAAGGAGGGTGAAACAGAGCGAAACGAGACGAAGGAGGGTGAAGGAAGGCGAAACGAGACGAAGGAGGGTGGAAGAGAGCGATACGAGACGAAGGAGGGTGAAAGAGAGTGAAAAGAGATGAAGGAGGGTGAAAGAGAGCGAAACGAGGCGAAGGAGGGTGAAAGAGAGCGAAACGAGACAAAGGAGGGTGAAAGAGGCTGAAACGAGACGAAGGAGGGTGGAAGAGAGCGAAATGAGAAGAAGGAGGGTGAGGGAGAGCGAAACGAGATGAAGGAGGGTGAAAGAGAGTGAAACGAGACGAAGGAGGTTGAAAGAGAGCGAAACGAGACGAAGGAGGGTGAAAGAGAGCGAAACGAGACGAAGGAGGGTGAAAGAGAGTGAAACGAGTAGAAGGAAGGTGAAAGAGTGCGAATCGAGACAAAGGAGGGTGAAAGAGAGCGAAACGAGACAAAGGAAGGTGAAAGAGAGCGAACCGAAACGAAGGAGGGTGGAAGAGAGCGATACGAGACGAAGGACGGTGAAAGAGAGCGAAACGAGACGAAAGAGGGGGAAAGAGAGCGAAACGAGACGAAGGAGTGTGAAAAAGAGTGAAACGAGACGAAGGAGCGTGTAAGAGAGCTAAACGAGACGAAGGAGGGTGAAAGAGAGCGAAACGAGATGAAGGAGGGTGAAAGAGAGCGAAACGAGACGAAGGAGAGTGAAAGAGAGCGAAACGAGACAAAGGAAGGTGAAAGAGAGCTAAACGTGATGAAGGAGGGTGAAAGAGAGCGAAACGAGATAAAGGATGGTGAAAGAGTGCGAAATGGGGCGAAGGAAGGTGAAAGAGAGCGAAACGAGACGAAGGAGGGTGAAAGAGAACGAAACGAGACGAAGGAGGGGGAAAGAGAGCGAAATGAGACGAAGGAGGGTGAAAGAAGGCAAAACGAGATGACAGAGGGAGGAAGACAGCGAAACGAGATGAAGGAGGGTGAGAGAGAGCGAAACGAGACGAAGAAGGGTGGAAGAGAGCGAAACGAGACGAAGGAGTGTGAGAGATAGCGAAACGAGATGAAGGAGGGTGAAAGAGAGCGAAATGAGACGAAGGAGGGTGAAAGAGAGCGAAACGAGACGAAGAAGGGTGAATGAAGGCGAAACGAGACGAAGGAGGGTGGAAGAGAGCGAAACGAGACGAAGGAGGGTGAAAGAGAGTGAAAAGAGACGAAGGAGGGTGAAAGAGAGCGAAACGAGGCGAAGGAGGGTCAAAGAGAGCGAAACGAGATGAACGAGGGTGAAAGAGAGCGAAACAAGACAATGGAGGGTGAAAGAGGCTGAAACGAGACGAAGGAGGGTGGAAGAGAGCGAAACGAGAGGAAGGAGGGTGAGGGAGAGCGAAACGAGATGAAGGAGGGTGAAAGAGAGTGAAACGAGACGAAGGAGGGTGAAAGAGAGCGAAACGAGACGAAGGAGGGTGGAAGAGAGCGAAACGAGACGAAGGAGGGTGAAAGAGTGCGAAACGAGACGAAGGAGGGTGAAAGAGAGCGAAACGAGATGAAGGAGGGTGAAAGAGAGCGAAATGAGACGAAGGAGGGTGAAAGAGAGCGAAACGAGACGAAGAAGGGTGAAGGAAGGCGAAACGAGACGAAGGAGGGTGGAAGAGAGCGAAACGAGACGAAGGAGGGTGAAAGAGAGTGAAAAGAGACGAAGGAGGGTGAAAGAGAGCGAAACGAGGCGAAGGAGGGTCAAAGAGAGCGAAACGAGATGAACGAGGGTGAAAGAGAGCGAAACAAGACAATGGAGGGTGAAAGAGGCTGAAACGAGACGAAGGAGGGTGGAAGAGAGCGAAACGAGAGGAAGGAGGGTGAGGGAGAGCGAAACGAGATGAAGGAGGGTGAAAGAGAGTGAAACGAGACGAAGCAGGGTGAAAGAGAGCGAAACGAGACGAAGGAGGGTGGAAGAGAGCGAAACGAGACGAAGGAGGGTGAAAGAGTGTGAAACGAGACGAAGGAGGGTGAAAGAGAGCGAAACGAGACGAAGGAGGGTGAAAGAGAGCGAAACGAGACGAAGGAGGGTGAAAGAGAGTGAATCGAGACGAAGGAAGGTGAAAGAGTGCGAATCGAGATAAAGGAGGGTGAAAGAGAGCGAAACGACATGAAGGAAGGTGAAAGAGAGCGAACCGAAACAAAGGAGAGTGGAAGAGAGCGATACGAGACGAAGGAGGGTGAAAGAGAGCGAAACGAGACGAAGGAGGGTGAAAGAGAGCGAAACGAGATGAAGGAGGGTGAAAAAGAGTGAAACGAGACGAAGGAGGGTGAAAGAGAGCTCAACGAGACGAAGGAGGGTGAAAGAGAGCGAAACGAGATGAAGGAGGGTGAAAGAGAGCGAAACGAGACGAAGGAGGGTGAAAGAGATCGAAACGAGACGAAGGAGGGTGAAAGAGAGCGAAACGAGATGAAGGAGGGTGAAAAAGAGTGAAACGAGATGAAGGAGGGTGAAAGAGAGCGAAACGAGACAAAGGAGGGTGAAAGAGAGCGAAACGGGACGAAGGAAGGTGAAAGAGAGCTAAACGAGATGAAGGAGGGTGAAAGAGATCGAAACGAGACAAAGGAGGGTGAAAGAGAGCGAAACGAGGCGAAGGAAGGTGAAAGAGAGCGAAACGAGACGAAGGAGGGTGAAAGAGAGCGAAACGAGACGAAGGAAGGTGAAAGAGAGCTAAACGAGATGAAAGAGGGTGAAAGAGATCGAAACGAGACAAAGGAGGGTGAAAGAGAGCGAAACGAGGCGAAGGAATGGGGAAAGAGAGCGAAACGAGACGAAGGAGGGTGAAAGGGAACAAAATGAGACGAAGGAGGGGGAAACAGAGCGAAACGAGATGAAGGAGGGTGAAAGAAGGCGAAACGAGACGAAGGAGGGAGGAAGAGAGTGAAACGAGGCAAAGGAAGGTGAAAGAGTGCGAATCGAGACAAAGGAGGGTGAAAGAGAGCGAAACGAGACAAAGGAGGGTGAAAAAGAGTGAAACGAGACGAAGGAGGGTGAAAGAGAGCTAAACGAGACGAAGGAGGGTGAAAGAGAGCGAAACGAGATGAACGAGGGTGAAAGAGAGCGAAACGAGACGAAGGAGGGTGAAAGAGAGCGAAACGGGACGAAGGAAGGTGAAAGAGAGCTAAACGAGATGAATGAGGGTGAAAGAGATCGAAACGAGACAAAGGAGGGTGAAAGATAGCGAAACGAGGCGAAGGAAGGTGCAAGAGAGCGAAACGAGACGAAGGAGGGTGAAAGAGAGCGAAACGAGATGAACGAGGGTGAAAGAGAGCGAAACGAGACGAAGGAGGGTGAAAGAGAGCGAAACGGGACGAAGGAAGGTGAAAGAGAGCTAAACGAGATGAATGAGGGTGAAAGAGATCGAAACGAGACAAAGGAGGGTGAAAGATAGCGAAACGAGGCGAAGGAAGGTGCAAGAGAGCGAAACGAGACGAAGGAGGGTTAAAGAGAGCGAAACGAGATGAAGGAAGGCGAAAGAGAGCTAAACGAGATGAAGGAGGGTGAAAGAGATCGAAACGAGACAAAGGAGGGTAAAAGAGAGCGAAACGAGGCGAAGGAATGGTGAAAGAGAGCGAAACGAGACGAAGGAGGGTGAAAGAGAACAAAATGAGACGAAGGAGGGGGAAAGAGAGCGAAACGAGATGAAGGAGGGTGAAAGAAGGCGAAACGAGACGAAGGAGGGAGGAAGACAGCGAAACGAGACGAAGGAGGGTGAGAGAGAGCGAAACAAGACGAAGGAGGGTGAAGGAGGGCGAAACGAGACGAAGTAGGGTCAAAGAGAGCAAAACGAAATGAAGGAGGGTGAAAGAGAGCGAAACGAGACAAAGGAGGGTGAAAGAGGCTGAAACGAGACGAAGGAGCGTGGAAGTGAGCGAAACGAGAGGAAGGAGTGTGAGGGAGAGCGAAACGAGACGAAGGAGGGTGAAGGAGAGTGAACCGAGACGAAGGAGGGTGAAAGAGAGCGAAACGAGATGAAGAAGGGTGAAAGAGAGCGAAACGAGACGAAGGAGGGTGAAAGAGAGCGAAACGAGACGAAGGAGGGTGAAAGAGAACGAAACGAGACGAAGGAGGGTGAAAGAGAGTGAAACGAGGCGAAGGAAGGTGAAAGAGTGCGAATCGAGACAAAGGAGGGTGAAAGAGAGCGAAACGAGACGAAGGAAGGTGAAAGAGAGCGAACCGAAACGAAGGAGGGTGGAAGAGAGCGATACGAGAAGAAGGAGGGTGAAAGAGAGCGAAACGAGAGGAAGAAGGGTGAAATAGAGCGAAACGAGACGAAGGAGGGTAAAAAGAGTGAAACGAGACAAAGGAGGGTGAAAGGGTGCTAAACGAGACGAAGGAGGGTGAAAGAGAGCGAAACGAGATGGAGGAGGGTGAAAGAGAGCGAAACGAGACGAAGGAGGGTGAAATTGAGCGAAACGAGACGAAGGAAGGTGAAAGAGAGCTAAACGAGATGAAGGAGGGTGAAAGAGATCGAAACGAGACAAAGGAGGGTGAAAGAGAGCGAAACGAGGTGAAGGAAGGTGAAAGAGAGCGAAACGAGACGAAGGAGGGTGAAAGAGAATGAAACGAGACGAAGGAGGGGGAAAGAGAGCGAAACGAGACGAAGGAGGGTGAAAGAATGCGAAACGAGACTAAGGAGGGAGGAAGACAGCGAAACGAGATGAAGGAGGGTGAGAGAGAGCGAAACGAGATGAAGGAGGGTGGAAGAGAGCGAAACAAGATGAAGGAGGGTGAAAGAGAGCGAAACGAGACGAAGGAGGGTGAAAGAGAGCGAAACAAGACGAAGGAGGGTGAAAGAGAGCGAAATGAGACGAAGGAGGGTGAAGGAAGGCGAAACGAGACGAAGGAGGGTGAAAGAGAGTGAAAAGAGATGAAGGAGGGTGAAAGAGAGCGAAACGAGGCGAAGGAGGGTGAAAGAGAGCGAAACGAGACAAAGGAGGGTGAAAGAGGCTGAAACGAGACGAAGGAGGGTGGAAGAGAGCGAAACGAGAAGAAGGAGGGTGAGGGATAGCGAAACGAGATGAAGGAGGGTGAAAGAGAGTGAAACGAGACGAAGGAGGTTGAAAGAGAGCGAAACGAGACGAAGGAGGGTGAAAGAGAGCGAAACGAGTCGAAGGAGGGTGAAAGAGAGTGAAACGAGGCGAAGGAAGGTGAAAGAGTGCGAATCGAGACAAAGGAGGGTGAAAGAGAGCGAACCGAAACGAAGGAGGGTGGAAGAGAGCGATACGAGACGAAGGACGGTGAAAGAGAGCGAAACGAGACGAAAGAGGGGGAAAGAGAGCGAAACGAGACGAAGGAGGGTGAAAAAGAGTGAAACGAGACGAAGGAGGGTGAAAGAGAGCTAAACGAGACGAAGGAGGGTGAAAGAGAGCGAAACGAGATGAAGGAGGGTGAAAGAGAGCGAAACGAGACGAAGGAGAGTGAAAGAGAGCGAAACGAGACGAAGGAAGGTGAAAGAGAGCTAAACGAGATGAAGGAGCGTGAAAAAGAGCGAAACGAGACAAAGGAGGGTGAAAGAGTGTGAAACGGGGCGAAGGAAGGTGAAAGAGAGCGAAACGAGACGAAGGAGGGTGAAAGAGAACGAAACGAGACGAAGGAGGGGGAAAGAGAGCGAAATGAGACGAAGAAGGGTGAAAGAAGGCAAAACGAGATGAAGGAGGGAGGAAGACAGCGAAACGAGACGAAGGAGGGTGAGAGAGAGCGAAACGAGACGAAGAAGGGTGGAAGAGAGCGAAACGAGACGAAGGAGTGTGAGAGATAGCGAAACGAGATGAAGGAGGGTGAAAGAGAGCGAAATGAGACGAAGGAGGGTGAAAGAGAGCGAAACGAGACGAAGAAGGGTGAAGGAAGGCGAAACGAGACGAAGGAGGGTGGAAGCGAGCGAAACGAGACGAAGGAGGGTGAAAGAGAGTGAAAAGAGACGAAGGAGGGTGAAAGAGAGCGAAACGAGGCGAAGGAGGGTCAAAGAGAGCGAAACGAGATGAAGGAGGGTGAAAGAGAGCGAAACGAGACAAAGGAGGGTGAAAGAGGCTGACACGAGACGAAGGAGGGTGAAAGAGAGCGAAACGAGGCGAAGGAGGGTGAAAGAGAGCGAAACGAGACAAAGGAGGGTGAAAGAGGCTGAAACGAGACGAAGGAGGGTGGAAGAGAGCGAAACGAGAGGAAGGAGGGTGAGGGAGAGCGAAGCGAGATGAAGGAGGGTGAAAGAGAGTGATACGAGACGAAGGAGGGTGAAAGAGAGCGAAACGAGACAAAGGAGGGTGGAAGAGAGCGAAACGAGACGAAGGAGGGTGAAAGAGAGTGAAACGAGACGAAGGAGGGTGAAAGAGAGCGAAACGAGACGAAGGAGGGTGAAAGAGAGCGAAACGAGACGAAGGAGGGTGAAAGAGAGTGAAACGAGACGAAGGAAGGTGAAAGAGTGCGAATCGAGATAAAGGAGGGTGAAAGAGAGCGAAACGAGACGAAGGAAGGTGAAAGAGAGCGAACCGAAACAAAGGAGGGTGGAAGAGAGCGATACGAGACGAAGGAGGGTGAGAGAGAGCGAAACTCCATGAAGGAGGGTGAAGGAGGGCGAAACGACATGAAGGAGGGTCAAAGAGAGCAAAACGAAATGAAGGAGGGTGAAAGAGAGCGAAACGAGAGGAAGGAGGGTGAGGGAGAGCGAAACGAGATGAAGGAGGGTGAAGGAGAGTGAACCAAGACGAAGGAGGGTGAAAGAGAGCGAAACGAGACGAAGGAGGGTGAAAGAGAGCGAAACGAGACGAAGGAGGGCGAAAGAGAGTGAAACGAGACGAAGGAGGGTGAAAGAGAGCGATACGAGACGAAGGAGGGTGAAAGAGAGTAAAACGTGGCGAAGGAAGGTGAAAGAGTGCGAATCGAGACAAAGGAGGGTGAAAGAGAGCGAAACGAGACGAAGGAAGGTGAAAGAGAGTGAAGCGAAACGAAGGAGGGTGGAAGAGAGTGATACGAGAAGAAGGAGGGTGAAAGAGAGCGAAACGAGACGAAGGAGGGTGAAAGAGAGCGAAACGAGACGAAGGAGGGTGAAAAAGAGTGAAACGAGACGAAGGAGGGTGAAAGAGTGCTAAACGAGACGAAGGAGGGTGAAAGAGAACGAAACGAGACGAAGGAGGGGGAAAGAGTGCTAAACGAGACGAAGGAGGGTGAAAGAGAACGAAACGAGACAAAGGAGGGTGAAAGAGAGCGAACCGAAACGAAGGAGGGTGGAAGAGAGCGATACGAGACGAAGGACGGTGAAAGAGAGCGAAACGAGACGAAAGAGGGGGAAAGAGAGCGAAACGAGACGAAGGAGGGTGAAAAAGAGTGAAACGAGACGAAGGAGGGTGAAAGAGAGCTAAACGAGACGAAGGAGGGTGAAAGAGAGCGAAACGAGATGAAGGAGGGTGAAAGAGAGCGAAACGAGACGAAGGAGAGTGAAAGAGAGCGAAACGAGACGAAGGAAGGTGAAAGAGAGCTAAACGAGATGAAGGAGCGTGAAAAAGAGCGAAACGAGACAAAGGAGGGTGAAAGAGTGTGAACCGGGGCGAAGGAAGGTGAAAGAGAGCGAAACGAGACGAAGGAGGGTGAAAGAGAACGAAACGAGACGAAGGAGGGGGAAAGAGAGCGAAATGAGACGAAGAAGGGTGAAAGAAGGCAAAACGAGATGAAGGAGGGAGGAAGACAGCGAAACGAGGCGAAGGAGGGTGAGAGAGAGCGAAACGAGACGAAGAACGGTGGAAGAGAGCGAAACGAGACGAAGGAGTGTGAGAGATAGCGAAACGAGATGAAGGAGGGTGAAAGAGAGCGAAATGAGACGAAGGAGGGTGAAAGAGAGCGAAACGAGACGAAGAAGGGTGAAGGAAGGCGAAACGAGACGAAGGAGGGTGGAAGAGAGCGAAACGAGACGAAGGAGGGTGAAAGAGAGTGAAAAGAGACGAAGGAGGGTGAAAGAGAGCGAAACGAGGCGAAGGAGGGTCAAAGAGAGCGAAACGAGATGAAGGAGGGTGAAAGAGAGCGAAACGAGACAAAGGAGGGTGAAAGAGGCTGACACGAGACGAAGGAGGGTGAAAGAGAGCGAAACGAGGCGAAGGAGGGTGAAAGAGAGCGAAACGAGACAAAGGAGGGTGAAAGAGGCTGAAACGAGACGAAGGAGGGTGGAAGAGAGCGAAACGAGAGGAAGGAGGGTGAGGGAGAGCGAAGCGAGATGAAGGAGGGTGAAAGAGAGTGATACGAGACGAAGGAGGGTGAAAGAGAGCGAAACGAGACAAAGGAGGGTGGAAGAGAGCGAAACGAGACGAAGGAGGGTGAAAGAGAGTGAAACGAGACGAAGGAGGGTGAAAGAGAGCGAAACGAGACGAAGGAGGGTGAAAGAGAGCGAAACGAGACGAAGGAGGGTGAAAGAGAGTGAAACGAGACGAAGGAAGGTGAAAGAGTGCGAATCGAGATAAAGGAGGGTGAAAGAGAGCGAAACGAGACGAAGGAAGGTGAAAGAGAGCGAACCGAAACAAAGGAGGGTGGAAGAGAGCGATACGAGACGAAGGAGGGTGAGAGAGAGCGAAACTCCATGAAGGAGGGTGAAGGAGGGCGAAACGACATGAAGGAGGGTCAAAGAGAGCAAAACGAAATGAAGGAGGGTGAAAGAGAGCGAAACGAGAGGAAGGAGGGTGAGGGAGAGCGAAACGAGATGAAGGAGGGTGAAGGAGAGTGAACCAAGACGAAGGAGGGTGAAAGAGAGCGAAACGAGACGAAGGAGGGTGAAAGAGAGCGAAACGAGACGAAGGAGGGCGAAAGAGAGTGAAACGAGACGAAGGAGGGTGAAAGAGAGCGATACGAGACGAAGGAGGGTGAAAGAGAGTAAAACGTGGCGAAGGAAGGTGAAAGAGTGCGAATCGAGACAAAGGAGGGTGAAAGAGAGCGAAACGAGACGAAGGAAGGTGAAAGAGAGTGAAGCGAAACGAAGGAGGGTGGAAGAGAGTGATACGAGAAGAAGGAGGGTGAAAGAGAGCGAAACGAGACGAAGGAGGGTGAAAGAGAGCGAAACGAGACGAAGGAGGGTGAAAAAGAGTGAAACGAGACGAAGGAGGGTGAAAGAGTGCTAAACGAGACGAAGGAGGGTGAAAGAGAACGAAACGAGACGAAGGAGGGGGAAAGAGTGCTAAACGAGACGAAGGAGGGTGAAAGAGAACGAAACGAGACAAAGGAGGGTGAAAGAGAGCGAACCGAAACGAAGGAGGGTGGAAGAGAGCGATACGAGACGAAGGACGGTGAAAGAGAGCGAAACGAGACGAAAGAGGGGGAAAGAGAGCGAAACGAGACGAAGGAGGGTGAAAAAGAGTGAAACGAGACGAAGGAGGGTGAAAGAGAGCTAAACGAGACGAAGGAGGGTGAAAGAGAGCGAAACGAGATGAAGGAGGGTGAAAGAGAGCGAAACGAGACGAAGGAGAGTGAAAGAGAGCGAAACGAGACGAAGGAAGGTGAAAGAGAGCTAAACGAGATGAAGGAGCGTGAAAAAGAGCGAAACGAGACAAAGGAGGGTGAAAGAGTGTGAACCGGGGCGAAGGAAGGTGAAAGAGAGCGAAACGAGACGAAGGAGGGTGAAAGAGAACGAAACGAGACGAAGGAGGGGGAAAGAGAGCGAAATGAGACGAAGAAGGGTGAAAGAAGGCAAAACGAGATGAAGGAGGGAGGAAGACAGCGAAACGAGGCGAAGGAGGGTGAGAGAGAGCGAAACGAGACGAAGAACGGTGGAAGAGAGCGAAACGAGACGAAGGAGTGTGAGAGATAGCGAAACGAGATGAAGGAGGGTGAAAGAGAGCGAAATGAGACGAAGGAGGGTGAAAGAGAGCGAAACGAGACGAAGAAGGGTGAAGGAAGGCGAAACGAGACGAAGGAGGGTGGAAGAGAGCGAAACGAGACGAAGGAGGGTGAAAGAGAGTGAAAAGAGACGAAGGAGGGTGAAAGAGAGCGAAACGAGGCGAAGGAGGGTCAAAGAGAGCGAAACGAGATGAAGGAGGGTGAAAGAGAGCGAAACGAGACAAAGGAGGGTGAAAGAGGCTGACACGAGACGAAGGAGGGTGAAAGAGAGCGAAACGAGGCGAAGGAGGGTGAAAGAGAGCGAAACGAGACAAAGGAGGGTGAAAGAGGCTGAAACGAGACGAAGGAGGGTGGAAGAGAGCGAAACGAGAGGAAGGAGGGTGAGGGAGAGCGAAGCGAGATGAAGGAGGGTGAAAGAGAGTGATACGAGACGAAGGAGGGTGAAAGAGAGCGAAACGAGACAAAGGAGGGTGGAAGAGAGCGAAACGAGACGAAGGAGGGTGAAAGAGAGTGAAACGAGACGAAGGAGGGTGAAAGAGAGCGAAACGAGACGAAGGAGGGTGAAAGAGAGCGAAACGAGACGAAGGAGGGTGAAAGAGAGTGAAACGAGACGAAGGAAGGTGAAAGAGTGCGAATCGAGATAAAGGAGGGTGAAAGAGAGCGAAACGAGACGAAGGAAGGTGAAAGAGAGCGAACCGAAACAAAGGAGGGTGGAAGAGAGCGATACGAGACGAAGGAGGGTGAGAGAGAGCGAAACTCCATGAAGGAGGGTGAAGGAGGGCGAAACGACATGAAGGAGGGTCAAAGAGAGCAAAACGAAATGAAGGAGGGTGAAAGAGAGCGAAACGAGACAAAGGAGGGTGAAAGAGGCTGAAACGAAACGAAGGAGCGTGGAAGAGAGCGAAACGAGAGGAAGGAGGGTGAGGGAGAGCGAAACGAGATGAAGGAGGGTGAAGGAGAGTGAACCAAGACGAAGGAGGGTGAAAGAGAGCGAAACGAGACGAAGGAGGGTGAAAGAGAGCGAAACGAGACGAAGGAGGGCGAAAGAGAGTGAAACGAGACGAAGGAGGGTGAAAGAGAGCGATACGAGACGAAGGAGGGTGAAAGAGAGTAAAACGTGGCGAAGGAAGGTGAAAGAGTGCGAATCGAGACAAAGGAGGGTGAAAGAGAGCGAAACGAGACGAAGGAAGGTGAAAGAGAGTGAAGCGAAACGAAGGAGGGTGGAAGAGAGTGATACGAGAAGAAGGAGGGTGAAAGAGAGCGAAACGAGACGAAGGAGGGTGAAAGAGAGCGAAACGAGACGAAGGAGGGTGAAAAAGAGTGAAACGAGACGAAGGAGGGTGAAAGAGTGCTAAACGAGACGAAGGAGGGTGAAAGAGAACGAAACGAGACGAAGGAGGGGGAAAGAGAGCGAAACGAGACGAAGGAGGGTGAAATTGAGCGAAACGAGACGAAGGAAGGTGAAAGAGAGCTAAACGAGATGAAGGAGGGTGAAAGAGATCGAAACGAGACAAAGGAGGGTGAAAGAGAGCGAAACGAGGTGAAGGAAGGTGAAAGAGAGCGAAACGAGACGAAGGAGGGTGAAAGAGAACGAAACGAGACGAAGGAGGGGGAAAGAGAGCGAAACGAGACGAAGGAGGGTGAAAGAATGCGAAACGAGTTGAAGGTGGGAGGAAGACAGCAAAACGAGACGAAGGAGGGTGAGAGAGCGAAACGAGATGAAGGAGGGTGAAAGAGAGGGAAACAAGACGAAGGAGGGTGAAGGAGGGCGAAACGAGACGAAGGAGGGTGAAAGAGAGCAAAACGAGACGAAGGAGTGTGAAAGAGAACGAAACGAGACGAAGGAGGGGGAAAGTGACCGAAACGAGACGAAGGAGGGTGAAAGAAGGCGAAACGAGACGAAAGAGGGAGGAAGCCAGCGAAACGAGACGAAGGAGGGTGAGAGAGAGCGAAACGAGACCAAGGAGGGTGGAAGAGAGCGAAACGAGACGAAGGAGGGTGAGAGATAGCAAAACAAGACGAAGGAGGGTGTAAGAGAGCGAAACGAGACGAAGGAGGGTGAAACAGAGCGAAACGAGACGAAGGAGGGTGAAGGAAGGCGAAACGAGACGAAGGAGGGTGGAAGAGAGCGAAACGAGACGAAGGAGGGTGAAAGAGAGTGAAAAGAGATGAAGGAGGGTGAAAGAGAGCGAAACGAGGCGAAGGAGGGTGAAAGAGAGCGAAACGAGACAAAGGAGGGTGAAAGAGGCTGAAACGAGACGAAGGAGGGTGGAAGAGAGCGAAACGAGAAGAAGGAGGGTGAGGGAGAGCGAAACGAGATGAAGGAGGGTGAAAGAGAGTGAAACGAGACGAAGGAGGTTGAAAGAGAGCGAAACGAGACGAAGGAGGGTGAAAGAGAGCGAAACGAGACGAAGGAGGGTGAAAGAGAGTGAAACGAGGCGAAGGAAGGTGAAAGAGTGCGAATCGAGACAAAGGAGGGTGAAAGAGAGCGAAACGAGACAAAGGAAGGTGAAAGAGAGCGAACCGAAACGAAGGAGGGTGGAAGAGAGCGATACGAGACGAAGGACGGTGAAAGAGAGCGAAACGAGACGAAAGAGGGGGAAAGAGAGCGAAACGAGACGAAGGAGTGTGAAAAAGAGTGAAACGAGACGAAGGAGCGTGTAAGAGAGCTAAACGAGACGAAGGAGGGTGAAAGAGAGCGAAACGAGATGAAGGAGGGTGAAAGAGAGCGAAACGAGACGAAGGAGAGTGAAAGAGAGCGAAACGAGACAAAGGAAGGTGAAAGAGAGCTAAACGTGATGAAGGAGGGTGAAAGAGAGCGAAACGAGACAAAGGATGGTGAAAGAGTGCGAAATGGGGCGAAGGAAGGTGAAAGAGAGCGAAACGAGACGAAGGAGGGTGAAAGAGAACGAAACGAGACGAAGGAGGGGGAAAGAGAGCGAAATGAGACGAAGGAGGGTGAAAGAAGGCAAAACGAGTTGACGGAGGGAGGAAGACAGCGAAACGAGATGAAGGAGGGTGAGAGAGAGCGAAACGAGACGAAGAAGGGTGGAAGAGAGCGAAACGAGACGAAGGAGTGTGAGAGATAGCGAAACGAGATGAAGGAGGGTGAAAGAGAGCGAAATGAGACGAAGGAGGGTGAAAGAGAGCGAAACGAGACGAAGAAGGGTGAATGAAGGCGAAACGAGACGAAGGAGGGTGGAAGAGAGCGAAACGAGACGAAGGAGGGTGAAAGAGAGTGAAAAGAGACGAAGGAGGGTGAAAGAGAGCGAAACGAGGCGAAGGAGGGTCAAAGAGAGCGAAACGAGATGAACGAGGGTGAAAGAGAGCGAAACAAGACAATGGAGGGTGAAAGAGGCTGAAACGAGACGAAGGAGGGTGGAAGAGAGCGAAACGAGAGGAAGGAGGGTGAGGGAGAGCGAAACGAGATGAAGGAGGGTGAAAGAGAGTGAAACGAGACGAAGGAGGGTGAAAGAGAGCGAAACGAGATGAAGGAGGGTGGAAGAGAGCGAAACGAGACGAAGGAGGGTGAAAGAGTGTGAAACGAGACGAAGGAGGGTGAAAGAGAGCGAAACGAGATGAAGGAGGGTGAAACAGAGCGAAATGAGACGAAGGAGGGTGAAAGAGAGCGAAACGAGACGAAGGAGGGTGAAAGAGAGCGAAACGAGGCGAAGGAGGGTCAAAGAGAGCGAAACGAGATGAACGAGGGTGAAAGAGAGCGAAACAAGACAATGGAGGGTGAAAGAGGCTGAAACGAGACGAAGGAGGGTGGAAGAGAGCGAAACGAGAGGAAGGAGGGTGAGGGAGAGCGAAACGAGATGAAGGAGGGTGAAAGAGAGTGAAACGAGACGAAGGAGGGTGAAAGAGAGCGAAACGAGACGAAGGAGGGTGGAAGAGAGCGAAACGAGACGAAGGAGGGTGAAAGAGTGTGAAACGAGACGAAGGAGGGTGAAAGAGAGCGAAACGAGACGAAGGAGGGTGAAAGAGAGCGAAACGAGACGAAGGAGGGTGAAAGAGAGTGAATCGAGACGAAGGAAGGTGAAAGAGTGCGAATCGAGATAAAGGAGGGTGAAAGAGAGCGAAACGAGATGAAGGAAGGTGAAAGAGAGCGAACCGAAACAAAGGAGGGTGGAAGAGAGCGATACGAGACGAAGGAGGGTGAAAGAGAGCGAAACGAGACGAAGGAGGGTGAAAGAGAGCGAAACGAGATGAAGGAGGGTGAAAAAGAGTGAAACGAGACGAAGGAGGGTGAAAGAGAGTGAAAAGAGACGAAGGAGGGTGAAAGAGAGCGAAACGAGGCGAAGGAGGGTCAAAGAGAGCGAAACGAGATGAACGAGGGTGAAAGAGAGCGAAACAAGACAATGGAGGGTGAAAGAGGCTGAAACGAGACGAAGGAGGGTGGAAGAGAGCGAAACGAGAGGAAGGAGGGTGAGGGAGAGCGAAACGAGATGAAGGAGGGTGAAAGAGAGTGAAACGAGACGAAGGAGGGTGAAAGAGAGCGAAACGAGATGAAGGAGGGTGGAAGAGAGCGAAACGAGACGAAGGAGGGTGAAAGAGTGTGAAACGAGACGAAGGAGGGTGAAAGAGAGCGAAACGAGATGAAGGAGGGTGAAAGAGAGCGAAATGAGACGAAGGAGGGTGAAAGAGAGCGAAACGAGACGAAGAAGGGTGAAGGAAGGCGAAACGAGACGAAGGAGGGTGGAAGAGAGCGAAACGAGACGAAGGAGGGTGAAAGAGAGTGAAAAGAGACGAAGGAGTGTGAAAGAGAGCGAAACGAGGCGAACGAGGGTCAAAGAGAGCGAAACGAGATGAACGAGGGTGAAAGAGAGCGAAACAAGACAATGGAGGGTGAAAGAGGCTGAAACGAGACGAAGGAGGGTGGAAGAGAGCGAAACGAGAGGAAGGAGGGTGAAGGAAGGCGAAACGAGACGAAGGAGGGTGAAAGAGAGTGAAAAGAGACGAAGGAGTGTGAAAGAGAGCGAAACGAGGCGAACGAGGGTCAAAGAGAGCGAAACGAGATGAACGAGGGTGAAAGAGAGCGAAACAAGACAATGGAGGGTGAAAGAGGCTGAAACGAGACGAAGGAGGGTGGAAGAGAGCGAAACGAGAGGAAGGAGGGTGAGGGAGAGCGAAACGAGTTGAAGGAGGGTGAAAGAGAGTGAAACGAGACGAAGGAGGGTGAAAGAGAGCGAAACGAGACGAAGGAGGGTGGAAGAGAGCGAAACGAGACGAAGGAGGGTGAAAGAGTGTGAAACGAGACGAAGGAGGGTGAAAGAGAGCGAAACGAGACGAAGGAGGGTGAAAGAGAGCGAAACGAGACGAAGGAGGGTGAAAGAGAGTGAATCGAGACGAAGGAAGGTGAAAGAGTGCGAATCGAGATAAAGGAGGGTGAAAGAGAGCGAAACGAGATGAAGGAAGGTGAAAGAGAGCGAACCGAAACAAAGGAGGGTGGAAGAGAGCGATACGAGACGAAGGAGGGTGAAAGAGAGCGAAACGAGACGAAGGAGGGTGAAAGAGAGCGAAACGAGATGAAGGAGGGTGAAAAAGAGTGAAACGAGACGAAGGAGGGTGAAAGAGAGCTCAACGAGACGAAGGAGGGTGAAAGAGAGCGAAACGAGATGAAGGAGGGTGAAAGAGAGCGAAACGAGACGAAGGAGGGTGAAAGAGATCGAAACGAGACGAAGGAGGGTGAAAGAGAGCGAAACGAGATGAAGGAGGGTGAAAAAGAGTGAAACGAGACGAAGGAGGGTGAAAGAGAGCGAAACGAGGCGAAGGAAGGTGAAAGAGAGCGAAACGAGACGAAGGAGGGTGAAAGAGAGCGAAACGAGACGAAGGAAGGTGAAAGAGAGCTAAACGAGATGAAAGAGGGTGAAAGAGATCGAAACGAGACAAAGGAGGGTGAAAGAGAGCGAAACGAGGCGAAGGAATGGGGAAAGAGAGCGAAACGAGACGAAGGAGGGTGAAAGGGAACAAAATGAGACGAAGGAGGGGGAAACAGAGCGAAACGAGATGAAGGAGGGTGAAAGAAGGCGAAACGAGACGAAGGAGGGAGGAAGACAGCGAAACGAGACGAAGGAGGGTGAGAGAAAGCGAAACGACACGAAGGAGGGTGAAGGAGGGCGAAACGAGATGAAGGAGGGTCAAAGAGAGCAAAACGAAATGAAGGAGGGTGAAAGAGAGCGAAACGAGACAAAGGAGGGTGAAAGAGGCTGAAACGAAATGAAGGAGCGTGGAAGAGAGCGAAACGAGAGGAAGGAGGGTGAGGGAGAGCGAAACGAGACGAAGGAGGGTGAAGCAGAGTGAACCAAGACGAAGGAGGGTGAAAGAGAGCGAAACGAGACGAAGGAGGGTGAAAGAGAGCGAAACGAGACGAAGGAGGGTGAAAGAGAGTGAAACGAGACGAAGGAGGGTGAAAGAGAGCGAAACGAGACGAAGGAGGGTGAAAGAGAGTGAAACGTGGCGAAGGAAGGTGAAAGAGTGCGAATCGAGACAAAGGAGGGTGAAAGAGAGCGAAACGAGACGAAGGAAGGTGAAAGAGAGCGAAGCGAAACGAAGGAGGGTGGAAGAGAGTGAAACGAGGCGAAGGAAGGTGAAAGAGTGCGAATCGAGACAAAGGAGGGTGAAAGAGAGCGAAACGAGACAAAGGAAGGTGAAAGAGAGCGAACCGAAACGAAGGAGGGTGGAAGAGAGCGATACGAGACGAAGGACGGTGAAAGAGAGCGAAACGAGACGAAAGAGGGGGAAAGAGAGCGAAACGAGACGAAGGAGTGTGAAAAAGAGTGAAACGAGACGAAGGAGCGTGTAAGAGAGCTAAACGAGACGAAGGAGGGTGAAAGAGAGCGAAACGAGATGAAGGAGGGTGAAAGAGAGCGAAACGAGACGAAGGAGAGTGAAAGAGAGCGAAACGAGACAAAGGAAGGTGAAAGAGAGCTAAACGTGATGAAGGAGGGTGAAAGAGAGCGAAACGAGACAAAGGATGGTGAAAGAGTGCGAAATGGGGCGAAGGAAGGTGAAAGAGAGCGAAACGAGACGAAGGAGGGTGAAAGAGAACGAAACGAGACGAAGGAGGGGGAAAGAGAGCGAAATGAGACGAAGGAGGGTGAAAGAAGGCAAAACGAGTTGACGGAGGGAGGAAGACAGCGAAACGAGATGAAGGAGGGTGAGAGAGAGCGAAACGAGACGAAGAAGGGTGGAAGAGAGCGAAACGAGACGAAGGAGTGTGAGAGATAGCGAAACGAGATGAAGGAGGGTGAAAGAGAGCGAAATGAGACGAAGGAGGGTGAAAGAGAGCGAAACGAGACGAAGAAGGGTGAATGAAGGCGAAACGAGACGAAGGAGGGTGGAAGAGAGCGAAACGAGACGAAGGAGGGTGAAAGAGAGTGAAAAGAGACGAAGGAGGGTGAAAGAGAGCGAAACGAGGCGAAGGAGGGTCAAAGAGAGCGAAACGAGATGAACGAGGGTGAAAGAGAGCGAAACAAGACAATGGAGGGTGAAAGAGGCTGAAACGAGACGAAGGAGGGTGGAAGAGAGCGAAACGAGAGGAAGGAGGGTGAGGGAGAGCGAAACGAGATGAAGGAGGGTGAAAGAGAGTGAAACGAGACGAAGGAGGGTGAAAGAGAGCGAAACGAGATGAAGGAGGGTGGAAGAGAGCGAAACGAGACGAAGGAGGGTGAAAGAGTGTGAAACGAGACGAAGGAGGGTGAAAGAGAGCGAAACGAGATGAAGGAGGGTGAAAGAGAGCGAAATGAGACGAAGGAGGGTGAAAGAGAGCGAAACGAGACGAAGGAGGGTGAAAGAGAGCGAAACGAGGCGAAGGAGGGTCAAAGAGAGCGAAACGAGATGAACGAGGGTGAAAGAGAGCGAAACAAGACAATGGAGGGTGAAAGAGGCTGAAACGAGACGAAGGAGGGTGGAAGAGAGCGAAACGAGAGGAAGGAGGGTGAGGGAGAGCGAAACGAGATGAAGGAGGGTGAAAGAGAGTGAAACGAGACGAAGGAGGGTGAAAGAGAGCGAAACGAGACGAAGGAGGGTGGAAGAGAGCGAAACGAGACGAAGGAGGGTGAAAGAGTGTGAAACGAGACGAAGGAGGGTGAAAGAGAGCGAAACGAGACGAAGGAGGGTGAAAGAGAGCGAAACGAGACGAAGGAGGGTGAAAGAGAGTGAATCGAGACGAAGGAAGGTGAAAGAGTGCGAATCGAGATAAAGGAGGGTGAAAGAGAGCGAAACGAGATGAAGGAAGGTGAAAGAGAGCGAACCGAAACAAAGGAGGGTGGAAGAGAGCGATACGAGACGAAGGAGGGTGAAAGAGAGCGAAACGAGACGAAGGAGGGTGAAAGAGAGCGAAACGAGATGAAGGAGGGTGAAAAAGAGTGAAACGAGACGAAGGAGGGTGAAAGAGAGTGAAAAGAGACGAAGGAGGGTGAAAGAGAGCGAAACGAGGCGAAGGAGGGTCAAAGAGAGCGAAACGAGATGAACGAGGGTGAAAGAGAGCGAAACAAGACAATGGAGGGTGAAAGAGGCTGAAACGAGACGAAGGAGGGTGGAAGAGAGCGAAACGAGAGGAAGGAGGGTGAGGGAGAGCGAAACGAGATGAAGGAGGGTGAAAGAGAGTGAAACGAGACGAAGGAGGGTGAAAGAGAGCGAAACGAGATGAAGGAGGGTGGAAGAGAGCGAAACGAGACGAAGGAGGGTGAAAGAGTGTGAAACGAGACGAAGGAGGGTGAAAGAGAGCGAAACGAGATGAAGGAGGGTGAAAGAGAGCGAAATGAGACGAAGGAGGGTGAAAGAGAGCGAAACGAGACGAAGAAGGGTGAAGGAAGGCGAAACGAGACGAAGGAGGGTGGAAGAGAGCGAAACGAGACGAAGGAGGGTGAAAGAGAGTGAAAAGAGACGAAGGAGTGTGAAAGAGAGCGAAACGAGGCGAACGAGGGTCAAAGAGAGCGAAACGAGATGAACGAGGGTGAAAGAGAGCGAAACAAGACAATGGAGGGTGAAAGAGGCTGAAACGAGACGAAGGAGGGTGGAAGAGAGCGAAACGAGAGGAAGGAGGGTGAGGGAGAGCGAAACGAGTTGAAGGAGGGTGAAAGAGAGTGAAACGAGACGAAGGAGGGTGAAAGAGAGCGAAACGAGACGAAGGAGGGTGGAAGAGAGCGAAACGAGACGAAGGAGGGTGAAAGAGTGTGAAACGAGACGAAGGAGGGTGAAAGAGAGCGAAACGAGACGAAGGAGGGTGAAAGAGAGCGAAACGAGACGAAGGAGGGTGAAAGAGAGTGAATCGAGACGAAGGAAGGTGAAAGAGTGCGAATCGAGATAAAGGAGGGTGAAAGAGAGCGAAACGAGATGAAGGAAGGTGAAAGAGAGCGAACCGAAACAAAGGAGGGTGGAAGAGAGCGATACGAGACGAAGGAGGGTGAAAGAGAGCGAAACGAGACGAAGGAGGGTGAAAGAGAGCGAAACGAGATGAAGGAGGGTGAAAAAGAGTGAAACGAGACGAAGGAGGGTGAAAGAGAGCTCAACGAGACGAAGGAGGGTGAAAGAGAGCGAAACGAGATGAAGGAGGGTGAAAGAGAGCGAAACGAGACGAAGGAGGGTGAAAGAGATCGAAACGAGACGAAGGAGGGTGAAAGAGAGCGAAACGAGATGAAGGAGGGTGAAAAAGAGTGAAACGAGACGAAGGAGGGTGAAAGAGAGCGAAACGAGGCGAAGGAAGGTGAAAGAGAGCGAAACGAGACGAAGGAGGGTGAAAGAGAGCGAAACGAGACGAAGGAAGGTGAAAGAGAGCTAAACGAGATGAAAGAGGGTGAAAGAGATCGAAACGAGACAAAGGAGGGTGAAAGAGAGCGAAACGAGGCGAAGGAATGGGGAAAGAGAGTGAAAAGAGACGAAGGAGTGTGAAAGAGAGCGAAACGAGGCGAACGAGGGTCAAAGAGAGCGAAACGAGATGAACGAGGGTGAAAGAGAGCGAAACAAGACAATGGAGGGTGAAAGAGGCTGAAACGAGACGAAGGAGGGTGGAAGAGAGCGAAACGAGAGGAAGGAGGGTGAGGGAGAGCGAAACGAGTTGAAGGAGGGTGAAAGAGAGTGAAACGAGACGAAGGAGGGTGAAAGAGAGCGAAACGAGACGAAGGAGGGTGGAAGAGAGCGAAACGAGACGAAGGAGGGTGAAAGAGTGTGAAACGAGACGAAGGAGGGTGAAAGAGAGCGAAACGAGACGAAGGAGGGTGAAAGAGAGCGAAACGAGACGAAGGAGGGTGAAAGAGAGTGAATCGAGACGAAGGAAGGTGAAAGAGTGCGAATCGAGATAAAGGAGGGTGAAAGAGAGCGAAACGAGATGAAGGAAGGTGAAAGAGAGCGAACCGAAACAAAGGAGGGTGGAAGAGAGCGATACGAGACGAAGGAGGGTGAAAGAGAGCGAAACGAGACGAAGGAGGGTGAAAGAGAGCGAAACGAGATGAAGGAGGGTGAAAAAGAGTGAAACGAGACGAAGGAGGGTGAAAGAGAGCTCAACGAGACGAAGGAGGGTGAAAGAGAGCGAAACGAGATGAAGGAGGGTGAAAGAGAGCGAAACGAGACGAAGGAGGGTGAAAGAGATCGAAACGAGACGAAGGAGGGTGAAAGAGAGCGAAACGAGATGAAGGAGGGTGAAAAAGAGTGAAACGAGACGAAGGAGGGTGAAAGAGAGCGAAACGAGGCGAAGGAAGGTGAAAGAGAGCGAAACGAGACGAAGGAGGGTGAAAGAGAGCGAAACGAGACGAAGGAAGGTGAAAGAGAGCTAAACGAGATGAAAGAGGGTGAAAGAGATCGAAACGAGACAAAGGAGGGTGAAAGAGAGCGAAACGAGGCGAAGGAATGGGGAAAGAGAGCGAAACGAGACGAAGGAGGGTGAAAGGGAACAAAATGAGACGAAGGAGGGGGAAACAGAGCGAAACGAGATGAAGGAGGGTGAAAGAAGGCGAAACGAGACGAAGGAGGGAGGAAGACAGCGAAACGAGACGAAGGAGGGTGAGAGAAAGCGAAACGACACGAAGGAGGGTGAAGGAGGGCGAAACGAGATGAAGGAGGGTCAAAGAGAGCAAAACGAAATGAAGGAGGGTGAAAGAGAGCGAAACGAGACAAAGGAGGGTGAAAGAGGCTGAAACGAAATGAAGGAGCGTGGAAGAGAGCGAAACGAGAGGAAGGAGGGTGAGGGAGAGCGAAACGAGACGAAGGAGGGTGAAGCAGAGTGAACCAAGACGAAGGAGGGTGAAAGAGAGCGAAACGAGACGAAGGAGGGTGAAAGAGAGCGAAACGAGACGAAGGAGGGTGAAAGAGAGTGAAACGAGACGAAGGAGGGTGAAAGAGAGCGAAACGAGACGAAGGAGGATGAAAGAGAGTGAAACGTGGCGAAGGAAGGTGAAAGAGTGCGAATCGAGACAAAGGAGGGTGAAAGAGAGCGAAACGAGACGAAGGAAGGTGAAAGAGAGCGAAGCGAAACGAAGGAGGGTGGAAGAGAGCGATACGAGAAGAAGGAGGGGGAAAGAGAGCGAAACGAGACGAAGGAGGGTGAAAGAGAGCGAAACGAGACGAAGGAGGGTGAAAAAGAGTGAAACGAGACGAAGGAGGGTGAAAGAGTGCTAAACGAGACGAAGGAGGGTGAAAGAGAACAAAACGAGACGAAGGAGGGGGAAAGAGAGCGAAACGAGACGAAGGAGGGTGAAATTGAGCGAAACGAGACGAAGGAAGGTGAAAGAGAGCTAAACGAGATGAAGGAGGGTGAAAGAGATCGAAACGAGACAAAGGAGGGTGAAAGAGAGCGAAACGAGGTGAAGGAAGGTGAAAGAGAGCGAAACGAGACGAAGGAGGGTGAAAGAGAACGAAACGAGACGAAGGAGGGGGAAAGAGAGCGAAACGAGACGAAGGAGGGTGAAAGAATGCGAAACGAGATGAAGGAGGGAGGAAGACAGCGAAACGAGACGAAGGAGGGTGAGAGAGAGCGAAACGAGATGAAGGAGGGTGGAAGAGAGCGAAACAAGACGAAGGAGGGTGAAAGAGAGCGAAACGAGACGAAGGAGGGTGAAAGAGAGCAAAACAAGACGAAGGAGGGTGAAGGAGGGCGAAACGAGACGAAGGAGGGTGAAAGAGAGCAAAACAAGACGAAGGAGTGTGAAAGAGAACGAAACGAGACGAAGGAGGGGGAAAGTGACCGAAACGAGACGAAGGAGGGTGAAAGAAGGCGAAACGAGACGAAAGAGGGAGGAAGACAGCGAAACGAGACGAAGGAGGGTGAGAGAGAGCGAAACGAGACCAAGGAGGGTGAAACAGAGCGAAACGAGACGAAGGAGGGTGAAGGAAGGCGAAACGAGACGAAGGAGGGTGGAAGAGAGCGAAACGAGACGAAGGAGGGTGAAAGAGAGTGAAAAGAGATGAAGGAGGGTGAAAGAGAGCGAAACGAGGCGAAGGAGGGTGAAAGAGAGCGAAACGAGACAAAGGAGGGTGAAAGAGGCTGAAACGAGACGAAGGAGGGTGGAAGAGAGCGAAACGAGAAGAAGGAGGGTGAGGGAGAGCGAAACGAGATGAAGGAGGGTGAAAGAGAGTGAAACGAGACGAAGGAGGTTGAAAGAGAGCGAAACGAGACGAAGGAGGGTGAAAGAGAGCGAAACGAGACGAAGGAGGGTGAAAGAGAGTGAAACGAGGCGAAGGAAGGTGAAAGGGTGCGAATCGAGACAAAGGAGGGTGAAAGAGAGCGAAACGAGACAAAGGAAGGTGAAAGAGAGCGAACCGAAACGAAGGAGGGTGGAAGAGAGCGATACGAGACGAAGGACGGTGAAAGAGAGCGAAACGAGACGAAAGAGGGGGAAAGAGAGCGAAACGAGACGAAGGAGTGTGAAAAAGAGTGAAACGAGACGAAGGAGCGTGAAAGAGAGCTAAACGAGACGAAGGAGGGTGAAAGAGAGCGAAACGAGATGAAGGAGGGTGAAAGAGAGCGAAACGAGACGAAGGAGAGTGAAAGAGAGCGAAACGAGACAAAGGAAGGTGAAAGAGAGCTAAACGAGATGAAGGAGGGTGAAAGAGAGCGAAACGAGACAAAGGAGGGTGAAAGAGTGCGAAATGGGGCGAAGGAAGGTGAAAGAGAGCGAAACGAGACGAAGGAGGGTGAAAGAGAACGAAACGAGACGAAGGAGGGGGAAAGAGAGCGAAATGAGACGAAGGAGGGTGAAAGAAGGCAAAACGAGATGATGGAGAGAGGAAGACAGCGAAACGAGATGAAGGTGGGTGAGAGAGAGCGAAACGAGACGAAGAAGGGTGGAAGAGAGCGAAACGAGACGAAGGAGTGTGAGAGATAGCGAAACGAGATGAAGGAGGGTGAAAGAGAGCGAAATGAGACGAAGGAGGGTGAAAGAGAGCGAAACGAGACGAAGAAGGGTGAAGGAAGGCGAAACGAGACGAAGGAGGGTGGAAGAGAGCGATACGAGACGAAGGAGGGTGAAAGAGAGCGAAACGAGACGAAGGAGGGTGAAAGAGAGCAAAACGAGATGAAGGAGGGTGAAAAAGAGTGAAACGAGACGAAGGAGGGTGAAAGAGAGCTCAACGAGACGAAGGAGGGTGAAAGAGAGCGAAACGAGATGAAGGAGGGTGAAAGAGAGCGAAACGAGACGAAGGAGGGTGAAAGAGATCGAAACGAGACGAAGGAGGGTGAAAGAGAGCGAAACGAGATGAAGGAGGGTGAAAAAGAGTGAAACGAGACGAAGGAGGGTGAAAGAGAGCGAAACGAGGCGAAGGAAGGTGAAAGAGAGCGAAACGAGACGAAGGAGGGTGAAAGAGAGCGAAACGAGACGAAGGAAGGTGAAAGAGAGCTAAACGAGATGAAAGAGGGTGAAAGAGATCGAAACGAGACAAAGGAGGGTGAAAGAGAGCGAAACGAGGCGAAGGAATGGGGAAAGAGAGCGAAACGAGACGAAGGAGGGTGAAAGGGAACAAAATGAGACGAAGGAGGGGGAAACAGAGCGAAACGAGATGAAGGAGGGTGAAAGAAGGCGAAACGAGACGAAGGAGGGAGGAAGACAGCGAAACGAGACGAAGGAGGGTGAGAGAAAGCGAAACGACACGAAGGAGGGTGAAGGAGGGCGAAACGAGATGAAGGAGGGTCAAAGAGAGCAAAACGAAATGAAGGAGGGTGAAAGAGAGCGAAACGAGACAAAGGAGGGTGAAAGAGGCTGAAACGAAACGAAGGAGCGTGGAAGAGAGCGAAACGAGAAGAAGGAGGGTGAGGGAGAGCGAAACGAGATGAAGGAGGGTGAAAGAGAGTGAAACGAGATGAAGGAGGTTGAAAGAGAGCGAAACGAGACGAAGGAGGGTGAAAGAGAGCGAAACGAGACGAAGGAGGGTGAAAGAGAGTGAAACGAGGCGAAGGAAGGTGAAAGAGTGCGAATCGAGACAAAGGAGGGTGAAAGAGAGCGAAACGAGACAAAGGAAGGTGAAAGAGAGCGAACCGAAACGAAGGAGGGTGGAAGAGAGCGATACGAGACGAAGGACGGTGAAAGAGAGCGAAACGAGACGAAAGAGGGGGAAAGAGAGCGAAACGAGACGAAGGAGTGTGAAAAAGAGTGAAACGAGACGAAGGAGCGTGAAAGAGAGCTAAACGAGACGAAGGAGGGTGAAAGAGAGCGAAACGAGATGAAGGAGGGTGAAAGAGAGCGAAACGAGACGAAGGAGAGTGAAAGAGAGCGAAACGAGACGAAGGAGTGTGAGAGATAGCGAAACGAGATGAAGGAGGGTGAAAGAGAGCGAAATGAGACGAAGGAGGGTGAAGGAGAGCGAAACGAGACGAAGAATGGTGAAGAAAGGCGAAACGAGACGAAGGAGGGTGGAAGAGAGCGAAACGAGACGAAGGAGGGTGAAAGAGAGTGAAAAGAGACGAAGGAGGGTGAAAGAGAGCGAAACGAGACGAAGGAGGTTGAAAGAGAGCGAAACGAGACGAAGGAGGGTGAAAGAGAGCGAAACGAGACGAAGGAGGGTGAAAGAGAGTGAAACGAGGCGAAGGAAGGTGAAAGAGTGCGAATCGAGACAAAGGAGGGTGAAAGAGAGCGAAACGAGACAAAGGAAGGTGAAAGAGAGCGAACCGAAACGAAGGAGGGTGGAAGAGAGCGATACGAGACGAAGGACGGTGAAAGAGAGCGAAACGAGACGAAAGAGGGGGAAAGAGAGCGAAACGAGATGAAGGAGTGTGAAAAAGAGTGAAACGAGACGAAGGAGCGTGAAAGAGAGCTAAACGAGACGAAGGAGGGTGAAAGAGAGCGAAACGAGATGAAGGAGGGTGAAAGAGAGCGAAACGAGACGAAGGAGAGTGAAAGAGAGCGAAACGAGACAAAGGAAGGTGAAAGAGAGCTAAACGAGATGAAGGAGGGTGAAAGAGAGCGAAACGAGACAAAGGAGGGTGAAAGAGTGCGAAATGGGGCGAAGGAAGGTGAAAGAGAGCGAAACGAGACGAAGGAGGGTGAAAGAGAACGAAACGAGACGAAGGAGGGGGAAAGAGAGCGAAATGAGACGAAGGAGGGTGAAAGAAGGCAAAACGAGATGATGGAGGGAGGAAGACTGCGAAACGAGATGAAGGTGGGTGAGAGAGAGCGAAACGAGACGAAGAAGGGTGGAAGAGAGCGAAACGAGACGAAGGAGTGTGAGAGATAGCGAAACGAGATGAAGGAGGGTGAAAGAGAGCGAAATGAGACGAAGGAGGGTGAAAGAGAGCGAAACGAGACGAAGAAGGGTGAAGGAAGGCGAAACGAGACGAAGGAGGGTGGAAGAGAGCGAAACGAGACGAAGGAGGGTGAAAGAGAGTGAAAAGAGACGAAGGAGGGTGAAAGAGAGCGAAACGAGGCGAAGGAGGGTCAAAGAGAGCGAAACGAGATGAACGAGGGTGAAAGAGAGCGAAACAAGACAATGGAGGGTGAAAGAGGCTGAAACGAGATGAAGGAGGGTGGAAGAGAACGAAACGAGAGGAAGGAGGGTGAGGGAGAGCGAAACAAGATGAAGGAGGGTGAAAGAGAGTGAAACGAGACGAAGGAGGGTGAAAGAGAGCGAAACGAGACGAAGGAGGGTGGAAGAGAGCGAAACGAGACGAAGGAGGGTGAAAGAGAGTGAATCGAGACGAAGGAAGGTGAAAGAGTGCGAGTCGAGATAAAGGAGGGTGAAAGAGAGCGAAACGAGATGAAGGAAGGTGAAAGAGAGCGAACCGAAACAAAGGAGGGTGGAAGAGAGCGATACGAGACGAAGGAGGGTGAAAGAGAGCGAAACGAGACGAAGGAGGGTGAAAGAGAGCGAAACGAGATGAAGGAGGGTGAAAAAGAGTGAAACGAGACGAAGGAGGGTGAAAGAGAGCTAAACGAGACGAAGGAGGGTGAAAGAGAGCGAAACGAGATGAAGGAGGATGAAAGAGAGCGAAACGAGACAAAGGAGGGTGAAAGAGGGCGAAACGAGACGAAGGAGGGTGAAAGAGAGCGAAACGAGATGAAGGAGGGTTAAAAAGAGTGAAACGAGACGAAGGAGGGTGAAAGAGAGCTAAACGAGATGAAGGAGGGTGAAAGAGAGCGAAACGAGATGAAGGAGGGTGAAAGAGAGCGAAACGAGACAAAGGAGGGTGAAAGAGAGCGAAACGGGACGAAGGAAGGTGAAAGAGAGCTAAACGAGATGAAGGAGGGTGAAAGAGATCGAAACGAGACAAAGGAGGGTGAAAGAGAGCGAAACGAGGCGAAGGAAGGTGAAAGAGAGCGAAACGAGACGAAGGAGGGTGAAAGAGAGCGAAACGAGACGAAGGAAGGTAAAAGAGAGCTAAACGAGATGAAAGAGGGTGAAAGAGATCGAAACGAGACAAAGGAGGGTGAAAAAGAGCGAAACGAGGCGAAGGAATGGTGAAAGAGAGCGAAACGAGACGAAGGAGGGTGAAAGGGAACAAAATGAGACGAAGGAGGGGGAAACAGAGCGAAACGAGATGAAGGAGGGTGAAAGAAGGCGAAACGAGACGAAGGAGGGAGGAAGACAGCGAAACGAGACGAAGGAGGGTGAGAGAAAGCGAAACGAGACGAAGGAGGGTGAAGGAGGGCGAAACGAGACGAAGGAGGGTCAAAGAGAGCAAAACGAAATGAAGGAGGGTGAAAGAGAGCGAAACGAGACAAAGGAGGGTGAAAGAGGCTGAAACGAAACGAAGGAGCGTGGAAGAGAGCGAAACGAGAGGAAGGAGGGTGAGTGAGAGCGAAACGAGACGAAGGAGGGTGAAGGAGAGTGAACCAAGACGAAGGAGGGTGAAAGAGAGCGAAACGAGACGAAGGAGGGTGAAAGAGAGCGAAACGAGACGAAGGAGGGTGAAAGAGAGTGAAACGAGACGAAGGAGGGTGAAAGAGAGCGAAACGAGACGAAGGAGGGTGAAAGAGAGTGAAACGTGGCGAAGGAAGGTGAAAGAGTGCGAATCGAGACAAAGGAGGGTGAAAGAGAGCGAAACGAGACGAAGGAAGGTGAAAGAGAGCGAAGCGAGACGAAAGAGGGGGAAAGAGAGCGAAACGAGATGAAGGAGTGTGAAAAAGAGTGAAACGAGACGAAGGAGCGTGAAAGAGAGCTAAACGAGACGAAGGAGGGTGAAAGAGAGCGAAACGAGATGAAGGAGGGTGAAAGAGAGCGAAACGAGACGAAGGAGAGTGAAAGAGAGCGAAACGAGACAAAGGAAGGTGAAAGAGAGCTAAACGAGATGAAGGAGGGTGAAAGAGAGCGAAACGAGACAAAGGAGGGTGAAAGAGTGCGAAATGGGGCGAAGGAAGGTGAAAGAGAGCGAAACGAGACGAAGGAGGGTGAAAGAGAACGAAACGAGACGAAGGAGGGGGAAAGAGAGCGAAATGAGACGAAGGAGGGTGAAAGAAGGCAAAACGAGATGATGGAGGGAGGAAGACTGCGAAACGAGATGAAGGTGGGTGAGAGAGAGCGAAACGAGACGAAGAAGGGTGGAAGAGAGCGAAACGAGACGAAGGAGTGTGAGAGATAGCGAAACGAGATGAAGGAGGGTGAAAGAGAGCGAAATGAGACGAAGGAGGGTGAAAGAGAGCGAAACGAGACGAAGAAGGGTGAAGGAAGGCGAAACGAGACGAAGGAGGGTGGAAGAGAGCGAAACGAGACGAAGGAGGGTGAAAGAGAGTGAAAAGAGACGAAGGAGGGTGAAAGAGAGCGAAACGAGGCGAAGGAGGGTCAAAGAGAGCGAAACGAGATGAACGAGGGTGAAAGAGAGCGAAACAAGACAATGGAGGGTGAAAGAGGCTGAAACGAGATGAAGGAGGGTGGAAGAGAACGAAACGAGAGGAAGGAGGGTGAGGGAGAGCGAAACAAGATGAAGGAGGGTGAATGAGAGTGAAACGAGACGAAGGAAGGTGAAAGAGAGCGAAACGAGACGAAGGAGGGTGGAAGAGAGCGAAACGAGACGAAGGAGGGTGAAAGAGAGTGAAACGAGACGAAGGAGGGTGAAAGAGAGCGAAACGAGACGAAGGAGGGTGAAAGAGAGCGAAACGAGACGAAGGTGGGTGAAAGAGAGTGAATCGAGACGAAGGAAGGTGAAAGAGTGCGAATCGAGATAAAGGAGGGTGAAAGAGAGCGAAACGAGATGAAGGAAGGTGAAAGAGAGCGAACCGAAACAAAGGAGGGTGGAAGAGAGCGATACGAGACGAAGGAGGGTGAAAGAGAGCGAAACGAGACGAAGGAGGGTGAAAGAGAGCGAAACGAGATGAAGGAGGGTGAAAAAGAGTGAAACGAGACGAAGGAGGGTGAAAGAGAGCTAAACGAGACGAAGGAGGGTGAAAGAGAACGAAACGAGACGAAGGAGGGGGAAAGAGAGCGAAATGAGACGAAGGAGGGTGAAAGAAGGCAAAACGAGATGATGGAGAGAGGAAGACAGTGAAACGAGATGAAGGTGGGTGAGAGAGAGCGAAACGAGACGAAGAAGGGTGGAAGAGAGCGAAACGAGACGAAGGAGTGTGAGAGATAGCGAAACGAGATGAAGGAGGGTGAAAGAGAGCGAAATGAGACGAAGGAGGGTGAAAGAGAGCGAAACGAGACGAAGAAGGGTGAAGGAAGGCGAAACGAGATGAAGGAGGGTGGAAGAGAGCGAAACGAGACGAAGGAGGGTGAAAGAGAGTGAAAAGAGACGAAGGAGGGTGAAAGAGAGCGAAACGAGACGAAGGAGGTTGAAAGAGAGCGAAACGAGACGAAGGAGGGTGAAAGAGAGCGAAACGAGACGAAGGAGGGTGAAAGAGAGTGAACCGAGGCGAAGGAAGGTGAAAGAGTGCGAATCGAGACAAAGGAGGGTGAAAGAGAGCGAAACGAGACAAAGGAAGGTGAAAGAGAGCGAACCGAAACGAAGGAGGGTGGAAGAGAGCGATACGAGACGAAGGACGGTGAAAGAGAGCGAAACGAGACGAAAGAGGGGGAAAGAGAGCGAAACGAGATGAAGGAGTGTGAAAAAGAGTGAAACGAGACGAAGGAGCGTGAAAGAGAGCTAAACGAGACGAAGGAGGGTGAAAGAGAGCGAAACGAGATGAAGGAGGGTGAAAGAGAGCGAAACGAGACGAAGGAGAGTGAAAGAGAGCGAAACGAGACAAAGGAAGGTGAAAGAGAGCTAAACGAGATGAAGGAGGGTGAAAGAGAGCGAAACGAGACAAAGGAGGGTGAAAGAGTGCGAAATGGGGCGAAGGAAGGTGAAAGAGAGCGAAACGAGACGAAGGAGGGTGAAAGAGAACGAAACGAGACGAAGGAGGGGGAAAGAGAGCGAAATGAGACGAAGGAGGGTGAAAGAAGGCAAAACGAGATGATGGAGGGAGGAAGACTGCGAAACGAGATGAAGGTGGGTGAGAGAGAGCGAAACGAGACGAAGAAGGGTGGAAGAGAGCGAAACGAGACGAAGGAGTGTGAGAGATAGCGAAACGAGATGAAGGAGGGTGAAAGAGAGCGAAATGAGACGAAGGAGGGTGAAAGAGAGCGAAACGAGACGAAGAAGGGTGAAGGAAGGCGAAACGAGACGAAGGAGGGTGGAAGAGAGCGAAACGAGACGAAGGAGGGTGAAAGAGAGTGAAAAGAGACGAAGGAGGGTGAAAGAGAGCGAAACGAGGCGAAGGAGGGTCAAAGAGAGCGAAACGAGATGAACGAGGGTGAAAGAGAGCGAAACAAGACAATGGAGGGTGAAAGAGGCTGAAACGAGATGAAGGAGGGTGGAAGAGAACGAAACGAGAGGAAGGAGGGTGAGGGAGAGCGAAACAAGATGAAGGAGGGTGAAAGAGAGTGAAACGAGACGAAGGAGGGTGAAAGAGAGCGAAACGAGACGAAGGAGGGTGGAAGAGAGCGAAACGAGACGAAGGAGGGTGAAAGAGAGTGAATCGAGACGAAGGAAGGTGAAAGAGTGCGAATCGAGATAAAGGAGGGTGAAAGAGAGCGAAACGAGATGAAGGAAGGTGAAAGAGAGCGAACCGAAACAAAGGAGGGTGGAAGAGAGCGATACGAGACGAAGGAGGGTGAAAGAGAGCGAAACGAGACGAAGGAGGGTGAAAGAGAGCGAAACGAGATGAAGGAGGGTGAAAAAGAGTGAAACGAGACGAAGGAGGGTGAAAGAGAGCTAAACGAGACGAAGGAGGGTGAAAGAGAGCGAAACGAGATGAAGGAGGATGAAAGAGAGCGAAACGAGACAAAGGAGGGTGAAAGAGGGCGAAACGAGACGAAGGAGGGTGAAAGAGAGCGAAACGAGATGAAGGAGGGTGAAAAAGAGTGAAACGAGACGAAGGAGGGCGAAAGAGAGCGAAACGAGACAAAGGAGGGTGAAAGAGAGCGAAACGGGACGAAGGAAGGTGAAAGAGAGCTAAACGAGATGAAGGAGGGTGAAAGAGATCGAAACGAGACAAAGGAGGGTGAAAGAGAGCGAAACGAGGCGAAGGAAGGTGAAAGAGAGCGAAACGAGACGAAGGAGGGTGAAAGAGAGCGAAACGAGACGAAGGAAGGTAAAAGAGAGCTAAACGAGATGAAAGAGGGTGAAAGAGATCGAAACGAGACAAAGGAGGGTGAAAAAGAGCGAAACGAGGCGAAGGAATGGTGAAAGAGAGCGAAACGAGACGAAGGAGGGTGAAAGGGAACAAAATGAGACGAAGGAGGGGGAAACAGAGCGAAACGAGATGAAGGAGGGTGAAAGAAGGCGAAACGAGACGAAGGAGGGAGGAAGACAGCGAAACGAGACGAAGGAGGGTGAGAGAAAGCGAAACGAGACGAAGGAGGGTGAAGGAGGGCGAAACGAGACGAAGGAGGGTCAAAGAGAGCAAAACGAAATGAAGGAGGGTGAAAGAGAGCGAAACGAGACAAAGGAGGGTGAAAGAGGCTGAAACGAAACGAAGGAGCGTGGAAGAGAGCGAAACGAGAGGAAGGAGGGTGAGTGAGAGCGAAACGAGACGAAGGAGGGTGAAGGAGAGTGAACCAAGACGAAGGAGGGTGAAAGAGAGCGAAACGAGACGAAGGAGGGTGAAAGAGAGCGAAACGAGACGAAGGAGGGTGAAAGAGAGTGAAACGAGACGAAGGAGGGTGAAAGAGAGCGAAACGAGACGAAGGAGGGTGAAAGAGAGTGAAACGTGGCGAAGGAAGGTGAAAGAGTGCGAATCGAGACAAAGGAGGGTGAAAGAGAGCGAAACGAGACGAAGAAAGGTGAAAGAGAGCGAAGCGAGACGAAAGAGGGGGAAAGAGAGCGAAACGAGATGAAGGAGTGTGAAAAAGAGTGAAACGAGACGAAGGAGCGTGAAAGAGAGCTAAACGAGACGAAGGAGGGTGAAAGAGAGCGAAACGAGATGAAGGAGGGTGAAAGAGAGCGAAACGAGACGAAGGAGAGTGAAAGAGAGCGAAACGAGACAAAGGAAGGTGAAAGAGAGCTAAACGAGATGAAGGAGGGTGAAAGAGAGCGAAACGAGACAAAGGAGGGTGAAAGAGTGCGAAATGGGGCGAAGGAAGGTGAAAGAGAGCGAAACGAGACGAAGGAGGGTGAAAGAGAACGAAACGAGACGAAGGAGGGGGAAAGAGAGCGAAATGAGACGAAGGAGGGTGAAAGAAGGCAAAACGAGATGATGGAGGGAGGAAGACTGCGAAACGAGATGAAGGTGGGTGAGAGAGAGCGAAACGAGACGAAGAAGGGTGGAAGAGAGCGAAACGAGACGAAGGAGTGTGAGAGATAGCGAAACGAGATGAAGGAGGGTGAAAGAGAGCGAAATGAGACGAAGGAGGGTGAAAGAGAGCGAAACGAGACGAAGAAGGGTGAAGGAAGGCGAAACGAGACGAAGGAGGGTGGAAGAGAGCGAAACGAGACGAAGGAGGGTGAAAGAGAGTGAAAAGAGACGAAGGAGGGTGAAAGAGAGCGAAACGAGGCGAAGGAGGGTCAAAGAGAGCGAAACGAGATGAACGAGGGTGAAAGAGAGCGAAACAAGACAATGGAGGGTGAAAGAGGCTGAAACGAGATGAAGGAGGGTGGAAGAGAACGAAACGAGAGGAAGGAGGGTGAGGGAGAGCGAAACAAGATGAAGGAGGGTGAAAGAGAGTGAAACGAGACGAAGGAGGGTGAAAGAGAGCGAAACGAGACGAAGGAGGGTGGAAGAGAGCGAAACGAGACGAAGGAGGGTGAAAGAGAGTGAAACGAGACGAAGGAGGGTGAAAGAGAGCGAAACGAGACGAAGGAGGGTGAAAGAGAGCGAAACGAGACGAAGGTGGGTGAAAGAGAGTGAATCGAGACGAAGGAAGGTGAAAGAGTGCGAATCGAGATAAAGGAGGGTGAAAGAGAGCGAAACGAGATGAAGGAAGGTGAAAGAGAGCGAACCGAAACAAAGGAGGGTGGAAGAGAGCGATACGAGACGAAGGAGGGTGAAAGAGAGCGAAACGAGACGAAGGAGGGTGAAAGAGAGCGAAACGAGATGAAGGAGGGTGAAAAAGAGTGAAACGAGACGAAGGAGGGTGAAAGAGAGCTAAACGAGACGAAGGAGGGTGAAAGAGAGCGAAACGAGATGAAGGAGGATGAAAGAGAGCGAAACGAGACAAAGGAGGGTGAAAGAGGGCGAAACGAGACGAAGGAGGGTGAAAGAGAGCGAAACGAGATGAAGGAGGGTGAAAAAGAGTGAAACGAGACGAAGGAGGGTGAAAGAGAGCTAAACGAGATGAAGGAGGGTGAAAGAGAGCGAAACGAGATGAAGGAGGGTGAAAGAGAGCGAAACGAGACAAAGGAGGGTGAAAGAGAGCGAAACGGGACGAAGGAAGGTGAAAGAGAGCTAAACGAGATGAAGGAGGGTGAAAGAGATCGAAACGAGACAAAGGAGGGTGAAAGAGAGCGAAACGAGGCGAAGGAAGGTGAAAGAGAGCGAAACGAGACGAAGGAGGGTGAAAGAGAGCGAAACGAGACGAAGGAAGGTAAAAGAGAGCTAAACGAGATGAAAGAGGGTGAAAGAGATCGAAACGAGACAAAGGAGGGTGAAAAAGAGCGAAACGAGGCGAAGGAATGGTGAAAGAGAGCGAAACGAGACGAAGGAGGGTGAAAGGGAACAAAATGAGACGAAGGAGGGGGAAACAGAGCGAAACGAGATGAAGGAGGGTGAAAGAAGGCGAAACGAGACGAAGGAGGGAGGAAGACAGCGAAACGAGACGAAGGAGGGTGAGAGAAAGTGAAACGACACGAAGGAGGGTGAAGGAGGGCGAAACGAGACGAAGGAGGGTCAAAGAGAGCAAAACGAAATGAAGGAGGGTGAAAGAGAGCGAAACGAGACAAAGGAGGGTGAAAGAGGCTGAAACGAAACGAAGGAGCGTGGAAGAGAGCGAAACGAGAGGAAGGAGGGTGAGTGAGAGCGAAACGAGACGAAGGAGGGTGAAGGAGAGTGAACCAAGACGAAGGAGGGTGAAAGAGAGCGAAACGAGACGAAGGAGGGTGAAAGAGAGCGAAACGAGACGAAGGAGGGTGAAAGAGAGTGAAACGAGACGAAGGAGGGTGAAAGAGAGCGAAACGAGACGAAGGAGGGTGAAAGAGAGTGAAACGTGGCGAAGGAAGGTGAAAGAGTGCGAATCGAGACAAAGGAGGGTGAAACAGAGCGAAACGAGACGAAGGAAGGTGAAAGAGAGCGAAGCGAAACGAAGGAGGGTGGAAGAGAGCGATACGAGAAGAAGGAGGGTGAAAGAGAGCGAAACGAGACGAAGGAGGGTGAAAGAGAGCGAAACGAGACGAAGGAGGGTGAAAAAGAGTGAAACGAGACGAAGGAGGGTGAAAGAGTGCTAAACGAGACGAAGGAGGGTGAAAGAGAGCGAAACGAGATGAAGGAGGGTGAAAGAGAGCGAAACGAGACGAAGGAGGGTGAAATTGAGCGAAACGAGACGAAGGAAGGTGAAAGAGAGCTAAACGAGATGAAGGAGGGTGAAAGAGATCGAAACGAGACAAAGGAGGGTGAAAGAGAGCGAAACGAGACGAAGGAGGGTGAAGGAGGGCGAAACGAGACGAAGGAGGGTGAAAGAGAGCAAAACTAGACGAAAGAGTGTTAAAGAGAACGAAACGATACGAAGGAGGGGAAAAGTGAGAGAAACGAGACGAAGGAGGGTGAAAGAAGGCGAAACGAGACGAAAGAGGGAGGAAGACAGCGAAACGAGACGAAGGAGGGTGAGAGAGAGCGAAACGAGACCAAGGAGGGTGGAAGAGAGCAAAACGAGACGAAGAAGGTTGAGAGATAGCAAAACAAGACGAAGGAGGGTGTAAGAGAGCGAAACGAGACGAAGGAGGGTGAAAGAGAGCGAAACGAGACGAAGGAGGGAGAAGGAAGGCGAAACGAGACGAAGGAGAGTGAAAGAGAGCGAAACGAGACGAAGGAGAGTGAAAGAGAGCGAAACGAGACAAAGGAAGGTGAAAGAGAGCTAAACGAGATGAAGGAGGGTGAAAGAGAGCGAAACGAGACAAAGGAGGGTGAAAGAGTGCGAAATGGGGCGAAGGAAGGTGAAAGAGAGCGAAACGAGACGAAGGAGGGTGAAAGAGAACGAAACGAGACGAAGGAGGGGGAAAGAGAGCGAAATGAGACGAAGGAGGGTGAAAGAAGGCAAAACGAGATGATGGAGAGAGGAAGACAGCGAAACGAGATGAAGGTGGGTGAGAGAGAGCGAAACGAGACGAAGAAGGGTGGAAGAGAGCGAAACGAGACGAAGGAGTGTGAGAGATAGCGAAACGAGATGAAGGAGGGTGAAAGAGAGCGAAATGAGACGAAGGAGGGTGAAAGAGAGCGAAACGAGACGAAGAAGGGTGAAGGAAGGCGAAACGAGACGAAGGAGGGTGGAAGAGAGCGAAACGAGACGAAGGAGGGTGAAAGAGAGTGAAAAGAGACGAAGGAGGGTGAAAGAGAGCGAAACGAGACGAAGGAGGTTGAAAGAGAGCGAAACGAGACGAAGGAGGGTGAAAGAGAGCGAAACGAGACGAAGGAGGGTGAAAGAGAGTGAAACGAGGCGAAGGAAGGTGAAAGAGTGCGAATCGAGACAAAGGAGGGTGAAAGAGAGCGAAACGAGACAAAGGAAGGTGAAAGAGAGCGAACCGAAACGAAGGAGGGTGGAAGAGAGCGATACGAGACGAAGGACGGTGAAAGAGAGCGAAACGAGACGAAAGAGGGGGAAAGAGAGCGAAACGAGATGAAGGAGTGTGAAAAAGAGTGAAACGAGACGAAGGAGCGTGAAAGAGAGCTAAACGAGACGAAGGAGGGTGAAAGAGAGCGAAACGAGATGAAGGAGGGTGAAAGAGAGCGAAACGAGACGAAGGAGAGTGAAAGAGAGCGAAACGAGACAAAGGAAGGTGAAAGAGAGCTAAACGAGATGAAGGAGGGTGAAAGAGAGCGAAACGAGACAAAGGAGGGTGAAAGAGTGCGAAATGGGGCGAAGGAAGGTGAAAGAGAGCGAAACGAGACGAAGGAGGGTGAAAGAGAACGAAACGAGACGAAGGAGGGGGAAAGAGAGCGAAATGAGACGAAGGAGGGTGAAAGAAGGCAAAACGAGATGATGGAGGGAGGAAGACTGCGAAACGAGATGAAGGTGGGTGAGAGACAGCGAAACGAGACGAAGAAGGGTGGAAGAGAGCGAAACGAGACGAAGGAGTGTGAGAGATAGCGAAACGAGATGAAGGAGGGTGAAAGAGAGCGAAATGAGACGAAGGAGGGTGAAAGAGAGCGAAACGAGACGAAGAAGGGTGAAGGAAGGTGAAACGAGACGAAGGAGGGTGGAAGAGAGCGAAACGAGACGAAGGAGGGTGAAAGAGAGTGAAAAGAGACGAAGGAGGGTGAAAGAGAGCGAAACGAGGCGAAGGAGGGTCAAAGAGAGCGAAACGAGATGAACGAGGGTGAAAGAGAGCGAAACAAGACAATGGAGGGTGAAAGAGGCTGAAACGAGATGAAGGAGGGTGGAAGAGAACGAAACGAGAGGAAGGAGGGTGAGGGAGAGCGAAACAAGATGAAGGAGGGTGAAAGAGAGTGAAACGAGACGAAGGAGGGTGAAAGAGAGCGAAACGAGACGAAGGAGGGTGGAAGAGAGCGAAACGAGACGAAGGAGGGTGAAAGAGAGTGAATCGAGACGAAGGAAGGTGAAAGAGTGCGAATCGAGATAAAGGAGGGTGAAAGAGAGCGAAACGAGATGAAGGAAGGTGAAAGAGAGCGAACCGAAACAAAGGAGGGTGGAAGAGAGCGATACGAGACGAAGGAGGGTGAAAGAGAGCGAAACGAGACGAAGGAGGGTGAAAGAGAGCGAAACGAGATGAAGGAGGGTGAAAAAGAGTGAAACGAGACGAAGGAGGGTGAAAGAGAGCTAAACGAGACGAAGGAGGGTGAAAGAGAGCGAAACGAGATGAAGGAGGATGAAAGAGAGCGAAACGAGACAAAGGAGGGTGAAAGAGGGCGAAACGAGACGAAGGAGGGTGAAAGAGAGCGAAACGAGATGAAGGAGGGTGAAAAAGAGTGAAACGAGACGAAGGAGGGCGAAAGAGAGCTAAACGAGATGAAGGAGGGTGAAAGAGAGCGAAACGAGATGAAGGAGGGTGAAAGAGAGCGAAACGAGACAAAGGAGGGTGAAAGAGAGCGAAACGGGACGAAGGAAGGTGAAAGAGAGCTAAACGAGATGAAGGAGGGTGAAAGAGATCGAAACGAGACAAAGGAGGGTGAAAGAGAGCGAAACGAGGCGAAGGAAGGTGAAAGAGAGCGAAACGAGACGAAGGAGGGTGAAAGAGAGCGAAACGAGACGAAGGAAGGTAAAAGAGAGCTAAACGAGATGAAAGAGGGTGAAAGAGATCGAAACGAGACAAAGGAGGGTGAAAAAGAGCGAAACGAGGCGAAGGAATGGTGAAAGAGAGCGAAACGAGACGAAGGAGGGTGAAAGGGAACAAAATGAGACGAAGGAGGGGGAAACAGAGCGAAACGAGATGAAGGAGGGTGAAAGAAGGCGAAACGAGACGAAGGAGGGAGGAAGACAGCGAAACGAGACGAAGGAGGGTGAGAGAAAGCGAAACGAGACGAAGGAGGGTGAAGGAGGGCGAAACGAGACGAAGGAGGGTCAAAGAGAGCAAAACGAAATGAAGGAGGGTGAAAGAGAGCGAAACGAGACAAAGGAGGGTGAAAGAGGCTGAAACGAAACGAAGGAGCGTGGAAGAGAGCGAAACGAGAGGAAGGAGGGTGAGTGAGAGCGAAACGAGACGAAGGAGGGTGAAGGAGAGTGAACCAAGACGAAGGAGGGTGAAAGAGAGCGAAACGAGACGAAGGAGGGTGAAAGAGAGCGAAACGAGACGTAGGAGGGTGAAAGAGAGTGAAACGAGACGAAGGAGGGTGAAAGAGAGCGAAACGAGACGAAGGAGGGTGAAAGAGAGTGAAACGTGGCGAAGGAAGGTGAAAGAGTGCGAATCGAGACAAAGGAGGGTGAAAGAGAGCGAAACGAGACGAAGGAAGGTGAAAGAGAGCGAAGCGAGACGAAAGAGGGGGAAAGAGAGCGAAACGAGATGAAGGAGTGTGAAAAAGAGTGAAACGAGACGAAGGAGCGTGAAAGAGAGCTAAACGAGACGAAGGAGGGTGAAAGAGAGCGAAACGAGATGAAGGAGGGTGAAAGAGAGCGAAACGAGACGAAGGAGAGTGAAAGAGAGCGAAACGAGACAAAGGAAGGTGAAAGAGAGCTAAACGAGATGAAGGAGGGTGAAAGAGAGCGAAACGAGACAAAGGAGGGTGAAAGAGTGCGAAATGGGGCGAAGGAAGGTGAAAGAGAGCGAAACGAGACGAAGGAGGGTGAAAGAGAACGAAACGAGACGAAGGAGGGGGAAAGAGAGCGAAATGAGACGAAGGAGGGTGAAAGAAGGCAAAACGAGATGATGGAGGGAGGAAGACTGCGAAACGAGATGAAGGTGGGTGAGAGAGAGCGAAACGAGACGAAGAAGGGTGGAAGAGAGCGAAACGAGACGAAGGAGTGTGAGAGATAGCGAAACGAGATGAAGGAGGGTGAAAGAGAGCGAAATGAGACGAAGGAGGGTGAAAGAGAGCGAAACGAGACGAAGAAGGGTGAAGGAAGGCGAAACGAGACGAAGGAGGGTGGAAGAGAGCGAAACGAGACGAAGGAGGGTGAAAGAGAGTGAAAAGAGACGAAGGAGGGTGAAAGAGAGCGAAACGAGGCGAAGGAGGGTCAAAGAGAGCGAAACGAGATGAACGAGGGTGAAAGAGAGCGAAACAAGACAATGGAGGGTGAAAGAGGCTGAAACGAGATGAAGGAGGGTGGAAGAGAACGAAACGAGAGGAAGGAGGGTGAGGGAGAGCGAAACAAGATGAAGGAGGGTGAAAGAGAGTGAAACGAGACGAAGGAGGGTGAAAGAGAGCGAAACGAGACGAAGGAGGGTGGAAGAGAGCGAAACGAGACGAAGGAGGGTGAAAGAGAGTGAAACGAGACGAAGGAGGGTGAAAGAGAGCGAAACGAGACGAAGGAGGGTGAAAGAGAGCGAAACGAGACGAAGGTGGGTGAAAGAGAGTGAATCGAGACGAAGGAAGGTGAAAGAGTGCGAATCGAGATAAAGGAGGGTGAAAGAGAGCGAAACGAGATGAAGGAAGGTGAAAGAGAGCGAACCGAAACAAAGGAGGGTGGAAGAGAGCGATACGAGACGAAGGAGGGTGAAAGAGAGCGAAACGAGACGAAGGAGGGTGAAAGAGAGCGAAACGAGATGAAGGAGGGTGAAAAAGAGTGAAACGAGACGAAGGAGGGTGAAAGAGAGCTAAACGAGACGAAGGAGGGTGAAAGAGAGCGAAACGAGATGAAGGAGGATGAAAGAGAGCGAAACGAGACAAAGGAGGGTGAAAGAGGGCGAAACGAGACGAAGGAGGGTGAAAGAGAGCGAAACGAGATGAAGGAGGGTGAAAAAGAGTGAAACGAGACGAAGGAGGGTGAAAGAGAGCTAAACGAGATGAAGGAGGGTGAAAGAGAGCGAAACGAGATGAAGGAGGGTGAAAGAGAGCGAAACGAGACAAAGTAGGGTGAAAGAGAGCGAAACGGGACGAAGGAGCGTGGAAGAGAGCGAAACGAGAGGAAGGAGGGTGAGTGAGAGCGAAACGAGACGAAGGAGGGTGAAGGAGAGTGAACCAAGACGAAGGAGGGTGAAAGAGAGCGAAACGAGACGAAGGAGGGTGAAAGAGAGCGAAACGAGACGAAGGAGGGTGAAAGAGAGTGAAACGAGACGAAGGAGGGTGAAAGAGAGCGAAACGAGACGAAGGAGGGTGAAAGAGAGTGAAACGTGGCGAAGGAAGGTGAAAGAGTGCGAATCGAGACAAAGGAGGGTGAAAGAGAGCGAAACGAGACGAAGGAAGGTGAAAGAGAGCGAAGCGAAACGAAGGAGGGTGGAAGAGAGCGATACGAGAAGAAGGAGGGTGAAAGAGAGCGAAACGAGACGAAGGAGGGTGAAAGAGAGCGAAACGAGACGAAGGAGGGTGAAAAAGAGTGAAACGAGACGAAGGAGGGTGAAAGAGTGCTAAACGAGACGAAGGAGGGTGAAAGAGAGCGAAACGAGATGAAGGAGGGTGAAAGAGAGCGAAACGAGACGAAGGAGGGTGAAATTGAGCGAAACGAGACGAAGGAAGGTGAAAGAGAGCTAAACGAGATGAAGGAGGGTGAAAGAGATCGAAACGAGACAAAGGAGGGTGAAAGAGAGCGAAACGAGACGAAGGAGGGTGAAGGAGGGCGAAACGAGACGAAGGAGGGTGAAAGAGAGCAAAACTAGACGAAAGAGTGTTAAAGAGAACGAAACGATACGAAGGAGGGGAAAAGTGAGAGAAACGAGACGAAGGAGGGTGAAAGAAGGCGAAACGAGACGAAAGAGGGAGGAAGACAGCGAAACGAGACGAAGGAGGGTGAGAGAGAGCGAAACGAGACCAAGGAGGGTGGAAGAGAGCGAAACGAGACGAAGAAGGTTGAGAGATAGCAAAACAAGACGAAGGAGGGTGTAAGAGAGCGAAACGAGACGAAGGAGGGTGAAAGAGAGCGAAACGAGACGAAGGAGGGAGAAGGAAGGCGAAACGAGACGAAGGAGGGTGGAAGAGAGCGAAACGAGACGAAGGATGGTGAAAGAGAGTGAAAAGAGATGAAGGAGGGTGAAAGAGAGCGAAACGAGGCGAAGGAGGGTGAAAGAGAGCGAAACGAGACAAAGGAGGGTGAATGAGGCTGAAACGAGACGAAGGAGGGTGGAAGAGAGCGAAACGAGAAGAAGGAGGGTGAGGGAGAGCGAAACGAGATGAAGGAGGGTGAAAGAGAGTGAAACGAGACGAAGGAGGTTAAAAGAGACCGAAACGAGACGAAGGAGGGTGAAAGAGAGCGAAACGAGACGAAGGAGGGTGAAAGAGAGTGAAACGAGGCGAAGGAAGGTGAAAGAGTGCGAATCGAGACAAAGGAGGGTGAAAGAGAGCGAAACGAGACAAAGGAAGGTGAAAGAGAGCGAACCGAAACGAAGGAGGGTGGAAGAGAGCGATACGAGACGAAGGACGGTGAAAGAGAGCGAAACGAGACGAAAGAGGGGGAAAGAGAGCGAAACGAGACGAAGGAGTGTGAAAAAGAGTGAAACGAGACGAAGGAGAGTGAAAGAGAGCTAAACGAGACGAAGGAGGGTGAAAGAGAGCGAAACGAGATGAAGGAGGGTGAAAGAGAGCGAAACGAGACGAAGGAGAGAGAAAGAGAGCAAAACGAGACGAAGGAAGGTGAAAGAGAGCTAAACGAGATGAAGGAGGGTGAAAGAGAGCGAAACGAGACAAAGGAGGGTGAAAGAGTGCGAAACGGGGCGAAGGAAGGTGAATGAGAGCGAAACGAGACGAAGGAGGGTGAAAGAGAACGAAACGAGACGAAGGAGGGGGAAGGAGAGCGAAATGAGACGAAGGAGGGTGAAAGAAGGCAAAACGAGATGAAGGAGGGAGGAAGACAGCGAAACGAGACGAAGGAGGGTGAGAGAGAGCGAAACGAGACGAAGAAGGGTGGAAGAGAGCGAAACGAGACGAAGGAGTGTGAGAGATAGCGAAACGAGATGAAGGAGGGTGAAAGAGAGCGAAATGAGACGAAGGAGGGTGAAAGAGAGCGAAACGAGACGAAGAAGGGTGAAGGAAGGCGAAACGAGACGAAGGAGGGTGGAAGAGAGCGAAACGAGACGAAGGAGGGTGAAAGAGAGTGAAAAGAGACGAAGGAGGGTGAAAGAGAGCGAAACGAGGCGAAGGAGGGTCAAAGAGAGCGAAACGAGATGAAGGAGGGTGAAAGAGAGCGAAACGAGACAAAGGAGGGTGGAAGAGGCTGAAACGAGACGAAGGAGGGTGGAAGAGAGCGAAACGAGAGGAAGGAGGGTGAGGGAGAGCGAAACGAGATGAAGGAGGGTGAAAGAGAGTGAAACGAGACGAAGGAGGGTGGAAGAGAGCGAAACGAGACGAAGGAGGGTGAGGGAGAGCGAAACGAGATGAAGGAGGGTGAAAGAGAGTGAAACGAGACGAAGGAGGTTGAAAGAGAGCGAAACGAGACGAAGGAGGGTGAAAGAGAGCGAAACGAGACGAAGGAGGGTGAAAGAGAGTGAAACGAGGCGAAGGAAGGTGAAAGAGTGCGAATCGAGACAAAGGAGGGTGAAAGAGAGCGAAACGAGACAAAGGAAGGTGAAAGAGAGCGAACCGAAACGAAGGAGGGTGGAAGAGAGCGATACGAGACGAAGGACGGTGAAAGAGAGCGAAACGAGACGAAAGAGGGGGAAAGAGAGCGAAACGAGACGAAGGAGTGTGAAAAAGAGTGAAACGAGACGAAGGAGCGTGAAAGAGAGCTAAACGAGACGAAGGAGGGTGAAAGAGAGCGAAACGAGATGAAGGAGGGTGAAAGAGAGCGAAACGAGACGAAGGAGAGTGAAAGAGAGCGAAACGAGACAAAGGAAGGTGAAAGAGAGCTAAACGAGATGAAGGAGGGTGAAAGAGAGCGAAACGAGACAAAGGAGGGTGAAAGAGTGCGAAATGGGGCGAAGGAAGGTGAAAGAGAGCGAAACGAGACGAAGGAGGGTGAAAGAGAACGAAACGAGACGAAGGAGGGGGAAAGAGAGCGAAATGAGACGAAGGAGGGTGAAAGAAGGCAAAACGAGATGATGGAGGGAGGAAGACAGCGAAACGAGATGAAGGAGGGTGAGAGAGAGCGAAACGAGACGAAGAAGGGTGGAAGAGAGCGAAACGAGACGAAGGAGTGTGAGAGATAGCGAAACGAGATGAAGGAGGGTGAAAGAGAGCGAAATGAGACGAAGGAGGGTGAAAGAGAGCGAAACGAGATGAAGAAGGGTGAAGGAAGGCGAAACGAGACGAAGGAGGGTGGAAGAGAGCGAAACGAGACGAAGGAGGGTGAAAGAGAGTGAAAAGAGACGAAGGAGGGTGAAAGAGAGCGAAACGAGGCGAAGGAGGGTCAAAGAGAGCGAAACGAGATGAACGAGGGTGAAAGAGAGCGAAACAAGACAATGGAGGGTGAAAGAGGCTGAAACGAGATGAAGGAGGGTGGAAGAGAGCGAAACGAGAGGAAGGAGGGTGAGGGAGAGCGAAACAAGATGAAGGAGGGTGAAAGAGAGTGAAACGAGACGAAGGAGGGTGAAAGAGAGCGAAACGAGACGAAGGAGGGTGGAAGAGAGCGAAACGAGACGAAGGAGGGTGAAAGAGAGTGAAACGAGACGAAGGAGGGTGAAAGAGAGCGAAACGAGACGAAGGAGGGTGAAAGAGAGCGAAACGAGACGAAGGAGGGTGAAAGAGAGTGAATCGAGACGAAGGAAGGTGAAAGAGTGCGAATCGAGATAAAGGAGGGTGAAAGAGAGCGAAACGAGATGAAGGAAGGTGAAAGAGAGCGAACCGAAACAAAGGAGGGTGGAAGAGAGCGATACGAGACGAAGGAGGGTGAAAGAGAGCGAAACGAGACGAAGGAGGGTGAAAGAGAGCGAAACGAGATGAAGGAGGGTGAAAAAGAGTGAAACGAGACGAAGGAGGGTGAAAGAGAGCTAAACGAGACGAAGGAGGGTGAAAGAGAGCGAAACGAGATGAAGGAGGATGAAAGAGAGCAATACGAGACGAAGGAGGGTGAAAGAGAGCGAAACGAGACGAAGGAGGGTGAAAGAGAGCGAAACGAGATGAAGGAGGGTGAAAAAGAGTGAAACGAGACGAAGGAGGGTGAAAGAGAGCTAAACGAGATGAAGGAGGGTGAAAGAGAGCGAAACGAGATGAAGGAGGGTGAAAGAGAGCGAAACGAGACAAAGGAGGGTGAAAGAGAGCGAAACGGGACGAAGGAAGGTGAAAGAGAGCTAAACGAGATGAAGGAGGGTGAAAGAGATCGAAACGAGACAAAGGAGGGTGAAAGAGAGCGAAACGAGGCGAAGGAAGGTGAAAGAGAGCGAAACGAGACGAAGGAGGGTGAAAGAGAGCGAAACGAGACGAAGGAAGGTAAAAGAGAGCTAAACGAGATGAAAGAGGGTGAAAGAGATTGAAACGAGACAAAGGAGGGTGAAAAAGAGCGAAACGAGGTGAAGGAATGGTGAAAGAGAGCGAAACGAGACGAAGGAGGGTGAAAGGGAACAAAATGAGACGAAGGAGGGGGAAACAGAGCGAAACGAGATGAAGGAGGGTGAAAGAAGGCGAAACGAGACAAAGGAGGGAGGAAGACAGCGAAACGAGACGAAGGAGGGTGAGAGAAAGCGAAACGAGACGAAGGAGGGTGATGGAGGGCGAAACGAGACGAAGGAGGGTCAAAGAGAGCAAAACGAAATGAAGGAGGGTGAAAGAGAGCGAAACGAGACAAAGGAGGGTGAAAGAGGCTGAAACGAAACGAAGGAGCGTGGAAGAGAGCGAAACGAGAGGAAGGAGGGTGAGGGAGAGCGAAACGAGACGAAGGAGGGTGAAGGAGAGTGAACCAAGACGAAGGAGGGTGAAAGAGAGTGAAACGAGACGAAGGAGGGTGAAAGAGAGCGAAATGAGACGAAGGAGGGTGAAAGAGAGTGAAACGAGACGAAGGAGGGTGAAAGAGAGCGAAACGAGACGAAGGAGGGTGAAAGAGAGTGAAACGTGGCGAAGGAAGGTGAAAGAGTGCGAATCGAGACAAAGGAGGGTGAAAGAGAGCGAAACGAGACGAAGGAAGGTGAAAGAGAGCGAAGCGAAACGAAGGAGGGTGGAAGAGAGCGATACGAGAAGAAGGAGGGTGAAAGAGAGCGAAACGAGACGAAGGAGGGTGAAAGAGAGCGAAACGAGACGAAGGAGGGTGAAAAAGAGTGAAACGAGACGAAGGAGGGTGAAAGAGTGCTAAACGAGACGAAGGAGGGTGAAAGAGAGCGAAACGAGATGAAGGAGGGTGAAAGAGAGCGAAACGAGACGAAGGAGGGTGAAATTGAGCGAAACGAGACGAAGGAAGGTGAAAGAGAGCTAAACGAGATGAAGGAGGGTGAAAGAGATCGAAACGAGACAAAGGAGGGTGAAAGAGAGCGAAACGAGACGAAGGAGGGTGAAGGAGGGCGAAACGAGACGAAGGAGGGTGAAAGAGAGCAAAACGAGACGAAAGAGTGTGAAAGAGAACGAAACGATACGAAGGAGGGGGAAAGTGAGAGAAACGAGACGAAGGAGGGTGAAAGAAGGCGAAACGAGACGAAAGAGGGAGGAAGACAGCGAAACGAGACGAAGGAGGGTGAGAGAGAACGAAACGAGACCAAGGAGGGTGGAAGAGAGCGAAACGAGACGAAGGAGGTTGAGAGATAGCAAAACAAGACGAAGGAGGGTGTAAGAGAGCGAAACGAGACGAAGGAGGGTGAAACAGAGCGAAACGAGACGAAGGAGGGAGAAGGAAGGCGAAACGAGACGAAGGAGGGTGGAAGAGAGCGAAACGAGACGAAGGAGTGTGAAAGAGAGTGAAAAGAGATGAAGGAGGGTGAAAGAGAGCGAAACGAGGCGAAGGAGGGTGAAAGAGAGCTAAACGAGACGAAGGAGGGTGAAAGAGAGCGAAACGAGATGAAGGAGGATGAAAGAGAGCAAAACGAGACGAAGGAGGGTGAAAGAGAGCGAAACGAGACGAAGGAGGGTGAAAGAGAGCGAAACGAGATGAAGGAGGGTGAAAAAGAGTGAAACGAGACGAAGGAGGGTGAAAGAGAGCTAAACGAGATGAAGGAGGGTGAAAGAGAGCGAAACGAGATGAAGGAGGGTGAAAGAGAGCGAAACGAGACAAAGGAGGGTGAAAGAGAGCGAAACGGGACGAAGGAAGGTGAAAGAGAGCTAAACGAGATGAAGGAGGGTGAAAGAGATCGAAACGAGACAAAGGAGGGTGAAAGAGAGCGAAACGAGGCGAAGGAAGGTGAAAGAGAGCGAAACGAGACGAAGGAGGGTGAAAGAGAGCGAAACGAGACGAAGGAAGGTAAAAGAGAACTAAACGAGATGAAAGAGGGTGAAAGAGATCGAAACGAGACAAAGGAGGGTGAAAAAGAGCGAAACGAGGTGAAGGAATGGTGAAAGAGAGCGAAACGAGACGAAGGAGGGTGAAAGGGAACAAAATGAGACGAAGGAGGGGGAAACAGAGCGAAACGAGATGAAGGAGGGTGAAAGAAGGCGAAACGAGACAAAGGAGGGAGGAAGACAGCGAAACGAGACGAAGGAGGGTGAGAGAAAGCGAAACGAGACGAAGGAGGGTGATGGAGGGCGAAACGAGACGAAGGAGGGTCAAAGAGAGCAAAACGAAATGAAGGAGGGTGAAAGAGAGCGAAACGAGACAAAGGAGGGTGAAAGAGGCTGAAACGAAACGAAGGAGCGTGGAAGAGAGCGAAACGAGAGGAAGGAGGGTGAGGGAGAGCGAAACGAGACGAAGGAGGGTGAAGGAGAGTGAACCAAGACGAAGGAGGGTGAAAGAGAGCGAAACGAGACGAAGGAGGGTGAAAGAGAGCGAAACGAGACGAAGGAGGGTGAAAGAGAGTGAAACGAGACGAAGGAGGGTGAAAGAGAGCGAAACGAGACGAAGGAGGGTGAAAGAGAGTGAAACGTGGCGAAGGAAGGTGAAAGAGTGCGAATCGAGACAAAGGAGGGTGAAAGAGAGCGAAACGAGACGAAGGAAGGTGAAAGAGAGCGAAGCGAAACGAAGGAGGGTGGAAGAGAGCGATACGAGAAGAAGGAGGGTGAAAGAGAGCGAAACGAGACGAAGGAGGGTGAAAGAGAGCGAAACGAGACGAAGGAGGGTGAAAAAGAGTGAAACGAGACGAAGGAGGGTGAAAGAGTGCTAAACGAGACGAAGGAGGGTGAAAGAGAGCGAAACGAGATGAAGGAGGGTGAAAGAGAGCGAAACGAGACGAAGGAGGGTGAAATTGAGCGAAACGAGACGAAGGAAGGTGAAAGAGAGCTAAACGAGATGAAGGAGGGTGAAAGAGATCGAAACGAGACAAAGGAGTGTGAAAGAGAGCGAAACGAGACGAAGGAGGGTGAAGGAGGGCGAAACGAGACGAAGGAGGGTGAAAGAGAGCAAAACGAGACGAAAGAGTGTGAAAGAGAACGAAACGATACGAAGGAGGGGGAAAGTGAGAGAAACGAGACGAAGGAGGGTGAAAGAAGGCGAAACGAGACGAAAGAGGGAGGAAGACAGCGAAACGAGACGAAGGAGGGTGAGAGAGAACGAAACGAGACCAAGGAGGGTGGAAGAGAGCGAAACGAGACGAAGGAGGTTGAGAGATAGCAAAACAAGACGAAGGAGGGTGTAAGAGAGCGAAACGAGACGAAGGAGGGTGAAACAGAGCGAAACGAGACGAAGGAGGGAGAAGGAAGGCGAAACGAGACGAAGGAGGGTGGAAGAGAGCGAAACGAGACGAAGGAGGGTGAAAGAGAGTGAAAAGAGATGAAGGAGGGTGAAAGAGAGCGAAACGAGGCGAAGGAGGGTGAAAGAGAGCGAAACGAGACAAAGGAGGGTGAAAGAGGCTGAAACGAGACGAAGGAGGGTGGAAGAGAGCGAAACGAGAAGAAGGAGGGTGAGGGAGAGCGAAACGAGATGAAGGAGGGTGAAAGAGAGAGAAACGAGACGAAGGAGGTTAAAAGAGACCGAAACGAGACGAAGGAGGGTGAAAGAGAGCGAAACGAGACGAAGGAGGGTGAAAGAGAGTGAAACGAGGCGAAGGAAGGTGAAAGAGTGCGAATCGAGACAAAGGAGGGTGAAAGAGAGCGAAACGAGACAAAGGAAGGTGAAAGAGAGCGAACCGAAACGAAGGAGGGTGGAAGAGAGCGATACGAGACGAAGGACGGTGAAAGAGAGCGAAACGAGACGAAAGAGGGGGAAAGAGAGCGAAACGAGACGAAGGAGTGTGAAACAGAGTGAAACGAGACGAAGGAGAGTGAAAGAGAGCTAAACGAGACGAAGGAGGGTGAAAGAGAGCGAAACGAGATGAAGGAGGGTGAAAGAGAGCGAAACGAGACGAAGGAGAGAGAAAGAGAGCAAAACGAGACAAAGGAAGGTGAAAGAGAGCTAAACGAGATGAAGGAGGGTGAAAGAGAGCGAAACGAGACAAAGGAGGGTGAAAGAGTGCGAAACGGGGCGAAGGAAGGTGAAAGAGAGCGAAACGAGACGAAGGAGGGTGAAAGAGAATGAAACGAGACGAAGGAGGGGGAAGGAGAGCGAAATGAGACGAAGGAGGGTGAAAGAAGGCAAAACGAGATGAAGGAGGGAGGAAGACAGCGAAACGAGACGAAGGAGGGTGAGAGAGAGCGAAACGAGACGAAGAAGGGTGGAAGAGAGCGAAACGAGACGAAGGAGTGTGAGAGATAGCGAAACGAGATGAAGGAGGGTGAAAGAGAGCGAAATGAGACGAAGGAGGGTGAAAGAGAGCGAAACGAGACGAAGAAGGGTGAAGGAAGGCGAAACGAGACGAAGGAGGGTGGAAGAGAGCGAAACGAGACGAAGGAGGGTGAAAGAGAGCGAAACGAGACAAAGGAGGGTGAAAGAGGCTGAAACGAAACGAAGGAGCGTGGAAGAGAGCGAAACGAGAGGAAGGAGGGTGAGGGAGAGCGAAACGAGACGAAGGAGGGTGAAGGAGAGTGAACCAAGACGAAGGAGGGTGAAAGAGAGCGAAACGAGACGAAGGAGGGTGAAAGAGAGCGAAACGTGGCGAAGGACGGTGAAAGAGTGCGAATCGAGACAAAGGAGGGTGAAAGAGAGCGAAACGAGACGAAGGAAGGTGAAAGAGAGCGAAGCGAAACGAAGGAGGGTGGAAGAGAGCGATACGAGAAGAAGGAGGGTGAAAGAGAGCGAAACGAGACGAAGGAGGGTGAAAGAGAGCGAAACGAGACGAAGGAGGGTGAAAAAGAGTGAAACGAGACGAAGGAGGGTGAAAGAGTGCTAAACGAGACGAAGGAGGGTGAAAGAGAGCGAAACGAGATGAAGGAGGGTGAAAGAGAGCGAAACGAGACGAAGGAGGGTGAAATTGAGCGAAACGAGACGAAGGAAGGTGAAAGAGAGCTAAACGAGATGAAGGAGGGTGAAAGAGATCGAAACGAGACAAAGGAGGGTGAAAGAGAGCGAAACGAGACGAAGGAGGGTGAAGGAGGGCGAAACGAGACGAAGGAGGGTGAAAGAGAGCAAAACGAGACGAAAGAGTGTGAAAGAGAACAAAACGATACGAAGGAGGGGGAAAGTGAGAGAAAAGAGACGAAGGAGGGTGAAAGAAGGCGAAACGAGACGAAAGAGGGAGGAAGACAGCGAAACGAGACGAAGGAGGGTGAGAGAGAGCGAAACGAGACCAAGGAGGGTGGAAGAGAGCGAAACGAGACGAAGGAGGTTGAGAGATAGCAAAACAAGACGAAGGAGGGTGTAAGAGAGCGAAACGAGACGAAGGAGGGTGAAACAGAGCGAAACGAGACGAAGGAGGGAGAAGGAAGGCGAAACGAGACGAAGGAGGGTGGAAGAGAGCGAAACGAGACGAAGGAGGGTGAAAGAGAGTGAAAAGAGATGAAGGAGGGTGAAAGAGAGCGAAACGAGGCGAAGGAGGGTGAAAGAGAGCGAAACGAGACAAAGGAGGGTGAAAGAGGCTGAAACGAGACGAAGGAGGGTGGAAGAGAGCGAAACGAGAAGAAGGAGGGTGAGGGAGAGCGAAACGAGATGAAGGAGGGTGAAAGAGAGAGAAACGAGATGAAGGAGGGTGAAAGAGATCGAAACGAGACAAAGGAGGGTGAAAGAGAGCGAAACGAGGCGAAGGAAGGTGAAAGAGAGCGAAACGAGACGAAGGAGGGTGAAAGAGAGCGAAACGAGACGAAGGAAGGTAAAAGAGAGCTAAACGAGATGAAAGAGGGTGAAAGAGATCGAAACGAGACAAAGGAGGGTGAAAAAGAGCGAAACGAGGCGAAGGAATGGTGAAAGAGAGCGAAACGAGACGAAGGAGGGTGAAAGGGAACAAAATGAGACGAAGGAGGGGGAAACAGAGCGAAACGAGATGAAGGAGGGTGAAAGAAGGCGAAACGAGACAAAGGAGGGAGGAAGACAGCGAAACGAGACGAAGGAGTGTGAGAGAAAGCGAAACGAGACGAAGGAGGGTGATGGAGGGCGAAACGAGACGAAGGAGGGTCAAAGAGAGCAAAACGAAATGAAGGAGGGTGAAAGAGAGCGAAACGAGACAAAGGAGGGTGAAAGAGGCTGAAACGAAACGAAGGAGCGTGGAAGAGAGCGAAACGAGAGGAAGGAGGGTGAGGGAGAGCGAAACGAGACGAAGGAGGGTGAAGGAGAGTGAACCAAGACGAAGGAGGGTGAAAGAGAGCGAAACGAGACGAAGGAGGGTGAAAGAGAGCGAAACGAGACGAAGGAGGGTGAAAGAGAGTGAAACGAGACGAAGGAGGGTGAAAGAGAGCGAAACGAGACGAAGGAGGGTGAAAGAGAGTGAAACGTGGCGAAGGAAGGTGAAAGAGTGCGAATCGAGACAAAGGAGGGTGAAAGAGAGCGAAACGAGACGAAGGAAGGTGAAAGAGAGCGAAGCGAAACGAAGGAGGGTGGAAGAGAGCGATCCGAGAAGAAGGAGGGTGAAAGAGAGCGAAACGAGACGAAGGAGGGTGAAAGAGAGCGAAACGAGACGAAGGAGGGTGAAAAAGAGTGAAACGAGACGAAGGAGGGTGAAAGAGTGCTAAACGAGACGAAGGAGGGTGAAAGAGAGCGAAACGAGATGAAGGAGGGTGAAAGAGAGCGAAACGAGACGAAGGAGGGTGAAATTGAGCGAAACGAGACGAAGGAAGGTGAAAGAGAGCTAAACGAGATGAAGGAGGGTGAAAGAGATCGAAACGAGACAAAGGAGGGTGAAAGAGAGCGAAACGAGACGAAGGAGGGTGAAGGAGGGCGAAACGAGACGAAGGAGGGTGAAAGAGAGCAAAACGAGACGAAAGAGTGTGAAAGAGAACGAAACGATACGAAGGAGGGGGAAAGTGAGAGAAACGAGACGAAGGAGGGTGAAAGAAGGCGAAACGAGACGAAAGAGGGAGGAAGACAGCGAAACGAGACGAAGGAGGGTGAGAGAGAACGAAACGAGACCAAGGAGGGTGGAAGAGAGCGAAACGAGACGAAGGAGGTTGAGAGATAGCAAAACAAGACGAAGGAGGGTGTAAGAGAGCGAAACGAGACGAAGGAGGGTGAAACAGAGCGAAACGAGACGAAGGAGGGAGAAGGAAGGCGAAACGAGACGAAGGAGGGTGGAAGAGAGCGAAACGAGACGAAGGAGGGTGAAAGAGAGTGAAAAGAGATGAAGGAGGGTGAAAGAGAGCGAAACGAGGCGAAGGAGGGTGAAAGAGAGCGAAACGAGACAAAGGAGGGTGAAAGAGGCTGAAACGAGACGAAGGAGGGTGGAAGAGAGCGAAACGAGAAGAAGGAGGGTGAGGGAGAGCGAAACGAGATGAAGGAGGGTGAAAGAGAGAGAAACGAGACGAAGGAGGTTAAAAGAGACCGAAACGAGACGAAGGAGGGTGAAAGAGAGCGAAACGAGACGAAGGAGGGTGAAAGAGAGTGAAACGAGGCGAAGGAAGGTGAAAGAGTGCGAATCGAGACAAAGGAGGGTGAAAGAGAGTGAAACGAGACAAAGGAAGGTGAAAGAGAGCGAACCGAAACGAATGAGGGTGGAAGAGAGCGATACGAGACGAAGGACGGTGAAAGAGAGCGAAACGAGACGAAAGAGGGGGAAAGAGAGCGAAACGAGACGAAGGAGTGTGAAAAAGAGTGAAACGAGACGAAGGAGAGTGAAAGAGAGCTAAACGAGACGAAGGAGGGTGAAAGAGAGCGAAACGAGATGAAGGAGGGTGAAAGAGAGCGAAACGAGACGAAGGAGAGAGAAAGAGAGCAAAACGAGACGAAGGAAGGTGAAAGAGAGCTAAACGAGATGAAGGAGGGTGAAAGAGAGCGAAACGAGACAAAGGAGGGTGAAAGAGTGCGAAACGGGGCGAAGGAAGGTGAAAGAGAGCGAAACGAGACGAAGGAGGGTGAAAGAGAACGAAACGAGACGAAGGAGGGGGAAGGAGAGCGAAATGAGACGAAGGAGGGTGAAAGAAGGCAAAACGAGATGAAGGAGGGAGGAAGACAGCGAAACGAGACGAAGGAGGGTGAGAGAGAGCGAAACGAGACGAAGAAGGGTGGAAGAGAGCGAAACGAGACGAAGGAGTGTGAGAGATAGCGAAACGAGATGAAGGAGGGTGAAAGAGAGCGAAATGAGACGAAGGAGGGTGAAAGAGAGCGAAACGAGACGAAGAAGGGTGAAGGAAGGCGAAACGAGACGAAGGAGGGTGGAAGAGAGCGAAACGAGACGAAGGAGGGTGAAAGAGAGCGAAACGAGACAAAGGAGGATGAAAGAGGCTGAAACGAAACGAAGGAGCGTGGAAGAGAGCGAAACGAGAGGAAGGAGGGTGAGGGAGAGCGAAACGAGACGAAGGAGGGTGAAGGAGAGTGAACCAAGACGAAGGAGGGTGAAAGAGAGCGAAACGAGACGAAGGAGGGTGAAAGAGAGCGAAACGAGATGAAGGAGGGTGAAAGAGAGCGAAACGAGACGAAGGAGGGTGAAATTGAGCGAAACGAGACGAAGGAAGGTGAAAGAGAGCTAAACGAGATGAAGGAGGGTGAAAGAGATCGAAACGAGACAAAGGAGTGTGAAAGAGAGCGAAACGAGACGAAGGAGGGTGAAGGAGGGCGAAACGAGACGAAGGAGGGTGAAAGAGAGCAAAACGAGACGAAAGAGTGTGAAAGAGAACGAAACGATACGAAGGAGGGGGAAAGTGAGAGAAACGAGACGAAGGAGGGTGAAAGAAGGCGAAACGAGACGAAAGAGGGAGGAAGACAGCGAAACGAGACGAAGGAGGGTGAGAGAGAACGAAACGAGACCAAGGAGGGTGGAAGAGAGCGAAACGAGACGAAGGAGGTTGAGAGATAGCAAAACAAGACGAAGGAGGGTGTAAGAGAGCGAAACGAGACGAAGGAGGGTGAAACAGAGCGAAACGAGACGAAGGAGGGAGAAGGAAGGCGAAACGAGACGAAGGAGGGTGGAAGAGAGCGAAACGAGACGAAGGAGGGTGAAAGAGAGTGAAAAGAGATGAAGAAGGGTGAAAGAGAGCGAAACGAGGCGAAGGAGGGTGAAAGAGAGCGAAACGAGACAAAGGAGGGTGAAAGAGGCTGAAACGAGACGAAGGAGGGTGGAAGAGAGCGAAACGAGAAGAAGGAGGGTGAGGGAGAGCGAAACGAGATGAAGGAGGGTGAAAGAGAGAGAAACGAGACGAAGGAGGTTAAAAGAGACCGAAACGAGACGAAGGAGGGTGAAAGAGAGCGAAACGAGACGAAGGAGGGTGAAAGAGAGTGAAACGAGGCGAAGGAAGGTGAAAGAGTGCGAATCGAGACAAAGGAGGGTGAAAGAGAGCGAAACGAGACAAAGGAAGGTGAAAGAGAGCGAACCGAAACGAAGGAGGGTGGAAGAGAGCGATACGAGACGAAGGACGGTGAAAGAGAGCGAAACGAGACGAAAGAGGGGGAAAGAGAGCGAAACGAGACGAAGGAGTGTGAAACAGAGTGAAACGAGACGAAGGAGAGTGAAAGAGAGCTAAACGAGACGAAGGAGGGTGAAAGAGAGCGAAACGAGATGAAGGAGGGTGAAAGAGAGCGAAACGAGACGAAGGAGAGAGAAAGAGAGCAAAACGAGACAAAGGAAGGTGAAAGAGAGCTAAACGAGATGAAGGAGGGTGAAAGAGAGCGAAACGAGACAAAGGAGGGTGAAAGAGTGCGAAACGGGGCGAAGGAAGGTGAAAGAGAGCGAAACGAGACGAAGGAGGGTGAAAGAGAACGAAACGAGACGAAGGAGGGGGAAGGAGAGCGAAATGAGACGAAGGAGGGTGAAAGAAGGCAAAACGAGATGAAGGAGGGAGGAAGACAGCGAAACGAGACGAAGGAGGGTGAGAGAGAGCGAAACGAGACGAAGAAGGGTGGAAGAGAGCGAAACGAGACGAAGGAGTGTGAGAGATAGCGAAACGAGATGAAGGAGGGTGAAAGAGAGCGAAATGAGACGAAGGAGGGTGAAAGAGAGCGAAACGAGACGAAGAAGGGTGAAGGAAGGCGAAACGAGACGAAGGAGGGTGGAAGAGAGCGAAACGAGACGAAGGAGGGTGAAAGAGAGCGAAACGAGACAAAGGAGGGTGAAAGAGGCTGAAACGAAACGAAGGAGCGTGGAAGAGAGCGAAACGAGAGGAAGGAGGGTGAGGGAGAGCGAAACGAGACGAAGGAGGGTGAAGGAGAGTGAACCAAGACGAAGGAGGGTGAAAGAGAGCGAAACGAGACGAAGGAGGGTGAAAGAGAGCGAAACGTGGCGAAGGACGGTGAAAGAGTGCGAATCGAGACAAAGGAGGGTGAAAGAGAGCGAAACGAGACGAAGGAAGGTGAAAGAGAGCGAAGCGAAACGAAGGAGGGTGGAAGAGAGCGATACGAGAAGAAGGAGGGTGAAAGAGAGCGAAACGAGACGAAGGAGGGTGAAAGAGAGCGAAACGAGACGAAGGAGGGTGAAAAAGAGTGAAACGAGACGAAGGAGGGTGAAAGAGTGCTAAACGAGACGAAGGAGGGTGAAAGAGAGCGAAACGAGATGAAGGAGGGTGAAAGAGAGCGAAACGAGACGAAGGAGGGTGAAATTGAGCGAAACGAGACGAAGGAAGGTGAAAGAGAGCTAAACGAGATGAAGGAGGGTGAAAGAGATCGAAACGAGACAAAGGAGGGTGAAAGAGAGCGAAACGAGACGAAGGAGGGTGAAGGAGGGCGAAACGAGACGAAGGAGGGTGAAAGAGAGCAAAACGAGACGAAAGAGTGTGAAAGAGAACAAAACGATACGAAGGAGGGGGAAAGTGAGAGAAAAGAGACGAAGGAGGGTGAAAGAAGGCGAAACGAGACGAAAGAGGGAGGAAGACAGCGAAACGAGACGAAGGAGGGTGAGAGAGAGCGAAACGAGACCAAGGAGGGTGGAAGAGAGCGAAACGAGACGAAGGAGGTTGAGAGATAGCAAAACAAGACGAAGGAGGGTGTAAGAGAGCGAAACGAGACGAAGGAGGGTGAAACAGAGCGAAACGAGACGAAGGAGGGAGAAGGAAGGCGAAACGAGACGAAGGAGGGTGGAAGAGAGCGAAACGAGACGAAGGAGGGTGAAAGAGAGTGAAAAGAGATGAAGGAGGGTGAAAGAGAGCGAAACGAGGCGAAGGAGGGTGAAAGAGAGCGAAACGAGACAAAGGAGGGTGAAAGAGGCTGAAACGAGACGAAGGAGGGTGGAAGAGAGCGAAACGAGAAGAAGGAGGGTGAGGGAGAGCGAAACGAGATGAAGGAGGGTGAAAGAGAGAGAAACGAGATGAAGGAGGGTGAAAGAGATCGAAACGAGACAAAGGAGGGTGAAAGAGAGCGAAACGAGGCGAAGGAAGGTGAAAGAGAGCGAAACGAGACGAAGGAGGGTGAAAGAGAGCGAAACGAGACGAAGGAAGGTAAAAGAGAGCTAAACGAGATGAAAGAGGGTGAAAGAGATCGAAACGAGACAAAGGAGGGTGAAAAAGAGCGAAACGAGGCGAAGGAATGGTGAAAGAGAGCGAAACGAGACGAAGGAGGGTGAAAGGGAACAAAATGAGACGAAGGAGGGGGAAACAGAGCGAAACGAGATGAAGGAGGGTGAAAGAAGGCGAAACGAGACAAAGGAGGGAGGAAGACAGCGAAACGAGACGAAGGAGTGTGAGAGAAAGCGAAACGAGACGAAGGAGGGTGATGGAGGGCGAAACGAGACGAAGGAGGGTCAAAGAGAGCAAAACGAAATGAAGGAGGGTGAAAGAGAGCGAAACGAGACAAAGGAGGGTGAAAGAGGCTGAAACGAAACGAAGGAGCGTGGAAGAGAGCGAAACGAGAGGAAGGAGGGTGAGGGAGAGCGAAACGAGACGAAGGAGGGTGAAGGAGAGTGAACCAAGACGAAGGAGGGTGAAAGAGAGCGAAACGAGACGAAGGAGGGTGAAAGAGAGCGAAACGAGACGAAGGAGGGTGAAAGAGAGTGAAACGAGACGAAGGAGGGTGAAAGAGAGCGAAACGAGACGAAGGAGGGTGAAAGAGAGTGAAACGTGGCGAAGGAAGGTGAAAGAGTGCGAATCGAGACAAAGGAGGGTGAAAGAGAGCGAAACGAGACGAAGGAAGGTGAAAGAGAGCGAAGCGAAACGAAGGAGGGTGGAAGAGAGCGATCCGAGAAGAAGGAGGGTGAAAGAGAGCGAAACGAGACGAAGGAGGGTGAAAGAGAGCGAAACGAGACGAAGGAGGGTGAAAAAGAGTGAAACGAGACGAAGGAGGGTGAAAGAGTGCTAAACGAGACGAAGGAGGGTGAAAGAGAGCGAAACGAGATGAAGGAGGGTGAAAGAGAGCGAAACGAGACGAAGGAGGGTGAAATTGAGCGAAACGAGACGAAGGAAGGTGAAAGAGAGCTAAACGAGATGAAGGAGGGTGAAAGAGATCGAAACGAGACAAAGGAGGGTGAAAGAGAGCGAAACGAGACGAAGGAGGGTGAAGGAGGGCGAAACGAGACGAAGGAGGGTGAAAGAGAGCAAAACGAGACGAAAGAGTGTGAAAGAGAACGAAACGATACGAAGGAGGGGGAAAGTGAGAGAAACGAGACGAAGGAGGGTGAAAGAAGGCGAAACGAGACGAAAGAGGGAGGAAGACAGCGAAACGAGACGAAGGAGGGTGAGAGAGAACGAAACGAGACCAAGGAGGGTGGAAGAGAGCGAAACGAGACGAAGGAGGTTGAGAGATAGCAAAACAAGACGAAGGAGGGTGTAAGAGAGCGAAACGAGACGAAGGAGGGTGAAACAGAGCGAAACGAGACGAAGGAGGGAGAAGGAAGGCGAAACGAGACGAAGGAGGGTGGAAGAGAGCGAAACGAGACGAAGGAGGGTGAAAGAGAGTGAAAAGAGATGAAGGAGGGTGAAAGAGAGCGAAACGAGGCGAAGGAGGGTGAAAGAGAGCGAAACGAGACAAAGGAGGGTGAAAGAGGCTGAAACGAGACGAAGGAGGGTGGAAGAGAGCGAAACGAGAAGAAGGAGGGTGAGGGAGAGCGAAACGAGATGAAGGAGGGTGAAAGAGAGAGAAACGAGACGAAGGAGGTTAAAAGAGACCGAAACGAGACGAAGGAGGGTGAAAGAGAGCGAAACGAGACGAAGGAGGGTGAAAGAGAGTGAAACGAGGCGAAGGAAGGTGAAAGAGTGCGAATCGAGACAAAGGAGGGTGAAAGAGAGCGAAACGAGACAAAGGAAGGTGAAAGAGAGCGAACCGAAACGAATGAGGGTGGAAGAGAGCGATACGAGACGAAGGACGGTGAAAGAGAGCGAAACGAGACGAAAGAGGGGGAAAGAGAGCGAAACGAGACGAAGGAGTGTGAAAAAGAGTGAAACGAGACGAAGGAGAGTGAAAGAGAGCTAAACGAGACGAAGGAGGGTGAAAGAGAGCGAAACGAGATGAAGGAGGGTGAAAGAGAGCGAAACGAGACGAAGGAGAGAGAAAGAGAGCAAAACGAGACGAAGGAAGGTGAAAGAGAGCTAAACGAGATGAAGGAGGGTGAAAGAGAGCGAAACGAGACAAAGGAGGGTGAAAGAGTGCGAAACGGGGCGAAGGAAGGTGAAAGAGAGCGAAACGAGACGAAGGAGGGTGAAAGAGAACGAAACGAGACGAAGGAGGGGGAAGGAGAGCGAAATGAGACGAAGGAGGGTGAAAGAAGGCAAAACGAGATGAAGGAGGGAGGAAGACAGCGAAACGAGACGAAGGAGGGTGAGAGAGAGCGAAACGAGACGAAGAAGGGTGGAAGAGAGCGAAACGAGACGAAGGAGTGTGAGAGATAGCGAAACGAGATGAAGGAGGGTGAAAGAGAGTGAAATGAGACGAAGGAGGGTGAAAGAGAGCGAAACGAGACGAAGAAGGGTGAAGGAAGGCGAAACGAGACGAAGGAGGGTGGAAGAGAGCGAAACGAGACGAAGGAGGGTGAAAGAGAGCGAAACGAGACAAAGGAGGATGAAAGAGGCTGAAACGAAACGAAGGAGCGTGGAAGAGAGCGAAACGAGAGGAAGGAGGGTGAGGGAGAGCGAAACGAGACGAAGGAGGGTGAAGGAGAGTGAACCAAGACGAAGGAGGGTGAAAGAGAGCGAAACGAGACGAAGGAGGGTGAAAGAGAGCGAAACGAGACGAAGGAGGGTGAAAGAGAGTGAAACGAGACGAAGGAGGGTGAAAGAGAGCGAAACGAGACGAAGGAGGGTGAAAGAGAGTGAAACGTGGCGAAGGAAGGTGAAAGAGTGCGAATCGAGACAAAGGAGGGTGAAAGAGAGCGAAACGAGACGAAGGAAGGTGAAAGAGAGCGAAGCGAAACGAAGGAGGGTGGAAGAGAGCGATACGAGAAGAAGGAGGGTGAAAGAGAGCGAAACGAGACGAAGGAGGGTGAAAGAGAGCGAAACGAGACGAAGGAGGGTGAAAAAGAGTGAAACGAGACGAAGGAGGGTGAAAGAGTGCTAAACGAGACGAAGGAGGGTGAAAGAGAGCGAAACGAGATGAAGGAGGGTGAAAGAGAGCGAAACGAGACGAAGGAGGGTGAAATTGAGCGAAACGAGACGAAGGAAGGTGAAAGAGAGCTAAACGAGATGAAGGAGGGTGAAAGAGATCGAAACGAGATAAAAGGAGGGTGAAAGAGAGCGAAACGAGACGAAGGAGGGTGAAGGAGGGCGAAACGAGACGAAGGAGGGTGAAAGAGAGCAAAACGAGACGAAAGAGTGTGAAAGAGAACGAAACGATACGAAGGAGGGGGAAAGTGAGAGAAACGAGACGAAGGAGGGTGAAAGAAGGCGAAACGAGACGAAAGAGGGAGGAAGACAGCGAAACGAGACGAAGGAGGGTGAGAGAGAGCGAAACGAGACCAAGGAGGGTGGAAGAGAGCGAAACGAGACGAAGGAGGTTGAGAGATAGCAAAACAAGACGAAGGAGGGTGTAAGAGAGCGAAACGAGACGAAGGAGGGTGAAACAGAGCGAAACGAGACGAAGGAGGGAGAAGGAAGGCGAAACGAGACGAAGGAGGGTGGAAGAGAGCGAAACGAGACGAAGGAGGGTGAAAGAGAGTGAAAAGAGATGAAGGAGGGTGAAAGAGAGCGAAACGAGGCGAAGGAGGGTGAAAGAGAGCGAAACGAGACAAAGGAGGGTGAAAGAGGCTGAAACGAGACGAAGGAGGGTGGAAGAGAGCGAAACGAGAAGAAGGAGGGTGAGGGAGAGCGAAACGAGATGAAGGAGGGTGAAAGAGAGAGAAACGAGATGAAGGAGGTTAAAAGAGACCGAAACGAGACGAAGGAGGGTGAAAGAGAGCGAAACGAGACGAAGGAGGGTGAAAGAGAGTGAAACGAGGCGAAGGAAGGTGAAAGAGTGCGAATCGAGACAAAGGATGGTGAAAGAGAGCGAAACGAGACAAAGGAAGGTGAAAGAGAGCGAACCGAAACGAAGGAGGGTGGAAGAGAGCGATACGAGACGAAGGACGGTGAAAGAGAGCGAAACGAGACGAAAGAGGGGGAAAGAGAGCGAAACGAGACGAAGGAGTGTGAAAAAGAGTGAAACGAGACGAAGGAGAGTGAAAGAGAGCTAAACGAGACGAAGGAGGGTGAAAGAGAGCGAAACGAGATGAAGGAGGGTGAAAGAGAGCGAAACGAGACGAAGGAGAGAGAAAGAGAGCAAAACGAGACGAAGGAAGGTGAAAGAGAGCTAAACGAGATGAAGGAGGGTGAAAGAGAGCGAAACGAGACAAAGGAGGGTGAAAGAGTGCGAAACGGGGCGAAGGAAGGTGAAAGAGAGCGAAACGAGACGAAGGAGGGTGAAAGAGAACGAAACGAGACGAAGGAGGGGGTGGGAGAGCGAAATGAGACGAAGGAGGGTGAAAGAAGGCAAAACGAGATGAAGGAGGGAGGAAGACAGCGAAACGAGACGAAGGAGGGTGAGAGAGAGCGAAACGAGACGAAGAAGGGTGGAAGAGAGCGAAACGAGACGAAGGAGTGTGAGAGATAGCGAAACGAGATGAAGGAGGGTGAAAGAGAGCGAAATGAGACGAAGGAGGGTGAAAGAGAGCGAAACGAGACGAAGAAGGGTGAAAGAGAGCGAAACGAGGCGAAGGAGGGTGAAAGAGAGTGAAAAGAGACGAAGGAGGGTGAAACAGAGCGAAACGAGGCGAAGGAGGGTCAAAGAGAGCGAAACGAGATGAAGGAGGGTGAAAGAGAGCGAAACGAGACAAACGAGGGTGAAAGAGGCTGAAACGAGACGAAGGAGGGTGGAAGAGAGCGAAACGAGAGGAAGGAGGGTGAGGGAGAGCGAAACGAGATGAAGGAGGGTGAAAGAGAGTGAAACGAGACGAAGGAGGGTGAAAGAGAGTGAAACGAGACGAAGGAGGGTGGAAGAGAGCGAAACGAGACGAAGGAGGTTGAAAGAGAGTGAAACGAGACTAAGGAGGGTGAAACAGAGCGAAACGAGACGAAGGAGGGTGAAAGAGAGCGAAACGAGACGAAGGAGGGTGAAAGAGAGTGAAACGAGACGAAGGAAGGTGAAAGAGTGCGAATCGAGATAAAGGAGGGTGAAAGAGAGCGAAACGAGACGAAGGAAGGTGAAAGAGAGCGAACCGAAACAAAGGAGGGTGGAAGAGAGCGATACGAGACGAAGGAGGGTGAAAGAGAGCGAAACGAGACGAAGGAGGGTGAAAGAGAGCGAAACGAGATGAAGGAGGGTGAAAAAGAGTGAAACGAGACGAAGGAGGGTGAAAGAGAGCTAAACGAGACGAAGAAGGGTGAAAGAGAGCGAAACGAGATGAAGGAGGGTGAAAGAGAGCGAAACGAGACGAAGGAGGGTGAAAGAGAGCGAAACGGGACGAAGGAAGGTGAAAGAGAGCTAAACGAGATGAAGGAGGGTGAAAGAGATCGAAACGAGACAAAGGAGGGTGAAAGAGAGCGAAACGAGGCGAAGGAAGGTGAAAGAGAGCGAAACGAGATGAAGGAGGGTGAAAGAGATCGAAACGAGACAAAGGAGGGTGAAAGAGAACAAAATGAGACGAAGGAGGGGGAAAGAGAGCGAAACGAGATGAAGGAGGGTGAAAGAAGGCGAAACGAGACGAAGGAGGGAGGAAGACAGCGAAACGAGACGAAGGAGGGTGAGAGAGAGTGAAACGTGGCGAAGGAAGGTGAAAGAGTGCGAATCGAGACAAAGGAGGGTGAAAGAGAGCGAAACGAGACGAAGGAAGGTGAAAGAGAGCGAAGCGAAACGAAGGAGGGTGGAAGAGAGCGATACGAGAAGAAGGAGGGTGAAAGAGAGCGAAACGAGACGAAGGAGGGTGAAAGAGAGCGAAACGAGACGAAGGAGGGTGAAAAAGAGTGAAACGAGACGAAGGAGGGTGAAAGAGTGCTAAACGAGACAAAGGAGGGTAAAAGAGAGCGAAACGAGACGAAGGAAGGTGAAAGAGAGCGAAGCGAAACGAAGGAGGGTGGAAGAGAGCGAAACGAGACGAAGGAGGGTGAAAGAGAGTGAAACGAGACGAAGGAGGGTGAAAGAGTGCTAAACGAGACGAAGGAGGGTGAAAGAGAACGAAACGAGACGAAGGAGGGGGAAAGAGAGCGAAACGAGACGAAGGAGGGTGAAATTGAGCGAAACGAGACGAAGGAAGGTGAAAGAGAGCTAAACGAGTTGAAGGAGGGTGAAAGAGATCGAAACGAGACAAAGGAGGGTGAAAGAGAGCGAAACGAGGTGAAGGAAGGTGAAAGAGAGCGAAACGAGACGAAGGAGGGTGAAAGAGAACGAAACGAGACGAAGGAGGGGGAAAGAGAGCGAAACGAGACGAAGGAGGGTGAAAGAATGCGAAACGAGATGAAGGAGGGAGGAAGACAGCGAAACGAGACGAAGGAGGGTGAGAGAGAGCGAAACGAGATGAAGGAGGGTGGAAGAGAGCGAAACAAGACGAAGGAGGGTGAAAGAGAGCGAAACGAGACGAAGGAGGGTGAAAGAGAGCGAAACAAGACGAAGGAGGGTGAAGGAGGGCGAAACGAGACGAAGGAGGGTGAAAGAGAGCAAAACAAGACGAAGGAGTGTGAAAGAGAACGAAACGAGACGAAGGAGGGGGAAAGTGACCGAAACGAGACGAAGGAGGGTGAAAGAAGGCGAAACGAGACGAAAGAGGGAGGAAGACAGCGAAACGAGACGAAGGAGGGTGAGAGAGAGCGAAACGAGACCAAGGAGGGTGGAAGAGAGCGAAACGAGACGAAGGAGGGTGAGAGATAGCAAAACAAGACGAAGGAGGGTGTAAGAGAGCGAAACGAGACGAAGGAGGGTGAAACAGAGCGAAACGAGATGAAGGAGGGTGAAGGAAGGCGAAACGAGACGAAGGAGGGTGGAAGAGAGCGAAACGAGACGAAGGAGGGTGAAAGAGAGTGAAAAGAGATGAAGGAGGGTGAAAGAGAGCGAAACGAGGCGAAGGAGGGTGAAAGAGAGCGAAACGAGACAAAGGAGGGTGAAAGAGGCTGAAACGAGACGAAGGAGGGTGGAAGAGAGCGAAACGAGTAGAAGGAGGGTGAGGGAGAGCGAAACGAGATGAAGGAGGGTGAAAGAGAGTGAAACGAGACGAAGGAGGTTGAAAGAGAGCGAAACGAGACGAAGGAGGGTGAAAGAGAGAGAAACGAGACGAAGGAGGGTGAAAGAGAGTGAAACGAGGCGAAGGAAGGTGAAAGAGTGCGAATCGAGACAAAGGAGGGTGAAAGAGAGCGAAACGAGACAAAGGAAGGTGAAAGAGAGCGAACCGAAACGAAGGAGGGTGGAAGAGAGCGATACGAGACGAAGGACGGTGAAAGAGAGCGAAACGAGACGAAAGAGGGGGAAAGAGAGCGAAACGAGACGAAGGAGTGTGAAAAAGAGTGAAACAAGACGAAGGAGCGTGAAAGAGAGCTAAACAAGACGAAGGAGGGTGAAAGAGAGCGAAACGAGATGAAGGAGGGTGAAAGAGAGCGAAACGAGACGAAGGAGAGTGAAAGAGAGCGAAACGAGACAAAGGAAGGTGAAAGAGAGCTAAACGAGATGAAGGAGGGTGAAAGAGAGCGAAACGAGACAAAGGAGGGTGAAAGAGTGCGAAATGGGGCGAAGGAAGGTGAAAGAGAGCGAAACGAGACGAAGGAGGGTGAAAGAGAGTGAAAAGAGACGAAGGAGGGTGAAAGAGAGCGAAACGAGGCGAAGGAGGGTCAAAGAGAGCAAAACGAGATGAACGAGGGTGAAAGAGAGCGAAACAAGACAATGGAGGGTGAAAGAGGCTGAAACGAGATGAAGGAGGGAGGAAGACAGCGAAACGAGACGAAGGAGGGTGAGAGAGAGCGAAACGAGACGAAGGAGGGTGAAGGAGGGCGAAACGAGATGAAGGAGGGTCAAAGAGAGCAAAACGAAATGAAGGAGGGTGAAAGAGAGTGAAACGAGACGAAGGAGGGTGAAAGAGAGCGAAACGAGACGAAGGAGGGTGAAAGAGAGTGAAACGTGGCGAAGGAAGGTGAAAGAGTGCGAATCGAGACAAAGGAGGGTGAAAGAGAGCGAAACGAGACGAAGGAAGGTGAAAGAGAGCGAAGCGAAACGAAGGAGGGTGGAAGAGAGCGATACGAGAAGAAGGAGGGTGAAAGAGAGCGAAACGAGACGAAGGAGGGTGAAAGAGAGCGAAACGAGACGAAGGAGGGTGAAAAAGAGTGAAACGAGACGAAGGAGGGTGAAAGAGTGCTAAACGAGACGAAGGAGGGTGAAAGAGAACGAAACGAGACGAAGGAGGGGGAAAGAGAGCGAAACGAGACGAAGGAGGGTGAAATTGAGCGAAACGAGACGAAGGAAGGTGAAAGAGAGCTAAACGAGATGAAGGAGGGTGAAAGAGATCGAAACGAGACAAAGGAGGGTGAAAGAGAGCGAAACGAGGTGAAGGAAGGTGAAAGAGAGCGAAACGAGACGAAGGAGGGTGAAAGAGAACGAAACGAGACGAAGGAGGGGGAAAGAGAGCGAAACGAGACGAAGGAGGGTGAAAGAATGCGAAACGAGATGAAGGAGGGAGGAAGACAGCGAAACGAGACGAAGGAGGGTGAGAGAGAGCGAAACGAGATGAAGGAGGGTGGAAGAGAGCGAAACAAGACGAAGGAGGGTGAAAGAGAGCGAAACGAGACGAAGGAGGGTGAAAGAGAGCGAAACAAGACGAAGGAGGGTGAAGGAGGGCGAAACGAGACGAAGGAGGGTGAAAGAGAGCAAAACAAGACGAAGGAGTGTGAAAGAGAACGAAACGAGACGAAGGAGGGGGAAAGTGACCGAAACGAGACGAAGGAGGGTGAAAGAAGGCGAAACGAGACGAAAGAGGGAGGAAGACAGCGAAACGAGACGAAGGAGGGTGAGAGAGAGCGAAACGAGACCAAGGAGGGTGGAAGAGAGCGAAACGAGACGAAGGAGGGTGAGAGATAGCAAAACAAGACGAAGGAGGGTGTAAGAGAGCGAAACGAGACGAAGGAGGGTGAAACAGAGCGAAACGAGACGAAGGAGGGTGAAGGAAGGCGAAACGAGACGAAGGAGGGTGGAAGAGAGCGAAACGAGACGAAGGAGGGTGAAAGAGAGTGAAAAGAGATGAAGGAGGGTGAAAGAGAGCGAAACGAGGCGAAGGAGGGTGAAAGAGAGCGAAACGAGACAAAGGAGGGTGAAAGAGGCTGAAACGAGACGAAGGAGGGTGGAAGAGAGCGAAACGAGTAGAAGGAGGGTGAGGGAGAGCGAAACGAGATGAAGGAGGGTGAAAGAGAGTGAAACGAGACGAAGGAGGTTGAAAGAGAGCGAAACAAGACGAAGGAGGGTGAAAGAGAGAGAAACGAGACGAAGGAGGGTGAAAGAGAGTGAAACGAGGCGAAGGAAGGTGAAAGAGTGCGAATCGAGACAAAGGAGGGTGAAAGAGAGCGAAATGAGACAAAGGAAGGTGAAAGAGAGCGAACCGAAACGAAGGAGGGTGGAAGAGAGCGATACGAGACGAAGGACGGTGAAAGAGAGCGAAACGAGACGAAAGAGGGGGAAAGAGAGCGAAACGAGACGAAGGAGTGTGAAAAAGAGTGAAACAAGACGAAGGAGCGTGAAAGAGAGCTAAACAAGACGAAGGAGGGTGAAAGAGAGCGAAACGAGATGAAGGAGGGTGAAAGAGAGCGAAACGAGACGAAGGAGAGTGAAAGAGAGCGAAACGAGACAAAGGAAGGTGAAAGAGAGCTAAACGAGATGAAGGAGGGTGAAAGAGAGCGAAACGAGACAAAGGAGGGTGAAAGAGTGCGAAATGGGGCGAAGGAAGGTGAAAGAGAGCGAAACGAGACGAAGGAGGGTGAAAGAGAACGAAACGAGACGAAGGAGGGGGAAAGAGAGCGAAATGAGACGAAGGAGGGTGAAAGAAGGCAAAACGAGATGATGGAGGGAGGAAGACAGCGAAACGAGATGAAGGAGGGTGAGAGAGAGCGAAACGAGACGAAGAAGGGTGGAAGAGAGCGAAACGAGACGAAGGAGTGTGAGAGATAGCGAAACGAGATGAAGGAGGGTGAAAGAGAGCGAAATGAGACGAAGGAGGGTGAAAGAGAGCGAAACGAGACGAAGAAGGGTGAAGGAAGGCGAAACGAGACGAAGGAGGGTGGAAGCGAGCGCAACGAGACGAAGGAGGGTGAAAGAGAGTGAAAAGAGACGAAGGAGGGTGAAAGAGAGCGAAACGAGGCGAAGGAGGGTCAAAGAGAGCAAAACGAGATGAACGAGGGTGAAAGAGAGCGAAACAAGACAATGGAGGGTGAAAGAGGCTGAAACGAGATGAAGGAGGGTGGAAGAGAGCGAAACGAGAGGAAGGAGGGTGAGGGAGAGCGAAACGAGATGAAGGAGGGTGAAAGAGAGTGAAACGAGACGAAGGAGGGTGAAAGAGAGCGAAACGAGACGAAGGAGGGTGGAAGAGAGCGAAACGAGACGAAGGAGGGTGAAAGAGAGTGAAACAAGATGAAGGAGGGTGAAAGAGAGCGAAACGAGACGAAGGAGGGTGAAAGAGAGCGAAACGAGACGAAGGAGGGTGAAAGAGAGTGAATCGAGACGGAGGAAGGTGAAAGAGTGCGAATCGAGATAAAGGAGGGTGAAAGAGAGCGAAACGAGATGAAGGAAGGTGAAAGAGAGCGAACCGAAACAAAGGAGGGTGGAAGAGGGCGATACGAGACGAAGGAGGGTGAAAGAGAGCGAAACGAGATGAAGGAGGGTGAAAGAGAGCGAAACGAGATGAAGGAGGGTGAAAAAGAGTGAAACGAGGCGAAGGAGGGTGAAAGAGAGCTAAACGAGACGAAGGAGGGTGAAAGAGAGCGAAACAAGATGAAGGAGGGTGAAAGAGAGCGAAACGAGACGAAGGAGGGTGAAAGAGAGCGAAACGAGACGAAGGAGGGTGAAAGAGAGCGAAACGAGATGAAGGAGGGTGAAAAAGAGTGAAACGAGACGAAGGAGGGTGAAAGAGAGCTAAACGAGATGAAGGAGGGTGAAAGAGAGCGAAACGAGATGAAGGAGGGTGAAAGAGAGCGAAACGAGACAAAGGAGGGTGAAAGAGAGCGAAACGGGACGAAGGAAGGTGAAAGAGAGCTAAACGAGATGAAGGAGGGTGAAAGAGATCGAAACGAGTCAAAGGAGGGTGAAAGAGAGCGAAACGAGGCGAAGGAAGGTGAAAGAGAGCGAAACGAGACGAAGGAGGGTGAAAGAGAGCGAAACGAGACGAAGGAAGGTAAAAGAGAGCTAAACGAGATGAAAGAGGGTGAAAGAGAGCGAAACGAGACAAAGGAGGGTGAAAAAGAGCGAAACGAGGCGAAGGAATGGTGAAAGAGAGCGAAACGAGACGAAGGAGGGTGAAAGGGAACAAAATGAGACGAAGGAGGGGGAAACAGAGCGAAACGAGATGAAGGAGGGTGAAAGAGAGTGAAACGAGACGAAGGAGGGTGAAAGAGAGCGAAACGAGACGAAGGAGGGTGAAAGAGAGTGAAACGTGGCGAAGGAAGGTGAAAGAGTGCGAATCGAGACAAAGGAGGGTGAAAGAGAGCGAAACGAGACGAAGGAAGGTGAAAGAGAGCGAAGCGAAACGAAGGAGGGTGGAAGAGAGCGATACGAGAAGAAGGAGGGTGAAAGAGAGCGAAACGAGACGAAGGAGGGTGAAAGAGAGCGAAACGAGACGAAGGAGGGTGAAAAAGAGTGAAACGAGACGAAGGAGGGTGAAAGAGTGCTAAACGAGACGAAGGAGGGTGAAAGAGAACGAAACGAGACGAAGGAGGGGGAAAGAGAGCGAAACGAGACGAAGGAGGGTGAAATTGAGCGAAACGAGACGAAGGAAGGTGAAAGAGAGCTAAACGAGATGAAGGAGGGTGAAAGAGATCGAAACGAGACAAAGGAGGGTGAAAGAGAGCGAAACGAGGTGAAGGAAGGTGAAAGAGAGCGAAACGAGACGAAGGAGGGTGAAAGAGAACGAAACGAGACGAAGGAGGGGGAAAGAGAGCGAAACGAGACGAAGGAGGGTGAAAGAATGCGAAACGAGATGAAGGAGGGAGGAAGACAGCGAAACGAGACGAAGGAGGGTGAGAGAGAGCGAAACGAGATGAAGGAGGGTGGAAGAGAGCGAAACAAGACGAAGGAGGGTGAAAGAGAGCGAAACGAGACGAAGGAGGGTGAAAGAGAGCGAAACAAGACGAAGGAGGGTGAAGGAGGGCGAAACGAGACGAAGGAGGGTGAAAGAGAGCAAAACAAGACGAAGGAGTGTGAAAGAGAACGAAACGAGACGAAGGAGGGGGAAAGTGACCGAAACGAGACGAAGGAGGGTGAAAGAAGGCGAAACGAGACGAAAGAGGGAGGAAGACAGCGAAACGAGACGAAGGAGGGTGAGAGAGAGCGAAACGAGACCAAGGAGGGTGGAAGAGAGCGAAACGAGACGAAGGAGGTTGAGAGATAGCAAAACAAGACGAAGGAGGGTGTAAGAGAGCGAAACGAGACGAAGGAGGGTGAAACAGAGCGAAACGAGACGAAGGAGGGAGAAGGAAGGCGAAACGAGACGAAGGAGGGTGGAAGAGAGCGAAACGAGACGAAGGAGGGTGAAAGAGAGTGAAAAGAGATGAAGGAGGGTGAAAGAGAGCGAAACGAGGCGAAGGAGGGTGAAAGAGAGCGAAACGAGACAAAGGAGGGGGAAAGAGGCTGAAACGAGACGAAGGAGGGTGGAAGAGAGCGAAACGAGAAGAAGGAGGGTGAGGGAGAGCGAAACGAGATGAAGGAGGGTGAAAGAGAGTGAAACGAGACGAACGAGGTTAAAAGAGACCGAAACGAGACGAAGGAGGGTGAAAGAGAGCGAAACGAGACGAAGGAGGGTGAAAGAGAGTGAAACGAGGCGAAGGAAGGTGAAAGAGTGCGAATCGAGACAAAGGAGGGTGAAAGAGAGCGAAACGAGACAAAGGAAGGTGAAAGAGAGCGAACCGAAACGAAGGAGGGTGGAAGAGAGCGATACGAGACGAAGGACGGTGAAAGAGAGCGAAACGAGACGAAAGAGGGGGAAAGAGAGCGAAACGAGACGAAGGAGTGTGAAAAAGAGTGAAACGAGACGAAGGAGAGTGAAAGAGAGCTAAACGAGACGAAGGAGGGTGAAAGAGAGCGAAACGAGATGAAGGAGGGTGAAAGAGAGCGAAACGAGACGAAGGAGAGTGAAAGAGAGCGAAACGAGACGAAGGAAGGTGAAAGAGAGCTAAACGAGATGAAGGAGGGTGAAAGAGATCGAAACGAGACAAAGGAGGGTGAAAGAGAGCGAAACGAGGTGAAGGAAGGTGAAAGAGAGCGAAACGAGACGAAGGAGGGTGAAAGAGAACGAAACGAGACGAAGGAGGGGGAAAGAGAGCGAAACGAGACGAAGGAGGGTGAAAGAATGCGAAACGAGATGAAGGAGGGAGGAAGACAGCGAAACGAGACGAAGGAGGGTGAGAGAGAGCGAAACGAGATGAAGGAGGGTGGAAGAGAGCGAAACAAGACGAAGGAGGGTGAAAGAGAGCGAAACGAGACGAAGGAGGGTGAAAGAGAGCGAAACAAGACGAAGGAGGGTGAAGGAGGGCGAAACGAGACGAAGGAGGGTGAAAGAGAGCAAAACAAGACGAAGGAGTGTGAAAGAGAACGAAACGAGACGAAGGAGGGGGAAAGTGACCGAAACGAGACGAAGGAGGGTGAAAGAAGGCGAAACGAGACGAAAGAGGGAGGAAGACAGCGAAACGAGACGAAGGAGGGTGAGAGAGAGCGAAACGAGACCAAGGAGGGTGGAAGAGAGCGAAACGAGACGAAGGAGGGTGAGAGATAGCAAAACAAGACGAAGGAGGGTGTAAGAGAGCGAAACGAGACGAAGGAGGGTGAAACAGAGCGAAACGAGACGAAGGAGGGTGAAGGAAGGCGAAACGAGACGAAGGAGGGTGGAAGAGAGCGAAACGAGACGAAGGAGGGTGAAAGAGAGTGAAAAGAGATGAAGGAGGGTGAAAGAGAGCGAAACGAGGCGAAGGAGGGTGAAAGAGAGCGAAACGAGACAAAGGAGGGTGAAAGAGGCTGAAACGAGACGAAGGAGGGTGGAAGAGAGCGAAACGAGTAGAAGGAGGGTGAGGGAGAGCGAAACGAGATGAAGGAGGGTGAAAGAGAGTGAAACGAGACGAAGGAGGTTGAAAGAGAGCGAAACGAGACGAAGGAGGGTGAAAGAGAGAGAAACGAGACGAAGGAGGGTGAAAGAGAGTGAAACGAGGCGAAGGAAGGTGAAAGAGTGCGAATCGAGACAAAGGAGGGTGAAAGAGAGCGAAATGAGACAAAGGAAGGTGAAAGAGAGCGAACCGAAACGAAGGAGGGTGGAAGAGAGCGATACGAGACGAAGGACGGTGAAAGAGAGCGAAACGAGACGAAAGAGGGGGAAAGAGAGCGAAACGAGACGAAGGAGTGTGAAAAAGAGTGAAACAAGACGAAGGAGCGTGAAAGAGAGCTAAACAAGACGAAGGAGGGTGAAAGAGAGCGAAACGAGATGAAGGAGGGTGAAAGAGAGCGAAACGAGACGAAGGAGAGTGAAAGAGAGCGAAACGAGACAAAGGAAGGTGAAAGAGAGCTAAACGAGATGAAGGAGGGTGAAAGAGAGCGAAACGAGACAAAGGAGGGTGAAAGAGTGCGAAATGGGGCGAAGGAAGGTGAAAGAGAGCGAAACGAGACGAAGGAGGGTGAAAGAGAACGAAACGAGACGAAGGAGGGGGAAAGAGAGCGAAATGAGACGAAGGAGGGTGAAAGAAGGCAAAACGAGATGATGGAGGGAGGAAGACAGCGAAACGAGATGAAGGAGGGTGAGAGAGAGCGAAACGAGACGAAGAAGGGTGGAAGAGAGCGAAACGAGACGAAGGAGTGTGAGAGATAGCGAAACGAGATGAAGGAGGGTGAAAGAGAGCGAAATGAGACGAAGGAGGGTGAAAGAGAGCGAAACGAGACGAAGAAGGGTGAAGGAAGGCGAAACGAGACGAAGGAGGGTGGAAGCGAGCGCAACGAGACGAAGGAGGGTGAAAGAGAGTGAAAAGAGACGAAGGAGGGTGAAAGAGAGCGAAACGAGGCGAAGGAGGGTCAAAGAGAGCAAAACGAGATGAACGAGGGTGAAAGAGAGCGAAACAAGACAATGGAGGGTGAAAGAGGCTGAAACGAGATGAAGGAGGGTGGAAGAGAGCGAAACGAGAGGAAGGAGGGTGAGGGAGAGCGAAACGAGATGAAGGAGGGTGAAAGAGAGTGAAACGAGACGAAGGAGGGTGAAAGAGAGCGAAACGAGACGAAGGAGGGTGGAAGAGAGCGAAACGAGACGAAGGAGGGTGAAAGAGAGTGAAACGAGATGAAGGAGGGTGAAAGAGAGCGAAACGAGACGAAGGAGGGTGAAAGAGAGCGAAACGAGACGAAGGAGGGTGAAAGAGAGTGAATCGAGACGGAGGAAGGTGAAAGAGTGCGAATCGAGATAAAGGAGGGTGAAAGAGAGCGAAACGAGATGAAGGAAGGTGAAAGAGAGCGAACCGAAACAAAGGAGGGTGGAAGAGGGCGATACGAGACGAAGGAGGGTGAAAGAGAGCGAAACGAGATGAAGGAGGGTGAAAGAGAGCGAAACGAGATGAAGGAGGGTGAAAAAGAGTGAAACGAGGCGAAGGAGGGTGAAAGAGAGCTAAACGAGACGAAGGAGGGTGAAAGAGAGCGAAACAAGATGAAGGAGGGTGAAAGAGAGCGAAACGAGACGAAGGAGGGTGAAAGAGAGCGAAACGAGACGAAGGAGGGTGAAAGAGAGCGAAACGAGATGAAGGAGGGTGAAAAAGAGTGAAACGAGACGAAGGAGGGTGAAAGAGAGCTAAACGAGATGAAGGAGGGTGAAAGAGAGCGAAACGAGATGAAGGAGGGTGAAAGAGAGCGAAACGAGACAAAGGAGGGTGAAAGAGAGCGAAACGGGACGAAGGAAGGTGAAAGAGAGCTAAACGAGATGAAGGAGGGTGAAAGAGATCGAAACGAGTCAAAGGAGGGTGAAAGAGAGCGAAACGAGGCGAAGGAAGGTGAAAGAGAGCGAAACGAGACGAAGGAGGGTGAAAGAGAGCGAAACGAGACGAAGGAAGGTAAAAGAGAGCTAAACGAGATGAAAGAGGGTGAAAGAGAGCGAAACGAGACAAAGGAGGGTGAAAAAGAGCGAAACGAGGCGAAGGAATGGTGAAAGAGAGCGAAACGAGACGAAGGAGGGTGAAAGGGAACAAAATGAGACGAAGGAGGGGGAAACAGAGCGAAACGAGATGAAGGAGGGTGAAAGAGAGTGAAACGAGACGAAGGAGGGTGAAAGAGAGCGAAACGAGACGAAGGAGGGTGAAAGAGAGTGAAACGTGGCGAAGGAAGGTGAAAGAGTGCGAATCGAGACAAAGGAGGGTGAAAGAGAGCGAAACGAGACGAAGGAAGGTGAAAGAGAGCGAAGCGAAACGAAGGAGGGTGGAAGAGAGCGATACGAGAAGAAGGAGGGTGAAAGAGAGCGAAACGAGACGAAGGAGGGTGAAAGAGAGCGAAACGAGACGAAGGAGGGTGAAAAAGAGTGAAACGAGACGAAGGAGGGTGAAAGAGTGCTAAACGAGACGAAGGAGGGTGAAAGAGAACGAAACGAGACGAAGGAGGGGGAAAGAGAGCGAAACGAGACGAAGGAGGGTGAAATTGAGCGAAACGAGACGAAGGAAGGTGAAAGAGAGCTAAACGAGATGAAGGAGGGTGAAAGAGATCGAAACGAGACAAAGGAGGGTGAAAGAGAGCGAAACGAGGTGAAGGAAGGTGAAAGAGAGCGAAACGAGACGAAGGAGGGTGAAAGAGAACGAAACGAGACGAAGGAGGGGGAAAGAGAGCGAAACGAGACGAAGGAGGGTGAAAGAATGCGAAACGAGATGAAGGAGGGAGGAAGACAGCGAAACGAGACGAAGGAGGGTGAGAGAGAGCGAAACGAGATGAAGGAGGGTGGAAGAGAGCGAAACAAGACGAAGGAGGGTGAAAGAGAGCGAAACGAGACGAAGGAGGGTGAAAGAGAGCGAAACAAGACGAAGGAGGGTGAAGGAGGGCGAAACGAGACGAAGGAGGGTGAAAGAGAGCAAAACAAGACGAAGGAGTGTGAAAGAGAACGAAACGAGACGAAGGAGGGGGAAAGTGACCGAAACGAGACGAAGGAGGGTGAAAGAAGGCGAAACGAGACGAAAGAGGGAGGAAGACAGCGAAACGAGACGAAGGAGGGTGAGAGAGAGCGAAACGAGACCAAGGAGGGTGGAAGAGAGCGAAACGAGACGAAGGAGGTTGAGAGATAGCAAAACAAGACGAAGGAGGGTGTAAGAGAGCGAAACGAGACGAAGGAGGGTGAAACAGAGCGAAACGAGACGAAGGAGGGAGAAGGAAGGCGAAACGAGACGAAGGAGGGTGGAAGAGAGCGAAACGAGACGAAGGAGGGTGAAAGAGAGTGAAAAGAGATGAAGGAGGGTGAAAGAGAGCGAAACGAGGCGAAGGAGGGTGAAAGAGAGCGAAACGAGACAAAGGAGGGGGAAAGAGGCTGAAACGAGACGAAGGAGGGTGGAAGAGAGCGAAACGAGAAGAAGGAGGGTGAGGGAGAGCGAAACGAGATGAAGGAGGGTGAAAGAGAGTGAAACGAGACGAACGAGGTTAAAAGAGACCGAAACGAGACGAAGGAGGGTGAAAGAGAGCGAAACGAGACGAAGGAGGGTGAAAGAGAGTGAAACGAGGCGAAGGAAGGTGAAAGAGTGCGAATCGAGACAAAGGAGGGTGAAAGAGAGCGAAACGAGACAAAGGAAGGTGAAAGAGAGCGAACCGAAACGAAGGAGGGTGGAAGAGAGCGATACGAGACGAAGGACGGTGAAAGAGAGCGAAACGAGACGAAAGAGGGGGAAAGAGAGCGAAACGAGACGAAGGAGTGTGAAAAAGAGTGAAACGAGACGAAGGAGAGTGAAAGAGAGCTAAACGAGACGAAGGAGGGTGAAAGAGAGCGAAACGAGATGAAGGAGGGTGAAAGAGAGCGAAACGAGACGAAGGAGAGTGAAAGAGAGCGAAACGAGACGAAGGAAGGTGAAAGAGAGCTAAACGAGATGAAGGAGGGTGAAAGAGAGCGAAACGAGACAAAGGAGGGTGAAAGAGTGCGAAACGGGGCGAAGGAAGGTGAAAGAGAGCGAAACGAGACGAAGGAGGGTGAAAGAGAACGAAACGAGACGAAGGAGGGGGAAGGAGAGCGAAATGAGACGAAGGAGGGTGAAAGAAGGCAAAACGAGATGAAGGAGGGAGGAAGACAGCGAAACGAGACGAAGGAGGGTGAAAGAGAGCGAAACGAGACGAAGAAGGGTGGAAGAGAGCGAAACGAGACGAAGGAGTGTGAGAGATAGCGAAACGAGATGAAGGAGGGTGAAAGAGAGCGAAATGAGACGAAGGAGGGTGAAAGAGAGCGAAACGAGACGAAGAAGTGTGAAGGAAGGCGAAACGAGACGAAGGAGGGTGGAAGAGAGCGAAACGAGACGAAGGAGTGTGAAAGAGAGTGAAAAGAGATGAAGGAGGGTGAAAGAGAGCGAAACGAGGCGAAGGAGGGTCAAAGAGAGCGAAACGAGATGAAGGAGGGTGAAAGAGAGCGAAACGAGACAAAAGAGGGTGAAAGAGGCTGAAACAAGACGAAAGAGGGTGGAAGAGAGCGAAACGAGAGGAAGGAGGGTGAGGGAGAGCGAAACGAGATGAAGGAGGGTGAAAGAGAGTGAAACGAGACGAAGGAGGGTGAAAGAGAACGAAACGAGACGAAGGAGGGTGGAAGAGAGCGAAACGAGACGAAGGAGGGTGAAAGAGAGTGAAACGAGACTAAGGAGGGTGAAAGAGAGCGAAACGAGACGAAGGAGGGTGAAAGAGAGCGAAACAAGACGAAGGAGGGTGAAAGAGAGTGAAACGAGACGAAGGAAGGTGAAAGAGTGCGAATCGAGATAAAGGAGGGTGAAAGAGAGCGAAACGAGACGAAGGAAGGTGAAAGAGAGCGAACCGAAACAAAGGAGGGTGGAAGAGAGCGATACGAGACGAAGGAGGGTGAAAGAGAGCGAAACGAGACGAAGGAGGGTAAAAAGAGAGCGAAACGAGATGAAGGCGGGTGAAAAAGAGTGAAAGGAGACGAAGGAGGGTGAAAGAGAGCTAAACGAGACGAAGGAGGGTGAAAGAGAGCGAAACGAGATGAAGGAGGGTGAAAGAGAGCGAAACGAGACGAAGGAGGGTGAAAGAGAGCGAAACGGGACGAAGGAAGGTGAAAGAGAGCTAAACGAGATGAAGGAGGGTGAAAGAGATCGAAACGAGACAAAGGAGGGTGAAAGAGAGCGAAACGAGGCGAAGGAAGGTGAAAGAGAGTGAAACGAGACGAAGGAGTGTGAAAGAGAGCGAAACGAGACGAAGGAAGGTGAAAGAGAGCTAAACGAGATGAAGGAGGGTGAAAGAGATCGAAACGAGACAAAGGAGGGTGAAAGAGAACAAAATGAGACGAAGGAGGGTGAAGGAGGGCGAAACGAGATGAAGGAGGGTCAAAGAGAGCAAAACGAAATGAAGGAGTGTGAAAGAGAGCGAAACGAGACAAAGGAGGGTGAAAGAGGCTGAAACGAAACGAAGGAGCGTGGAAGAGAGCGAAACGAGAGGAAGGAGGGTGAGGGAGAGCGAAACGAGACGAAGGAGGGTGAAGGAGGGTGAACCAAGACGAAGGTGGGTGAAAGAGAGCGAAACGAGACGAAGGAGGGTGAAAGAGAGCGAAACGAGACGAAGGAGGGTGAAAGAGAGCGAAACGAGACGAAGGAGGGTGAAAGAGAGCGAAACGAGACGAAGGAGGGTGAAAAAGAGTGAAACGAGACGAAGGAGGGTGAAAGAGTGCTAAACGAGACGAAGGAGGGTGAAAGAGAGCGAAACGAGATGAAGGAGGGTGAAAGAGAGCGAAACGAGACGAAGGAGGGTGAAATTGAGCGAAACGAGACGAAGGAAGGTGAAAGAGAGCTAAACGAGATGAAGGAGGGTGAAAGAGATCGAAACGAGTCAAAGGAGGGTGAAAGAGAGCGAAACGAGGTGAAGGAAGGTGAAAGAGAGCGAAACGAGATGAAGGAGGGTGAAAGAGAACGAAACAAGACGAAGGAGGGGGAAAGAGAGCGAAACAAGACGAAGGAGGGTGAAAGAATGCGAAACGAGACGAAGGAGGGAGGAAGAGAGCGATACGAGACGAAGGACGGTGAAAGAGAGCGAAACGAGACGAAAGAGGGGGAAAGAGAGCGAAACGAGACGAAGGAGTGTGAAAAAGAGTGAAACGAGACGAAGGAGAGTGAAAGAGAGCTAAACGAGACGAAGGAGGGTGAAAGAGAGCGAAACGAGATGAAGGAGGGTGAAAGAGAGCGAAACGAGACGAAGGAGAGTGAAAGAGAGCGAAACGAGACGAAGGAAGGTGAAAGAGAGCTAAACGAGATGAAGGAGGGTGAAAGAGAGCGAAACGAGACAAAGGAGGGTGAAAGAGTGCGAAACGGGGCGAAGGAAGGTGAAAGAGAGCGAAACGAGACGAAGGAGGGTGAAAGAGAACGAAACGAGACGAAGGAGGGGGAAAGAGAGCGAAATGAGACGAAGGAGGGTGAAAGAAGGCAAAACGAGATGAAGGAGGGAGGAAGACAGCGAAACGAGACGAAGGAGGGTGAGAGAGAGCGAAACGAGACGAAGAAGGGTGGAAGAGAGCGAAACGAGACGAAGGAGTGTGAGAGATAGCGAAACGAGATGAAGGAGGGTGAAAGAGAGCGAAATGAGACGAAGGAGGGTGAAAGAGAGCGAAAAGAGACGAAGAAGGGTGAAGGAAGGCGAAACGAGACGAAGGAGGGTGGAAGAGAGCGAAACGAGACGAAGGAGGGTGAAAGAGAGTGAAAAGAGACGAAGGAGGGTGAAAGAGAGCGAAACGAGGCGAAGGAGGGTCAAAGAGAGCGAAACGAGACGAAGGAGGGTGAAAGAGAGTGAAAAGAGACGAAGGAGGGTGAAAGAGAGCGAAACGAGGCGAAGGAGGGTCAAAGAGAGCGAAACGAGATGAAGGAGGGTGAAAGAGAGCGAAACGAGACAAAGGAGGGTGAAAGAGGCTGAAACGAGACGAAGGAGGGTGGAAGAGAGCGAAACGAGAGGAAGGAGGGTGAGGGAGAGCGAAACGAGATGAAGGAGGGTGAAAGAGAGTGAAACGAGACGAAGGAGGGTGAAAGAGAGCAAAACGAGACGAAGGAGGGTGGAAGAGAGCGAAACGAGACGAAGGAGGGTGAAAGAGAGCGAAACGAGACAAAGGATGGTGAAAGAGAGCAAAACGAGACGAAGGAGGGTGAAAGAGAGTGAAACGAGACGAAGGAAGGTGAAAGAGTGCGAACCGAGATAAAGGAGGGTGAAAGAGAGCGAAACGAGACGAAGGAAGGTGAAAGAGAGCGAACCGAAACAAAGGAGGGTGGAAGAGAGCGATACGAGACGAAGGAGGGTGAAAGAGAGCGAAACGAGACGAAGGAGGGTGAAAGAGAGCGAAACGAGATGAAGGAGGGTGAAAAAGAGTGAAACGAGACGAAGGAGGGTGAAAGAGAGCTAAACGAGACGAAGGAGGGTGAAAGAGAGCAAAACGAGATGAAGGAGGGTGAAAGAGAGCGAAACGAGACGAAGGAGGGTGAAAGAGAGCGAAACGGGACGAAGGTAGGTGAAAGAGAGCTAAACGAGATGAAGGAGGGTGAAAGAGATCGAAACGAGACAAAGGAGGGTGAAAGAGAGCGAAACGAGGCGAAGGAAGGTGAAAGAGAGCGAAACGAGACGAAGGAGGGTGAAAGAGAGCGAAACGAGACGAAGGAAGGTGAAAGAGAGCTAAACGAGATGAAGGAGGGTGAAAGAGAACGAAACGAGACAAAGGAGAGTGAAAGAGAACAAAATGAGACGAAGGAGGGGGAAAGAGAGCGAAACGAGATGAAGGAGGGTGAAAGAAGGCGAAACGAGACGAAGGAGGGAGGAAGACAGCGAAACGAGACGAAGGAGGATGAGAGAGAGCGAAACGAGACGAAGGAGGGTGAAGGAGGGCGAAACGAGATGAAGGAGGGTCAAAGAGAGCAAAACGAAATGAAGGAGGGTGAAAGAGAGCGAAACGAGACAAAGGAGGGTGAAAGAGGCTGAAACGAAACGAAGGAGCGTGGAAGAGAGCGAAACGAGAGGAAGGAGGGTGAGGGAGAGCGAAACGAGATGAAGGAGGGTGAAGGAGGGTGAACCAAGACGAAGGTGGGTGAAAGAGAGCGAAACGAGACGAAGGAGGGTGAAAGAGAGCGAAACGAGACGAAGGAGGGTGAAAGACAGTGAAACGAGACGAAGGAGGGTGAAAGAGAGCGAAACGAGACGAAGGAGGGTGAAAGAGAGTAAAACGTGGCGAAGGAAGGTGAAAGAGTTCGAATCGAGACAAAGGAGGGTGAAAGAGAGCGAAACGAGACGAAGGAAGGTGAAAGAGAGCGAAGCGAAACGAAGGAGGGTGGAAGAGAGCGATACGAGAAGAAGGAGGGTGAAAGAGAGCGAAACGAGACGAAGGAGGGTGAAAGAGAGCGAAACGAGACGAAGGAGGGTGAAAAAGAGTGAAACGAGACGAAGGAGGGTGAAAGAGTGCTAAACGAGACGAAGGAGGGTGAAAGAGAGCGAAACGAGATGAAGGAGGGTGAAAGAGAGCGAAACGAGATGAAGGAGGGTGAAATTGAGCGAAACGAGACGAAGGAAGGTGAAAGAGAGCTAAACGAGATGAAGGAGAGTGAAAGAGATCGAAACGAGACAAAGGAGGGTGAAAGAGAGCGAAACGAGGTGAAGGAAGGTGAAAGAGAGCGAAACGGGATGAAGGAGGGTGAAAGAGAACGAAACGAGACGAAGGAGGGGGAAAGAGAGCGAAACGAGACGAAGGAGGGTGAAAGAATGCGAAACGAGACGAAGGAGGGAGGAAGACATCGAAACGAGACGAAGGAGGGTGAGAGAGAGCGAAACGAGATGAAGGAGGGTGGAAGAGAGCGAAACAAGACGAAGGAGGGTGAAAGAGAGCAAAACGAGACGAAGGAGGGTGAAAGAGAGCGAAACAAGACGAAGGAGGGTGAAGGAGGGCGAAACGAGACGAAGGAGGGTGAAAGAGAGCAAAACGAGACGAAGGAGTGTGAAAGAGAACGAAACGAGACGAAGGAGGGGGAAAGTGACCGAAACGAGACGAAGGAGGGTGAAAGACGGCGAAACGAGACGAAAAAGGGAGGAAGACAGCGAAACGAGATGAAGGAGGGTGAGAGAGAGCGAAACGAGACCAAGGAGGGTGGAAGAGAGCGAAACGAGACGAAGGAGGGTGAGAGATAGCAAAACAAGACGAAGGAGGGTGTAAGAGAGCGAAACGAGACGAAGGAGGGTGAAACAGAGCGAAACGAGACGAAGGAGGGTGAAGGAAGGCGAAACGAGGCGAAGGAGGGTGGAAGAGAGCGAAACGAGACGAAGGAGGGTGAAAGAGAGTGAAAAGAGATGAAGGAGGGTGAAAGAGAGCGAAACGAGGCGAAGGAGGGTGAAAGAGAGCGAAACGAGACAAAGGAGGGTGAAAGAGGCTGAAACGAGACGAAGGAGGGTGGAAGAGAGCGAAACGAGAAGAAGGAGGGTGAGGGAGAGCGAAACGAGATGAAGGAGGGTGAAAGAGAGTGAAACGAGACGAAGGAGGTTGAAAGAGAGCGAAACGAGACGAAGGAGGGTGAAAGAGAGCGAAACGAGACGAAGGAGGGTGAAAGAGAGTGAAACGAGGCGAAGCAAGGTGAAAGAGTGCGAATCGAGACAAAGGAGGGTGAAAGAGAGCGAAACGAGACAAAGGAAGGTGAAAGAGAGCGAACCGAAACGAAGGAGGGTGGAAGAGAGCGATACGAGACGAAGGACGTGGAAAGAGAGCGAAACGAGACGAAAGTGGGGGACAGAGAGCGAAACGAGACGAAGGAGTGTGAAAAAGAGTGAAACGAGATGAAGGAGCGTGAAAGGGAGCTAAACGAGACGAAGGAGGGTGAAAGAGAGCGAAACGAGATGAAGGAGGCTGAAAGAGAGCGAAACGAGACGAAGGAGAGTGAAAGAGAGCGAAACGAGACGAAGGAAGGTGAAAGAGAGCTAAACGAGTTGAAGGAGGGTGAAAGAGAGCGAAACGAGACAAAGGAGGGTGAAAGAGTGCGAAACGGGGCGAAGGAAGGTGAAAGAGAGCGAAACGAGACGAAGGAGGGTGAAAGAGAACGAAACGAGACGAAGGAGGGGGAAAGAGAACGAAATGAGACGAAGGAGGGTGAAAGAAGGCAAAACGAGATGACGGAGGGAGGAAGACAGCGAAACGAGACGAAGGAGGGTGAGAGAGAGCGAAACGAGACGAAGAAGGGTGGAAGAGAGCGAAACGAGACGAAGGAGTGTGAGAGATAGCGAAACGAGATGAAGGAGGGTGAAAGAGAGCGAAACAAGACGAAGGAGGGTGAAGGAGGGCGAAACGAGACGAAGGCGGGTGAAAGAGAGCAAAACGAGACGAAGGAGTGTGAAAGAGAACGAAACGAGACGAAGGAGGGGGAAAGTGACCGAAACGAGACGAAGGAGGGTGAAAGACGGCGAAACGAGACGAAAGAGGGAGGAAGACAGCGAAACGAGACGAAGGAGGGTGAGAGAGAGCGAAACGAGACCAAGGAGGGTGGAAGAGAGCGAAACGAGACGAAGGAGGGTGAGAGATAGCAAAACAAGACGAAGGAGGGTGTAAGAGAGCGAAACGAGACGAAGGAGGGTGAAACAGAGCGAAACGAGACGAAGGAGGGTGAAGGAAGGCGAAACGAGACGAAGGAGGGTGGAAGAGAGCGAAACGAGACGAAGGAGGGTGAAAGAGAGTGAAAAGAGATGAAGGAGGGTGAAAGAGAGCGAAACGAGGCGAAGGAGGGTGAAAGAGAGCGAAACGAGACAAAGGAGGGTGAAAGAGGCTGAAACGAGACGAAGGAGGGTGGAAGAGAGCGAAACGAGAAGGAGGGTGAGGGAGAGCGAAACGAGATGAAGGAGGGTGAAAGAGAGTGAAACGAGACGAAGGAGGTTGAAAGAGAGCGAAACGAGACGAAGGAGGGTGAAAGAGAGCGAAACGAGACGAAGGAGGGTGAAAGAGAGTGAAACGAGGCGAAGCAAGGTGAAAGAGTGCGAATCGAGACAAAGGAGGGTGAAAGAGAGCGAAACGAGACAAAGGAAGGTGAAAGAGAGCGAACCGAAACGAAGGAGGGTGGAAGAGAGCGATACGAGACGAAGGACGTCGAAAGAGAGCGAAACGAGACGAAAGAGGGGGACAGAGAGCGAAACGAGACGAAGGAGTGTGAAAAAGAGTGAAACGAGACGAAGGAGCGTGAAAGGGAGCTAAACGAGACGAAGGAGGGTGAAAGAGAGCGAAACAAGACGAAGGAGGGTGAAAGAGAGCAAAACGAGACGAAGGAGGGTGAAAGAGAGCGAAACAAGACGAAGGAGGGTGAAGGAGGGCGAAACGAGACGAAGGAGGGTGAAAGAGAGCAAAACGAGACGAAGGAGTGTGAAAGAGAACGAAACGAGACGAAGGAGGGGGAAAGTGACCGAAACGAGACGAAGGAGGGTGAAAGACGGCGAAACGAGACGAAAGAGGGAGGAAGACAGCGAAACGAGATGAAGGAGGGTGAGAGAGAGCGAAACGAGACGAAGGAGGGTGGAAGAGAGCGAAACGAGACGAAGGAGGGTGAGAGATAGCAAAACAAGACGAAGGAGGGTGTAAGAGAGCGAAACGAGACGAAGGAGGGTGAAACAGAGCGAAACGAGACGAAGGAGAGTGAAGGAAGGCGAAACGAGGCGAAGGAGGGTGGAAGAGAGCGAAACGAGACGAAGGAGGGTGAAAGAGAGTGAAAAGAGATGAAGGAGGGTGAAAGAGAGCGAAACGAGGCGAAGGAGGGTGAAAGAGAGCGAAACGAGACAAAGGAGGGTGAAAGAGGCTGAAACGAGACGAAGGAGGGTGGAAGAGAGCGAAACGAGAAGAAGGAGGGTGAGGGAGAGCGAAACGAGATGAAGGAGGGTGAAAGAGAGTGAAACGAGACGAAGGAGGTTGAAAGAGAGCGAAACGAGACGAAGGAGGGTGAAAGAGAGCGAAACGAGACGAAGGAGGGTGAAAGAGAGTGAAACGAGGCGAAGCAAGGTGAAAGAGTGCGAATCGAGACAAAGGAGGGTGAAAGAGAGCGAAACGAGACAAAGGAAGGTGAAAGAGAGCGAACCGAAACGAAGGAGGGTGGAAGAGAGCGATACGAGACGAAGGACGTGGAAAGAGAGCGAAACGAGACGAAAGTGGGGGACAGAGAGCGAAACGAGACGAAGGAGTGTGAAAAAGAGTGAAACGAGACGAAGGAGCGTGAAAGGGAGCTAAACGAGACGAAGGAGGGTGAAAGAGAGCGAAACGAGATGAAGGAGGCTGAAAGAGAGCGAAACGAGACGAAGGAGAGTGAAAGAGAGCGAAACGAGACGAAGGAAGGTGAAAGAGAGCTAAACGAGTTGAAGGAGGGTGAAAGAGAGCGAAACGAGACAAAGGAGGGTGAAAGAGTGCGAAACGGGGCGAAGGAAGGTGAAAGAGAGCGAAACGAGACGAAGGAGGGTGAAAGAGAACGAAACGAGACGAAGGAGGGGGAAAGAGAACGAAATGAGACGAAGGAGGGTGAAAGAAGGCAAAACGAGATGACGGAGGGAGGAAGACAGCGAAACGAGACGAAGGAGGGTGAGAGAGAGCGAAACGAGACGAAGAAGGGTGGAAGAGAGCGAAACGAGACGAAGGAGTGTGAGAGATAGCGAAACGAGATGAAGGAGGGTGAAAGAGAGCGAAACAAGACGAAGGAGGGTGAAGGAGGGCGAAACGAGACGAAGGCGGGTGAAAGAGAGCAAAACGAGACGAAGGAGTGTGAAAGAGAACGAAACGAGACGAAGGAGGGGGAAAGTGACCGAAACGAGACGAAGGAGGGTGAAAGACGGCGAAACGAGACGAAAGAGGGAGGAAGACAGCGAAACGAGACGAAGGAGGGTGAGAGAGAGCGAAACGAGACCAAGGAGGGTGGAAGAGAGCGAAACGAGACGAAGGAGGGTGAGAGATAGCAAAACAAGACGAAGGAGGGTGTAAGAGAGCGAAACGAGACGAAGGAGGGTGAAACAGAGCGAAACGAGACGAAGGAGGGTGAAGGAAGGCGAAACGAGACGAAGGAGGGTGGAAGAGAGCGAAACGAGACGAAGGAGGGTGAAAGAGAGTGAAAAGAGATGAAGGAGGGTGAAAGAGAGCGAAACGAGGCGAAGGAGGGTGAAAGAGAGCGAAACGAGACAAAGGAGGGTGAAAGAGGCTGAAACGAGACGAAGGAGGGTGGAAGAGAGCGAAACGAGAAGGAGGGTGAGGGAGAGCGAAACGAGATGAAGGAGGGTGAAAGAGAGTGAAACGAGACGAAGGAGGTTGAAAGAGAGCGAAACGAGACGAAGGAGGGTGAAAGAGAGCGAAACGAGACGAAGGAGGGTGAAAGAGAGTGAAACGAGGCGAAGCAAGGTGAAAGAGTGCGAATCGAGACAAAGGAGGGTGAAAGAGAGCGAAACGAGACAAAGGAAGGTGAAAGAGAGCGAACCGAAACGAAGGAGGGTGGAAGAGAGCGATACGAGACGAAGGACGTCGAAAGAGAGCGAAACGAGACGAAAGAGGGGGACAGAGAGCGAAACGAGACGAAGGAGTGTGAAAAAGAGTGAAACGAGACGAAGGAGCGTGAAAGGGAGCTAAACGAGACGAAGGAGGGTGAAAGAGAGCGAAACGAGATGAAGGAGGCTGAAAGAGAGCGAAACGAGACGAAGGAGAGTGAAAGAGAGCGAAACGAGACGAAGGAAGGTGAAAGAGAGCTAAACGAGATGAAGGAGGGTGAAAGAGAGCGAAACGAGACAAAGGAGGGTGAAAGAGTGCGAAACGGGGCGAAGGAAGGTGAAAGAGAGCGAAACGAGACGAAGGAGGGTGAAAGAGAACGAAATGAGATGAAGGAGGGGGAAAGAGAACGAAATGAGACGAAGGAGGGTGAAAGAAGGCAAAACGAGATGACGGAGGGAGGAAGACAGCGAAACGAGATGAAGGAGGGTGAGAGAGAGTGAAACGAGACGAAGAAGGGTGGAAGAGAGCGAAACGAGACGAAGGAGTGTGAGAGATAGCGAAACGAGATGAATGAGGGTGAAAGAGAGCGAAATGAGATGAAGGAGGGTGAAAGAGAGCGAAACGAGACTTAGAAGGATGAAGGAAGGCGAAACGAGACGAAGGAGGGTGGAAGAGAGCGAAACGAGGCGAAGGAGGGTGAAAGAGAGTGAAAAGAGACGAAGGAGGGTGAAAGAGAGCGAAACGAGGCGAAGGAGGGTCAAAGAGAGCGAAACGAGATGAAGGAGGGTGAAAGAGAGCGAAACGAGACAAAGGAGGGTGAAAGAGGCTGAAACGAGACGAAGGAGGGTGGAAGAGAGCGAAACGAGAGGAAGGAGGGTGAGGGAGAGCGAAACGAGATGAAGGAGGGTGAAAGAGAGTGAAACGAGACGAAGGAGGGTGAAAGAGAGCGAAACGAGACGAAGGAGGGTGGAAGAGAGCGAAACGAGACGAAGGAGGGTGAAAGAGAGTGAAACGAGACGTAGGAGGGTGAAAGAGAGCGAAACGAGACGAAGGAGGGTGAAAGAGAGCGAAACGAGACGAAGGAGGGTGAAAGAGAGTGAAACGAGACGAAGGAAGGTGAAAGAGTGCGAATCGAGATAAAGGAGGGTGAAAGAGAGCGAAACGAGATGAAGGAAGGTGAAAGAGAGCGAACCGAAACAAAGGAGGGTGGAAGAGAGCGATACGAGACGAAGGAGGGTGAAAGAGAGCGAAACGAGACGAAGGAGGGTGAAAGAGAGCGAAACGAGATGAAGGAGGGTAAAAAAGAGTGAAACGAGACGAAGCAGGGTGAAAGAGAGCGAAACGAGACGAAGGAGGGTGAAAGAGAGCGAAACGAGACGAAGGAAGGTGAAAGAGAGCTAAACGAGATGAAGGAGGGTGAAAGAGATCGAAACAAGACAAAGGAGGGTGAAAGAGAGCGAAACGAGGCGAAGGAATGGTGAAAGAGAGCGAAACGAGACGAAGGAGGGTGGAAGAGAACAAAATGAGACGAAGGAGGGGGAAAGAGAGCGAAACGAGATGAAGGAGGGTGAAAGAAGGCGAAACGAGACGAAGGAGGGAGGAAGACAGCGAAACGAGACGAAGGAGGGTGAGAGAAAGCGAAACGAGACGAAGGAGGGTGCAGGAGGGCGAAACGAGATGAAGGAGGGTCAAAGAGAGCAAAACGAAATGAAGGAGGGTGAAAGAGAGCGAAACGAGACAAAGGAGGGTGAAAAAAGCTGAAACGAAACGAAGGAGCGTGGAAGAGAGCGAAACGAGAGGAAGGAGGGTGAGGGAGAGCGAAACGAGACGAAGGAGGGTGAAGGAGAATGAACCAAGACGAAGGAGGGTGAAAGAGAGCGAAACGAGACGAAGGAGGGTGAAAGAGAGCGAAACGAGTCGAAGGAGGGTGAAAGAGAGCGAAACGAGACGAAGGAGGGTGAAAGAGAGCGAAACGAGACGAAGGAGGGTGAAAGAGAGTGAAACATGGCGAAAAAGGTGAAAGAGTGCGAATCGAGACAAAGAAGGGTGAAAGAGAGCGAAACAAGGCGAAGGAAGGTGAAAGAGAGCGAAGCGAAACGAAGGAGGGTGGAAGAGAGCGATACGAGAAGAAGGAGGGTGAAAGATAGCGAAACGAGACGAAGGAGGGTGAAAGAGAGCGAAACGAGACGAAGGAGGGTGAAAAAGAGTGAAACGAGACGAAGGAGGGTGAAAGAGTGCTAAACGAGAGGAAGGAGGGTGAGGGAGAGCGAAACGAGATGAAGGAGGGTGAGAGAAAGCGAAACGAGACGAAGGAGGGTGAAGGAGGGCGAAACGAGACGAAGGAGGGTGAAAAAGAGTGAAACGAGACGAAGGAGGGTGAAAGAGTGCTAAACGAGACGAAGGACGGTGAAAGAGAGCGAAACGTGATGAAGGAGGGTGAAAGAGAGCGAAACGAGACGAAGGAGGGTGAAATTGAGCGAAACGAGACGAAGGAAGGTGAAAGAGAGCTAAACGAGATGAAGGAGGGTGAAAGAGATCGAAACGAGACAAAGGAGGGTGAAAGAGAGCGAAACGAGGTGAAGGAAGGTGAAAGAGAGCGAAACGAGACGAGGGAGGGTGAAAGAGAACGAAACGAGACGAAGGAAGGGGAAAGAGAGCGACACGAGACGAAGGAGGGTGAAAGAATGCGAAACGAGACGAAGGAGGGAGGAAGACAGCGAAACGAGATGAAGGAGGGTGAGAGAGAGCGAAACAAGATGAAGGAGGGTGGAAGAGAGCGAAACAAGACGAAGGAGGGTGAAAGAGAGCGAAATGAGAAAAAGGAGGGTGAAAGAGAGCGAAACGAGACGAAGGAGCGTGAAGGAGGGCGAAACGAGACGAAGGAGGGTGAAAGAGAGCAAAACGAGACGAAGGAGTGTGAAAGAGAACAAAACGAGACGAAGGAGGGGGAAAGTGAGCGAAACGAGACGAAGGAGGGTGAAAGAAGGCGAAACGAGACGAAAGAGGGAGGAAGACAGCGAAACGAGACGAAGGAGGGTGAGAGAGAGCGAAACGAGATGAAGGAGGGTGAAAGAGAGCGAAACGAGACGAAGGAGAGTGAAAGAGAGCGAAACGAGACGAAGGAAGGTGAAAGAGAGCTAAACGAGATGAAGGAGGGTGAAAGAGAGCGAAACGAGACAAAGGAGGGTGAAAGAGTGCGAAACGGGACGAAGGAAGGTGAAAGAGAGCGAAACGAGACGAAGGAGGGTGAAAGAGAACGAAACGAGACGAAGGAGGGGGAAAGAGAGCGAAATGAGACGAAGGAGGGTGAAAGAAGGCAAAACGAGATGACGGAGGGAGGAAGACAGCGAAACGAGACGAAGGAGGGTGAGAGAGAGCGAAACGAGACGAAGAAGGGTGGAAGAGAGCGAAACGAGATGAAGGAGTGTGAGAGATAGCGAAACGAGATGAAGGAGGGTGAAAGAGAGCGAAATGAGATGAAGGAGGGTGAAAGAGAGCGAAACGAGACGAAGAAGGATGAAGGAAGGCGAAACGAGACGAAGGAGGGTGGAAGAGAGCGAAACGAGACGAAGGAGGGTGAAAGAGAGTGAAAAGAGACGAAGGAGGGTGAAAGAGAGCGAAACGAGGCGAAGGAGGGTCAAAGAGAGCGAAACGAGATGAAGGAGGGTGAAAGAGAGCGAAACGAGACAAAGGAGGGTGAAAGAGGCTGAAACGAGACGAAGGAGGGTGGAAGAGAGCGAAACGAGATGAAGGAGGGTGAAAGAGATCGAAACGAGACAAAGGAGGGTGAAAGAGAGCGAAACGAGGCGAAGGAAGGTGAAAGAGAGCGAAACGAGACGAAAGAGGGTGAAAGAGAGCGAAACGAGACGAAGGAAGGTGAAAGAGAGCTAAACGAGATGAAGGAGGGTGAAAGAGATCGAAACGAGACAAAGGAGGGTGAAAGAGAACAAAATGAGACGAAGGAGGGGGAAAGAGAGCGAAACGAGATGAAGGAGGGTGAAAGAAGGCGAAACAAGACGAAGGAGGGAGGAAGACAGCGAAACGAGACGAAGGAGGGTGAGAGAGAGCGAAACGAGGCGAAGGAGGGTGAAGGAGGGCGAAACGAGATGAAGGAGGGTCAAAGAGAGCAAAACGAAATGAAGGAGGGTGAAAGAGAGCGAAACGAGACAAAGGAGGGTGAAAGAGGCTGAAACGAAACGAAGGAGCGTGGAAGAGAGCGAAACGAGAGGAAGGAGGGTGAGGGAGAGCGAAGCGAGACGAAGGAGGGTGAAGGAGAGTGAACCAAGACGAAGGTGGGTGAAAGAGAGCGAAACGAGACGAAGGAGGGTGAAAGAGAGCGAAACGAGACGAAGGAGGGTGAAAGAGAGTGAAACGAGACGAAGGAGGGTGAAATTGAGCGAAACGAGACGAAGGAAGGTGAAAGAGAGCTAAACGAGATGAAGGAGGGTGAAAGAGATCGAAACGAGACAAAGGAGGGTGAAAGAGAGCGAAACGAGGTGAAGGAAGGTGAAAGAGAGCGAAACGAGATGAAGGAGGGTGAAAGAGAACGAAACGAGACGAAGGAGGGGGAAAGAGAGCGAAACGAGACGAAGGAGGGTGAAAGAATGCGAAACGAGACGAAGGAGGGAGGAAGACAGCGAAACGAGACGAAGGAGGGTGAGAGAGAGCGAAACGAGATGAAGGAGGGTGGAAGAGAGCGAAACAAGACGAAGGAGGGTGAAAGAGAGCAAAACGAGACGAAGGAGGGTGAAAGAGAGCGAAACAAGACGAAGGAGGGTGAAGGAGGGCGAAACGAGACGAAGGAGGGTGAAAGAGAGCAAAACGAGACGAAGGAGTGTGAAAGAGAACGAAACGAGACGAAGGAGGGGGAAAGTGACCGAAACGAGACGAAGGAGGGTGAAAGAAGGCGAAACGAGACGAAAGAGGGAGGAAGACAGCGAAACGAGACGAAGGAGGGTGAGAGAGAGCGAAACGAGACCAAGGAGGGTGGAAGAGAACAAAATGAGACGAAGGAGGGGGAAAGAGAGTGAAACGAGATGAAGGAGGGTGAAAGAGAGCGAAACGAGGCGAAGGAAGGTGAAAGAGAGCGAAACGAGACGAAGGAGGGTGAAAGAGAGCGAAACGAGACGAAGGAAGGTGAAAGAGAGCTAAACGAGATGAAGGAGGGTGAAAGAGATCGAAACGAGACAAAGGAGGGTGAAAGAGAACAAAATGAGACGAAGGAGGGGGAAAGAGAGCGAAACGAGATGAAGGAGGGTGAAAGAAGGCGAAACGAGACGAAGGAGGGAGGAAGACAGCGAAACGAGACGAAGGAGGGTGAGAGAGAGCGAAACGAGACGAAGGAGTGTGAAGGAGGGCGAAACGAGATGAAGGAGGGTCAAAGAGAGCAAAACGAAATGAAGGAGGGTGAAAGAGAGCGAAACGAGACAAAGGAGGGTGAAAGAGGCTGAAACGAAACGAAGGAGCGTGGAAGAGAGCGAAACGAGAGGAAGGAGGGTGAGGGAGAGCGAAACGAGACGAAGGAGGGTGAAGGAGAGTGAACCAAGACGAAGGTGGGTGAAAGAGAGCGAAACGAGACGAAGGAGGGTGAAAGAGAGCGAAACGAGACGAAGGAGGGTGAAAGAGAGTGAAACGAGACGAAGGAGGGTGAAAGAGAGCGAAACGAGACGAAGGAGGGTGAAAGAGAGTAAAACGTGGCGAAGGAAGGTGAAAGAGTGCGAATCGAGACAAAGGAGGGTGAAAGAGAGCGAAACGAGACGAAGGAAGGTGAAAGAGAGCGAAGCGAAACGAAGGAGGGTGGAAGAGAGCGATACGAGAAGAAGGAGGGTGAAAGAGAGCGAAACGAGACGAAGGAGGGTGAAAGAGAGCGAAACGAGACGAAGGAGGGTGAAAAAGAGTGAAACGAGACGAAGGAGGGTGAAAGAGTGCTAAACGAGACGAAGGAGGGTGAAAGAGAGCGAAACGAGATGAAGGAGGGTGAAAGAGAGCGAAACGAGACGAAGGAGGGTGAAATTGAGCGAAACGAGACGAAGGAAGGTGAAAGAGAGCTAAACGAGATGAAGGAGGGTGAAAGAGATCGAAACGAGACAAAGGAGGGTGAAAGAGAGCGAAACGAGGTGAAGGAAGGTGAAAGAGAGCGAAACGAGATGAAGGAGGGTGAAAGAGAACGAAACGAGACGAAGGAGGGGGAAAGAGAGTGAAACGAGACGAAGGAGGATGAAAGAATGCGAAACGAGACGAAGGAGGGAGGAAGACAGCGAAACGAGACGAAGGAGGGTGAGAGAGAGCGAAACGAGATGAAGGAGGGTGGAAGAGAGCGAAACAAGACGAAGGAGGGTGAAAGAGATCGAAACGAGACAAAGGAGGGTGAAAGAGAGCGAAACGAGGTGAAGGAAGGTGAAAGAGAGCGAAACGAGATGAAGGAGGGTGAAAGAGAACGAAACGAGACGAAGGAGGGGGAAAGAGAGAGAAACGAGACGAAGGAGGGTGAAAGAATGCGAAACGAGACGAAGGAGGGAGGAAGACAGCGAAACGAGACGAAGGAGGGTGAGAGAGAGCGAAACGAGATGAAGGAGGGTGGAAGAGAGCGAAACAAGACGAAGGAGGGTGAAAGAGAGCAAAACGAGACGAAGGAGGGTGAAAGAGAGCGAAACAAGACGAAGGAGGGTGAAGGAGGGCGAAACGAGACGAAGGAGGGTGAAAGAGAGCAAAACGAGACGAAGGAGTGTGAAAGAGAACGAAACGAGACGAAGGAGGGGGAAAGTGACCGAAACGAGACGAAGGAGGGTGAAAGAAGGCGAAACGAGACGAAAGAGGGAGGAAGACAGCGAAACGAGACGAAGGAGGGTGAGAGAGAGCGAAACGAGACCAAGGAGGGTGGAAGAGAACAAAATGAGACGAAGGAGGGGGAAAGAGAGCGAAACGAGATGAAGGAGGGTGAAAGAGAGCGAAACGAGGCGAAGGAAGGTGAAAGAGAGCGAAACGAGACGAAGGAGGGTGAAAGAGAGCAAAACGAGACGAAGGAAGGTGAAAGAGAGCTAAACGAGATGAAGGAGGGTGAAAGAGATCGAAACGAGACAAAGGAGGGTGAAAGAGAACAAAATGAGACGAAGGAGGGGGAAAGAGAGCGAAACGAGATGAAGGAGGGTGAAAGAAGGCGAAACGAGACGAAGGAGGGAGGAAGACAGCGAAACGAGACGAAGGAGGGTGAGAGAGAGCGAAACGAGACGAAGGAGGGTGAAGGAGGGCGAAACGAGATGAAGGAGGGTCAAAGAGAGCAAAACGAAATGAAGGAGGGTGAAAGAGAGCGAAACGAGACAAAGGAGGGTGAAAGAGGCTGAAACGAAACGAAGGAGCGTGGAAGAGAGCGAAACGAGAGGAAGGAGGGTGAGGGAGAGCGAAACGAGACGAAGGAGGGTGAAGGAGAGTGAACCAAGACGAAGGTGGGTGAAAGAGAGCGAAACGAGACGAAGGAGGGTGAAAGAGAGCGAAACGAGACGAAGGAGGGTGAAAGAGAGTGAAACGAGACGAAGGAGGGTGAAAGAGAGCGAAACGAGACGAAGGAGGGTGAAAGAGAGTAAAACGTGGCGAAGGAAGGTGAAAGAGTGCGAATCGAGACAAAGGAGGGTGAAAGAGAGCGAAACGAGACGAAGGAAGGTGAAAGAGAGCGAAGCGAAACGAAGGAGGGTGGAAGAGAGCGATACGAGAAGAAGGAGGGTGAAAGAGAGCGAAACGAGACGAAGGAGGGTGAAAGAGAGCGAAACGAGACGAAGGAGGGTGAAAAAGAGTGAAACGAGACGAAGGAGGGTGAAAGAGTGCTAAACGAGACGAAGGAGGGTGAAAGAGAGCGAAACGAGATGAAGGAGGGTGAAAGAGAGCGAAACGAGACGAAGGAGGGTGAAATTGAGCGAAACGAGACGAAGGAAGGTGAAAGAGAGCTAAACGAGATGAAGGAGGGTGAAAGAGATCGAAACGAGACAAAGGAGGGTGAAAGAGAGCGAAACGAGGTGAAGGAAGGTGAAAGAGAGCGAAACGAGATGAAGGAGGGTGAAAGAGAACGAAACGAGACGAAGGAGGGGGAAAGAGAGCGAAACGAGACGAAGGAGGATGAAAGAATGCGAAACGAGACGAAGGAGGGAGGAAGACAGCGAAACGAGACGAAGGAGGGTGAGAGAGAGCGAAACGAGATGAAGGAGGGTGGAAGAGAGCGAAACAAGACGAAGGAGGGTGAAAGAGAGCAAAACGAGACGAAGGTGGGTGAAAGAGAGCGAAACAAGACGAAGGAGGGTGAAGGAGGGCGAAACGAGACGAAGGAGGGTGAAAGAGAGCAAAACGAGACGAAGGAGTGTGAAAGAGAACGAAACGAGACGAAGGAGGGGGAAAGTGACCGAAACGAGACGAAGGAGGGTGAAAGAAGGCGAAACGAGACGAAAGAGGGAGGAAGACAGCGAAACGAGACGAAGGAGGGTGAGAGAGAGCGAAACGAGACCAAGGAGGGTGGAAGAGAACAAAATGAGACGAAGGAGGGGGAAAGAGAGCGAAACGAGATGAAGGAGCGTGAAAGAGAGCGAAACGAGGCGAAGGAAGGTGAAAGAGAGCGAAACGAGACGAAGGAGGGTGAAAGAGAGCGAAACGAGACGAAGGAAGGTGAAAGAGAGCTAAACGAGATGAAGGAGGGTGAAAGAGATCGAAACGAGACAAAGGAGGGTGAAAGAGAACAAAATGAGACGAAGGAGGGGGAAAGAGAGCGAAACGAGATGAAGGAGGGTGAAAGAAGGCGAAACGAGACGAAGGAGGGAGGAAGACAGCGAAACGAGACGAAGGAGGGTGAGAGAGAGCGAAACGAGACGAAGGAGGGTGAAGGAGGGCGAAACGAGATGAAGGAGGGTCAAAGAGAGCAAAACGAAATGAAGGAGGGTGAAAGAGAGCGAAACGAGACAAAGGAGGGTGAAAGAGGCTGAAACGAAACGAAGGAGCGTGGAAGAGAGCGAAACGAGAGGAAGGAGGGTGAGGGAGAGCGAAACGAGACGAAGGAGGGTGAAGGAGAGTGAATCAAGACGAAGGTGGGTGAAAGAGAGCGAAACGAGACGAAGGAGGGTGAAAGAGAGCAAAACGAGACGAAGGAGGGTGAAAGAGAGTGAAACGAGACGAAGGAGGGTGAAAGAGAGCGAAACGAGACGAAGGAGGGTGAAAGAGAGTAAAACGTGGCGAAGGAAGGTGAAAGAGTGCGAATCGAGACAAAGGAGGGTGAAAGAGAGCGAAACGAGACGAAGGAAGGTGAAAGAGAGCGAAGCGAAACGAAGGAGGGTGGAAGAGAGCGATACGAGAAGAAGGAGGGTGAAAGAGAGCGAAACGAGACGAAGGAGGGTGAAAGAGAGCGAAACGAGACGAAGGAGGGTGAAAAAGAGTGAAACGAGACGAAGGAGGGTGAAAGAGTGCTAAACGAGACGAAGGAGGGTGAAAGAGAGCGAAACGAGATGAAGGAGGGTGAAAGAGAGCGAAACGAGACGAAGGAGGGTGAAATTGAGCGAAACGAGACGAAGGAAGGTGAAAGAGAGCTAAACGAGATGAAGGAGGGTGAAAGAGATCGAAACGAGACAAAGGAGGGTGAAAGAGAGCGAAACGAGGTGAAGGAAGGTGAAAGAGAGCGAAACGAGATGAAGGAGGGTGAAAGAGAACGAAACGAGACGAAGGAGGGGGAAAGAGAGCGAAACGAGACGAAGGAGGATGAAAGAATGCGAAACGAGACGAAGGAGGGAGGAAGACAGCGAAACGAGACGAAGGAGGGTGAGAGAGAGCGAAACGAGATGAAGGAGGGTGGAAGAGAGCAAAACAAGACGAAGGAGGGTGAAAGAGAGCAAAACGAGACGAAGGAGGGTGAAAGAGAGCGAAACAAGACGAAGGAGGGTGAAGGAGGGCGAAACGAGACGAAGGAGGGTGAAAGAGAGCAAAACGAGACGAAGGAGTGTGAAAGAGAACGAAACGAGACGAAGGAGGGGGAAAGTGACCGAAACGAGTCGAAGGAGGGTGAAAGAAGGCGAAACGAGACGAAAGAGGGAGGAAGACAGCGAAACGAGACGAAGGAGGGTGAGAGAGAGCGAAACGAGACCAAGGAGGGTGGAAGAGAGCGAAACGAGACGAAGGAGGGTGAGAGATAGCAAAACAAGATGAAGGAGGGTGTAAGAGAGCGAAACGAGACGAAGGAGGGTGAAACAGAGCGAAACGAGACGAAGAAGGGTGAAGGAAGGCGAAACGAGACGAAGGAGGGTGGAAGAGAGCGAAACGAGACGAAGGAGGGTGAAAGAGAGTGAAAAGAGATGAAGGAGGGTGAAAGAGAGCGAAACGAGACAAAGGAGGGTGAAAGAGGCTGAAACGAGACGAAGGAGGGTGGAAGAGAGCGAAACGAGAAGAAGGAGGGTGAGGGAGAGCGAAACGAGATGAAGGAGGGTGAAAGAGAGTGAAACGAGACGAAGGAGGTTGAAAGAGAGCGAAACGAGACGAAGGAGGGTGAAAGAGAGCGAAACGAGACGAAGGAGGGTGAAAGAGAGTGAAACGAGGCGAAGGAAGGTGAAAGAGTGCGAATCGAGACAAAGGAGGGTGAAAGAGAGCGAAACGAGACAAAGGAAGGTGAAAGAGAGCGAACCGAAACGAAGGAGGGTGGAAGAGAGCGATACGAGACGAAGGACGGTGAAAGAGAGCGAAACGAGACGAAAGAGGGGGACAGAGAGCGAAACGAGACGAAGGAGTGTGAAAAAGAGTGAAACGAGACGAAGGAGCGTGAAAGGGAGCTAAACGAGACGAAGGAGGGTGAAAGAGAGTGAAACGAGATGAAGGAGGGTGAAAGAGAGCGAAACGAGACGAAGGGGTGTGAAAGAGAGCGAAACGAGACGAAGGAAGGTGAAAGAGAGCTAAACGAGATGAAGGAGGGTGAAAGAGAGCGAAACGAGACAAAGGAAGGTGAAAGAGTGCGAACCGAAAGGAAGGAGGGTGGAAGAGAGCGATACGAGGCGAAGGAAGGTGAAAGAGAGCGAAACGAGACGAAGGAAGGTGAAAGAGAGCGAAACGAGACGAAGGAGGGTGAAAGAGAGCAAAACGAGACGAAGGAAGGTGAAAGAGAGCTAAACGAGATGAAGGAGGGTGAAAGAGATCGAAACGAGACAAAGGAGGGTGAAAGAGAACAAAATGAGACGAAGGAGGGGGAAAGAGAGCGAAACGAGATGAAGGAGGGTGAAAGAAGGCGAAACGAGACGAAGGAGGGAGGAAGACAGCGAAACGAGACGAAGGAGGGTGAGAGAGAGCGAAACGAGACGAAGGAGGGTGAAGGAGGGCGAAACGAGATGAAGGAGGGTCAAAGAGAGCAAAACGAAATGAAGGAGGGTGAAAGAGAGCGAAACGAGACAAAGGAGGGTGAAAGAGGCTGAAACGAAACGAAGGAGCGTGGAAGAGAGCGAAACGAGAGGAAGGAGGGTGAGGGAGAGCGAAACGAGACGAAGGAGGGTGAAGGAGAGTGAACCAAGACGAAGGTGGGTGAAAGAGAGCGAAACGAGACGAAGGAGGGTGAAAGAGAGCGAAACGAGACGAAGGAGGGTGAAAGAGAGTGAAACGAGACGAAGGAGGGTGAAAGAGAGCGAAACGAGACGAAGGAGGGTGAAAGAGAGTAAAACGTGGCGAAGGAAGGTGAAAGAGTGCGAATCGAGACAAAGGAGGGTGAAAGAGAGCGAAACGAGACGAAGGAAGGTGAAAGAGAGCGAAGCGAAACGAAGGAGGGTGGAAGAGAGCGATACGAGAAGAAGGAGGGTGAAAGAGAGCGAAACGAGACGAAGGAGGGTGAAAGAGAGCGAAACGAGACGAAGGAGGGTGAAAAAGAGTGAAACGAGACGAAGGAGGGTGAAAGAGTGCTAAACGAGACGAAGGAGGGTGAAAGAGAGCGAAACGAGATGAAGGAGGGTGAAAGAGAGCGAAACGAGACGAAGGAGGGTGAAATTGAGTGAAACGAGACGAAGGAAGGTGAAAGAGAGCTAAACGAGATGAAGGAGGGTGAAAGAGATCGAAACGAGACAAAGGAGGGTGAAAGAGAGCGAAACGAGGTGAAGGAAGGTGAAAGAGAGCGAAACGAGATGAAGGAGGGTGAAAGAGAACGAAACGAGACGAAGGAGGGGGAAAGAGAGCGAAACGAGACGAAGGAGGATGAAAGAATGCGAAACGAGACGAAGGAGGGAGGAAGACAGCGAAACGAGACGAAGGAGGGTGAGAGAGAGCGAAACGAGATGAAGGAGGGTGGAAGAGAGCGAAACAAGACGAAGGAGGGTGAAAGAGAGCAAAACGAGACGAAGGTGGGTGAAAGAGAGCGAAACAAGACGAAGGAGGGTGAAGGAGGGCGAAACGAGACGAAGGAGGGTGAAAGAGAGCAAAACGAGACGAAGGAGTGTGAAAGAGAACGAAACGAGACGAAGGAGGGGGAAAGTGACCGAAACGAGACGAAGGAGGGTGAAAGAAGGCGAAACGAGACGAAAGAGGGAGGAAGACAGCGAAACGAGACGAAGGAGGGTGAGAGAGAGCGAAACGAGACCAAGGAGGGTGGAAGAGAACAAAATGAGACGAAGGAGGGGGAAAGAGAGCGAAACGAGATGAAGGAGCGTGAAAGAGAGCGAAACGAGGCGAAGGAAGGTGAAAGAGAGCGAAACGAGACGAAGGAGGGTGAAAGAGAGCGAAACGAGACGAAGGAAGGTGAAAGAGAGCTAAACGAGATGAAGGAGGGTGAAAGAGATCGAAACGAGACAAAGGAGGGTGAAAGAGAACAAAATGAGACGAAGGAGGGGGAAAGAGAGCGAAACGAGATGAAGGAGGGTGAAAGAAGGCGAAACGAGACGAAGGAGGGAGGAAGACAGCGAAACGAGACGAAGGAGGGTGAGAGAGAGCGAAACGAGACGAAGGAGGGTGAAGGAGGGCGAAACGAGATGAAGGAGGGTCAAAGAGAGCAAAACGAAATGAAGGAGGGTGAAAGAGAGCGAAACGAACGAGATGAAGGAGGGTCAAAGAGAGCAAAACGAAATGAAGGAGGGTGAAAGAGAGCGAAACGAGACAAAGGAGGGTGAAAGAGGCTGAAACGAAACGAAGGAGCGTGGAAGAGAGCGAAACGAGAGGAAGGAGGGTGAGGGAGAGCGAAACGAGACGAAGGAGGGTGAAGGAGAGTGAATCAAGACGAAGGTGGGTGAAAGAGAGCGAAACGAGATGAAGGAGGGTGAAAGAGAGCAAAACGAGACGAAGGAGGGTGAAAGAGAGTGAAACGAGACGAAGGAGGGTGAAAGAGAGCGAAACGAGACGAAGGAGGGTGAAAGAGAGTAAAACGTGGCGAAGGAAGGTGAAAGAGTGCGAATCGAGACAAAGGAGGGTGAAAGAGAGCGAAACGAGACGAAGGAAGGTGAAAGAGAGCGAAGCGAAACGAAGGAGGGTGGAAGAGAGCGATACGAGAAGAAGGAGGGTGAAAGAGAGCGAAACGAGACGAAGGAGGGTGAAAGAGAGCGAAACGAGACGAAGGAGGGTGAAAAAGAGTGAAACGAGACGAAGGAGGGTGAAAGAGTGCTAAACGAGACGAAGGAGGGTGAAAGAGAGCGAAACGAGATGAAGGAGGGTGAAAGAGAGCGAAACGAGACGAAGGAGGGTGAAATTGAGCGAAACGAGACGAAGGAAGGTGAAAGAGAGCTAAACGAGATGAAGGAGGGTGAAAGAGATCGAAACGAGACAAAGGAGGGTGAAAGAGAGCGAAACGAGGTGAAGGAAGGTGAAAGAGAGCGAAACGAGATGAAGGAGGGTGAAAGAGAACGAAACGAGACGAAGGAGGGGGAAAGAGAGCGAAACGAGACGAAGGAGGATGAAAGAATGCAAAACGAGACGAAGGAGGGAGGAAGACAGCGAAACGAGACGAAGGAGGGTGAGAGAGAGCGAAACGAGATGAAGGAGGGTGGAAGAGAGCGAAACAAGACGAAGGAGGGTGAAAGAGAGCAAAACGAGACGAAGGAGGGTGAAAGAGAGCGAAACAAGACGAAGGAGGGTGAAGGAGGGCGAAACGAGACGAAGGAGGGTGAAAGAGAGCAAAACGAGACGAAGGAGTGTGAAAGAGAACGAAACGAGACGAAGGAGGGGGACAGTGACCGAAACGAGTCGAAGGAGGGTGAAAGAAGGCGAAACGAGACGAAAGAGGGAGGAAGACAGCGAAACGAGACGAAGGAGGGTGAGAGAGAGCGAAACGAGACCAAGGAGGGTGGAAGAGAGCGAAACGAGACGAAGGAGGGTGAGAGATAGCAAAACAAGATGAAGGAGGGTGTAAGAGAGCGAAACGAGACGAAGGAGGGTGAAACAGAGCGAAACGAGACGAAGAAGGGTGAAGGAAGGCGAAACGAGACGAAGGAGGGTGGAAGAGAGCGAAACGAGACGAAGGAGGGTGAAAGAGAGTGAAAAGAGATGAAGGAGGGTGAAAGAGAGCGAAACGAGACAAAGGAGGGTGAAAGAGGCTGAAACGAGACGAAGGAGGGTGGAAGAGAGCGAAACGAGAAGAAGGAGGGTGAGGGAGAGCGAAACGAGATGAAGGAGGGTGAAAGAGAGTGAAACGAGACGAAGGAGGTTGAAAGAGAGCGAAACGAGACGAAGGAGGGTGAAAGAGAGCGAAACGAGACGAAGGAGGGTGAAAGAGAGTGAAACGAGGCGAAGGAAGGTGAAAGAGTGCGAATCGAGACAAAGGAGGGTGAAAGAGAGCGAAACGAGACAAAGGAAGGTGAAAGAGAGCGAACCGAAACGAAGGAGGGTGGAAGAGAGCGATACGAGACGAAGGACGGTGAAAGAGAGCGAAACGAGACGAAAGAGGGGGACAGAGAGCGAAACGAGACGAAGGAGTGTGAAAAAGAGTGAAACGAGACGAAGGAGCGTGAAAGGGAGCTAAACGAGACGAAGGAGGGTGAAAGAGAGTGAAACGAGATGAAGGAGGGTGAAAGAGAGCGAAACGAGACGAAGGGGTGTGAAAGAGAGCGAAACGAGACGAAGGAAGGTGAAAGAGAGCTAAACGAGATGAAGGAGGGTGAAAGAGAGCGAAACGAGACAAAGGAAGGTGAAAGAGTGCGAACCGAAAGGAAGGAGGGTGGAAGAGAGCGATACGAGGCGAAGGAAGGTGAAAGAGAGCGAAACGAGACGAAGGAAGGTGAAAGAGATTTAAACGAGATGAAGGAGGGTGAAAGAGATCGAAACGAGACAAAGGAGGGTGAAAGAGAACAAAATGAGACGAAGGAGGGGGAAAGAGAGCGAAACGAGATGAAGGAGGGTGAAAGAAGGCGAAACGAGACGAAGGAGGGAGGAAGACAGCGAAACGAGACGAAGGAGGGTGAGAGAGAGCGAAACGAGACGAAGGAGGGTGAAGGAGGGCGAAACGAGATGAAGGAGGGTCAAAGAGAGCAAAACGAAATGAAGGAGGGTGAAAGAGAGCGAAACGAGACAAAGGAGGGTGAAAGAGGCTGAAACGAAACGAAGGAGCGTGGAAGAGAGCGAAACGAGAGGAAGGAGGGTGAGGGAGAGCGAAACGAGACCAAGGAGGGTGAAGGAGAGTGAACCAAGACGAAGGTGGGTGAAAGAGAGCGAAACGAGACGAAGGAGGGTGAAAGAGCGAAACGAGACGAAGGAGGGTGAAAGAGAGTGAAACGAGACGAAGGAGGGTGAAAGAGAGCGAAACGAGACGAAGGAGGGTGAAAGAGAGTAAAACGTGGCGAAGGAAGGTGAAAGAGTGCGAATCGAGACAAAGGAGGGTGAAAGAGAGCGAAACGAGACGAAGGAAGGTGAAAGAGAGCGAAGCGAAACGAAGGAGGGTGGAAGAGAGCGATACGAGAAGAAGGAGGGTGAAAGAGAGCGAAACGAGACGAAGGAGGGTGAAAGAGAGCGAAATGGGACGAAGGAGGGTGAAAAAGAGTGAAACGAGACGAAGGAGGGTGAAAGAGTGCTAAACGAGACGAAGGAGGGTGAAAGAGAGCGAAACGAGATGAAGGAGGGTGAAAGAGAGCGAAACGAGACGAAGGAGGGTGAAATTGAGCGAAACGAGACGAAGGAATGTGAAAGAGAGCTAAACGAGATGAAGGAGGGTGAAAGAGATCGAAACGAGACAAAGGAGGGTGAAAGAGAGCGAAACGAGGTGAAGGAAGGTGAAAGAGAGCGAAACGAGATGAAGGAGGGTGAAAGAGAACGAAACGAGACGAAGGAGGGGGAAAGAGAGCGAAACGAGACGAAGGAGGGTGAAAGAATGCGAAACGAGACGAAGGAGGGAGGAAGACAGCGAAACGAGACGAAGGAGGGTGAGAGAGAGCGAAACGAGATGAAGGAGGGTGGAAGAGAGCGAAACAAGACGAAGGAGGGTGAAAGAGAGCAAAACGAGACGAAGGAGGGTGAAAGAGAGCGAAACAAGACGAAGGAGGGTGAAGGAGGGCGAAACGAGACGAAGGAGGGTGAAAGAGAGCAAAACGAGACGAAGGAGTGTGAAAGAGAACGAAACGAGACGAAGGAGGGGGAAAGTGCCCGAAACGAGACGAAGGAGGGTGAAAGAAGGCGAAACGAGACGAAAGAGGGAGGAAGACAGCGAAACGAGACGAAGGAGGGTGAGAGAGAGCGAAACGAGACCAAGGAGGGTGGAAGAGAGCGAAACGAGACGAAGGAGGGTGAGAGATAGCAAAACAAGACGAAGGAGGGTGTAAGAGAGCGAAACGAGACGAAGGAGGGTGAAACAGAGCGAAACGAGACGAAGGAGGGTGAAGGAAGGCGAAACGTGACGAAGGAGGGTGGAAGAGAGCGAAACGAGACGAAGGAGGGTGAAAGAGAGTGAAAAGAGATGAAGGAGGGTGAAAGAGAGCGAAACGAGGCGAAGGAGGGTGAAAGAGAGCGAAACGAGACAAAGGAGGGTGAAAGAGGCTGAAACGAGATGAAGGAGGGTGGAAGAGAGCGAAACGAGAAGAAGGAGGGTGAGGGAGAACAAAACGAGATGAAGGAGGGTGAAAGAGAGTGAAACGAGACGAAGGAGGTTGAAAGAGAGCGAAACGAGATGAAGGAGGGTGAAAGAGAGCAAAACGAGACGAAGGAGGGTGAAAGAGAGTGAAACGAGGCGAAGGAAGGTGAAAGAGTGCGAATCGAGACAAAGGAGGGTGAAAGAGAGCGAAACGAGACAAGGGAAGGTGAAAGAGAGCGAACCGAAACGAAGGATTGTGGAAGAGAGCGATACGAGACGAAGGACGGTGAAAGAGAGCGAAACGAGACGAAAGAGGGGGACAGAGAGCGAAACGAGACGAAGGAGTGTGAAAAAGAGTGAAACGAGACGAAGGAGCGTGAAAGGGAGCTAAACGAGACGAAGGAGGGTGAAAGAGAGCGAAACGAGATGAAGGAGGGTGAAAGAGAGCGAAACGAGACGAAGGAGAGTGAAAGAGAGCGAAACGAGACGAAGGAAGGTGAAAGAGAGCTAAACGAGATGAAGGAGGGTGAAAGAGAGCGAAACGAGACAAAGGAGGGTGAAAGAGTGCGAAACGGGGCGAAGGAAGGTGAAAGAGAGCGAAACGAGACGAAGGAGGGTGAAAGAGAACGAAACGAGACGAAGGAGGGGGAAAGAGAGCGAAATGAGACGAAGGAGGGTGAAAGAAGGCAAAACGAGATGACGGAGGGAGGAAGACAGTGAAACGAGATGAAGGAGGGTGAGAGAGAGCGAAACGAGACGAAGAAGGGTGGAAGAGAGCGAAACGAGACGAAGGAGTGTGAGAGATAGCGAAACGAGATGAAGGAGGGTGAAAGAGAGCGAAATGAGATGAAGGAGGGTGAAAGAGAGCGAAACGAGACGAAGAAGGATGAAGGAAGGCGAAACGAGATGAAGGAGGGTGGAAGAGAGCGAAACGAGACGAAGGAGGGTGAAAGAGAGTGAAAAGAGACGAAGGAGGGTGAAAGAGAGCGAAACGAGGCGAAGGAGGGTCAAAGAGAGCGAAACGAGATGAAGGAGGGTGAAAGAGAGCGAAACGAGACAAAGGAGGGTGAAAGAGGCTGAAACGAGACGAAGGAGTGTGGAAGAGAGCGAAACGAGAGGAAGGAGGGTGAGGGAGAGCGAAACAAGATGAAGGAGGGTGAAAGAGAGTGAAACGAGACGAAGGAGAGTGAAAGAGAGCGAAACGAGACGAAGGAGGGTGGAAGAGAGCGAAACGAGACGAAGGAGGGTGAAAGAGAGCGAAACGAGACGAAGGAGGGTGAAAGAGAGTGAAACGAGGCGAAGGAAGGTGAAAGAGTGCGAATCGAGACAAAGGAGGGTGAAAGAGAGCGAAACGAGAGAAAGGAAGGTGAAAGAGAGCGAACCGAAACGAAGGAGGGTGGAAGAGAGCGATACGAGACGAAGGACGGTGAAAGAGAGCGAAACGAGACGAAAGAGGGGGACAGAGAGCGAAACGAGACGAAGGAGTGTGAAAAAGAGTGAAACGAGACGAAGGAGCGTGAAAGGGAGCTAAACGAGACGAAGGAGGGTGAAAGAGAGCGAAACGAGATGAAGGAGGGTGAAAGAGAGCGAAACGAGACGAAGGAGAGTGAAAGAGAGCGAAACGAGACGAAGGAAGGTGAAAGAGAGCTAAACGAGATGAAGGAGGGTGAAAGAGAGCGAAACGAGACAAAGGAGGGTGAAAGAGTGCGAAACGGGGCGAAGGAAGGTGAAAGAGAGCGAAACGAGACGAAGGAGGGTGAAAGAGAACGAAACGAGACGAAGGAGGGGGAAAGAGAGCGAAATGAGACGAAGGAGGGTGAAAGAAGGCAAAACGAGATGACGGAGGGAGGAAGACAGCGAAACGAGATGAAGGAGGGTGAGAGAGAGCGAAACGAGACGAAGAAGGGTGGAAGAGAGCGAAACGAGACGAAGGAGTGTGAGAGATAGCGAAACGAGATGAAGGAGGGTGAAAGAGAGCGAAATGAGATGAAGGAGGGTGAAAGTGAGCGAAACGAGACGAAGAAGGATGAAGGAAGGCGAAACGAGACGAAGGAGGGTGGAAGAGAGCGAAACGAGACGAAGGAGGGTGAAAGAGAGTGAAAAGAGACGAAGGAGGGTGAAAGAGAGCGAAACGAGGCGAAGGAGGGTCAAAGAGAGCGAAACGAGATGAAGGAGGGTGAAAGAGAGCGAAACGAGACAAAGGAGGGTGAAAGAGGCTGAAACGAGACGAAGGAGGGTGGAAGAGAGCGAAACGAGAGGAAGGAGGGTGAGGGAGAGCGAAACGAGATGAAGGAGGGTGAAAGAGAGTGAAACGAGACGAAGGAGAGTCAAAGAGAGCGAAACGAGACGAAGAAGGGTGGAAGAGAGCGAAACGAGATGAAGGAGGGTGAAAGAGAGTGAAACGAGACGAAGGAGGGTGAAAGAGAGCGAAACGAGACGAAGGAGGGTGAAAGAGAGCGAAACGAGACGAAGGAGGGTGAAAGAGAGTGAAACGAGACGAAGGAAGGTGAAAGAGTGCGAATCGAGATAAAGGAGGGTGAAAGAGAGCGAAACGAGATGAAGGAAGGTGAAAGAGAGCGAACCGAAACAAAGGAGGGTGGAAGAGAGCGATACGAGACGAAGGAGGGTGAAAGAGAGCGAAACGAGACGAAGGAGGGTGAAAGAGAGCGAAACGAGATGAAGGAGGGTAAAAAAGAGTGAAACGAGACGAAGGAGGGTGAAAGAGAGCTAAACGAGACGAAGGAGGGTGAAAGAGAGCGAAACGAGATGAAGGAGGGTGAAAGAGAGCGAAATGAGACGAAGGAGGGTGAAAGAGAGCGAAACGAGACGAAGGGGTGTGAAAGAGAGCGAAACGAGATGAAGGAGGGTGAAAAAGAGTGAAACGAGACGAAGGAGGGTGAAAGAGAGCTAAACGAGACGAAGCAGGGTGAAAGAGAGCGAAACGAGATGAAGGAGGGTGAAAGAGAGCGAAACGAGACGAAGGAGGGTGAAAGAGAGCGAAACGAGACGAAGGAAGGTGAAAGAGAGCTAAACGAGATGAAGGAGGGTGAAAGAGATCGAAACGAGACAAAGGAGGGTGAAAGAGAGCGAAACGAGGCGAAGGAATGGTGAAAGAGAGCGAAACGAGACGAAGGAGGGTGAAAGAGAACAAAATGAGACGAAGGAGGGGGAATGAGAGCGAAACGTGATGAAGGAGGGTGAAAGAAGGCGAAACGAGACGAAGGAGGGAGGAAGACAGCGAAACAAGACGAAGGAGGGTGAGAGAAAGCGAAACGAGACGAAGGAGTGTGAAGGAGGGCGAAACGAGACGAAGGAGGGTCAAAGAGAGCAAAACGAGATGAAGGAGGGTAAAAGAGAGCGAAACGAGACGAAGGAGGGTGAAAGAGAGCGAAACGGGACGAAGGAAGGTGAAAGAGAGCTAAACGAGATGAAGGAGGGTGAAAGAGATCGAAACGAGACAAAGGATGGTGAAAGAGAGCGAAACGAGGCGAAGGAAGGTGAAAGAGAGCAAAACGAGACGAAGGAGGGTGAAAGAGAGCGAAACGAGACGAAGGAAGGTGAAAGAGAGCTAAACGAGATGAAGGAGGGTGAAAGAGATCGAAACGAGACAAAGGAGGGTGAAAGAGAGCGAAACGAGGTGAAGGAAGGTGAAAGAGAGCGAAACGAGATGAAGGAGGGTGAAAGAGAACGAAACGAGACGAAGGAGGGGGAAAGAGAGCGAAACGAGACGAAGGAGGGTGAAAGAATGCGAAACGAGACGAAGGAGGGAGGAAGACAGCGAAACGAGACGAAGGAGGGTGAGAGAGAGCGAAACGAGATGAAGGAGGGTGGAAGAGAGCGAAACAAGACGAAGGAGGGTGAAAGAGAGCAAAACAAGACGAAGGAGGGTGAAAGAGAGCGAAACAAGACGAAGGAGGGTGAAGGAGGGCGAAACGAGACGAAGGAGGGTGAAAGAGAGCAAAACGAGACGAAGGAGTGTGAAAGAGAACGAAACGAGACGAAGGAGGGTGAAAGAAGGCGAAACGAGACGAAAGAGGGAGGAAGACAGCGAAACGAGACGAAGGAGGGTGAGAGAGAGCGAAACGAGACCAAGGAGGGTGGAAGAGAGCGAAACGAGACGAAGGAGGGTGAGAGATAGCAAAACAAGACGAAGGAGGGTGTAAAAGAGCGAAACGAGACGAAGGAGGGTGAAACAGAGCGAAACGAGACGAAGGAGGGTGAAGGAAGGCGAAACGAGACGAAGGAGGGTGGAAGAGAGCGAAACGAGACGAAGGAGGGTGAAAGAGAGTGAAAAGAGATGAAGGAGGGTGAAAGAGAGCGAAACGAGGCGAAGGAGGGTGAAAGAGAGCGAAACGAGACAAAGGAGGGTGAAAGAGGCTGAAACGAGATGAAGGAGGGTGGAAGAGAGCGAAACGAGAAGAAGGAGGGTGAGGGAGAGCAAAACGAGATGAAGGAGGGTGAAAGAGAGTGAAACGAGACGAAGGAGGTTGAAAGAGAGCGAAACGAGACGTAGGAGGGTGAAAGAGAGCGAAACGAGACGAAGGAGGGTGAAAGAGAGTGAAACGAGGCGAAGGAAGGTGAAAGAGTGCGAATCGAGACAAAGGAGGGTGAAAGAGAGCGAAACGAGACAAAGGAAGGTGAAAGAGAGCGAACCGAAACGAAGGAGGGTGGAAGAGAGCGATACGAGACGAAGGACGGTGAAAGAGAGCGAAACGAGACGAAAGAGGAAGACTGAGAGCGAAACGAGACGAAGGAGTGTGAAAAAGAGTGAAACGAGACGAAGGAGCGTGAAAGGGAGCTAAACGAGACGAAGGAGGGTGAAAGAGAGCGAAACGAGATGAAGGAGGGTGAAAGAGAGCGAAACGAGACGAAGGAGAGTGAAAGAGAGCGAAACGAGACGAAGGAAGGTGAAAGAGAGCTAAACGAGATGAAGGAGGGTGAAAGAGAGCGAAACGAGACAAAGGAGGGTGAAAGAGTGCGAAACGGGGCGAAGGAAGGTGAAAGAGAGCGAAACGAGACGAAGGAGGGTGAAAGAGAACGAAACGAGACGAAGGAGGGGGAAAGAGAGCGAAATGAGACGAAGGAGGGTGAAAGAAGGCAAAACGAGATGACGGAGGGAGGAAGACAGTGAAACGAGATGAAGGAGGGTGAGAGAGAGCGAAACGAGACGAAGAAGGGTGGAAGAGAGCGAAACGAGACGAAGGAGTGTGATAGATAGCGAAACGAGATGAAGGAGGGTGAAAGAGAGCGAAATGAGATGAAGGAGGGTGAAAGAGAGCAAAACGAGACGAAGAAGGATGAAGGAAGGCGAAACGAGACGAAGGAGGGTGGAAGAGAGCGAAACGAGACGAAGGAGAGTGAGAGAGAGCGAAACGAGATGAAGGAGGGTGGAAGAGAGCGAAACAAGACGAAGGAGGGTGAAAGAGAGCAAAACGAGACGAAGGAGGGTGAAAGAGAGCGAAACGAGGTGAAGGAAGGTGAAAGAGAGCGAAACGAGATGAAGGAGGGTGAAAGAGAACGAAACGAGACGAAGGAGGGGGAAAGAGAGCGAAACGAGACGAAGGAGGGTGAAAGAATGCGAAACGAGACGAAGGAGGGAGGAAGACAGCGAAACGAGACGAAGGAGGGTGAGAGAGAGCGAAACGAGATGAAGGAGGGTGGAAGAGAGCGAAACAAGACGAAGGAGGGTGAAAGAGAGCAAAACGAGACGAAGGAGGGTGAAAGAGAGTGAAACAAGACGAAGGAGGGTGAAGGAGGGCGAAACGAGACGAAGGAGGGTCAAAGAGAGCAAAACGAGACGAAGGAGTGTGAAAGAGAACGAAACGAGACGAAGGAGGGTGAAAGAAGGCGAAACGAGACGAAAGAGGGAGGAAGACAGCGAAACGAGACGAAGGAGGGTGAGAGAGAGCGAAACGAGACCAAGGAGGGTGGAAGAGAGCGAAACGAGACGAAGGAGGGTGAGAGATAGCAAAACAAGACGAAGGAGGGTGTAAGAGAGCGAAACGAGACGAAGGAGGGTGAAACAGAGTGAAACGAGACGAAGGAGGGTGAAGGAAGGCGAAACGAGACGAAGGAGGGTGGAAGAGAGCGAAACGAGACGAAGGAGGGTGAAAGAGAGTGAAAAGAGATGAAGGAGGGTGAAAGAGAGCGAAACGAGGCGAAGGAGGGTGAAAGAGAGCGAAACGAGACAAAGGAGGGTGAAAGAGGCTGAAACGAGATGAAGGAGGGTGGAAGAGAGCGAAACGAGAAGAAGGAGGGTGAGGGAGAGCAAAACGAGATGAAGGAGGGTGAAAGAGAGTGAAACGAGACGAAGGAGGTTGAAAGAGAGCGAAACGAGATGAAGGAGGGTGAAAGAGAGCGAAACGAGACGAAGGAGGGTGAAAGAGAGTGAAACGAGGCGAAGGAAGGTGAAAGAGTGCGAATCGAGACAAAGGAGGGTGAAAGAGAGCGAAACGAGACAAAGGAAGGTGAAAGAGAGCGAACCGAAACGAAGGAGGGTGGAAGAGAGCGATACGAGACGAAGGACGGTGAAAGAGAGCGAAACGAGACGAAAGAGGGGGACAGAGAGCGAAACGAGACGAAGGAGTGTGAAAAAGAGTGAAACGAGACGAAGGAGCGTGAAAGGGAGCTAAACGAGACGAAGGAGGGTGAAAGAGAGCGAAACGAGATGAAGGAGGGTGAAAGAGAGCGAAACGAGACGAAGGAGAGTGAAAGAGAGCGAAACGAGACGAAGGAAAGTGAAAGAGAGCTAAACGAGATGAAGGAGGGTGAAAGAGAGCGAAACGAGACAAAGGAGGGTGAAAGAGTGCAAAACGGGGCGAAGGAAGGTGAAAGAGAGCGAAACGAGACGAAGGAGGGTGAAAGAGAACGAAACAAGACGAACGAGGGGGAAAGAGAGCGAAATGAGACGAAGGAGGGTGAAAGAAGGCAAAACGAGATGACGGAGGGAGGAAGACAGTGAAACGAGATGAAGGAGGGTGAGAGAGAGCGAAACGAGACGAAGAAGGGTGGAAGAGAGCGAAACGAGACGAAGGAGTGTGAGAGATAGCGAAACGAGATGAAGGAGGGTGAAAGAGAGCGAAATGAGATGAAGGAGGGTGAAAGAGAGCGAAACGAGACGAAGAAGGATGAAGGAAGGCGAAACGAGACGAAGGAGGGTGGAAGAGAGCGAAACGAGACGAAGGAGGGTGAAAGAGAGTGAAAAGAGACGAAGGAGGGTGAAAGAGAGCGAAACGAGGCGAAGGAGGGTCAAAGAGAGCGAAACGAGATGAAGGAGGGTGAAAGAGAGCGAAACGAGACAAAGGAGGGTGAAAGAGGCTGAAACGAGATGAAGGAGGGTGGAAGAGAGCGAAACGAGAGGAAGGAGGGTGAGGGAGAGCGAAACGAGATGAAGGAGGGTGAAAGAGAGTGAAACGAGACGAAGGAGAGTGAAAGAGAGCGAAACGAGACGAAGGAGGGTGGAAGAGAGCGAAACGAGATGAAGGAGGGTGAAAGAGAGTGAAACGAGACGAAGGAGGGTGAAAGAGAGCGAAACGAGACGAAGGAGGGTGAAAGAGAGCGAAACGAGACGAAGGAGGGTGAAAGAGAGTGAAACGAGACGAAGGAAGGTGAAAGAGTGCGAATCGAGATAAAGGAGGGTGAAAGAGAGCGAAACGAGATGAAGGAAGGTGAAAGAGAGCGAACCGAAACAAAGGAGGGTGGAAGAGAGCGATACGAGACGAAGAGGGTGAAAGAGAGCGAAACGAGACAAAGGAGGGTGAAAGAGGCCGAAACGAGACGAAGGAGGGTGGAAGAGAGCGAAACGAGAGGAAGGAGGGTGAGGGAGAGCGAAACAAGATGAAGGAGGGTGAAAGAGAGTGAAACGAGACGAAGGAGGGTGAGAGAGAGCGAAACGAGACCAAGGAGGGTGGAAGAGAGCGAAACGAGACGAAGGAGGGTGAGAGATAGCAAAACAAGACGAAGGAGGGTGTAAGAGAGCGAAACGAGACGAAGGAGGGTGAAACAGAGCGAAACGAGACGAAGGAGGGTGAAGGAAGGCGAAACGTGACGAAGGAGGGTGGAAGAGAGCGAAACGAGACGAAGGAGGGTGAAAGAGAGTGAAAAGAGATGAAGGAGGGTGAAAGAGAGCGAAACGAGGCGAAGGAGGGTGAAAGAGAGCGAAACGAGACAAAGGAGGGTGAAAGAGGCTGAAACGAGATGAAGGAGGGTGGAAGAGAGCGAAACGAGAAGAAGGAGGGTGAGGGAGAGCAAAACGAGATGAAGGAGGGTGAAAGAGAGTGAAACGAGACGAAGGAGGTTGAAAGAGAGCGAAACGAGATGAAGGAGGGTGAAAGAGAGCGAAACGAGACGAAGGAGGGTGAAAGAGAGTGAAACGAGGCGAAGGAAGGTGAAAGAGTGCGAATCGAGACAAAGGAGGGTGAAAGAGAGCGAAACGAGACAAAGGAAGGTGAAAGAGAGCGAACCGAAACGAAGGATTGTGGAAGAGAGCGATACGAGACGAAGGACGGTGAAAGAGAGCGAAACGAGACGAAAGAGGGGGACAGAGAGCGAAACGAGACGAAGGAGTGTGAAAAAGAGTGAAACGAGACGAAGGAGCGTGAAAGGGAGCTAAACGAGACGAAGGAGGGTGAAAGAGAGCGAAACGAGATGAAGGAGGGTGAAAGAGAGCGAAACGAGACGAAGGAGAGTGAAAGAGAGCGAAACGAGACGAAGGAAGGTGAAAGAGAGCTAAACGAGATGAAGGAGGGTGAAAGAGAGCGAAACGAGACAAAGGAGGGTGAAAGAGTGCGAAACGGGGCGAAGGAAGGTGAAAGAGAGCAAAACGAGACGAAGGAGGGTGAAAGAGAACGAAACGAGACGAAGGAGGGGGAAAGAGAGCGAAATGAGACGAAGGAGGGTGAAAGAAGGCAAAACGAGATGACGGAGGGAGGAAGACAGTGAAACGAGATGAAGGAGGGTGAGAGAGAGCGAAACGAGACGAAGAAGGGTGGAAGAGAGCAAAACGAGACGAAGGAGTGTGAGAGATAGCGAAACGAGATGAAGGAGGGTGAAAGAGAGCGAAATGAGATGAAGGAGGGTGAAAGAGAGCGAAACGAGACGAAGAAGGATGAAGGAAGGCGAAACGAGATGAAGGAGGGTGGAAGAGAGCGAAACGAGACGAAGGAGGGTGAAAGAGAGTGAAAAGAGACGAAGGAGGGTGAAAGAGAGCGAAACGAGGCGAAGGAGGGTCAAAGAGAGCGAAACGAGATGAAGGAGGGTGAAAGAGAGCGAAACGAGACAAAGGAGGGTGAAAGAGGCTGAAACGAGACGAAGGAGTGTGGAAGAGAGCGAAACGAGAGGAAGGAGGGTGAGGGAGAGCGAAACAAGATGAAGGAGGGTGAAAGAGAGTGAAACGAGACGAAGGAGAGTGAAAGAGAGCGAAACGAGACGAAGGAGGGTGGAAGAGAGCGAAACGAGACGAAGGAGGGTGAAAGAGAGCGAAACGAGACGAAGGAGGGTGAAAGAGAGTGAAACGAGGCGAAGGAAGGTGAAAGAGTGCGAATCGAGACAAAGGAGGGTGAAAGAGAGCGAAACGAGAGAAAGGAAGGTGAAAGAGAGCGAACCGAAACGAAGGAGGGTGGAAGAGAGCGATACGAGACGAAGGACGGTGAAAGAGAGCGAAACGAGACGAAAGAGGGGGACAGAGAGCGAAACGAGACGAAGGAGTGTGAAAAAGAGTGAAACGAGACGAAGGAGCGTGAAAGGGAGCTAAACGAGACGAAGGAGGGTGAAAGAGAGCGAAACGAGATGAAGGAGGGTGAAAGAGAGCGAAACGAGACGAAGGAGAGTGAAAGAGAGCGAAACGAGACGAAGGAAGGTGAAAGAGAGCTAAACGAGATGAAGGAGGGTGAAAGAGAGCGAAACGAGACAAAGGAGGGTGAAAGAGTGCGAAACGGGGCGAAGGAAGGTGAAAGAGAGCGAAACGAGACGAAGGAGAGTGAAAGAGAACGAAACGAGACGAAGGAGGGGGAAAGAGAGCGAAATGAGACGAAGGAGGGTGAAAGAAGGCAAAACGAGATGACGGAGGGAGGAAGACAGCGAAACGAGATGAAGGAGGGTGAGAGAGAGCGAAACGAGACGAAGAAGGGTGGAAGAGAGCGAAATGAGATGAAGGAGGGTGAAAGTGAGCGAAACGAGACGAAGAAGGATGAAGGAAGGCGAAACGAGACGAAGGAGGGTGGAAGAGAGCGAAACGAGACGAAGGAGGGTGAAAGAGAGTGAAAAGAGACGAAGGAGGGTGAAAGAGAGCGAAACGAGGCGAAGGAGGGTCAAAGAGAGCGAAACGAGATGAAGGAGGGTGAAAGAGAGCGAAACGAGACAAAGGAGGGTGAAAGAGGCTGAAACGAGACGAAGGAGGGTGGAAGAGAGCGAAACGAGAGGAAGGAGGGTGAGGGAGAGCGAAACGAGATGAAGGAGGGTGAAAGAGAGTGAAACGAGACGAAGGAGAGTCAAAGAGAGCGAAACGAGACGAAGGAGGGTGGAAGAGAGCGAAACGAGATGAAGGAGGGTGAAAGAGAGTGAAACGAGACGAAGGAGGGTGAAAGAGAGCGAAACGAGACGAAGGAGGGTGAAAGAGAGCGAAACGAGACGAAGGAGGGTGAAAGAGAGTGAAACGAGACGAAGGAAGGTGAAAGAGTGCGAATCGAGATAAAGGAGGGTGAAAGAGAGCGAAACGAGATGAAGGAAGGTGAAAGAGAGCGAACCGAAACAAAGGAGGGTGGAAGAGAGCGATACGAGACGAAGGAGGGTGAAAGAGAGCGAAACGAGACGAAGGAGGGTGAAAGAGAGCGAAACGAGATGAAGGAGGGTAAAAAAGAGTGAAACGAGACGAAGGAGGGTGAAAGAGAGCTAAACGAGACGAAGGAGGGTGAAAGAGAGCGAAACGAGATGAAGGAGGGTGAAAGAGAGCGAAATGAGACGAAGGAGGGTGAAAGAGAGCGAAACGAGACGAAGGGGTGTGAAAGAGAGCGAAACGAGATGAAGGAGGGTGAAAAAGAGTGAAACGAGACGAAGGAGGGTGAAAGAGAGCTAAACGAGACGAAGCAGGGTGAAAGAGAGCGAAACGAGATGAAGGAGGGTGAAAGAGAGCGAAACGAGACGAAGGAGGGTGAAAGAGAGCGAAACGAGACGAAGGAAGGTGAAAGAGAGCTAAACGAGATGAAGGAGGGTGAAAGAGATCGAAACGAGACAAAGGAGGGTGAAAGAGAGCGAAACGAGGCGAAGGAATGGTGAAAGAGAGCGAAACGAGACGAAGGAGGGTGAAAGAGAACAAAATGAGACGAAGGAGGGGGAATGAGAGCGAAACGTGATGAAGGAGGGTGAAAGAAGGCGAAACGAGACGAAGGAGGGAGGAAGACAGCGAAACAAGACGAAGGAGGGTGAGAGAAAGCGAAACGAGACGAAGGAGTGTGAAGGAGGGCGAAACGAGACGAAGGAGGGTCAAAGAGAGCAAAACGAGATGAAGGAGGGTAAAAGAGAGCGAAACGAGACGAAGGAGGGTGAAAGAGAGCGAAACGGGACGAAGGAAGGTGAAAGAGAGCTAAACGAGATGAAGGAGGGTGAAAGAGATCGAAACGAGACAAAGGATGGTGAAAGAGAGCGAAACGAGGCGAAGGAAGGTGAAAGAGAGCAAAACGAGACGAAGGAGGGTGAAAGAGAGCGAAACGAGACGAAGGAAGGTGAAAGAGAGCTAAACGAGATGAAGGAGGGTGAAAGAGATCGAAACGCGACAAAGGAGGGTGAAAGAGAGCGAAACGAGGTGAAGGAAGGTGAAAGAGAGCGAAACGAGATGAAGGAGGGTGAAAGAGAACGAAACGAGACGAAGGAGGGGGAAAGAGAGCGAAACGAGACGAAGGAGGGTGAAAGAATGCGAAACGAGACGAAGGAGGGAGGAAGACAGCGAAACGAGACGAAGGAGGGTGAGAGAGAGCGAAACGAGATGAAGGAGGGTGGAAGAGAGCGAAACAAGACGAAGGAGGGTGAAAGAGAGCAAAACAAGACGAAGGAGGGTGAAAGAGAGCGAAACAAGACGAAGGAGGGTGAAGGAGGGCGAAACGAGACGAAGGAGGGTGAAAGAGAGCAAAACGAGACGAAGGAGTGTGAAAGAGAACGAAACGAGACGAAGGAGGGTGAAAGAAGGCGAAACGAGACGAAAGAGGGAGGAAGACAGCGAAACGAGACGAAGGAGGGTGAGAGAGAGCGAAACGAGACCAAGGAGGGTGGAAGAGAGCGAAACGAGACGAAGGAGGGTGAGAGATAGCAAAACAAGACGAAGGAGGGTGTAAGAGAGCGAAACGAGACGAAGGAGGGTGAAAGAGAGTGAAAAGAGATGAAGGAGGGTGAAAGAGAGCGAAACGAGGCGAAGGAGGGTGAAAGAGAGCGAAACGAGACAAAGGAGGGTGAAAGAGGCTGAAACGAGATGAAGGAGGGTGGAAGAGAGCGAAACGAGAAGAAGGAGGGTGAGGGAGAGCAAAACGAGATGAAGGAGGGTGAAAGAGAGTGAAACGAGACGAAGGAGGTTGAAAGAGAGCGAAACGAGACGTAGGAGGGTGAAAGAGAGCGAAACGAGACGAAGGAGGGTGAAAGAGAGTGAAACGAGGCGAAGGAAGGTGAAAGAGTGCGAATCGAGACAAAGGAGGGTGAAAGAGAGCGAAACGAGACAAAGGAAGGTGAAAGAGAGCGAACCGAAACGAAGGAGGGTGGAAGAGAGCGATACGAGACGAAGGACGGTGAAAGAGAGCGAAACGAGACGAAAGAGGGGGACAGAGAGCGAAACGAGACGAAGGAGTGTGAAAAAGAGTGAAACGAGACGAAGGAGCGTGAAAGGGAGCTAAACGAGACGAAGGAGGGTGAAAGAGAGCGAAACGAGATGAAGGAGGGTGAAAGAGAGCGAAACGAGACGAAGGAGAGTGAAAGAGAGCGAAACGAGACGAAGGAAGGTGAAAGAGAGCTAAACGAGATGAAGGAGGGTGTAAGAGAGCGAAACGAGACGAAGGAGGGTGAAAGAGAGTGAAAAGAGATGAAGGAGGGTGAAAGAGAGCGAAACGAGGCGAAGGAGGGTGAAAGAGAGCGAAACGAGACAAAGGAGGGTGAAAGAGGCTGAAACGAGATGAAGGAGGGTGGAAGAGAGCGAAACGAGAAGAAGGAGGGTGAGGGAGAGCAAAACGAGATGAAGGAGGGTGAAAGAGAGTGAAACGAGACGAAGGAGGTTGAAAGAGAGCGAAACGAGACGTAGGAGGGTGAAAGAGAGCGAAACGAGACGAAGGAGGGTGAAAGAGAGTGAAACGAGGCGAAGGAAGGTGAAAGAGTGCGAATCGAGACAAAGGAGGGTGAAAGAGAGCGAAACGAGACAAAGGAAGGTGAAAGAGAGCGAACCGAAACGAAGGAGGGTGGAAGAGAGCGATACGAGACGAAGGACGGTGAAAGAGAGCGAAACGAGACGAAAGAGGGGGACAGAGAGCGAAACGAGACGAAGGAGTGTGAAAAAGAGTGAAACGAGACGAAGGAGCGTGAAAGGGAGCTAAACGAGACGAAGGAGGGTGAAAGAGAGCGAAACGAGATGAAGGAGGGTGAAAGAGAGCGAAACGAGACGAAGGAGAGTGAAAGAGAGCGAAACGAGACGAAGGAAGGTGAAAGAGAGCTAAACGAGATGAAGGAGGGTGAAAGAGAGCGAAACGAGACAAAGGAGGGTGAAAGAGTGCGAAACGGGGCGAAGGAAGGTGAAAGAGAGCGAAACGAGACGAAGGAGGGTGAAAGAGAACGAAACGAGACGAAGGAGGGGGAAAGAGAGCGAAATGAGACGAAGGAGGGTGAAAGAAGGCAAAACGAGATGACGGAGGGAGGAAGACAGTGAAACGAGATGAAGGAGGGTGAGAGAGAGCGAAACGAGACGAAGAAGGGTGGAAGAGAGCGAAACGAGACGAAGGAGTGTGATAGATAGCGAAACGAGATGAAGGAGGGTGAAAGAGAGCGAAATGAGATGAAGGAGGGTGAAAGAGAGCGAAACGAGACGAAGAAGGATGAAGGAAGGCGAAACGAGACGAAGGAGGGTGGAAGAGAGCGAAACGAGACGAAGGAGAGTGAGAGAGAGCGAAACGAGATGAAGGAGGGTGGAAGAGAGCGAAACAAGACGAAGGAGGGTGAAAGAGAGCAAAACGAGACGAAGGAGGGTGAAAGAGAGCGAAACGAGGTGAAGGAAGGTGAAAGAGAGCGAAACGAGATGAAGGAGGGTGAAAGAGAACGAAACGAGACGAAGGAGGGGGAAAGAGAGCGAAACGAGACGAAGGAGGGTGAAAGAATGCGAAACGAGACGAAGGAGGGAGGAAGACAGCGAAACGAGACGAAGGAGGGTGAGAGAGAGCGAAACGAGATGAAGGAGGGTGGAAGAGAGCGAAACAAGACGAAGGAGGGTGAAAGAGAGCAAAACGAGACGAAGGAGGGTGAAAGAGAGTGAAACAAGACGAAGGAGGGTGAAGGAGGGCGAAACGAGACGAAGGAGGGTCAAAGAGAGCAAAACGAGACGAAGGAGTGTGAAAGAGAACGAAACGAGACGAAGGAGGGTGAAAGAAGGCGAAACGAGACGAAAGAGGGAGGAAGACAGCGAAACGAGACGAAGGAGGGTGAGAGAGAGCGAAACGAGACCAAGGAGGGTGGAAGAGAGCGAAACGAGACGAAGGAGGGTGAAACAGAGCGAAACGAGACGAAGGAGGGTGAAGGAAGGCGAAACGAGACGAAGGAGGGTGTAAGAGAGCGAAACGAGACGAAGGAGGGTGAAACAGAGCGAAACGAGACGAAGGAGGGTGAAGGAAGGCGAAACGAGACGAAGGAGGGTGGAAGAGAGCGAAACGAGACGAAGGAGGGTGAAAGAGAGTGAAAAGAGATGAAGGAGGGTGAAAGAGAGCGAAACGAGGCGAAGGAGGGTGAAAGAGAGCGAAACGAGACAAAGGAGGGTGAAAGAGGCTGAAACGAGATGAAGGAGGGTGGAAGAGAGCGAAACGAGAAGAAGGAGGGTGAGGGAGAGCAAAACGAGATGAAGGAGGGTGAAAGAGAGTGAAACGAGACGAAGGAGGTTGAAAGAGAGCGAAACGAGATGAAGGAGGGTGAAAGAGAGCGAAACGAGACGAAGGAGGGTGAAAGAGAGTGAAACGAGGCGAAGGAAGGTGAAAGAGTGCGAATCGAGACAAAGGAGGGTGAAAGAGAGCGAAACGAGACAAAGGAAGGTGAAAGAGAGCGAACCGAAACGAAGGAGGGTGGAAGAGAGCGATACGAGACGAAGGACGGTGAAAGAGAGCGAAACGAGACGAAAGAGGGGGACAGAGAGCGAAACGAGACGAAGCAGTGTGAAAAAGAGTGAAACGAGACGAAGGAGCGTGAAAGGGAGCTAAACGAGACGAAGGAGGGTGAAAGAGAGCGAAACGAGATGAAGGAGGGTGAAAGAGAGCGAAACGAGACGAAGGAGAGTGAAAGAGAGCGAAACGAGACGAAGGAAGGTGAAAGAGAGCTAAACGAGATGAAGGAGGGTGAAAGAGAGCGAAACGAGACAAAGGAGGGTGAAAGAGTGCGAAACGGGGCGAAGGAAGGTGAAAGAGAGCGAAACGAGACGAAGGAGGGTGAAAGAGAACGAAACAAGACGAACGAGGGGGAAAGAGAGCGAAATGAGACGAAGGAGGGTGAAAGAAGGCAAAACGAGATGACGGAGGGAGGAAGACAGTGAAACGAGATGAAGGAGGGTGAGAGAGAGCGAAACGAGACGAAGAAGGGTGGAAGAGAGCGAAACGAGACGAAGGAGTGTGAGAGATAGCGAAACGAGATGAAGGAGGGTGAAAGAGAGCGAAATGAGATGAAGGAGGGTGAAAGAGAGCGAAACGAGACGAAGAAGGATGAAGGAAGGCGAAACGAGACGAAGGAGGGTGGAAGAGAGCGAAACGAGACGAAGGAGGGTGAAAGAGAGTGAAAAGAGACGAAGGAGGGTGAAAGAGAGCGAAACGAGGCGAAGGAGGGTCAAAGAGAGCGAAACGAGATGAAGGAGGGTGAAAGAGAGCGAAACGAGACAAAGGAGGGTGAAAGAGGCTGAAACGAGATGAAGGAGGGTGGAAGAGAGCGAAACGAGAGGAAGGAGGGTGAGGGAGAGCGAAACGAGATGAAGGAGGGTGAAAGAGAGTGAAACGAGACGAAGGAGAGTGAAAGAGAGCGAAACGAGACGAAGGAGGGTGGAAGAGAGCGAAACGAGATGAAGGAGGGTGAAAGAGAGTGAAACGAGACGAAGGAGGGTGAAAGAGAGCGAAACGAGATGAAGGAGGGTGAAAGAGAGCGAAACGAGACGAAGGAGGGTGAAAGAGAGTGAAACGAGACGAAGGAAGGTGAAAGAGTGCGAATCGAGATAAAGGAGGGTGAAAGAGAGCGAAACGAGATGAAGGAAGGTGAAAGAGAGCGAACCGAAACAAAGGAGGGTGGAAGAGAGCGATACGAGACGAAGAGGGTGAAAGAGAGCGAAACGAGACAAAGGAGGGTGAAAGAGGCTGAAACGAGACGAAGGAGGGTGGAAGAGAGCGAAACGAGAGGAAGGAGGGTGAGGGAGAGCGAAACAAGATGAAGGAGGGTGAAAGAGAGTGAAACGAGACGAAGGAGAGTGAAAGAGAGCGAAACGAGACGAAGGAGGGTGAAAGAGAGCGAAACGAGACGAAGGAGGGTGAAAGAGAGTGAAACGAGGCGAAGGAAGGTGAAAGAGTGCGAATCGAGACAAAGGAGGGTGAAAGAGAGCGAAACGAGACAAAGGAAGGTGAAAGAGAGCGAACCGAAACGAAGGAGGGTGGAAGAGAGCGATACGAGACGAAGGACGGTGAAAGAGAGCGAAACGAGACGAAAGAGGGGGACAGAGAGCGAAACGAGACGAAGGAGTGTGAAAAAGAGTGAAACGAGACGAAGGAGCGTGAAAGGGAGCTAAACGAGACGAAGGAGGGTGAAAGAGAGCGAAACGAGATGAAGGAGGGTGAAAGAGAGCGAAACGAGACGAAGGAGAGTGAAAGAGAGCGAAACGAGACGAAGGAAGGTGAAAGAGAGCTAAACGAGATGAAGGAGGGTGAAAGAGAGCGAAACGAGACAAAGGAGGGTGAAAGAGTGCGAAACGGGGCGAAGGAAGGTGAAAGAGAGCGAAACGAGACGAAGGAGGGTGAAAGAGAACGAAACGAGACGAAGGAGGGGGAAAGAGAGCGAAATGAGACGAAGGAGGGTGAAAGAAGGCAAAACGAGATGACGGAGGGAGGAAGACAGCGAAACGAGATGAAGGAGGGTGAGAGAGAGCGAAACGAGACGAAGAAGGGTGGAAGAGAGCGAAACGAGACGAAGGAGTGTGAGAGATAGCGAAACGAGATGAAGGAGGGTGAAAGAGAGCAAAATGAGATGAAGGAGGGTGAAAGTGAGCGAAACGAGACGAAGAAGGATGAAGGAAGGCGAAACGAGACGAAGGAGGGTGGAAGAGAGCGAAACGAGACGAAGGAGGGTGAAAGAGAGTGAAAAGAGACGAAGGAGGGTGAAAGAGAGCGAAACGAGGTGAAGGAGGGTCAAAGAGAGCGAAACGAGATGAAGGAGGGTGAAAGAGAGCGAAACGAGACAAAGGAGGGTGAAAGAGGCTGAAACGAGACGAAGGAGGGTGGAAGAGAGCGAAACGAGAGGAAGGAGGGTGAGGGAGAGCGAAACGAGATGAAGGAGGGTGAAAGAGAGTGAAACGAGACGAAGGAGGGTGAAAGAGAGCGAAACGAGACGAAGGAGGGTGAAAGAGAGCGAAACGAGACGAAGGAGGGTGAAAGAGAGTGAAACGAGACGAAGGAAGGTGAAAGAGTGCGAATCGAGATAAAGGAGGGTGAAAGAGAGCGAAACGAGATGAAGGAAGGTGAAAGAGAGCGAACCGAAACAAAGGAGGGTGGAAGAGAGCGATACGAGACGAAGGAGGGTGAAAGAGAGCGAAACGAGACGAAGGAGGGTGAAAGAGAGCGAAACGAGATGAAGGAGGGTAAAAAAGAGTGAAACGAGACGAAGGAGGGTGAAAGGGAGCTAAACGAGACGAAGGAGGGTGAAAGAGAGCGAAACGAGATGAAGGAGGGTGAAAGAGAGCGAAACGAGACGAAGGAGGGTGAAAGAGAGCGAAACGAGACGAAGGGGTGTGAAAGAGAGCGAAACGAGATGAAGGAGGGTGAAAAAGAGTGAAACGAGACGAAGGAGGGTGAAAGAGAGTTAAACGAGACGAAGCAGGGTGAAAGAGAGCGAAACGAGGTGAAGGAAGGTGAAAGAGAGCGAAACGAGATGAAGGAGGGTGAAAGAGAACAAAATGAGACGAAGGAGGGGGAAAGAGACCGAAACGAGATGAAGGAGGGTGAAAGAAGGCGAAACGAGACGAAGGAGGGAGGAAGACAGCGAAACAAGACGAAGGAGGGTGAGAGAAAGCGAAACGAGACGAAGGAGTGTGAAGGAGGGCGAAACGAGACGAAGGAGGGTCAAAGAGAGCAAAACGAGATGAAGGAGGGTGAAAGAGAGCGAAACGAGACGAAGGAGGGTGAAAGAGAGCGAAACGGGACGAAGGAAGGTGAAAGAGAGCTAAACGAGATGAAGGAGGGTGAAAGAGATCGAAACGAGACAAAGGAGGGTGAAAGAGAGCGAAACGAGGCGAAGGAAGGTGAAAGAGAGCGAAACGAGACGAAGGAGGGTGAAAGAGAGCGAAACGAGACGAAGGAAGGTGAAAGAGAGCTAAACGAGATGAAGGAGGGTGAAAGAGATCGAAACGAGACAAAGGAGGGTGAAAGAGAGCGAAACGAGGTGAAGGAAGGTGAAAGAGAGCGAAACGAGATGAAGGAGGGTGAAAGAGAACGAAACGAGACGAAGGAGGGGGAAAGAGAGCGAAACGAGACGAAGGAGGGTGAAAGAATGCGAAACGAGACGAAGGAGGGAGGAAGACAGCGAAACGAGACGAAGGAGGGTGAGAGAGAGCGAAACGAGATGAAGGAGGGTGGAAGAGAGCGAAACAAGACGAAGGAGGGTGAAAGAGAGCAAAACGAGACGAAGGAGGGTGAAAGAGAGCGAAACAAGACGAAGGAGGGTGAAGGAGGGCGAAACGAGACGAAGGAGGGTGAAAGAGAGCAAAACGAGACGAAGGAGTGTGAAAGAGAACGAAACGAGACGAAGGAGGGTGAAAGAAGGCGAAACGAGACGAAAGAGGGAGGAAGACAGCGAAACGAGACGAAGGAGGGTGAGAGAGAGCGAAACGAGACCAAGGAGGGTGGAAGAGAGCGAAACGAGACGAAGGAGGGTGAGAGATAGCAAAACAAGACGAAGGAGGGTGTAAGAGAGCGAAACGAGACGAAGGAGGGTGAAACAGAGCGAAACGAGACGAAGGAGGGTGAAGGAAGGCGAAACGAGACGAAGGAGGGTGGAAGAGAGCGAAACGAGACGAAGGAGGGTGAAAGAGAGTGAAAAGAGATGAAGGAGGGTGAAAGAGAGCGAAACGAGGCGAAGGAGGGTGAAAGAGAGCGAAACGAGACAAAGGAGGGTGAAAGAGGCTGAAACGAGATGAAGGAGGGTGGAAGAGAGCGAAACGAGAAGAAGGAGGGTGAGGGAGAGCAAAACGAGATGAAGGAGGGTGAAAGAGAGTGAAACGAGACGAAGGAGGTTGAAAGAGAGCGAAACGAGACGAAGGAGGGTGAAAGAGAGCGAAACGAGACGAAGGAGGGTGAAAGAGAGTGAAACGAGGCGAAGGAAGGTGAAAGAGTGCGAATCGAGACAAAGGAGGGTGAAAGAGAGCGAAACGAGACAAAGGAAGGTGAAAGAGAGCGAACCGAAACGAAGGAGGGTGGAAGAGAGCGATACGAGACGAAGGACGGTGAAAGAGAGCGAAACGAGACGAAAGAGGGGGACAGAGAGCGAAACGAGACGAAGGAGTGTGAAAAAGAGCGAAACGAGACGAAGGAGAGTGAAAGAGAGCGAAACGAGACGAAGGAAGGTGAAAGAGAGCTAAACGAGATGAAGGAGGGTGAAAGAGAGCGAAACGAGACAAAGGAGGGTGAAAGAGTGCGAAACGGGGCGAAGGAAGGTGAAAGAGAGCGAAACGAGACGAAGGAGGGTGAAAGAGAACGAAACGAGACGAAGGAGGGGGAAAGAGAGCGAAATGAGACGAAGGAGGGTGAAAGAAGGCAAAACGAGATGACGGAGGGAGGAAGACAGTGAAACGAGATGAAGGAGGGTGAGAGAGAGCGAAACGAGACCAAGAAGGGTGGAAGAGAGCGAAACGAGACGAAGGAGTGTGAGAGATAGCGAAACGAGATGAAGGAGGGTGAAAGAGAGCGAAATGAGATGAAGGAGGGTGAAAGAGAGCGAAACGAGACGAAGAAGGATGAAGGAAGGCGAAACGAGACGAAGGAGGGTGGAAGAGAGCGAAACGAGATGAAGGAGGGTGAGAGAGAGCGAAACGAGATGAAGGAGGGTGGAAGAGAGCGAAACAAGACGAAGGAGGGTGAAAGAGAGCAAAACGAGACGAAGGAGGGTGAAAGAGAGCGAAACGAGGTGAAGGAAGGTGAAAGAGAGCGAAACGAGATGAAGGAGGGTGAAAGAGAACGAAACGAGACGAAGGAGGGGGAAAGAGAGCGAAACGAGACGAAGGAGGGTGAAAGAATGCGAAACGAGACGAAGGAGGGAGGAAGACAGCGAAACGAGACGAAGGAGGGTGAGAGAGAGCGAAACGAGATGAAGGAGGGTGGAAGAGAGCGAAACAAGACGAAGGAGGGTGAAAGAGAGCAAAACGAGACGAAGGAGGGTGAAAGAGAGCGAAACAAGACGAAGGAGGGTGAAGGAGGGCGAAACGAGACGAAGGAGGGTGAAAGAGAGCAAAACGAGACGAAGGAGTGTGAAAGAGAACGAAACGAGACGAAGGAGGGTGAAAGAAGGCGAAACGAGACGAAAGAGGGAGGAAGACAGCGAAACGAGACGAAGGAGGGTGAGAGAGAGCGAAACGAGACCAAGGAGGGTGGAAGAGAGCGAAACGAGAGGAAGGAGGGTGAGAGATAGCAAAACAAGACGAAGGAGGGTGTAAGAGAGCGAAACGAGACGAAGGAGGGTGAAACAGAGCGAAACGCGACGAAGGAGGGTGAAGGAAGGCGAAACGAGACGAAGGAGGGTGGAAGAGAGCGAAACGAGACGAAGGAGGGTGAAAGAGAGTGAAAAGAGATGAAGGAGGGTGAAAGAGAGCGAAACGAGGCGAAGGAGGGTGAAAGAGAGCGAAACGAGACAAAGGAGGGTGAAAGAGGCTGAAACGAGATGAAGGAGGGTGGAAGAGAGCGAAACGAGAAGAAGGAGGGTGAGGGAGGGCGAAACGAGACGAAGGAGGGTGAAAGAGAGCAAAACGAGACGAAGGAGTGTGAAAGAGAACGAAACGAGACGAAGGAGGGTGAAAGAAGGCGAAACGAGACGAAAGAGGGAGGAAGACAGCGAAACGAGACGAAGGAGGGTGAGAGAGAGCGAAACGAGACCAAGGAGGGTGGAAGAGAGCGAAACGAGACGAAGGAGGGTGAGAGATAGCAAAACAAGACGAAGGAGGGTGTAAGAGAGCGAAACGAGACGAAGGAGGGTGAAACAGAGCGAAACGAGACGAAGGAGGGTGAAGGAAGGCGAAACGAGATGAAGGAGGGTGGAAGAGAGCGAAACGAGACGAAGGAGGGTGAAAGAGAGTGAAAAGAGATGAAGGAGGGTGAAAGAGAGCGAAACGAGGCGAAGGAGGGTGAAAGAGAGCGAAACGAGACAAAGGAGGGTGAAAGAGGCTGAAACGAGATGAAGGAGGGTGGAAGAGAGCGAAACGAGAAGAAGGAGGGTGAGGGAGAGCAAAACGAGATGAAGGAGGGTGAAAGAGAGTGAAACGAGACGAAGGAGGTTGAAAGAGAGCGAAACGAGACGAAGGAGGGTGAAAGAGAGCGAAACGAGACGAAGGAGGGTGAAAGAGAGTGAAACGAGGCGAAGGAAGGTGAAAGAGTGCGAATCGAGACAAAGGAGGGTGAAAGAGAGCGAAACGAGACAAAGGAAGGTGAAAGAGAGCGAACCGAAACGAAGGAGGGTGGAAGAGAGCGATACGAGACGAAGGACGGTGAAAGAGAGCGAAACGAGACGAAAGAGGGGGACAGAGAGCGAAACGAGACGAAGGAGTGTGAAAAAGAGCGAAACGAGACGAAGGAGAGTGAAAGAGAGCGAAACGAGACGAAGGAAGGTGAAAGAGAGCTAAACGAGATGAAGGAGGGTGAAAGAGAGCGAAACGAGGCAAAGGAGGGTGAAAGAGTGCGAAACGGGGCGAAGGAAGGTGAAAGAGAGCGAAACGAGACGAAGGAGGGTGAAAGAGAACGAAACGAGACGAAGGAGGGGAAAGAGAGCGAAATGAGACGAAGGAGGGTGAAAGAAGGCAAAACGAGATGACGGAGGGAGGAAGACAGTGAAACGAGATGAAGGAGGGTGAGAGAGAGCGAAACGAGACGAAGAAGGGTGGAAGAGAGCGAAACGAGACGAAGGAGTGTGAGAGATAGCGAAACGAGATGAAGGAGGGTGAAAGAGAGCGAAATGAGATGAAGGAGGGTGAAAGAGAGCGAAACGAGACGAAGAAGGATGAAGGAAGGCGAAACGAGACGAAGGAGGGTGGAAGAGAGCGAAACGAGATGAAGGAGGGTGAGAGAGAGCGAAACGAGATGAAGGAGGGTGGAAGAGAGCGAAACAAGACGAAGGAGGGTGAAAGAGAGCAAAACGAGACGAAGGAGGGTGAAAGAGAGCGAAACGAGGTGAAGGAAGGTGAAAGAGAGCGAAACGAGATGAAGGAGGGTGAAAGAGAACGAAACGAGACGAAGGAGGGGGAAAGAGAGCGAAACGAGACGAAGGAGGGTGAAAGAATGCGAAACGAGACGAAGGAGGGAGGAAGACAGCGAAACGAGACGAAGGAGGGTGAGAGAGAGCGAAACGAGATGAAGGAGGGTGGAAGAGAGCGAAACAAGACGAAGGAGGGTGAAAGAGAGCAAAACGAGACGAAGGAGGGTGAAAGAGAGCGAAACAAGACGAAGGAGGGTGAAGGAGGGCGAAACGAGACGAAGGAGGGTGAAAGAGAGCAAAACGAGACGAAGGAGTGTGAAAGAGAACGAAACGAGACGAAGGAGGGTGAAAGAAGGCGAAACGAGACGAAAGAGGGAGGAAGACAGCGAAACGAGACGAAGGAGGGTGAGAGAGAGCGAAACGAGACCAAGGAGGGTGGAAGAGAGCGAAACGAGACGAAGGAGGGTGAGAGATAGCAAAACAAGACGAAGGAGGGTGTAAGAGAGCGAAACGAGACGAAGGAGGGTGAAACAGAGCGAAACGAGACGAAGGAGGGTGAAGGAAGGCGAAACGAGACGAAGGAGGGTGGAAGAGAGCGAAACGAGACGAAGGAGGGTGAAAGAGAGTGAAAAGAGATGAAGGAGGGTGAAAGAGAGCGAAACGAGGCGAAGGAGGGTGAAAGAGAGCGAAACGAGACAAAGGAGGGTGAAAGAGGCTGAAACGAGATGAAGGAGGGTGGAAGAGAGCGAAACGAGAAGAAGGAGGGTGAGGGAGAGCAAAACGAGATGAAGGAGGGTGAAAGAGAGTGAAACGAGACGAAGGAGGTTGAAAGAGAGCGAAACGAGACGAAGGAGGGTGAAAGAGAGCGAAACGAGACGAAGGAGGGTGAAAGAGAGTGAAACGAGGCGAAGGAAGGTGAAAGAGTGCGAATCGAGACAAAGGAGGGTGAAAGAGAGCGAAACGAGACAAAGGAAGGTGAAAGAGAGCGAACCGAAACGAAGGAGGGTGGAAGAGAGCGATACGAGACGAAGGACGGTGAAAGAGAGCGAAACGAGACGAAGGAGTGTGAAAAAGAGTGAAACGAGACGAAGGAGCGTGAAAGGGAGCTAAACGAGATGAAGGAGGGTGAAAGAGAGCGAAACGAGATGAAGGAGGGTGAAAGAGAGCGAAACGAGAAGAAGGAGAGTGAAAGAGAGCGAAACGAGACGAAGGAAGGTGAAAGAGAGCTAAACGAGATGAAGGAGGGTGAAAGAGAGCGAAACGAGACAAAGGAGGGTGAAAGAGTGCGAAACGGGGCGAAGGAAGGTGAAAGAGAGCGAAACGAGACGAAGGAGGGTGAAAGAGAACGAAACAAGACGAAGGAGGGGGAAAGAGAGCGAAATGAGACGAAGGAGGGTGAAAGAAGGCAAAACGAGATGACGGAGGGAGGAAGACAGTGAAACGAGATGAAGGAGGGTGAGAGAGAGCGAAACGAGACGAAGAAGGGTGGAAGAGAGCGAAACGAGACGAAGGAGTGTGAGAGATAGCGAAACGAGATGAAGGAGGGTGAAAGAGAGCGAAATGAGATGAAGGAGGGTGAAAGAGAGCGAAACAAGACGAAGAAGGATGAAGGAAGGCGAAACGAGACGACGGAGGGTGGAAGAGAGCGAAACGAGACGAAGGAGGGTGAAAGAGAGTGAAAAGAGACGAAGGAGGGTGAAAGAGAGCGAAACGAGGCGAAGGAGGGTCAAAGAGAGCGAAACGAGATGAAGGAGGGTGAAAGAGAGCGAAACGAGACAAAGGAGGGTGAAAGAGGCTGAAACGAGATGAAGGAGGGTGGAAGAGAGCGAAACGAGAGGAAGGAGGGTGAGGGAGAGCGAAACGAGATGAAGGAGGGTGAAAGAGAGTGAAACGAGACGAAGGAGAGTGAAAGAGAGCGAAACGAGACGAAGGAGGGTGGAAGAGAGCGAAACGAGATGAAGGAGGGTGAAAGAGAGTGAAACGAGACGAAGGAGGGTGAAAGAGAGCGAAACGAGACGAAGGAGGGTGAAAGAGAGCGAAACGAGACGAAGGAGGGTGAAAGAGAGTGAAACGAGACGAAGGAAGGTGAAAGAGTGCGAATCGAGATAAAGGAGGGTGAAAGAGAGCGAAACGAGATGAAGGAAGGTGAAAGAGAGCGAACCGAAACAAAGGAGGGTGGAAGAGAGCGATACGAGACGAAGGAGGGTGAAAGAGAGCGAAACGAGACGAAGGAGGGTGAAAGAGAGCGAAACGAGATGAAGGAGGGTAAAAAAGAGTGAAACGAGACGAAGGAGGGTGAAAGAGAGCTAAACGAGACGAAGGAGGGTGAAAGAGAGTGAAACGAGGCGAAGGAAGGTGAAAGAGTGCGAATCGAGACAAAGGAGGGTGAAAGAGAGCGAAACGAGACAAAGGAAGGTGAAAGAGAGCGAACCGAAACGAAGGAGGGTGGAAGAGAGCGATACGAGACGAAGGACGGTGAAAGAGAGCGAAACGAGACGAAGGAGTGTGAAAAAGAGTGAAACGAGACGAAGGAGCGTGAAAGGGAGCTAAACGAGATGAAGGAGGGTGAAAGAGAGCGAAACGAGATGAAGGAGGGTGAAAGAGAGCGAAACGAGACGAAGGAGAGTGAAAGAGAGCGAAACGAGACGAAGGAAGGTGAAAGAGAGCTAAACGAGATGAAGGAGGGTGAAAGAGAGCGAAACGAGACAAAGGAGGGTGAAAGAGTGCGAAACGGGGCGAAGGAAGGTGAAAGAGAGCGAAACGAGACGAAGGAGGGTGAAAGAGAACGAAACAAGACGAAGGAGGGGGAAAGAGAGCGAAATGAGACGAAGGAGGGTGAAAGAAGGCAAAACGAGATGACGGAGGGAGGAAGACAGTGAAACCAGATGAAGGAGGGTGAGAGAGAGCGAAAAGAGACGAAGAAGGGTGGAAGAGAGCGAAACGAGACGAAGGAGTGTGAGAGATAGCGAAACGAGATGAAGGAGGGTGAAAGAGAGCGAAATGAGATGAAGGAGGGTGAAAGAGAGCGAAACGAGACGAAGAAGGATGAAGGAAGGCGAAACGAGACGACGGAGGGTGGAAGAGAGCGAAACGAGACGAAGGAGGGTGAAAGAGAGTGAAAAGAGACGAAGGAGGGTGAAAGAGAGCGAAACGAGGCGAAGGAGGGTCAAAGAGAGCGAAACGAGATGAAGGAGGGTGAAAGAGAGCGAAACGAGACAAAGGAGGGTGAAAGAGGCTGAAACGAGATGAAGGAGGGTGGAAGAGAGCGAAACGAGAGGAAGGAGGGTGAGGGAGAGCGAAACGGGATGAAGGAGGGTGAAAGAGAGTGAAACGAGACGAAGGAGAGTGAAAGAGAGCGAAACGAGACGAAGGAGGGTGGAAGAGAGCGAAACGAGATGAAGGAGGGTGAAAGAGAGTGAAACGAGACGAAGGAGGGTGAAAGAGAGCGAAACGAGACGAAGGAGGGTGAAAGAGAGCGAAACGAGACGAAGGAGGGTGAAAGAGAGTGAAACGAGACGAAGGAAGGTGAAAGAGTGCGAATCGAGATAAAGGAGGGTGAAAGAGAGCGAAACGAGATGAAGGAAGGTGAAAGAGAGCGAACCGAAACAAAGGAGGGTGAAAGAGAGCGAAACGAGACGAAGGAGGGTGAAAGAGAGCGAAACGAGACGAAGGGGTGTGAAAGAGAGCGAAACGAGATGAAGGAGGGTGAAAAAGAGTGAAACGAGACGAAGGAGGGTGAAAGAGAGCTAAACGAGACGAAGCAGGGTGAAAGAGAGCGAAACGAGATGAAGGAGGGTGAAAGAGAGCGAAACGAGACGAAGGAGGGTGAAAGAGAGCGAAACGAGACGAAGGAAGGTGAAAGAGAGCTAAACGAGATGAAGGAGGGTGAAAGAGATCGAAACGAGACAAAGGAGGGTGAAAGAGAGCGAAACGAGGCGAAGGAATGGTGAAAGAGAGCGAAACGAGACGAAGGAGGGTGAAAGAGAACAAAATGAGACGAAGGAGTGGGAAAGAGAGCGAAACGAGATGAAGGAGGGTGAAAGAAGGCGAAACGAGACGAAGGAGGGAGGAAGACAGCGAAACAAGACGAAGGAGGGTGAGAGAAAGCGAAACAAGACGAAGGAGTGTGAAGGAGGGCGAAACGAGACGAAGGAGGGTCAAAGAGAGCAAAACGAAATGAAGGAGGGTGAAAGAGAGCGAAACGAGACAAAGGAGGGTGAAAGAGGTTGAAACGAAACGAAGGAGCGTGGAAGAGAGCGAAACGAGAGGAAGGAGGGTGAGGGAGAGCGAAACGAGACGAAGGAAGGTGAAGGAGAGTGAACCAAGACGAAGGAGGGTGAAAGAGAGCGAAACGAGACGAAGGAGGGTGAAAGAGAGCGAAACGAGACGAAGGAGGGTGAAAGAGAGTGAAACGAGACGAAGGAGGGTGAAAGAGAGCTAAACGAGATGAAGGAGGGTGAAAGAGAGCGAAACGAGACAAAGGAGGGTGAAAGAGTGCGAAACGGGGCGAAGGAAGGTGAAAGAGAGCGAAACGAGACGAAGGAGGGTGAAAGAGAACGAAACGAGACGAAGGAGGGGGAAAGAGAGCGAAATGAGACGAAGGAGGGTGAAAGAAGGCAAAACGAGATGACGGAGGGAGGAAGACAGCGAAACGAGACGAAGGAGGGTGAGAGAGAGCGAAACGAGACGAAGAAGGGTGGAAGAGAGCGAAGCGAGACGAAGGAGTGTGAGAGATAGCGAAACGAGATGAAGGAGGGTGAAAGAGAGCGAAATGAGATGAAGGAGGGTGAAAGAGAGCGAAACGAGACGAAGAAGGATGAAGGAAGGCGAAACGAGACGAAGGAGGGTGGAAGAGAGCGAAACGAGACGAAGGAGGGTGAAAGAGAGTGAAAAGAGACGAAGGAGGGTGAAAGAGAGCGAAACGAGGCGAAGGAGGGTCAAAGAGAGCGAAACGAGATGAAGGAGGGTGAAAGAGAGCGAAACGAGACAAAGGAGGGTGAAAGAGGCTGAAACGAGATGAAGGAGGGTGGAAGAGAGCGAAACGAGAGGAAGGAGGGTGAGGGAGAGCGAAACGAGATGAAGGAGGGTGAAAGAGAGTGAAACGAGACGAAGGAGGGTGAAAGAGAGCGAAACGAGACGAAGGAGGGTGGAAGAGAGCGAAACGAGACGAAGGAGGGTGAAAGAGAGTGAAACGAGACGAAGGAGGGTGAAAGAGAGCGAAACGAGATGAAGGAGGGTGAAAGAGAGCGAAACGAGACGAAGGAGGGTGAAAGAGAGTGAAACGAGACGAAGGAAGGTGAAAGAGTGCGAATCGAGATAAAGGAGGGTGAAAGAGAGCGAAACGAGATGAAGGAAGGTGAAAGATAGCGAACCGAAACAAAGGAGGGTGGAAGAGAGCGATACGAGACGAAGGAGGGTGAAAGAGAGCGAAACGAGACGAAGGAGGGTGAAAGAGAGCGAAACGAGATGAAGGAGGGTAAAAAAGAGTGAAACGAGACGAAGGAGGGTGAAAGAGAGCTAAACGAGACGAAGGAGGGTGAAAGAGAGCGAAACGAGATGAAGGAGGGTGAATGAGAGCGAAACGAGACGAAGGAGGGTGAAAGAGAGCGAAACGAGACGAAGGAGGGTGAAAGAGAGCGAAACGAGATGAAGGAGGGTGAAAAAGAGTGAAACGAGATGAAGGTGGGTGAGAGAGAGCGAAACGAGACGAAGGAGGGTGAAGGAGGGCGAAACGAGATGAAGGAGGGTCAAAGAGAGCAAAACGAAATGATGGAGGGTGAAAGAGAGCGAAACGAGACAAAGGAGGGTGAAAGAGGCTGAAACGAAACGAAGGAGCGTGGAAGAGAGCGAAACGAGAGGAAGGAGGGTGAGGGAGAGCGAAACGAGACGAAGGAGGGTGAAGGAGAGTGAACCAAGACGAAGGTGGGTGAAAGAGAGCGAAACGAGACGAAGGAGGGTGAAAGAGAGCGAAACGAGACGAAGGAGGGTGAAAGAGAGTGAAACGAGACGAAGGAGGGTGAAAGAGAGCGAAACGAGACGAAGGAGGGTGAAAGAGAGTAAAACGTGGCGAAGGAAGGTGAAAGAGTGCGAATCGAGACAAAGGAGGGTGAAAGAGAGCGAAACGAGACGAAGGAAGGTGAAAGAGAGCGAAGCAAAACGAAGGAGGGTGGAAGAGAGCGATACGAGAAGAAGGAGGGTGAAAGCGAGCGAAACGAGACGAAGGAGGGTGAAAGAGAGCGAAACGAGATGAAGGAGGGTGAAAAAGAGTGAAACGAGACGAAGGAGGGTGAAAGAGTGCTAAACGAGACGAAGGAGGGTGAAAGAGAGCGAAACGAGATGAAGGAGGGTGAAAGAGAGCGAAACGAGACGAAGGAGGGTGAAATTGAGCGAAACGAGACGAAGGAAGGTGAAAGAGAGCTAAACGAGATGAAGGAGGGTGAAAGAGATCGAAACGAGACAAAGGAGGGTGAAAGAGAGCGAAACGAGGTGAAGGAAGGTGAAAGAGAGCGAAACGAGATAAAGGAGGGTGAAAGAGAACGAAACGAGACGAAGGAGGGGGAAAGAGAGCGAAACGAGACGAAGGAGGGTGAAAGAATGCGAAACGAGACGAAGGAGGGAGGAAGACAGCGAAACGAGACGAAGGAGGGTGAGAGAGAGCGAAACGAGATGAAGGAGGGTGGAAGAGAGCGAAACAAGACGAAGGAGGGTGAAAGAGAGCAAAACGAGACGAAGGAGGGTGAAAGAGAGCGAAACAAGACGAAGGAGGGTGAAGGAGAGCGAAACGAGACGAAGGAGGGTGAAAGAGAGCAAAACGAGACGAAGGAGTGTGAAAGAGAACGAAACGAGACGAAGGAGGGGGAAAGTGACCGAAACGAGACGAAGGAGGGTGAAAGAAGGCGAAACGAGACGAAAGAGGGAGGAAGACAGCGAAACGAGACGAAGGAGGGTGAGAGAGAGCGAAACGAGACCAAGGAGGGTGGAAGAGAGCGAAACGAGACGAAGGAGGGTGAGAGATAGCAAAACAAGACGAAGGAGGGTGTAAGAGAGCGAAACGAGACGAAGGAGGGTGAAACAGAGCGAAACGAAACGAAGGAGGGTGAAGGAAGGCGAAACGAGACGAAGGAGGGTGGAAGAGAGCGAAACGAGACGAAGGAGGGTGAAAGAGAGTGAAAAGAGATGAAGGAGGGTGAAAGAGAGCGAAACGAGGCGAAGGAGGGTGAAAGAGAGCGAAACGAGACAAAGGAGGGTGAAAGAGGCTGAAACGAGACGAAGGAGGGTGAAAGAGAGTGAAAAGAGACGAAGGAGGGTGAAAGAGAGCGAAACGAGGCGAAGGAGGGTCAAAGAGAGCGAAACGAGATGAAGGAGGGTGAAAGAGAGCGAAACGAGACAAAGGAGGGTGAAAGAGGCTGAAACGAGATTAAGGAGGGTGGAAGAGAGCGAAACGAGAGGAAGGAGGGTGAGGGAGAGCGAAACGAGATGAAGGAGGGTGAAAGAGAGTGAAACGAGACGAAGGAGGGTGAAAGAGAGCGAAACGAGACGAAGGAGGGTGGAAGAGAGCGAAACGAGACGAAGGAGGGTGAAAGAGAGTGAAACGAGACGAAGGAGGGTGAAAGAGAGCGAAACGAGACGAAGGAGGGTGAAAGAGAGCGAAACGAGACGAAGGAGGGTGAAAGAGAGTGAAACGAGACGAAGGAAGGTGAAAGAGTGCGAATCGAGATAAAGGAGGGTGAAAGAGAGCGAAACGAGATGAAGGAAGGTGAAAGATAGCGAACCGAAACAAAGGAGGGTGGAAGAGAGCGATACGAGACGAAGGAGGGTGAAAGAGAGCGAAACGAGACGAAGGAGGGTGAAAGAGAGCGAAACGAGATGAAGGAGGGTAAAAAAGAGTGAAACGAGACGAAGGAGGGTGAAAGAGAGCTAAACGAGACGAAGGAGGGTGAAAGAGAGCGAAACGAGATGAAGGAGGGTGAATGAGAGCGAAACGAGACGAAGGAGGGTGAAAGAGAGCGAAACGAGACGAAGGAGGGTGAAAGAGAGCGAAACGAGATGAAGGAGGGTGAAAAAGAGTGAAACGAGACGAAGGAGGGTGAGAGAGAGCGAAACGAGACGAAGGAGGGTGAATGAGGGCGAAACGAGATGAAGGAGGGTCAAAGAGAGCAAAACGAAATGATGGAGGGTGAAAGAGAGCGAAACGAGACAAAGGAGGGTGAAAGAGGCTGAAACGAAACGAAGGAGCGTGGAAGAGAGCGAAACGAGAGGAAGGAGGGTGAGGGAGAGCGAAACGAGACGAAGGAGGGTGAAGGAGAGTGAACCAAGACGAAGGTGGGTGAAAGAGAGCGAAACGAGACGAAGGAGGGTGAAAGAGAGCGAAACGAGACGAAGGAGGGTGAAAGAGAGTGAAACGAGACGAAGGAGGGTGAAAGAGAGCGAAACGAGACGAAGGAGGGTGAAAGAGAGTAAAACGTGGCGAAGGAAGGTGAAAGAGTGCGAATCGAGACAAAGGAGGGTGAAAGAGAGCGAAACGAGACGAAGGAAGGTGAAAGAGAGCGAAGCGAAACGAAGGAGGGTGGAAGAGAGCGATACGAGAAGAAGGAGGGTGAAAGCGAGCGAAACGAGACGAAGGAGGGTGAAAGAGAGCGAAACGAGACGAAGGAGGGTGAAAAAGAGTGAAACGAGACGAAGGAGGGTGAAAGAGTGCTAAACGAGACGAAGGAGGGTGAAAGAGAGCTAAACGAGATGAAGGAGGGTGAAAGAGAGCGAAACGAGACGAAGGAGGGTGAAATTGAGCGAAACGAGACGAAGGAAGGTGAAAGAGAGCTAAACGAGATGAAGGAGGGTGAAAGAGATCGAAACGAGACAAAGGAGGGTGAAAGAGAGCGAAACGAGGTGAAGGAAGGTGAAAGAGAGCGAAACGAGATAAAGGAGGGTGAAAGAGAACGAAACGAGACGAAGGAGGGGGAAAGAGAGCGAAACGAGACGAAGAAGGGTGAAAGAATGCGAAACGAGACGAAGGAGGGAGGAAGACAGCGAAACGAGACGAAGGAGGGTGAGAGAGAGCGAAACGAGATGAAGGAGGGTGGAAGAGAGCGAAACAAGACGAAGGAGGGTGAAAGAGAGCAAAACGAGACGAAGGAGGGTGAAAGAGAGCGAAACAAGACGAAGAAGGGTGAAGGAGAGCGAAACGAGACGAAGGAGGAAGGTGAAAGAGTGCGAATCGAGATAAAGGAGGGTGAAAGAGAGCGAAACGAGATGAAGGAAGGTGAAAGAGAGCGAACCGAAACAAAGGAGGGTGGAAGAGAGCGATACGAGACGAAGGAGGGTGAAAGAGAGCGAAACGAGACGAAGGAGGGTGAAAGAGAGCGAAACGAGATGAAGGAGGGTGAAAAAGAGTGAAACGAGACGAAGGAGGGTGAAAGAGAGCTAAACGAGACGAAGCAGGGTGAAAGAGAGCGAAACGAGATGAAGGAGGGTGAAAGAGAGCGAAACGAGACGAAGGAAGGTGAAAGAGAGCTAAACGAGATGAAGGAGGGTGAAAGAGATCGAAACGAGACAAAGGAGGGTGAAAGAGAGCGAAACGAGGCGAAGGAATGGTGAAAGAGAGCGAAACGAGACGAAGGAGGGTGAAAGAGAACAAAATGAGACGAAGGAGGGGGAAAGAGAGCGAAACAAGATGAAGGAGGGTGAAAGAGAGCGAAACGAGATGAAGGAGGGTGAAAGAGAGCGAAACGAGACGAAGGAGGGTGAAAGAGAGCGAAACGAGACGAAGGAGTGTGAAAGAGAGCGAAACGAGATGAAGGAGGGTGAAAAAGAGTGAAACGAGACGAAGGAGGGTGAAAGAGAGCTAAACGAGACGAAGCAGGGTGAAAGAGAGCGAAACGAGATGAAGGAGGGTGAAAGAGAGCGAAACGAGACGAAGGAGGGTGAAAGAGAGCGAAACGAGACGAAGGAAGGTGAAAGAGAGCTAAACGAGATGAAGGAGGGTGAAAGAGATCGAAACGAGACAAAGGAGAGTGAAAGAGAGCGAAACGAGGCGAAGGAATGGTGAAAGAGAGCGAAACGAGACGAAGGAGGGTGAAAGAGAACAAAATGAGACGAAGGAGGGGGAAAGAGAGCGAAACGAGATGAAGGAGGGTGAAAGAAGGCGAAACGAGACGAAGGAGGGAGGAAGACAGCGAAACAAGACGAAGGAGGGTGAGAGAAAGCGAAACGAGACGAAGGAGTGTGAAGGAGGGCGAAACGAGATGAAGGAGGGTCAAAGAGAGCAAAACGAAATGAAGGAGGGTGAAAGAGAGCGAAACGAGACAAAGGAGGGTGAAAGAGGCTGAAACGAAACGAAGGAGCGTGGAAGAGAGCGAAACGAGAGGAAGGAGGGTGAGGGAGAGCGAAACGAGATGAAGGAGGGTGAAGGAGAGTGAACCAAGACGAAGGAGGGTGAAAGAGAGCGAAACGAGACGAAGGAGGGTGAAAGAGAGCGAAACGAGACGAAGGAGGGTGAAAGAGAGTGAAACGAGACGAAGGAGGGTGAAAGAGAGCAAAACGAGATGAAGGAGGGTGAAAGAGAGCGAAACGAGACAAAGGAGGGTGAAAGAGTGCGAAACGGGGCGAAGGAAGGTGAAAGAGAGCGAAACGAGACGAAGGAGGATGAAAGAGAACGAAACGAGACGAAGGAGGGGGAAAGAGAGCGAAATGAGATGAAGGAGGGTGAAAGAAGGCAAAACGAGATGACGGAGGGAGGAAGACAGCGAAACGAGACGAAGGAGTGTGAGAGAGAGCGAAACGAGACGAAGAAGGGTGGAAGAGAGCGAAGCGAGACGAAGGAGTGTGAGAGATAGCGAAACGAGATGAAGGAGGGTGAAAGAGAGCGAAATGAGATGAAGGAGGGTGAAAGAGAGCGAAACGAGACGAAGAAGGATGAAGGAAGGCGAAACGAGACGAAGGAGGGTGGAAGAGAGCGAAACGAGACGAAGGAGGGTGAAAGAGAGTGAAAAGAGACGAAGGAGGGTGAAAGAGAGCGAAACGAGGCGAAGGAGGGTCAAAGAGAGCGAAACGAGATGAAGGAGGGTGAAAGAGAGCGAAACGAGACAAAGGAGGGTGAAAGAGGCTGAAACGAGACGAAGGAGGGTGGAAGAGAGCGAAACGAGAGGAAGGAGGGTGAGGGAGAGCGAAACGAGATGAAGGAGGGTGAAAGAGAGTGAAACGAGACGAAGGAGGGTGAAAGAGAGCGAAACGAGACGAAGGAGGGTGGAAGAGAGCGAAACGAGACGAAGGAGGGTGAAAGAGAGTGAAACGAGACGAAGGAGGGTGAAAGAGAGCGAAACGAGACGAAGGAGGGTGAAAGAGAGCGAAACGAGACGAAGGAGGGTGAAAGAGAGTGAAACGAGACGAAGGAAGGTGAAAGAGTGCGAATCGAGATAAAGGAGGGTGAAAGAGAGCGAAACGAGATGAAGGAAGGTGAAAGAGAGCGAACCGAAACAAAGTAGGGTGGAAGAGAGCGATACGAGACGAAGGAGGGTGAAAGAGAGCGAAACGAGACGAAGGAGGGTGAAAGAGAGCGAAACGAGATAAAGGAGGGTAAAAAAGAGTGAAACGAGACGAAGGAGGGTGAAAGAGAGCTAAACGAGACGAAGGAGGGTGAAAGAGAGCGAAACGAGATGAAGGAGGGTGAAAGAGAGCGAAACGAGACGAAGGAGGGTGAAAGAGAGCGAAACGAGACGAAGGAGGGTGAAAGAGAGCGAAACGAGATGAAGGAGGGTGAAAAAGAGTGAAACGAGACGAAGGAGGGTGAAAGAGAGCTAAACGAGACGAAGCAGGGTGAAAGAGAGCGAAACGAGAGGAAGGAGGGTGAGGGAGAGCGAAACGAGATGAAGGAGGGTGAAAGAGAGTGAAACGAGACGAAGGAGGGTGAAAGAGAGCGAAACGAGACGAAGGAGGGTGGAAGAGAGCGAAACGAGACGAAGGAGGGTGAAAGAGAGTGAAACGAGACGAAGGAGGGTGAAAGAGAGCGAAACGAGACGAAGGAGGGTGAAAGAGAGCGAAACGAGACGAAGGAGGGTGAAAGAGAGTGAAACGAGACGAAGGAAGGTGAAAGAGTGCGAATCGAGATAAAGGAGGGTGAAAGAGAGCGAAACGAGATGAAGGGAGGTGAAAGAGAGCGAACCGAAACAAAGGAGGGTGGAAGAGAGCGATACGAGACGAAGGAGGGTGAAAGAGAGCGAAACGAGACGAAGGAGGGTGAAAGAGAGCGAAACGAGATAAAGGAGGGTAAAAAAGAGTGAAACGAGACGAAGGAGGGTGAAAGAGAGCTAAACGAGACGAAGGAGGGTGAAAGAGAGCGAAACGAGATGAAGGAGGGTGAAAGAGAGCGAAACGAGACGAAGGAGGGTGAAAGAGAGCGAAACGAGACGAAGGAGGGTGAAAGAGAGCGAAACGAGATGAAGGAGGGTGAAAAAGAGTGAAACGAGACGAAGGAGGGTGAAAGAGAGCTAAACGAGACGAAGCAGGGTGAAAGAGAGCGAAACGAGATGAAGGAGGGTGAAAGAGAGCGAAACGAGACGAAGGAGGGTGAAAGAGAGCGAAACGAGACGAAGGAAGGTGAAAGAGAGCTAAACGAGATGAAGGAGGGTGAAAGAGATCGAAAAGAGACAAAGGAGGGTGAAAGAGAGCGAAACGAGGCGAAGGAATGGTGAAAGAGAGCGAAACGAGACGAAGGAGGGTGAAAGAGAACAAAATGAGACGAAGGAGGGGGAAAGAGAGCGAAACGAGATGAAGGAGGGTGAAAGAAGGCGAAACGAGACGAAGGAGGGAGGAAGACAGCGAAACGAGATGAAGGAGGGTGAGAGAAAGCGAAACGAGACGAAGGAGGGTGAAGGAGGGCGAAACGAGACGAAGGAGGGTCAAAGAGAGCAAAACGAAATGAAGGAGGGTGAAAGAGAGCGAAACGAGACAAAGGAGGGTGAAAGAGGCTGAAACGAAACGAAGGAGCATGGAAGAGAGCGAAACGAGAGGAAGGAGGGTGAGGGAGAGCGAAACGAGACGAAGGAGGGTGAAGGAGAGTGAACCAAGACGAAGGAGGGTGAAAGAGAGCGAAACGAGACGAAGGAGGGTGAAAGAGAGCGAAACGAGACGAAGGAGGGTGAAAGAGAGCGAAACGAGACGAAGGAGGGTGAAAGAGAGTGAAACGTGGCGAAAAAGGTGAAAGAGTGCGAATCGAGACAAAGGAGGGTGAAAGAGAGCGAAACGAGGCGAAGGAACGTGAAAGAGAGCGAAGCGAAACGAAGGAGGGTGGAAGAGAGCGATACGAGAAGAAGGAGGGTGAAAGAGAGCGAAACGAGACGAAGGAAGGTGAAAGAGAGCTAAACGAGATGAAGGAGGGTGAAAGAGATCGAAACGAGACAAAGGAGGGTGAAAGAGAGCGAAACGAGGCGAAGGAATGGTGAAAGAGAGCGAAACGAGACGAAGGAGGGTGAAAGAGAACAAAATGAGACGAAGGAGGGGGAAAGAGAGCGAAACAAGATGAAGGAGGGTGAAAGAGAGCGAAACGAGATGAAGGAGGGTGAAAGAGAGCGAAACGAGACGAAGGAGGGTGAAAGAGAGCGAAACGAGACGAAGGAGTGTGAAAGAGAGCGAAACGAGATGATGGAGGGTGAAAAAGAGTGAAACGAGACGAAGGAGGGTGAAAGAGAGCTAAACGAGACGAAGCAGGGTGAAAGAGAGCGAAACGAGATGAAGGAGGGTGAAAGAGAGCGAAACGAGACGAAGGAGGGTGAAAGAGAGCGAAACGAGACGAAGGAAGATGAAAGAGAGCTAAACGAGATGAAGGAGGGTGAAAGAGATCGAAACGAGACAAAGGAGGGTGAAAGAGAGCGAAACGAGGCGAAGGAATGGTGAAAGAGAGCGAAACGAGACGAAGGAGGGTGAAAGAGAACAAAATGAGACGAAGGAGGGGGAAAGAGAGCGAAACGAGATGAAGGAGGGTGAAAGAAGGCGAAACGAGACGAAGGAGGGAGGAAGACAGCGAAACAAGACGAAGGAGGGTGAGAGAAAGCGAAACGAGACGAAGGAGTGTGAAGGAGGGCGAAACGAGACGAAGGAGGGTCAAAGAGAGCAAAACGAAATGAAGGAGGGTGAAAGAGAGCGAAACGAGACAAAGGAGGGTGAAAGAGGCTGAAACGAAACGAAGGAGCGTGGAAGAGAGCGAAACGAGAGGAAGGAGGGTGAGGGAGAGCGAAACGAGATGAAGGAGGGTGAAGGAGAGTGAACCAAGACGAAGGAGGGTGAAAGAGAGCGAAACGAGACGAAGGAGGGTGAAAGAGAGCGAAACGAGACGAAGGAGGGTGAAAGAGAGTGAAACGAGACGAAGGAGGGTGAAAGAGAGCTAAACGAGATGAAGGAGGGTGAAAGAGAGCGAAACGAGACAAAGGAGGGTGAAAGAGTGCGAAACGGGGCGAAGGAAGGTGAAAGAGAGCGAAACGAGACGAAGGAGGGTGAAAGAGAACGAAACGAGACGAAGGAGGGGGAAAGAGAGCGAAATGAGACGAAGGAGGGTGAAAGAAGGCAAAACGAGATGACGGAGGGAGGAAGACAGCGAAACGAGACGAAGGAGGGTGAGAGAGAGCGAAACGAGACGAAGAAGGGTGGAAGAGAGCGAAGCGAGACGAAGGAGTGTGAGAGATAGCGAAACGAGATGAAGGAGGGTGAAAGAGAGCGAAATGAGATGAAGGAGGGTGAAAGAGAGCGAAACGAGACGAAGAAGGATGAAGGAAGGCGAAACGAGACGAAGGAGGGTGGAAGAGAGCGAAACGAGACGAAGGAGGGTGAAAGAGAGTGAAAAGAGACGAAGGAGGGTGAAAGAGAGCGAAACGAGGCGAAGGAGGGTCAAAGAGAGCGAAACGAGATGAAGGAGGGTGAAAGAGAGCGAAACGAGACAAAGGAGGGTGAAAGAGGCTGAAACGAGACGAAGGAGGGTGGAAGAGAGCGAAACGAGAGGAAGGAGGGTGAGGGAGAGCGAAACGAGATGAAGGAGGGTGAAAGAGAGTGAAACGAGACGAAGGAGGGTGAAAGAGAGCGAAACGAGACGAAGGAGGGTGGAAGAGAGCGAAACGAGACGAAGGAGGGTGAAAGAGAGTGAAACGAGACGAAGGAGGGTGAAAGAGAGCGAAACGAGACGAAGGAGGGTGAAAGAGAGCGAAACGAGACGAAGGAGGGTGAAAGTGAGTGAAACGAGACGAAGGAAGGTGAAAGAGTGCGAATCGAGATAAAGGAGGGTGAAGGAGAGCGAAACGAGATGAAGGAAGGTGAAAGAGAGCGAACCGAAACAAAGGAGGGTGGAAGAGAGCGATACGAGACGAAGGAGGGTGAAAGAGAGCGAAACGAGACGAAGGAGGGTGAAAGAGAGCGAAACGAGATAAAGGAGGGTAAAAAAGAGTGAAACGAGACGAAGGAGGGTGAAAGAGAGCTAAACGAGACGAAGGAGGGTGAAAGAGAGCGAAACGAGATGAAGGAGGGTGAAAGAGAGCGAAACGAGACGAAGGAGGGTGAAAGAGAGCGAAACGAGACGAAGGAGGGTGAAAGAGAGCGAAACGAGATGAAGGAGGGTGAAAAAGAGTGAAACGAGACGAAGGAGGGTGAAAGAGAGCTAAACGAGACGAAGCAGGGTGAAAGAGAGCGAAACGAGATGAAGGAGGGTGAAAGAGAGCGAAACGAGACGAAGGAGGGTGAAAGAGAGCGAAACGAGACGAAGGAAGGTGAAAGAGAGCTAAACGAGATGAAGGAGGGTGAAAGAGATCGAAACGAGACAAAGGAGGGTGAAAGAGAGTGAAACGAGGCGAAGGAATGGTGAAAGAGAGCGAAACGAGACGAAGGAGGGTGAAAGAGAACAAAATGAGACGAAGGAGGGGGAAAGAGAGCGAAACGAGATGAAGGAGGGTGAAAGAAGGCGAAACGAGACGAAGGAGGGAGGAAGACAGCGAAACGAGACGAAGGAGGGTGAGAGAAAGCGAAACGAGACGAAGGAGGGTGAAGGAGGGCGAAACGAGACGAAGGAGGGTCAAAGAGAGCAAAACGAAATGAAGGAGGGTGAAAGAGAGCGAAACGAGACAAAGGAGGGTGAAAGACGCTGAAACGAAACGAAGGAGCATGGAAGAGAGCGAAACGAGAGGAAGGAGGGTGAGGGAGAGCGAAACGAGACGAAGGAGGGTGAAGGAGAGTGAACCAAGACGAAGGAGGGTGAAAGAGAGCGAAACGAGACGAAGGAGGGTGAAAGAGAGCGAAACGAGACGAAGGAGGGTGAAAGAGAGCGAAACGAGACGAAGGAGGGTGAAAGAGAGCGAAACGAGACGAAGGAGGGTGAAAGAGAGCGAAACGAGACGAAGGAGTGTGAAAGAGAGCGAAACGAGATGAAGGAGGGTGAAAAAGAGTGAAACGAGACGAAGGAGGGTGAAAGAGAGCTAAACGAGACGAAGCAGGGTGAAAGAGAGCGAAACGAGACGAAGGAGGGTGAAAGAGAGCGAAACGAGACGAAGGAGGGTGAAAGAGAGCGAAACGAGACGAAGGAGGGTGAAAGAGAGCGAAACGAGACGAAGGAGTGTGAAAGAGAGCGAAACGAGATGAAGGAGGGTGAAAAAGAGTGAAACGAGACGAAGGAGGGTGAAAGAGAGCTAAACGAGACGAAGCAGGGTGAAAGAGAGCGAAACGAGATGAAGGAGGGTGAAAGAGAGCGAAACGAGACGAAGGAGGGTGAAAGAGAGCGAAACGAGACGAAGGAAGGTGAAAGAGAGCTAAACGAGATGAAGGAGGGTGAAAGAGATCGAAACGAGACAAAGGAGGGTGAAAGAGAGCGAAACGAGGCGAAGGAATGGTGAAAGAGAGCGAAACGAGACGAAGGAGGGTGAAAGAGAACAAAATGAGACGAAGGAGGGGGAAAGAGAGCGAAACGAGATGAAGGAGGGTGAAAGAAGGCGAAACGAGACGAAGGAGGGAGGAAGACAGCGAAACAAGACGAAGGAGGGTGAGAGAAAGCGAAACGAGACGAAGGAGTGTGAAGGAGGGCGAAACGAGATGAAGGAGGGTCAAAGAGAGCAAAACGAAATGAAGGAGGGTGAAAGAGAGCGAAACGAGACAAAGGAGGGTGAAAGAGGCTGAAACGAAACGAAGGAGCGTGGAAGAGAGCGAAACGAGAGGATGGAGGGTGAGGGAGAGCGAAACGAGATGAAGGAGGGTGAAGGAGAGTGAACCAAGACGAAGGAGGGTGAAAGAGAGCGAAACGAGACGAAGGAGGGTGAAAGAGAGCGAAACGAGACGAAGGAGGGTGAAAGAGAGTGAAACGAGACGAAGGAGGGTGAAAGAGAGCTAAACGAGATGAAGGAGGGTGAAAGAGAGCGAAACGAGACAAAGGAGGGTGAAAGAGTGCGAAACGGGGCGAAGGAAGGTGAAAGAGAGCGAAACGAGACGAAGGAGGATGAAAGAGAACGAAACGAGACGAAGGAGGGGGAAAGAGAGCGAAATGAGATGAAGGAGGGTGAAAGAAGGCAAAACGAGATGACGGAGGGAGGAAGACAGCGAAACGAGACGAAGGAGTGTGAGAGAGAGCGAAACGAGACGAAGAAGGGTGGAAGAGAGCGAAGCGAGACGAAGGAGTGTGAGAGATAGCGAAACGAGATGAAGGAGGGTGAAAGAGAGCGAAATGAGATGAAGGAGGGTGAAAGAGAGCGAAACGAGACGAAGAAGGATGAAGGAAGGCGAAACGAGACGAAGGAGGGTGGAAGAGAGCGAAACGAGACGAAGGAGGGTGAAAGAGAGTGAAAAGAGACGAAGGAGGGTGAAAGAGAGCGAAACGAGGCGAAGGAGGGTCAAAGAGAGCGAAACGAGATGAAGGAGGGTGAAAGAGAGCGAAACGAGACAAAGGAGGGTGAAAGAGGCTGAAACGAGACGAAGGAGGGTGGAAGAGAGCGAAACGAGAGGAAGGAGGGTGAGGGAGAGCGAAACGAGATGAAGGAGGGTGAAAGAGAGTGAAACGAGACGAAGGAGGGTGAAAGAGAGCGAAACGAGACGAAGGAGGGTGAAAGAGAGTGAAACGAGACGAAGGAGGGTGAAAGAGAGCGAAACGAGATGAAGGAAGGTGAAAGAGAGCGAACCGAAACAAAGGAGGGTGGAAGAGAGCGATACGAGACGAAGGAGGGTGAAAGAGAGCGAAACGAGACGAAGGAGGGTGAAAGAGAGCGAAACGAGATGAAGGAGGGTGAAAAAGAGTGAAACGAGACGAAGGAGGGTGAAAGAGAGCTAAACGAGACGAAGCAGGGTGAAAGAGAGCGAAACGAGAGGAAGGAGGGTGAGGGAGAGCGAAACGAGATGAAGGAGGGTGAAAGAGAGTGAAACGAGACGAAGGAGGGTGAAAGAGAGCGAAACGAGACGAAGGAGGGTGGAAGAGAGCGAAACGAGACGAAGGAGGGTGAAAGAGAGTGAAACGAGACGAAGGAGGGTGAAAGAGAGCGAAACGAGACGAAGGAGGGTGAAAGAGAGCGAAACGAGACGAAGGAGGGTGAAAGAGAGTGAAACGAGACGAAGGAAGGTGAAAGAGTGCGAATCGAGATAAAGGAGGGTGAAAGAGAGCGAAACGAGATGAAGGAAGGTGAAAGAGAGCGAACCGAAACAAAGGAGGGTGGAAGAGAGCGATACGAGACGAAGGAGGGTGAAAGAGAGCGAAACGAGACGAAGGAGGGTGAAAGAGAGCGAAACGAGATAAAGGAGGGTAAAAAAGAGTGAAACGAGACGAAGGAGGGTGAAAGAGAGCTAAACGAGACGAAGGAGGGTGAAAGAGAGCGAAACGAGATGAAGGAGGGTGAAAGAGAGCGAAACGAGACGAAGGAGGGTGAAAGAGAGCGAAACGAGACGAAGGAGGGTGAAAGAGAGCGAAACGAGATGAAGGAGGGTGAAAAAGAGTGAAACGAGACGAAGGAGGGTGAAAGAGAGCTAAACGAGACGAAGCAGGGTGAAAGAGAGCGAAACGAGATGAAGGAGGGTGAAAGAGAGCGAAACGAGACGAAGGAGGGTGAAAGAGAGCGAAACGAGACGAAGGAAGGTGAAAGAGAGCTAAACGAGATGAAGGAGGGTGAAAGAGATCGAAAAGAGACAAAGGAGGGTGAAAGAGAGCGAAACGAGGCGAAGGAATGGTGAAAGAGAGCGAAACGAGACGAAGGAGGGTGAAAGAGAACAAAATGAGACGAAGGAGGGGGAAAGAGAGCGAAACGAGATGAAGGAGGGTGAAAGAAGGCGAAACGAGACGAAGGAGGGAGGAAGACAGCGAAACGAGATGAAGGAGGGTGAGAGAAAGCGAAACGAGACGAAGGAGGGTGAAGGAGGGCGAAACGAGACGAAGGAGGGTCAAAGAGAGCAAAACGAAATGAAGGAGGGTGAAAGAGAGCGAAACGAGACAAAGGAGGGTGAAAGAGGCTGAAACGAAACGAAGGAGCATGGAAGAGAGCGAAACGAGAGGAAGGAGGGTGAGGGAGAGCGAAACGAGACGAAGGAGGGTGAAGGAGAGTGAACCAAGACGAAGGAGGGTGAAAGAGAGCGAAACGAGACGAAGGAGGGTGAAAGAGAGCGAAACGAGACGAAGGAGGGTGAAAGAGAGCGAAACGAGACGAAGGAGGGTGAAAGAGAGTGAAACGTGGCGAAAAAGGTGAAAGAGTGCGAATCGAGACAAAGGAGGGTGAAAGAGAGCGAAACGAGGCGAAGGAACGTGAAAGAGAGCGAAGCGAAACGAAGGAGGGTGGAAGAGAGCGATACGAGAAGAAGGAGGGTGAAAGAGAGCGAAACGAGACGAAGGAAGGTGAAAGAGAGCTAAACGAGATGAAGGAGGGTGAAAGAGATCGAAACGAGACAAAGGAGGGTGAAAGAGAGCGAAACGAGACGAAGGAATGGTGAAAGAGAGCGAAACGAGACGAAGGAGGGTGAAAGAGAACAAAATGAGACGAAGGAGGGGGAAAGAGAGCGAAACAAGATGAAGGAGGGTGAAAGAAAGCGAAACGAGATGAAGGAGGGTGAAAGAGAGCGAAACGAGACGAAGGAGGGTGAAAGAGAGCGAAACGAGACGAAGGAGTGTGAAAGAGAGCGAAACGAGATGATGGAGGGTGAAAAAGAGTGAAACGAGACGAAGGAGGGTGAAAGAGAGCTAAACGAGACGAAGCAGGGTGAAAGAGAGCGAAACGAGATGAAGGAGGGTGAAAGAGAGCGAAACGAGACGAAGGAGGGTGAAAGAGAGCGAAACGAGACGAAGGAAGATGAAAGAGAGCTAAACGAGATGAAGGAGGGTGAAAGAGATCGAAACGAGACAAAGGAGGGTGAAAGAGAGCGAAACGAGGCGAAGGAATGGTGAAAGAGAGCGAAACGAGACGAAGGAGGGTGAAAGAGAACAAAATGAGACGAAGGAGGGGGAAAGAGAGCGAAACGAGATGAAGGAGGGTGAAAGAAGGCGAAACGAGACGAAGGAGGGAGGAAGACAGCGAAACAAGACGAAGGAGGGTGAGAGAAAGCGAAACGAGACGAAGGAGTGTGAAGGAGGGCGAAACGAGACGAAGGAGGGTCAAAGAGAGCAAAACGAAATGAAGGAGGGTGAAAGAGAGCGAAACGAGACAAAGGAGGGTGAAAGAGGCTGAAACGAAACGAAGGAGCGTGGAAGAGAGCGAAACGAGAGGAAGGAGGGTGAGGGAGAGCGAAACGAGATGAAGGAGGGTGAAGGAGAGTGAACCAAGACGAAGGAGGGTGAAAGAGAGCGAAACGAGACGAAGGAGGGTGAAAGAGAGCGAAACGAGACGAAGGAGGGTGAAAGAGAGTGAAACGAGACGAAGGAGGGTGAAAGAGAGCTAAACGAGATGAAGGAGGGTGAAAGAGAGCGAAACGAGACAAAGGAGGGTGAAAGAGTGCGAAACGGGGCGAAGGAAGGTGAAAGAGAGCGAAACGAGACGAAGGAGGGTGAAAGAGAACGAAACGAGACGAAGGAGGGGGAAAGAGAGCGAAATGAGACGAAGGAGGGTGAAAGAAGGCAAAACGAGATGACGGAGGGAGGAAGACAGCGAAACGAGACGAAGGAGGGTGAGAGAGAGCGAAACGAGACGAAGAAGGGTGGAAGAGAGCGAAGCGAGACGAAGGAGTGTGAGAGATAGCGAAACGAGATGAAGGAGGGTGAAAGAGAGCGAAATGAGATGAAGGAGGGTGAAAGAGAGCGAAACGAGACGAAGAAGGATGAAGGAAGGCGAAACGAGACGAAGGAGGGTGGAAGAGAGCGAAACGAGACGAAGGAGGGTGAAAGAGAGTGAAAAGAGACGAAGGAGGGTGAAAGAGAGCGAAACGAGGCGAAGGAGGGTCAAAGAGAGCGAAACGAGATGAAGGAGGGTGAAAGAGAGCGAAACGAGACAAAGGAGGGTGAAAGAGGCTGAAACGAGACGAAGGAGGGTGGAAGAGAGCGAAACGAGAGGAAGGAGGGTGAGGGAGAGCGAAACGAGATGAAGGAGGGTGAAAGAGAGTGAAACGAGACGAAGGAGGGTGAAAGAGAGCGAAACGAGACGAAGGAGGGTGGAAGAGAGCGAAACGAGACGAAGGAGGGTGAAAGAGAGTGAAACGAGACGAAGGAGGGTGAAAGAGAGCGAAACGAGACGAAGGAGGGTGAAAGAGAGCGAAACGAGACGAAGGAGGGTGAAAGTGAGTGAAACGAGACGAAGGAAGGTGAAAGAGTGCGAATCGAGATAAAGGAGGGTGAAGGAGAGCGAAACGAGATGAAGGAAGGTGAAAGAGAGCGAACCGAAACAAAGGAGGGTGGAAGAGAGCGATACGAGACGAAGGAGGGTGAAAGAGAGCGAAACGAGACGAAGGAGGGTGAAAGAGAGCGAAACGAGATAAAGGAGGGTAAAAAAGAGTGAAACGAGACGAAGGAGGGTGAAAGAGAGCTAAACGAGACGAAGGAGGGTGAAAGAGAGCGAAACGAGATGAAGGAGGGTGAAAGAGAGCGAAACGAGACGAAGGAGGGTGAAAGAGAGCGAAACGAGACGAAGGAGGGTGAAAGAGAGCGAAACGAGATGAAGGAGGGTGAAAAAGAGTGAAACGAGACGAAGGAGGGTGAAAGAGAGCTAAACGAGACGAAGCAGGGTGAAAGAGAGCGAAACGAGATGAAGGAGGGTGAAAGAGAGCGAAACGAGACGAAGGAGGGTGAAAGAGAGCGAAACGAGACGAAGGAAGGTGAAAGAGAGCTAAACGAGATGAAGGAGGGTGAAAGAGATCGAAACGAGACAAAGGAGGGTGAAAGAGAGTGAAACGAGGCGAAGGAATGGTGAAAGAGAGCGAAACGAGACGAAGGAGGGTGAAAGAGAACAAAATGAGACGAAGGAGGGGGAAAGAGAGCGAAACGAGATGAAGGAGGGTGAAAGAAGGCGAAACGAGACGAAGGAGGGAGGAAGACAGCGAAACGAGACGAAGGAGGGTGAGAGAAAGCGAAACGAGACGAAGGAGGGTGAAGGAGGGCGAAACGAGACGAAGGAGGGTCAAAGAGAGCAAAACGAAATGAAGGAGGGTGAAAGAGAGCGAAACGAGACAAAGGAGGGTGAAAGACGCTGAAACGAAACGAAGGAGCATGGAAGAGAGCGAAACGAGAGGAAGGAGGGTGAGGGAGAGCGAAACGAGACGAAGGAGGGTGAAGGAGAGTGAACCAAGACGAAGGAGGGTGAAAGAGAGCGAAACGAGACGAAGGAGGGTGAAAGAGAGCGAAACGAGACGAAGGAGGGTGAAAGAGAGCGAAACGAGACGAAGGAGGGTGAAAGAGAGCGAAACGAGACGAAGGAGGGTGAAAGAGAGTGAAACGTGGCGAAAAAGGTGAAAGAGTGCGAATCGAGACAAAGGAGGGTGAAAGAGAGCGAAACGAGGCGAAGGAAGGTGAAAGAGAGCGAAGCGAAACGAAGGAGGGTGGAAGAGAGCGATACGAGAAGAAGGAGGGTGAAAGAGAGCGAAACGAGACGAAGGAGGGTGAAAGAGAGCGAAACGAGACGAAGGAGGGTGAAAAAGAGTGAAACGAGACGAAGGAGGGTGAAAGAGTGCTAAACGAGAGGAAGGAGGGTTAGGGAGAGCGAAACGAGACGAAGGAGGGTGAGAGAAAGCGAAACGAGACGAAGGAGGGTGAAGGAGGGCGAAACGAGACGAAGGAGGGTCAAAGAGAGCAAAACGAAATGAAGGAGGGTGAAAGAGAGCGAAACGAGACAAAGGAGGGTGAAAGAGGCTGAAACGAAACGAAGGAGCGTGGAAGAGAGCGAAACGAGAGGAAGGAGGGTGAAAGAGAGCGAAACGAGACGAAGGAGAGTGAAAGAGAGCGAAACGAGACGAAGGAAGGTGAAAGAGAGCTAAACGAGATGAAGGAGGGTGAAAGAGAGCGAAACGAGACAAAGGAGGGTGAAAGAGTGCGAAACGGGGCGAAGGAAGGTGAAAGAGAGCGAAACGAGACGAAGGAGGGTGAAAGAGAACGAAACGAGACGAAGGAGGGGGAAAGAGAGCGAAATGAGACGAAGGAGGGTGAAAGAAGGCAAAACGAGATGAAGGAGGGAGGAAGACAGCGAAACGAGACGAAGGAGGGTGAGAGAGAGCGAAACGAGACGAAGAAGGGTGGAAGAGAGCGAAACGAGACGAAGGAGTGTGAGAGATAACGAAACGAGATGAAGGAGGGTGAAAGAGAGCGAAATGAGACGAAGGAGGGTGAAAGAGAGCGAAACGAGACGAAGAAGGGTGAAGGAAGGCGAAACGAGACGAAGGAGGGTGGAAGAGAGCGAAACGAGACTAAGGAGGGTGAAAGAGAGTGAAAAGAGACGAAGGAGGGTGAAAGAGAGCGAAACGAGGCGAAGGAGGGTCAAAGAGAGCGAAACGAGATGAAGGAGGGTGAAAGAGAGCGAAACGAGAAAAAGGAGGGTGAAAGAGGCTGAAACGAGACGAAGGAGGGTGGAAGAGAGCGAAACGAGAGGAAGGAGGGTGAGGGAGAGCGAAACGAGATGAAGGAGGGTGAAAGAGAGTGAAACGAGACGAAGGAGGGTGAAAGAGAGCGAAACGAGACGAAGGAGGGTGGAAGAGAGCGAAACGAGACGAAGGAGGGTGAAAGAGAGTGAAACGAGACGAAGGAGTGTGAAAGAGAGCGAAACGAGACGAAGGAGGGTGAAAGAGAGCGAAACGAGACGAAGGAGGGTGAAAGAGAGTGAAACGAGACGAAGGAAGGTGAAAGAGTGCGAATCGAGATAAAGGAGGGTGAAAGAGAGCTAAACGAGACGAAGGAAGGTGAAAGAGAGCGAACCGAAACAAAGGAGGGTGGAAGAGAGCGATACGAGACGAAGGAGGGTGAAGGAGAGCGAAACGAGACGAAGGAGGGTGAAAGAGTGCGAAACGGGGCGAAGGAAGGTGAAAGAGAGCGAAACGAGACGAAGGAGGGTGAAAGAGAACGAAACGAGACGAAGGAGGGGGAAAGAGAGCGAAATGAGACGAAGGAGGGTGAAAGAAGGCAAAACGAGATGAAGGAGGGAGGAAGACAGCGAAACGAGACGAAGGAGGGTGAGAGAGAGCGAAACGAGACGAAGAAGGGTGGAAGAGAGCGAAACGAGACGAAGGAGTGTGAGAGATAACGAAACGAGATGAAGGAGGGTGAAAGAGAGCGAAATGAGACGAAGGAGGGTGAAAGAGAACGAAACGAGACGAAGAAGGGTGAAGGAAGGCGAAACGAGACGAAGGAGGGTGGAAGAGAGCGAAACGAGACTAAGGAGGGATAAAAAGAGAGTGAAAAGAGACGAAGGAGGGTGAAAGAGAGCGAAACGAGGCGAAGGAGGGTCAAAGAGAGCGAAACGAGATGAAGGAGGGTGAAAGAGAGCGAAACGAGAAAAAGGAGGGTGAAAGAGGCTGAAACGAGACGAAGGAGGGTGGAAGAGAGCGAAACGAGAGGAAGGAGGGTGAGGGAGAGCGAAACGAGATGAAGGAGGGTGAAAGAGAGTGAAACGAGACGAAGGAGGGTGAAAGAGAGCGAAACGAGACGAAGGAGGGTGGAAGAGAGCGAAACGAGACGAAGGAGGGTGAAAGAGAGTGAAACGAGACGAAGGAAGGTGAAAGAGTGCGAATCGAGATAAAGGAGGGTGAAAGAGAGCTAAACGAGACGAAGGAAGGTGAAAGAGAGCGAACCGAAACAAAGGAGGGTGGAAGAGAGCGATACGAGACGAAGGAGGGTGAAAGAGAGCGAAACGAGACGAAGGAGGGTGAAGGAGAGCGAAACGAGATGAAGGAGGGTGAAAAAGAGTGAAACGAGACGAAGGAGGGTGAAAGAGAGCTAAACGAGACGAAGGAGGGTGAAAGAGAGCGAAACGAGATGAAGGAGGGTGAAAGAGAGCGAAACGAGACGAAGGAGGGTGAAAGAGAGCGAAACGGGACGAAGGAAGGTGAAAGAGAGCTAAACGAGATGAAGGAGGGTGAAAGAGATCGAAACGAGACAAAGGAGGGTGAAAGAGAGCGAAACGAGGCGAAGGAAGGTGAAAGAGAGCGAAACGAGACGAAGGAGGGTGAAAGAGAGCGAAACGAGACGAAGGAAGGTGAAAGAGAGCGAAGCGAAACGAAGGAGGGTGGAAGAGAGCGATACGAGAAGAAGGAGGGTGAAAGAGAGCGAAACGAGACGAAGGAGGGTGAAAGAGAGCGAAACGAGACGAAGGAGGGTGAAAAAGAGTGAAACGAGACGAAGGAGGGTGAAAGAGTGCTAAACGAGACGAAGGAGGGTGAAAGAGAGCGAAACGAGATGAAGGAGGGTGAAAGAGAGCGAAACGAGACGAAGGAGGGTGAAATTGAGCGAAACGAGACGAAGGAAGGTGAAAGAGAGCTAAACGAGATGAAGGAGGGTGAAAGAGATCGAAACGAGACAAAGGAGGGTGAAAGAGAGCGAAACGAGGTGAAGGAAGTTGAAAGGGAGCGAAACGAGATGAAGGAGGGTGAAAGAGAACGAAACGAGACGAAGGAGGGGGAAAGAGAGTGAAACGAGACGAAGGAGGGTGAAAGAATGCGAAACGAGACGAAGGAGGGAGGAAGACAGCGAAACGAGACGAAGGAGGGTGAGAGATAGCGAAACGAGATGAAGGAGGGTGGAAGAGAGCGAAACAAGACGAAGGAGGTTGAAAGAGAGCAAAACGAGACGAAGGAGGGTGAAAGAGAGCGAAACAATATGAAGGAGGGTGAAGGAGGGCGAAACGAGACGAAGGAGGGTGAAAGAGAGCAAAACGAGACGAAGGAGTGTGAAAGAGAACGAAACGAGACGAAGGAGGGGGAAAGTGACCGAAACGAGACGAAGGAGGGTGAAAGAAGGCGAAACGAGACGAAAGAGGGAGGAAAACAGCGAAACGAGACGAAGGAGGGTGAGAGAGAGCGAAACGAGACCAAGGAGGGTGGAAGAGAGCGAAACGAGACGAAGGAGGGTGAGAGATAGCAAAACAAGACGAAGGAGGGTGTAAGAGAGCGAAACGAGATGAAGGAGGGTGAAACAGAGCAAAACGAGACGAAGGAGGGTGAAGGAAGGCGAAACGAGACGAAGGAGGGTGGAAGAGAGCGAAACGAGATGAAGGAGGGTGAAAGAGAGTGAAAAGAGATGAAGGAGGGTGAAAGAGAGCGAAACGAGGCGAAGGAGGGTCAAAGAGAGCGAAACGAGATGAAGGAGGGTGAAAGAGAGCGAAACGAGACAAAGGAGGGTGAAAGAGGCTGAAACGAGACGAAGGAGGGTGGAAGAGAGCGAAACGAGAGGAAGGAGGGTGAGGGAGAGAGAAACGAGATGAAGGAGGGTGAAAGAGAGTGAAACGAGACGAAGGAGAGTGAAAGAGAGCGAAACGAGACGAAGGAGGGTGGAAGAGAGCGAAACGAGAGGAAGGAGGGTGAAAGAGAGTGAAACGAGACGAAGGAGGGTGAAAGAGAGCGAAACGAGACGAAGGAGGGTGAAAGAGAGCGAAACGAGACGAAGGAGGGTGAAAGAGAGTGAAACGAGACGAAGGAAGGTGAAAGAGTGCGAATCGAGATAAAGGAGGGTGAAAGAGAGCGAAACGAGATGAAGGAAGGTGAAAGAGAGCGAACCGAAACAAAGGAGGGTGGAAGAGAGCGATACGAGACGAAGGAGGGTGAAAGAGAGCGAAACGAGACGAAGGAGGGTGAAAGAGAGCGAAACGAGATGAAGGAGGGTGAAAAAGAGTGAAACGAGACGAAGGAGGGTGAAAGAGAGCTAAACGAGACGAAGCAGGGTGAAAGAGAGCGAAACGAGATGAAGGAGGGTGAAAGAGAGCGAAACGAGACGAAGGAAGGTGAAAGAGAGCTAAACGAGATGAAGGAGGGTGAAAGAGATCGAAACGAGACAAAGGAGGGTGAAAGAGAGCGAAACGAGGCGAAGGAATGGTGAAAGAGAGCGAAACGAGACGAAGGAGGGTGAAAGAGAACAAAATGAGACGAAGGAGGGGGAAAGAGAGCGAAACAAGATGAAGGAGGGTGAAAGAGAGCAAAACGAGATGAAGGAGGGTGAAAGAGAGCGAAACGAGACGAAGGAGGGTGAAAGAGAGCGAAACGAGACGAAGGAGTGTGAAAGAGAGCGAAACGAGATGAAGGAGGGTGAAAAAGAGTGAAACGAGACGAAGGAGGGTGAAAGAGAGCTAAACGAGACGAAGCAGGGTGAAAGAGAGCGAAACGAGATGAAGGAGGGTGAAAGAGAGCGAAACGAGACGAAGGAGGGTGAAAGAGATCGAAACGAGACAAAGGAGGGTGAAAGAGAGCGAAACGAGGCGAAGGAATGGTGAAAGAGAGCGAAACGAGACGAAGGAGGGTGAAAGAGAACAAAATGAGACGAAGGAGGGGGAAAGAGAGCGAAACGAGATGAAGGAGGGTGAAAGAAGGCGAAACGAGACGAAGGAGGGAGGAAGACAGCGAAACAAGACGAAGGAGGGTGAGAGAAAGCGAAACGAGACGAAGGAGTGTGAAGGAGGGCGAAACGAGACGAAGGAGGGTGAAAGAGAGCAAAACGAAATGAAGGAGGGTGAAAGAGAGCGAAACGAGACAAAGGAGGGTGAAAGAGGCTGAAACCAAACGAAGGAGCGTGGAAGAGAGCGAAACGAGAGGAAGGAGGGTGAGGGAGAGCGAAACGAGATGAAGGAGGGTGAAGGAGAGTGAACCAAGACGAAGGAGGGTGAAAGAGAGCGAAACGAGACGAAGGAGGGTGAAAGAGAGCGAAACGAGACGAAGGAGGGTGAAAGAGAGTGAAACGAGACGAAGGAGGGTGAAAGAGAGCTAAACGAGATGAAGGAGGGTGAAAGAGAGCGAAACGAGACAAAGGAGGGTGAAAGAGTGCGAAACGGGGCAAAGGAAGGTGAAAGAGAGCGAAACGAGACGAAGGAGGGTGAAAGAGAACGAAACGAGACGAAGGAGGGGGAAAGAGAGCGAAATGAGACGAAGGAGGGTGAAAGAAGGCAAAACGAGATGACGGAGGGAGGAAGACAGCGAAACGAGACGAAGGAGGGTGAGAGAGAGCGAAACGAGACGAAGATGGGTGGAAGAGAGCGAAGCGAGACGAAGGAGTGTGAGAGATAGCGAAACGAGATGAAGGAGGGTGAAAGAGAGCGAAATGAGATGAAGGAGGGTGAAAGAGAGCGAAACGAGACGAAGAAGGATGAAGGAAGGCGAAACGAGACGAAGGAGGGTGGAAGAGAGCGAAACGAGACGAAGGAGGGTGAAAGAGAGTGAAAAGAGACGAAGGAGGGTGAAAGAGAGCGAAACGAGGCGAAGGAGGGTCAAAGAGAGCGAAACGAGATGAAGGAGGGTGAAAGAGAGCGAAACGAGACAAAGGAGGGTGAAAGAGGCTGAAACGAGACGAAGGAGGGTGGAAGAGAGCGAAACGAGAGGAAGGAGGGTGAGGGAGAGCGAAACGAGATGAAGGAGGGTGAAAGAGAGTGAAACGAGACGAAGGAGGGTGAAAGAGAGCGAAACGAGACGAAGGAGGGTGGAAGAGAGCGAAACGAGACGAAGGAGGGTGAAAGAGAGTGAAACGAGACGAAGGAGGGTGAAAGAGAGCGAAACGAGACGAAGGAGGGTGAAAGAGAGCGAAACGAGACGAAGGAGGGTGAAAGAGAGTGAAACGAGACGAAGGAAGGTGAAAGAGTGCGAATCGAGATAAAGGAGGGTGAAAGAGAGCGAAACGAGATGAAGGAAGGTGAAAGAGAGCGAACCGAAACCAAAGAGGGTGGAAGAGAGCGATACGAGACGAAGGAGGGTGAAAGAGAGCGAAACGAGACGAAGGAGGGTGAAAGAGAGCGAAACGAGATAAAGGAGGGTAAAAAAGAGTGAAACGAGACGAAGGAGGGTGAAAGAGAGCTAAACGAGACGAAGGAGGGTGAAAGAGAGCGAAACGAGATGAAGGAGGGTGAAAGAGAGCGAAACGAGACGAAGGAGGGTGAAAGAGAGCGAAACGAGACGAAGGAGGGTGAAAGAGAGCGAAACGAGATGAAGGAGGGTGAAACAGAGTGAAACGAGACGAAGGAGGGTGAAAGAGAGCTAAACGAGACGAAGCAGGGTGAAAGAGAGCGAAACGAGATGAAGGAGGGTGAAAGAGAGCGAAACGAGACGAAGGAGGGTGAAAGAGAGCGAAACGAGACGAAGGAAGGTGAAAGAGAGCTAAACGAGATGAAGGAGGGTGAAAGAGATCGAAAAGAGACAAAGGAGGGTGAAAGAGAGCGAAACGAGGCGAAGGAATGGTGAAAGAGAGCGAAACGAGACGAAGGAGGGTGAAAGAGAGCTAAACGAGACGAAGCAGGGTGAAAGAGAGCGAAACGAGATGAAGGAGGGTGAAAGAGAGCGAAACGAGACGAAGGAGGGTGAAAGAGAGCGAAACGAGACGAAGGAAGGTGAAAGAGAGCTAAACGAGATGAAGGAGGGTGAAAGAGATCGAAAAGAGACAAAGGAGGGTGAAAGAGAGCGAAACGAGGCGAAGGAATGGTGAAAGAGAGCGAAACGAGACGAAGGAGGGTGAAAGAGAACAAAATGAGACGAAGGAGGGGGAAAGAGAGCGAAACGAGATGAAGGAGGGTGAAAGAAGGCGAAACGAGACGAAGGAGGGAGGAAGACAGCGAAACGAGACGAAGGAGGGTGAGAGAAAGCGAAACGAGACGAAGGAGGGTGAAGGAGGGCGAAACGAGACGAAGGAGGGTCAAAGAGAGCAAAACGAAATGAAGGAGGGTGAAAGAGAGCGAAACGAGACAAAGGAGGGTGAAAGAGGCTGAAACGAAACGAAGGAGCATGGAAGAGAGCGAAACGAGAGGAAGGAGGGTGAGGGAGAGCGAAACGAGACGAAGGAGGGTGAAGGAGAGTGAACCAAGACGAAGGAGGGTGAAAGAGAGCGAAACGAGACGAAGGAGGGTGAAACAGAGCGAAACGAGACGAAGGAGGGTGAAAGAGAGCGAAACGAGACGAAGGAGGGTGAAAGAGAGTGAAACGTGGCGAAAAAGGTGAAAGAGTGCGAATCGAGACAAAGGAGGGTGAAAGAGAGCGAAACGAGGCGAAGGAAGGTGAAAGAGAGCGAAGCGAAACGAAGGAGGGTGGAAGAGAGCGATACGAGAAGAAGGAGGGTGAAAGAGAGCGAAACGAGACGAAGGAAGGTGAAAGAGAGCTAAACGAGATGAAGGAGGGTGAAAGAGATCGAAACGAGACAAAGGAGGGTGAAAGAGAGCGAAACGAGGCGAAGGAATGGTGAAAGAGAGCGAAACGAGACGAAGGAGGGTGAAAGAGAACAAAATGAGACGAAGGAGGGGGAAAGAGAGCGAAACAAGATGAAGGAGGGTGAAAGAGAGCGAAACGAGATGAAGGAGGGTGAAAGAGAGCGAAACGAGACGAAGGAGGGTGAAAGAGAGCGAAACGAGACGAAGGAGTGTGAAAGAGAGCGAAACGAGATGAAGGAGGGTGAAAAAGAGTGAAACGAGACGAAGGAGGGTGAAAGAGAGCTAAACGAGACGAAGCAGGGTGAAAGAGAGCGAAACGAGATGAAGGAGGGTGAAAGAGAGCGAAACGAGACGAAGGAGGGTGAAAGAGAGCGAAACGAGACGAAGGAAGGTGAAAGAGAGCTAAACGAGATGAAGGAGGGTGAAAGAGATCGAAACGAGACAAAGGAGGGTGAAAGAGAGCGAAACGAGGCGAAGGAATGGTGAAAGAGAGCGAAACGAGACGAAGGAGGGTGAAAGAGAACAAAATGAGACGAAGGAGGGGGAAAGAGAGCGAAACGAGATGAAGGAGGGTGAAAGAAGGCGAAACGAGACGAAGGAGGGAGGAAGACAGCGAAACAAGACGAAGGAGGGTGAGAGAAAGCGAAACGAGACGAAGGAGTGTGAAGGAGGGCGAAACGAGACGAAGGAGGGTCAAAGAGAGCAAAACGAAATGAAGGAGGGTGAAAGAGAGCGAAACGAGACAAAGGAGGGTGAAAGAGGCTGAAACGAAACGAAGGAGCGTGGAAGAGAGCGAAACGAGAGGAAGGAGGGTGAGGGAGAGCGAAACGAGATGAAGGAGGGTGAAGGAGAGTGAACCAAGACGAAGGAGGGTGAAAGAGAGCGAAACGAGATAAAGGAGGGTGAAAGAGAGCGAAACGAGATGAAGGAAGGTGAAAGAGAGCGAACCGAAACCAAAGAGGGTGGAAGAGAGCGATACGAGACGAAGGAGGGTGAAAGAGAGCGAAACGAGGCGAAGGAATGGTGAAAGAGAGCGAAACGAGACGAAGGAGGGTGAAAGAGAACAAAATGAGACGAAGGAGGGGGAAAGAGAGCGAAACGAGATGAAGGAGGGTGAAAGAAGGCGAAACGAGACGAAGGAGGGAGGAAGACAGCGAAACGAGACGAAGGAGGGTGAGAGAAAGCGAAACGAGACGAAGGAGGGTGAAGGAGGGCGAAACGAGACGAAGGAGGGTGAAAGAGAGCAAAACGAAATGAAGGAGGGTGAAAGAGAGCGAAACGAGACAAAGGAGGGTGAAAGAGGCTGAAACGAAACGAAGGAGCATGGAAGAGAGCGAAACGAGAGGAAGGAGGGTGAGGGAGAGCGAAACGAGACGAAGGAGGGTGAAGGAGAGTGAACCAAGACGAAGGAGGGTGAAAGAGAGCGAAACGAGACGAAGGAGGGTGAAAGAGAGCGAAACGAGACGAAGGAGGGTGAAAGAGAGCGAAACGAGACGAAGGAGGGTGAAAGAGAGTGAAACGTGGCGAAAAAAGTGAAAGAGTGCGAATCGAGACAAAGGAGGGTGAAAGAGAGCGAAACGAGGCGAAGGAAGGTGAAAGAGAGCGAAGCGAAACGAAGGAGGGTGGAAGAGAGCGATACGAGAAGAAGGAGGGTGAAAGAGAGCGAAACGAGACGAAGGAAGGTGAAAGAGAGCTAAACGAGATGAAGGAGGGTGAAAGAGATCGAAACGAGACAAAGGAGGGTGAAAGAGAGCGAAACGAGGCGAAGGAATGGTGAAAGAGAGCGAAACGAGACGAAGGAGGGTGAAAGAGAACAAAATGAGACGAAGGAGGGGGAAAGAGAGCGAAACAAGATGAAGGAGGGTGAAAGAGAGCGAAACGAGATGAAGGAGGGTGAAAGAGAGCGAAACGAGACGAAGGAGGGTGAAAGAGAGCGAAACGAGACGAAGGAGTGTGAAAGAGAGCGAAACGAGATGAAGGAGGGTGAAAAAGAGTGAAACGAGACGAAGGAGGGTGAAAGAGAGCTAAACGAGACGAAGCAGGGTGAAAGAGAGCGAAACGAGATGAAGGAGGGTGAAAGAGAGCGAAACGAGACGAAGGAGGGTGAAAGAGAGCGAAACGAGACGAAGGAAGGTGAAAGAGAGCTAAACGAGATGAAGGAGGGTGAAAGAGATCGAAACGAGACAAAGGAGGGTGAAAGAGAGCGAAACGAGGCGAAGGAATGGTGAAAGAGAGCGAAACGAGACGAAGGAGGGTGAAAGAGAACAAAATGAGACGAAGGAGGGGGAAAGAGAGCGAAACGAGATGAAGGAGGGTGAAAGAAGGCGAAACGAGACGAAGGAGGGAGGAAGACAGCGAAACAAGACGAAGGAGGGTGAGAGAAAGCGAAACGAGACGAAGGAGTGTGAAGGAGGGCGAAACGAGACGAAGGAGGGTCAAAAGAGCAAAACGAAATGAAGGAGGGTGAAAGAGAGCGAAACGAGACAAAGGAGGGTGAAAGAGGCTGAAACGAAACGAAGGAGCGTGGAAGAGAGCGAAACGAGAGGAAGGAGGGTGAAAGAGAGCAAAACGAGCCGAAGGAGGGTGAAAGAGAGCGAAACGAGGCGAAGGAATGGTGAAAGAGAGCGAAACGAGACGAAGGAGGGTGAAAGAGAACAAAATGAGACGAAGGAGGGGGAAAGAGAGCGAAACAAGATGAAGGAGGGTGAAAGAGAGCGAAACGAGATGAAGGAGGGTGAAAGAGAGCGAAACGAGACGAAGGAGGGTGAAAGAGAGCGAAACGAGACGAAGGAGTGTGAAAGAGAGCGAAACGAGATGAAGGAGGGTGAAAAAGAGTGAAACGAGACGAAGGAGGGTGAAAGAGAGCTAAACGAGACGAAGCAGGGTGAAAGAGAGCGAAACGAGATGAAGGAGGGTGAAAGAGAGCGAAACGAGACGAAGGAGGGTGAAAGAGATCGAAACGAGACAAAGGAGGGTGAAAGAGAGCGAAACGAGGCGAAGGAATGGTGAAAGAGAGCGAAACGAGACGAAGGAGGGTGAAAGAGAACAAAATGAGACGAAGGAGGGGGAAAGAGAGCGAAACGAGATGAAGGAGGGTGAAAGAAGGCGAAACGAGACGAAGGAGGGAGGAAGACAGCGAAACAAGACGAAGGAGGGTGAGAGAAAGCGAAACGAGACGAAGGAGTGTGAAGGAGGGCGAAACGAGACGAAGGAGGGTGAAAGAGAGCAAAACGAAATGAAGGAGGGTGAAAGAGAGCGAAACGAGACAAAGGAGGGTGAAAGAGGCTGAAACCAAACGAAGGAGCGTGGAAGAGAGCGAAACGAGAGGAAGGAGGGTGAGGGAGAGCGAAACGAGATGAAGGAGGGTGAAGGAGAGTGAACCAAGACGAAGGAGGGTGAAAGAGAGCGAAACGAGACGAAGGAGGGTGAAAGAGAGCGAAACGAGACGAAGGAGGGTGAAAGAGAGTGAAACGAGACGAAGGAGGGTGAAAGAGAGCTAAACGAGATGAAGGAGGGTGAAAGAGAGCGAAACGAGACAAAGGAGGGTGAAAGAGTGCGAAACGGGGCAAAGGAAGGTGAAAGAGAGCGAAACGAGACGAAGGAGGGTGAAAGAGAACGAAACGAGACGAAGGAGGGGGAAAGAGAGCGAAATGAGACGAAGGAGGGTGAAAGAAGGCAAAACGAGATGACGGAGGGAGGAAGACAGCGAAACGAGACGAAGGAGGGTGAGAGAGAGCGAAACGAGACGAAGATGGGTGGAAGAGAGCGAAGCGAGACGAAGGAGTGTGAGAGATAGCGAAACGAGATGAAGGAGGGTGAAAGAGAGCGAAATGAGATGAAGGAGGGTGAAAGAGAGCGAAACGAGACGAAGAAGGATGAAGGAAGGCGAAACGAGACGAAGGAGGGTGGAAGAGAGCGAAACGAGACGAAGGAGGGTGAAAGAGAGTGAAAAGAGACGAAGGAGGGTGAAAGAGAGCGAAACGAGGCGAAGGAGGGTCAAAGAGAGCGAAACGAGATGAAGGAGGGTGAAAGAGAGCGAAACGAGACAAAGGAGGGTGAAAGAGGCTGAAACGAGACGAAGGAGGGTGGAAGAGAGCGAAACGAGAGGAAGGAGGGTGAGGGAGAGCGAAACGAGATGAAGGAGGGTGAAAGAGAGTGAAACGAGACGAAGGAGGGTGAAAGAGAGCGAAACGAGACGAAGGAGGGTGGAAGAGAGCGAAACGAGACGAAGGAGGGTGAAAGAGAGTGAAACGAGACGAAGGAGGGTGAAAGAGAGCGAAACGAGACGAAGGAGGGTGAAAGAGAGCGAAACGAGACGAAGGAGGGTGAAAGAGAGTGAAACGAGACGAAGGAAGGTGAAAGAGTGCGAATCGAGATAAAGGAGGGTGAAAGAGAGCGAAACGAGATGAAGGAAGGTGAAAGAGAGCGAACCGAAACCAAAGAGGGTGGAAGAGAGCGATACGAGACGAAGGAGGGTGAAAGAGAGCGAAACGAGACGAAGGAGGGTGAAAGAGAGCGAAACGAGATAAAGGAGGGTAAAAAAGAGTGAAACGAGACGAAGGAGGGTGAAAGAGAGCTAAACGAGACGAAGGAGGGTGAAAGAGAGCGAAACGAGATGAAGGAGGGTGAAAGAGAGCGAAACGAGACGAAGGAGGGTGAAAGAGAGCGAAACGAGACGAAGGAGGGTGAAAGAGAGCGAAACGAGATGAAGGAGGGTGAAACAGAGTGAAACGAGACGAAGGAGGGTGAAAGAGAGCTAAACGAGACGAAGCAGGGTGAAAGAGAGCGAAACGAGATGAAGGAGGGTGAAAGAGAGCGAAACGAGACGAAGGAGGGTGAAAGAGAGCGAAACGAGACGAAGGAAGGTGAAAGAGAGCTAAACGAGATGAAGGAGGGTGAAAGAGATCGAAAAGAGACAAAGGAGGGTGAAAGAAGGCGAAACGAGACGAAGGAGGGAGGAAGACAGCGAAACGAGACGAAGGAGGGTGAGAGAAAGCGAAACGAGACGAAGGAGGGTGAAGGAGGGCGAAACGAGACGAAGGAGGGTCAAAGAGAGCAAAACGAAATGAAGGAGGGTGAAAGAGAGCGAAACGAGACAAAGGAGGGTGAAAGAGGCTGAAACGAAACGAAGGAGCATGGAAGAGAGCGAAACGAGAGGAAGGAGGGTGAGGGAGAGCGAAACGAGACGAAGGAGGGTGAAGGAGAGTGAACCAAGACGAAGGAGGGTGAAAGAGAGCGAAACGAGACGAAGGAGGGTGAAAGAGAGCGAAACGAGACGAAGGAGGGTGAAAGAGAGCGAAACGAGACGAAGGAGGGTGAAAGAGAGTGAAACGTGGCGAAAAAGGTGAAAGAGTGCGAATCGAGACAAAGGAGGGTGAAAGAGAGCGAAACGAGGCGAAGGAAGGTGAAAGAGAGCGAAGCGAAACGAAGGAGGGTGGAAGAGAGCGATACGAGAAGAAGGAGGGTGAAAGAGAGCGAAACGAGACGAAGGAAGGTGAAAGAGAGCTAAACGAGATGAAGGAGGGTGAAAGAGATCGAAACGAGACAAAGGAGGGTGAAAGAGAGCGAAACGAGGCGAAGGAATGGTGAAAGAGAGCGAAACGAGACGAAGGAGGGTGAAAGAGAACAAAATGAGACGAAGGAGGGGGAAAGAGAGCGAAACAAGATGAAGGAGGGTGAAAGAGAGCGAAACGAGATGAAGGAGGGTGAAAGAGAGCGAAACGAGACGAAGGAGGGTGAAAGAGAGCGAAACGAGACGAAGGAGTGTGAAAGAGAGCGAAACGAGATGAAGGAGGGTGAAAAAGAGTGAAACGAGACGAAGGAGCGTGAAAGAGAGCTAAACGAGACGAAGCAGGGTGAAAGAGAGCGAAACGAGATGAAGGAGGGTGAAAGAGAGCGAAACGAGACGAAGGAGGGTGAAAGAGAGCGAAACGAGACGAAGGAAGGTGAAAGAGAGCTAAACGAGATGAAGGAGGGTGAAAGAGATCGAAACGAGACAAAGGAGGGTGAAAGAGAGCGAAACGAGGCGAAGGAATGGTGAAAGAGAGCGAAACGAGACGAAGGAGGGTGAAAGAGAACAAAATGAGACGAAGGAGGGGGAAAGAGAGCGAAACGAGATGAAGGAGGGTGAAAGAAGGCGAAACGAGACGAAGGAGGGAGGAAGACAGCGAAACAAGACGAAGGAGGGTGAGAGAAAGCGAAACGAGACGAAGGAGTGTGAAGGAGGGCGAAACGAGACGAAGGAGGGTCAAAGAGAGCAAAACGAAATGAAGGAGGGTGAAAGAGAGCGAAACGAGACAAAGGAGGGTGAAAGAGGCTGAAACGAAACGAAGGAGCGTGGAAGAGAGCGAAACGAGAGGAAGGAGGGTGAGGGAGAGCGAAACGAGATGAAGGAGGGTGAAGGAGAGTGAACCAAGACGAAGGAGGGTGAAAGAGAGCGAAACGAGATAAAGGAGGGTGAAAGAGAGCGAAACGAGATGAAGGAAGGTGAAAGAGAGCGAACCGAAACCAAAGAGGGTGGAAGAGAGCGATACGAGACGAAGGAGGGTGAAAGAGAGCGAAACGAGGCGAAGGAATGGTGAAAGAGAGCGAAACGAGACGAAGGAGGGTGAAAGAGAACAAAATGAGACGAAGGAGGGGGAAAGAGAGCGAAACGAGATGAAGGAGGGTGAAAGAAGGCGAAACGAGACGAAGGAGGGAGGAAGACAGCGAAACGAGACGAAGGAGGGTGAGAGAAAGCGAAACGAGACGAAGGAGGGTGAAGGAGGGCGAAACGAGACGAAGGAGGGTCAAAGAGAGCAAAACGAAATGAAGGAGGGTGAAAGAGAGCGAAACGAGACAAAGGAGGGTGAAAGAGGCTGAAACGAAACGAAGGAGCATGGAAGAGAGCGAAACGAGAGGAAGGAGGGTGAGGGAGAGCGAAACGAGACGAAGGAGGGTGAAGGAGAGTGAACCAAGACGAAGGAGGGTGAAAGAGAGCGAAACGAGACGAAGGAGGGTGAAAGAGAGCGAAACGAGACGAAGGAGGGTGAAAGAGAGCGAAACGAGACGAAGGAGGGTGAAAGAGAGTGAAACGTGGCGAAAAAAGTGAAAGAGTGCGAATCGAGACAAAGGAGGGTGAAAGAGAGCGAAACGAGGCGAAGGAAGGTGAAAGAGAGCGAAGCGAAACGAAGGAGGGTGGAAGAGAGCGATACGAGAAGAAGGAGGGTGAAAGAGAGCGAAACGAGACGAAGGAAGGTGAAAGAGAGCTAAACGAGATGAAGGAGGGTGAAAGAGATCGAAACGAGACAAAGGAGGGTGAAAGAGAGCGAAACGAGGCGAAGGAATGGTGAAAGAGAGCGAAACGAGACGAAGGAGGGTGAAAGAGAACAAAATGAGACGAAGGAGGGGGAAAGAGAGCGAAACAAGATGAAGGAGGGTGAAAGAGAGCGAAACGAGATGAAGGAGGGTGAAAGAGAGCGAAACGAGACGAAGGAGGGTGAAAGAGAGCGAAACGAGACGAAGGAGTGTGAAAGAGAGCGAAACGAGATGAAGGAGGGTGAAAAAGAGTGAAACGAGACGAAGGAGGGTGAAAGAGAGCTAAACGAGACGAAGCAGGGTGAAAGAGAGCGAAACGAGATGAAGGAGGGTGAAAGAGAGCGAAACGAGACGAAGGAGGGTGAAAGAGAGCGAAACGAGACGAAGGAAGGTGAAAGAGAGCTAAACGAGATGAAGGAGGGTGAAAGAGATCGAAACGAGACTAAGGAGGGTGAAAGAGAGCGAAACGAGGCGAAGGAATGGTGAAAGAGAGCGAAACGAGACGAAGGAGGGTGAAAGAGAACAAAATGAGACGAAGGAGGGGGAAAGAGAGCGAAACGAGATGAAGGAGGGTGAAAGAAGGCGAAACGAGACGAAGGAGGGAGGAAGACAGCGAAACAAGACGAAGGAGGGTGAGAGAAAGCGAAACGAGACGAAGGAGTGTGAAGGAGGGCGAAACGAGACGAAGGAGGGTCAAAGAGAGCAAAACGAAATGAAGGAGGGTGAAAGAGAGCGAAACGAGACAAAGGAGGGTGAAAGAGGCTGAAACGAAACGAAGGAGCGTGGAAGAGAGCGAAACGAGAGGAAGGAGGGTGAGGGAGAGCGAAACGAGATGAAGGAGGGTGAAGGAGAGTGAACCAAGACGAAGGAGGGTGAAAGAGAGCGAAACGAGACGAAGGAGGGTGAAAGAAAGCGAAACGAGACGAAGGAGGGTGAAAGAGAGTGAAACGAGACGAAGGAGGGTGAAAGAGAGCTAAACGAGATGAAGGAGGGTGAAAGAGAGCGAAACGAGACAAAGGAGGGTGAAAGAGTGCGAAACGGGGCGAAGGAAGGTGAAAGAGAGCGAAACGAGACGAAGGAGGGTGAAAGAGAACGAAACGAGACGAAGGAGGGGGAAAGAGAGCGAAATGAGACGAAGGAGGGTGAAAGAAGGCAAAACGAGATGACGGAGGGAGGAAGACAGCGAAACGAGACGAAGGAGGGTGAGAGAGAGCGAAACGAGACGAAGAAGGGTGGAAGAGAGCGAAGCGAGACGAAGGAGTGTGAGAGATAGCGAAACGAGATGAAGGAGGGTGAAAGAGAGCGAAATGAGATGAAGGAGGGTGAAAGAGAGCGAAACGAGACGAAGAAGGATGAAGGAAGGCGAAACGAGACGAAGAAGGGTGGAAGAGAGCGAAACGAGACGAAGGAGGGTGAAAGAGAGTGAAAAGAGACGAAGGAGGGTGAAAGAGAGCGAAACGAGGCGAAGGAGGGTCAAAGAGAGCGAAACGAGATGAAGGAGGGTGAAAGAGAGCGAAACGAGACAAAGGAGGGTGAAAGAGGCTGAAACGAGACGAAGGAGGGTGGAAGAGAGCGAAACGAGAGGAAGGAGGGTGAGGGAGAGCGAAACGAGATGAAGGAGGGTGAAAGAGAGTGAAACGAGACGAAGGAGGGTGAAAGAGAGTGAAACGAGACGAAGGAGGGTGGAAGAGAGCGAAACGAGACGAAGGAGGGTGAAAGAGAGTGAAACGAGACGAAGGAGGGTGAAAGAGAGCGAAACGAGACGAAGGAGGGTGAAAGAGAGCGAAACGAGACGAAGGAGGGTGAAAGAGAGTGAAACGAGACGAAGGAAGGTGAAAGAGTGCGAATCGAGATAAAGGAGGGTGAAAGAGAGCGAAACGAGATGAAGGAAGGTGAAAGAGAGCGAACCGAAACAAAGGAGGGTGGAAGAGAGCGATACGAGACGAAGGAGGGTGAAAGAGAGCGAAACGAGACGAAGGAGGGTGAAAGAGAGCGAAACGAGATAAAGGAGGGTAAAAAAGAGTGAAACGAGACGAAGGAGGGTGAAAGAGAGCTAAACGAGACGAAGGAGGGTGAAAGAGAGCGAAACGAGATGAAGGAGGGTGAAAGAGAGCGAAACGAGACGAAGGAGGGTGAAAGAGTGCGAAACGAGACGAAGGAGGGTGAAAGAGAGCGAAACGAGATGAAGGAGGGTGAAAAAGAGTGAAACGAGACGAAGGAGGGTGAAAGAGAGCTAAACGAGACGAAGCAGGGTGAAAGAGAGCGAAACGAGATGAAGGAGGGTGAAAGAGAGCGAAACGAGACGAAGGAGGGTGAAAGAGAGCGAAACGAGACGAAGGAAGGTGAAAGAGAGCTAAACGAGATGAAGGAGGGTGAAAGAGATCGAAACGAGACAAAGGAGGGTGAAAGAGAGTGAAACGAGGCGAAGGAATGGTGAAAGAGAGCGAAACGAGACGAAGGAGGGTGAAAGAGAACAAAATGAGACGAAGGAGGGGGAAAGAGAGCGAAACGAGATGAAGGAGGGTGAAAGAAGGCGAAACGAGACGAAGGAGGGAGGAAGACAGCGAAACGAGACGAAGGAGGGTGAGAGAAAGCGAAACGAGACGAAGGAGGGTGAAGGAGGGCGAAACGAGACGAAGGAGGGTCAAAGAGAGCAAAACGAAATGAAGGAGGGTGAAAGAGAGCGAAACGAGACAAAGGAGGGTGAAAGACGCTGAAACGAAACGAAGGAGCATGGAAGAGAGCGAAACGAGAGGAAGGAGGGTGAGGGAGAGCGAAACGAGACGAAGGAGGGTGAAGGAGAGTGAACCAAGACGAAGGAGGGTGAAAGAGAGCGAAACGAGACGAAGGAGGGTGAAAGAGAGCGAAACGAGACGAAGGAGGGTGAAAGAGAGCGAAACGAGACGAAGGAGGGTGAAAGAGAGTGAAACGTGGCGAAAAAGGTGAAAGAGTGCGAATCGAGACAAAGGAGGGTGAAAGAGAGCGAAACGAGGCGAAGGAAGGTGAAAGAGAGCGAAGCGAAATGAAGGAGGGTGGAAGAGAGCGATACGAGAAGAAGGAGGGTGAAAGAGTGCGAAACGAGACGAAGGAGGGTGAAAGAGAGCGAAACGAGACGAAGGAGGGTGAAAGAGTGCTAAACGAGAGGAAGGAGGGTTAGGGAGAGCGAAACGAGACGAAGGAGAGTGAGAGAAAGCGAAACGAGACGAAGGAGGGTGAAGGAGGGCGAAACGAGACGAAGGAGGGTCAAAGAGAGCAAAACGAAATGAAGGAGGGTGAAAGAGAGCGAAACGAGACAAAGGAGGGTGAAAGAGGCTGAAACGAAACGAAGGAGCGTGGAAGAGAGCGAAACGAGAGGAAGGAGGGTGAAAGAGAGCGAAACGAGACGAAGGAGAGTGAAAGAGAGCGAAACGAGACGAAGGAAGGTGAAAGAGAGCTAAACGAGATGAAGGAGGGTGAAAGAGAGCGAAACGAGACAAAGGAGGGTGAAAGAGTGCGAAACGGGGCGAAGGAAGGTGAAAGAGAGCGAAACGAGACGAAGGAGGGTGAAAGAGAACGAAACGAGACGAAGGAGGGGGAAAGAGAGCGAAATGAGACGAAGGAGGGTGAAAGAAGGCAAAACGAGATGAAGGTGGGAGGAAGACAGCGAAACGAGACGAAGGAGGGTGAGAGAGAGCGAAACGAGACGAAGAAGGGTGGAAGAGAGCGAAACGAGACGAAGGAGTGTGAGAGATAACGAAACGAGATGAAGGAGGGTGAAAGAGAGCGAAATGAGACGAAGGAGGGTGAAAGAGAGCGAAACGAGACGAAGAAGGGTCAAGGAAGGCGAAACGAGACGAAGGAGGGTGGAAGAGAGCGAAACGAGACTAAGGAGGGTGAAGGAGAGCGAAACGAGGCGAAGGAGGGTCAAAGAGAGCGAAACGAGATGAAGGAGGGTGAAAGAGAGCGAAACGAGAAAAAGGAGGGTGAAAGAGGCTGAAACGAGACGAAGGAGGGTGGAAGAGAGCGAAACGAGAGGAAGGAGGGTGAGGGAGAGCGAAACGAGATGAAGGAGGGTGAAAGAGAGTGAAACGAGACGAAGGAGGGTGAAAGAGAGCGAAACGAGACGAAGGAGGGTGGAAGAGAGCGAAACGAGACGAAGGAGGGTGAAAGAGAGTGAAACGAGACGAAGGAGTGTGAAAGAGAGCGAAACGAGACGAAGGAGGGTGAAAGAGAGCGAAACGAGACGAAGGAGGGTGAAAGAGAGTGAAACGAGACGAAGGAAGGTGAAAGAGTGCGAATCGAGATAAAGGAGGGTGAAAGAGAGCTAAAAGAGACGAAGGAATGTGAAAGAGAGCGAACCGAAACAAAGGAGGGTGGAAGAGAGCGATACGAGACGAAGGAGGGTGAAGGAGAGCGAAACGAGACGAAGGAGGGTGAAAGAGTGCGAAACGGGGCGAAGGAAGGTGAAAGAGAGCGAAACGAGACGAAGGAGGGTGAAAGAGAACGAAACGAGACGAAGGAGGGGGAAAGAGAGCGAAATGAGACGAAGGAGGGTGAAAGAAGGCAAAACGAGATGAAGGAGGGAGGAAGACAGCGAAACGAGACGAAGGAGGGTGAGAGAGAGCGAAACGAGACGAAGAAGGGTGGAAGAGAGTGAAACGAGACGAAGGAGTGTGAGAGATAACGAAACGAGATGAAGGAGGGTGAAAGAGAGCGAAATGAGACGAAGGAGGGTGAAAGAGAACGAAACGAGACGAAGAAGGGTGAAGGAAGGCGAAACGAGACGAAGGAGGGTGGAAGAGAGCGAAACGAGACTAAGGAGGGATAAAAAGAGAGTGAAAAGAGACGAAGGAGGGTGAAAGAGAGCGAAACGAGGCGAAGGAGGGTCAAAGAGAGCGAAACGAGATGAAGGAGGGTGAAAGAGAGCGAAACGAGAAAAAGGAGGGTGAAAGAGGCTGAAACGAGACGAAGGAGGGTGGAAGAGAGCGAAACGAGAGGAAGGAGGGTGAGGGAGAGCGAAACGAGATGAAGGAGGGTGAAAGAGAGTGAAACGAGACGAAGGAGGGTGAAAGAGAGCGAAACGAGACGAAGGAGGGTGGAAGAGAGCGAAACGAGACGAAGGAGGGTGAAAGAGAGTGAAACGAGACGAAGGAGTGTGAAAGAGAGTGAAACGAGACGAAGGAGGGTGAAAGAGAGCGAAACAATACGAAGGAGGGTGAAGGAGGGCGAAACGAGACGAAGGAGGGTGAAAGAGAGCAAAAGGAGACGAAGGAGTGTGAAAGAGAACGAAACGAGACGAAGGAGGGGGAAAGTGACCGAAACGAGACGAAGGAGGGTGAAAGAAGGCGAAACGAGACGAAAGAGGGAGGAAGACAGCGAAACGAGACGAAGGAGGGTGAGAGAGAGCGAAACGAGACCAAGGAGGGTGGAAGAGAGCGAAACGAGACGAAGGAGGGTGAGAGATAGCAAAACAAGACGAAGGAGGGTGTAAGAGAGCGAAACGAGATGAAGGAGGGTGAAACAGAGCAAAACGAGACGAAGGAGGGTGAAGGAAGGCGAAACGAGACGAAGGAGGGTGGAAGAGAGCGAAACGAGACGAAGGAGGGTGAAAGAGAGTGAAAAGAGATGAAGGAGGGTGAAAGAGAGCGAAACGAGACGAAGGAGGGTGAAAGAGAGCGAAACGAGACGAAGGAGGGTGAAAGAATGCGAAACGAGACGAAGGAGGGAGGAAGACAGCGAAACGAGACGAAGGAGGGTGAGAGAGAGCGAAACGAGATGAAGGAGGGTGGAAGAGAGCGAAACAAGACGAAGGAGGGTGAAAGAGAGCAAAACGAGACGAAGGAGGGTGAAAGAGAGCGAAACAATACGAAGGAGGGTGAAGGAGGGCGAAACGAGACGAAGGAGGGTGAAAGAGAGCAAAACGAGATGAAGGAGTGTGAAAGAGAACGAAACGAGACGAAGGAGGGGGAAAGTGACCGAAACGAGACGAAGGAGGGTGAAAGAAGGCGAAACGAGACGAAAGAGGGAGGAAGACAGCGAAACGAGACGAAGGAGGGTGAGAGAGAGCGAAACGAGACCAAGGAGGGTGGAAGAGAGCGAAACGAGACGAAGGAGGGTGAGAGATAGCAAAACAAGACGAAGGAGGGTGTAAGAGAGCGAAACGAGATGAAGGAGGGTGAAACAGAGCAAAACGAGACGAAGGAGGGTGAAGGAAGGCGAAACGAGACGAAGGAGGGTGGAAGAGAGCGAAACGAGACGAAGGAGGGTGAAAGAGAGTGAAAAGAGATGAAGGAGGGTGAAAGAGAGCGAAACGAGGCGAAGGAGGGTGAAAGAGAGCGAAACGAGACAAAGGAGGGTGAAAGAGGCTGAAACGAGACGAAGGAGGGTGGAAGAGAGCGAAACGAGAAGAAGGAGGGTGAGGGAGAGCGAAACGAGATGAAGGAGGGTGAAAGAGAGTGAAACGAGACGAAGGAGGTTGAAAGAGAGCGAAACGAGACGAAGGAGGGTGAAAGAGAACGAAACGAGACGAAGGAGGGTGAAAGAGAGTGAAACGAGGCGAAGGAAGGTGAAAGAGTGCGAATCGAGACAAAGGAGGGTGAAAGAGGGCGAAACGAGACAAAGGAAGGTGAAAGAGAGCGAACCGAAACGAAGGAGGGTGGAAGAGAGCGATACGAGACGAAGGACGGTGAAAGAGAGCGAAACGAGATGAAAGAGGGGGACAGAGAGCGAAACGAGACGAAGGAGTGTGAAAAAGAGTGAAACGAGACGAAGGAGCGTGAAAGGGAGCTAAACGAGACGAAGGAGGGTGAAAGAGAGCGAAACGAGATGAAGGAGGGTGAAAGAGAGCGAAACGAGACGAAGGAGAGTGAAAGATAGCGAAACGAGACGAAGGAAGGTGAAAGAAAGCTAAACGAGATGAAGGAGGGTGAAAGAGAGCGAAACGAGACAAAGGAGGGTGAAAGAGTGCGAAACGGGGCGAAGGAAGGTGAAAGAGAGCGAAACGAGACGAAGGAGGGTGAAAGAGAACGAAACGAGACGAAGGAGGGGCAAAGAGAGCGAAATGAGACGAAGGAGGGTGAAAGAAGGCAAAACGAGATGACGGAGGGAGGAAGACAGCGAAACGAGATGAAGGAGGGTGAGAGAGAGCGAAACGAGACGAAGAAGGGTGGAAGAGAGCGAAACGAGACGAAGGAGTGTGAGAGATAGCGAAACGAGATGAAGGAGGGTGAAAGAGAGCGAAATGAGATGAAGGAGGGTGAAAGAGAGCGAAACGAGACGAAGAAGGATGAAGGAAGGCGAAACGAGACGAAGGAGGGTGGAAGAGAGCGAAACGAGACGAAGGAGGGTGAAAGAGAGTGAAAAGAGATGAAGGAGGGTGAAAGAGAGCGAAACGAGGCGAAGGAGGGTCAAAGAGAGCGAAACGAGATGAAGGAGGGTGAAAGAGAGCGAAACGAGACAAAGGAGGGTGAAAGAGGCTGAAACGAGACGAAGGAGGGTGGAAGAGAGCGAAACGAGAGGAAGGAGGGTGAGGGATAGCGAAACGAGATGAAGGAGGGTGAAAGAGAGTGAAACGAGACGAAGGAGAGTGAAAGAGAGCGAAACTAGACGAAGGAGGGTGGAAGAGAGCGAAACGAGACGAAGGAGGGTGAAAGAGAGTGAAACGAGACGAAGGAGGGTGAAAGAGAGCGAAACGAGACGAATAAGGGTGAAAGAGAGCGAAACGAGACGAAGGAGGGTGAAAGAGAGTGAAACGAGACGAAGGAAGGTGAAAGAGTGCGAATCGAGATAAAGGAGGGTGAAAGAGAGCGAAACGAGATGAAGGAAGGTGAAAGAGAGCGAACCGAAACAAAGGAGGGTGGAAGAGAGCGATACGAGACGAAGGAGGGTGAAAGAGAGCGAAACGAGACGAAGGAGGGTGAAAGAGAGCGAAACGAGGTGAAGGAGGGTAAAAAAGAGTGAAACGAGACGAAGGAGGGTGAAAGAGAGCTAAACGAGACGAAGGAGGGTGAAAGAGAGCGAAACGAGATGAAGGAGGGTGAAAGAGAGCGAAACGAGACGAAGGAGGGTGAAAGAGAGCGAAACGAGACGAAGGCGTGTGAAAGAGAGCGAAACGAGATGAAGGAGGGTGAAAAAGAGCGAAACGAGACGAAGGAGGGTGAAAGAGAGCTAAACGAGACGAAGCAGGGTGAAAGAGAGCGAAACGAGATGAAGGAGGGTGAAAGAGAGCGAAACGAGACGAAGGAGGGTGAAAGAGAGCGAAACGAGACGAAGGAAGGTGAAAGAGAGCTAAACGAGATGAAGGAGGGTGAAAGAGATCGAAACGAGACAAAGGAGGGTGAAAGAGAGCGAAACGAGGCGAAGGAATGGTGAAAGAGAGCGAAACGAGACGAAGGAGGGTGAAAGAGAACAAAATGAGACGAAGGAGGGGGAAAGAGAGCGAAACGAGATGAAGGAGGGTGAAAGAAGGCGAAACGAGACGAAGGAGGGAGGAAGACAGCGAAACAAGACGAAGGAGGGTGAGAGAAAGCGAAACGAGACGAAGGAGTGTGAAGGAGGGCGAAACGAGACGAAGGAGGGTCAAAGAGAGCAAAACGAAATGAAGGAGGGTGAAAGAGAGCGAAACGAGACAAAGGAGGGTGAAAGAGGCTGAAACGAAACGAAGGAGCGTGGAAGAGAGCGAAACGAGAGGAAGGAGGGTGAGGGAGAGCGAAACGAGACGAAGGAGGGTGAAGGAGAGTGAACCAAGACGAAGGAGGGTGAAAGAGAGCGAAACGAGACGAAGGAGGGTGAAAGAGAGCGAAACGAGACGAAGGAGGGTGAAAGAGAGTGAAACGAGACGAAGGAGGGTGAAAGAGAGCGAAACGAGACGAAGGAGGGTGAAAGAGAGTGAAACGTGGCGAAGGAAGGTGAAAGAGTGCGAATCGAGACAAAGGAGGGTGAAAGAGAGCGAAACGAGACGAAGGAAGGTGAAAGAGAGCGAAGCGAAACGAAGGAGGGTGGAAGAGAGCGATACGAGAAGAAGGAGGGTGAAAGAGAGCGAAACGAGATGAAGGAGGCTGAAAGAGAGCGAAACGAGACGAAGGAGGGTGAAAAAGAGTGAAACGAGATGAAGGAGGGTGAAAGAGTGCTAAACGAGACGAAGGAGGGTGAAAGAGAGCGAAACGAGATGAAGGAGGGTGAAAGGGAGCGAAACGAGACGAAGGAGGGTGAAATTGAGCGAAACGAGACGAAGGAAGGTGAAAGAGAGCTAAACGAGATGAAGGAGGGTGAAAGAGATCGAAACGAGACAAAGGAGGGTGAAAGAGAGCGAAACGAGGTGAAGGAAGGTGAAAGAGAGCGAAACGAGACGAAGGAGGGTGAAAGAGAACGAAACGAGACGAAGGAGGGGGAAAGAGAGCGAAACGAGACGAAGGAGGGTGAAAGAATGCGAAACGAGACGAAGGAGGGAGGAAGACAGCGAAACGAGACGAAGGAGGGTGAGAGAGAGCGAAACAAGATGAAGGAGGGTGGAAGAGAGCGAAACAAGACGAAGGAGGGTGAAAGAGAGCGAAGTGAGACGAAGGAGGGTGAAAGAGAGCGAAACGAGACGAAGGAGGGTGAAGGAGGGTGAAACGAGACGAAGGAGGGTGAGAGAAAGCGAAACGAGACGAAGGAGTGTGAAGGAGGGCGAAACGAGACGAAGGAGGGTCAAAGAGAGCAAAACGAAATGAAGGAGGGTGAAAGAGAGCGAAACGAGACAAAGGAGGGTGAAAGAGGCTGAAACGAAACGAAGGAGCGTGGAAGAGAGCGAAACGAGAGGAAGGAGGGTGAGGGAGAGCGAAACGAGACGAAGGAGGGTGAAGGAGAGTGAACCAAGACGAAGGAGGGTGAAAGAGAGCGAAACGAGACGAAGGAGGGTGAAAGAGAGCGAAACGAGACGAAGGAGGGTGAAAGAGAGTGAAACGAGACGAAGGAGGGTGAAAGAGAGCGAAACGAGACGAAGGAGGGTGAAAGAGAGTGAAACGTGGCGAAGGAAGGTGAAAGAGTGCGAATCGAGACAAAGGAGGGTGAAAGAGAGCGAAACGAGACGAAGGAAGGTGAAAGAGAGCGAAGCGAAACGAAGGAGGGTGGAAGAGAGCGATACGAGAAGAAGGAGGGTGAAAGAGAGCGAAACGAGATGAAGGAGGCTGAAAGAGAGCGAAACGAGACGAAGGAGGGTGAAAAAGAGTGAAACGAGATGAAGGAGGGTGAAAGAGTGCTAAACGAGACGAAGGAGGGTGAAAGAGAGCGAAACGAGATGAAGGAGGGTGAAAGGGAGCGAAACGAGACGAAGGAGGGTGAAATTGAGCGAAACGAGACGAAGGAAGGTGAAAGAGAGCTAAACGAGATGAAGGAGGGTGAAAGAGATCGAAACGAGACAAAGGAGGGTGAAAGAGAGCGAAACGAGGTGAAGGAAGGTGAAAGAGAGCGAAACGAGACGAAGGAGGGTGAAAGAGAACGAAACGAGACGAAGGAGGGGGAAAGAGAGCGAAACGAGACGAAGGAGGGTGATAGAATGCGAAACGAGACGAAGGAGGGAGGAAGACAGCGAAACGAGACGAAGGAGGGTGAGAGAGAGCGAAACGAGACCAAGGAGGGTGGAAGAGAGCGAAACGAGACCAAGGAGGGTGAAACAGAGCGAAACGAGACGAAGGAGGGTGAAGGAAGGCGAAACGAGACGAAGGAGGGTGGAAGAGAGCGAAACGAGACGAAGGAGGGTGAAAGAGAGTGAAAAGAGATGAAGGAGGGTGAAAGAGAGCGAAACGAGGCGAAGGAGGGTGAAAGAGAGCGAAACGAGACAAAGGAGGGTGAAAGAGGCTGAAACGGGACAAAGGAGGGTGGAAGAGAGCGAAACGAGAAGAAGGAGGGTGAGGGAGAGCGAAACGAGATGAAGGATGGTGAAAGAGAGTGAAACGAGACGAAGGAGGTTGAAAGAGAGCGAAACGAGACGAAGGAAGGTGAAAGAGTGCGAATCGAGACAAAGGAGGGTGAAAGAGAGCGAAACGAGACAAAGGAAGGTGAAAGAGAGCGAACCGAAACGAAGGAGGGTGGAAGAGAACGATACGAGACGAAGGACGGTGAAAGAGAGCGAAACGAGACGAAAGAGGGGGAAAGAGAGCGAAACGAGATGAAAGAGTGTGAAAAAGAGTGAAACGAGACGAAGGAGAGTGAAAGAGAGCTAAACGAGACGAAGGAGGGTGAAAGAGAGCGAAACGAGATGAAGGAGGGTGAAAGAGAGTGAAACGAGACAAAGGAGAGTGAAAGTGAGCGAAACGAGACGAAGGAAGGGGAAAGAGAGCTAAACGAGATGAAGGAGGGTGAAAGAGAGCGAAACGAGACAAAGGAGGGTGAAAGAGAGCGAAACGGGGCGAAGGAAGGTGAAAGAGAGCGAAACGAGACGAAGGAGGGTGAAAGAGAACGAAACGAGACGAAGGAGGGGGAAAGAGAGCGAAATGAGACGAAGGAGGGTGAAAGAAGGCAAAACGAGATGAAGGAGGGAGGAAGACAGCGAAACGAGATGAAGGAGGGTGAAAGAGAGCGAAACGAGACAAAGGAGGGTGAAAGAGGCTGAAACGAGACGAAGGAGGGTGGAAGAGAGCGAAACGAGAGGAAGGAGGGTGAGGGAGAGCGAAACGAGATGAAGGAGGGTGAAAGAGAGTGAAACGAGACGAAGGAGGGTGAAAGAGAGCGAAACGAGACGAAGGAGGGTGGAAGGGAGCGAAACGAGACGAAGGAGGGTGAAAGAGAGTGAAACGAGACGAAGGAGGGTGAAAGAGAGCGAAACGAGACGAAGGAGGGTGAAAGAGAGCGAAACGAGACGAAGGAGGGTGAAAGAGAGTGAAACGAGACGAAGAAGGGTGGAAGAGAGCGAAACGAGACGAAGGAGTGTGAGAGATAGCGAAACGAGATGAAGGAGGGTGAAAGAGAGCGAAATGAGAGGAAGGAGGGTGAAAGAGAGCGAAACGAGACGAAGAAGGGTGAAGGAAGGCGAAACGAGACGAAGGAGGGTGGAAGAGAGCGAAACGAGACGAAGGAGGGTGAAAGAGAGTGAAAAGAGACGAAGGAGGGTGAAAGAGAGCGAAACGAGGCGAAGGAGGGTCAAAGAGAGCGAAACGAGATGAAGGAGGGTGAAAGAGAGCGAAACGAGACAATGGAGGGTGAAAGAGGCTGAAACGAGACGAAGGAGGGTGGAAGAGAGCGAAACGAGAGGAAGGAGGGTGAGGGAGAGCGAAACGAGACGAAGGAGGGTGAAAGAGAGTGAAACGAGACGAAGGAGGGTGAAAGAGAGCGAAACGAGACGAAGGAGGGTTTAAGAGAGCGAAACGAGACGAAGGAGGGTGAAAGAGAGTGAAACAAGACGAAGGAGGGTGAAAGAGAGCGAAACGAGACGAAGGAGGGTGAAAGAGAGCGAAACGAGACGAAGGAGGGTGAAAGAGAGTGAAACGAGACGAAGGAAGGTGAAAGAGTGCGAATCGAGATAAAGGAGGGTGAAAGAGAGCGAAACGAGACGAAGGAAGGTGAAAGAGAGCGAACCGAAACAAAGGAGGGTGGAAGAGAGCGATACGAGACGGAGGGTGAAAGAGAGCGAAACGAGACGAAGGAGGGTGAAAGAGAGCGAAACTAGATGAAGGAGGGTGAAAAAGAGTGAAACGAGACGAAGGAGGGTGAAAGAGAGCTAAACGAGACGAAGGAGGGTGAAAGAGAGCGAAACGAGATGAAGGAGGGTGAAAGAGAGCGAAACGAGACGAAGGAGGGTGAAAGAGAGCGAAACGGGACGAAGGAAGGTGAAAGAGAGCTAAACGAGATGAAGGAGGGTGAAAGAGATCGAAACGAGACAAAGGAGGGTGAAAGAGAGCGAAACGAGGCGAAGGAAGGTGAAAGAGAGCGAAACGAGACGAAGGAGGGTGAAAGAGAGCGAATCGAGACGAAGGAAGGTGAAAGAGAGCTAAACGAGATGAAGGAGGGTGAAAGAGATCGAAACGAGACAAAGGAGGGTGAAAGAGAGCGAAACGAGGCGAAGGAATGGTGAAAGAGAGCGAAACGAGACGAAGGAGGGTGAAAGAGAACAAAATGAGACGAAAGAGGGGGAAAGAGAGCGAAACGAGATGAAGGAGGGTGAAAGAAGGCGAAACGAGACGAAGGAGGGAGGAAGAGAGCGAAACGAGACGAAGGAGGGTGAGAGAGAGCGAAACGAGACGAAGGAGGGTGAAGGAGGGCGAAACGAGACGAAGGAGGGTCAAAGAGAGCAATACGAAATGAAGGAGGGTGAAAGAGAGCGAAATGAGACAAAGGAGGGTGAAAGAGGCTGAAACGAAACGAATGAGCGTGGAAGAGAGCGAAACGAGAGGAAGGAGGGTGAGGGAGAACGAAACGAGACGAAGGAGGGTGAAGGAGAGTGAACCGAGACGAAGGAGGGTGAAAGAGAGCGAAACGAGACGAAGGAGGGTGAAAGAGAGTGAAACGAGACGAAGGAGGGTGAAAGAGAGTGAAACGAGGCGAAGGAAGTTGAAAGAGTGCGAATCGAGACAAAGGAGGGTGAAAGAGAGCGAAACGAGACGAAGGAAGGTGAAAGAGAGCGAACCGAGATGAAGGAGGGTGAAAGAGGGCGAAACGAGACGAAGGAGGGTGGAAGAGAGCGAAATGAGACGAAGGAGGGTGAAAGAGAGCGAAACGAGATGAAGGAGGGTGAAAGAGAGCAAAACGAGCAGAAGGAGAGTGAAAGAGAGCGAAACGAGATGAAGGAGGGTGAAAGAGAGTGAAACGAGACGAAGGAGGGTGAAAGAGAGCGAAACGAGATGAAGGAGGGTGAAAGAGAGGGAAATGAGGCGAAGGAAGGTGAAAGAGTGCGAATCTAGACAAAGGAGGGTGAAAGAGAGCGAAACGAGACGAAGGAAGGTGAAAGAGAGCGAACCGAGACGAAGGAGGGTGAAAGAGGGCGAAACGAGACGAAGGAGGGTGAAAGAGAGTGAAACGAGGCGAAGGAAGGTGAAAGAGTGCGAATCGAGACAAAGGAGGGTGAAAGAGAGCGAAACGAGATGAAGGAAGGTGAAAGAGAGCGAACCGCGACGAAGGAGGATGAAAGAGAGCGAAACGAGATGAAGGAGGGTGAAAGAGAGCAAAACGAGCCGAAGGAGGGTGAAAGAGAGCGAAACGAGATGAAGGAGGGTGAAAGAGAGCGAAACGAGCTGAAGGAGGGTGAAAGAGAGCGAAAGGAGACGAAGGAGGGTGGAAGAGAGCGAAACGAGACGAAGGAGGGCGAAAGAGAGCGAAACGAGACGAAGGAGGGTGAAAGAGAGCGAAAGGAGACGAAGGAGGGTGAAAGAGAGTGAAACGAGACGAAGAAGGGTGAGAGAGGGCAAAACGAGATGAAGGAGGGTGAAGGAAGGCGAAACGAGACGAAGGAGGGTGAGAGAGAGCGAACGAGACGAAGGACGGTGGAAGAGAGCGAAACGAGACGAAGGAGGGAGGAAGACAGCGAAACGAGACGAAGGAGGGTGGAAGAGAGCGAAACGAGACGAAGGAGGGTGAGAGATAGCGAAACGAGACGAAGGAGGGTGAAAGAGAGCGAAACGAGACGAAGGATGGTGAAAGAGAGCGAAACGAGACGAAGGAGGGTGAAGGAGGGCGAAACGAGACGAAGGAGGGTGGAAGAGAGCGAAACGAGATGGAGGAGAGTGAAAGAGAGCGAAACGAGACAAAGGAGGGTGAAAGAGTGCGAAACGAGCCGAAGGAGGGTGAAAAAGAGTGAAACGAGACGAAAGAGGGTGAAAGAGAGCTAAACAAGATGAAGGAGGGTGAAAGAGAGCGAATCGAGACAAAGGAGGCTGAAAGAGAGCGAAACGAGATGAAGTAAGGTGAAAGAGAGCGAACGGCGACGAAGGAGGATGAAAGAGACCGAAACGAGATGAAGGAGGGTGAAAGAGAGCAAAACGAGCCGACGGAGGGTGAAAGAGAGCGAAACGAGATGAAGGAGGGTGAAAGAGAGCGAAACGAGCCGAAGGAGGGTGAAAGAGAGCGAAAGGAGACGAAGGAGGGTGGAAGAGAGCGAAACGAGACGTAGGAGGGCGAAAGAGAGCGAAACGAGACGAAGGAGGGTGAAAGAGAGCGAAAGGAGACGAAGGAGGGTGAAAGAGAGCGAAACGAGACGAAGAAGGGTGAGAGAGGGCAAAACGAGATGAAGGAGGGTGAAGGAAGGCGAAACGAGACGAAGGAGGGAGGAAGACAGCGAAACGAGACGAAGGAGGGTGAGAGAGAGCGAAACGAGACGAAGGACGGTGGAAGAGAGCGAAACGAGACGAAGGAGGGTGAGAGATAGCGAAACGAGACGAAGGAGGGTGAAAGAGAGCGAAACGAGACGAAGGATGGTGAAAGAGAGCGAAACGAGACGAAGGAGGGTGAAGGAGGGCGAAACGAGACGAAGGAGGGTGGAAGAGAGCGAAACGAGACGGAGGAGAGTGAAAGAGAGCGAAACGAGACAAAGGAGGGTGAAAGAGTGCGAAACGAGCCGAAGGAGGGTGAAAGAGCACGAAACGAGAGGAAGACGGGTGGAAGAGAGCGAAACGAGATGAAGGAGGGTGAAAGAGAGTGAAACGAGACGAAGGAGGGTGAAAGAGAGCGAAACGAGACGAAGGAGGGTGGAAGAGAGCGAAACGAGACGAAGGAGGGTGAAAGAGAGTGAAACGAGACGAAGGAGGGTGAAAGAGAGCGAAACGAGACGAAGGAGGGTGAAAGAGAGTGAAACGAGACGAAGGAAGGTGAAAGAGTGCGAATCGAGATAAAGGAGGGTGAAAGAGAGCGAAACGAGACGATGGAAGGTGAAAGAGAGCGAACCGAAACAAAGGAGGGTGGAAGAGAGCGATACGAGACGAAGGAGGGTGAAAGAGAGCGAAACAAGACGAAGGAGGGTGAAAGAGAGCGAAACGAGATGAAGGAGGGTGAAAAAGAGTGAAACGAGACGAAGGAGGGTGAAAGAGAGCTAAACGAGACGAAGGAGGGTGAAAGAGAGCGAAACGAGATGAAGGAGGGTGAAAGAGAGCGAAACGAGACAAAGGAGGGTGAAAGAGAGCGAAACGAGATGAAGGAGGGTGAAAGAGAGCGAAACGAGGCGAAGGAATGGTGAAAGAGAGCGAAACGAGACGAAGGAGGGTGAAAGAGAACAAAATGAGACGAAAGAGGGGGAAAGAGAGCGAAACGAGATGAAGGAGGGTGAAAGAAGGCGAAACGAGACGAAGGAGGGAGGAAGACAGCGAAACGAGACGAAGGAGGGTGAGAGAGAGCGAAACGAGACGAAGGACGGTGGAATTGAGCGAAACGAGACGAAGGAGGGTGAGAGATAGCGAATCGAGACAAAGGAGGCTGAAAGAGAGCGAAACGAGATGAAGTAAGGTGAAAGAGAGCGAAACGAGACGTAGGAGGGCGAAAGAGAGCGAAACGAGACGAAGGAGGGTGAAAGAGAGCGAAAGGAGACGAAGGAGGGTGAAAGAGAGCGAAACGAGACGAAGAAGGGTGAGAGAGGGCAAAACGAGATGAAGGAGGGTGAAGGAAGGCGAAACGAGACGAAGGAGGGAGGAAGACAGCGAAACGAGACGAAGGAGGGTGAGAGAGAGCGAAACGAGACGAAGGACGGTGGAAGAGAGCGAAACGAGACGAAGGAGGGTGAGAGATAGCGAAACGAGACGAAGGAGGGTGAAAGAGAGCGAAACGAGACGAAGGATGGTGAAAGAGAGCGAAACGAGACGAAGGAGGGTGAAGGAGGGCGAAACGAGACGAAGGAGGGTGGAAGAGAGCGAAACGAGACGGAGGAGAGTGAAAGAGAGCGAAACGAGACAAAGGAGGGTGAAAGAGTGCGAAACGAGCCGAAGGAGGGTGAAAGAGCACGAAACGAGAGGAAGACGGGTGGAAGAGAGCGAAACGAGATGAAGGAGGGTGAAAGAGAGTGAAACGAGACGAAGGAGGGTGAAAGAGAGCGAAACGAGACGAAGGAGGGTGGAAGAGAGCGAAACGAGACGAAGGAGGGTGAAAGAGAGTGAAACGAGACGAAGGAGGGTGAAAGAGAGCGAAACGAGACGAAGGAGGGTGAAAGAGAGTGAAACGAGACGAAGGAAGGTGAAAGAGTGCGAATCGAGATAAAGGAGGGTGAAAGAGAGCGAAACGAGACGATGGAAGGTGAAAGAGAGCGAACCGAAACAAAGGAGGGTGGAAGAGAGCGATACGAGACGAAGGAGGGTGAAAGAGAGCGAAACAAGACGAAGGAGGGTGAAAGAGAGCGAAACGAGATGAAGGAGGGTGAAAAAGAGTGAAACGAGACGAAGGAGGGTGAAAGAGAGCTAAACGAGACGAAGGAGGGTGAAAGAGAGCGAAACGAGATGAAGGAGGGTGAAAGAGAGCGAAACGAGACAAAGGAGGGTGAAAGAGAGCGAAACGAGATGAAGGAGGGTGAAAGAGAGCGAAACGAGGCGAAGGAATGGTGAAAGAGAGCGAAACGAGACGAAGGAGGGTGAAAGAGAACAAAATGAGACGAAAGAGGGGGAAAGAGAGCGAAACGAGATGAAGGAGGGTGAAAGAAGGCGAAACGAGACGAAGGAGGGAGGAAGACAGCGAAACGAGACGAAGGAGGGTGAGAGAGAGCGAAACGAGACGAAGGACGGTGGAATTGAGCGAAACGAGACGAAGGAGGGTGAGAGATAGCGAAACGAGACGAAGGAGGGTGAAAGAGAGCGAAACGAGACGAAGGATGGTGAAAGAGAGCGAAACGAGACGAAGGAGGGTGAAGGAGGGCGAAACGAGACGAAGGAGGGTGGAAGAGAGCGAAACGAGACGGAGGAGAGTGAAAGAGAGCGAAACGAGACAAAGGAGGGTGAAAGAGTGCGAAACGAGCCGAAGGAGGGTGAAAGAGCACGAAACGAGAGGAAGATGGGTGGAAGAGAGCGAAACGAGATGAAGGAGGGTGAAAGAGAGTGAAGCGAGACAAAGGAGGGTGAAAGAGTGCGAAACGAGCCGAAGGAGGGTGAAAGAGCACGAAACGAGAGGAAGATGGGTGGAAGAGAGCGAAACGAGATGAAGGAGGGTGAAAGAGAGTGAAGCGAGACGAAGGAGGGTGAAAGAGTGCGAATCGAGATAAAGGAGGGTGAAAGAGAGCGAAACGAGACGAAGGAAGGTGAAAGAGAGCGAACCGAAACAAAGGAGGGTGGAAGAGAGCGATACGAGACGAAGGAGGGTGAAAGAGAGCGAAACAAGACGAAGGAGGGTGAAAGAGAGCGAAACGAGATGAAGGAGGGTGAAAAAGAGTGAAACGAGACGAAGGAGGGTGAAAGAGAGCTAAACGAGACAAAGGAGGGTGAAAGAGAGCGAAACGAGATGAAGGAGGGTGAAAGAGAGCGAAACGAGGCGAAGGAATGGTGAAAGAGAGCGAAACGAGACGAAGGAGGGTGAAAGAGAACAAAATGAGACGAAAGAGGGGGAAAGAGAGCGAAACGAGATGAAGGAGGGTGAAAGAAGGCGAAACGAGACGAAGGAGGGTGAAGGAGGGCGAAACGAGACGAAGGAGGGTCAAAGAGAGTAAAACGAAATGAAGGAGGGTGAAAGAGAGCGAAACGAGACAAAGGAGGGTGAAAGAGGCTTAAACGAAACGAAGGAGCGTGGAAGAGAGCGAAACGAGAGGAAGGAGGGTGAGGGAGAACGAAACGAGACGAAGGAGGGTGAAGGAGAGTGAAGCGAGACGAAGGAGGGTGAAAGAGAGCGAAACGAGACGAAGGAGGGTGAAAGAGAGCGAAACGAGATGAAGGAGGGTGAAAGAGAGGGAAATGAGGCGAAGGAAGGTGAAAGAGTGCGAATCTAGACAAAGGAGGGTGAAAGAGAGCGAAACGAGACGAAGGAAGGTGAAAGAGAGCGAACCGAGACGAAGGAGTGTGAAAGAGGGCGAAACGAGACGAAGGAGGGTGAAAGAGAGTGAAACGAGGCGAAGGAAGGTGAAAGAGTGCGAATCGAGACAAAGGAGGGTGAAAGAGAGCGAAACGAGATGAAGGAAGGTGAAAGAGAGCGAAACGAGACGAAGGAAGGTGAAAGAGAGCGAACCGAAACAAAGGAGGGTGGAAGAGAGCGATACGAGACGAAGGAGGGTTAAAGAGAGCGAAACAAGACGAAGGAGGGTGAAAGAGTGCGAAACGAGATGAAGGAGGGTGAAAAAGAGTGAAACGAGACGAAGGAGGGTGAAAGAGAGCTAAACGAGACGAAGGAGGGTGAAAGAGAGCGAAACGAGATGAAGGAGGGTGAAAGAGAGCGAAACGAGACGAAGGAGGGTGAAAGAGAGCGAAACGGGACGAAGGAAGGTGAAAGAGAGCTAAACGAGATGAAGGAGGGTGAAAGAGATCGAAACGAGACAAAGGAGGGTGAAAGAGAGCGAAACGAGATGAAGGAGGTTGAAAGAGAGCGAAACGAGGCGAAGGAATGGTGAAAGAGAGCGAAACGAGACGAAGGAGGGTGAAAGAGAACAAAATGAGACGAAAGAGGGGGAAAGAGAGCGAAACGAGATGAAGGAGGGTGAAAGAAGGCGAAACGAGACGAAGGAGGGTGAAGGAGGGCGAAACGAGACGAAGGAGGGTCAAAGAGAGTAAAACGAAATGAAGGAGGGTGAAAGAGAGCGAAACGAGACAAAGGAGGGTGAAAGAGGCTTAAACGAAATGAAGGAGCGTGGAAGAGAGCGAAACGAGAGGAAGGAGGGTGAGGGAGAACGAAACGAGACGAAGGAGGGTGAAGGAGAGTGAACCGAGACGAAGGAGGGTGAAAGAGAGCGAAACGAGACGAAGAAGGGTGAAAGAGAGTGAAACGAGACGAAGGAGGGTGAAAGACAGTGAAACGAGGCGAAGGAAGGTGAAAGAGTGCGAATCGAGACAAAGGAGGGTGAAAGAGAGCGAAACGAGACGAAGGAAGGTGAAAGAGAGCGAACCGAGATGAAGGAGGGTGAAAGAGGGCGAAACGAGACGAAGGAGGGTGGAAGAGAGCGAAATGAGACGAAGGAGGGTGAAAGAGAGCGAAACGAGATGAAGGAGGGTGAAAGAGAGCGAAACGAGACGAAGGAGGGTGAAAGAGAGCGAAACGGGACGAAGGAAGGTGAAAGAGAGCTAAACGAGATGAAGGAGGGTGAAAGAGATCGAAACGAGACAAAGGAGGGTGAAAGAGAGCGAAACGAGATGAAGGAGGTTGAAAGAGAGCGAAACGAGGCGAAGGAATGGTGAAAGAGAGCGAAACGAGACGAAGGAGGGTGAAAGAGAACAAAATGAGACGAAAGAGGGGGAAAGAGAGCGAAACGAGATGAAGGAGGGTGAAAGAAGGCGAAACGAGACGAAGGAGGGTGAAGGAGGGCGAAACGAGACGAAGGAGGGTCAAAGAGAGTAAAACGAAATGAAGGAGGGTGAAAGAGAGCGAAACGAGACAAAGGAGGGTGAAAGAGGCTTAAACGAAATGAAGGAGCGTGGAAGAGAGCGAAACGAGAGGAAGGAGGGTGAGGGAGAACGAAACGAGACGAAGGAGGGTGAAGGAGAGTGAACCGAGACGAAGGAGGGTGAAAGAGAGCGAAACGAGACGAAGAAGGGTGAAAGAGAGTGAAACGAGACGAAGGAGGGTGAAAGACAGTGAAACGAGGCGAAGGAAGGTGAAAGAGTGCGAATCGAGACAAAGGAGGGTGAAAGAGAGCGAAACGAGACGAAGGAAGGTGAAAGAGAGCGAACCGAGATGAAGGAGGGTGAAAGAGGGCGAAACGAGACGAAGGAGGGTGGAAGAGAGCGAAATGAGACGAAGGAGGGTGAAAGAGAGCGAAACGAGATGAAGGAGGGTGAAAGAGAGCAAAACGAGCAGAAGGAGGGTGAAAGAGAGCGAAACGAGATGAAGGAGGGTGAAAGAGAGTGAAACGAGACGAAGGAGGGTGAAAGAGAGCGAAACGAGATGAAGGAGGGTGAAAGAGAGGGAAATGAGGCGAAGGAAGGTGAAAGAGTGCGAATCTAGACAAAGGAGGGTGAAAGAGAGCGAAACGAGACGAAGGAAGGTGAAAGAGAGCGAACCGAGACGAAGGAGTGTGAAAGAGGGCGAAACGAGACGAAGGAGGGTGAAAGAGAGTGAAACGAGGGGAAGGAAGGTGAAAGAGTGCGAATCGAGACAAAGGAGGGTGAAAGAGAGCGAAACGAGATGAAGGAAGGTGAAAGAGAGCGAACCGCGACGAAGGAGGATGAAAGAGAGCGAAACGAGATGAAGGAGGGTGAAAGAGAGCAAAACGAGCCGAAGGAGGGTGAAAGAGAGCGAAACGAGATGAAGGAGGGTGAAAGAGAGCGAAACGAGCTGAAGGAGGGTGAAAGAGAGCGAAAGGAGACGAAGGAGGGTGGAAGAGAGCGAAACGAGACGAAGGAGGGCGAAAGAGAGCGAAACGAGACGAAGGAGGGTGAAAGAGAGCGAAAGGAGACGAAGGAGGGTGAAAGAGAGCGAAACGAGACGAAGAAGGGTGAGAGAGGGCAAAACGAGATGAAGGTGGGTGAAGGAAGGCGAAAGGAGACGAAGGAGGGTGAGAGAGAGCGAACGAGACGAAGGACGGTGGAAGAGAGCGAAACGAGACGAAGGAGGGAGGAAGACAGCGAAACGAGACGAAGGAGGGTGAGAGAGAGCGAACGAGACGAAGGACGGTGGAAGAGAGCGAAACGAGACGAAGGAGGGTGAGAGATAGCGAAACGAGACGAAGGAGGGTGAGAGATAGCGAAACGAGACGAAGGAGGGTGAAAGAGAGCGAAACGAGACGAAGGATGGCGAAAGAGAGCGAAACGAGACGAAGGAGGGTGAAGGAGGGCGAAACGAGACGAAGGAGGGTGGAAGAGAGCGAAACGAGACGGAGGAGAGTGAAAGAGAGCGAAACGAGACAAAGGAGGGTGAAAGAGTGCGAAACGAGCCGAAGGAGGGTGAAAGAGCACGAAACGAGAGGAAGATGGGTGGAAGAGTGCGAAACGAGATGAAGGAGGGTGAAAGAGAGCGAAACGAGACGAAGGAGGTTGGAAAAGAGTGAAACGAGACGAAGGAGGGTGAAAGAGAGCTAAACAAGACGAAGGAGGGTGAAAGAGAGCGAAACGAGATGAAGGAGGGTGAAAGAGAGCGAAACGAGACGAAGGAGGGTGAAAGAGAGCGAAACGAGACGAAGGAAGGTGAAAGAGAGCAAAACGAGATGAAGGAGGGTGAAAGAGATCGAAACGAGACAAAGGAGGGTGAAAGAGAGCGAAACGAGGCGAAGGAAGGTGAAAGAGAGCTTAACGAGACGAAGGAGGGTGAAAGAGAACAAAATGAGACGAAGGAGGGGGAAAGAGAGCAAAACGAGACGAAGGAGGTTGAAAGAAGGCGAAACGAGAAGAAGGAGGGAGGAAGACAGCGAAACGAGACGAAGGAGGGTGAGAGAGAGCGAAACGAGACGAAGGAGGGTGAAGGAGGGCGAAACGAGACGAAGGAGGGTCAAAGAGAGCGAAACGAAATGAAGGAGGGTGAAAGAGAGCGAAACGAGACAAAGGAGCGTGGAAGAGAGCGAAACGAGAGGAAGGAGGGTGAGGGAGAGTGAACCGAGACGAAGGAGGGTGAAAGAGAGCGAAACGAGACAAAGGAGGGTGAAAGAGAGCGAAACGAGACGAACGAGGGTGAAAGAGAGTGAAACGAGGCGACGGAAGGTGAAAGAGTGCGAATCGAGACAAAGGAGGGTGAAAGAGAGCGAAACGAGACGAAGGAAGGTGAAAGAGAGCGAACTGAGATGAAGGAGGGTGGAAGAGAGCGAAACGAGACGAAGGAGGGTGAAAGAGAGCGAAACGAGATGAAGGAGGGTGAAACAGAGCGAAACGAGCAGAAGGAGGGTGAAAGAGAGCGAAACGAGATGAAGGATGGTGAAAGAGAGTGAAACGAGATGAAGGAGGGTGAAAGAGAGTGAAACGAGGCGACGGAAGATGAAAGAGTGCGAATCGAGACAAAGGAGGGTGAAAGAGAGCGAAACGAGATGAAGGAGAGTGAAACAGAGCGAAACGAGCAGAAGGAGGGTGAAAGAGAGCGAAACGAGATGAAGGATGGTGAAAGAGAGTGAAACGAGATGAAGGAGGGTGAAAGAGAGCGAAACGAGATGAAGGAGGGTGAAAGAGAGGGAAATGAGGCGAAGCAAGGTGAAAGAGTGTGAATCTAGACAAAGGAGGGTGAAAGAGAGCGAAACGAGACGAAGGAAGGAGAAAGAGAGCGAACCGAGACGAAGGAGGGTGAAAGAGGGCGAAACGAGACAAAGGAGGGTGAAAGAGAGTGAAACGAGGCGAAGGAAGGTGAAAGAGTGCGAACCGCGACGAAGAAGGATGAAAGAGAGCGAAACGAGATGAAGGAGGGTGAAAGAGAGCAAAACGAGCTGAAGGAGAGTGAAAGAGAGCGAAACGAGATGAAGGAGGGTGAAAGAGAGCGAAACGAGCCGAAGGAGGGTGAAAGAGAGCGAAACGAGACGAAGGAGGGTGGAAGAGAGCGAAACGAGACGAAGGAGGGTGAAAGAGAGCGAAAGGAGACGAAGGAGGGTGAAAGAGAGCGAAACGAGACGAAGAAGGGTGAGAGAGGGCAAAACGAGATGAAGGAGGGTGAAGGAAGGCGAAACGAGACGAAGGAGGGAGGAAGACAGCGAAACGAGACGAAGGAGGGTGAGAGAGAGCGAAACGAGACGAAGGACGGTGGAAGAGAGCGAAACGAGACGAAGGAGGGTGAGAGATAGCGAAACGAGACGAAGGAGGGTGAAAGAGAGCGAAACGAGACGAAGGATGGTGAAAGAGAGCGAAACGAGACGAAGGAGGGTGAAGGAGGGCGAAACGAGACGAAGGAGGGTGGAAGAGAGCGAAACGAGACGAAGGAGGGAGAAAGAGTGCGAAACGAAGCGAAGGAAGGTGAAAGAGAGCGAAACGAGACGAAGGAGGGTGAAAGAGAACGAAACGAGATGAAGGAGGGGGAAAGAGAGCGAAACGATACGAAGGAGGGTGAAAGAAGCCGAAACGAGACGAAGGAGGGAGGAAGACAGCGAAACGAGACGAAGGAGGGTGAGAGAGAGCGAAACCAGACGACGGAGGGTGGAAGAGAGCGAAACGAGACGAAGGAGTGTGAGAGATAGCGAAACCAGACGAAGGAGTGTGAAAGAGAGCAAAATGAGATGAAGGAGGGTGAAAGAGAGCGAAACGAGATGAAGGAGGGTGAAGGAAGGCGAAACGAGACGAAGGAGGGTGGAAGAGAGCGAAACGAGACGAAGGAGGGTGAAAGAGAGCGAAAAGAGACGAAGGAGGGTGAAAGAGAGCGAAACAAGGCGAAGGAGGGTCAAAGAGAGCGAAACGAGATGAAGGAGGGTGAAAGAGAGCGAAATGAGACGAAGGAAGGTGAAAGAGAGCGAACCGAGATGAAGGAGGGTGAAAGAGGGCGAAACGAGATGAAGGAGGGTGGAAGAGAGCGAAATGAGACGAAGGAGGGTGAAAGAGAGCGAAACGAGATGAAGGAGGGTGAAAGAGAGCAAAACGAGCAGAAGGAGGGTGAAAGAGAGCGAAACGAGATGAAGGAGGGTGAAAGAGAGTGAAACGAGACGAAGGAGGGTGAAAGAGAGCGAAACGAGATTAAGGAGGGTGAAAGAGAGGGAAATGAGGCGAAGGAAGGTGAAAGAGTGCGAATCTAGACAAAGGAGGGTGAAAGAGAGCGAAACGAGACGAAGGAAGGTGAAAGAGAGCGAACCGAGACGAAGGAGTGTGAAAGAGGGCGAAACGAGACGAAGGAGGGTGAAAGAGAGTGAAACGAGGCGAAGGAAGGTGAAAGAGTGCGAATCGAGACAAAGGAGGGTGAAAGAGAGCGAAACGAGATGAAGGAAGGTGAAAGAGAGCGAACCGCGACGAAGGAGGATGAAAGAGAGCGAAACGAGATGAAGGAGGGTGAAAGAGAGCAAAACGAGCCGAAGGAGGGTGAAAGAGAGCGAAACGAGATGAAGGAAGGTGAAAGAGAGCGAACGGCGACGAAGGAGGATGAAAGAGAGCGAAACGAGATGAAGGAGGGTGAAAGAGAGCAAAACGAGCCGAAGGAGGGTGAAAGAGAGCGAAACGAGATGAAGGAGGGTGAAAGAGAGCGAAACGAGCCGAAGGAGGGTGAAAGAGAGCGAAAGGAGACGAAGGAGGGTGGAAGAGAGCGAAACGAGACGTAGGAGGGCGAAAGAGAGCGAAACGAGACGAAGGAGGGTGAAAGAGAGCGAAAGGAGACGAAGGAGGGTGAAAGAGAGCGAAACGAGACGAAGAAGGGTGAGAGAGGGCAAAACGAGATGAAGGAGGGTGAAGGAAGGCGAAACGAGACGAAGGAGGGAGGAAGACAGCGAAACGAGACGAAGGAGGGTGAGAGAGAGTGAAACGAGACGAAGGACGGTGGAAGAGAGCGAAACGAGACGAAGGAGGGTGAGAGATAGCGAAACGAGACGAAGGAGGGTGAAAGAGAACGAAACGAGACGAAGGATGGTGAAAGAGAGCGAAACGAGACGAAGGAGGGTGAAGGAGGGCGAAACGAGACGAAGGAGGGTGGAAGAGAGCGAAACGAGACGGAGGAGAGTGAAAGAGAGCGAAACGAGACAAAGGAGGGTGAAAGAGTGCGAAACGAGCCGAAGGAGGGTGAAAGAGCACGAAACGAGAGGAAGATGGGTGGAAGAGAGCGAAACGAGATGAAGGAGGGTGAAAGAGAGCGAAACGAGACGAAGGAGGGTGAAAAAGAGTGAAGCGAGACGAAGGAGGGTGAAAGAGAGCTAAACAAGACGAAGGAGGGTGAAAGAGAGCGAAACGAGATGAAGGAGGGTGAAAGAGAGCGAGACGAGACGAAGGAGGGTGAAAGAGAGCGAAACGAGACGAAGGAAGGTGAAAGAGAGCTAAACGAGATGAAGGAGGGTGAAAGAGATCGAAACGAGACAAAGGAGGGTGAAAGAGAGCGAAACGAGGCGAAGGAAGGTGAAAGAGAGCTTAACGAGACGAAGGAGGGTGAAAGAGAACAAAATGAGACGAAGGCGGGGGAAAGAGAGCAAAACGAGACGAAGGAGGTTGAAAGAAGGCGAAACGAGAAGAAGGAGGGAGGAAGACAGCGAAACGAGACGAAGGAGGGTGAGAGAGAGCGAAACGAGACGAAGGAGGGTGAAGGAGGTGGAAACGAGACGAAGGAGGGTCAAAGAGAGCGAAACGAAATGAAGGAGGGTGAAATAGAGCGAAACGAGACAAAGGAGGGTGAAAGAGAGTGAAACGAGGCGACGGAAGGTGAAAGAGTGCGAATCGAGACAAAGGAGGGTGAAAGAGAGCGAAACGAGACGAAGGAGGGTGAAAGAGAGCGAAACGAGACAAAGGAGGGTGAAAGAGAGCGAAACGAGACGAACGAGGGTGAAAGAGAGTGAAACGAGGCGACGGAAGGTGAAAGAGTGCGAATCGAGACAAAGGAGGGTGAAAGAGAGCGAAACGAGACGAAGGAAGGTGAAAGAGAGCGAACCGAGATGAAGGAGGGTGAAAGAGGGCGAAACGAGACGAAGGAGGGTGGAAGAGAGCGAAACGAGACGAAGGAGGGTGAAAGAGAGCGAAACGAGATGAAGGAGGGTGAAACAGAGCGAAACGAGCAGAAGGAGGGTGAAAGAGAGCGAAACGAGATGAAGGATGGTGAAAGAGAGTGAAACGAGATGAAGGAGGGTGAAAGAGAGGGAAATGAGGCGAAGCAAGGTGAAAGAGTGTGAATCTAGACAAAGGAGGGTGAAAGAGAGCGAAACGAGACGAAGGAAGGAGAAAGAGAGCGAACCGAGACGAAGGAGGGTGAAAGAGGGCGAAACGAGACAAAGGAGGGTGAAAGAGAGTGAAACGAGGCGAAGGAAGGTGAAAGAGTGCGAACCGCGACGAAGAAGGATGAAAGAGAGCGAAACGAGATGAAGGAGGGTGGAAGAGAGCAAAACGAGCTGAAGGAGAGTGAAAGAGAGCGAAACGAGATGAAGGAGGGTGAAAGAGAGCGAAACGAGCCGAAGGAGGGTGAAAGAGAGCGAAACGAGACGAAGGAGTGTGGAAGAGAGCGAAACGAGACGAAGGAGGGTGAAAGAGAGCGAAAGGAGACGAAGGAGGGTGAAAGAGAGCGAAACGAGACGAAGAAGGGTGAGAGAGGGCAAAACGAGATGAAGGAGGGTGAAGGAAGGCGAAACGAGATGAAGGAGGGAGGAAGACAGCGAAACGAGACGAAGGAGGGTGAGAGAGAGCGAAACGAGACGAAGGACGGTGGAAGAGAGCGAAACGAGACGAAGGAGGGTGAGAGATAGCGAAACGAGACGAAGGAGGGTGAAAGAGAGCGAAACGAGACGAAGGATGGTGAAAGAGAGCGAAACGAGACGAAGGAGGGTGAAGGAGGGCGAAACGAGACGAAGGAGGGTGGAAGAGAGCGAAACGAGACGAAGGAGGGTGAAAGAGTGCGAAACGAAGCGAAGGAAGGTGAAAGAGAGCGAAACGAGACGAAGGAGGGTGAAAGAGAACGAAACGAGACGAAGGAGGGGGAAAGAGAGCGAAACGATACGAAGGAGGGTGAAAGAAGCCGAAACGAGACGAAGGAGGGAGGAAGACAGCGAAACGAGACGAAGGAGGGTGAGAGAGAGCGAAACCAGGCGACGGAGGGTGGAAGAGAGCGAAACGAGACGAAGGAGTGTGAGAGATAGCGAAACGAGACGAAGGAGTGTGAAAGAGAGCAAAATGAGACGAAGGAGGGTGAAAGAGAGCGAAACGAGATGAAGGAGGGTGAAGGAAGGCGAAACGAGACGAAGGAGGGTGGAAGAGAGCGAAACGAGACGAAGGAGGGTGAAAGAGAGCGAAAAGAGACGAAGGAGGGTGAAAGAGAGCGAAACAAGGCGAAGGAGGGTCAAAGAGAGCGAAACGAGATGAAGGAGGGTGAAAGAGAGCGAAACGAGACAAAGGAGGGTGAAAGAGGCTGAAACGAGACAAAGGAGGGTGGAAGAGAGTGAATCGAGAGGAAGGAGGGTGAGGGAGAGCGAAACGAGATGAAGGAGGGTGAAAGAGAGCGAACCGCGACGAAGAAGGATGAAAGAGAGCGAAACGAGATGAAGGAGGGTGAAAGAGAGCAAAACGAGCTGAAGGAGAGTGAAAGAGAGCGAAACGAGATGAAGGAGGGTGAAAGAGAGCGAAACGAGCCGAAGGAGGGTGAAAGAGAGCGAAACGAGACGAAGGAGGGTGGAAGAGAGCGAAACGAGACGAAGGAGGGTGAAAGAGAGCGAAAGGAGACGAAGGAGGGTGAAAGAGAGCGAAACGAGACGAAGCAGGGTGAGAGAGGGCAAAACGAGATGAAGGAGGGTGAAGGAAGGCGAAACGAGACGAAGGAGGGAGGAAGACAGCGGAACGAGACGAAGGAGGGTGAGAGAGAGCGAAACGAGACGAAGGACGGTGGAAGAGAGCGAAACGAGACGAAGGAGGATGAGAGATAGCGAAACGAGACGAAGGAGGGTGAAAGAGAGCGAAACGAGACGAAGGATGGTGAAAGAGAGCGAAACGAGACGAAGGAGGGTGAAGGAGGGCGAAACGAGACGAAGGAGGGTGGAAGAGAGCGAAACGAGACGAAGGAGGGAGAAAGAGTGCGAAACGAAGCAAAGGAAGGTGAAAGAGAGCGAAACGAGACGAAGGAGGGTGAAAGAGAACGAAACGAGACGAAGGAGGGGGAAAGAGAGCGAAACGATACGAAGGAGGGTGAAAGAAGCCGAAACGAGACGAAGGAGGGAGGAAGACAGCGAAACGAGACGAAGGAGGGTGAGAGAGAGCGAAACCAGACGACGGAGGGTGGAAGAGAGCGAAACGAGACGAGGAGTGTGAGAGATAGCGAAACGAGACGAAGGAGTGTGAAAGAGAGCAAAATGAGATGAAGGAGGGTGAAAGAGAGCGAAACGAGATGAAGGAGGGTGAAGGAAGGCGAAACGAGACGAAGGAGGGTGGAAGAGAGCGAAACGAGACGAAGGAGGGTGAAAGAGAGCGAAAAGAGACGAAGGAGGGTGAAAGAGAGCGAAACAAGGCGAAGGAGGGTCAAAGAGAGCGAAACGAGATGAAGGAGGGTGAAAGAGAGCGAAATGAGACGAAGGAAGGTGAAAGAGAGCGAACCGAGATGAAGGAGGGTGAAAGAGGGCGAAACGAGATGAAGGAGGGTGGAAGAGAGCGAAATGAGACGAAGGAGGGTGAAAGAGAGCGAAACGAGATGAAGGAGGGTGAAAGAGAGCAAAACGAGCAGAAGGAGGGTGAAAGAGAGCGAAACGAGATGAAGGAGGGTGAAAGAGAGTGAAACGAGACGAAGGAGGGTGAAAGAGAGCGAAACGAGATTAAGGAGGGTGAAAGAGAGGGAAATGAGGCGAAGGAAGGTGAAAGAGTGCGAATCTAGACAAAGGAGGGTGAAAGAGAGCGAGACGAGACGAAGGAAGGTGAAAGAGAGCGAACCGAGACGAAGGAGTGTGAAAGAGGGCGAAACGAGACGAAGGAGGGTGAAAGAGAGTGAAACGAGGCGAAGGAAGGTGAAAGAGTGCGAATCGAGACAAAGGAGGGTGAAAGAGAGCGAAACGAGATGAAGGAAGGTGAAAGAGAGCGAACCGCGACGAAGGAGGATGAAAGAGAGCGAAACGAGATGAAGGAGGGTGAAAGAGAGCAAAACGAGCCGAAGGAGGGTGAAAGAGAGCGAAACGAGATGAAGGAAGGTGAAAGAGAGCGAACCGCGACGAAGGAGGATGAAAGAGAGCGAAACGAGATGAAGGAGGGTGAAAGAGAGCAAAACGAGCCGAAGGAGGGTGAAAGAGAGCGAAACGAGATGAAGGAAGGTGAAAGAGAGCGAACGGCGACGATGGAGGATGAAAGAGAGCGAAACGAGATGAAGGAGGGTGAAAGAGAGCAAAACGAGCCGAAGGAGGGTGAAAGAGAGCGAAACGAGATGAAGGAGGGTGAAAGAGAGCGAAACGAGCCGAAGGAGGGTGAAAGAGAGCGAAAGGAGACGAAGGAGGGTGGAAGAGAGCGAAACGAGACGTAGGAGGGCGAAAGAGAGCGAAACGAGACGAATGAGGGTGAAAGAGAGCGAAAGGAGACGAAGGAGGGTGAAAGAGAGCGAAACGAGACGAAGAAGGGTGAGAGAGGGCAAAACGAGATGAAGGAGGGTGAAGGAAGGCGAAACGAGACGAAGGAGGGAGGAAGACAGCGAAACGAGACGAAGGAGGGTGAGAGAGAGTGAAACGAGACGAAGGACGGTGGAAGAGAGTGAAACGAGACGAAGGAGGGTGAGAGATAGCGAAACGAGACGAAGGAGGGTGAAAGAGAACGAAACGAGACGAAGGATGGTGAAAGAGAGCGAAACGAGACGAAGGAGGGTGAAGGAGGGCGAAACGAGACGAAGGAGGGTGGAAGAGAGCGAAACGAGACGGAGGAGAGTGAAAGAGAGCGAAACGAGACAAAGGAGGGTGAAAGAGTGCGAAACGAGCCGAAGGAGGGTGAAAGAGCACGAAACGAGAGTAAGATGGGTGGAAGAGAGCGAAACGAGATGAAGGAGGGTGAAAGAGAGCGAAACGAGACGAAGGAGGGTGAAAAAGAGTGAAACGAGACGAAGGAGGGTGAAAGAGAGCTAAACAAGACGAAGGAGGGTGAAAGAGAGCGAAACGAGATGAAGGAGGGTGAAAGAGAGCGAGACGAGACGAAGGAGGGTGAAAGAGAGCGAAACGAGACGAAGGAAGGTGAAAGAGAGCTAAACGAGATGAAGGAGGGTGAAAGAGATCGAAACGAGACAAAGGAGGGTGAAAGAGAGCGAAACGAGGCGAAGGAAGGTGAAAGAGAGCTTAACGAGACGAAGGAGGGTGAAAGAGAACAAAATGAGACGAAGGCGGGGGAAAGAGAGCAAAACGAGACGAAGGAGGTTGAAAGAAGGCGAAACGAGAAGAAGGAGGGAGGAAGACAGCGAAACGAGACGAAGGAGGGTGAGAGAGAGCGAAACGAGACGAAGGAGGGTGAAGGAGGTGGAAACGAGACGAAGGAGGGTCAAAGAGAGCGAAACGAAATGAAGGAGGGTGAAAGAGAGCGAAACGAGACAAAGGAGGGTGAAAGAGAGTGAAACGAGGCGACGGAAGGTGAAAGAGTGCGAATCGAGACAAAGGAGGGTGAAAGAGAGCGAAACGAGACGAAGGAGGGTGAAAGAGAGCGAAACGAGACAAAGGAGGGTGAAAGAGAGCGAAACGAGACGAACGAGGGTGAAAGAGAGTGAAACGAGGCGACGGAAGGTGAAAGAGTGCGAATCGAGACAAAGGAGGGTGAAAGAGAGCGAAACGAGACGAAGGAAGGTGAAAGAGAGCGAACCGAGATGAAGGAGGGTGAAAGAGGGCGAAACGAGACGAAGGAGGGTGGAAGAGAGCGAAACGAGACGAAGGAGGGTGAAAGAGAGCGAAACGAGATGAAGGAGGGTGAAACAGAGCGAAACGAGCAGAAGGAGGGTGAAAGAGAGCAAAACGAGATGAAGGATGGTGAAAGAGAGTGAAACGAGATGAAGGAGGGTGAAAGAGAGCGAAACGAGATGAAGGAGGGTGAAAGAGAGGGAAATGAGGCGAAGCAAGGTGAAAGAGTGTGAATCTAGACAAAGGAGGGTGAAAGAGAGCGAAACGAGACGAAGGAAGGAGAAAGAGAGCGAACCGAGACGAAGGAGGGTGAAAGAGGGCGAAACGAGACAAAGGAGGGTGAAAGAGAGTGAAACGAGGCGAAGGAAGGTGAAAGAGTGCGAACCGTGACGAAGAAGGATGAAAGAGAGCGAAACGAGATGAAGGAGGGTGAAAGAGAGCAAAACGAGCTGAAGGAGAGTGAAAGAGATCGAAACGAGATGAAGGAGGGTGAAAGAGAGCGAAACGAGCCGAAGGAGGGTGAAAGAGAGCGAAACGAGACGAAGGAGGGTGGAAGAGAGCGAAACGAGACGAAGGAGGGTGAAAGAGAGCGAAAGGAGACGAAGGAGGGTGAAAGAGAGCGAAACGAGACGAAGAAGGGTGAGAGAGAGCGAAACGAGACGAAGGACGGTGGAAGAGAGCGAAACGAGACGAAGGAGGGTGAGAGATAGCGAAACGAGACGAAGGAGGGTGAAAGAGAGCGAAACGAGACGAAGGATGGTGAAAGAGAGCGAAACGAGACGAAGGAGTGTGAAGGAGGGCGAAACGAGACGAAGGAGGGTGGAAGAGAGCGAAACGAGACGAAGGAGCGTGAAAGAGTGCGAAACGAAGCGAAGGAAGGTGAAAGAGAGCGAAACGAGACGAAGGAGGGTGAAAGAGAACGAAACGAGACGAAGGAGGGGGAAAGAGAGCGAAACGATACGAAGGAGGGTGAAAGAAGCCGAAACGAGACGAAGGAGGGAGGAAGACAGCGAAACGAGACGAAGGAGGGTGAGAGAGAGCGAAACCAGACGACGGAGGGTGGAAGAGAGCGAAACGAGACGAAGGAGTGTGAGAGATAGCGAAACGAGACGAAGGAGTGTGAAAGAGAGCAAAATGAGACGAAGGAGGGTGAAAGAGAGCGAACCGAGATGAAGGAGGGTGAAGGAAGGCGAAACGAGACGAAGGAGGGTGGAAGAGAGCGAAACGAGACGAAGGAGGGTGAAAGAGAGCGAAAAGAGACGAAGGAGGGTGAAAGAGAGCGAAACAAGGCGAAGGAGGGTCAAAGAGAGCGAAACGAGATGAAGGAGGGTGAAAGAGAGCGAAACGAGACAAAGGAGGGTGAAAGAGGCTGAAACGAGACAAAGGAGGGTGGAAGAGAGTGAATCGAGAGGAAGGAGGGTGAGGGAGAGCGAAACGAGATGAAGGAGGGTGAAAGAGAGCGAACCGCGACGAAGAAGGATGAAAGAGAGCGAAACGAGATGAAGGAGGGTGAAAGAGAGCAAAACGAGCTGAAGGAGAGCGAAACGAGATGAAGGAGGGTGAAAGAGAGCGAAACGAGCCGAAGGAGGGTGAAAGAGAGCGAAACGAGACGAAGGAGGGTGGAAGAGAGCGAAACGAGACGAAGGAGGGTGAAAGAGAGCGAAAGGAGACGAAGGAGGGTGAAAGAGAGCGAAACGAGACGAAGAAGGGTGAGAGAGGGCAAAACGAAATGAAGGAGGGTGAAGGAAGGCGAAACGAGACGAAGGAGGGAGGAAGACAGCGAAACGAGACGAAGGAGGGTGAGAGAGAGCGAAACGAGACGAAGGAGGTTGGAAGAGAGCGAAACGAGACGAAGGAGGGTGAGAAATAGCGAAACGAGACGAAGGAGGGTGAAAGAGAGCGAAACGAGACGAAGGATGGTGAAAGAGAGCGAAACGAGACGAAGGAGGGTGAAGGAGGGCGAAACGAGACGAAGGAGGGTGGAAGAGAGCGAAACGAGACGAAGGAGGGAGAAAGAGTGCGAAACGAAGCGAAGGAAGGTGAAAGAGAGCGAAACGAGACGAAGGAGGGTGAAAGAGAGCGAAACGAGCCGAAGGAGGGTGAAAGAGAGCGAAAGGAGACGAAGGAGGGTGGAAGAGAGCGAAACGAGACGTAGGAGGGCGAAAGAGAGCGAAACGAGACGAAGGAGGGTGAAAGAGAGCGAAAGGAGACGAAGGAGGGTGAAAGAGAGCGAAACGAGACGAAGAAGGGTGAGAGAGGGCAAAACGAGATGAAGGAGGGTGAAGGAAGGCGAAACGAGACGAAGGAGGGAGGAAAACAGCGAAACGAGACGAAGGAGGGTGAGAGAGAGTGAAACGAGACGAAGGACGGTGGAAGAGAGCGAAACGAGACGAAGGAGGGTGAGAGATAGCGAAACGAGACGAAGGAGGGTGAAAGAGAACGAAACGAGACGAAGGATGGTGAAAGAGAGCGAAACGAGACGAAGGAGGGTGAAGGAGGGTGAAACGAGACGAAGGAGGGTGGAAGAGAGCGAAACGAGACGGAGGAGAGTGAAAGAGAGCGAAACGAGACAAAGGAGGGTGAAAGAGTGCGAAACGAGCCGAAGGAGGGTGAAAGAGCACGAAACGAGAGTAAGATGGGTGGAAGAGAGCGAAACGAGATGAAGGAGGGTGAAAGAGAGCGAAACGAGACGAAGGAGGGTGAAAAAGAGTGAAACGAGACGAAGGAGGGTGAAAGAGAGCTAAACAAGACGAAGGAGGGTGAAAGAGAGCGAAACGAGATGAAGGAGGGTGAAAGAGAGCGAGACGAGATGAAGGAGGGTGAAAGAGAGCGAAACGAGACGAAGGAAGGTGAAAGAGAGCTAAACGAGAAGAAGGAGGGTGAAAGAGATCGAAACGAGACAAAGGAGGGTGAAAGAGAGCGAAACGAGGCGAAGGAAGGTGAAAGAGAGCTTAACGAGACGAAGGAGGGTGAAAGAGAACAAAATGAGACGAAGGCGGGGGAAAGAGAGCAAAACGAGACGAAGGAGGTTGAAAGAAGGCGAAACGAGAAGAAGGAGGGAGGAAGACAGCGAAACGAGATGAAGGAGGGTGAGAGAGAGCGAAACGAGACGAAGGAGGGTGAAGGAGGTGGAAACGAGACGAAGGAGGGTCAAAGAGAGCGAAACGAAATGAAGGAGGGTGAAAGAGAGCGAAACGAGACAAAGGAGGGTGAAAGAGAGTGAAACGAGGCGACGGAAGGTGAAAGAGTGCGAATCGAGACAAAGGAGGGTGAAAGAGAGCGAAACGAGACGAAGGAGGGTGAAAGAGAGCGAAACGAGACAAAGGAGGGTGAAAGAGAGCGAAACGAGACGAACGAGGGTGAAAGAGAGTGAAACGAGGCGACGGAAGGTGAAAGAGTGCGAATCGAGACAAAGGAGGGTGAAAGAGAGCGAAACGAGACGATGGAAGGTGAAAGAGAGCGAACCGAGATGAAGGAGGGTGAAAGAGGGCGAAACGAGACGAAGGAGGGTGGAAGAGAGCGAAACGAGACGAAGGAGGGTGAAAGAGAGCGAAACGAGATGAAGGAGGGTGAAACAGAGCGAAACGAGCAGAAGGAGGGTGAAAGAGAGCGAAACGAGATGAAGGATGGTGAAAGAGAGTGAAACGAGATGAAGGAGGGTGAAAGAGAGCGAAACGAGATGAAGGAGGGTGAAAGAGAGGGAAATGAGGCGAAGCAAGGTGAAAGAGTGTGAATCTAGACAAAGGAGGGTGAAAGAGAGCGAAACGAGACGAAGGAAGGAGAAAGAGAGCGAACCGAGACGAAGGAGGGTGAAAGAGGGCGAAACGAGACAAAGGAGGGTGAAAGAGAGTGAAACGAGGCGAAGGAAGGTGAAAGAGTGCGAACCGCGACGAAGAAGGATGAAAGAGAGCGAAACGAGATGAAGGAGGGTGAAAGAGAGCAAAACGAGCTGAAGGAGAGTGAAAGAGAGCGAAACGAGATGAAGGAGGGTGAAAGAGAGCGAAACGAGCCGAAGGAGGGTGAAAGAGAGCGAAACGAGACGAAGGAGGGTGGAAGAGAGCGAAACGAGACGAAGGAGGGTGAAAGAGAGCGAAAGGAGACGAAGGAGGGTGAAAGAGAGCGAAACGAGACGAAGAAGGGTGAGAGAGAGCGAAACGAGACGAAGGACGGTGGAAGAGAGCGAAACGAGACGAAGGAGGGTGAGAGATAGCGAAACGAGACGAAGGAGGGTGAAAGAGAGCGAAACGAGACGAAGGATGGTGAAAGAGAGCGAAACGAGACGAAGGAGGGTGAAGGAGGGCGAAACGAGACGAAGGAGGGTGGAAGAGAGCGAAACGAGACGAAGGAGGGTGAAAGAGTGCGAAACGAAGCGAAGGAAGGTGAAAGAGAGCGAAACGAGACGAAGGAGGGTGAAAGAGAACGAAACGAGACGAAGGAGGGGGAAAGAGAGCGAAACGATACGAAGGAGGGTGAAAGAAGCCGAAACGAGACGAAGGAGGGAGGAAGACAGCGAAACGAGACGAAGGAGGGTGAGAGAGAGCGAAACCAGACGACGGAGGGTGGAAGAGAGCGAAACGAGACGAAGGAGTGTGAGAGATAGCGAAACGAGACGAAGGAGTGTGAAAGAGAGCAAAATGAGACGAAGGAGGGTGAAAGAGAGCGAAACGAGATGAAGGAGGGTGAAGGAAGGCGAAACGAGACGAAGGAGGGTGGAAGAGAGCGAAACGAGACGAAGGAGGGTGAAAGAGAGCGAAAAGAGACGAAGGAGGGTGAAAGAGAGCGAAACAAGGCGAAGGAGGGTCAAAGAGAGCGAAACGAGATGAAGGAGGGTGAAAGAGAGCGAAACGAGACAAAGGAGGGTGAAAGAGGCTGAAACGAGACAAAGGAGGGTGGAAGAGAGTGAATCGAGAGGAAGGAGGGTGAGGGAGAGCGAAACGAGATGAAGGAGGGTGAAAGAGAGCGAACCGCGACGAAGAAGGATGAAAGAGAGCGAAACGAGATGAAGGAGGGTGAAAGAGAGCAAAACGAGCTGAAGGAGAGTGAAAGAGAGCGAAACGAGATGAAGGAGGGTGAAAGAGAGCGAAACGAGCCGAAGGGGGGTGAAAGAGAGCGAAACGAGACGAAGGAGGGTGGAAGAGAGCGAAACGAGACGAAGGAGGGTGAAAGAGAGCGAAAGGAGACGAAGGAGGGTGAAAGAGAGCGAAACGAGACGAAGAAGGGTGAGAGAGGGCAAAACGAGATGAAGGAGGGTGAAGGAAGGCGAAACGAGACGAAGGAGGGAGGAAGACAGCGAAACGAGACGAAGGAGGGTGAGAGAGAGCGAAACGAGACGAAGGACGGTGGAAGAGAGCGAAACGAGACGAAGGAGGGTGAGAGATAGCGAAACGAGACGAAGGAGGGTGAAAGAGAGCGAAACGAGACGAAGGATGGTGAAAGAGAGCGAAACGAGACGAAGGAGGGTGAAGGAGGGCGAAACGAGACGAAGGAGGGTGGAAGAGAGCGAAACGAGACGAAGGAGGGAGAAAGAGTGCGAAACGAAGCGAAGGAAGGTGAAAGAGAGCGAAACGAGACGAAGGAGGGTGAAAGAGAACGAAACGAGACGAAGGAGGGGGAAAGAGAGCGAAACGATACGAAGGAGGGTGAAAGAAGCCGAAACGAGACGAAGGAGGGAGGAAGACAGCGAAACGAGACGAAGGAGGGTGAGAGAGAGCGAAACCAGACGACGGAGGGTGGAAGAGAGCGAAACGAGACGAAGGAGTGTGAGAGATAGCGAAACGAGACGAAGGAGTGTGAAAGAGAGCAAAATGAGATGAAGGAGGGTGAAAGAGAGCGAAACGAGATGAAGGAGGGTGAAGGAAGGCGAAACGAGACGAAGGAGGGTGGAAGAGAGCGAAACGAGACGAAGGAGGGTGAAAGAGAGCGAAAAGAGACGAAGGAGGGTGAAAGAGAGCGAAAGAAGGCGAAGGAGGGTCAAAGAGAGCGAAACGAGATGAAGGAGGGTCAAAGAGAGCGAAATGAGACGAAGGAAGGTGAAAGAGAGCGAACCGAGATGAAGGAGGGTGAAAGAGGGCGAAACGAGATGAAGGAGGGTGGAAGAGAGCGAAATGAGACGAAGGAGGGTGAAAGAGAGCGAAACGAGATGAAGGAGGGTGAAAGAGAGCAAAACGAGCAGAAGGAGGGTGAAAGAGAGCGAAACGAGATGAAGGAGGGTGAAAGAGAGTGAAACGAGACGAAGGAGGGTGAAAGAGAGCGAAACGAGATTAAGGAGGGTGAAAGAGAGTGAAATGAGGCGAAGGAAGGTGAAAGAGTGCGAATCTAGACAAAGGAGGGTGAAAGAGAGCGAAACGAGACGAAGGAAGGTGAAAGAGAGCGAACCGAGACGAAGGAGTGTGAAAGAGGGCGAAACGAGACGAAGGAGGGTGAAAGAGAGTGAAACGAGGTGAAGGAAGGTGAAAGAGTGCGAATCGAGACAAAGGAGGGTGAAAGAGAGCGAAACGAGATGAAGGAAGGTGAAAGAGAGCGAACCGCGACGAAGGAGGATGTAAGAGAGCGAAACGAGATGAAGGAGGGTGAAAGAGAGCAAAACGAGCCGAAGGAGGGTGAAAGAGAGCGAAACGAGATGAAGGAAGGTGAAAGAGAGCGAACGGCGACGAAGGAGGATGAAAGAGAGCGAAACGAGATGAAGGAGGGTGAAAGAGAGCAAAACGAGCCGAAGGAGGGTGAAAGAGAGCGAAACGAGATGAAGGAGGGTGAAAGAGAGCGAAACGAGCCGAAGGAGGGTGAAAGAGAGCGAAAGGAGACGAAGGAGGGTGGAAGAGAGCGAAAAGAGACGTAGGAGGGCGAAAGAGAGCGAAACGAGACGAAGGAGGGTGAAAGAGAGCGAAAGGAGACGAAGGAGGGTGAAAGAGAGCGAAACGAGACGAAGAAGGGTGAGAGAGGGCAAAACGAGATGAAGGAGGGTGAAGGAAGGCGAAACGAGACGAAGGAGGGAGGAAGACAGCGAAACGAGACGAAGGAGGGTGAGAGAGAGTGAAACGAGACGAAGGACGGTGGAAGAGAGCGAAACGAGACGATCGAGGGTGAGAGATAGCGAAACGAGACGAAGGAGGGTGAAAGAGAACGAAACGAGACGAAGGATGGTGAAAGAGAGCGAAACGAGACGAAGGAGGGTGAAGGAGGGCGAAACGAGACGAAGGAGGGTGGAAGAGAGCGAAACGAGACGGAGGAGAGTGAAAGAGAGCGAAACGAGGCAAAGGAGGGTGAAAGAGTGCGAAACGAGCCGAAGGAGGGTGAAAGAGCACGAAACGAGAGTAAGATGGGTGGAAGAGAGCGAAACGAGATGAAGGAGGGTGAAAGAGAGCGAAACGAGACGAAGGAGGGTGAAAGAGAGCGAGACGAGACGAAGGAGGGTGAAAGAGAGCGAAACGAGACGAAGGAAGGTGAAAGAGAGCTAAACGAGATGAAGGAGGGTGAAAGAGATCGAAACGAGACAAAGGAGGGTGAAAGAGAGCGAAACGAGGCGAAGGAAGGTGAAAGAGAGCTTAACGAGACGAAGGAGGGTGAAAGAGAACAAAATGAGACGAAGGCGGGGGAAAGAGAGCAAAACGAGACGAAGGAGGTTGAAAGAAGGCGAAACGAGAAGAAGGAGGGAGGAAGACAGCGAAACGAGACGAAGGAGGGTGAGAGAGAGCGAAACGAGACGAAGGAGGGTGAAGGAGGTGGAAACGAGACGAAGGAGGGTCAAAGAGAGCGAAACGAAATGAAGGAGGGTGAAAGAGAGCGAAACGAGACAAAGGAGGGTGAAAGAGAGTGAAACGAGGCGACGGAAGGTGAAAGAGTGCGAATCGAGACAAAGGAGGGTGAAAGAGAGCGAAACGAGACGAAGGAGGGTGAAAGAGAGCGAAACGAGACAAAGGAGGGTGAAAGAGAGCGAAACGAGACGAACGAGGGTGAAAGAGAGTGAAACGAGGCGACGGAAGGTGAAAGAGTGCGAATCGAGACAAAGGAGGGTGAAAGAGAGCGAAACGAGACGAAGGAAGGTGAAAGAGAGCGAACCGAGATGAAGGAGGGTGAAAGAGGGCGAAACGAGACGAAGGAGGGTGGAAGAGAGCGAAACGAGACGAAGGAGGGTGAAAGAGAGCGAAACGAGATGAAGGAGGGTGAAACAGAGCGAAACGAGCAGAAGGAGGGTGAAAGAGAGCGAAACGAGATGAAGGATGGTGAAAGAGAGTGAAACGAGATGAAGGAGGGTGAAAGAGAGCGAAACGAGATGAAGGAGGGTGAAAGAGAGGGAAATGAGGCGAAGCAAGGTGAAAGAGTGTGAATCTAGACAAAGGAGGGTGAAAGAGAGCGAAACGAGACGAAGGAAGGAGAAAGAGAGCGAACCGAGACGAAGGAGGGTGAAAGAGGGCGAAACGAGACAAAGGAGGGTGAAAGAGAGTGAAACGAGGCGAAGGAAGGTGAAAGAGTGCGAACCGCGACGAAGAAGGATGAAAGAGAGCGAAACGAGATGAAGGAGGGTGAAAGAGAGCAAAACGAGCTGAAGGAGAGTGAAAGAGAGCGAAACGAGATGAAGGAGGGTGAAAGAGAGCGAAACGAGCCGAAGGAGGGTGAAAGAGAGCGAAACGAGACGAAGGAGGGTGGAAGAGAGCGAAACGAGACGAAGGAGGGTGAAAGAGAGCGAAAGGAGACGAAGGAGGGTGAAAGAGAGCGAAACGAGACGAAGAAGGGTGAGAGAGGGCAAAACGAGATGAAGGAGGGTGAAGGAAGGCGAAACGAGACGAAGGAGGGAGGAAGACAGCGAAACGAGACGAAGGAGGGTGAGAGAGAGCGAAACGAGACGAAGGACGGTGGAAGAGAGCGAAACGAGACGAAGGAGGGTGAGAGATAGCGAAACGAGACGAAGGAGGGTGAAAGAGAGCGAAACGAGACGAAGGATGGTGAAAGAGAGCGAAACGAGACGAAGGAGGGTGAAGGAGGGCGAAACGAGACGAAGGAGGGTGAAAGAGAACGAAACGAGACGAAGGAGGGGGAAAGAGAGCGAAACGATACGAAGGAGGGTGAAAGAAGCCGAAACGAGACGAAGGAGGGAGGAAGACAGCGAAACGAGACGAAGGAGGGTGAGAGAGAGCGAAACCAGACGACGGAGGGTGGAAGAGAGCGAAACGAGACGAAGGAGTGTGAGAGATAGCGAAACGAGACGAAGGAGTGTGAAAGAGAGCAAAATGAGACGAAGGAGGGTGAAAGAGAGCGAAACGAGATGAAGGAGGGTGAAGGAAGGCGAAACGAGACGAAGGAGGGTGGAAGAGAGCGAAACGAGACGAAGGAGGGTGAAAGAGAGCGAAAAGAGACGAAGGAGGGTGAAAGAGAGCGAAACAAGGCGAAGGAGGGTCAAAGAGAGCGAAACGAGATGAAGGAGGGTGAAAGAGAGCGAAACGAGTCGAAGGAGGGTGAAAGAGGCTGAAACGAGACAAAGGAGGGTGGAAGAGAGTGAATCGAGAGGAAGGAGGGTGAGGGAGAGCGAAACGAGATGAAGGAGGATGAAAGAGAGCGAAACGAGATGAAGGAGGGTGAAAGAGAGCGAAACGAGACGAAGGAGGGTGAAAGAGAGTGAAAATAGGCGAAGGAAGGAGAAAGAGTACGAATCGAGACAAAGGAGGGTGAAAGAGAGCGAAACGAGACGAAGGAAGGGGAAAGAGAGCGAACCGAAACGAAGGAGGGTGGAAGAGAGCGATACGAGACGAAGGAGGGAGAAAGAGAGCAAAACGAGACGAAGGAGGGTGAAAGAGAGCGAAACGAGACGAAGGAGGGTGAAAAAGAGTGAAACGAGACGAAGGAGGGTGAAAGAGAGCTAAACGAGACGAAGGAGTGTGAAAGAGAGCGAAACGAGATGAACGAGGGTGAAAGAGATCGAAACGAGACAAAGGAGGGTGAAAGAGAGCGAAACGAGGCGAAGGAAGGTGAAAGAGAGCGAAACGAGACGAAGGAGGGTGAAAGAGAACGAAACGAGACGAAGGAGGGGGAAAGAGAGCGAAACGAGACGAAGGAGGGTGAAAGAAGGCGAAACGAGACGAAGCAGGGAGGAAGACAGCGAAACGAGATGAAGGAGGGTGAGAGAGCGCGAAACGAGACGAAGGAGGGTGGAAGAGAGCGAAACAAGACGAAGGAGGGTGAGAGATAGCGAAACGAGACGAAGGAGGGTGAAAGAGAGCGAAACGAGACGAAGGAGGGTGAACGAGAGCTAAACCAGATGAAGGAGGGTGAAGGAGGGCAAACGAGACGAAGGAGTGTCAAAGAGAGCAAAACGAGATGAAGGAGGGTGAAACAGAGCGAAACGAGACAGAGGAGGGTGAAAGAGGCTGAAACGAGACGAAGGAGAGTGGAAGAGAGCGAAACTAGAGGAAGGAGGGTGAGGGAGAGCGAAACGAGACGAAGGAGGGTGAAGGAGAGTGAAACGAGACGAAGGAGGGTGAAAGAGAGCTAAACAAGACGAAGGAGGGTGAAAGAGAGCGAAACGAGATGAAGGAGGGTGAAAGAGAGCGAAACGAGACGAAGGAGGGTGAAAGAGAGCGAAAGGAGACGAAGGAAGGTGAAAGAGAGCTAAACGAGATGAAGGAGGGTGAAAGAGATCGAAACGAGACAAAGGAGGGTGAAAGAGAGCGAAACGAGGCGAAGGAATGTGAAAGAGAGCGAAACGAGACGAAGGAGGGTGAAAGAGAACAAAATGAGACGAAGGAGGGGGAAAGAGAGCAAAACGAGACGAAGGAGTTTGAAAGAAGGCGAAATGAGACGAAGGAGGGAGGAAGACAGCGAAACGAGACGAAGGAGGGTGAGAGAGAGCGAAACGAGACGAAGGAGGGTGAAGGAGGGCGAAACGAGACGAAGGAGGGTCAAAGAGAGCGAAACGAAATGAAGGAGAGTGAAAGAGAGCGAAACGAGACAAAGGAGCGTGGAAGAGAGCGAAACGAGAGGAAGGAGGGTGAGGGAGAGCGAAACAAGACAAAGGAGGGTGAAGGAGAGTGAACCGAGACGAAGGAGGGTGAAAGAGAGCGAAACGAGACGAAGGAGGGTGAAAGAGAGCGAAACGAGACGAACGAGGGTGAAAGAGAGTGAAACGAGGCGAAGGAAGGTGAAAGAGTGTGAATCGAGACAAAGGAGGGTGAAAGAGAGCGAAACGAGACGAAGGAAGGTGAAAGAGAGCGAACCGAGATGAAGGAGGGTGAAAGAGGGCGAAACGAGACGAAGGAGGGTGGAAGAGAGCGAAACGAGACGAAGGAGGGTGAAAGAGAGCGAAACGAGATGAAGGAGGGTGAGAGAGAGCGAAACGAGACGAAGGAGGGTGGAAGAGAGCGAAACAAGACGAAGGAGGGTGAGAGATAGCGAAACGAGACGAAGGAGGGTGAAAGAGAGGGAAACGAGACGAAGGAGGGTGAAAGAGAGCGAAACGAGACGAAGGAGGGTGAAGGAGGGCAAACGAGACGAAGGAGTGTCAAAGAGAGCAAAACGAGATGAAGGAGGGTGAAACAGAGCGAAACGAGACAGAGGAGGGTGAAAGAGGCTGAAACGAGACGAAGGAGAGTGGAAGAGAGCGAAACTAGAGGAAGGAGGGTGAGGGAGAGCGAAACGAGACGAAGGAGGGTGAAGGAGAGTGAAACGAGACGAAGGAGGGTGAAAGAGAGCTAAACAAGACGAAGGAGGGTGAAAGAGAGCGAAACGAGATGAAGGAGGGTGAAAGAGAGCGAAACGAGACGAAGGAGGGTGAAAGAGAGCGAAACGAGACGAAGGAAGGTGAAAGAGAGCTAAACGAGATGAAGGAGGGTGAAAGAGATCGAAACGAGACAAAGGAGGGTGAAAGAGAGCGAAACGAGACGAAGGAGGGGGAAAGAGAGCAAAACGAGACGAAGGAGTTTGAAAGAAGGCGAAACGAGACGAAGGAGGGAGGAAGACAGCGAAACGAGACGAAGGAGGGTGAGAGAGAGCGAAACGAGACGAAGGAGGGTGAAGGAGGGCGAAACGAGACGAAGGAGGGTCAAAGAGAGCGAAACGAAATGAAGGAGAGTGAAAGAGAGCGAAACGAGACAAAGGAGCGTGGAAGAGAGCGAAACGAGAGGAAGGAGGGTGAGGGAGAGCGAAACAAGACGAAGGAGGGTGAAGGAGAGTGAACCGAGACGAAGGAGGGTGAAAGAGAGCGAAACGAGACGAAGGAGGGTGAAAGAGAGCGAAACGAGACGAACGAGGGTGAAAGAGAGTGAAACGAGGCGAAGGAAGGTGAAAGAGTGCGAATCGAGACAAAGGAGGGTGAAAGAGAGCGAAACGAGACGAAGGAAGGTGAAAGAGAGCGAACCGAAACGAAGGAGGGTGGAAGAGAGCGATACGAGACGAAGGAGGGAGAAAGAGAGCAAAACGAGACGAAGGAGGGTGAAAGAGAGCTAAACCAGACGAAGGAGGGTGAAGGAGGGCAAACGAGACGAAGGAGTGTCAAAGAGAGCAAAACGAGATGAAGGAGGGTGAAACAGAGCGAAACGAGACAGAGGAGGGTGAAAGAGGCTGAAACAAGACGAAGGAGAGTGGAAGAGAGCGAAACTAGAGGAAGGAGGGTGAGGGAGAGCGAAACGAGACGAAGGAGGGTGAAGGAGAGTGAAACGAGACGAAGGAGGGTGAAAGAGAGCTAAACAAGACGAAGGAGGGTGAAAGAGAGCGAAACGAGATGAAGGAGGGTGAAAGAGAGCGAAACGAGACGAAGGAGGGTGAAAGAGAGCGAAACGAGACGAAGGAAGGTGAAAGAGAGCTAAACGAGATGAAGGAGGGTGAAAGAGATCGAAACGAGACAAAGGAGGGTGAAAGAGAGCGAAACGAGGCGAAGGAATGTGAAAGAGAGCGAAACGAGATGAAGGAGGGTGAAAGAGAACAAAATGAGACGAAGGAGGGGGAAAGAGAGCAAAACGAGACGAAGGAGTTTGAAAGAAGGCGAAACGAGACGAAGGAGGGAGGAAGACAGCGAAACGAGACGAAGGAGGGTGAGAGAGAGCGAAACGAGACGAAGGAGGGTGAAGGAGGGCGAAACGAGACGAAGGAGTGTCAAAGAGAGCGAAACGAAATGAAGGAGAGTGAAAGAGAGCGAAACGAGACAAAGGAGCGTGGAAGAGAGCGAAACGAGAGGAAGGAGGGTGAGGGAGAGCGAAACAAGACGAAGGAGGGTGAAGGAGAGTGAACCGAGACGAAGGAGGGTGAAAGAGAGCGAAACGAGACGAAGGAGGGTGAAAGAGAGCGAAACGAGACGAACGAGGGTGAAAGAGAGTGAAACGAGGCGAAGGAAGGTGAAAGAGTGCGAATCGAGACAAAGGAGGGTGAAAGAGAGCGAAACGAGACGAAGGAAGGTGAAAGAGAGCGAACCGAGATGAAGGAGGGTGAAAGAGGGCGAAACGAGACGAAGGAGGGTGGAAGAGAGCGAAACGAGACGAAGGAGGGTGAAAGAGAGCGAAACGAGATGAAGGAGGGTGAAAGAGAGCAAAACGAGCAGAAGGAGGGTGAAAGAGAGCGAAACGAGATGAAGGAGGGGGAAAGTGAGCGAAACGAGACGAAGGAGGGTGAAAGAAGTCGAAACGAGACGAAAGAGGGAGGAAGACAGCGAAACGAGACGAAGGAGGGTGAGAGAGAGCGAAACGAGACCAAGGAGGGTGGAAGAGAGCGAAACGAGACGAAGGAGGGTGAGAGATAGCAAAACAAGACGAAGGAGGGTGTAAGAGAGCGAAACGAGACGAAGGAGGGTGAAGGAAGGCGAAACGAGACGAAGGAGGGTGGAAGAGAGCGAAACGAGACGAAGGAGGTTGAAAGAGAGTGAAAAGAGATGAAGGAGGGTGAAAGAGAGCGAAACGAGGCGAAGGAGGGTGAAAGAGAGCGAAACGAGACAAAGGAGGGTGAAAGAGGCTGAAACGAGTCGAAGGAGGGTGGAAGAGAGCGAAACGAGAAGAAGGAGGGTGAGGGAGAGCGAAACGAGATGAAGGAGGGTGAAAGAGCGTGAAACGAGACGAAGGAGGTTGAAAGAGAGCAAAACGAGACGAAGGAGGGTGAAAGAGAGCGAAACGAGACGAAGGAGGGTGAAAGAGAGTGAAACGAGGCGAAGGAAGTTGAAAGAGTGCGAATTGAGACAAAGGAGGGTGAAAGAGAGCGAAACGAGACAAAGGAAGGTGAAAGAGAGCGAACCGAAACGAAGGAGGGTGGAAGAGAGCTATACGAGACGAAGGACGGTGAAAGAGAGCAAAACGAGACGAAAGAGGGGGAAAGAGAGCGAAACGAGACGAAGGAGGGTGAAAAAGAGTGAAACGAGACGAAGGAGGGTGAAAGAGAGCTAAACGAGACGAAGGAGGGTGAAAGAGAGCTAAACGAGATGAAGGAGGGTGAAAGAGAGCGAAACGAGACGAAGGAGAGTGAAAGAGAGCGAAACGAGACGAAGGAAGGTGAAAGAGAGCTAAACGAGATGAAGGAGGGTGAAAGAGAGCGAAACGAGACAAAGAAGGGTGAAAGAGTGCGAAACGGGGCGAAGGAAGGTGAAAGAGAGCGAAACGAGACGAAGGAGGGTGAAAGAGAACGAAACGAGACGAAGCAGGGTTAAAGAGAGCGAAATGAGACGAAGGAGGGTGAAAGAAGGCAAAACGAGATGAAGGAGGGAGGAAGACAGCGAAACGAGACGAAGGAAGGTGAGAGAGAGCGAAACGAGACGAAGAAGGGTGGAAGAGAGCGAAACGAGACGAAGGAGTGTGAGAGATAGCGAAACGAGATGAAGGAGGGTGAAAGAGAGCGAAATGAGACGAAGGAGGGTGAAAGAGGGCGAAACGAGACGAAGAAGGGTGAAGGAAGGCGAAACGAGACGAAGGAGGGTGGAAGAGAGCGAAACGAGACGAAGGAGGGTGAAAGAGAGTGAAAAGAGACGAAGGAGGGTGAAAGAGAGCGAAACGAGGCGGAGGAGGGTCAAAGAGAGCGAAACGAGATGAAGGAGGGTGAAAGAGAGCGAAACGAGACAAAGGAGGGTGAAAGAGGCTGAAAGGAGACGAAGGAACGTGGAAGAGAGCGAAACGAGAGGAAGGAGGGTGAGGGAGAGCGAAACGAGATGAAGGAGGGTGAAAGAGAGTGAAACGAGACGAAGGAGTGTGAAAGAGAGCGAAACGAGACGAAGGAGGGTGGAAGAGAGCGAAACGAGACGAAGGAGGGTGAAAGTGAGTGAAACGAGATGAAGGAGGGTGAAAGAGAGCGAAACGAGACGAAGGAGGGTGAAAGAGAGCAAAACGAGACGAAGGAGGGTGAAAGAGAGTGAAACGAGACGAAGGAAGGTGAAAGAGTGCGAATCGAGATAAAGGAGGGTGAAAGAGAGCGAAACGAGAGGAAGGAAGGTGAAAGAGAGCGAACCGAAACAAAGGAGGGTGGAAGAGAGCGATACGAGACGAAGGAGGGTGAAAGAGAGCGAAACGAGACGAAGGAGGGTGAAAGAGAGCGAAACGAGATGAAGGAGGGTGAAAAAGAGTGAAACGAGACGAAGGAGGGTGAAAGAGAGCTAAATGAGACGAAGGAGGGTGAAAGAGAGCGAAACGAGATGAAGGAGGGTGAAAGAGAGCGAAACGAGACGAAGGAGGGTGAAAGAGAGCGAAACGGGACGAAGGAAGGTGAAAGAGAGCTAAACGAGATGAAGGAGGGTGAAAGAGATCGAAACGAGACAAAGGAGGGTGAAAGAGAGTGAAACGAGGCGAAGGAAGGTGAAAGAGAGCGAAACGAGACGAAGGAGGGTGAAAGAGAGCGAAACGAGACGAAGGAAGGTGAAAGAGAGCTAAACGAGATGAAGGAGGGTGAAAGAGATCGAAACGAGACAAAAGAGGGTGAAAGAGAGCGAAACGAGGCGAAGGAATGGTGAAAGAGAGCGAAACGAGACGAAGGAGGGTGAAAGAGAACAAAATGAGACGAAGGAGGGGGAAAGAGAGCGAAACGAGATAAAGGAGGGTGAAAGAAGGCGAAACGAGACGAAGGAGGGAGGAAGACAGCGAAACGAGACGAAGGAGGGTGAGAGAGAGCGAAACGAGACGAAGGAGGGTGAAGGAGGGCAAAACGAGACGAAGGAGGGTCAAAGAGAGCAAAACGAAATGAAGGAGGGTGAAAAAGAGTGAACCGAGACGAAGGAGGGTGAAAGAGAGCGAAACGAGACGAAGGAGGGTGAAAGAGAGCGAAACGAGACGAAGGAGGGTGAAAGAGAGTGAAACGAGGTGAAGGAAGGTGAAAGAGTGCGAATCGAGACAAAGGAGGGTGAAAGAGAGCGAAACGAGACGAAGGAAGGTGAAAGAGAGCGAACCGAGATGAAGGAGGGTGAAAGAGGGCGAAACGAGACGAAGGAGGGTGGAAGAGAGCGAAACGAGACGAAGGAGGGTGAAAGAGAGCGAAACGAGATGAAGGAGGGTGAAAGAGAGCAAAAACGAGCATAAGGAGAGTGAAAGAGAGCGAAACGAGATGAAGGAGGGTGAAAGAGAGTGAAACGAGACGAAGGAGGGTGAAAGAGAGCGAAACGAGATGAAGGAGGGTGAAAGAGAGGGAAATGAGGCGAAGGAAGGTGAAAGAGTGCGAATCTAGACAAAGGAGGGTGAAAGAGAGCGAAACGAGACGAAGGAAGGTGAAAGAGAGCGAACCGAGACGAAGGAGGGTGAAAGAGGGCGAAACGAGACGAAGGAGGGTGAAAGAGAGTGAAACGAGGCGAAGGAAGGTGAAAGAGAGCGAATCGAGACAAAGGAGGGTGAAAGAGAGCGAAACGAGACGAAGGAAGGTGAAAGAGAGCGAACCGCGACGAAGGAGGATGAAAGAGAGCGAAACGAGATGAAGGAGGGTGAAAGAGAGCAAAACGAGCCGAAGGAGGGTGAAAGAGAGCGAAACGAGATGAAGGAGGGTGAAAGAGAGCGAAACGAGCCGAAGGAGGGTGAAAGAGAGCGAAAGGAGACGAAGGAGGGTGGAAGAGAGCGAAACGAGACGAAGGAGGGCGAAAGAGAGCGAAACGAGACGAAGGAGGGTGAAAGAGAGCGAAAGGAGACGAAGGAGCGTGAAAGAGAGCGAAACGAGACGAAGATGGGTGAGAGAGGGCAAAACGAGATGAAGGAGGGTGAAGGAAGGCGAAACGAGACGAAGGAGGGAGGAAGAGAGCGAAACGAGACGAAGGAGGGTGAGAGAGAGCGAAACGAGACGAAGGACGGTGGAAGAGAGCGAAACGAGACGAAGGAGGGTGAGAGATAGCAAAACGAGACGAAGGAGGGTGAAAGAGAGCGAAACGAGACGAAGGATGGTGAAAGAGAGCGAAACGAGACGAAGGAGGGTGAAGGATGGCGAAACGAGACGAAGGAGGGTGGAAGAGAGCGAAACGAGACGGAGGAGAGTGAAAGAGAGCGAAACGGGACAAAGGAGGGTGAAAGAGTGCGAAACGAGCCGAAGGAGGGTGAAAGAGCACGAAACGAGAGGAAGATGGGTGGAAGAGAGCGAAACGAGGCGAAGGAGGGTGAAAGAGAGCGAAACGAGACGACTGAGGGTGAAAAAGAGTGAAACGAGACGAAGGAGGGTGAAAGAGAGCTAAACAAGACGAAGGAGGTTGAAAGAGAGCGAAACGAGATGAAGGAGGGTGAAAGAGAGCAAAACGAGACGAAGGAGGGTGAAAGAGAGCGAAACGAGACGAAGAAAGGTGAAAGAGAGCTAAACGAGATGAAGGAGGGTGAAAGAGATCGAAACGAGACAAAAGAGGGTGAAAGAGAGCGAAACGAGGCGAAGGAATGGTGAAAGAGAGCGAAACGAGACGAAGGAGGGTGAAAGAGAACAAAATGAGACGAAGGAGGGGGAAAGAGAGCGAAACGAGATAGAGGAGGGTGAAAGAAGGCGAAACGAGACGAAGGAGGGAGGAAGACAGCGAAACGAGACGAAGGAGGGTGAGAGAGAGCGAAACGAGACGAAGGAGGGTGAAGGAGGGCAAAACGAGACGAAGGAGGGTCAAAGAGAGCAAAACGAAATGAAGGAGGGTGAAAAAGAGTGAACCGAGACGAAGGAGGGTGAAAGAGAGCGAAACGAGACGAAGGAGGGTGAAAGAGAGCGAAACGAGACGAAGGAGGGTGAAAGAGAGTGAAACGAGGCGAAGGAAGGTGAAAGAGTGCGAATCGAGACAAAAGAGGGTGAAAGAGAGCGAAACGAGATGAAGGAAGGTGAAAGAGAGCGAACCGAGATGAAGGAGGGTGAAAGAGGGCGAAACGAGACGAAGGAGGGTGGAAGAGAGCGAAACGAGACGAAGGAGGGTGAAAGAGAGCGAAACGAGATGAAGGAGGGTGAAAGAGAGCAAAAACGAGCATAAGGAGAGTGAAAGAGAGCGAAACGAGATGAAGGAGGGTGAAAGAGAGTGAAACGAGACGAAGGAGGGTGAAAGAGAGCGAAACGAGATGAAGGAGGGTGAAAGAGAGGGAAATGAGGCGAAGGAAGGTGAAAGAGTGCGAATCTAGACAAAGGAGGGTGAAAGAGAGCGAAACGAGACGAAGGAAGGTGAAAGAGAGCGAACCGAGACGAAGGAGGGTGAAAGAGGGCGAAACGAGACGAAGGAGGGTGAAAGAGAGTGAAACGAGGCGAAGGAAGGTGAAAGAGTGCGAATCGAGACAAAGGAGGGTGAAAGAGAGCGAAACGAGACGAAGGAAGGTGAAAGAGAGCGAACCGCGACGAAGGAGGATGAAAGAGAGCGAAACGAGATGAAGGAGGGTGAAAGAGAGCAAAACGAGCCGAAGGAGGGTGAAAGAGAGCGAAACGAGATGAAGGAGGGTGAAAGAGAGCGAAACGAGCCGAAGGAGGGTGAAAGAGAGCGAAAGGAGACGAAGGAGGGTGGAAGAGAGCGAAACGAGACGAAGGAGGGCGAAAGAGAGCGAAACGAGACGAAGGAGGGTGAAAGAGAGCGAAAGGAGACGAAGGAGCGTGAAAGAGAGCGAAACGAGACGAAGATGGGTGAGAGAGGGCAAAACGAGATGAAGGAGGGTGAAGGAAGGCGAAACGAGACGAAGGAGGGAGGAAGAGAGCGAAACGAGACGAAGGAGGGTGAGAGAGAGCGAAACGAGACGAAGGACGGTGGAAGAGAGCGAAACGAGACGAAGGAGGGTGAGAGATAGCGAAACGAGACGAAGGAGGGTGAAAGAGAGCTAAACGAGACGAAGGATGGTGAAAGAGAGCGAAACGAGACGAAGGAGGGTGAAGGATGGCGAAACGAGACGAAGGAGGGTGGAAGAGAGCGAAACGAGACGGAGGAGAGTGAAAGAGAGCGAAACGGGACAAAGGAGGGTGAAAGAGTGCAAAACGAGCCGAAGGAGGGTGAAAGAGAGCGAAACGAGATGAAGGAGGGTGAAAGAGAGCGAAACGAGCCGAAGGAGGGTGAAAGAGAGCGAAAGGAGACGAAGGAGGGTGGAAGAGAGCGAAACGAGACGAAGGAGGGCGAAAGAGAGCGAAACGAGACGAAGGAGGGTGAAAGAGAGCGAAAGGAGACGAAGGAGCGTGAAAGAGAGCGAAACGAGACGAAGATGGGTGAGAGAGGGCAAAACGAGATGAAGGAGGGTGAAGGAAGGCGAAACGAGACGAAGGAGGGAGGAAGAGAGCGAAACGAGACGAAGGAGGGTGAGAGAGAGCGAAACGAGACGAAGGACGGTGGAAGAGAGCGAAACGAGACGAAGGAGGGTGAGAGATAGCGAAACGAGACGAAGGAGGGTGAAAGAGAGCTAAACGAGACGAAGGATGGTGAAAGAGAGCGAAACGAGACGAAGGAGGGTGAAGGATGGCGAAACGAGACGAAGGAGGGTGGAAGAGAGCGAAACGAGACGGAGGAGAGTGAAAGAGAGCGAAACGGGACAAAGGAGGGTGAAAGAGTGCGAAACGAGCCGAAGGAGGGTGAAAGAGCACGAAACGAGAGGAAGATGGGTGGAAGAGAGCGAAACGAGGCGAAGGAGGGTGAAAGAGAGCGAAACGAGACGACTGAGGGTGAAAAAGAGTGAAACGAGACGAAGGAGCGTGAAAGAGAGCTAAACAAGACGAAGGAGGTTGAAAGAGAGCGAAACGAGATGAAGGAGGGTGAAAGAGAGCAAAACGAGACGAAGGAGGGTGAAAGAGAGCGAAACGAGACGAAAAAGGGTGAAAGAGAACAAAATGAGACGAAGGAGGGGGAAAGAGAGCAAAACGAGACGAAGGAGGTTGAAAGAAGGCGAAACGAGACGAAGGAGGGAGGAAGACAGCGAAACGAGACGAAGGAGGGTGAGAGAGAGCGAAACGAGACGAAGGAGGGTGAAGGAGGGCGAAACGAGACGAAGGAGGGTCAAAGAGAGCGAAACGAAATGAAGGAGGGTGAAAGAGAGCGAAACGAGACAAAGGAGCGTGGAAGAGAGCGAAACGAGAGGAAGGAGGGTGAGGGAGAGCGAAACGAGACGAAGGAGGGTGAAGGAGAGTGAACCGAGATGAAGGAGGGCGAAAGAGAGCGAAACGAGACGGAGGAGAGTGAAAGAGAGCGAAACGAAATGAAGGAGGGTGAAAGAGTGCGAAACGAGCCGAAGGAGGGTGAAAGAGCACGAAACGAGAGGAAGATGGGTGGAAGAGAGCGAAACGAGGCGAAGGAGGGTGAAAGAGAGCGAAACGAGACGACTGAGGGTGAAAAAGAGTGAAACGAGACGAAGGAGGGTGAAAGAGAGCTAAACAAGACGAAGGAGGTTGAAAGAGAGCGAAACGAGATGAAGGAGGGTGAAAGAGAGCAAAACGAGACGAAGGAGGGTGAAAGAGAGCGAAACGAGACGAAGAAAGGTGAAAGAGAGCTAAACGAGATGAAGGAGGGTGAAAGAGATCGAAACGAGACAAAGGAGGGTGAAAGAGAGCGAAACGAGGCGAAGGAAGGTGAAAGAGAGCGAAACGAGACGAAGGAGGGTGAAAGAGAACAAAACGAGACGAAGGAGGGGGAAAGAGAGCAAAACGAGACGAAGGAGGTTGAAAGAAGGCGAAACGAGACGAAGGAGGGAGGAAGACAGCGAAACGAGACGAAGGAGGGTGAGAGAGAGCGAAACGAGACGAAGGAGGGTGAAGGAGGGCGAAACGAGACGAAGGAGGGTCAAAGAGAGCGAAACGAAATGAAGGAGGGTGAAAGAGAGCGAAACGAGACAAAGGAGCGTGGAAGAGAGCGAAACGAGAGGAAGGAGGGTGAGGGAGAGCGAAACGAGACGAAGGAGGGTGAAGGAGAGTGAACCGAGATGAAGGAGGGCGAAAGAGAGCGAAACGAGACGAAGGAGGGTGAAAGAGAGCGAAAGGAGACGAAGGAGGGTGAAAGAGAGCGAAACGAGACGAAGATGGGTGAGAGAGGGCAAAACGAGATGAAGGAGGGTGAAGGAAGGCGAAACGAGACGAAGGAGGGAGGAAGACAGCGAAACGAGACGAAGGAGGGTGAGAGAGAGCGAAACGAGACGACGGACGGTGGAAGAGAGCGAAACGAGACGAAGGAGGCTGAGAGATAGCGAAACGAGTCGAAGGAGGGTGAAAGAGAGCGAAACGAGACGAAGGATGGTGAAAGAGAGCGAAACGAGACGAAGGAGGGTGAAGGAGGGCGAAACGAGAGGAAGATGGGTGGAAGAGAGCGAAACGAGATGAAGGAGGGTGAAAGAGAGCGAAACGAGACGAAGGAGGGTGAAAGAGAGCGAAACGAGATGAAGGAGGGTGAAAGAGAGCGAAACGAGACGAAGGAGGGTGAAAGAGGCGAAGGAAGGTGAAAGAGTGCGAATCGAGACAAAGGACGGTGAAAGAGAGCGAAACGAGACGATGGAAGGTGAAAGAGAGCGAACCGAGATGAAGGAGGGTGAAAGAGGGCGAAACGAGACGAAGGAGGGTGAAAGAGAGTGAAACGAGGTGAAGGAAGGTGAAAGAGAGCGAAACGAGATGACGGAGGGTGAAAGAGAACGAAACGAGACGAAGGAGGGGGAAAGAGAGCGAAACGAGACGAAGGAGGGTGAAAGAATGCGAAACGAGACGAAGGAGGGAGGAAGACAGCGAAACGAGACGAAGGAGGGTGAGAGAGAGCGAAACGAGATGAAGGAGGGTGGAAGAGAGCGAAACAAGTCGAAGGAGGGTGAAAGAGAGCGAAACGAAATGAAGGAGGGTGAAAGAGAGCGAAACGATACAAAGGAGCGTGGAAGAGAGCGAAACGAGAGGAAGGAGGGTGAGGGAGAGCGAAACGAGACGAAGGAGGGTGAAGGAAAATGAACCGAGACGAAGGAGGGAGGAAGACAGCGAAACGAGACGAACGAGGGTGAAAGAGAGTGAAACGAGGCGAAGGAAGGTGAAACAGTGCGAATCGAGACAAAGGAGGGTGAAAGAGAGCGAAACGAGACGAAGGAAGGTGAAAGAGAGCGAACCGAGATGAAGGAGGGTGAAAGAGGGCGAAACGAGACGAAGGAGGGTGGAAGAGAGCGAAACGAGACGAAGGAGGGTGAAAGAGAGCGAAACGAGATGAAGGAGGGTGAAAGAGAGCAAAACGAGCAGAAGGAGGGTGAAAGAGAGCGAAACGAGATGAAGGAGGGTGAAACAGAGTGAAACGAGATGAAGGAGGGTGAAAGAGAGCGAAACGAGATGAAGGAGGGTGAAAGAGAGGGAAATGAGGCGAAGGAAGGTGAAAGAGTGCGAATCCAGGCAAAGGAGGGTGAAAGAGAGCGAAACGAGACGAAGGAAGAAGAAAGAGAGCGAAACGAGACGAAGGAGGGTGAAAGAGGGCGAAACGAGACGAAGGAGGGTGAAAGAGAGTGAAACGAGGCGAAGGAAGGTGAAAGAGTGCGAACCGTGACGAAGAAGGATGAAAGAGAGCGAAACGAGATGAAGGAGGGTGAAAGAGAGCAAAACGAGCTGAAGGAGAGTGAAAGTGAGCGAAACGAGATGAAGGAGGGTGAAAGAGAGCGAAACGAGCCGAAGGAGGGTGAAAGAGAGCGTAACGAGACGAAGGAGGGTGGAAGAGAGCGAAACGAGTCGAAGGAGGGTGAAAGAGTGCGAAAGGAGACGAAGGAGGGTGAAAGAGAGCGAAACGAGACGAAGGAGGGTGAAAGAGAGCGAAACGAGATGAAGGAGGGTGAAAAAGAGTGAAACGAGACGAAGGAGGGTGAAACAGAGCTAAATGAGACGAAGGAGGGTGAAAGAGAGCGAAACGAGATGAAGGAGGGTGAAAGAGAGCGCAACGAGACGAAGGAGGGTGAAAGAGAGCGAAACGGGACGAAGGAGGGTGAAAGAGAGTGAAACGAGGCGAAGGAAGGTGAAAGAGTGCGAATCGAGACAAAGGAGGGTGAAAGAGAGCGAAACGAGACGAAGGAAGGTGAAAGAGAGCGAACCGAGATGAAGGAGGGTGAAAGAGAGCGAAACGAGACGAAGGAGGGTGAAAGAGAACAAAATGAGACGAAGGAGGGGGAAAGAGAGCGAAACGAGATGAAGGAGGGTGAAAGAAGGCGAAACGAGACGAAGGAGGGAGGAAGACAGCGAAACGAGACGAAGGAGGGTGAGAGAGAGCGAAACGAGACGAAGGAGGGTGAAGGAGGGCAAAACGAGACGAAGGAGGGTCAAAGAGAGCAAAACGAAATGAAGGAGGGTGAAAAAGAGTGAACCGAGACGAAGGAGGGTGAAAGAGAGCGAAACGAGACGAAGGAGGGTGAAAGAGAGCGAAACGAGACGAAGGAGGGTGAAAGAGAGTGAAACGAGGCGAAGGAAGGTGAAAGAGTGCGAATCGAGACAAAGGAGGGTGAAAGAGAGCGAAACGAGACGAAGGAAGGTGAAAGAGAGCGAACCGAGATGAAGGAGGGTGAAAGAGGGCGAAACGAGACGAAGGAGGGTGGAAGAGAGCGAAACGAGACGAAGGAGGGTGAAAGAGAGCGAAACGAGATGAAGGAGGGTGAAAGAGAGCAAAAACGAGCATAAGGAGGGTGAAAGAGAGCGAAACGAGATGAAGGAGGGTGAAAGAGAGTGAAACGAGACGAAGGAGGGTGAAAGAGAGCGAAACGAGATGAAGGAGGGTGAAAGAGAGGGAAATGAGGCAAAGAAGGTGAAAGAGTGCGAATCTAGACAAAGGAGGGTGAAAGAGAGCGAAACGAGACGAAGGAAGGTGAAAGAGAGCGAACCGAGACGAAGGAGGGTGAAAGAGGGCGAAACGAGACGAAGGAGGGTGAAAGAGAGTGAAACGAGGCGAAGGAAGGTGAAAGAGTGCGAATCGAGACAAAGGAGGGTGAAAGAGAGCGAAACGAGACGAAGGAAGGTGAAAGAGAGCGAACCGCGACGAAGGAGGATGAAAGAGAGCAAAACGAGATGAAGGAGGGTGAAAGAGAGCAAAACGAGCCGAAGGAGGGTGAAAGAGAGCGAAACGAGATGAAGGAGGGTGAAAGAGAGCGAAACGAGCCGAAGGAGGGTGAAAGAGAGCGAAAGGAGACGAAGGAGGGTGGAAGAGAGCGAAACGAGACGAAGGAGGGCGAAAGAGAGCGAAACGAGACGAAGGAGGGTGAAAGAGAGCGAAAGGAGACGAAGGAGCGTGAAAGAGAGCGAAACGAGACGAAGATGGGTGAGAGAGGGCAAAACGAGATGAAGGAGGGTGAAGGAAGGCGAAACGAGACGAAGGAGGGAGGAAGAGAGCGAAACGAGACGAAGGACGGTGAGAGAGAGCGAAACGAGACGAAGGACGGTGGAAGAGAGCGAAACGAGACGAAGGAGGGTGAGAGATAGCGAAACGAGACGAAGGAGGGTGAAAGAGAGCGAAACGAGACGAAGGATGGTGAAAGAGAGCGAAACGAGACGAAGGAGGGTGAAGGATGGCGAAACGAGACGAAGGAGGGTGGAAGAGAGCGAAACGAGACGGAGGAGAGTGAAAGAGAGCGAAACGGGACAAAGGAGGGTGAAAGAGTGCGAAACGAGCCGAAGGAGGGTGAAAGAGCACGAAACGAGAGGAAGATGGGTGGAAGAGAGCGAAATGAGGCGAAGGAGGGTGAAAGAGAGCGAAACGAGATGACTGAGGGTGAAAAAGAGTGAAACGAGACGAAGGAGGGTGAGAGATAGCGAAACGAGACGAAGGAGGGTGAAAGAGAGCGAAACGAGACGAAGGATGGTGAAAGAGAGCGAAACGAGACGAAGGAGGGTGAAGGATGGCGAAACGAGACGAAGGAGGGTGGAAGAGAGCGAAACGAGACGGAGGAGAGTGAAAGAGAGCGAAACGGGACAAAGGAGGGTGAAAGAGTGCGAAACGAGCCGAAGAAGGGTGAAAGAGCACGAAACGAGAGGAAGATGGGTGGAAGAGAGCGAAACGAGGCGAAGGAGGGTGAAAGAGAGCGAAACGAGACGACTGAGGGTGAAAAAGAGTGAAACGAGACGAAGGAGGGTGAAAGAGAGCTAAACAAGACGAAGGAGGTTGAAAGAGAGCGAAACGAGATGAAGGAGGGTGAAAGAGAGCGAAACGAGACGAAGGAGGGTGAAAGAGAGCGAAACGAGACGAAGAAAGGTGAAAGAGAGCTAAACGAGATGAAGGAGGGTGAAAGAGATCGAAACGAGACAAAGGAGGGTGAAAGAGAGCGAAACGAGGCGAAGGAAGGTGAAAGAGAGCGAAACGAGACGAAGGAGGGTGAAAGAGAACAAAATGAGACGAAGGAGGGGGAAAGAGAGCAAAACGAGACGAAGGAGGTTGAAAGAAGGCGAAACGAGACGAAGGAGGGAGGAAGACAGCGAAACGAGACGAAGGAGGGTGAGAGAGAGCGAAACGAGACGAAGGAGGGTGAAGGAGGGCGAAACGAGACGAAGGAGGGTCAAAGAGAACGAAACGAAATGAAGGAGGGTGAAAGAGAGCGAAACGAGACAAAGGAGCGTGGAAGAGAGCGAAACGAGAGGAAGGAGGGTGAGGGAGAGCGAAACGAGACGAAGGAGGGTGAAGGAGAGTGAACCGAGACGAAGGAGGGCGAAAGAGAGCGAAACGAGACGAAGGAGGGTGAAAGAGAGCGAAAGGAGACGAAGGAGGGTGAAAGAGAGCGAAACGAGACGAAGATGGGTGAGAGAGGGCAAAACGAGATGAAGGAGGGTGAAGGAAGGCGAAACGAGATGAAGGAGGGAGGAAGACAGCGAAACGAGACGAAAGAGGGTGAGAGAGAGCGAAACGATACGACGGACGGTGGAAGAGAGCGAAACGAGACGAAGGAGGGTGAGAGATAGCGAAACGAGTCGAAGGAGGGTGAAAGAGAGCGAAACGAGACGAAGGATGGTGAAAGAGAGCGAAACGAGACGAAGGAGGGTGAAGGAGGGCGAAACGAGACGAAGGAGGGTGGAAGAGAGCGAAACGAGACGGAGGAGAGTGAAAGAGAGCGAAACGAGACAAAGGAGAGTGAAAGAGTGCGAAACGAGCCGAAGGAGGGTGAAAGAGCACGAAACGAGAGGAAGATGGGTGGAAGAGAGCGAAACGAGATGAAGGAGGGTGAAAGAGAGCGAAACGAGACGAAGGAGGGTGAAAGAGAGCGAAACGAGATGAAGGAGGGTGAAAGAGAGCGAAACGAGACGAAGGAGGGTGAAAGAGGCGAAGGAAGGTGAAAGAGTGCGAATCGAGACAAAGGACGGTGAAAGAGAGCGAAACGAGACGATGGAAGGTGAAAGAGAGCGAACCGAGATGAAGGAGGGTGAAAGAGGGCGAAACGAGACGAAGGAGGGTGAAAGACAGTGAAACGAGGTGAAGGAAGGTGAAAGAGAGCGAAACGAGATGACGGAGGGTGAAAGAGAACGAAACGAGACGAAGGAGGGGGAAAGAGAGCGAAAAAAGACGAAGGAGGGTGAAAGAATGCGAAACGAGACGAAGGAGGGAGGAAGACAGCGAAACGAGACGAAGGAGGGTGAGAGAGAGCGAAACGAGATGAAGGAGGGTGGAAGAGAGCGAAACAAGTCGAAGGAGGGTGAAAGCGAGCGAAACGAAATGAAGGAGGGTGAAAGAGAGCGAAACGATACAAAGGAGCGTGGAAGAGAGCGAAACGAGAGGAAGGAGGGTGAGGGAGAGCGAAACGAGACGAAGGAGGGTGAAGGAAAATGAACCGAGACGAAGGAGGGTGAAAGAGAGCGAAACGAGACGAAGGAGCGTGAAAGAGAGCGAAACGAGACGAACGAGGGTGAAAGAGAGTGAAACGAGGCGAAAGAAGGTGAAAGAGTGCGAATCGAGACAAAGGAGGGTGAAAGAGAGCGAAACGAGACGAAGGAAGGTGAAAGAGAGCGAACCGAGATGAAGGAGGGTGAAAGAGGGCGAAACGAGACGAAGGAGGGTGGAAGAGAGCGAAACGAGACGAAGGAGGGTGAAAGAGAGCGAAACGAGATGAAGGAGCGTGAAAGAGAGCAAAACGAGCAGAAGGAGGGTGAAAGAGAGCGAAACGAGATGAAGGAGGGTGAAAGAGAGTGAAACGAGATGAAGGAGGGTGAAAGAGAGCGAAACGAGATGAAGGAGGGTGAAAGAGAGGGAAATGAGGCGAAGGAAGGTGAAAGAGTGCGAATCCAGACAAAGGAGGGTGAAAGAGAGCGAAACGAGACGAAGGAAGGAGAAAGAGAGCGAACCGAGACGAAGGAGGGTGAAAGAGGGCGAAACGAGACGAAGGAGGGTGAAAGAGAGTGAAACGAGGCGAAGGAAGGTGAAAGACTGCGAACCGTGACGAAGAAGGATGAAAGAGAGCGAAACGAGATGAAGGAGGGTGAAAGAGAGCAAAACGAGCTGAAGGAGAGTGAAAGAGAGCGAAACGAGATGAAGGAGGGTGAAAGAGAGCGAAACGAGCCGAAGGAGGGTGAAAGAGAGCGAAACGAGACGAAGGAGGGTGGAAGAGAGCGAAACGAGACGAAGGAGGGTGAAAGAGAGCGAAAGGAGACGAAGGAGGGTGAAAGAGAGCGAAACGAGACGAAGGAGGGTGAAAGAGAGCGAAACGAGATGAAGGAGGGTGAAAAAGAGTGAAACGAGACGAAGGAGGGTGAAAGAGAGCTAAATGAGACGAAGGAGGGTGAAAGAGAGCGAAACGAGATGAAGGAGGGTGAAAGAGAGCGAAACGAGACGAAGGAGGGTGAAAGAGAGCGAAACGGGACGAAGGAAGGTGAAAGAGAGCTAAACGAGTTGAAGGAGGGTGAAAGAGATCGAAACGAGACAAAGGAGGGTGAAAGAGAGTGAAACGAGGCGAAGGAAGGTGAAAGAGAGCGAAACGAGACGAAGGAGGGTGAAAGAGAGCGAAACGAGACGAAGGAAGGTGAAAGAGAGCTAAACGAGATGAAGGAGGGTGAAAGAGATCGAAACGAGACAAAAGAGGGTGAAAGAGAGCGAAACGAGGCGAAGGAATGGTGAAAGAGAGCGAAACGAGACGAAGGAGGGTGAAAGAGAACAAAATGAGACGAAGGAGGGGGAAAGAGAGCGAAACGAGATGAAGGAGGGTGAAAGAAGGCGAAACGAGACGAAGGAGGGAGGAAGACTGCGAAACGAGACGAAGGAGGGTGAGAGAGAGCGAAACGAGACGAAGGAGGGTGAAGGAGGGCAAAACGAGACGAAGGAGGGTCAAAGAGAGCAAAACGAAATGAAGGAGGCTGAAAAAGAGTGAACCGAGACGAAGGAGGGTGAAAGAGAGCGAAACGAGACGAAGGAGGGTGAAAGAGAGCGAAACGAGACGAAGGAGGGTGAAAGAGAGTGAAACGAGGCGAAGGAAGGTGAAAGAGTGCGAATCGAGACAAAGGAGGGTGAAAGAGAGCGAAACGAGACGAAGGAAGGTGAAAGAGAGCGAACCGAGATGAAGGAGGGTGAAAGTGGGCGAAACGAGACGAAGGAGGGTGGAAGAGAGCGAAACGAGACGAAGGAGGGTGAAAGAGAGCGAAACGAGATGAAGGAGGGTGAAAGAGAGCAAAAACGAGCATAAGGAGGGTGAAAGAGAGCGAAACGAGATGAAGGAGGGTGAAAGAGAGTGAAACGAGACGAAGGAGGGTGAAAGAGAGCGAAACGAGATGAAGGAGGGTGAAAGAGAGGGAAATGAGGCGAAGGAAGGTGAAAGAGTGCGAATCTAGACAAAGGAGGGTGAAAGAGAGCGAAACGAGACGAAGGAAGGTGAAAGAGAGCGAACCGAGACGAAGGAGGGTGAAAGAGGGCGAAACGAGACGAAGGAGGGTGAAAGAGAGTGAAACGAGGCGAAGGAAGGTGAAAGAGTGCGAATCGAGACAAAGGAGGGTGAAAGAGAGCGAAACGAGACGAAGGAAGGTGAAAGAGAGCGAACAGCGACGAAGGAGGATGAAAGAGAGCGAAACGAGATGAAGGAGGGTGAAAGAGAGCAAAACGAGCCGAAAGAGGGTGAAAGAGAGCGAAACGAGATGAAGGAGGGTGAAAGAGAGCGAAACGAGCCGAAGGAGGGTGAAAGAGAGCGAAAGGAGATGAAGGAGGGTGGAAGAGAGCGAAACGAGACGAAGGAGGGCGAAAGAGAGCGAAACGAGACGAAGGAGGGTGAAAGAGAGCGAAAGGAGACGAAGGAGCGTGAAAGAGAGCGAAACGAGACGAAGATGGGTGAGAGAGGGCAAAACGAGATGAAGGAGGGTGAAGGAAGGCGAAACGAGACGAAGGAGGGAGGAAGAGAGCGAAACGAGACGAAGGAGGGTGAGAGAGAGCGAAACGAGACGAAGGACGGTGGAAGAGAGCGAAACGAGACGAAGGAGGGTGAGAGATAGCGAAACGAGACGAAGGAGGGTGAAAGAGAGCGAAACGAGACGAAGGATGGTTAAAGAGAGCGAAACGAGACGAAGGAGAGTGAAGGAGGGCGAAACGAGACGAAGGAGGGTGGAAGAGAGCGAAACGAGACGGAGGAGAGTGAAAGAGAGCGAAACGGGACAAAGGAGGGTGAAAGAGTGCGAAACGAGCCGAAGGAGGGTAAAAGAGCACGAAACGAGAGGAAGATGGGTGGAAGAGAGCGAAACGAGGCGAAGGAGGGTGAAAGAGAGCGAAACGAGACGACTGAGGGTGAAAAAGAGTGAAACGAGACGAAGGAGGGTGAAAGAGAGCTAAACAAGACGAAGGAGGTTGAAAGAGAGCGAAACGAGATGAAGGAGGGTGAAAGAGAGCGAAACGAGACGAAGGAGGGTGAAAGAGAGCGAAACGATACAAAGGAGCGTGGAAGAGAGCTAAACGAGATGAAGGAGGGTGAAAGAGATCGAAACGAGACAAAGGAGGGTGAAAGAGAGCGAAACGAGGCGAAGGAAGGTGAAAGAGAGCGAACCGCGACGAAGGAGGATGAAAGAGAGCGAAACGAGATGAAGGAGGGTGAAAGAGAGCAAAACGAGCAGAAGGAGGGTGAAAGAGAGCGAAACGAGATGAAGGAGGGTGAAAGAGAGCGAAACGAGCCGAAGGAGGGTGAAAGAGAGCGAAAGGAGACGAAGGAGGGTGGAAGAGAGCGAAACGAGACGAAGGAGGGCGAAAGAGAGCGAAACGAGACGAAGGAGGGTGAAAGAGAGCGAAAGGAGACGAAGGAGCGTGAAAGAGAGCGAAACGAGACGAAGATGGGTGAGAGAGGGCAAAACGAGATGAAGGAGGGTGAAGGAAGGCGAAACGAGACGAAGGAGGGAGGAAGAGAGCGAAACGAGACGAAGGAGGGTGAGAGAGAGCGAAACGAGACGAAGGACGGTGGAAGAGAGCGAAACGAGACGAAGGAGGGTGAGAGATAGCGAAATGAGACGAAGGAGGGTGAAAGAGAGCGAAACGAGACGAAGGATGGTGAAAGAGAGCGAAACGAGACGAAGGAGGGTGAAGGAGGGCGAAACGAGACGAAGGAGGGTGGAAGAGAGCGAAACGAGACGGAGGAGAGTGAAAGAGAGCGAAACGGGACAAAGGAGGGTGAAAGAGTGCGAAACGAGCCGAAGGAGGGTAAAAGAGCACGAAACGAGAGGAAGATGGGTGGAAGAGAGCGAAACGAGGCGAAGGAGGGTGAAAGAGAGCGAAACGAGACGACTGAGGGTGAAAAAGAGTGAAACGAGACGAAGGAGGGTGAAAGAGAGCTAAACAAGACGAAGGAGGTTGAAAGAGAGCGAAACGAGATGAAGGAGGGTGAAAGAGAGCGAAACGAGACGAAGGAGGGTGAAAGAGAGCGAAACGATACAAAGGAGCGTGGAAGAGAGCTAAACGAGATGAAGGAGGGTGAAAGAGATCGAAACGAGACAAAGGAGGGTGAAAGAGAGCGAAACGAGGCGAAGGAAGGTGAAAGAGAGCGAACCGCGACGAAGGAGGATGAAAGAGAGCGAAACGAGATGAAGGAGGGTGAAAGAGAGCAAAACGAGCAGAAGGAGGGTGAAAGAGAGCGAAACGAGATGAAGGAGGGTGAAAGAGAGCGAAACGAGCCGAAGGAGGGTGAAAGAGAGCGAAAGGAGACGAAGGAGGGTGGAAGAGAGCGAAACGAGACGAAGGAGGGCGAAAGAGAGCGAAACGAGACGAAGGAGGGTGAAAGAGAGCGAAAGGAGACGAAGGAGCGTGAAAGAGAGCGAAACGAGACGAAGATGGGTGAGAGAGGGCAAAACGAGAGTAAGATGGGTGGAAGAGAGCGAAACGAGATGAAGGAGGGTGAAAGAGAGCGAAACGAGACGAAGGAGGGTGAAAGACAGTGAAACGAGGTGAAGGAAGGTGAAAGAGAGCGAAACGAGATGACGGAGGGTGAAAGAGAACGAAACGAGACGAAGGAGGGGGAAAGAGAGCGAAAAAAGACGAAGGAGGGTGAAAGAATGCGAAACGAGACGAAGGAGGGAGGAAGACAGCGAAACGAGACGAAGGAGGGTGAGAGAGAGCGAAACGAGATGAAGGAGGGTGGAAGAGAGCGAAACAAGTCGAAGGAGGGTGAAAGAGAGCGAAACGAAATGAAGGAGGGTGAAAGAGAGCGAAACGATACAAAGGAGCGTGGAAGAGAGCGAAACGAGAGGAAGGAGGGTGAGGGAGAGCGAAACGAGACGAAGGAGGGTGAAGGAAAATGAACCGAGACGAAGGAGGGTGAAAGAGAGCGAAACGAGACGAAGGAGCGTGAAAGAGAGCGAAACGAGACGAACGAGGGTGAAAGAGAGTGAAACGAGGCGAAAGAAGGTGAAAGAGTGCGAATCGAGACAAAGGAGGGTGAAAGAGAGCGAAACGAGACGAAGGAAGGTGAAAGAGAGCGAACCGAGATGAAGGAGGGTGAAAGAGGGCGAAACGAGACGAAGGAGGGTGGAAGAGAGCGAAACGAGACGAAGGAGGGTGAAAGAGAGCGAAACGAGATGAAGGAGGGTGAAAGAGAGCAAAACGAGCAGAAGGAGGGTGAAAGAGAGCGAAACGAGATGAAGGAGGGTGAAAGAGAGTGAAACGAGATGAAGGAGGGTGAAAGAGAGCGAAACGAGATGAAGGAGGGTGAAAGAGAGGGAAATGAGGCGAAGGAAGGTGAAAGAGTGCGAATCCAGACAAAGGAGGGTGAAAGAGAGCGAAACGAGACGAAGGAAGGAGAAAGAGAGCGAACCGAGACGAAGGAGGGTGAAAGAGGGCGAAACGAGACGAAGGAGGGTGAAAGAGAGTGAAACGAGGCGAAGGAAGGTGAAAGAGTGCGAACCGTGACGAAGAAGGATGAAAGAGAGCGAAACGAGATGAAGGAGGGTGAAAGAGAGCAAAACGAGCTGAAGGAGAGTGAAAGAGAGCGAAACGAGATGAAGGAGGGTGAAAGAGAGCGAAACGAAATGAAGGAGGGTGAAAGAGAGCGAAACGATACAAAGGAGCGTGGAAGAGAGCGAAACGAGAGGAAGGAGGGTGAGGGAGAGCGAAACGAGACGAAGGAGGGTGAAGGAAAATGAACCGAGACGAAGGAGGGTGAAAGAGAGCGAAACGAGACGAAGGAGCGTGAAAGAGAGCGAAACGAGACGAACGAGGGTGAAAGAGAGTGAAACGAGGCGAAAGAAGGTGAAAGAGTGCGAATCGAGACAAAGGAGGGTGAAAGAGAGCGAAACGAGACGAAGGAAGGTGAAAGAGAGCGAACCGAGATGAAGGAGGGTGAAAGAGGGCGAAACGAGACGAAGGAGGGTGGAAGAGAGCGAAACGAGACGAAGGAGGGTGAAAGAGAGCGAAACGAGATGAAGGAGGGTGAAAGAGAGCAAAACGAGCAGAAGGAGGGTGAAAGAGAGCGAAACGAGATGAAGGAGGGTGAAAGAGAGTGAAACGAGATGAAGGAGGGTGAAAGAGAGCGAAACGAGATGAAGGAGGGTGAAAGAGAGGGAAATGAGGCGAAGGAAGGTGAAAGAGTGCGAATCCAGACAAAGGAGGGTGAAAGAGAGCGAAACGAGACGAAGGAAGGAGAAAGAGAGCGAACCGAGACGAAGGAGGGTGAAAGAGGGCGAAACGAGACGAAGGAGGGTGAAAGAGAGTGAAACGAGGAGAAGGAAGGTGAAAGAGTGCGAACCGTGACGAAGAAGGATGAAAGAGAGCGAAACGAGATGAAGGAGGGTGAAAGAGAGCAAAACGAGCTGAAGGAGAGTGAAAGAGAGCGAAACGAGATGAAGGAGGGTGAAAGAGAGCGAAACGAGCCGAAGGAGGGTGAAAGAGAGCGAAACGAGACGAAGGAGGGTGGAAGAGAGCGAAACGAGACGAAGGAGGGTGAAAGAGAGCGAAAGGAGACGAAGGAGGGTGAAAGAGAGCGAAACGAGACGAAGGAGGGTGAAAGAGAGCGAAACGAGATGAAGGAGGGTGAAAAAGAGTGAAACGAGACGAAGGAGGGTGAAAGAGAGCTAAATGAGACGAAGGAGGGTGAAAGAGAGCGAAACGAGATGAAGGAGGGTGAAAGAGAGCGAAACGAGACGAAGGAGGGTGAAAGAGTGCGAAACGGGACGAAGGAAGGTGAAAGAGAGCTAAACGAGTTGAAGGAGGGTGAAAGAGATCGAAACGAGACAAAGGAGGGTGAAAGAGAGTGAAACGAGGCGAAGGAAGGTGAAAGAGAGCGAAACGAGACGAAGGAGGGTGAAAGAGAGCGAAACGAGACGAAGGAAGGTGAAAGAGAGCTAAACGAGATGAAGGAGGGTGAAAGAGATCGAAACGAGACAAAAGAGGGTGAAAGAGAGCGAAACGAGGCGAAGGAATGGTGAAAGAGAGCGAAACGAGACGAAGGAGGGTGAAAGAGAACAAAATGAGACGAAGGAGGGGGAAAGAGAGCGAAACGAGATGAAGGAGGGTGAAAGAAGGCGAAACGAGACGAAGGAGGGAGGAAGACAGCGAAACGAGACGAAGGAGGGTGAGAGAGAGCGAAACGAGACGAAGGAGGGTGAAGGAGGGCAAAACGAGACGAAGGAGGGTCAAAGAGAGCAAAACGAAATGAAGGAGGGTGAAAAAGAGTGAACCGAGACGAAGGAGGGTGAAAGAGAGCGAAACGAGACGAAGGAGGGTGAAAGAGAGCGAAACGAGACGAAGGAGGGTGAAAGAGAGTGAAACGAGGCGAAGGAAGGTGAAAGAGTGCGAATCGAGACAAAGGAGGGTGAAAGAGAGCGAAACGAGACGAAAGAAGGTGAAAGAGAGCGAACCGAGATGAAGGAGGGTGAAAGAGGGCGAAACGAGACGAAGGAGGGTGGAAGAGAGCGAAACGAGACGAAGGAGGGTGAAAGAGAGCGAAACGAGATGAAGGAGGGTGAAAGAGAGCAAAAACGAGCATAAGGAGGGTGAAAGAGAGCGAAACGAGATGAAGGAGGGTGAAAGAGAGTGAAACGAGACGAAGGAGGGTGAAAGAGAGCGAAACGAGATGAAGGAGGGTGAAAGAGAGGGAAATGAGGCGAAGGAAGGTGAAAGAGTGCGAATCTAGACAAAGGAGGGTGAAAGAGAGCGAAACGAGACGAAGGAAGGTGAAAGAGAGCGAACCGAGACGAAGGAGGGTGAAAGAGGGCGAAACGAGACGAAGGAGGGTGAAAGAGAGTGAAACGAGGCGAAGGAAGGTGAAAGAGTGCGAATCGAGACAAAGGAGGGTGAAAGAGAGCGAAACGAGACGAAGGAAGGTGAAAGAGAGCGAACAGCGACGAAGGAGGATGAAAGAGAGCGAAACGAGATGAAGGAGGGTGAAAGAGAGCAAAACGAGCCGAAAGAGGGTGAAAGAGAGCGAAACGAGATGAAGGAGGGTGAAAGAGAGCGAAACGAGCCGAAGGAGGGTGAAAGAGAGCGAAAGGAGATGAAGGAGGGTGGAAGAGAGCGAAACGAGACGAAGGAGGGCGAAAGAGAGCGAAACGAGATGAAGGAGGGTGAAAGAGAGCGAAAGGAGACGAAGGAGCGTGAAAGAGAGCGAAACGAGACGAAGATGGGTGAGAGAGGGCAAAACGAGATGAAGGAGGGTGAAGGAAGGCGAAACGAGACGAAGGAGGGAGGAAGAGAGCGAAACGAGACGAAGGAGGGTGAGAGAGAGCGAAACGAGACGAAGGACGGTGGAAGAGAGCGAAACGAGACGAAGGAGGGTGAGAGATAGCGAAACGAGACGAAGGAGGGTGAAAGAGAGCGAAACGAGACGAAGGATGGTGAAAGAGAGCGAAACGAGACGAAGGAGGGTGAAGGAGGGCGAAACGAGACGAAGGAGGGTGGAAGAGAGCGAAACGAGACGGAGGAGAGTGAAAGAGAGCGAAACGGGACAAAGGAGGGTGAAAGAGTGCGAAACGAGCCGAAGGAGGGTAAAAGAGCACGAAACGAGAGGAAGATGGGTGGAAGAGAGCGAAACGAGGCGAAGGAGGGTGAAAGAGAGCGAAACGAGACGACTGAGGGTGAAAAAGAGTGAAACGAGACGAAGGAGGGTGAAAGAGAGCTAAACAAGACGAAGGAGGTTGAAAGAGAGCGAAACGAGATGAAGGAGGGTGAAAGAGAGCGAAACGAGACGAAGGAGGGTGAAAGAGAGCGAAACGATACAAAGGAGCGTGGAAGAGAGCTAAACGAGATGAAGGAGGGTGAAAGAGATCGAAACGAGACAAAGGAGGGTGAAAGAGAGCGAAACGAGGCGAAGGAAGGTGAAAGAGAGCGAACCGCGACGAAGGAGGATGAAAGAGAGCGAAACGAGATGAAGGAGGGTGAAAGAGAGCAAAACGAGCAGAAGGAGGGTGAAAGAGAGCGAAACGAGATGAAGGAGGGTGAAAGAGAGCGAAACGAGCCGAAGGAGGGTGAAAGAGAGCGAAAGGAGACGAAGGAGGGTGGAAGAGAGCGAAACGAGACGAAGGAGGGCGAAAGAGAGCGAAACGAGAGGAAGGAGGGTGAAAGAGAGCGAAAGGAGACGAAGGAGCGTGAAAGAGAGCGAAACGAGACGAAGATGGGTGAGAGAGGGCAAAACGAGATGAAGGAGGGTGAAGGAAGGCGAAACGAGACGAAGGAGGGAGGAAGAGAGCGAAACGAGACGAAGGAGGGTGAGAGAGAGCGAAACGAGACGAAGGACGGTGGAAGAGAGCGAAACGAGACGAAGGAGGGTGAGAGATAGCGAAACGAGACGAAGGAGGGTGAAAGAGAGCGAAACGAGACGAAGGATGGTGAAAGAGAGCGAAACGAGACGAAGGAGGGTGAAGGAGGGCGAAACGAGACGAAGGAGGGTGGAAGAGAGCGAAACGAGACGGAGGAGAGTGAAAGAGAGCGAAACGGGACAAAGGAGGGTGAAAGAGTGCGAAACGAGCCGAAGGAGGGTAAAAGAGCACGAAACGAGAGGAAGATGGGTGGAAGAGAGCGAAACGAGGCGAAGGAGGGTGAAAGAGAGCGAAACGAGACGACTGAGGGTGAAAAAGAGTGAAACGAGACGAAGGAGGGTGAAAGAGAGCTAAACAAGACGAAGGAGGTTGAAAGAGAGCGAAACGAGATGAAGGAGGGTGAAAGAGAGCGAAACGAGACGAAGGAGGGTGAAAGAGAGCGAAACGATACAAAGGAGCGTGGAAGAGAGCTAAACGAGATGAAGGAAGGTGAAAGAGATCGAAACGAGACAAAGGAGGGTGAAAGAGAGCGAAACGAGGCGAAGGAAGGTGAAAGAGAGCGAACCGCGACGAAGGAGGATGAAAGAGAGCGAAACGAGATGAAGGAGGGTGAAAGAGAGCAAAACGAGCAGAAGGAGGGTGAAAGAGAGCGAAACGAGATGAAGGAGGGTGAAAGAGAGCGAAACGAGCCGAAGGAGGGTGAAAGAGAGCGAAAGGAGACGAAGGAGGGTGGAAGAGAGCGAAACGAGACGAAGGATGGCGAAAGAGAGCGAAACGTGACGAAGGAGGGTGAAAGAGAGCGAAAGGAGACGAAGGAGCGTGAAAGAGAGCGAACCGAGACGAAGATGGGTGAGAGAGGGCAAAACGAGATGAAGGAGGGTGAAGGAAGGCGAAACGAGACGAAGGAGGGAGGAAGAGAGCGAAACGAGACGAAGGAGTGTGAGAGAGAGCGAAACGAGACGAAGGACGGTGGAAGAGAGCGAAACGAGACGAAGGAGGGTGAGAGATAGCGAAACGAGACGAAGGAGGGTGAAAGAGAGCGAAACGAGACGAAGGATGGTGAAAGAGAGCGAAACGAGACGAAGGAGGGTGAAGGATGGCGAAACGAGACGAAGGAGGGTGGAAGAGAGCGAAACGAGACGGAGGAGAGTGAAAGAGAGCGAAACGGGACAAAGGAGGGTGAAAGAGTGCGAAACGAGCCGAAGGAGGGTGAAAGAGCACGAAACGAGAGGAAGATGGGTGGAAGAGAGCGAAATGAGGCGAAGGAGGGTGAAAGAGAGCGAAACGAGATGACTGAGGGTGAAAAAGAGTGAAACGAGACGAAGGAGGGTGAAAGAGAGCTAAACAAGACGAAGGAGGTTGAAAGAGAGCGAAACGAGATGAAGGAGGGTGAAAGAGAGCGAAACGAGACGAAGGAGGGTGAAAGAGAGCGAAACGAGACGAAGAAAGGTGAAAGAGAGCTAAACGAGATGAAGGAGGGTGAAAGAGATCGAAACGAGACAAAGGAGGGTGAAAGAGAGCGAAACGAGGCGAAGGAAGGTGAAAGAGAGCGAAACGCGACGAAGGAGGGTGAAAGAGAACAAAATGAGACGAAGGAGGGGGAAAGAGAGCAAAACGAGACGAAGGAGGTTGAAAGAAGGCGAAACGAGACGAAGGAGGGAGGAAGACAGCGAAACGAGACGAAGGAGGGTGAGAGAGAGCGAAACGAGACGAAGGAGGGTGAAGGAGGGCGAAACGAGACGAAGGAGGGTCAAAGAGAGCGAAACGAAATGAAGGAGGGTGAAAGAGAGCGAAACGAGACAAAGGAGCGTGGAAGAGAGCGAAACGAGAGGAAGGAGGGTGAGGGAGAGCGAAACGAGACGAAGGAGGGTGAAGGAGAGTGAACCGAGACGAAGGAGGGCGAAAGAGAGCGAAACGAGACGAAGGAGGGTGAAAGAGAGCGAAAGGAGACGAAGGAGGGTGAAAGAGAGCGAAACGAGACGAAGATGGGTGAGAGAGGGCAAAACGAGATGAAGGAGGGTGAAGGAAGGCGAAACGAGATGAAGGAGGGAGGAAGACAGCGAAACGAGACGAAGGAGGGTGAGAGAGAGCGAAACGAGACGACGGACGGTGGAAAAGAGCGAAACGAGACGAAGGAGGGTGAGAGATAGCGAAACGAGTCGAAGGAGGGTGAAAGAGAGCGAAACGAGACGAAGGATGGTGAAAGAGAGCGAAACGAGACGAAGGAGGGTGAAGGAGGTCGAAACGAGACGAAGGAGGGTGGAAGAGAGCGAAACGAGACGGAGGAGAGTGAAAGAGAGCGAAACGAGACAAAGGAGGGTGAAAGAGTGCGAAACGAGCCGAAGGAGGGTGAAAGAGCACGAAACGAGAGGAAGATGGGTGGAAGAGAGCGAAACGAGATGAAGGAGGGTGAAAGAGAGCGAAACGAGACGAAGGAGGGTGAAAGAGAGCGAAACGAGATGAAGGAGGGTGAAAGAGAGCGAAACGAGACGAAGGAGGGTGAAAGAGGCGAAGGAAGGTGAAAGAGTGCGAATCGAGACAAAGGACGGTGAAAGAGAGCGAAACGAGACGATGGAAGGTGAAAGAGAGCGAACCGAGATGAAGGAGGGTGAAAGAGGGCGAAACGAGACGAAGGAGGGTGAAAGAGAGTGAAACGAGGTGAAGGAAGGTGAAAGAGAGCGAAACGAGATGACGGAGGGTGAAAGAGAACGAAACGAGACGAAGGAGGGGGAAAGAGAGCGAAACGAGACGAAGGAGGGTGAAAGAATGCGAAACGAGACGAAGGAGGGAGGAAGACAGCGAAACGAGACGAAGGAGGGTGAGAGAGAGCGAAACGAGATGAAGGAGGGTGAAAGAGAGCGAAACGAAATGAAGGAGGGTGAAAGAGAGCGAAACGATACAAAGGAGCGTGGAAGTGAGCGAAACGAGAGGAAGGAAGGTGAGGGAGAGCGAAACGAGACGAAGGAGGGTGAAGGAAAATGAACCGAGACGAAGGAGGGAGGAAGACAGCGAAACGAGACGAACGAGGGTGAAAGAGAGTGAAACGAGGCGAAGGAAGGTGAAACAGTGCGAATCGAGACAAAGGAGGGTGAAAGAGAGCGAAACGAGACGAAGGAAGGTGAAAGAGAGCGAACCGAGATGAAGGAGGGTGAAAGAGGGCGAAACGAGACGAAGGAGGGTGGAAGAGAGCGAAACGAGACGAAGGAGGGTGAAAGAGAGCGAAACGAGATGAAGGAGGGTGAAAGAGAGCAAAACGAGCAGAAGGAGGGTGAAAGAGAGCGAAACGAGATGAAGGAGGGTGAAAGAGAGTGAAACGAGATGAAGGAGGGTGAAAGAGAGCGAAACGAGATGAAGGAGGGTGAAAGAGAGGGAAATGAGGCGAAGGAAGGTGAAAGAGTGCGAATCCAGACAAAGGAGGGTGAAAGAGAGCGAAACGAGACGAAGGAAGAAGAAAGAGAGCGAACCGAGACGAAGGAGGGTGAAAGAGGGCGAAACGAGACGAAGGAGGGTGAAAGAGAGTGAAACGAGGCGAAGGAAGGTGAAAGAGTGCGAACCGTGACGAAGAAGGATGAAAGAGAGCGAAACGAGATGAAGGAGGGTGAAAGAGAGCAAAACGAGCTGAAGGAGAGTGAAAGAGAGCGAAACGAGATGAAGGAGGGTGAAAGAGAGCGAAACGAGCCGAAGGAGGGTGAAAGAGAGCGAAACGAGACGAAGGAGGGTGGAAGAGAGCGAAACGAGACGAAGGAGGGTGAAAGAGAGCGAAAGGAGACTAAGGAGGGTGAAAGAGAGCGAAACGGGACGAAGGAAGGTGAAAGAGAGCTAAACGAGTTGAAGGAGGGTGAAAGAGATCGAAACGAGACAAAGGAGGGTGAAAGAGAGTGAAACGAGGCGAAGGAAGGTGAAAGAGAGCGAAACGAGACGAAGGAGGGTGAAAGAGAGCGAAACGAGACGAAGGAAGGTGAAAGAGAGCTAAACGAGATGAAGGAGGGTGAAAGAGATCGAAACGAGACAAAAGAGGGTGAAAGAGAGCGAAACGAGGCGAAGGAATGGTGAAAGAGAGCGAAACGAGACGAAGGAGGGTGAAAGAGAACAAAATGAGACGAAGGAGGGGGAAAGAGAGCGAAACGAGATGAAGGAGGGTGAAAGAAGGCGAAACGAGACGAAGGAGGGAGGAAGACAGCGAAACGAGACGAAGGAGGGTGAGAGAGAGCGAAACGAGACGAAGGAGGGTGAAGGAGGGCAAAACGAGACGAAGGAGGGTCAAAGAGAGCAAAACGAAATGAAGGAGGGTGAAAAAGAGTGAACCGAGACGAAGGAGGGTGAAAGAGAGCGAAACGAGACGAAGGAGGGTGAAAGAGAGCGAAACGAGACGAAGGAGGGTGAAAGACAGTGAAACGAGGCGAAGGAAGGTGAAAGAGTGCGAATCGAGACAAAGGAGGGTGAAAGAGAGCGAAACGAGACGAAGGAAGGTGAAAGAGAGCGAACCGAGATGAAGGAGGGTGAAAGAGGGCGAAACGAGACGAAGGAGGGTGGAAGAGAGCGAAACGAGACGAAGGAGGGTGAAAGAGAGCGAAACGAGATGAAGGAGGGTGAAAGAGAGCAAAAACGAGCATAAGGAGGGTGAAAGAGAGCGAAACGAGATGAAGGAGGGTGAAAGAGAGTGAAACGAGACGAAGGAGGGTGAAAGAGAGCGAAACGAGATGAAGGAGGGTGAAAGAGAGGGAAATGAGGTGAAGGAAGGTGAAAGAGTGCGAATCTAGACAAAGGAGGGTGAAAGAGAGCGAAACGAGACGAAGGAAGGTGAAAGAGAGCGAACCGAGACGAAGGAGGGTGAAAGAGGGCGAAACGAGACGAAGGAGGGTGAAAGAGAGTGAAACGAGGCGAAGGAAGGTGAAAGAGTGCGAATCGAGACAAAGGAGGGTGAAAGAGAGCGAAACGAGACGAAGGAAGGTGAAAGAGAGCGAACAGCGACGAAGGAGGATGAAAGAGAGCGAAACGAGATGAAGGAGGGTGAAAGAGAGCAAAACGAGCCGAAAGAGGGTGAAAGAGAGCGAAACGAGATGAAGGAGGGTGAAAGAGAGCGAAACGAGCCGAAGGAGGGTGAAAGAGAGCGAAAGGAGATGAAGGAGGGTGGAAGAGAGCGAAACGAGACGAAGGAGGGCGAAAGAGAGCGAAACGAGACGAAGGAGGGTGAAAGAGAGCGAAAGGAGACGAAGGAGCGTGAAAGAGAGCGAAACGAGACGAAGATGGGTGAGAGAGGGCAAAACGAGATGAAGGAGGGTGAAGGAAGGCGAAACGAGACGAAGGAGGGAGGAAGAGAGCGAAACGAGACGAAGGAGGGTGAGAGAGAGCGAAACGAGACGAAGGACGGTGGAAGAGGGCGAAACGAGACGAAGGAGGGTGAGAGATAGCGAAACGAGACGAAGGAGGGTGAAAGAGAGCGAAACGAGACGAAGGATGGTGAAAGAGAGCGAAACGAGACGAAGGAGGGTGAAGGAGGGCGAAACGAGACGAAGGAGGGTGGAAGAGAGCGAAACGAGACGGAGGAGAGTGAAAGAGAGCGAAACGGGACAAAGGAGGGTGAAAGAGTGCGAAACGAGCCGAAGGAGGGTAAAAGAGCACGAAACGAGAGGAAGATGGGTGGAAGAGAGCGAAACGAGGCGAAGGAGGGTGAAAGAGAGCGAAACGAGACGACTGAGGGTGAAAAAGAGTGAAACGAGACGAAGGAGGGTGAAAGAGAGCTAAACAAGACGAAGGAGGTTGAAAGAGAGCGAAACGAGATGAAGGAGGGTGAAAGAGAGCGAAACGAGACGAAGGAGGATGAAAGAGAGCGAAACGATACAAAGGAGTGTGGAAGAGAGCTAAACGAGATGAAGGAGGGTGAAAGAGATCGAAACGAGACAAAGGAGGGTGAAAGAGAGCGAAACGAGGCGAAGGAAGGTGAAAGAGAGCGAACCGCGACGAAGGAGGATGAAAGAGAGCGAAACGAGATGAAGGAGGGTGAAAGAGAGCAAAACGAGCAGAAGGAGGGTGAAAGAGAGCGAAACGAGATGAAGGAGGGTGAAAGAGAGCGAAACGAGCCGAAGGAGGGTGAAAGAGAGCGAAAGAAGACGAAGGAGGGTGGAAGAGAGCGAAACGAGACGAAGGAGGGCGAAAGAGAGCGAAACGAGACGAAGGAGGGTGAAAGAGAGCGAAAGGAGACGAAGGAGCGTGAAAGATAGCGAAACGAGACGAAGATGGGTGAGAGAGGGCAAAACGAGATGAAGGAGGGTGAAGGAAGGCGAAACGAGACGAAGGAGGGAGGAAGAGAGCGAAACGAGACGAAGGAGGGTGAGAGAGAGAGAAACGAGACGAAGGACGGTGGAAGAGAGCGAAACGAGACGAAGGAGGGTGAGAGATAGCGAAACGAGACGAAGGAGGGTGAAAGAGAGCGAAACGAGACGAAGGATGGTGAAAGAGAGCGAAACGAGACGAAGGAGGGTGAAGGAGGGCGAAACGAGACGAAGGAGGGTGGAAGAGAGCGAAACGAGACGGAGGAGAGTGAAAGAGAGCGAAACGGGACAAAGGAGGGTGAAAGAGTGCGAAACGAGCCGAAGGAGGGTAAAAGAGCACGAAACGAGAGGAAGATGGGTGGAAGAGAGCGAAACGAGGCGAAGGAGGGTGAAAGAGAGCGAAACGAGACGACTGAGGGTGAAAAAGAGTGAAACGAGACGAAGGAGGGTGAAAGAGAGCTAAACAAGACGAAGGAGGTTGAAAGAGAGCGAAACGAGATGAAGGAGGGTGAAAGAGAGCGAAACGAGACGAAGGAGGGTGAAAGAGAGCGAAACGATACAAAGGAGCGTGGAAGAGAGCTAAACGAGATGAAGGAGGGTGAAAGAGATCGAAACGAGACAAAGGAGGGTGAAAGAGAGCGAAACGAGGCGAAGGAAGGTGAAAGAGAGCGAACCGCGACGAAGGAGGATGAAAGAGAGCGAAACGAGATGAAGGAGGGTGAAAGAGAGCAAAACGAGCAGAAGGAGGGTGAAAGAGAGCGAAACGAGATGAAGGAGGGTGAAAGAGAGCGAAACGAGCCGAAGGAGGGTGAAAGAGAGCGAAAGGAGACGAAGGAGGGTGGAAGAGAGCGAAACGAGACGAAGGAGGGCGAAAGAGAGCGAAACGAGACGAAGGAGGGTGAAAGAGAGCGAAAGGAGACGAAGGAGCGTGAAAGAGAGCGAAACGAGACGAAGATGGGTGAGAGAGGGCAAAACGAGATGAAGGAGGGTGAAGGAAGGCGAAACGAGACGAAGGAGGGAGGAAGAGAGCGAAACGAGACGAAGGAGGGTGAGAGAGAGCGAAACGAGACGAAGGACGGTGGAAGAGAGCGAAACGAGACGAAGGAGGGTGAGAGATAGCGAAACGAGACGAAGGAGGGTGAAAGAGAGCGAAACGAGACGAAGGATGGTGAAAGAGAGCGAAACGAGACGAAGGAGGGTGAAGGATGGCGAAACGAGACGAAGGAGGGTGGAAGAGAGCGAAACGAGACGGAGGAGAGTGAAAGAGACCGAAACGGGACAAAGGAGGGTGAAAGAGTGCGAAACGAGCCGAAGGAGGGTGAAAGAGCACGAAACGAGAGGAAGATGGGTGGAAGAGAGCGAAATGAGGCGAAGGAGGGTGAAAGAGAGCGAAACGAGATGACTGAGGGTGAAAAAGAGTGAAACGAGACGAAGGAGGGTGAAAGAGAGCTAAACAAGACGAAGGAGGTTGAAAGAGAGCGAAACGAGATGAAGGAGGGTGAAAGAGAGCGAAACGAGACGAAGGAGGGTGAAAGAGAGCGAAACGAGACGAAGAAAGGTGAAAGAGAGCTAAACGAGATGAAGGAGGGTGAAAGAGATCGAAACGAGACAAAGGAGGGTGAAAGAGAGCGAAACGAGGTGAAGGAAGGTGAAAGAGAGCGAAACGAGACGAAGGAGGGTGAAAGAGAACAAAATGAGACGAAGGAGGGGGAAAGAGAGCAAAACGAGACGAAGGAGGTTGAAAGAAGGCGAAACGAGACGAAGGAGGGAGGAAGACAGCGAAACGAGACGAAGGAGGGTGAGAGAGAGCGAAACGAGACGAAGGAGGGTGAAGGAGGGCGAAACGAGACGAAGGAGGGTCAAAGAGAGCGAAACGAAATGAAGGAGGGTGAAAGAGAGCGAAACGAGACAAAGGAGCGTGGAAGAGAGCGAAACGAGAGGAAGGAGGGTGAGGGAGAGCGAAACGAGACGAAGGAGGGTGAAGGAGAGTGAACCGAGACGAAGGAGGGTGAAAGAGAGCGAAACGAGACGAAGGAGGGTGAAAGAGAGCGAAAGGAGACGAAGGAGGGTGAAAGAGAGCGAAACGAGACGAAGATGGGTGAGAGAGGGCAAAACGAGATGAAGGAGGGTGAAGGAAGGCGAAACGAGATGAAGGAGGGAGGAAGACAGCGAAACAAGACGAAGGAGGGTGAGAGAGAGCGAAACGAGACGACGGACGGTGGAAGAGAGCGAAACGAGACGAAGGAGGGTGAGAGATAGCGAAACGAGTCGAAGGAGGGTGAAAGAGAGCGAAAAGAGACGAAGGATGGTGAAAGAGAGCGAAACGAGACGAAGGAGGGTGAAGGAGGTCGAAACGAGACGAAGGAGGGTGGAAGAGAGCGAAACGAGACGGAGGAGAGTGAAAGAGAGCGAAACGAGACAAAGGAGGGTGAAAGAGTGCGAAACGAGCCGAAGGAGGGTGAAAGAGCACGAAACGAGAGGAAGATGGGTGGAAGAGAGCGAAACGAGATGAAGGAGGGTGAAAGAGAGCGAAACGAGACGAAGGAGGGTGAAAGAGAGCGAAACGAGATGAAGGAGGGTGAAAGAGAGCGAAACGAGACGAAGGAGGGTGAAAGAGGCGAAGGAAGGTGAAAGAGTGCGAATCGAGACAAAGGACGGTGAAAGAGAGCGAAACGAGACGATGGAAGGTGAAAGAGAGCGAACCGAGATGAAGGAGGGTGAAAGAGGGCGAAACGAGACGAAGGAGGGTGAAAGAGAGTGAAACGAGGTGAAGGAAGGTGAAAGAGAGCGAAACGAGATGACGGAGGGTGAAAGAGAACGAAAAGATACGAAGGAGGGGGAAAGAGAGCGAAACGAGACGAAGGAGGGTGAAAGAATGCGAAACGAGACGAAGGAGGGAGGAAGACAGCGAAACGAGACGAAGGAGGGTGAGAGAGAGCGAAACGAGATGAAGGAGGGTGAAAGAGAGCGAAACGAAATGAAGGAGGGTGAAAGAGAGCGAAACGATACAAAGGAGCGTGGAAGAGAGCGAAACGAGAGGAAGGAGGGTGAGGGAGAGCGAAACGAGACGAAGGAGGGTGAAGGAAAATGAACCGAGACGAAGGAGGGAGGAAGACAGCGAAACGAGACGAACGAGGGTGAAAGAGAGTGAAACGAGGCGAAGGAAGGTGAAACAGTGCGAATCGAGACAAAGGAGGGTGAAAGAGAGCGAAACGAGACGAAGGAAGGTGAAAGAGAGCGAACCGAGATGAAGGAGGGTGAAAGAGGGCGAAACGAGACGAAGGAGGGTGGAAGAGAGCGAAACGAGACGAAGGAGGGTGAAAGAGAGCGAAACGAGATGAAGGAGGGTGAAAGAGAGCAAAACGAGCAGAAGGAGGGTGAAAGAGAGCGAAACGAGATGAAGGAGGGTGAAAGAGAGTGAAACGAGATGAAGGAGGGTGAAAGAGAGCGAAACGAGATGAAGGAGGGTGAAAGAGAGGGAAATGAGGCGAAGGAAGGTGAAAGAGTGCGAATCCAGACAAAGGAGGGTGAAAGAGAGCGAAACGAGACGAAGGAAGAAGAAAGAGAGCGAACCGAGACGAAGGAGGGTGAAAGAGGGCGAAACGAGACGAAGGAGGGTGAAAGAGAGTGAAACGAGGCGAAGGAAGGTGAAAGAGTGCGAACCGTGACGAAGAAGGATGAAAGAGAGCGAAACGAGATGAAGGAGGGTGAAAGAGAGCAAAACGAGCTGAAGGAGAGTGAAAGAGAGCGAAACGAGATGAAGGAGGGTGAAAGAGAGCGAAACGAGCCGAAGGAGGGTGAAAGAGAGCGAAACGAGACGAAGGAGGGTGGAAGAGAGCGAAACGAGACGAAGGAGGGTGAAAGAGAGCGAAAGGAGACTAAGGAGGGTGAAAGAGAGCGAAACGAGACGAAGGAGGGTGAAAGAGAGCGAAACGAGATGAAGGAGGGTGAAAAAGAGTGAAACGAGACGAAGGAGGGTGAAAGAGAGCTAAATGAGACGAAGGAGGGTGAAAGAGAGCGAAACGAGATGAAGGAGGGTGAAAGAGAGCGAAACGGGACGAAGGAAGGTGAAAGAGAGCTAAACGAGATGAAGGAGGGTGAAAGAGAGCGAAACGAGACGAAGGAGGGTGAAAGAGAACAAAATGAGACGAAGGAGGGGGAAAGAGAGCGAAACGAGATGAAGGAGGGTGAAAGAAGGCGAAACGAGACGAAGGAGGGAGGAAGACAGCGAAACGAGACGAAGAAGGGTGAGAGAGAGCGAAACGAGACGAAGGAGGGTGAAGGAGGGCAAAACGAGACGAAGGAGGGTCAAAGAGAGCAAAACGAAATGAAGGAGGGTGAAAAAGAGTGAACCGAGACGAAGGAGGGTGAAAGAGAGCGAAACGAGACGAAGGAGGGTGAAAGAGAGCGAAACGAGACGAAGGAGGGTGAAAGAGAGTGAAACGAGGCGAAGGAAGGTGAAAGAGTGCGAATCGAGACAAAGGAGGGTGAAAGAGAGCGAAACGAGACGAAGGAAGGTGAAAGAGAGCGAACCGAGATGAAGGAGGGTGAAAGAGGGCGAAACGAGACGAAGGAGGGTGGAAGAGAGCGAAACGAGACGAAGGAGGGTGAAAGAGAGCGAAACGAGATGAAGGAGGGTGAAAGAGAGCAAAAACGAGCATAAGGAGGGTGAAAGAGAGCGAAACGAGATGAAGGAGGGTGAAAGAGAGTGAAACGAGACGAAGGAGGGTGAAAGAGAGCGAAACGAGATGAAGGAGGGTGAAAGAGAGGGAAATGAGGCGAAGGAAGGTGAAAGAGTGCGAATCTAGACAAAGGAGGGTGAAAGAGAGCGAAACGAGACGAAGGAAGGTGAAAGAGAGCGAACCGAGACGAAGGAGGGTGAAAGAGGGCGAAACGAGACGAAGGAGGGTGAAAGAGAGTGAAACGAGGCGAAGGAAGGTGAAAGAGTGCGAATCGAGACAAAGGAGGGTGAAAGAGAGCGAAACGAGACGAAGGAAGGTGAAAGAGAGCGAACCGCGACGAAGGAGGATGAAAGAGAGCGAAACGAGATGAAGGAGGGTGAAAGAGAGCAAAACGAGCCGAAGGAGGGTGAAAGAGAGCGAAACGAGATGAAGGAGGGTGAAAGAGAGCGAAACGAGCCGAAGGAGGGTGAAAGAGAGCGAAAGGAGACGAAGGAGGGTGGAAGAGAGCGAAACGAGACGAAGGAGGGCGAAAGAGAGCGAAACGAGACGAAGGAGGGTGAAAGAGAGCGAAAGGAGACGAAGGAGCGTGAAAGAGAGCGAAACGAGACGAAGATGGGTGAGAGAGGGCAAAACGAGATGAAGGAGGGTGAAGGAAGGCGAAACGAGACGAAGGAGGGAGGAAGAGAGCGAAACGAGACGAAGGACGGTGAGAGATAGCGAAACGAGTCGAAGGAGGGTGAAAGAGAGCGAAACGAGACGAAGGATGGTGAAAGAGAGCGAAACGAGACGAAGGAGGGTGAAGGAGGTCGAAACGAGACGAAGGAGGGTGGAAGAGAGCGAAACGAGACGGAGGAGATTGAAAGAGAGCGAAACGAGACAAAGGAGGGTGAAAGAGAGCGAAACGAGACGAAGAAAGGTGAAAGAGAGCTAAACGAGATGAAGGAGGGTGAAAGAGATCGAAACGAGACAAAGGAGGGTGAAAGAGAGCGAAACGAGGCGAAGGAAGGTGAAAGAGAGCGAAACGAGACGAAGGAGGGTGAAAGAGAACAAAATGAGACGAAGGAGGGGGAAAGAGAGCAAAACGAGACGAAGGAGGTTGAAAGAAGGCGAAACGAGACGAAGGAGGGAGGAAGACAGCGAAACGAGACGAAGGAGGGTGAGAGAGAGCGAAACGAGACGAAGGAGGGTGAAGGAGGGCGAAACGAGACGAAGGAGGGTCAAAGAGAGCGAAACGAAATGAAGGAGGGTGAAAGAGAGCGAAACGAGACAAAGGAGCGTGGAAGAGAGCGAAACGAGAGGAAGGAGGGTGAGGGAGAGCGAAACGAGACGAAGGAGGGTGAAGGAGAGTGAACCGAGACGAAGGAGGGCGAAAGAGAGCGAAACGAGACGAAGGAGGGTGAAAGAGAGCGAAAGGAGACGAAGGAGGGTGAAAGAGAGCGAAACGAGACGAAGATGGGTGAGAGAGAGCGAAACGAGACGACGGACGGTGGAAGAGAGCGAAACGAGACGAAGGAGGGTGAGAGATAGCGAAACGAGTCGAAGGAGGGTGAAAGAGAGCGAAACGAGACGAAGGATGGTGAAAGAGAGCGAAACGAGACGAAGGAGGGTGAAGGAGGTCGAAACGAGACGAAGGAGGGTGGAAGAGAGCGAAACGAGACGGAGGAGAGTGAAAGAGAGCGAAACGAGACAAAGGAGGGTGAAAGAGTGCGAAACGAGCCGAAGGAGGGTGAAAGAGCACGAAACGAGAGGAAGATGGGTGGAAGAGAGCGAAACGAGATGAAGGAGGGTGAAAGAGAGCGAAACGAGATGAAGGAGGGTGAAAGAGAGCGAAACGAGATGAAGGAGGCTGAAAGAGAGCGAAACGAGACGAAGGAGGGTGAAAGAGAGCGAAACGAGATGAAGGAGGGTGAAAGAGAGCGAAACGAGACGAAGGAGGGTGAAAGAGGCGAAGGAAGGTGAAAGAGTGCGAATCGAGACAAAGGACGGTGAAAGAGAGCGAAACGAGACGATGGAAGGTGAAAGAGAGCGAACCGAGATGAAGGAGGGTGAAAGAGGGCGAAACGAGACGAAGGAGGGTGAAAGAGAGTGAAACGAGGTGAAGGAAGGTGAAAGAGAGCGAAACGAGATGACGGAGGGTGAAAGAGAACGAAACGAGACGAAGGAGGGGGAAAGAGAGCGAAACGAGACGAAGGAGGGTGAAAGAATGCGAAACGAGACGAAGGAGGGAGGAAGACAGCGAAACGAGACGAAGGAGGGTGAGAGAGAGCGAAACGAGATGAAGGAGGGTGGAAGACAGCGAAACGAGACGAAGGAGGGTGAGAGAGAGCGAAACGAGACGAAGGAGGGTGAAGGAGGGCGAAACGAGACGAAGGAGGGTCAAAGAGAGCGAAACGAAATGAAGGAGGGTGAAAGAGAGCGAAACGAGACAAAGGAGCGTGGAAGAGAGCGAAACGAGAGGAAGGAGGGTGAGGGAGAGCGAAACGAGACGAAGGATGGTGAAGGAGAGTGAACCGAGACGAAGGAGGGCGAAAGAGAGCGAAACGAGACGAAGGAGGGTGAAAGAGAGCGAAAGGAGACGAAGGAGGGTGAAAGAGAGCGAAACGAGACGAAGATGGGTGAGAGAGGGCAAAACGAGATGAAGGAGGGTGAAGGAAGGCGAAACGAGATGAAGGAGGGAGGAAGACAGCGAAACGAGACGAAGGAGGGTGAGAGAGAGCGAAACGAGACGACGGACGGTGGAAGAGAACGAAACGAGACGAAGGAGGGTGAGAGATAGCGAAACGAGTCGAAGGAGGGTGAAAGAGAGCGAAACGAGACGAAGGATGGTGAAAGAGAGCGAAACGAGACGAAGGAGGGTGAAGGAGGTCGAAACGAGACGAAGGAGGGTGGAAGAGAGCGAAACGAGACGGAGGAGAGTGAAAGAGAGCGAAACTAGACAAAGGAGGGTGAAAGAGTGCGAAACGAGCCGAAGGAGGGTGAAAGAGCACGAAACGAGAGGAAGATGGGTGGAAGAGAGCGAAACGAGATGAAGGAGGGTGAAAGAGAGCGAAACGAGACGAAGGAGGGTGAAAGAGAGCGAAACGAGATGAAGGAGGGTGAAAGAGAGCGAAACGAGACGAAGGAGGGTGAAAGAGGCGAAGGAAGGTGAAAGAGTGCGAATCGAGACAAAGGACGGTGAAAGAGAGCGAAACGAGACGATGGAAGGTGAAAGAGAGCGAACCGAGATGAAGGAGGGTGAAAGAGGGCGAAACGAGACGAAGGAGGGTGAAAGAGAGTGAAACGAGGTGAAGGAAGGTGAAAGAGAGCGAAACGAGATGACGGAGGGTGAAAGAGAACGAAACGAGACGAAGGAGGGGGAAAGAGAGCGAAACGAGACGAAGGAGGGTGAAAGAATGCGAAACGAGACGAAGGAGGGAGGAAGACAGCGAAACGAGACGAAGGAGGGTGAGAGAGAGCGAAACGAGATGAAGGAGGGTGGAAGAGAGCGAAACAAGTCGAAGGAGGGTGAAAGAGAGCGAAACGAAATGAAGGAGGGTGAAAGAGAGCGAAACGATACAAAGGAGCGTGGAAGAGAGCGAAACGAGACGAAGGAGGGTGAAGGAAAATGAACCGAGACGAAGGAGGGAGGAAGACAGCGAAACGAGACGAACGAGGGTGAAAGAGAGTGAAACGAGGCGAAGGAAGGTGAAACAGTGCGAATCGAGACAAAGGAGGGTGAAAGAGAGCGAAACGAGACGAAGGAAGGTGAAAGAGAGCGAACCGAGATGAAGGAGGGTGAAAGAGGGCGAAACGAGACGAAGGAGGGTGGAAGAGAGCGAAACGAGACGAAGGAGGGTGAAAGAGAGCGAAACGAGATGAAGGAGGGTGAAAGAGAGCAAAACGAGCAGAAGGAGGGTGAAAGAGAGCGAAACGAGATGAAGGAGGGTGAAAGAGAGTGAAACGAGATGAAGGAGGGTGAAAGAGAGCGAAACGAGATGAAGGAGGGTGAAAGAGAGGGAAATGAGGCGAAGGAAGGTGAAAGAGTGCGAATCCAGACAAAGGAGGGTGAAAGAGAGCGAAACGAGACGAAGGAAGAAGAAAGAGAGCGAACCGAGACGAAGGAGGGTGAAAGAGGGCGAAACGAGACGAAGGAGGGTGAAAGAGAGTGAAACGAGGCGAAGGAAGGTGAAAGAGTGCGAACCGTGACGAAGAAGGATGAAAGAGAGCGAAACGAGATGAAGGAGGGTGAAAGAGAGCAAAACGAGCTGAAGGAGAGTGAAAGAGAGCGAAACGAGATGAAGGAGGGTGAAAGAGAGCGAAACGAGCCGAAGGAGGGTGAAAGAGAGCGAAACGAGACGAAGGAGGGTGGAAGAGAGCGAAACGAGACGAAGGAGGGTGAAAGAGAGCGAAAGGAGACTAAGGAGGGTGAAAGAGAGCGAAACGAGACGAAGGAGGGTGAAAGAGAGCGAAACGAGATGAAGGAGGGTGAAAAAGAGTGAAACGAGACGAAGGAGGGTGAAAGAGAGCTAAATGAGACGAAGGAGGGTGAAAGAGAGCGAAACGAGATGAAGGAGGGTGAAAGAGAGCGAAACGAGACGAAGGAGGGTGAAAGAGAGCGAAACGGGACGAAGGAAGGTGAAAGAGAGCTAAACGAGATGAAGGAGGGTGAAAGAGAGCGAAACGAGACGAAGGAGGGTGAAAGAGAACAAAATGAGACGAAGGAGGGGGAAAGAGAGCGAAACGAGATGAAGGAGGGTGAAAGAAGGCGAAACGAGACGAAGGAGGGAGGAAGACAGCGAAACGAGACGAAGGAGGGTGAGAGAGAGCGAAACGAGACGAAGGAGGGTGAAGGAGGGCAAAACGAGACGAAGGAGGGTCAAAGAGAGCAAAACGAAATGAAGGAGGGTGAAAAAGAGTGAACCGAGATGAAGGAGGGTGAAAGAGAGCGAAACGAGACGAAGGAGGGTGAAAGAGAGCGAAACGAGACGAAGGAGGGTGAAAGAGAGTGAAACGAGGCGAAGGAAGGTGAAAGAGTGCGAATCGAGACAAAGGAGGGTGAAAGAGAGCGAAACGAGACGAAGGAAGGTGAAAGAGAGCGAACCGAGATGAAGGAGGGTGAAAGAGGGCGAAACGAGACAAAGGAGGGTGAAAGAGAGCGAAACGAGGCGAAGGAAGGTGAAAGAGAGCGAAACGAGACGAAGGAGGGTGAAAGAGAACAAAATGAGACGAAGGAGGGGGAAAGAGAGCAAAACGAGACGAAGGAGGTTGAAAGAAGGCGAAACGAGACGAAGGAGGGAGGAAGACAGCGAAACGAGACGAAGGAGGGTGAGAGAGAGCGAAACGAGACGAAGGAGGGTGGAAGAGAGCGAAACGAGACGAAGGAGCGTGGAAGAGAGCGAAACGAGAGGAAGGAGGGTGAGGGAGAGCGAAACGAGACGAAGGAGGGTGAAGGAGAGTGAACCGAGACGAAGGAGGGCGAAAGAGAGCGAAACGAGACGAAGGAGGGTGAAAGAGAGTGAAAGGAGACGAAGGAGGGTGAAAGAGAGCGAAACGAGACGAAGATGGGTGAGAGAGGGCAAAACGAGATGAAGGAGGGTGAAGGAAGGCGAAACGAGATGAAGGAGGGAGGAAGACAGCGAAAAGAGACGAAGGAGGGTGAGAGAGAGCGAAACGAGACGACGGACGGTGGAAGAGAGCGAAACGAGACGAAGGAGGGTGAGAGATAGCGAAACGAGTCGAAGGAGGGTGAAAGAGAGCGAAACGAGACGAAGGATGGTGAAAGAGAGCGAAACGAGACGAAGGAGGGTGAAGGAGGGCGAAACGAGACGAAGGAGCGTGGAAGAGAGCGAAACGAGACGGAGGAGAGTGAAAGAGAGCGAAACGAGACAAAGGAGGGTGAAAGAGTGCGAAACGAGCCGAAGGAGGGTGAAAGAGCACGAAACGAGAGGAAGATGGGTGGAAGAGAGCGAAACGAGATGAAGGAGGGTGAAAGAGAGCGAAACGAGCTGAAGGAGAGTGAAAGAGAGCGAAACGAGATGAAGGAGGGTGAAAGAGAGTGAAACGAGGCGAAGGAAGGTGAAAGAGTGCGAACCGTGACGAAGAAGGATGAAAGAGAGCGAAACGAGATGAAGGAGGGTGAAAGAGAGCAAAACGAGATGAAGGAGAGTGAAAGAGAGCGAAACGAGATGAAGGAGGGTGAAAGAGAGCGAAACGAGCCGAAGGAGGGTGGAAGAGAGCGAAACGAGACGAAGGAGGGTGAAAGAGAGCGAAAGGAGACTAAGGAGGGTGAAAGAGAGCGAAACGAGACGAAGGAGGGTGAAAGAGAGCGAAACGAGATGAAGGAGGGTGAAAAAGAGTGAAACGAGACGAAGGAGGGTGAAAGAGAGCGAAATGAGACGAAGGAGGGTGAAAGAGAGCGAAACGAGATGAAGGAGGGTGAAAGAGAGCGAAACGAGACGAAGGAGGGTGAAAGAGTGCGAAACGGGATGAAGGAAGGTGAAAGAGAGCTAAACGAGATGAAGGAGGGTGAAAGAGAGCGAAACGAGACGAAGGATGGTGAAAGAGAACAAAATGAGACGAAGGAGGGGGAAAGAGAGCGAAACGAGATGAAGGAGGGTGAAAGAAGGCGAAACGAGACGAAGGAGGGAGGAAGACAGCGAAACGAGACGAAGGAGGGTGAGAGAGAGCGAAACGAGACGAAGGAGGGTGAAGGAGGGCAAAACGAGACGAAGGAGGGTGAAAGAGAGCAAAAACGAGCATATGGAGGGTGAAAGAGAGCGAAACGAGATGAAGGAGGGTGAAAGAGAGTGAAACGAGACGAAGGAGGGTGAAAGAGAGCGAAACGAGATGAAGGAGGGTGAAAGAGAGGGAAATGAGGCGAAGGAAGGTGAAAGAGTGCGAATCTAGACAAAGGAGGGTGAAAGAGAGCGAAACGAGACGAAGGAAGGTGAAAGAGAGCGAACCGAGACGAAGGAGGGTGAAAGAGGGCGAAACGAGACGAAGGAGGGTGAAAGAGAGTGAAACGAGGCGAAGGAAGGTGAAAGAGTGCGAATCGAGACAAAGGAGGGTGAAAGAGAGCGAAACGAGACGAAGGAAGGTGAAAGAGAGCGAACCGCGACGAAGGAGGATGAAAGAGAGCGAAACGAGATGAAGGAGGGTGAAAGAGAGCAAAACGAGCCGAAGGAGGGTGAAAGAGAGCGAAACGAGATGAAGGAGGGTGAAAGAGAGCGAAACGAGCCGAAGGAGGGTGAAAGAGAGCGAAAGGAGACGAAGGAGGGTGGAAGAGAGCGAAACGAGACGAAGGAGGGCGAAAGAGAGCGAAACGAGACGAAGGAGGGTGAAAGAGAGCGAAAGGAGACGAAGGAGCGTGAAAGAGAGCGAAACGAGACGAAGATGGGTGAGAGAGGGCAAAACGAGATGAAGGAGGGTGAAGGAAGGCGAAATGAGACGAAGGAGGGAGGAAGAGAGCGAAACGAGACGAAGGACGGTGAGAGAGAGCGAAACGAGACGAAGGACGGTGGAAGAGAGCGAAACGAGACGAAGGAGGGTGAGAGATAGCGAAACGAGACGAAGGAGGGTGAAAGAGAGCGAAACGAGACGAAGGGTGGTGAAAGAGAGCGAAACGAGACGAAGGAGGGTGAAGGATGGCGAAACGAGACGAAGGAGGGTGGAAGAGAGCGAAACGAGACGGAGGAGAGTGAAAGAGAGCGAAACGGGACAAAGGAGGGTGAAAGAGTGCGAAACGAGCCGAAGGAGGGTGAAAGAGCACGAAACGAGAGGAAGATGGGTGGAAGAGAGGGAAACGAGGCGAAGGAGGGTGAAAGAGAGCGAAACGAGACGACTGAGGGTGAAAAAGAGTGAAACGAGACGAAGGAGGGTGAAAGAGAGCTAAACAAGACGAAGGAGGTTGAAAGAAGGCGAAACGAGATGAAGGAGGGAGGAAGACAGCGAAACGAGACGAAGGAGGGTGAGAGAGAGCGAAACGAGACGAAGGAGGGTGAAGGAGGGCGAAACGAGACGAAGGAGGGTCAAAGAGAGCGAAACGAAATGAAGGAGGGTGAAAGAGAGCGCAACGAGACAAAGGAGCGTGGAAGAGAGCGAAACGAGAGGAAGGAGGGTGAGGGAGAGCGAAACGAGACGAAGGAGGGTGAAGGAGAGTGAACGGAGACGAAGGAGGGCAAAAGAGAGCGAAACGAGACGAAGGAGGGTGAAAGAGAGCGAAAGGAGACGAAGGAGGGTGAAAGAGAGCGAAACGAGACGAAGATGGGTGAGAGAGGGCAAAACGAGATGAAGGAGGGTGAAGGAAGGCGAAACGAGATGAAGGAGGGAGGAAGACAGCGAAACGAGACGAAGGAGGGTGAGAGAGAGCGAAACGAGACGACGGACGGTGGAAGAGAGCGAAACGAGACGAAGGAGGGTGAGAGATAGCGAAACGAGTCGAAGGAGGGTGAAAGAGAGCGAAACGAGACGAAGGATGGTGAAAGAGAGCGAAACGAGACGAAGGAGGGTGAAGGAGGGCGAAACGGGACGAAGGAGGGTGGAAGACAGCGAAACGAGACGGAGGAGAGTGAAAGAGAGCGAAACGAGACAAAGGAGGGTGAAAGAGTGCGAAACGAGCCGAAGGAGGGTGAAAGAGCACGAAACGAGAGGAAGATGGGTGGAAGAGAGCGAAACGAGATGAAGGAGGGTGAAAGAGAGCGAAACGAGACGAAGGAGGGTGAAAGAGAGCGAAACGAGATGAAGGAGGGTGAAAGAGAGCGAAACGAGACGAAGGAGGGTGAAAGAGGCGAAGGAAGGTGAAAGAGTGCGAATCGAGACAAAGGACGGTGAAAGAGAGCGAAACGAGACGATGGAAGGTGAAAGAGAGCGAACCGAGATGAAGGAGGGTGAAAGAGGGCGAAACGAGACGAAGGAGGGTGAAAGAGAGTGAAACGAGGTGAAGGAAGGTGAAAGAGAGCGAAACGAGATGACGGAGGGTGAAAGAGAACGAAACGAGACGAAGGAGGGGGAAAGAGAGCGAAACGAGACGAAGGAGGGTGAAAGAATGCGAAACGAGACGAAGGAGGGAGGAAGACAGCGAAACGAGACGAAGGAGGGTGAGAGAGAGCGAAACGAGATGAAGGAGGGTGGAAGAGAGCGAAACAAGTCGAAGGAGGGTGAAAGGGAGCAAAACGAAATGAAGGAGGGTGAAAGAGAGCGAAACGATACAAAGGAGCGTGGAAGAGAGCTAAACGAGAGGAAGGAGGGTGAGGGAGAGCGAAACGAGACGAAGGAGGGTGAAGGAAAATGAACCGAGACGAAGGAGGGTGAAAGAGAGCGAAACGAGAGGAAGGAGCGTGAAAGAGAGCGAAACGAGACGAACGAGGGTGAAAGAGAGTGAAACGAGGCGAAAGAAGGTGAAAGAGTGCGAATCGAGACAAAGGAGGGTGAAAGAGAGCGAAACGAGACGAAGGAAGGTGAAAGAGAGCGAACCGAGATGAAGGAGGGTGAAATAGGGCGAAACGAGACGAAGGAGGGTGGAAGAGAGCGAAACGAGACGAAGGAGGGTGAAAGAGAGCGAAACGAGATGAAGGAGGGAGAAAGAGAGCGAAACGAGCCGAAGGAGGGTGAAAGAGAGCGAAACGAGACGAAGGAGGGTGGAAGAGAGCGAAACGAGACGAAGGAGGGTGAAAGAGAGCGAAACGAGATGAAGGAGGGTGAAAGAGAGTGAAACGAGATGAAGGAGGGTGAAAGAGAGCGAAACGAGATGAAGGAGTGTGAAAGAGAGGGAAATGAGGCGATGGAAGGTGAAAGAGTGCGAATCCAGACAAAGGAGGGTGAAAGAGAGCGAAACGAGACGAAGGAAGGAGAAAGAGAGCGAACCGAGATGAAGGAGGGTGAAAGAGAGCGAAACGAGATGAAGGAGGGAGAAAGAGAGCGAAACGAGCCGAAGGAGGGTGAAAGAGAGCGAAACGAGACGAAGGAGGGTGGAAGAGAGCGAAACGAGAGGAAGGAGGGTGAAAGAGAGCGAAAGGAGACGAAGGAGGGTGAAAGAGAGCGAAACGAGACGAAGGAGGGTGAAAGAGAGCGAAACGAGATGAAGGAGGGTGAAAAAGAGTGAAACGAGACGAAGGAGGGTGAAAGAGAGCTAAATGAGACGAAGGAGGGTGAAAGAGAGCGAAACGAGATGAAGGAGGGTGAAAGAGAGCGAAACGAGACGAAGGAGGGTGAAAGAGAGCGAAACGGGACGAAGGAAGGTGAAAGAGAGCTAAACGAGATGAAGGAGGGTGAAAGAGATCGAAACGAGACAAAGGAGGGTGAAAGAGAGTGAAACGAGGCGAAGGAAGGTGAAAGAGAGCGAAACGAGACGAAGGAGGGTGAAAGAGAGCGAAACGAGACGAAGGAAGGTGAAAGAGAGCTAAACGAGATGAAGGAGGGTGAAAGAGATCGAAACGAGACAAAAGAGGGTGAAAGAGAGCGAAACGAGGCGAAGGAATGGTGAAAGAGAGCGAAACGAGACGAAGGAGGGTGAAAGAGAACAAAATGAGACGAAGGAGGGGGAAAGAGAGCGAAACGAGATGAAGGAGGGTGAAAGAAGGCGAAACGAGACGAAGGAGGGAGGAAGACAGCGAAACGAGACGAAGGAGGGTGAGAGAGAGCGAAACGAGACGAAGGAGGGTGAAGGAGGGCAAAACGAGACGAAGGAGGGTCAAAGAGAGCAAAACGAAATGAAGGAGGGTGAAAAAGAGTGAACCGAGACGAAGGAGGGTGAAAGAGAGCGAAACGAGACGAAGGAGGGTGAAAGAGAGCGAAACGAGACGAAGGAGGGTGAAAGAGAGTGAAACGAGGCGGAGGAAGGTGAAAGAGTACGAATCGAGACAAAGGAGGGTGAAAGAGAGCGAAACGAGACGAAGGAAGGTGAAAGAGAGCGAACCGAGATGAAGGAGGGTGAAAGAGGGCGAAACGAGACGAAGGAGGGTGGAAGAGAGCGAAACGAGACGAAGGAGGGTGAAAGAGAGCGAAACGAGATGAAGGAGGGTGAAAGAGAGCAAAAACGAGCATAAGGAGGGTGAAAGAGAGCGAAACGAGATGAAGGAGGGTGAAAGAGAGTGAAACGAGACGAAGGAGGGTGAAAGAGAGCGAAACGAGATGAAGGAGGGTGAAAGAGAGGGAAATGAGGCGAAGGAAGGTGAAAGAGTGCGAATCTAGACAAAGGAGGGTGAAAGAGAGCGAAACGAGACGAAGGAAGGTGAAAGAGAGCGAACCGAGACGAAGGAGGGTGAAAGAGGGCGAAACGAGACGAAGGAGGGTGAAAGAGAGTGAAACGAGGCGAAGGAAGGTGAAAGAGTGCGAATCGAGACAAAGGAGGGTGAAAGAGAGCGAAACGAGACGAAGGAAGGTGAAAGAGAGCGAACAGCGACGAAGGAGGATGAAAGAGAGCGAAACGAGATGAAGGAGGGTGAAAGAGAGCAAAACGAGCCGAAGGAGGGTGAAAGAGAGCGAAACGAGATGAAGGAGGGTGAAAGAGAGCGAAACGAGCCGAAGGAGGGTGAAAGAGAGCGAAAGGAGACGAAGGAGGGTGGAAGAGAGCGAAACGAAACGAAGGAGGGCGAAAGAGAGCGAAACGAGACGAAGGAGGGTGAAAGAGAGCGAAAGGAGACGAAGGAGCGTGAAAGAGAGCGAAACGAGACGAAGATGGGTGAGAGAGGGCAAAACGAGATGAAGGAGGGTGAAGGAAGGCGAAACGAGACGAAGGAGGGAGGAAGAGAGCGAAACGAGACGAAGGAGGGTGAGAGAGAGCGAAACGAGACGAAGGACGGTGGAAGAGAGCGAAACGAGACGAAGGAGGGTGAGAGATAGCGAAACGAGACGAAGGAGGGTGAAAGAGAGCGAAACGAGACGAAGGATGGTGAAAGAGAGCGAAACGAGACGAAGGAGGGTGAAGGAGGGCGAAACGAGACGAAGGAGGGTGGAAGAGAGCGAAACGAGACGGAGGAGAGTGAAAGAGAGCAAAACATGACAAAGGAGGGTGAAAGAGTGCGAAACGAGCCGAAGGAGGGTAAAAGAGCACGAAACGAGAGGAAGATGGGTGGAAGAGAGCGAAACGAGGCGAATGAGGGTGAAAGAGAGCGAAACGAGACGACTGAGGGTGAAAAAGAGTGAAACGAGACGAAGGAGGGTGAAAGAGAGCTAAACAAGACGAAGGAGGTTGAAAGAGAGCGAAACGAGATGAAGGAGGGTGAAAGAGAGCGAAAAGAGACGAAGGAGGGTGAAAGAGAGCGAAACGAGATGAAGGAGGGTGAAAGAGAGGGAAATGAGGCGAAGGAAGGTGAAAGAGTGCGAATCTAGACAAAGGAGGGTGAAAGAGAGCGAAACGAGACGAAGGAAGGTGAAAGAGAGCGAACCGAGACGAAGGAGGGTGAAAGAGGGCGAAACGAGACGAAGGAGGGTGAAAGAGAGTGAAACGAGGCGAAGGAAGGTGAAAGAGTGCGAATCGAGACAAAGGAGGGTGAAAGAGAGCGAAACGAGACGAAGGAAGGTGAAAGAGAGCGAACAGCGACGAAGGAGGATGAAAGAGAGCGAAACGAGATGAAGGAGGGTGAAAGAGAGCAAAACGAGCCGAAGGAGGGTGAAAGAGAGCGAAACGAGATGAAGGAGGGTGAAAGAGAGCGAAACGAGCCGAAGGAGGGTGAAAGAGAGCGAAAGGAGACGAAGGAGGGTGGAAGAGAGCGAAACGAAACGAAGGAGGGCGAAAGAGTGCGAAACGAGGCGAAGTAAGGTGAAAGAGAGCGAAACGAGACGAAGGAGCGTGAAAGAGAGCGAAACGAGACGAAGATGGGTGAGAGAGGGCAAAACGAGATGAAGGAGGGTGAAGGAAGGCGAAACGAGACGAAGGAGGGAGGAAGAGAGCGAAACGAGACGAAGGAGGGTGAGAGAGAGCGAAACGAGACGAAGGACGGTGGAAGAGAGCGAAACGAGACGAAGGAGGGTGAGAGATAGCGAAACGAGACGAAGGAGGGTGAAAGAGAGCGAAACGAGACGAAGGATGGTGAAAGAGAGCGAAACGAGACGAAGGAGGGTGAAGGAGGGCGAAACGAGACGAAGGAGGGTGGAAGAGAGCGAAACGAGACGGAGGAGAGTGAAAGAGAGCAAAACGGGACAAAGGAGGGTGAAAGAGTGCGAAACGAGCCGAAGGAGGGTAAAAGAGCACGAAACGAGAGGAAGATGGGTGGAAGAGAGCGAAACGAGGCGAATGAGGGTGAAAGAGAGCGAAACGAGACGACTGAGGGTGAAAAAGAGTGAAACGAGACGAAGGAGGGTGAAAGAGAGCTAAACAAGACGAAGGAGGTTGAAAGAGAGCGAAACGAGATGAAGGAGGGTGAAAGAGAGCGAAAAGAGACGAAGGAGGGTGAAAGAGAGCGAAACGATACAAAGGAGCGTGGAAGAGAGCTAAACGAGATGAAGGAGGGTGAAAGAGATCGAAACGAGACAAAGGAGGGTGAAAGAGAGCGAAACGAGGCGAAGGAAGGTGAAAGAGAGCGAACCGCGACGAAGGAGGATGAAAGAGAGCGAAACGAGATGAAGGAGGGTGAAAGAGAGCAAAACGAGCAGAAGGAGGGTGAAAGAGAGCGAAACGAGATGAAGGAGGGTGAAAGAGAGCGAAACGAGCCGAAGGAGGGTGAAAGAGAGCGAAAGGAGACGAAGGAGGGTGGAAGAGAGCGAAACGAGACGAAGGAGGGCGAAAGAGAGCGAAACGAGACGAAGGAGGGTGAAAGAGAGCGAAAGGAGACGAAGGAGCGTGAAAGAGAGCGAAACGAGACGAAGATGGGTGAGAGAGGGCAAAACGAGATGAAGGAGGGTGAAGGAAGGCGAAACGAGACGAAGGAGGGAGGAAGAGAGCGAAACGAGACGAAGGAGGGTGAGAGAGAGCGAAACGAGACGAAGGACGGTGGAAGAGAGCGAAACGAGACGAAGGAGGGTGAGAGATAGCGAAACGAGACGAAGGAGGGTGAAAGAGAGCGAAACGAGACGAAGGATGGTGAAAGAGAGCGAAACGAGACGAAGGAGGGTGAAGGATGGCGAAACGAGACGAAGGAGGGTGGAAGAGAGCGAAACGAGACGGAGGAGAGTGAAAGAGAGCGAAACGGGACAAAGGAGGGTGAAAGAGTGCGAAACGAGCCGAAGGAGGGTGAAAGAGCACGAAACGAGAGGAAGATGGGTGGAAGAGAGCGAAATGAGGCGAAGGAGGGTGAAAGAGAGCGAAACGAGATGACTGAGGGTGAAAAAGAGTGAAACGAGACGAAGGAGGGTGAAAGAGAGCTAAACAAGACGAAGGAGGTTGAAAGAGAGCGAAACGAGATGAAGGAGGGTGAAAGAGAGCGAAACGAGACGAAGGAGGGTGAAAGAGAGCGAAACGAGACGAAGAAAGGTGAAAGAGAGCTAAACGAGATGAAGGAGGGTGAAAGAGATCGAAACGAGACAAAGGAGGGTGAAAGAGAGCGAAACGAGGCGAAGGAAGGTGAAAGAGAGCGAAACGAGACGAAGGAGGGTGAAAGAGAACAAAATGAGACGAAGGAGGGGGAAAGAGAGCGAAACGAGATGAAGGAGGGTGAAAAAGAGTGAAACGAGACGAAGGAGGGTGAAAGAGAGCTAAATGAGATGAAGGAGGGTGAAAAAGAGTGAAACGAGACGAAGGAGGGTGAAAGAGAGCTAAATGAGACGAAGGAGGGTGAAAGAGAGCGAAACGAGATGAAGGAGCGTGAAAGAGAGCGAAACGAGACGAAGGAGGGTGAAAGAGAGCGAAACGGGACGAAGGAAGGTGAAAGAGAGCTAAACGAGATGAAGGAGGGTGAAAGAGATCGAAACGAGACAAAGGAGGGTGAAAGAGAGTGAAACGAGGCGAAGGAAGGTGAAAGAGAGCGAAACGAGACGAAGGAGGGTGAAAGAGAGCGAAACGAGACGAAGGAAGGTGAAAGAGAGCTAAACGAGATGAAGGAGGGTGAAAGAGATCGAAACGAGACAAAAGAGGGTGAAAGAGAGCGAAACGAGGCGAAGGAATGGTGAAAGAGAGCGAAACGAGACGAAGGAGGGTGAAAGAGAACAAAATGAGACGAAGGAGGGGGAAAGAGAGCGAAACGAGATGAAGGAGGGTGAAAGAAGGCGAAACGAGACGAAGGAGGGAGGAAGACAGCGAAACGAGACGAAGGAGGGTGAGAGAGAGCGAAACGAGACGAAGGAGGGTGAAGGAGGGCAAAACGAGACGAAGGAGGGTCAAAGAGAGCAAAACGAAATGAAGGAGGGTGAAAAAGAGTGAACCGAGACGAAGGAGGGTGAAAGAGAGCGAAACGAGACGAAGGAGGGTGAAAGAGAGCGAAACGAGACGAAGGAGGGTGAAAGAGAGTGAAACGAGGCGGATGAAGGTGAAAGAGTACGAATCGAGACAAAGGAGGGTGAAAGAGAGCGAAACGAGACGAAGGAAGGTGAAAGAGAGCGAACCGAGATGAAGGAGGGTGAAAGAGGGCGAAACGAGACGAAGGAGGGTGGAAGAGAGCGAAACGAGACGAAGGAGGGTGAAAGAGAGCGAAACGAGATGAAGGAGGGTGAAAGAGAGCAAAAACGAGCATAAGGAGGGTGAAAGAGAGCGAAACGAGATGAAGGAGGGTGAAAGAGAGTGAAACGAGACGAAGGAGGGTGAAAGAGAGCGAAACGAGATGAAGGAGGGTGAAAGAGAGGGAAATGAGGCGAAGGAAGGTGAAAGAGTGCGAATCTAGACAAAGGAGGGTGAAAGAGAGCGAAACGAGACGAAGGAAGGTGAAAGAGAGCGAACCGAGACGAAGGAGGGTGAAAGAGGGCGAAACGAGACGAAGGAGGGTGAAAGAGAGTGAAACGAGGCGAAGGAAGGTGAAAGAGTGCGAATCGAGACAAAGGAGGGTGAAAGAGAGCGAAACGAGACGAAGGAAGGTGAAAGAGAGCGAACAGCGACGAAGGAGGATGAAAGAGAGCGAAACGAGATGAAGGAGGGTGAAAGAGAGCAAAACGAGCCGAAGGAGGGTGAAAGAGAACGAAACGAGATGAAGGAGGGTGAAAGAGAGCGAAACGAGCCGAAGGAGGGTGAAAGAGAGCGAAAGGAGACGAAGGAGGGTGGAAGAGAGCGAAACGAAACGAAGGAGGGCGAAAGAGAGCGAAACGAGACGAAGGAGGGTGAAAGAGAGCGAAAGGAGACGAAGGAGCGTGAAAGAGAGCGAAACGAGACGAAGATGGGTGAGAGAGGGCAAAACGAGATGAAGGAGGGTGAAGGAAGGTTAAACGAGACGAAGGAGGGAGGAAGAGAGCGAAACGAGACGAAGGAGGGTGAGAGAGAGCGAAACGAGACGAAGGACGGTGGAAGAGAGCGAAACGAGACGAAGGAGGGTGAGAGATAGCGAAACGAGACGAAGGAGGGTGAAAGTGAGCGAAACGAGACGAAGGATGGTGAAAGAGAGCGAAACGAGACGAAGGAGGGTGAAGGAGGGCGAAACGAGACGAAGGAGGGTGGAAGAGAGCGAAACGAGACGGAGGAGAGTGAAAGAGAGCAAAACGGGACAAAGGAGGGTGAAAGAGTGCGAAACGAGCCGAAGGAGGGTAAAAGAGCACGAAACGAGAGGAAGATGGGTGGAAGAGAGCGAAACGAGGCGAAGGAGGGTGAAAGAGAGCGAAACGAGACGACTGAGGGTGAAAAAGAGTGAAATGAGACGAAGGAGGGTGAAAGAGAGCTAAACAAGACGAAGGAGGTTGAAAGAGAGCGAAACGAGATGAAGGAGGGTGAAAGAGAGCGAAAAGAGACGAAGGAGGGTGAAAGAGAGCGAAACGATACAAAGGAGCGTGGAAGAGAGCTAAACGAGATGAAGGAGGGTGAAAGAGATCGAAACGAGACAAAGGAGGGTGAAAGAGAGCGAAACGAGGCGAAGGAAGGTGAAAGAGAGCGAACCGCGACGAAGGAGGATGAAAGAGAGCGAAACGAGATGAAGGAGGGTGAAAGAGAGCAAAACGAGCAGAAGGAGGGTGAAAGAGAGCGAAACGAGATGAAGGAGGGTGAAAGAGAGCGAAACGAGCCGAAGGAGGGTGAAAGAGAGCGAAAGGAGACGAAGGAGGGTGGAAGAGAGCGAAACGAGACGAAGGAGGGCGAAAGAGAGCGAAACGAGACGAAGGAGGGTGAAAGAGAGCGAAAGGAGACGAAGGAGCGTGAAAGAGAGCGAAACGAGACGAAGATGGGTGAGAGAGGGCAAAACGAGATGAAGGAGGGTGAAGGAAGGCGAAACGAGACGAAGGAGGGAGGAAGAGAGCGAAACGAGACGAAGGAGGGTGAGAGAGAGCGAAACGAGACGAAGGACGGTGGAAGAGAGCGAAACGAGACGAAGGAGGGTGAGAGATAGCGAAACGAGACGAAGGAGGGTGAAAGAGAGCGAAACGAGACGAAGGATGGTGAAAGAGAGCGAAACGAGACGAAGGAGGGTGAAGGATGGCGAAACGAGACGAAGGAGGGTGGAAGAGAGCGAAACGAGACGGAGGAGAGTGAAAGAGAGCGAAAGGGGACAAAGGAGGGTGAAAGAGTGCAAAACGAGCCGAAGGAGGGTGAAAGAGCACGAAACGAGAGGAAGATGGGTGGAAGAGAGCGAAATGAGGCGAAGGAGGGTGAAAGAGAGCGAAACGAGATGACTGAGGGTGAAAAAGAGTGAAACGAGACGAAGGAGGGTGAAAGAGAGCTAAACAAGACGAAGGAGGTTGAAAGAGAGCGAAACGAGATGAAGGAGGGTGAAAGAGAGCGAAACGAGACGAAGGAGGGTGAAAGAGAGCGAAACGAGACGAAGAAAGGTGAAAGAGAGCTAAACGAGATGAAGGAGGGTGAAAGAGATCGAAACGAGACAAAGGAGGGTGAAAGAGAGCGAAACGAGGCGAAGGAAGGTGAAAGAGAGCGAAACGAGACGAAGGAGGGTGAAAGAGAACAAAATGAGACGAAGGAGGGGGAAAGAGAGCAAAACGAGACGAAGGAGGTTGAAAGAAGGCGAAACGAGACGAAGGAGGGAGGAAGACAGCGAAACGAGACGAAGGAGGGTGAGAGAGAGCGAAACGAGACGAAGGAGGGTGAAGGAGGGCGAAACGAGACGAAGGAGGGTCAAAGAGAGCGAAACGAAATGAAGGAGTGTGAAAGAGAGCGAAACGAGACAAAGGAGCGTGGAAGAGAGCGAAACGAGAGGAAGGAGGGTGAGGGAGAGCGAAACGAGACGAAGGAGGGTGAAGGAGAGTGAACCGAGACGAAGGAGGGCGAAAGAGAGCGAAACGAGACGAAGGAGGGTGAAAGAGAGCGAAAGGAGACGAAGGAGGGTGAAAGAGAGCGAAACGAGACGAAGATGGGTGAGAGAGGGCAAAACGAGATGAAGGAGGGTGAAGGAAGGCGAAACGAGATGAAGGAGGGAGGAAGACAGCGAAACGAGACGAAGGAGGGTGAGAGAGAGCGAAACGAGACGACGGACGGTGGAAGAGAGCGAAACGAGACTAAGGAGGGTGAGAGATAGCGAAACGAGTCGAAGGAGGGTGAAAGAGAGCGAAACGAGACGAAGGATGGTGAAAGAGAGCGAAACGAGACGAAGGAGGGTGAAGGAGGTCGAAACGAGACGAAGGAGGGTGGAAGAGAGCGAAACGAGACGGAGGAGAGTGAAAGAGAGCGAAACGAGACAAAGGAGGGTGAAAGAGTGCGAAACGAGCCGAAGGAGGGTGAAAGAGCACGAAACGAGAGGAAGATGGGTGGAAGAGAGCGAAACGAGATGAAGGAGGGTGAAAGAGAGCGAAACGAGACGAAGGAGGGTGAAAGAGAGCGAAACGAGATGAAGGAGGGTGAAAGAGAGCGAAACGAGACGAAGGAGGGTGAAAGAGGCGAAGGAAGGTGAAAGAGTGCGAATCGAGACAAAGGACGGTGAAAGAGAGCGAAACGAGACGATGGAAGGTGAAAGAGAGCGAACCGAGATGAAGGAGGGTGAAAGAGGGCGAAACGAGACGAAGGAGGGTGAAAGAGAGTGAAACGAGGTGAAGGAAGGTGAAAGAGAGCGAAACGAGATGACGGAGGGTGAAAGAGAACGAAACGAGACGAAGGAGGGGGAAAGAGAGCGAAACGAGACGAAGGAGGGTGAAAGAATGCGAAACGAGACGAAGGAGGGAGGAAGACAGCGAAACGAGACGAAGGAGGGTGAGAGAGAGCGAAACGAGATGAAGGAGGGTGGAAGAGAGCGAAACAAGTCGAAGGAGGGTGAAAGAGAGCGAAACGAAATGAAGGAGGGTGAAAGAGAGCGAAACGATACAAAGGAGCGTGGAAGAGAGCGAAACGAGAGGAAGGAGGGTGAGGGAGAGCGAAACGAGACGAAGGAGGGTGAAGGAAAATGAACCGAGACGAAGGAGGGTGAAAGAGAGCGAAACGAGACGAAGGAGCGTGAAAGAGAGCGAAACGAGACGAACGAGGGTGAAAGAGAGTGAAACGAGGCGAAGGAAGGTGAAAGAGTGCGAATCGAGACAAAGGAGGGTGAAAGAGAGCGAAACGAGACGAAGGAAGGTGAAAGAGAGCGAACCGAGATGAAGGAGGGTGAAAGAGGGCGAAACGAGACGAAGGAGGGTGGAAGAGAGCGAAACGAGACGAAGGAGGGTGAAAGAGAGCGAAACGAGATGAAGGAGGGTGAAAGAGAGCAAAACGAGCAGAAGGAGGGTGAAAGAGAGCGAAACGAGATGAAGGAGGGTGAAAGCGAGTGAAACGAGATGAAGGAGGGTGAAAGAGAGCGAAACGAGATGAAGGAGGGTGAAAGAGAGGGAAATGAGGCGAAGGAAGGTGAAAGAGTGCGAATCCATACAAAGGAGGGTGAAAGAGAGCGAAACGAGACGAAGGAAGGAGAAAGAGAGCGAACCGAGACGAAGGAGGGTGAAAGAGGGCGAAACGAGACGAAGGAGGGTGAAAGAGAGTGAAACGAGGCGAAGGAAGGTGAAAGAGTGCGAACCGTGACGAAGAAGGATGAAAGAGAGCGAAACGAGATGAAGGAGGGTGAAAGAGAGCAAAACGAGCTGAAGGAGAGTGAAAGAGAGCGAAACGAGATGAAGGAGGGTGAAAGAGAGCGAAACGAGCCGAAGGAGGGTGAAAGAGAGCGAAACGAGACGAAGGAGGGTGGAAGAGAGCGAAACGAGACGAAGGAGGGTGAAAGAGAGCGAAAGGAGACGAAGGAGGTTGAAAGAGAGCGAAACGAGACGAAGGAGGGTGAAAGAGAGCGAAACGAGATGAAGGAGGGTGAAAAAGAGTGAAACGAGACGAAGGAGGGTGAAAGAGAGCTAAATGAGACGAAGGAGGGTGAAAGAGAGCGAAACGAGATGAAGGAGGGTGAAAGAGAGCGAAACGAGACGAAGGAGGGTGAAAGAGAGCGAAACGGGACGAAGGAAGGTGAAAGAGAGCTAAACGAGATGAAGGAGGGTGAAAGAGATCGAAACGAGACAAAGGAGGGTGAAAGAGAGTGAAACGAGGCGAAGGAAGGTGAAAGAGAGCGAAACGAGACGAAGGAGGGTGAAAGAGAGCGAAACGAGACGAAGGAAGGTGAAAGAGAGCTAAACGAGATGAAGGAGGGTGAAAGAGATCGAAACGAGACAAAAGAGGGTGAAAGAGAGCGAAACGAGGCGAAGGAATGGTGAAAGAGAGCGAAACGAGACGAAGGAGGGTGAAAGAGAACAAAATGAGACGAAGGAGGGGGAAAGAGAGCGAAACGAGATGAAGGAGGGTGAAAGAAGGCGAAACGAGACGAAGGAGGGAGGAAGACAGCGAAACGAGACGAAGGAGGGTGAGAGAGAGCGAAACGAGACGAAGGAGGGTGAAGGAGGGCAAAACGAGACGAAGGAGGGTCAAAGAGAGCAAAACGAAATGAAGGAGGGTGAAAAAGAGTGAACCGAGACGAAGGAGGGTGAACGAGAGCGAAACGAGACGAAGGAGGGTGAAAGAGAGCGAAACGAGACGAAGGAGGGTGAAAGAGAGTGAAACGAGGCGAAGGAAGGTGAAAGAGTGCGAATCGAGACAAAGGAGGGTGAAAGAGAGCGAAACGAGACGAAGGAAGGTGAAAGAGAGCGAACCGAGATGAAGGAGGGTGAAAGAGGGCGAAACGAGACGAAGGAGGGTGGAAGAGAGCGAAACGAGACGAAGGAGGGTGAAAGAGAGCGAAACGAGATGAAGGAGGGTGAAAGAGAGCAAAAACGAGCATAAGGAGGGTGAAAGAGAGCGAAACGAGATGAAGGAGGGTGAAAGAGAGTGAAACGAGACGAAGGAGGGTGAAAGAGAGCGAAACGAGATGAAGGAGGGTGAAAGAGAGGGAAATGAGGCGAAGGAAGGTGAAAGAGTGCGAATCTAGACAAAGGAGGGTGAAAGAGAGCGAAACGAGACGAAGGAAGGTGAAAGAGAGCGAACCGAGACGAAGGAGGGTGAAAGAGGGCGAAACGAGACGAAGGAGGGTGAAAGAGAGTGAAACGAGGCGAAGGAAGGTGAAAGAGTGCGAATCGAGACAAAGGAGGGTGAAAGAGAGCGAAAGGAGACGAAGGAAGGTGAAAGAGAGCGAACCGCGACGAAGGAGGATGAAAGAGAGCGAAACGAGATGAAGGAGGGTGAAAGAGAGCAAAACGAGCCGAAGGAGGGTGAAAGAGAGCGAAACGAGATGAAGGAGGGTGAAAGAGAGCGAAACGAGCCGAAGGAGGGTGAAAGAGAGCGAAAGGAGACGAAGGAGGGTGGAAGAGAGCGAAACGAGACGAAGGAGGGCGAAAGAGAGCGAAACGAGATGAAGGAGGGTGAAAGAGAGCGAAAGGAGACGAAGGAGCGTGAAAGAGAGCGAAACGAGACGAAGATGGGTGAGAGAGGGCATAACGAGATGAAGGAGGGTGAAGGAAGGCGAAACGAGACGAAGGAGGGAGGAAGAGAGCGAAACGAGACGAAGGAGGGTGAGAGAGAGCGAAACGAGACGAAGGACGGTGGAAGAGAGCGAAACGAGACGAAGGAGGGTGAGAGATAGCGAAACGAGACGAAGGAGGGTGAAAGAGAGCGAAACGAGACGAAGGATGGTGAAAGAGAGCGAAACGAGACGAAGGAGGGTGAAGGAGGGCGAAACGAGACGAAGGAGGGTGGAAGAGAGCGAAACGAGACGGAGGAGAGTGAAAGAGAGCGAAACGGGACAAAGGAGGGTGAAAGAGTGCGAAACGAGCCGAAGGAGGGTAAAAGAGCATGAAACGAGAGGAAGATGGGTGGAAGAGAGCGAAACGAGGCGAAGGAGGGTGAAAGAGAGCGAAACGAGACGACTGAGGGTGAAAAAGAGTGAAACGAGACGAAGGAGGGTGAAAGAGAGCTAAACAAGACGAAGGAGGTTGAAAGAGAGCGAAACGAGATGAAGGAGGGTGAAAGAGAGCGAAACGAGACGAAGGAGGGTGAAAGAGAGCGAAACGAGACGAAGAAAGGTGAAAGAGAGCTAAACGAGATGAAGGAGGATGAAAGAGATCGAAACGAGACAAAGGAGGGTGAAAGAGAGCGAAACGAGGCGAAGGAAGGTGAAAGAGAGCGAAACGAGACGAAGGAGGGTGAAAGAGAACAAAATGAGACGCAGGAGGGGGAAAGAGAGCAAAACGAGACGAAGGAGGTTGAAAGAAGGCGAAACGAGACGAAGGAGGGAGGAAGACAGCGAAACGAGACGAAGGAGGGTGAGAGAGAGCGAAACGAGACGAAGGAGGGTGAAGGAGGGCGAAACGAGACGAAGGAGGGTCAAAGAGAGCGAAACGAAATGAAGGAGGGTGAAAGAGAGCGAAACGAGACAAAGGAGCGTGGAAGAGAGCGAAACGAGAGGAAGGAGGGTGAGGGAGAGCGAAACGAGACGAAGGAGGGTGAAGGAGGGTGAACCGAGACGAAGGAGGGCGAAAGAGAGCGAAACGAGACGAAGGAGGGTGAAAGAGAGCGAAAGGAGACGAAGGAGGGTGAAAGAGAGCGAAACGAGACGAAGATGGGTGAGAGAGGGCAAAACGAGATGAAGGAGGGTGAAGGAAGGCGAAACGAGACGAAGGAGGGAGGAAGACAGCGAAACGAGACGAAGGAGGGTGAGAGAGAGCGAAACGAGACGACGGACGGTGGAAGAGAGCGAAAGGGGACGAAGGAGGGTGAGAGATAGCGAAACGAGTCGAAGGAGGGTGAAAGAGAGCGAAACGAGACGAAGGATGGTGAAAGAGAGCGAAATGAGACGAAGGAGGGTGAAGGAGGGCGAAACGAGACGAAGGAGGGTGGAAGAGAGCGAAACGAGACGGAGGAGAGTGAAAGAGAGCGAAACGAGACAAAGGAGGGTGAAAGAGTGCGAAACGAGCCGAAGGAGGGTGAAAGAGCACGAAACGAGAGGAAGATGGGTGGAAGAGAGCGAAACGAGATGAAGGAGGGTGAAAGAGAGCGAAACGAGACGAAGGAGGGTGAAAGAGAGCGAAACGAGATGAAGGAGGGTGAAAGAGAGCGAAACGAGACGAAGGAGGGTGAAAGAGGCGAAGGAAGGTGAAAGAGTGCGAATCGAGACAAAGGACGGTGAAAGAGAGCGAAACGAGACGATGGAAGGTGAAAGAGAGCGAACCGAGATGAAGGAGGGTGAAAGAGGGCGAAACGAGACGAAGGAGGGTGAAAGAGAGTGAAACGAGGTGAAGGAAGGTGAAAGAGAGCGAAACGAGACGACGGAGGGTGAAAGAGAACGAAACGAGACGAAGGAGGGGGAAAGAGAGCGAAACGAGACGAAGGAGGGTGAAAGAATACGAAACGAGACGAAGGAGGGAGGAAGACAGCGAAACGAGACGAAGGAGGGTGAGAGAGAGCGAAACGAGATGAAGGAGGGTGGAAGAGAGCGAAACAAGACGAAGGAGGGTGAAAGAGAGCGAAACGAAATGAAGGAGGGTGAAAGAGAGCAAAACGATACAAAGGAGCGTGGAAGAGAGCGAAACGAGAGGAAGGAGGGTGAGGGAGAGCGAAACGAGACGAAGGAGGGTGAAGGAAAATGAACCGAGACGAAGGAGGGTGAAAGAGAGCGAAACGAGACGAAGGAGCGTGAAAGAGAGCGAAACGAGACGAACGAGGGTGAAAGAGAGTGAAACGAGGCGAAGGAAGGTGAAAGAGTGCGAATCGAGACAAAGGAGGGTGAAAGAGAGCGAAACGAGACGAAGGAAGGTGAAAGAGAGCGAACCGAGATGAAGGAGGGTGAAAGAGGGCGAAACGAGACGAAGGAGGGTGGAAGAGAGCGAAACGAGACGAAGGAGGGTGAAAGAGAGCGAAACGAGATGAAGGAGGGTGAAAGAGAGCAAAACGAGCAGAAGGAGGGTGAAAGAGAGCGAAACGAGATGAAGGAGGGTGAAAGAGAGTGAAACGAGATGAAGGAGGGTGAAAGAGAGCGAAACGAGATGAAGGAGGGTGAAAGAGAGGGAAATGAGGCGAAGGAAGGTGAAAGAGTGCGAATCTAGACAAAGGAGGGTGAAAGAGAGCGAAACGAGACGAAGGAAGGAGAATGAGAGCGAACCGAGACGAAGGAGGGTGAAAGAGGGCGAAACGAGACGAAGGAGGGTGAAAGAGAGTGAAACGAGGCGAAGGAAGGTGAAAGAGTGCGAACCGTGACGAAGAAGGATGAAAGAGAGCGAAACGAGATGAAGGAGGGTGAAAGAGAGCAAAACGAGCTGAAGGAGAGTGAAAGAGAGCGAAACGAGATGAAGGAGGGTGAAAGAGAGCGAAACGAGACGAAGGAGGGTGGAAGAGAGCGAAACGAGACGAAGGAGGGTGAAAGAGAGCGAAAGGAGACGAAGGAGGGTGAAAGAGAGCGAAACGAGACGAAGAAGGGTGAGAGAGGGCAAAACGAGATGAAGGAGGGTGAAGGAAGGCGAAACGAGACGAAGGAGGGAGGAAGACAGCGAAACGAGATGAAGGAGGGTGAGAGAGAGCGAAACGAGACGAAGGACGGTGGAAGAGAGCGAAACGAGACGAAGGAGGGTGAAAGAGAGCGAAACGAGTCGAAGGAGGGTGAAAGAGAGCGAAACGAGACGAAGGATGGTGAAAGAGAGCGAAACGAGACGAAGGAGGGTGAAGGAGGGCGAAACGAGACGAAGGAGGGTGGAAGAGAGCGAAACGAGACGAAGGAGAGTGAAAGAGATCGAAACGAGACAAAGGAGGGTGAAAGAGTGCGAAACGAGCCGAAGGAGGGTGAAAGAGCGCGAAACGAGACGAAGACGGGTGGAAGAGAGCGAAACGAGACGAAGGAGGGTGAAAGAGAGCGAAACGAGACGAAGGAGGGTGAAAAAGAGTGAAACGAGACGAAGGAGGGTGAAAGAGAGCTAAACGAGACGAAGTAGGGTGAAAGAGAGCGAAACGAGATGAAGGAGGGTGAAAGAGAGCGAAACGAGACGAAGGAGGGTGAAAGAGAGCGAAACGAGACGAAGGAAGGTGAAAGAGAGCTAAACGAGATGAAGGAGGGTGAAAGAGAGCAAAACGAGTCAAAGGAGGGTGAAAGAGTGCGAAACGAGACGAAGGAGGGTGAAAGAGAACGAAACGAGACGAAGGAGGGGGAAAGAGAGCGAAACGATACGAAGGAGGGTGAAAGAAGCCGAAACGAGACGAAGGAGTGAGGAAGACAGCGAAACGAGACGAAGGAGGTTGAGAGAGAGCGAAACCAGACGAAGGAGGGTGGAAGAGAGCGAAACGAGACGAAGGAGGGTGAAAGAGAGCGAAACGAGATGAAGGAGGGTGAAGGAAGGCGAAACGAGACGAAGGAGGGTGGAAGAGAGCGAAACGAGACGAAGGAGGGTGAAAGAGAGCGAAAAGAGATGAAGGAGGGTGAAAGAGAGCGAAACGAGGCGAAGGAGGGTCAAAGAGAGCGAAACGAGATGAAGGAGGGTGAAAGAGAGCGAAACGAGACAAAGGAGGGTGAAAGAGGCTGAAACGAGACGAAGGAGGGTGGAAGAGAGCGAATCGAGAGGAAGGAGGGTGAGGGAGAGCGAAACAAGATGAAGGAGGGTGAAAGAGAGCGAAACGAGATGAAGGAGGGTGAAAGAGAGCGAAACGAGACGAAGGAGGGTGAAAGAGAGTGAAAATAGGCGAAGGAAGGTGAAAGAGTACGAATCGAGACAAAGGAGGGTGAAAGAGAGCAAAACGAGACGAAGGAAGGTGAAAGAGAGCGAAACGAAACGAAGGAGTGTGGAAGAGAGCGATACGAGACGAAGGAGGGTGAAAGAGAGCAAAACGAGACGAAGGAGGGTGAAAGAGAGCGAAACGAGACGAAGGAGGGTGAAAAAGAGTGAAACGAGACGAAGGAGGGTGAAAGAGAGCTAAACGAGACGAAGGAGGGTGAAAGAGAGCGAAACGGGATGAACGAGGGTGAAAGAGAGCGAAACGAGTCGAAGGAGGGTGAAAGAGAGTGAAACGAGACAAAGGATGGTGAAAGAGAGCTAAACGAGATGACGGAGGGTGAATGAGATCGAAACGAGACAAAGGAGGGTGAAAGAGAGCGAAACGAGGCGAAGGAAGGTGAAAGAGAGCGAAACGAGACGGAGGAGGGTGAAAGAGAACGAAACGAGATGAAGGAGGGGGAAAGAGAGCGAAACGAGATGAAGGAGGGTGAAAGAAGGCGAAACGAGACGAAGGAGGGAGGAAGACAGCGAAACGAGATGAAGGAGGGTGAGAGAGAGCGAAACGAGACGAAGGGCGGTGGAAGAGAGCGAAACAAGACGAAGGAGGGTGAGAGATAGCGAAACGAGACGAAGGAGGGTGAAAGAGAGCGAAATGAGACGAAGGAGGGTGAAAGAGAGCGAAACGAGACGAAGGAGGGTGAAGGAGGGCGAAACGAGACGAAGGAGTGTCAAAGAGAGCAAAACGAGATGAAGGAGGGTGAAAGATAGCGAAACGAGACAGAGGAGGGTGAAAGAGGCTGAAACGAGACGAAGGAGCGTGGAAGAGAGCAAGACTAGAGGAAGGAGGGTGAGGGAGAGCGAAACGAGACGAAGGAGGGTGAAGGAGAGTGAAACGAGACGAAGGAGGGTGAAAGAGAGCGAAACGAGATGAAGGAGGGTGAAAGAGAGCGAAACGAGACGAAGGAGGGTGAAAGAGAGTGAAACGAGGCGAAGGAAGGTGAAAGAGTGCGAATCGAGACAAAGGACGCTGAAAGAGAGCGAAACGAGACGAAGGAAGGTGAAAGAGAGCGAACCGAGATGAAGGAGGGTGAAAGAGGGCGAAACGAGACGAAGGAGGGGGGAAGAGAGCGAAACGAGGCGAAGGAGGGTGAAAGAGAGCGAAACGAGATGAAGGAGGGTGAAAGAGAGCAAAACGAGCCGAAGGAGGGTGAAAGTGAGCGAAACGAGATGAAGGAGGGTGAAAGAGAGTGAAACGAGACGAAGGAGGGGGAACGAGAGCGAAACGAGATGTAGGAGGGTGAAAGAGAGTGAAATGAGGCGAATGAAGGTGAAATAGTGCGAATCTAGACAAAGGAGGGTGAAAGAATGAAACGAGACGAAGGAAGGTGCAAGTGAGCGAATCGAGACGAAGGAGGATGAAAGAGGGCGAAACGAGACGAAGGAGGGTGAAAGAGAGTGAAACGAGGCGAAGGAAGGTGAAAGAGTGCGAATCGAGACAAAGGAGGGTGAAAGAGAGCGAAACGAGACGAAGGAAGGTGAAAGAGAGCGAACCGAGACGAAGGAGGGTGAAAGAGAGCGAAACGAGATGAAGGAGGGTGAAAGAGAGCAAAACGAGACGATGGAGGGTTAAAGAGAGAGAAACGAGATGAAGGAGGGTGAAAGAGAGCGAAAAGAGCCGAAGGAGGGTGAAAGAGAGCGAAACGAGACGAAGGAGGGTGGAAGAGAGCGAAACGAGACGAAGGAGGGCGAAAGAGAGAGAAACGAGACAAAGGAGGGTGAAAGAGAGCGAAACGAGACGAAGGAGGGTGAAAGAGAGCGAAACGAGACGAAGGAGGGTGAAAGAGAGCGAAACGAGACGAAGGAGGGTGAAAGAGAGCGAAACGAGATGAAGGAGGGTGAAAGAGAGCGAAACGAGACGAAGGAGGGTGAAAGAGAGCGAAACGAGACGAAGGAAGGTGAAAGAGAGCTAAACGAGATGAAGGAGGGTGAAAGAGAGCGAAACGAGATGAAGGAGGGTGAAAGAGAGCAAAACGAGCAGAAGGAGGGTGAAAGAGAGCGAAACGAGATGAAGGAGGGTGAAAGAGAGTGAAACGAGACGAAGGAGGGTGAAAGAGAGCGAAACGAGATGAAGGAGGGTGAAAGAGAGGGAAATGAGGCGAAGGAAGTTGAAAGAGTGCGAATCTAGACAAAGGAGGGTGAAAGAGAGCGAAACGAGACAAAGGAGGGTGAAAGAGTGCGAAACGAAGCGAAGGAAGGTGAAAGAGAGCGAAACGAGACGAAGGAGGGTGAAAGAGAACGAAACGAGACGAAGGAGGGGGAAAGAGAGCGAAACGATACGAAGGAGGGTGAAAGAAGCCGAAACGAGACGAAGGAGGGAGGAAGACAGCGAAACGAGACGAAGGAGGTTGAGAGAGAGTGAAACCAGACGAAGGAGGGTGGAAGAGAGCGAAAAGAGACGAAGGAGGGTGAAAGAGAGCGAAATGAGGCGAAGGAGGGTCAAAGAGAGCGAAACGAGATGAAGGAGGGTGAAAGAGAGCGAAACGAGACAAAGGAGGGTGAAAGAGGCTGAAACGAGACGAAGGAGGGTGGAAGAGAGCGAAAAGAGACGAAGGAGGGTGAAAGAGAGCGAAATGAGGCGAAGGAGGGTCAAAGAGAGCGAAACGAGATGAAGGAGGGTGAAAGAGAGCGAAACGAGACAAAGGAGGGTGAAAGAGGCTGAAACGAGACGAAGGAGGGTGGAAGAGAGCGAATCGAGAGGAAGGAGGGTGAGGGAGAGCGAAACGAGATGAAGGAGGGTGAAAGAGAGCGAAACGAGATGAAGGAGGGTGAAAGAGAGCGAAACGAGACGAAGGAGGGTGAAAGAGAGTGAAAATAGGCGAAGGAAGGTGAAAGAGTACGAATCGAGACAAAGGAGGGTGAAAGAGAGCGAAACGAGACGAAGGAAGGTGAAAGAGAGCGAACCGAAACGAAGGAGTGTGGAAGAGAGCGATACGAGACGAAGGAGGGTGAAAGAGAGCAAAACGAGACGAAGGAGGGTGAAAGAGAGCGAAACGAGACGAAGGAGGGTGAAAAAGAGTGAAACGAGACGAAGGAGGGTGAAAGAGAGCTAAACGAGACGAAGGAGGGTGACAGAGTACGAAACGAGATGAACGAGGGTGAAAGAGAGCGAAACGAGTCGAAGGAGGGTGAAAGAGAGCTAAACGAGATGACGGAGGGTGAAAGAGATCGAAACGAGACAAAGGAGGGTGAAAGAGAGCGAAACGAGGCGAAGGAAGGTGAAAGAGAGCGAAACGAGACGGAGGAGGGTGAAAGAGAACGAAACGAGACGAAGGAGGGGGAAAGAGAGCGAAACGAGACGAAGGAGGGTGAAAGAAGGCGAAACGAGACGAAGGAGGGAGGAAGACAGCGAAACGAGATGAAGGAGGGTGAGAGAGAGCGAAACGAGACGAAGGGCGGTGAGAGATAGCGAAACGAGACGAAGGAGGGTGAAAGAGAGCGAAACGGGACGAAGGAGGGTGAAAGAGAGCGAAACGAGACGAAGGAGGGTGAAGGAGGGCGAAACGAGACGAAGGATTGTCAAAGAGAGCAAAACGAGATGATGGAGGGTGAAAGACAGCGAAACGAGACAGAGGAGGGTGAAAGAGGCTGAAACGAGACGAAGGAGCGTGGAAGAGAGCGAGACTAGAGGAAGGAGGGTGAGGGAGAGCGAAACGAGACGAAGGAGGGTGAAGGAGAGTGAAACGAGACGAAGGAGGGTGAAAGAGAGCGAAACGAGATGAAGGAGGGTGAAAGAGAGCGAAACGAGACGAAGGAGGGTGAAAGAGAGTGAAACGAGGCGAAGGAAGGTGAAAGAGTGCGAATCGAGACAAAGGACGGTGAAAGAGAGCGAAACGAGACGAAGGAAGGTGAAAGAGAGCGAACCGAGATGAAGGAGGGTGAAAGAGGGCGAAACGAGACGAAGGAGGGTGGAAGAGAGTGAAACGAGGCGAAGGAGGGTGAAAGAGAGCGAAACGAGATGAAGGAGGGTGAAAGAGAGCGAAACGAGACGAAGGAAGGTGCAAATGAGCGAATCGAGACGAAGGAGGATGAAAGAGGGCGAAACGAGACGAAGGAGGGTGAAAGTGAATGAAACGAGGCGAAGGAAGGTGAAAGTGTGCGAATCGAGACAAAGGAGGGTGAAAGAGAGCGAAACGAGACGAAGGAAGGTGAAAGAGAGTGAACCGAGACGAACGAGGGTGAAAGAGAGCGAAACGAGATGAAGGAGGGTGAAAGAGAGCAAAACGAGCCGATGGAGGGTGAAAGAGAGAGAAACGAGATGAAGGAGGGTGAAAGAGAGCGAAACGAGCCGAAGGAGGGTGAAAGAGAGCGAAACGAGACGAAGGAGGGTGGAAGAGAGCGAAACGAGACGAAGGAGGGCAAAAGAGAGCGAAACGAGACGAAGGAGGGTGAAAGAGAGCGAAACGAGACGAAGCAGGGTGAAAGAGAGCGAAAGGAGTCGAAGGAGGGTGAAAGAGAGCTAAACGAGACGAAGGAGGGTGAAAGAGAGCGAAACGAGATGAAGGAGGGTGAAAGAGAGCGAAACGAGACGAAGGAGGGTGAAAGAGAGCGAAACGAGACGAAGGAAGGTGAAAGAGAGCTAAACGAGATGAAGGAGGGTGAAAGAGAGCGAAACGAGACAAAGGAGGGTGAAAGAGTGCGAAACGAAGCGAAGGAAGGTGAGAGAGAGCGAAACGAGACGAAGGAGGGTGAAAGAGAACGAAACGAGACGAAGGAGGGGGAAAGAGAGCGAAACGATACGAAGGAGGGTGAAAGAAGCCGAAACGAGACGAAGGAGGGAGGAAGACAGCGAAACGAGACGAAAGAGGTTGAGAGAGAGTGAAACCAGACGAAGGAGGGTGGAAGAGAGCGAAACGAGACGAAGGAGTGTGAGAGATAGCGAAACGAGACGAAGGAGTGTGAAAGAGAGCAAAATGAGACGAAGGAGGGTGAAAGAGAGCGAAACGAGATGAAGGAGGGTGAAGGAAGGCGAAACGAGACGAAGGAGGGTGGAAGAGAGCGAAACGAGACGAAGGAGGGTGAAAGAGAGCGAAAAGAGACGAAGGAGGGTGAAAGAGAGCGAAACGAGGCGAAGGAGGGTCAAAGAGAGCGAAACGAGATGAAGGAGGGTGAAAGAGAGCGAAACGAGACAAAGGAGGGTGAAAGAGGCTGAAACGAGACGAAGGAGGGTGGAAGAGAGCGAATCGAGAGGAAGGAGGGTGAGGGAGAGCGAAACGAGATGAAGGAGGGTGAAAGAGAGCGAAACGAGATGAAGGAGGGTGAAAGAGAGCGAAACGAGACGAAGAAGGGTGGAAGAGAGCGAATCGAGAGGAAGGAGGGTGAGGGAGAGCGAAACGAGATGAAGGAGGGTGAAAGAGAGCGAAACGAGATGAAGGAGGGTGAAAGAGAGCGAAACGAGACGAAGAAGGGTGAAAGAGAGTGAAAATAGGCGAAGGAAGGTGAAAGAGTACGAATCGAGACAAAGGAGGGTGAAAGAGAGCGAAACGAGACGAAGGAAGGTGAAGGAGGGCGAAACGAGACGAAGGAGGGTGGAAGAGAGCGAAACGAGACGAAGGAGAGTGAAAGAGAGCAAAACGAGACAAAGGAGGGTGAAAGAGTGCGATACGAGCCGAAGGAGGGTGAAAGAGCGCGAAACGAGACGAAGGAGGGTGGAAGAGAGCGGAACGAGACGAAGGAGGGTGAAAGAGAGCGAAACGAGACGAAGGAAGGTGAAAGAAAGCTAAACGAGACGAAGGAGGGTGAAAGAGAGCGAAACGAGACGAAGGAGGGTGAAGGAGGGCGAAACGAGACGAAGGAGGGTGGAAGAGAGCGAAACGAGACGAAGGAGAGTGAAAGAGAGCAAAACGAGACAAAGGAGGGTGAAAGAGTGCGATACGAGCCGAAGGAGGGTGAAATAGCGCGAAATGAGATGAAGGAGGGTGGAAGAGAGCGCAACGAGACGAAGGAGGGTGAAAGAGAGCGAAACGAGACGAAGGAAGGTGAAAGAGAGCTAAACGAGATGAAGGAGGGTGAAAGAGAGCGAAACGAGACAAAGGAGGGTGAAAGATTGCGAAACGAGGCGAAGGAAGGTGAAAGAGAGCGAAACGAGACGAAGGAGGGTGAAAGAGAATGAAACGAAACTAAGGAGGGGTAAAGAGAGCGAAACGATACGAAGGAGGGTGAACGAAGCCGAAACGAGACGAAGGAGGGAGGAAGACAGCGAAACGAGACGAAGGAGGGTGAGAGAGAGCGAAACCAGACGAAGGAGGGTGGAAGAGAGCGAAACGAGACGAAGGAGTGTGAGAGATAGCGAAACGAGACGAAGGACGGTGAAAGAGAGCGAAATGAGACGAAGGAGGGTGAAAGAGAGCGAAACGAGACGAAGGAGGGTGAAGGAAGGCGAAACGAGACGAAGGAGGGTGGAAGAGAGCGAAACGAGACGAAGGAGGGTGAAAGAGAGTGAAAAGAGACGAAGGAGGGTGAAAGAGAGCGAAACGAGGCGAAGGAGGGTCAAAGAGAGGGAAACGAGATGAAGGAGGGTGAAAGAGAGCGAAACGAGACAAAGGAGGGTGAAAGAGGCTGAAACGAGGCGAAGGAAGGTGAAAGAGAGCGAAACGAGACGAAGGAGGGTGAAAGAGAAAGAAACAAAACGAAGGAGGGGGAAAGAGAGCGAAACGAGACGAAGGAGGGTGAAAGAGAGCGAAACGAGACGAAGGAGGGTGAAAGAGAGTGAAACGAGGCGAAGGAAGGTGAAAGAGTGCGAATCGAGACAAAGGAGGGTGAAAGAGAGCGAAACGAGACGAAGGAAGGTGAAAGAGAACGAACCGAGATGAAGGAGGGTGAAAGAGGGCGAAACGAGACGAAGGAGGGTGGAAGAGAGCGAAACGAGACGAAGGAGGGTGAAAGAGAGCGAAACGAGATGAAGGAGGGTGAAAGAGAGCAAAACGAGCAGAAGGAGGGTGAAAGAGAGCGAAACGAGATGAAGGAGGGTGAAAGAGAGTGAAACGAGACGAAGGAGGGTGAAAGAGAGCGAAACGAGATGAAGGAGGGTGAAAGAGAGTGAAATGAGGCGAAGGAGGGTGAAAGAGAGCGAAAGGAGACGAAGGAGGGTGAAAGAGAGCGAAACGAGACGAAGAAGGGTGCGAGAGGGCAAAACGAGATGAAGGAGGCAGAAGGAAGGCGAAACGAGACGAAGGAGGGAGGAAGACAGCGAAACGAGACGAAGGAGGGTGAGAGAGAGCGAAACGAGACGAAGGACGGTGGAAGAGAGCGAAACGAGGCGAAGGAGGGTGAGAGATAGCGAAACGAGACGAAGGAGGGTGAAATAGAGCGAAACGAGACGAAGGAGGGTGAAAGAGAGCGAAACGAGACGAAGGACGGTGAAGGAGGGCGAAACGAGACGAAGGAGGGTGAGAGATAGCGAAACGAGACGAAGGAGGGTGAAAGAGAGCGAAACGAGACGAAGGAGGGTGAAAGAGAGCGAAACGAGACGAAGGAGGGTGAAGGAGGGCGAAACGAGACGAAGGAGGGTGGAAGAGAGCGAAACGAGACGAAGGAGAGTGAAAGAGAGCAAAACGAGACAAAGGAGGGTGAAAGAGTGCGATACGAGCCGAAGGAGGGTGAAAGAGCGCGAAACGAGACGAAGGAGGGTGGAAGAGAGCGGAACGAGACGAAGGAGGGTGAAAGAGAGCGAAACGAGACGAAGGAAGGTGAAAGAAAGCTAAACGAGATGAAGGAGTGTGAAAGAGAGCGAAACGAGACAAAGAAGGGTTAAAGATTGCGAAACGAGGCGAAGAAAGGTGAAAGAGAGCGAAACGAGACGAAGGAGGGTGAAAGAGAACGAAACGAAACGAAGGAGGGGGAAAGAGAGCGAAACGTTACGAAGGAGGGTGAAAGAAGCCGAAACGAGACGAAGGAGGGAGGAAGACAGCGAAACGAGACGAAGGAGGGTGAGAGAGAGCGAAACCAGACGAAGGAGTGTGGAAGAGAGCGAAACGAGACGAAGGAGTGTGAGAGATAGCGAAACGAGACGAAGGAGGGTGAAAGAGAGCGAAATGAGACGAAGGAGGGTGAAAGAGAGCGAAACGAGACGAAGGAGGGTGAAGGAAGGCGAAACGAGATGAAGGAGGGTGGAAGAGAGCGAAACGAGACGAAGGAGGGTGAAAGAGAGTGAAAAGAGACAAAGGAGGGTGAAAGAGAGCGAAACGAGGCGAAGGAGGGTCAAAGAGAGCGAAACGAGATGAAGGAGGGTGAAAGAGAGCGAAACGAGACAAAGGAGGGTGAAAGAGGCTGAAACGAGGCGAAGGAAGGTGAAAGAGAGCGAAACGAGACGAAGGAGGGTGAAAGAGAAAGAAACAAAACGAAGGAGGGGGAAAGAGAGCGAAACGATACGAAGGAGGGTGAAAGAAGCCGAAACGAGACGAAGGAGGGAGGAAGACAGCGAAACGAGACGAAGGAGGGTGAGAGAGAGCGAAACCAGACGAAGGAGGGTGGAAGAGAGCGAAACGAGACGAAGGAGTGTGAGAGATAGCGAAACGAGACGAAGGAGGGTGAAAGAGAGCAAAATGAGACGAAGGAGGGTGAAAGAGAGCGAAACGAGACGAAGGAGGGTGAAGGAAGGCGAAACGAGATGAAGGAGGGTGGAAGAGAGCGAAACGAGACGAAGGAGGGTGAAAGAGAGTGACAAGAGACGAAGGAGGGTGAAAGAGAGCGAAACGAGGCGAAGGATGGTCAAAGAGAGTGAAACGAGATGAAGGAGGGTGAAAGAGAGCGAAACGAGACAAAGGAGGGTGAAAGAGGCTGAAACGAGACGAAGGAGTGTGGAAGAGAGCGAAACGAGAGGAAGGAGGGTGAGGGAGAGCGAAACGAGATGAAGGAGGGTGAAAGAGAGTGAAACGAGACGAAGGAGGGTGAAAGAGAGCGAAACGAGACGAAGGAGGGTCAAAGGGAGCGAAACGAGATGAAGGAGGGTGAAAGAGAGCGAAACGAGACAAAGCAGGGTGAAAGAGGCTGAAACGAGACGAAGGAGGGTGGAAGAGAGCGAAATGAGAGGAAGGAGGGTGAAAGAGTGCGAAACGAGATGAAGGAGGGTGAAAGAGAGTGAAACGAGACGAAGGATGGTGAAAGAGAGCGAAACGAGACGAAGGAGGGTGAAAGAGAGCGAAACGAGACGAAGGAGGGTGAAAGAGAGTGAAACAAGTCGAAGGAAGGTGAAAGAGTGCGAATCGAGACAAAGGAGGGTGAAAGAGAGCGAAACGAGACGAAGGAAGGTGAAAGAGAGCGAACCGAAACGAAGGAGGGTGGAAGAGAGCGATACGAGAAGAAGGAGGGTGAAAGAGAGCGAAACGAGACGAAGGAGGGTGAAAGAGAGCGAAACGAGACAAAGTAGGGTGAAAGAGGCTGAAACGATGCGAAGGAAGGTGAAAGAGAGCAAAACGAGACGAAGGAGGGTGAAAGAGAAAGAAACAAAACGAAGGAGGGGGAAAGAGAGCGAAACGATACGAAGGAGGGTGAAAGAAGCCGAAACGAGACGAAGGAGGGAGGAAGACAGCGAAAAGAGACGAAGGAGGGTGAGAGAGAGCGAAACCAGACGAAGGAGGGTGGAAGAGAGCGAAACGAGACGAAGGAGTGTGAGAGATAGCGAAACGAGACGAAGGAGGGTGAAAGAGAGCAAAATGAGACGAAGGAGGGTGAAAGAGAGCGAAACGAGACGAAGGAGGGTGAAGGAAGGCGAAACGAGATGAAGGAGGGTGGAAGAGAGCGAAACGAGACGAAGGAGGGTGAAAGAGAGTGACAAGAGACGAAGGAGGGTGAAAGAGAGCGAAACGAGACGAAGGAAGGTGAAAGAGAGCGAACCGAAACGAAGGAGGGTGGAAGAGAGCGATACGAGAAGAAGGAGGGTGAAAGAGAGCGAAACGAGACGAAGGAGGGTGAAAGAGAGCGAAACGAGACAAAGGAGGGTGAAAGAGGCTGAAACGAGGCGAAGGAAAGTGAAAGAGAGCGAAACGAGACGAAGGAGGGTGAAAGAGAAAGAAACAAAACGAAGGAGGGGGAAAGAGAGCGAAACGATACGAAGGAGGGTGAAAGAAGCCGAAACGAGACGAAGGAGGGAGGAAGACAGCGAAACGAGACGAAGGAGGGTGAGAGAGAGCGAAACCAGACGAAGGAGGGTGGAAGAGAGCGAAACGAGACGAAGGAGTGTGAGAGATAGCGAAACGAGACGAAGGAGGGTGAAAGAGAGCAAAATGAGACGAAGGAGGGTGAAAGAGAGCGAAACGAGACGAAGGTGGGTGAAGGAAGGCGAAACGAGATGAAGGAGGGTGGAAGAGAGCGAAACGAGACGAAGGAGGGTGAAAGAGAGTGACAAGAGACGAAGGAGGGTGAAAGAGAGCGAAACGAGGCGAAGGATGGTCAAAGAGAGTGAAACGAGATGAAGGAGGGTGAAAGAGAGCGAAACGAGACAAAGGAGGGTGAAAGAGGCTGAAACGAGACGAAGGAGTGTGGAAGAGAGCGAAACGAGAGGAAGGAGGGTGAGGGAGAGCGAAACGAGATGAAGGAGGGTGAAAGAGAGTGAAACGAGACGAAGGAGGGTGAAAGAGAGCGAAACGAGACGAAGGAGGGTCAAAGGGAGCGAAACGAGATGAAGGAGGGTGAAAGAGAGCGAAACGAGACAAAGCAGGGTGAAAGAGGCTGAAACGAGACGAAGGAGGGTGGAAGAGAGCGAAATGAGAGGAAGGAGGGTGAAAGAGTGCGAAACGAGATGAAGGAGGGTGAAAGAGAGTGAAACGAGACGAAGGAGGGTGAAAGAGAGCGAAACGAGACGAAGGAGGGTGAAAGAGAGCGAAACGAGACGAAGGAGGGTGAAAGAGAGTGAAACGAGTCGAAGGAAGGTGAAAGAGTGCGAATCGAGACAAAGGAGGGTGAAAGAGAGCGAAACGAGACGAAGGAAGGTGAAAGAGAGCGAACCGAAACGAAGGAGGGTGGAAGAGAGCGATACGAGAAGAAGGAGGGTGAAAGAGAGCGAAACGAGACGAAGGAGGGTGGAAGGAGCGAAACGAGACGAAGGAGGGTGAAAAAGAGTGAAACGAGACGAAGGAGGGTGAAAGAGAGCGAAACGAGATGAAGGAGGGTGAAAGAGAGCGAAACGAGACGAAGGAGGGTGAAATTGAGCGAAACAAGACGAAGGAAGGTGAAAGAGAGCTAAACGAGATGAAGGAGGGTGAAAGAGATCGAAACGAGACGAAGGAGGGTGAAAGAGAACGAAACGAGACGAAGGAGGGGGAAGGAGAGCGAAACGAGACCAAGGAGGGTGAAAGAATGCGAAATGAGACGAAGGAGGGAGGAAGACAGCGAAACGAGACGAAGGAGGGTGAGAGAGAGCGAAACGAGATGAAGGAACAAAGAACAAAGAACAAAGAAATGTACAGCACAGGAACAGGCCCTTCGGCCCTCCAAGCCCGCGCCGACCATACTGCCCGACTAAACTACAATCTTCTACACTTCCTGGGTCCGTATCCTTCTATTCCCATCCTATTCATATATTTGTCAAGATGCCCCTTAAATGTCCCTATCGTCCCTGCTTCCACTACCTCCTCCGGTAGCGAGTTCCAGGCACCCACTACCCTCTGCGTAAAAAACTTGCCTCGTACATCTACTCTAAACCTTGCCCCTCTCACCTTAAACCTATGCCCCCTAGTAATTGACCCCTCTACCCTGGGGAAAAGCCTCTGACTATCCACTCTGTCTATGCCCCTCATAATTTTGTAGACCTCTATCAGGTCGCCCCTCAACCTCCTTCGTTCCAGAGAGAACAAACCGAGTTTATTCAATCGCTCCTCATAGCTTATGCCCTCCATACCAGGCAACATTCTGGTAAATCTCTTCTGCACCCTCTCTAAAGCCTCCACATCCTTCTGGTAGTGTGGCGACCAGAATTGAACACTATACTCCAAGTGTGGCCTAACTAAGGTTCTATACAGCTGCAACATGACTTGCCAATTCTTATACTCAATGCCCCGTCCAACGAAGGCAAGCATGCCGTATGCCTTCTTGACTACCTTCTCCACCTGTGTTGCCCCTTTCAATGACCTGTGGACCTGTACTCCTAGATCTCTTTGACTTTCAATACTCTTGAGGGTTCTACCATTTACTGTATATTCCCTACCTGCATTAGCCCTTCCAAAATGCATTACCTCACATTTGTCCGGATTAAACTCCATCTGCCATCTCTCCGCCCAAGTCTCCAGACAATCTAAACCCTGCTGTATCCTCAGACAGTCCTCATCGCTATCCGCAATTCCACCAACCTTTGTGTCGTCTGCAAACTTACTAATCAGACCAGTTACATTTTCCTCCAAATCATTTATATATACTACAAACAGCAAAGGTCCCAGCACTGATCCCTGTGGAACACCACTGGTCACAGCCCTCCAATTAGAAAAGCATCCCTCCATTGCTACCCTCTGCCTTCTATGGCCTAGCCAGTTCTGAATCCACCTTGCCAGCTCACCCCTGATCCCGTGTGACTTCACCTTTTGTACTCGTCTACCATGAGGGACCTTGTCAAAGGCCTTACTGAAGTCCATGTAGACAACATCCACTGCCCTACCTGCATCAATCATCTTAGTGACCTCCTCGAAAAACTCTATCAAGTTAGTGAGACACGACCTCCCCTTCACAAAACCGTGCTGCCTCTCACTAATACGTCCATTTGCTTCCAAATGGGAGTAGATCCTGTCTCGAAGAATTCTCTCCAGTAATTTCCCTACCACTGAAGTAAGGCTCACCGGCCTGTAGTTCCCGGGATTATCCTTGCTACCCTTCTTAAACAGAGGAACAACATTGGCTATTCTCCAGTCCTCCGGGACATCCCCTGAAGACAGCGAGGATCCAAAGATTTCTGTCAAGGCCTCAGCAATTTCCTCTCCAGCCTCCTTCAGTATTCTGGGGTAGATCCCATCAGGCCCTGGGGACTTATCTACCTTAATATTTTTTAAGACACCCAACACCTCGTCTTTTTGGATCACAATGTGACCCAGGCTATCTACACCCCCTTCTCCAGACTCAACATCTACCAATTCCTTCTCTTTGGTGAATACTGATGCAAAGTATTCATTTAGTACCTCGCCCATTTCCTCTGGCTCCACACATAGATTCCCTTGCCTATCCTTCAGTGGGCCAACCCTTTCCCTGGCTACCCTCTTGCTTTTTATGTACGTGTAAAAAGCCTTGGGATTTTCCTTAACCCTATTTGCCAATGACTTTTCATGACCCCTTCTAGCCCTCCTGACTCCTTGCTTAAGTTCCTTCCTACTTTCCTTATATGCCACACAGGCTTCGTCTGTTCCCAGCCTTTTAGCCCTGACAAATGCCTCCTTTTTCTTTTTGACGAGGCCTACAATATCACTCGTCATCCAAGGTTCCCGAAAATTGCCGTATTTATCTTTCTTCCTCACAGGAACATGCCTGTCCTGTATTCCCTTCAACTGACACTTGAAAGCCTCCCACATGTCAGATGTTGATTTGCCCTCAAACATCCGCCCCCAATCTATGTTCTTCAGTTCCCACCTAATATTGTCATAATTAGCCTTCCCCCAATTTAGCACATTCATCCTCGGACCACTCTTATCCTTGTCCACCAGTACTTTAAAACTTACTGAATTGTGGTCACTGTTACCGAAATGCTCCCCTACTGAAACATCTACCACCTGGCCGGGCTCATTCCCCAATACCAGGTCCAGTACCGCCCCTTCCCTAGTTGGACTGTCTACATATTGTTTTAAGAAGCCCTCCTTGATGCTCCTTACAAACTCCGCCCCGTCTAAGCCCCTGGCACTAAGTGAGTCCCAGTCAATATTGGGGAAGTTGAAGTCTCCCATCACCACAACCCTGTTGTTTTTACTCTTTTCCAAAATCTGTCTACCTATCTGCTCCTCTATCTCCCGCTGGCTGTTGGGAGGCCTGTAGTATACCCCCAACATTGTGACTGCACCCTTCTTATTCCTGATCTCTACCCATATAGCCTCACTGCCCTCTGAGGTGTCCTCTCGCAGTATAGCTGTGATATTCTCCCGAACAAGTAGCGCAACTCCGCCTCCCCTTTTACATCCCCCTCTATCCCGCCTGAAACATCTAAATCCTGGAACGTTTAGCTGCCAATCCTGCCCTTCCCTCAACCAGGTCTCTGTAATGGCAATAACATCATAGTTCCAAGTAGTAATCCAAGCTCTAAGTTCATCTGCCTTACCCGTAATGCTCCTTGCATTAAAACATAGGCACTTCAGGCCACCAGACCCGCTGTGTTCAGCAACTTTTCCCCGTCTGCTCTGCCTCAGAGCCACACTGTCCCTATTCCCTAGTTCTCCCTCAATGCTCTCACCTTCTGACCTATTGCTCCCGTACCCACCCCCCTGCCATACTAGTTTAAACCCTCCCGTGTGACACTAGCAAACCTCGCGGCCAGGATATTTATGCCTCTCCGGTTTAGATGCAACCCGTCCATCTTATACAGGTCACACCTGCCCCGGAAGAGCTCCCAGTGGTCCAGAAAACGGAAACCCTCCCTCCTACACCAGCTGTTTAGCCACGTGTTTGTCTGCTCTATCTTCCTATTTCTAGCCTCACTGGCACGTGGCACAGGGAGTAATCCCGAGATTACAACCCTCGAGGTCCTGTCCTTTAACTTTCTGCCTAGCTCCCTGAACTCCTGCTGCAGGACCTCATGCCCCTTCCTGCCTATGTCGTTAGTACCAATATGTACAACGACCTCTGCCTGTTTGCCCTCCCCCTTCAGGATTCCCTCTACCCGTTCGGAGACATCCTGGACCCTGGCACCAGGGAGGCAACATACCATCCTGGAGTCTCTTTCACGTCCACAGAAGCGCCTATCTGTGCCCCTGACTATAGAGTCCCCTATTACTATTACTCTTCTGCGCTTTGACCCTCCCTTCTGAACATCAGAGCCAGCCGTGGTGCCACTGCTCTGGCTGCTGCTGTTTTCCCCTGATAGGCTATCCCCCCCGACAGTATCCAAAGGGGTATATCTGTTCGAGAGGGGGACAACCACAGGGGATTCCTGCACTGACTGCCTGCCCTTTCTGGTGGTCACCCATTTCTCTGCCTGCACCTTGGGTGTGACCACATTTACATAACTGCGATCTATGACGCTTTCCGCCACCTGCATGCTCCTAAGTGCATCCAATTGCTGCTCCAACCGAACCATGCGGTCTGTGAGGAGCTCCAGTTGGGTGCACTTTCTGCAGATGAAGCCACCCGGGACGCTGGAAGCCTCCCGGACCTGCCACATCTCACAGTCAGAGCACAGCACCCCTCTAACTGACATTGCGTCAATTAATTAAAATTTGTCTCTTTTTTTTTTAAATTGCAAAGTTACTGTCAACTATCTGTTTCCTAGCACTAGATTTCTAATAGAAATGCGATAGCTAACTATAATACTCTCCGATCTCTGGCTTAGATAATAACTTAATTATAATTTAGAGGATATGTTTAATTAGTTCCCAAATACTCAAATATTTTTTAAATTTAGGTTAGAATCCCAACCAGCCACTCAGGTCACAGCTTTTCTGTGATGTCGCTTCAATTTCCCCCCGACACACACAATTTGAAAAAAGGTATAAAAGTAAAAATCACTTACTTGCCTTCTGAGTGTCTGAGATGTTCTCAGGTTCTCTCGCTGACAGAGACTGCTCCTCCACCTCCGATCCTTGACCTGCACAATGCTAATAATATAATAATATAATATGGCACTTACCTTACACCAATGGGTCTTATTATTAGGTTAGAGGAGGAGGGCGGGTGGGAGACACTACACGTGTAGTGTCTCGGGTTTTTTGGTTGGGGGGGGGGGGGGGGCACTTGCCAGAGGTAGAACTTCCGGTTCCCGCCTTATATAAAAACAAATAAAACTGAAAAGAAGAACAGACACGGGACCAGGCAAGGCTTTTTAAACTAACTACTCACCTCCCAGAAGGTGAGGGTGGAAGAGAGCGAAACAAGACAAAGGAGGGTGAAAGAGAGCGAAACGAGACGAAGGAGGGTGAAAGAGAGCGAAACGAGACGAAGGAGGGTGAAGGAGGGCGAAACGAGACGAAGGAGGGTGAAAGAGAGCAAAACGAGACGAAGGAGGGTGAAAGAGAACGAAACGAGACGAAGGAGGGGGAAAGTGAGCGAAACGAGACGAAGGAGGGTGAAAGAAGGCGAAACGAGACGAAAGAGGGAGGAAGACAGCGAAACGAGACTAAGGAGGGTGAGAGAGAGCGAAACGAGACAAAGGAGGGTGGAAGAGAGCGAAACGAGACGAAGGAGGGTGAGAGATAGCAAAACAAGACGAAGGAGGGTGTAAGAGAGCGAAACGAGACGAAGGAGGGTGAAAGAGAGCGAAACGAGACGAAGGAGGGTGAAGGAAGGCGAAACGAGACGAAGGAGGATGGAAGAGAGCGAAACGAGACGAAGGAGGGTGAAAGAGAGTGAAAAGAGATGAAGGAGGGTGAAAGAGAGCGAAACGAGGCGAAGGAGGGTGAAAGAGAGCGAAACGAGACAAAGGAGGGTGAAAGAGGCTGAAACGAGACGAAGGAGGGTGGAAGAGAGCGAAACGAGAAGAAGGAGGGTGAGGGAGAGCGAAACGAGGTGAAGGAGGGTGAAAGAGAGTGAAACGAGACGAAGGAGGTTGAAAGAGAGCGAAACGAGACGAAGGAGGGTGAAAGAGAGCGAAACGAGACGAAGGAGGGTGAAAGAGAGTGAAACGAGGCAAAGGAAGGTGAAAGAGTGCGAATCGAGACAAAGGAGGGTGAAAGAGAGCGAAACGAGACAAAGGAGGGTGAAAAAGAGTGAAACGAGACGAAGGAGGGTGAAAGAGAGCTAAACGAGACGAAGGAGGGTGAAAGAGAGCGAAACGAGATGAAGGAGGGTGAAAGAGAGCGAAACGAGACGAAGGAGGGTGAAAGAGAGCGAAACGGGACGAAGGAAGGTGAAAGAGAGCTAAACGAGATGAAGGAGGGTGAAAGAGATCGAAACGAGACAAAGGAGGGTGAAAGATAGCGAAACGAGGCGAAGGAAGGTGCAAGAGAGCGAAACGAGACGAAGGAGGGTGAAAGAGAGCGAAACGAGATGAAGGAAGGTGAAAGAGAGCTAAACGAGATGAAGGAGGGTGAAAGAGATCGAAACGAGACAAAGGAGGGTGAAAGATAGCGAAACGAGGCGAAGGAAGGTGCAAGAGAGCGAAACGAGACGAAGGAGGGTGAAAGAGAGCGAAACGAGATGAAGGAAGGTGAAAGAGAGCTAAACGAGATGAAGGAGGGTGAAAGAGATCGAAACGAGACAAAGGAGGGTAAAAGAGAGCGAAACGAGGCGAAGGAATGGTGAAAGAGAGCGAAACGAGACGAAGGAGGGTGAAAGAGAACAAAATGAGACGAAGGAGGGGGAAAGAGAGCGAAACGAGATGAAGGAGGGTGAAAGAAGGCGAAACGAGACGAAGGAGGGAGGAAGACAGCGAAACGAGACGAAGGAGGGTGAGAGAGAGCGAAACAAGACGAAGGAGGGTGAAGGAGGGCGAAACGAGATGAAGGAGGGTCAAAGAGAGCGAAACGAGACAAAGGAGGGTGAAAGAGGCTGAAACGAGACGAAGGAGCGTGGAAGAGAGCGAAACGAGAGGAAGGAGTGTGAGGGAGAGCAAAACGAGACGAAGGAGGGTGAAGGAGAGTGAACCGAAACGAAGGAGGGTGAAAGAGAGCGAAACGAGATGAAGAAGGGTGAAAGAGAGCGAAACGAGACGAAGGAGGGTGAAAGAGAGCGAAACGAGACGAAGGAGGGTGAAAGAGAACGAAACGATGACGAAGGAGGGTGAAAGAGAGTGAAACGAGGCGAAGGAAGGTGAAAGAGTGCGAATCGAGACAAAGGAGGGTGAAAGAGAGCGAAACGAGACGAAGGAAGGTGAAAGAGAGCGAACCGAAACGAAGGAGGGTGGAAGAGAGCGATACGAGAAGAAGGAGGGTGAAAGAGAGCGAAACGAGACGAAGGAGGGTGAAAGAGAGCGAAACGAGACGAAGGAAGGTGAAAGAGAGCTAAACGAGATGAAGGAGGGTGAAAGAGATCGAAACGAGACAAAGGAGGGTGAAAGATAGCGAAACGAGGTGAAGGAAGGTGAAAGAGAGCGAAACGAGACGAAGGAGGGTGAAAGAGAATGAAACGAGACGAAGGAGGGGGAAAGAGAGAGAAACGAGACGAAGGAGGGTGAAAGAATGCGAAACGAGACTAAGGAGGGAGGAAGACAGCGAAACGAGACGAAGGAGGGTGAGAGAGAGCGAAACGAGATGAAGGAGGGTGGAAGAGAGCGAAACAAGATGAAGGAGGGTGAAAGAGAGCGAAACGAGACGAAGGAGGGTGAAAGAGAGCGAAACGAGACGAAGGAGGGTGAAAGAGAGCGAAATGAGACGAAGGAGGGTGAAGGAAGGCGAAACGAGACGAAGGAGGGTGAAAGAGAGTGAAAAGAGATGAAGGAGGGTGAAAGAGAGCGAAACGAGGCGAAGGAGGGTGAAAGAGAGCGAAACGAGACAAAGGAGGGTGAAAGAGGCTGAAACGAGACGAAGGAGGGTGGAAGAGAGCGAAACGAGAAGAAGGAGGGTGAGGGAGAGTGAAACGAGACGAAGGAGGTTGAAAGAGAGCGAAACAAGACGAAGGAGGGTGAAAGAGAGCGAAACGAGTCGAAGGAGGGTGAAAGAGAGTGAAACGAGGCGAAGGAAGGTGAAAGAGTGCGAATCGAGACAAAGGAGGGTGAAAGAGAGCGAACCGAAACGAAGGAGGGTGGAAGAGAGCGATACGAGACGAAGGACGGTGAAAGAGAGCGAAACGAGACGAAAGAGGGGGAAAGAGAGCGAAACGAGACGAAGGAGGGTGAAAAAGAGTGAAGCGAGACGAAGGAGGGTGAAAGAGAGCTAAACGAGACGAAGGAGGGTGAAAGAGAGCGAAACGAGATGAAGGAGGGTGAAAGAGAGCGAAACGAGACGAAGGAGAGTGAAAGAGAGCGAAACGAGACGAAGGAAGGTGAAAGAGAGCTAAACGAGATGAAGGAGCGTGAAAAAGAGCGAAACGAGATAAAGGAGGGTCAAAGAGTGTGAAACGGGGCGAAGGAAGGTGAAAGAGAGCGAAACGAGATGAAGGAGGGTGAAAGAGAACTAAACGAGACGAAGGAGGGGGAAAGAGAGCGAAATGAGACGAAGAAGGGTGAAAGAAGGCAAAACGAGATGAAGGAGGGAGGAAGACAGCGAAACGAGACGAAGGAGGGTGAGAGAGAGCGAAACGAGACGAAGAAGGGTGGAAGAGAGCGAAACGAGACGAAGGAGTGTGAGAGATAGCGAAACGAGATGAAGGAGGGTGAAAGAGAGCGAAATGAGACGAAGGAGGGTGAAAGAGAGCGAAACGAGACGAAGAAGGGTGAAGGAAGGCGAAACGAGACGAAGGAGGGTGGAAGAGAGCGAAACGAGACGAAGGAGGGTGAAAGAGAGTGAAAAGAGACGAAGGAGGTTGAAAGAGAGCGAAACGAGGCGAAGGAGGGTCAAAGAGAGCGAAACGAGATGAAGGAGGGTGAAAGAGAGCGAAACGAGACAAAGTAGGGTGAAAGAGGCTGAAACGAGACGAAGGAGGGTGAAAGAGAGCGAAACGAGGCGAAGGAGGGTGAAAGAGAGCGAAACGAGACAAAGGAGGGTGAAAGAGGCTGAAACGAGACGAAGGAGGGTGGAAGAGAGCGAAACGAGAGGAAGGAGGGTGAGGGAGAGCGAAACGAGATGAAGGAGGGTGAAAGAGAGTGAAACGAGACGAAGGAGGGTGAAAGAGAGCGAAACGAGACGAAGGAGGGTGGAAGAGAGCGAAACGAGACGAAGGAGGGTGAAAGAGAGTGAAACGAGACGAAGGAGGGTGAAAGAGAGCGAAACGAGACGAAGGAGGGTGAAAGAGAGCGAAACGAGACGAAGGAGGGTGAAAGAGAGTGAAACGAGACGAAGGAAGGTGAAAGAGTGCGAATCGAGATAAAGGAGGGTGAAAGAGAGCGAAACGAGACGAAGGAAGGTGAAAGAGAGCGAACCGAAACAAAGGAGGGTGGAAGAGAGCGATACGAGACGAAGGAGGGTGAGAGAGAGCGAAACTCCATGAAGGAGGGTGAAGGAGGGCGAAACGAGATGAAGGAGGGTCAAAGAGAGCAAAACGAAATGAAGGAGGGTGAAAGAGAGCGAAACGAGACAAAGGAGGGTGAAAGAGGCTGAAACGAAACGAAGGAGCGTGGAAGAGAGCGAAACGAGAGGAAGGAGGGTGAGGGAGAGCGAAACGAGACGAAGGTGGGTGAAGGAGTGTGAACCAAGACGAAGGAGGGTGAAAGAGAGCGAAACGAGACGAAGGAGGGTGAAAGAGAGCGAAACGAGACGAAGGAGGGCGAAAGAGAGTGAAACGAGACGAAGGAGGGTGAAAGAGAGCGATACGAGACGAAGGAGGGTGAAAGAGAGTAAAACGTGGCGAAGGAAGGTGAAAGAGTGCGAATCGAGACAAAGGAGGGTGAAAGAGAGCGAAACGAGACGAAGGAAGGTGAAAGAGAGTGAAGCGAAACGAAGGAGGGTGGAAGAGAGCGATACGAGAAGAAGGAGGGTGAAAGAGAGCGAAACGAGACGAAGGAGGGTGAAAGAGAGCGAAACGAGACGAAGGAGGGTGAAAAAGAGTGAAACGAGACGAAGGAGGGTGAAAGAGTGCTAAACGAGACGAAGGAGGGTGAAAGAGAACGAAACGAGACGAAGGAGGGTGAAAGAGTGTGAAACGGGGCGAAGGAAGGTGAAAGAGAGCGAAACGAGACGAAGGAGGGTGAAAGAGAACGAAACGAGACGAAGGAGGGGGAAAGAGAGCGAAATGAGACAAAGAAGGTTGAAAGAAGGCAAAACGAGATGAAGGAGGGAGGAAGACAGCGAAACGAGACGAAGGAGGGTGAGAGAGAGCGAAACGAGACGAAGAAGGGTGGAAGAGAGCGAAACAAGACGAAGGAGTGTGAGAGATAGCGAAACGAGATGAAGGAGGGTGAAAGAGAGCGAAATGAGACGAAGGAGGGTGAAAGAGAGCGAAACGAGACGAAGAAGGGTGAAGGAAGGCGAAACGAGACGAAGGAGGGTGGAAGAGAGCGAAACGAGACGAAAAAGGGTGAAAGAGAGTGAAAAGAGACGAAGGAGGTTGAAAGAGAGCGAAACGAGGCGAAGGAGGGTCAAAGAGAGCGAAACGAGATGAAGGAGGGTGAAAGAGAGCGAAACGAGACAAAGGAGGGTGAAAGAGGCTGAAACGAGACGAAGGAGGGTGAAAGAGAGCGAAACGAGGCGAAGGAGGGTGAAAGAGAGCGAAACGAGACAAAGGAGGGTGAAAGAGGCTGAAACGAGACGAAGGAGGGTGGAAGAGAGCGAAACGAGAGGAAGGAGGGTGAGGGAGAGCGAAACGAGATGATGGAGGGTGAAAGAGAGTGAAACGAGACGAAGGAGGGTGAAAGAGAGCGAAACGAGACGAAGGAGGGTGGAAGAGAGCGAAACGAGACGAAGGAGGGTGAAAGAGAGTGAAACGAGACGAAGGAGGTGAAAGAGAGCGAAACGAGACGAAGGAGGGTGAAAGAGAGCGAAACGAGACGAAGGAGGGTGAAAGAGAGTGAAACGAGACGAAGGAAGGTGAAAGAGTGCGAATCGAGATAAAGGAGGGTGAAAGAGAGCGAAACGAGACGAAGGAAGGTGAAAGAGAGCGAACCGAAACAAAGGAGGGTGGAAGAGAGCGATACGAGACGAAGGAGGGTGAGAGAGAGCGAAACTCCATGAAGGAGGGTGAAGGAGGGCGAAACGAGATGAAGGAGGGTCAAAGAGAGCAAAACGAAATGAAGGAGGGTGAAAGAGAGCGAAACGAGACAAAGGAGGGTGAAAGAGGCTGAAACGAAACGAAGGAGCGTGGAAGAGAGCGAAACGAGAGGAAGGAGGGTGAGGGAGAGCGAAACGAGACGAAGGAGGGTGAAGGAGTGTGAACCAAGACGAAGGAGGGTGAAAGAGAGCGAAACGAGACGAAGGAGGGTGAAAGAGAGCGAAACGAGACGAAGGAGGGCGAAAGAGAGTGAAACGAGACGAAGGAGGGGGAAAGAGAGCGATACGAGACGAAGGAGGGTGAAAGAGAGTAAAACGTGGCGAAGGAAGGTGAAAGAGTGCGAATCGAGACAAAGGAGGGTGAAAGAGAGCGAAACGAGACGAAGGAAGGTGAAAGAGAGTGAAGCGAAACGAAGGAGGGTGGAAGAGAGCGATACGAGAAGAAGGAGGGTGAAAGAGAGCGAAACGAGACGAAGGAGGGTGAAAGAGAGCAAAACGAGACGAAGGAGGGTGAAAAAGAGTGAAACGAGACGAAGGAGGGTGAAAGAGTGCTAAACGAGACGAAGGAGGGTGAAAGAGAACGAAACGAGACGAAGGAGGGGGAAAGAGAGCGAAACGAGACGAAGGAGGGTGAAATTGAGCGAAACGAGACGAAGGAAGGTGAAAGAGAGCTAAACGAGATGAAGGAGGGTGAAAGAGATCGAAACGAGACAAAGGAGGGTGAAAGAGAGCGAAACGAGGTGAAGGAAGGTGAAAGAGAGCGAAACGAGACGAAGGAGGGTGAAAGAGAACGAAACGAGACGAAGGAGGGGGAAAGAGAGCGAAACGAGACGAAGGAGGGTGAAAGAATGCGAAACGAGATGAAGGAGGGAGGAAGACAGCGAAACGAGACGAAGGAGGGTGAGAGAGAGCGAAACGAGATGAAGGAGGGTGGAAGAGAGCGAAACAAGACGAAGGAGGGTGAAAGAGAGCGAAACGAGACGAAGGAGGGTGAAAGAGAGCGAAACAAGACGAAGGAGGGTGAAGGAGGGCGAAACGAGACGAAGGAGGGTGAAAGAGAGCAAAACGAGACGAAGGAGTGTGAAAGAGAACGAAACGAGACGAAGGAGGGGGAAAGTGACCGAAACAAGACGAAGGAGGGTGAAAGAAGGCGAAACGAGACGAAAGAGGGAGGAAGCCAGCGAAACGAGACGAAGGAGGGTGGAAGAGAGCGAAACGAGACGAAGGAGGGTGAGAGATAGCAAAACAAGACGAAGGAGGGTGTAAGAGAGCGAAACGAGACGAAGGAGGGTGAAACAGAGCGAAACGAGACGAAGGAGGGTGAAGGAAGGCGAAACGAGACGAAGGAGGGTGGAAGAGAGCGAAACGAGACGAAGGAGGGTGAAAGAGAGTGAAAAGAGATGAAGGAGGGTGAAAGAGAGCGAAACGAGGCGAAGGAGGGTGAAAGAGAGCGAAACGAGACAAAGGAGGGTGAAAGAGGCTGAAACGAGACGAAGGAGGGTGGAAGAGAGCGAAACGAGAAGAAGGAGGGTGAGGGAGAGCGAAACGAGATGAAGGAGGGTGAAAGAGAGTGAAACGAGACGAAGGAGGTTGAAAGAGAGCTAAGCGAGATGAAGGAGGGTGAAAGAGAGTGAAACGAGACGAAGGAGGGTGAAAGAGAGTGAAACGAGGCGAAGGAAGGTGAAAGAGTGCGAATCGAGACAAAGGAGGGTGAAAGAGAGCGAAACGAGACAAAGGAAGGTGAAAGAGAGCGAACCGAAACGAAGGAGGGTGGAAGAGAGCGATACGAGACGAAGGACGGTGAAAGAGAGCGAAACGAGACGAAAGAGGGGGAAAGAGAGCGAAACGAGACGAAGGAGTGTGAAAAAGAGTGAAACGAGACGAAGGAGCGTGTAAGAGAGCTAAACGAGACGAAGGAGGGTGAAAGAGAGCGAAACGAGATGAAGGAGGGTGAAAGAGAGCGAAACGAGACGAAGGAGAGTGAAAGAGAGCGAAACGAGACAAAGGAAGGTGAAAGAGAGCTAAACGAGATGAAGGAGGGTGAAAGAGAGCGAAACGAGACAAAGGAGGGTGAAAGAGTGCGAAATGGGGCGAAGGAAGGTGAAAGAGAGCGAAACGAGACGAAGGAGGGTGAAAGAGAACGAAACGAGACGAAGGAGGGGGAAAGAGAGCGAAATGAGACGAAGGAGGGTGAAAGAAGGCAAAACGAGATGACGGAGGGAGGAAGACAGCGAAACGAGACGAAGGAGGGTGAGAGAGAGCGAAACGAGACGAAGAAGGGTGGAAGAGAGCGAAACGAGACGAAGGAGTGTGAGAGATAGCGAAACGAGATGAAGGAGGGTGAAAGAGAGCGAAATGAGACGAAGGAGGGTCAAAGAGAGCGAAACGAGATGAAGGAGGGTTAAAGAGAGCGAAACGAGACAAAGGAGGGTGAAAGAGGCTGAAACGAGACGAAGGAGGGTGAAAGAGAGCGAAACGAGGCGAAGGAGGGTGAAAGAGAGCGAAACGAGACAAAGGAGGGTGAAAGAGGCTGAAACGAGACGAAGGAGGGTGGAAGAGAGCGAAACGAGAGGAAGGAGGGTGAGGGAGAGCGAAACGAGATGAAGGAGGGTGAAAGAGAGTGAAACGAGACGAAGGAGGGTGAAAGAGAGCGAAACGAGACGAAGGAGGGTGGAAGAGAGCGAAACGAGACGAAGGAGGGTGAAAGAGAGTCAAACGAGACGAAGGAGGGTGAAAGAGAGCGAAACGAGACGAAGGAGGGTGAAAGAGAGCGAAACGAGACGAAGGAGGGTGAAAGAGAGTGAAACGAGACGAAGGAAGGTGAAAGAGTGCGAATCGAGATAAAGGAGGGTGAAAGAGAGCGAAACGAGACGAAGGAAGGTGAAAGAGAGCGAACCGAAACAAAGGAGGGTGGAAGAGAGCGATACGAGACGAAGGAGGGTGAGAGAGAGCGAAACTCCATGAAGGAGGGTGAAGGAGGGCGAAACGAGATGAAGGAGGGTCAAAGAGAGCAAAACGAAATGAAGGAGGGTGAAAGAGAGCGAAACGAGACAAAGGAGGGTGAAAGAGGCTGAAACGAAACGAAGGAGCGTGGAAGAGAGCGAAACGAGAGGAAGGAGGGTGAGGGAGAGCGAAACGAGACAAAGGAGTGTGAAGGAGTGTGAACCAAGACGAAGGAGGGTGAAAGAGAGCGAAACGAGACGAAGGAGGGTGAAAGAGAGCGAAACGAGACGAAGGAGGGCGAAAGAGAGTGAAATGAGACGAAGGAGGGTGAAAGAGAGCGATACGAGACGAAGGAGGGTGAAAGAGAGTAAAACGTGGCGAAGGAAGGTGAAAGAGTGCGAATCGAGACAAAGGAGGGTGAAAGAGAGCGAAACGAGACGAAGGAAGGTGAAAGAGAGTGAAGCGAAACGAAGGAGGGTGGAAGAGAGCGATACGAGAAGAAGGAGGGTGAAAGAGAGCGAAACGAGACGAAGGAGGGTGAAAGAGAGCGAAACGAGACGAAGGAGGGTGAAAAAGAGTGAAACGAGACGAAGGAGGGTGAAAGAGTGCTAAACGAGACGAAGGAGGGTGAAAGAGAACAAAACGAGACGAAGGAGGGGGAAAGAGAGCGAAACGAGACGAAGGAGGGTGAAATTGAGCGAAACGAGACGAAGGAAGGTGAAAGAGAGCTAAACGAGATGAAGGAGGGTGAAAGAGATCGAAACGAGACAAAGGAGGGTGAAAGAGAGCGAAACGAGGTGAAGGAAGGTGAAAGAGAGCGAAACGAGACGAAGGAGGGTGAAAGAGAACGAAACGAGACGAAGGAGGGGGAAAGAGAGCGAAACGAGACGAAGGAGGGTGAAAGAATGCGAAACGAGATGAAGGAGGGAGGAAGACAGCGAAACGAGACGAAGGAGGGTGAGAGAGAGCGAAACGAGATGAAGGAGGGTGGAAGAGAGCGAAACAAGACGAAGGAGGGTGAAAGAGAGCGAAACGAGACGAAGGAGGGTGAAAGAGAGCGAAACAAGACGAAGGAGGGTGAAGGAGGGCGAAACGAGACGAAGGAGGGTGAAAGAGAGCAAAACGAGACGAAGGAGTGTGAAAAAGAACGAAACGAGACGAAGGAGGGGGAAAGTGACCGAAACGAGACGAAGGAGGGTGAAAGAAGGCGAAACGAGACGAAAGAGGGAGGAAGCCAGCGAAACGAGACGAAGGAGGGTGAGAGAGAGCGAAACGAGACCAAGGAGGGTGGAAGAGAGCGAAACGAGACGAAGGAGGGTGAGAGATAGCAAAACAAGACGAAGGAGGGTGTAAGAGAGCGAAACGAGACGAAGGAGAGTGAAACAGAGCGAAACGAGACGAAGGAGGGTGAAGGAAGGCGAAACGAGACGAAGGAGGGTGGAAGAGAGCGAAACGAGACGAAGGAGGGTGAAACAGAGTGAAAAGAGATGAAGGAGGGTGAAAGAGAGCGAAACGAGGCGAAGGAGGGTGAAAGAGAGCGAAACGAGACAAAGGAGGGTGAAAGAGGCTGAAACGAGACGAAGGAGGGTGGAAGAGAGCGAAACGAGAAGAAGGAGGGTGAGGGAGAGCGAAACGAGATGAAGGAGGGTGAAAGAGAGTGAAACGAGACGAAGGAGGTTGAAAGAGAGCGAAGCGAGATGAAGGAGGGTGAAAGAGAGTGAAACGAGACGAAGGAGGGTGAAAGAGAGTGAAACGAGGTGAAGGAAGGTGAAAGAGTGCGAATCGAGACAAAGGAGGGTGAAAGAGAGCGAAACGAGACAAAGGAAGGTGAAAGAGAGCGAACCGAAACGAAGGAGGGTGGAAGAGAGCGATACGAGACGAAGGACGGTGAAAGAGAGCGAAACGAGACGAAAGAGGGGGAAAGAGAGCGAAACGAGACGAAGGAGTGTGAAAAAGAGTGAAACGAGACGAAGGAGCGTGTAAGAGAGCTAAACGAGACGAAGGAGGGAGAAAGAGAGCGAAACGAGATGAAGGAGGGTGAAAGAGAGCGAAACGAGACGAAGGAGAGTGAAAGAGAGCGAAACGAGACAAAGGAAGGTGAAAGAGAGCTAAACGAGATGAAGGAGGGTGAAAGAGAGCGAAACGAGACAAAGGAGGGTGAAAGAGTGCGAAATGGGGTGAAGGAAGGTGAAAGAGAGCGAAACGAGACGAAGGAGGGTGAAAGAGAACGAAACGAGACGAAGGAGGGGGAAAGAGAGCGAAATGAGACGAAGGAGGGTGAAAGAAGGCAAAACGAGATGACGGAGGGAGGAAGACAGCGAAACGAGATGAAGGAGGGTGAGAGAGAGCGAAACGAGACGAAGAAGGGTGGAAGAGAGCGAAACGAGACGAAGGAGTGTGAGAGATAGCGAAACGAGATGAAGGAGGGTGAAAGAGAGCGAAATGAGACGAAGGAGGGTGAAAGAGAGCGAAACGAGACGAAGAAGGGTGAATGAAGGCGAAACGAGACGAAGGAGGGTGGAAGAGAGCGAAACGAGACGAAGGAGTGTGAAAGAGAGTGAAAAGAGACGAAGGAGGGTGAAAGAGAGCGAAACGAGGCGAAGGAGGGTCAAAGAGAGCGAAACGAGATGAACGAGGGTGAAAGAGAGCGAAACAAGACAATGGTGGGTGAAAGAGGCTGAAACGAGACGAAGGAGGGTGGAAGAGAGCGAAACGAGAGGAAGGAGGGTGAGGGAGAGCGAAACGAGATGAAGGAGGTGAAAGAGAGTGAAACGAGACGAAGGAGGGTGAAAGAGAGCGAAACGAGACGAAGGAGGGTGGAAGAGAGCGAAACAAGACGAAGGAGGGTGAAAGAGTGTGAAACGAGACGAAGGAGGGTGAAAGAGAGCGAAACGAGATGAAGGAGGGTGAAAGAGAGCGAAATGAGACGAAGGAGGGTGAAAGAGAGCGAAACGAGACGAAGAAGGGTGAAGGAAGGCGAAACGAGACGAAGAGTGTGGAAGAGAGCGAAACGAGACGAAGGAGGGTGAAAGAGAGTGAAAAGAGACGAAGGAGGGTGAAAGAGAGCGAAACGAGGCGAAGGAGGGTCAAAGAGAGCGAAACGAGATGAACGAGGGTGAAAGAGAGCGAAACAAGACAATGGAGGGTGAAAGAGGCTGAAACGAGACGAAGGAGGGTGGAAGAGAGCGAAACGAGAGGAAGGAGGGTGAGGGAGAGCGAAACGAGATGAAGGAGGGTGAAAGAGAGTGAAACGAGACGAAGGAGGGTGAAAGAGAGCGAAACGAGATGAAGGAGGGTGGAAGAGAGCGAAACGAGACGAAGGAGGGTGAAAAAGAGTGAAACGAGACGAAGGAGGGTGAAAGAGTGCTAAACGAGACGAAGGAGGGTGAAAAAGAACGAAACGAGACGAAGGAGGGGGAAAGTGACCGAAACGAGACGAAGGAGGGTGAAAGAAGGCGAAACGAGACGAAAGAGGGAGGAAGCCAGCGAAACGAGACGAAGGAGGGTGAGAGAGAGCGAAACGAGACCAAGGAGGGTGGAAGAGAGCGAAACGAGACGAAGGAGGGTGAGAGATAGCAAAACAAGACGAAGGAGGGTGTAAGAGAGCGAAACGAGACGAAGGAGAGTGAAACAGAGCGAAACGAGACGAAGGAGGGTGAAGGAAGGCGAAACGAGACGAAGGAGGGTGGAAGAGAGCGAAACGAGACGAAGGAGGGTGAAAGAGAGTGAAAAGAGATGAAGGAGGGTGAAAGAGAGCGAAACGAGGCGAAGGAGGGTGAAAGAGAGCGAAACGAGACAAAGGAGGGTGAAAGAGGCTGAAACGAGACGAAGGAGGGTGGAAGAGAGCGAAACGAGAAGAAGGAGGGTGAGGGAGAGCGAAACGAGATGAAGGAGGGTGAAAGAGAGTGAAACGAGACGAAGGAGGTTGAAAGAGAGCGAAGCGAGATGAAGGAGGGTGAAAGAGAGTGAAACGAGACGAAGGAGGGTGAAAGAGAGTGAAACGAGGTGAAGGAAGGTGAAAGAGTGCGAATCGAGACAAAGGAGGGTGAAAGAGAGCGAAACGAGACAAAGGAAGGTGAAAGAGAGCGAACCGAAACGAAGGAGGGTGGAAGAGAGCGATACGAGACGAAGGACGGTGAAAGAGAGCGAAACGAGACGAAAGAGGGGGAAAGAGAGCGAAACGAGACGAAGGAGTGTGAAAAAGAGTGAAACGAGACGAAGGAGCGTGTAAGAGAGCTAAACGAGACGAAGGAGGGAGAAAGAGAGCGAAACGAGATGAAGGAGGGTGAAAGAGAGCGAAACGAGACGAAGGAGAGTGAAAGAGAGCGAAACGAGACAAAGGAAGGTGAAAGAGAGCTAAACGAGATGAAGGAGGGTGAAAGAGAGCGAAACGAGACAAAGGAGGGTGAAAGAGTGCGAAATGGGGTGAAGGAAGGTGAAAGAGAGCGAAACGAGACGAAGGAGGGTGAAAGAGAACGAAACGAGACGAAGGAGGGGGAAAGAGAGCGAAATGAGATGAAGGAGGGTGAAAGAAGGCAAAACGAGATGACGGAGGGAGGAAGACAGCGAAACGAGATGAAGGAGGGTGAGAGAGAGCGAAACGAGACGAAGAAGGGTGGAAGAGAGCGAAACGAGACGAAGGAGTGTGAGAGATAGCGAAACGAGATGAAGGAGGGTGAAAGAGAGCGAAATGAGACGAAGGAGGGTGAAAGAGAGCGAAACGAGACGAAGAAGGGTGAATGAAGGCGAAACGAGACGAAGGAGGGTGGAAGAGAGCGAAACGAGACGAAGGAGTGTGAAAGAGAGTGAAAAGAGACGAAGGAGGGTGAAAGAGAGCGAAACGAGGCGAAGGAGGGTAAAAGAGAGCGAAACGAGATGAACGAGGGTGAAAGAGAGCGAAACAAGACAATGGAGGGTGAAAGAGGCTGAAACGAGACGAAGGAGGGTGGAAGAGAGCGAAACGAGAGGAAGGAGGGTGAGGGAGAGCGAAACGAGATGAAGGAGGTGAAAGAGAGTGAAACGAGACGAAGGAGGGTGAAAGAGAGCGAAACGAGACGAAGGAGGGTGGAAGAGAGCGAAACAAGACGAAGGAGGGTGAAAGAGTGTGAAACGAGACGAAGGAGGGTGAAAGAGAGCGAAACGAGATGAAGGAGGGTGAAAGAGAGCGAAATGAGACGGAGGAGGGTGAAAGAGAGCGAAACGAGACGAAGAAGGGTGAAGGAAGGCGAAACGAGACGAAGAGTGTGGAAGAGAGCGAAACGAGACGAAGGAGGGTGAAAGAGAGTGAAAAGAGACGAAGGAGGGTGAAAGAGAGCGAAACGAGGCGAAGGAGGGTCAAAGAGAGCGAAACGAGATGAACGAGGGTGAAAGAGAGCGAAACAAGACAATGGAGGGTGAAAGAGGCTGAAACGAGACGAAGGAGGGTGGAAGAGAGCGAAACGAGAGGAAGGAGGGTGAGGGAGAGCGAAACGAGATGAAGGAGGGTGAAAGAGAGTGAAACGAGACGAAGGAGGGTGAAAGAGAGCGAAACGAGACGAAGGAGGGTGGAAGAGAGCGAAACGAGACGAAGGAGGGTGAAAAAGAGTGAAACGAGACGAAGGAGGGTGAAAGAGTGCTAAACGAGACGAAGGAGGGTGAAAAAGAGTGAAACGAGACGAAGGAGGGTGAAAGAGTGCTAAACGAGACGAAGGAGGGTGAAAGAGAACGAAACGAGACGAAGGAGGGGGAAAGAGAGCGAAACGAGACGAAGGAGGGTGAAATTGAGCGAAACGAGACGAAGGAAGGTGAAAGAGAGCTAAACGAGATGAAGGAGGGTGAAAGAGATCGAAACGAGACAAAGGAGGGTGAAAGAGAGCGAAACGAGGTGAAGGAAGGTGAAAGAGAGCGAAACGAGACGAAGGAGGGTGAAAGAGAACGAAACGAGACGAAGGAGGGGGAAAGAGAGCGAAACGAGACGAAGGAGGGTGAAAGAATGCGAAACGAGATGAAGGAGGGAGGAAGACAGCGAAACGAGACGAAGGAGGGTGAGAGAGAGCGAAACGAGATGAAGGAGGGTGGAAGAGAGCGAAACAAGACGAAGGAGGGTGAAAGAGAGCGAAACGAGACGAAGGAGGGTGAAAGAGAGCGAAACAAGACGAAGGAGGGTGAAGGAGGGCGAAACGAGACGAAGGAGGGTGAAAGAGAGCAAAACGAGACGAAGGAGTGTGAAAGAGAACGAAACGAGACGAAGGAGGGGGAAAGTGACCGAAACGAGACGAAGGAGGGTGAAAGAAGGCGAAACGAGACGAAAGAGGGAGGAAGCCAGCGAAACGAGACGAAGGAGGGTGAGAGAGAGCGAAACGAGATGAAGGAGGGTGAAAGAGAGTGAAACGAGACGAAGGAGGGTGAAAGAGAGCGAAACGAGACGAAGGAGGGTGGAAGAGAGCGAAACGAGACGAAGGAGGGTGAAAAAGAGTGAAACGAGACGAAGGAGGGTGAAAGAGTGCTAAACGAGACGAAGGAGGGTGAAAAAGAGTGAAACGAGACGAAGGAGGGTGAAAGAGTGCTAAACGAGACGAAGGAGGGTGAAAGAGAACGAAACGAGACGAAGGAGGGGGAAAGAGAGCGAAACGAGACGAAGGAGGGTGAAATTGAGCGAAACGAGACGAAGGAAGGTGAAAGAGAGCTAAACGAGATGAAGGAGGGTGAAAGAGATCGAAACGAGACAAAGGAGGGTGAAAGAGAGCGAAACGAGGTGAAGGAAGGTGAAAGAGAGCGAAACGAGACGAAGGAGGGTGAAAGAGAACGAAACGAGACGAAGGAGGGGGAAAGAGAGCGAAACGAGACGAAGGAGGGTGAAAGAATGCGAAACGAGATGAAGGAGGGAGGAAGACAGCGAAACGAGACGAAGGAGGGTGAGAGAGAGCGAAACGAGATGAAGGAGGGTGGAAGAGAGCGAAACAAGACGAAGGAGGGTGAAAGAGAGCGAAACGAGACGAAGGAGGGTGAAAGAGAGCGAAACAAGACGAAGGAGGGTGAAGGAGGGCGAAACGAGACGAAGGAGGGTGAAAGAGAGCAAAACGAGACGAAGGAGTGTGAAAGAGAACGAAACGAGACGAAGGAGGGGGAAAGTGACCGAAACGAGACGAAGGAGGGTGAAAGAAGGCGAAACGAGACGAAAGAGGGAGGAAGCCAGCGAAACGAGACGAAGGAGGGTGAGAGAGAGCGAAACGAGACCAAGGAGGGTGGAAGAGAGCGAAACGAGACGAAGGAGGGTGAGAGATAGCAAAACAAGACGAAGGAGGGTGTAAGAGAGCGAAACGAGACGAAGGAGAGTGAAACAGAGCGAAACGAGACGAAGGAGGGTGAAGGAAGGCGAAACGAGACGAAGGAGGGTGGAAGAGAGCGAAACGAGACGAAGGAGGGTGAAAGAGAGTGAAAAGAGATGAAGGAGGGTGAAAGAGAGCGAAACGAGGCGAAGGAGGCTGAAAGAGAGCGAAACGAGACAAAGGAGGGTGAAAGAGGCTGAAACGAGACGAAGGAGGGTGGAAGAGAGCGAAACGAGAAGAAGGAGGGTGAGGGAGAGCGAAACGAGATGAAGGAGGGTGAAAGAGAGTGAAACGAGACGAAGGAGGTTGAAAGAGAGCGAAGCGAGATGAAGGAGGGTGAAAGAGAGTGAAACGAGACGAAGGAGGGTGAAAGAGAGTGAAACGAGGTGAAGGAAGGTGAAAGAGTGCGAATCGAGAAAAAGGAGGGTGAAAGAGAGCGAAACGAGACAAAGGAAGGTGAAAGAGAGCGAACCGAAACGAAGGAGGGTGGAAGAGAGCGATACGAGACGAAGGACGGTGAAAGAGAGCGAAACGAGACGAAAGAGGGGGAAAGAGAGCGAAACGAGACGAAGGAGTGTGAAAAAGAGTGAAACGAGACGAAGGAGCGTGTAAGAGAGCTAAACGAGACGAAGGAGGGTGAAAGAGAGCGAAACGAGATGAAGGAGGGTGAAAGAGAGCGAAACGAGACGAAGGAGAGTGAAAGAGAGCGAAACGAGACAAAGGAAGGTGAAAGAGAGCTAAACGAGATGAAGGAGGGTGAAAGAGAGCGAAACGAGACAAAGGAGGGTGAAAGAGTGCGAAATGGGGTGAAGGAAGGTGAAAGAGAGCGAAACGAGACGAAGGAGGGTGAAAGAGAACGAAACGAGACGAAGGAGGGGGAAAGAGAGCGAAATGAGACGAAGGAGGGTGAAAGAAGGCAAAACGAGATGACGGAGGGAGGAAGACAGCGAAACGAGATGAAGGAGGGTGAGAGAGAGCGAAACGAGACGAAGAAGGGTGGAAGAGAGCGAAACGAGACGAAGGAGTGTGAGAGATAGCGAAACGAGATGAAGGAGGGTGAAAGAGAGCGAAATGAGACGAAGGAGGGTGAAAGAGAGCGAAACAAGACGAAGAAGGGTGAATGAAGGCGAAACGAGACGAAGGAGGGTGGAAGAGAGCGAAACGAGACGAAGGAGTGTGAAAGAGAGTGAAAAGAGACGAAGGAGGGTGAAAGAGAGCGAAACGAGGCGAAGGAGGGTCAAAGAGAGCGAAACGAGATGAACGAGGGTGAAAGAGAGCGAAACAAGACAATGGAGGGTGAAAGAGGCTGAAACGAGACGAAGGAGGGTGGAAGAGAGCGAAACGAGAGGAAGGAGGGTGAGGGAGAGCGAAACGAGATGAAGGAGGTGAAAGAGAGTGAAACGAGACGAAGGAGGGTGAAAGAGAGCGAAACGAGACGAAGGAGGGTGGAAGAGAGCGAAACGAGACGAAGGAGGGTGAAAGAGTGTGAAACGAGACGAAGGAGGGTGAAAGAGAGCGAAACGAGATGAAGGAGGGTGAAAGAGAGCGAAATGAGACGAAGGAGGGTGAAAGAGAGCGAAATGAGACGAAGAAGGGTGAAGGAAGGCGAAACGAGACGAAGGAGGGTGGAAGAGAGCGAAACGAGACGAAGGAGGGTGAAAGAGAGTGAAAAGAGACGAAGGAGGGTGAAAGAGAGCGAAACGAGGCGAAGGAGGGTCAAAGAGAGCGAAACGAGATGAAGGAGGGTGAAAGAGAGCGAAACAAGACAATGGAGGGTGAAAGAGGCTGAAACGAGACGAAGGAGGGTGGAAGAGAGCGAAACGAGGCGAAGGAGGGTCTAAGAGAGCGAAACGAGATGAACGAGGGTGAAAGAGAGCGAAACAAGACCATTAAGGGTGAAAGAGGCTGAAACGAGACGAAGGAGGGTGGAAGAGAGCGAAACGAGAGGAAGGAGGGTGAGGGAGAGCGAAACGAGATGAAGGAGGGTGAAAGAGAGTGAAAAGAGACGAAGGAGGGTGAAAGAGAGCGGAACGAGACGAAGGAGGGTGGAAGAGAGCGAAACGAGACGAAGGAGGGTGAAAAAGAGTGAAACGAGACGAAGGATGGTGAAAGAGTGCTAAACGAGACGAAGGAGGGTGAAAGAGAGCGAAACGAGATGAAGGAGGGTGAAAGAGAGCGAAACGAGACGAAGGAGGGTGAAATTGAGCGAAACAAGACGAAGGAAGGTGAAAGAGAGCTAAACGAGATGAAGGAGGGTGAAAGAGATCGAAACGAGACAAAGGAGGGTGAAAGAGAGCGAAACGAGGTGAAGGAAGGTGAAAGAGAGCGAAACGAGACGAAGGAGGGTGAAAGAATGCGAAACGAGATGAAGGAGGGAGGAAGACAGCGAAACGAGACGAAGGAGGGTGAGAGAGAGCGAAACGAGATGAAGGAGGGTGGAAGAGAGCGAAACAAGACGAAGGGGGGTGAAAGAGAGCGAAACGAGACGAAGGAGGGTGAAAGAGAGCGAAACAAGACGAAGGAGGGTGAAGGAGGGCGAAACGAGACGAAGGAGGGTGAAAGAGAGCAAAACGAGACGAAGGAGTGTGAAAGAGAACGAAACGAGACGAAGTAGGGGGAAAGTGACCGAAACGAGACGAAGGAGGGTGAAAGAAGGCGAAACGAGACGAAAGAGGGTGAAAGAGGCTGAAACGAGACGAAGGAGGGTGGAAGAGAGCGAAACGAGAAGAAGGAGGGTGAGGGAGAGCGAAACGAGATGAAGGAGGGTGAAAGAGAGTGAAACGAGACGAAGGAGGTTGAAAGAGAGCGAAGCGAGATGAAGGAGGGTGAAAGAGAGTGAAACGAGACGAAGGAGGGTGAAAGAGAGTGAAACGAGGTGAAGGAAGGTGAAAGAGTGCGAATCGAGAAAAAGGAGGGTGAAAGAGAGCGAAACGAGACAAAGGAAGGTGAAAGAGAGCGAACCGAAACGAAGGAGGGTGGAAGAGAGCGATACGAGACGAAGGACGGTGAAAGAGAGCGAAACGAGACGAAAGAGGGGGAAAGAGAGCGAAACGAGACGAAGGAGTGTGAAAAAGAGTGAAACGAGACGAAGGAGCGTGTAAGAGAGCTAAACGAGACGAAGGAGGGTGAAAGAGAGCGAAACGAGATGAAGGAGGGTGAAAGAGAGCGAAACGAGACGAAGGAGAGTGAAAGAGAGCGAAACGAGACAAAGGAAGGTGAAAGAGAGCTAAACGAGATGAAGGAGGGTGAAAGAGAGCGAAACGAGACAAAGGAGGGTGAAAGAGTGCGAAATGGGGTGAAGGAAGGTGAAAGAGAGCGAAACGAGACGAAGGAGGGTGAAAGAGAACGAAACGAGACGAAGGAGGGGGAAAGAGAGCGAAATGAGACGAAGGAGGGTGAAAGAAGGCAAAACGAGATGACGGAGGGAGGAAGACAGCGAAACGAGATGAAGGAGGGTGAGAGAGAGCGAAACGAGACGAAGAAGGGTGGAAGAGAGCGAAACGAGACGAAGGAGTGTGAGAGATAGCGAAACGAGATGAAGGAGGGTGAAAGAGAGCGAAATGAGACGAAGGAGGGTGAAAGAGAGCGAAACAAGACGAAGAAGGGTGAATGAAGGCGAAACGAGATGAAGGAGGGTGGAAGAGAGCGAAACGAGACGAAGGAGTGTGAAAGAGAGTGAAAAGAGACGAAGGAGGGTGAAAGAGAGCGAAACGAGGCGAAGGAGGGTCAAAGAGAGCGAAACGAGATGAACGAGGGTGAAAGAGAGCGAAACAAGACAATGGAGGGTGAAAGAGGCTGAAACGAGACGAAGGAGGGTGGAAGAGAGCGAAACGAGAGGAAGGAGGGTGAGGGAGAGCGAAACGAGATGAAGGAGGTGAAAGAGAGTGAAACGAGACGAAGGAGGGTGAAAGAGAGCGAAACGAGACGAAGGAGGGTGGAAGAGAGCGAAACGAGACGAAGGAGAGTGAAAGAGTGTGAAACGAGACGAAGGAGGGTGAAAGAGAGCGAAACGAGATGAAGGAGGGTGAAAGAGAGCGAAATGAGACGAAGGAGGGTGAAAGAGAGCGAAATGAGACGAAGAAGGGTGAAGGAAGGCGAAACGAGACGAAGGAGGGTGGAAGAGAGCGAAACGAGACGAAGGAGGGTGAAAGAGAGTGAAAAGAGACGAAGGAGGGTGAAAGAGAGCGAAACGAGGCGAAGGAGGGTCAAAGAGAGCGAATCGAGATGAAGGAGGGTGAAAGAGAGCGAAACAAGACAATGGAGGGTGAAAGAGGCTGAAACGAGACGAAGGAGGGTGGAAGAGAGCGAAACGAGGCGAAGGAGGGTCTAAGAGAGCGAAACGAGATGAACGAGGGTGAAAGAGAGCGAAACAAGACCATTAAGGGTGAAAGAGGCTGAAACGAGACGAAGGAGGGTGGAAGAGAGCGAAACGAGAGGAAGGAGGGTGAGGGAGAGCGAAACGAGATGAAGGAGGGTGAAAGAGAGTGAAAAGAGACGAAGGAGGGTGAAAGAGAGCGGAACGAGACGAAGGAGGGTGGAAGAGAGCGAAACGAGACGAAGGAGGGTGAAAAAGAGTGAAACGAGACGAAGGAGGGTGAAAGAGTGCTAAACGAGACGAAGGAGGGTGAAAGAGAGCGAAACGAGATGAAGGAGGGTGAAAGAGAGCGAAACGAGACGAAGGAGGGTGAAATTGAGCGAAACAAGACGAAGGAAGGTGAAAGAGAGCTAAACGAGATGAAGGAGGGTGAAAGAGATCGAAACGAGACAAAGGAGGGTGAAAGAGAGCGAAACGAGGTGAAGGAAGGTGAAAGAGAGCGAAACGAGACGAAGGAGGGTGAAAGAATGCGAAACGAGATGAAGGAGGGAGGAAGACAGCGAAACGAGACGAAGGAGGGTGAGAGAGAGCGAAACGAGATGAAGGAGGGTGGAAGAGAGCGAAACAAGACGAAGGGGGGTGAAAGAGAGCGAAACGAGACGAAGGAGGGTGAAAGAGAGCGAAACAAGACGAAGGAGGGTGAAGGAGGGCGAAACGAGACGAAGGAGGGTGAAAGAGAGCAAAACGAGACGAAGGAGTGTGAAAGAGAACGAAACGAGACGAAGTAGGGGGAAAGTGACCGAAACGAGACGAAGGAGGGTGAAAGAAGGCGAAACGAGACGAAAGAGGGAGGAAGCCAGCGAAACGAGACGAAGGAGGGTGAGAGAGAGCGAAACGAGACCAAGGAGGGTGGAAGAGAGCGAAACGAGACGAAGGAGGGTGAGAGATAGCAAAACAAGACGAAGGAGGGTGTAAGAGAGCGAAACGAGACGAAGGCGGGTGAAACAGAGCGAAACGAGACGAAGGAGGGTGAAGGAAGGCGAAACGAGACGAAGGAGGGTGGAAGAGAGTGAAAAGAGATGAAGGAGGGTGAAAGAGAGCGAAACGAGGCGAAGGAGGGTGAAAGAGAGCGAAACGAGACAAAGGAGGGTGAAAGAGGCTGAAACGAGACGAAGGAGGGTGGAAGAGAGCGAAACGAGAAGAAGGAGGGTGAGGGAGAGCGAAACGAGATGAAGGAGGGTGAAAGAGAGTGAAACGAGACGAAGGAGGTTGAAAGAGAGCGAAACGAGACGAAGAAGGGTGAAGGAAGGCGAAACGAGACGAAGGAGGGTGGAAGAGAGCGAAACGAGACGAAGGAGGGTGAAAGAGAGTGAAAAGAGACGAAGGAGGGTGAAAGAGAGCGAAACGAGGCGAAGGAGGGTCAAAGAGAGCGAAACGAGATGAACGAGGGTGAAAGAGAGCGAAACAAGACAATGGAGGGTGAAAGAGGCTGAAACGAGACGAAGGAGGGTGGAAGAGAGCGAAACGAGAGGAAGGAGGGTGAGGGAGAGCGAAACGAGATGAAGGAGGGTGAAAGAGAGTGAAACGAGACGAAGGAGGGTGAAAGAGAGCGAAACGAGACGAAGGAGGGTGGAAGAGAGCGAAACGAGACGAAGGAGGGTGAAAAAGAGTGAAACGAGACGAAGGAGGGTGAAAGAGTGCTAAACAAGACGAAGGAGGGTGAAAGAGAGCGAAACGAGATGAAGGAGGGTGAAAGAGAGCGAAACGAGACGAAGGAGGGTGAAATTGAGCGAAACAAGACGAAGGAAGGTGAAAGAGAGCTAAACGAGATGAAGGAGGGTGAAAGAGATCGAAACGAGACAAAGGAGGGTGAAAGAGAGCGAAACGAGGTGAAGGAAGGTGAAAGAGAGCGAAACGAGACGAAGGAGGGTGAAAGAGAACGAAACGAGACGAAGGAGGGGGAAGGAGAGCGAAACGAGACCAAGGAGGGTGAAAGAATGCGAAACGAGACGAAGGAGGGAGGAAGACAGCGAAACGAGACGAAGGAGGGTGAGAGAGAGCGAAACGAGATGAAGGAGGGTGGAAGAGAGCGAAACAAGACAAAGGAGGGTGAAAGAGAGCGAAACGAGACGAAGGAGGGTGAAAGAGAGCGAAACGAGACGAAGGAGGGTGAAGGAGGGCGAAACGAGACGAAGGAGGGTGAAAGAGAGCAAAACGAGACGAAGGAGGGTGAAAGAGAGTGAAGCGAAATGAAGGAGGGTGGAAGAGAGCGATACGAGAAGAAGGAGGGTGAAAGAGAGCGAAACGAGACGAAGGAGGGTGAAAGAGAGCGAAACGAGACGAAGGAGGGTGAAAAAGAGTGAAACGAGACGAAGGAGGGTGAAAGAGTGCTAAACGAGACGAAGGAGGGTGAAAGAGAACGAAACGAGACGAAGGAGGGGGAAAGAGAGCGAAACGAGACGAAGGAGGGTGAAATTGAGCGAAACGAGACGAAGGAAGGTGAAAGAGAGCTAAACGAGATGAAGGAGGGTGAAAGAGATCGAAACGAGACAAAGGAGGGTGAAAGAGAGCAAAACGAGGTGAAGGAAGGTGAAAGAGAGCGAAACGAGACGAAGGAGGGTGAAAGAGAACGAAACGAGACGAAGGAGGGGGAAAGAGAGCGAAACGAGACGAAGGAGGGTGAAAGAATGCGAAACGAGATGAAGGAGGGAGGAAGACAGCGAAACGAGACGAAGGAGGGTGAGAGAGAGCGAAACGAGATGAAGGAGGGTGGAAGAGAGCGAAACAAGACGAAGGAGGGTGAAAGAGAGCGAAACGAGACGAAGGAGGGTGAAAGAGAGCGAAACAAGACGAAGGAGGGAGAAGGAGGGCGAAACGAGACGAAGGAGGGTGAAAGAGAGCAAAACGAGACGAAGGAGTGTGAGAGATAGCGAAACGAGATGAAGGAGGGTGAAAGAGAGCGAAATGAGACGAAGGAGGGTGAAAGAGAGCGAAACAAGACGAAGAAGGGTGAATGAAGGCGAAACGAGATGAAGGAGGGTGGAAGAGAGCGAAACGAGACGAAGGAGTGTGAAAGAGAGTGAAAAGAGACGAAGGAGGGTGAAAGAGAGCGAAACGAGGCGAAGGAGGGTCAAAGAGAGCGAAACGAGATGAACGAGGGTGAAAGAGAGCGAAACAAGACAATGGAGGGTGAAAGAGGCTGAAACGAGACGAAGGAGGGTGGAAGAGAGCGAAACGAGAGGAAGGAGGGTGAGGGAGAGCGAAACGAGATGAAGGAGGTGAAAGAGAGTGAAACGAGACGAAGGAGGGTGAAAGAGAGCGAAACGAGACGAAGGAGGGTGGAAGAGAGCGAAACGAGACGAAGGAGAGTGAAAGAGTGTGAAACGAGACGAAGGAGGGTGAAAGAGAGCGAAACGAGATGAAGGAGGGTGAAAGAGAGCGAAATGAGACGAAGGAGGGTGAAAGAGAGCGAAATGAGACGAAGAAGGGTGAAGGAAGGCGAAACGAGACGAAGGAGGGTGGAAGAGAGCGAAACGAGACGAAGGAGGGTGAAAGAGAGTGAAAAGAGACGAAGGAGGGTGAAAGAGAGCGAAACGAGGCGAAGGAGGGTCAAAGAGAGCGAATCGAGATGAAGGAGGGTGAAAGAGAGCGAAACAAGACAATGGAGGGTGAAAGAGGCTGAAACGAGACGAAGGAGGGTGGAAGAGAGCGAAACGAGGCGAAGGAGGGTCTAAGAGAACGAAACGAGATGAACGAGGGTGAAAGAGAGCGAAACAAGACCATTAAGGGTGAAAGAGGCTGAAACGAGACGAAGGAGGGTGGAAGAGAGCGAAACGAGAGGAAGGAGGGTGAGGGAGAGCGAAACGAGATGAAGGAGGGTGAAAGAGAGTGAAAAGAGACGAAGGAGGGTGAAAGAGAGCGGAACGAGACGAAGGAGGGTGGAAGAGAGCGAAACGAGACGAAGGAGGGTGAAAAAGAGTGAAACGAGACGAAGGAGGGTGAAAGAGTGCTAAACGAGACGAAGGAGGGTGAAAGAGAGCGAAACGAGATGAAGGAGGGTGAAAGAGAGCGAAACGAGACGAAGGAGGGTGAAATTGAGCGAAACAAGACGAAGGAAGGTGAAAGAGAGCTAAACGAGATGAAGGAGGGTGAAAGAGATCGAAACGAGACAAAGGAGGGTGAAAGAGAGCGAAACGAGGTGAAGGAAGGTGAAAGAGAGCGAAACGAGACGAAGGAGGGTGAAAGAATGCGAAACGAGATGAAGGAGGGAGGAAGACAGCGAAACGAGACGAAGGAGGGTGAGAGAGAGCGAAACGAGATGAAGGAGGGTGGAAGAGAGCGAAACAAGACGAAGGGGGGTGAAAGAGAGCGAAACGAGACGAAGGAGGGTGAAAGAGAGCAAAACAAGACGAAGGAGGGTGAAGGAGGGCGAAACGAGACGAAGGAGGGTGAAAGAGAGCAAAACGAGACGAAGGAGTGTGAAAGAGAACGAAACGAGACGAAGTAGGGGGAAAGTGACCGAAACGAGACGAAGGAGGGTGAAAGAAGGCGAAACGAGACGAAAGAGGGAGGAAGCCAGCGAAACGAGACGAAGGAGGGTGAGAGAGAGCGAAACGAGACCAAGGAGGGTGGAAGAGAGCGAAACGAGACGAAGGAGGGTGAGAGATAGCAAAACAAGACGAAGGAGGGTGTAAGAGAGCGAAACGAGACGAAGGAGGGTGAAACAGAGCGAAACGAGACGAAGGAGGGTGAAGGAAGGCGAAACGAGACGAAGGAGGGTGGAAGAGAGTGAAAAGAGATGAAGGAGGGTGAAAGAGAGCGAAACGAGGCGAAGGAGGGTGAAAGAGAGCGAAACGAGACAAAGGAGGGTGAAAGAGGCTGAAACGAGACGAAGGAGGGTGGAAGAGAGCGAAACGAGAAGAAGGAGGGTGAGGGAGAGCGAAACGAGATGAAGGAGGGTGAAAGAGAGTGAAACGAGACGAAGGAGGTTGAAAGAGAGCGAAACGAGACGAAGAAGGGTGAAGGAAGGCGAAACGAGACGAAGGAGGGTGGAAGAGAGCGAAACGAGACGAAGGAGGGTGAAAGAGAGTGAAAAGAGACGAAGGAGGGTGAAAGAGAGCGAAACGAGGCGAAGGAGGGTCAAAGAGAGCGAAACGAGATGAACGAGGGTGAAAGAGAGCGAAACAAGACAATGGAGGGTGAAAGAGGCTGAAACGAGACGAAGGAGGGTGGAAGAGAGCGAAACGAGAGGAAGGAGGGTGAGGGAGAGCGAAACGAGATGAAGGAGGGTGAAAGAGAGTGAAACGAGACGAAGGAGGGTGAAAGAGAGCGAAACGAGACGAAGGAGGGTGGAAGAGAGCGAAACGAGACGAAGGAGGGTGAAAAAGAGTGAAACGAGACGAAGGAGGGTGAAAGAGTGCTAAACAAGACGAAGGAGGGTGAAAGAGAGCGAAACGAGATGAAGGAGGGTGAAAGAGAGCGAAACGAGACGAAGGAGGGTGAAATTGAGCGAAACAAGACGAAGGAAGGTGAAAGAGAGCTAAACGAGATGAAGGAGGGTGAAAGAGATCGAAACGAGACAAAGGAGGGTGAAAGAGAGCGAAACGAGGTGAAGGAAGGTGAAAGAGAGCGAAACGAGACGAAGGAGGGTGAAAGAGAACGAAACGAGACGAAGGAGGGGGAAGGAGAGCGAAACGAGACCAAGGAGGGTGAAAGAATGCGAAACGAGACGAAGGAGGGAGGAAGACAGCGAAACGAGACGAAGGAGGGTGAGAGAGAGCGAAACGAGATGAAGGAGGGTGGAAGAGAGCGAAACAAGACAAAGGAGGGTGAAAGAGAGCGAAACGAGACGAAGGAGGGTGAAAGAGAGCGAAACGAGACGAAGGAGGGTGAAGGAGGGCGAAACGAGACGAAGGAGGGTGAAAGAGAGCAAAACGAGACGAAGGAGGGTGAAAGAGAGTGAAGCGAAATGAAGGAGGGTGGAAGAGAGCGATACGAGAAGAAGGAGGGTGAAAGAGAGCGAAACGAGACGAAGGAGGGTGAAAGAGAGCGAAACGAGACGAAGGAGGGTGAAAAAGAGTGAAACGAGACGAAGGAGGGTGAAAGAGTGCTAAACGAGACGAAGGAGGGTGAAAGAGAACGAAACGAGACGAAGGAGGGGGAAAGAGAGCGAAACGAGACGAAGGAGGGTGAAATTGAGCGAAACGAGACGAAGGAAGGTGAAAGAGAGCTAAACGAGATGAAGGAGGGTGAAAGAGATCGAAACGAGACAAAGGAGGGTGAAAGAGAGCGAAACGAGGTGAAGGAAGGTGAAAGAGAGCGAAACGAGACGAAGGAGGGTGAAAGAGAACGAAACGAGACGAAGGAGGGGGAAAGAGAGCGAAACGAGACGAAGGAGGGTGAAAGAATGCGAAACGAGATGAAGGAGGGAGGAAGACAGCGAAACGAGACGAAGGAGGGTGAGAGAGAGCGAAACGAGATGAAGGAGGGTGGAAGAGAGCGAAACAAGACGAAGGAGGGTGAAAGAGAGCGAAACGAGACGAAGGAGGGTGAAAGAGAGCGAAACAAGACGAAGGAGGGAGAAGGAGGGCGAAACGAGACGAAGGAGGGTGAAAGAGAGCAAAACGAGACGAAGGAGTGTGAAAGAGAACGAAACGAGACGAAGTAGGGGGAAAGTGACCGAAACGAGACGAAGGAGGGTGAAAGAAGGCGAAACGAGATGAAAGTGGGAGGAAGCCAGCGAAACGAGACGAAGGAGGGTGAGAGAGAGCGAAACGAGACCAAGGAGGGTGGAAGAGAGCAAAACGAGACGAAGGAGGGTGAGAGATAGCAAAACAAGACGAAGGAGGGTGTAAGAGAGCGAAACGAGGCGAAGGAGGGTCAAAGAGAGCGAAACGAGATGAAGGAGGGTGGAAGAGAGCGAAACAAGACAAAGGAGGGTGAAAGAGAGCGAAACGAGACGAAGGAGGGTGAAAGAGAGCGAAACGAGACGAAGGAGGGTGAAGGAGGGCGAAACGAGACGAAGGAGGGTGAAAGAGAGCAAAACGAGACGAAGGAGGGTGAAAGAGAGTGAAGCGAAATGAAGGAGGGTGGAAGAGAGCGATACGAGAAGAAGGAGGGTGAAAGAGAGCGAAACGAGACGAAGGAGGGTGAAAGAGAGTGAAAAGAGACGAAGGAGGGTGAAAGAGAGCGAAACGAGGCGAAGGAGGGTCAAAGAGAGCGAAACGAGATGAACGAGGGTGAAAGAAAGCGAAACAAGACAATGGAGGGTGAAAGAGGCTGAAACGAGACGAAGGAGGGTGGAAGAGAGCGAAACGAGAGGAAGGAGGGTGAGGGAGAGCGAAATGAGACGAAGGAGGGTGAAAGAGTGTGAAACGAGACGAAGGAGGGTGAAAGAGAGCGAAACGAGATGAAGGAGGGTGAAAGAGAGCGAAATGAGACGAAGGAGGGTGAAAGAGAGCGAAACGAGACGAAGAAGGGTGAAGGAAGGCGAAACGAGACGAAGGAGGGTGGAAGAGAGCGAAACGAGACGAAGGAGGGTGAAAGAGAGTGAAAAGAGACGAAGGAGGGTGAAAGAGAGCGAAACGAGGCGAAGGAGGGTCAAAGAGAGCGAAACGAGATGAACGAGGGTGAAAGAGAGCGAAACAAGACAATGGAGGGTGAAAGAGGCTGAAACGAGACGAAGGAGGGTGAAAAAGAGTGAAACGAGACGAAGGAGGGTGAAAGAGTGCTAAACGAGACGAAGGAGGGTGAAAGAGAGCGAAACGAGATGAAGGAGGGTGAAAGAGAGCGAAACGAGACGAAGGAGGGTGAAATTGAGCGAAACAAGACGAAGGAAGGTGAAAGAGAGCTAAACGAGATGAAGGAGGGTGAAAGAGATCGAAACGAGACAAAGGAGGGTGAAAGAGAGCGAAACGAGGTGAAGGAAGGTGAAAGAGAGCGAAACGAGACGAAGGAGGGTGAAAGAGAACGAAACGAGACGAAGGAGGGGGAAGGAGAGCGAAACGAGACCAAGGAGGGTGAAAGAGAGCGAAACGAGACGAAGGAGGGTGAAAAAGAGTGAAGCGAAACGAAGGAGGGTGGAAGAGAGCGATACGAGAAGAAGGAGGGTGAAAGAGAGCGAAACGAGACGAAGGAGGGTGAAAGAGAGCGAAACGAGACGAAGGAGGGTGAAAAAGAGTGAAACGAGACGAAGGAGGGTGAAAGACTGCTAAACGAGACGAAGGAGGGTGAAAGAGAACGAAACGAGACGAAGGAGGGGGAAAGAGAGCGAAACGAGACAAAGGAGGGTGAAATTGAGCGAAACGAGACGAAGGAAGGTGAAAGAGAGCTAAACGAGATGAAGGAGGGTGAAAGAGATCGAAACGAGACAAAGGAGGGTGAAAGAGAGCGAAACGAGGTGAAGGAAGGTGAAAGAGAGCGAAACGAGACGAAGGAGGGTGAAAGAGAACGAAACGAGACGAAGGAGGGGGAAAGAGAGCGAAACGAGACGAAGGAGGGTGAAAGAATGCGAAACGAGATGAAGGAGGGAGGAAGACAGCGAAACGAGACGAAGGAGGGTGAGAGAGAGCGAAACGGGATGAAGGAGGGTGGAAGAGAGCGAAACAAGACGAAGGAGGGTGAAAGAGAGCGAAACGAGACGAAGGAGGGTGAAAGAGAGCGAAACAAGACGAAGGAGGGTAAAGGAGGGCGAAACGAGACGAAGGAGGGTGAAAGAGAGCAAAACGAGACGAAGGAGTGTGAAAGAGAACGAAACGAGACGAAGGAGGGGGAAAGTGACCGAAACGAGACGAAGGAGGGTGAAAGAAGGCGAAACGAGACGAAAGAGGGAGGAAGCCAGCAAAACGAGACGAAGGAGGGTGAGAGAGAGCGAAACGAGACCAAGGAGGGTGGAAGAGAGCGAAACGAGACGAAGGAGGGTGAGAGATAGCAAAACAAGACGAAGGAGGGTGTAAGAGAGCGAAACGAGACGAAGGAGCGTGAAACAGAGCGAAACGAGACGAAGGAGGGTGAAGGAACGCGAAACGAGACGAAGGAGGGTGGAAGAGAGTGAAACGAGACGAAGGAGGGTGAAAGAGAGTGAAACGAGGCGAAGGAAGGTGAAAGAGTGCGAATCGAGACAAAGGAGGGTGAAAGAGAGCGAAACGAGACAAAGGAAGGTGAAAGAGAGCGAACCGAAACGAAGGAGGGTGGAAGAGAGCGATACGAGACGAAGGACGGTGAAAGAGAGCGAAACGAGACGAAAGAGGGGGAAAGAGAGCGAAACGAGATGAAGGAGTGTGAAAAAAGTGAAACGAGACGAAGCAGCGTGTAAGAGAGCTAAACGAGACGAAGGAGGGTGAAAGAGAGCGAAACGAGATGAAGGAGGGTGAAAGAGAGCGAAACGAGACGAAGGAGAGTGAAAGAGAGCGAAACGAGACAAAGGAAGGTGAAAGAGAGCTAAACGAGATGAAGGAGGGTGAAAGAGATCGAAACGAGACAAAGGAGGGTGAAAGAGTGCGAAATGGGGCGAAGGAAGGTGAAAGAGAGCGAAACGAGACGAAGGAGGCTGAAAGAGAACGAAACGAGACGAAGGAGGGGGAAAGAGAGCGAAATGAGACGAAGGAGGGTGAAAGAAGGCAAAACGAGATGACGGAGGGAGGAAGACAGCGAAACGAGATGAAGGAGGGTGAGAGAGAGCGAAACGAGACGAAGAAGGGTGGAAGAGAGCGAAACGAGACGAAGGAGTGTGAGAGATAGCGAAACGAGATGAAGGAGGGTGAAAGACAGCGAAATGAGACGAAGGAGGGTGAAAGAGAGCGAAACGAGACGAAGAAGGGTGAATGAAGGCGAAACGAGACGAAGGAGGGTGGAAGAGAGCGAAACGAGACGAAGGAGGGTGAAAGCGAGTGAAAAGAGACGAAGGAGGGTGAAAGAGAGCGAAACGAGGCGAAGGAGGGTCAAAGAGAGCGAAACGAGATGAACGAGGGTGAAGGAGAGCGAAACAAGACAATGGAGGGTGAAAGAGGCTGAAACGAGACGAAGGAGGGTGGAATAGAGCGAAACGAGAGGAAGGAGGGTGAGGGAGAGCGAAACGAGATGAAGGAGGTGAAAGAGAGTGAAACGAGACGAAGGAGGGTGAAAGAGAGCGAAACGAGATGAACGAGGGTGAAAGAGAGCGAAACAAGACAATGGAGGGTGAAAGAGGCTGAAACGAGACGAAGGAGGGTGAAAAAGAGTGAAACGAGACGAAGGAGGGTGAAAGAGTGCTAAACGAGACGAAGGAGGGTGAAAGAGAGCGAAACGAGATGAAGGAGGGTGAAAGAGAGCGAAACGAGACGAAGGAGGGTGAAATTGAGCGAAACGAGACGAAGGAGGGTGAAAAAGAGTGAAACGAGACGAAGGAGGGTGAAAGAGTGCTAAACAAGACGAAGGAGGGTGAAAGAGAGCGAAACGAGATGAAGGAGGGTGAAAGAGAGCGAAACGAGACGAAGGAGGGTGAAATTGAGCGAAACAAGACGAAGGAAGGTGAAAGAGAGCTAAACGAGATGAAGGAGGGTGAAAGAGATCGAAACGAGACAAAGGAGGGTGAAAGAGAGCGAAACGAGGTGAAGGAAGGTGAAAGAGAGCGAAACGAGACGAAGGAGGGTGAAAGAGAACGAAACGAGACGAAGGAGGGGGAAGGAGAGCGAAACGAGACCAAGGAGGGTGAAAGAATGCGAAACGAGACGAAGGAGGGAGGAAGACAGCGAAACGAGACGAAGGAGGGTGAGAGAGAGCGAAACGAGATGAAGGAGGGTGGAAGAGAGCGAAACAAGACAAAGGAGGGTGAAAGAGAGCGAAACGAGACGAAGGAGGGTGAAAGAGAGCGAAACGAGACGAAGGAGGGTGAAGGAGGGCGAAACGAGACGAAGGAGGGTGAAAGAGAGCAAAACGAGACGAAGGAGGGTGAAAGAGAGTGAAGCGAAATGAAGGAGGGTGGAAGAGAGCGATACGAGAAGAAGGAGGGTGAAAGAGAGCGAAACGAGACGAAGGAGGGTGAAAGAGAGCGAAACGAGACGAAGGAGGGTGAAAAAGAGTGAAACGAGACGAAGGAGGGTGAAAGAGTGCTAAACGAGACGAAGGAGGGTGAAAGAGAACGAAACGAGACGAAGGAGGGGGAAAGAGAGCGAAACGAGACGAAGGAGGGTGAAATTGAGCGAAACGAGACGAAGGAAGGTGAAAGAGAGCTAAACGAGATGAAGGAGGGTGAAAGAGATCGAAACGAGACAAAGGAGGGTGAAAGAGAGCGAAACGAGGTGAAGGAAGGTGAAAGAGAGCGAAACGAGACGAAGGAGGGTGAAAGAGAACGAAACGAGACGAAGGAGGGGGAAAGAGAGCGAAACGAGACGAAGGAGGGTGAAAGAATGCGAAACGAGATGAAGGAGGGAGGAAGACAGCGAAACGAGACGAAGGAGGGTGAGAGAGAGCGAAACGAGATGAAGGAGGGTGGAAGAGAGCGAAACAAGACGAAGGAGGGTGAAAGAGAGCGAAACGAGACGAAGGAGGGTGAAAGAGAGCGAAACAAGACGAAGGAGGGAGAAGGAGGGCGAAACGAGACGAAGGAGGGTGAAAGAGAGCAAAACGAGATGAAGGAGTGTGAAAGAGAACGAAACGAGACGAAGTAGGGGGAAAGTGACCGAAACGAGACGAAGGAGGGTGAAAGAAGGCGAAACGAGACGAAAGTGGGAGGAAGCCAGCGAAACGAGACAAAGGAGGGTGAGAGAGAGCGAAACGAGACCAAGGAGGGTGGAAGAGAGCAAAACGAGACGAAGGAGGGTGAGAGATAGCAAAACAAGACGAAGGAGGGTGTAAGAGAGCGAAACGAGACGAAGGATTGTGAAACAGAGCGAAACGAGACGAAGGAGGGTGAAGGAAGGCGAAACGAGACGAAGGAGGGTGGAAGAGAGCGAAACGAGACGAAGGAGGGTGAAAGAGAGTGAAAAGAGATGAAGGAGGGTGAAAGAGAGCGAAACGAGGCGAAGGAGGGTGAAAGAGAGCGAAACGAGACAAAGGAGGGTGAAAGAGGCTGAAACGAGACGAAGGAGGGTGGAAGAGAGCGAAACGAGAAGAAGGAGGGTGAGGGAGAGCGAAACGAGATGAAGGAGGGTGAAAGAGAGTGAAACGAGACGAAGGAGGTTGAAAGAGAGCGAAGCGAGATGAAGGAGGGTGAAAGAGAGTGAAACGAGACGAAGGAGGGTGAAAGAGAGTGAAACGAGGCGAAGGAAGGTGAAAGAGTGCGAATCGAGACAAAGGAGGGTGAAAGAGAGCGAAACGAGACAAAGGAAGGTGAAAGAGAGCGAACCGAAACGAAGGAGGGTGGAAGAGAGCGATACGAGACGAAGGATGGTGAAAGAGAGCGAAACGAGACGAAAGAGGGGGAAAGAGAGCGAAACGAGACGAAGGAGTGTGAAAAAGAGTGAAACGAGACGAAGGAGCGTGTAAGAGAGCTAAACGAGACGAAGGAGGGTGAAAGAGAGCGAAACGAGATGAAGGAGGGTGAAAGAGAGCGAAACGAGACGAAGGAGAGTGAAAGAGAGCGAAACGAGACAAAGGAAGGTGAAAGAGAGCTAAACGAGATGAAGGAGGGTGAAAGAGAGCGAAACGAGACAAAGGAGGGTGAAAGAGTGCGAAATGGGGCGAAGGAAGGTGAAAGAGAGCGAAACGAGACGAAGGAGGGTGAAAGAGAACGAAACGAGACGAAGGAGGGGGAAAGAGAGCGAAATGAGACGAAGGAGGGTGAAAGAAGGCAAAACGAGATGACGGAGGGAGGAAGACAGCGAAACGAGATGAAGGAGGGTGAGAGAGAGCGAAACGAGACGAAGAAGGGTGGAAGAGAGCGAAACGAGACGAAGGAGTGTGAGAGATAGCGAAACGAGATGAAGGAGGGTGAAAGAGAGCGAAATGAGACGAAGGAGGGTGAAAGAGAGCGAAACGAGACGAAGAAGGGTGAATGAAGGCGAAACGAGACGAAGGAGGGTGGAAGAGAGCGAAACGAGACGAAGGAGTGTGAAAGAGAGTGAAAAGAGACGAAGGAGGGTGAAAGAGAGCGAAACGAGGCGAAGGAGGGTCAAAGAGAGCGAAACGAGATGAACGAGGGTGAAAGAAAGCGAAACAAGACAATGGAGGGTGAAAGAGGCTGAAACGAGACGAAGGAGGGTGGAAGAGAGCGAAACGAGAGGAAGGAGGGTGAGGGAGAGCGAAATGAGACGAAGGAGGGTGAAAGAGTGTGAAACGAGACGAAGGAGGGTGAAAGAGAGCGAAACGAGATGAAGGAGGGTGAAAGAGAGCGAAATGAGACGAAGGAGGGTGAAAGAGAGCGAAACGAGACGAAGAAGGGTGAAGGAAGGCGAAACGAGACGAAGGAGGGTGGAAGAGAGCGAAACGAGACGAAGGAGGGTGAAAGAGAGTGAAAAGAGACGAAGGAGGGTGAGAGAGAGCGAAACGAGGCGAAGGAGGGTCAAAGAGAGCGAAACGAGATGAACGAGGGTGAAAGAGAGCGAAACAAGACAATGGAGGGTGAAAGAGGCTGAAACGAGACGAAGGAGGGTGAAAAAGAGTGAAACGAGACGAAGGAGGGTGAAAGAGTGCTAAACGAGACGAAGGAGGGTGAAAGAGAGCGAAACGAGATGAAGGAGGGTGAAAGAGAGCGAAACGAGACGAAGGAGGGTGAAATTGAGCGAAACAAGACGAAGGAAGGTGAAAGAGAGCTAAACGAGATGAAGGAGGGTGAAAGAGATCGAAACGAGACAAAGGAGGGTGAAAGAGAGCGAAACGAGGTGAAGGAAGGTGAAAGAGAGCGAAACGAGACGAAGGAGGGTGAAAGAGAACGAAACGAGACGAAGGAGGGGGAAGGAGAGCGAAACGAGACCAAGGAGGGTGAAAGAATGCGAAACGAGACGAAGGAGGGAGGAAGACAGCGAAACGAGACGAAGGAGGGTGAGAGAGAGCGAAACGAGATGAAGGAGGGTGGAAGAGAGCGAAACAAGACAAAGGAGGGTGAAAGAGAGCGAAACGAGACGAAGGAGGGTGAAGGAGGGCGAAACGAGACGAAGGAGGGTGAAAGAGAGCAAAACGAGACGAAGGAGGGTGAAAGAGAGTGAAGCGAAACGAAGGAGGGTGGAAGAGAGCGATACGAGAAGAAGGAGGGTGAAAGAGAGCGAAACGAGACGAAGGAGGGTGAAAGAGAGCGAAACGAGACGAAGGAGGGTGAAAAAGAGTGAAACGAGACGAAGGAGGGTGAAAGACTGCTAAACGAGACGAAGGAGGGTGAAAGAGAACGAAACGAGACGAAGGAGGGGGAAAGAGAGCGAAACGAGACAAAGGAGGGTGAAATTGAGCGAAACGAGACGAAGGAAGGTGAAAGAGAGCTAAACGAGATGAAGGAGGGTGAAAGAGATCGAAACGAGACAAAGGAGGGTGAAAGAGAGCGAAACGAGGTGAAGGAAGGTGAAAGAGAGCGAAACGAGACGAAGGAGGGTGAAAGAGAACGAAACGAGACGAAGGAGGGGGAAAGAGAGCGAAACGAGACGAAGGAGGGTGAAAGAATGCGAAACGAGATGAAGGAGGGAGGAAGACAGCGAAACGAGACGAAGGAGGGTGAGAGAGAGCGAAACGGGATGAAGGAGGGTGGAAGAGAGCGAAACAAGACGAAGGAGGGTGAAAGAGAGCGAAACGAGACGAAGGAGGGTGAAAGAGAGCGAAACAAGACGAAGGAGGGTAAAGGAGGGCGAAACGAGACGAAGGAGGGTGAAAGAGAGCAAAACGAGACGAAGGAGTGTGAAAGAGAACGAAACGAGACGAAGGAGGGGGAAAGTGACCGAAACGAGACGAAGGAGGGTGAAAGAAGGCGAAACGAGACGAAAGAGGGAGGAAGCCAGCAAAACGAGACGAAGGAGGGTGAGAGAGAGCGAAACGAGACCAAGGAGGGTGGAAGAGAGCGAAACGAGACGAAGGAGGGTGAGAGATAGCAAAACAAGACGAAGGAGGGTGTAAGAGAGCGAAACGAGACGAAGGAGCGTGAAACAGAGCGAAACGAGACGAAGGAGGGTGAAGGAACGCGAAACGAGACGAAGGAGGGTGGAAGAGAGCGAAACGAGACGAAGGAGGGTGAAAGAGAGTGAAAAGAGATGAAGGAGGGTGAAAGAGAGCGAAACGAGGCGAAGGAGGGTGAAAGAGAGCGAAACGAGACAAAGGAGGGTGAAAGAGGCTGAAACGAGACGAAGGAGGGTGGAAGAGAGCGAAACGAGAAGAAGGAGGGTGAGGGAGAGCGAAACGAGATGAAGGAGGGTGAAAGAGAGTGAAACGAGACGAAGGAGGTTGAAAGAGAGCGAAGCGAGATGAAGGAGGGTGAAAGAGAGTGAAACGAGACGAAGGAGGGTGAAAGAGAGTGAAACGAGGCGAAGGAAGGTGAAAGAGTGCGAATCGAGACAAAGGAGGGTGAAAGAGAGCGAAACGAGACAAAGGAAGGTGAAAGAGAGCGAACCGAAACAAAGGAGGGTGGAAGAGAGCGATACGAGACGAAGGACGGTGAAAGAGAGCGAAACGAGACGAAAGAGGGGGAAAGAGAGCGAAACGAGATGAAGGAGTGTGAAAAAAGTGAAACGAGACGAAGCAGCGTGTAAGAGAGCTAAACGAGACGAAGGAGGGTGAAAGAGAGCGAAACGAGATGAAGGAGGGTGAAAGAGAGCGAAACGAGACGAAGGAGAGTGAAAGAGAGCGAAACGAGACAAAGGAAGGTGAAAGAGAGCTAAACGAGATGAAGGAGGGTGAAAGAGATCGAAACGAGACAAAGGAGGGTGAAAGAGTGCGAAATGGGGCGAAGGAAGGTGAAAGAGAGCGAAACGAGACGAAGGAGGCTGAAAGAGAACGAAACGAGACGAAGGAGGGGGAAAGAGAGCGAAATGAGACGAAGGAGGGTGAAAGAAGGCAAAACGAGATGACGGAGGGAGGAAGACAGCGAAACGAGATGAAGGAGGGTGAGAGAGAGCGAAACGAGACGAAGAAGGGTGGAAGAGAGCGAAACGAGACGAAGGAGTGTGAGAGATAGCGAAACGAGATGAAGGAGGGTGAAAGACAGCGAAATGAGACGAAGGAGGGTGAAAGAGAGCGAAACGAGACGAAGAAGGGTGAATGAAGGCGAAACGAGACGAAGGAGGGTGGAAGAGAGCGAAACGAGACGAAGGAGGGTGAAAGCGAGTGAAAAGAGACGAAGGAGGGTGAAAGAGAGCGAAACGAGGCGAAGGAGGGTCAAAGAGAGCGAAACGAGATGAACGAGGGTGAAGGAGAGCGAAACAAGACAATGGAGGGTGAAAGAGGCTGAAACGAGACGAAGGAGGGTGGAAGAGAGCGAAACGAGAGGAAGGAGGGTGAGGGAGAGCGAAACGAGATGAAGGAGGTGAAAGAGAGTGAAACGAGACGAAGGAGGGTGAAAGAGAGCGAAACGAGATGAACGAGGGTGAAAGAGAGCGAAACAAGACAATGGAGGGTGAAAGAGGCTGAAACGAGACGAAGGAGGGTGAAAAAGAGTGAAACGAGACGAAGGAGGGTGAAAGAGTGCTAAACGAGACGAAGGAGGGTGAAAGAGAGCGAAACGAGATGAAGGAGGGTGAAAGAGAGCGAAACGAGACGAAGGAGGGTGAAATTGAGCGAAACAAGACGAAGGAAGGTGAAAGAGAGCTAAACGAGATGAAGGAGGGTGAAAGAGATCGAAACGAGACAAAGGAGGGTGAAAGAGAGCGAAACGAGGTGAAGGAAGGTGAAAGAGAGCGAAACGAGACGAAGGAGGGTGAAAGAGAACGAAACGAGACGAAGGAGGGGGAAGGAGAGCGAAACGAGACCAAGGAGGGTGAAAGAATGCGAAACGAGACGAAGGAGGGAGGAAGACAGCGAAACGAGACGAAGGAGGGTGAGAGAGAGCGAAACGAGATGAAGGAGGGTGGAAGAGAGCGAAACAAGACAAAGGAGGGTGAAAGAGAGCGAAACGAGACGAAGGAGGGTGAAGGAGGGCGAAACGAGACGAAGGAGGGTGAAAGAGAGCAAAACGAGACGAAGGAGGGTGAAAGAGAGTGAAGCGAAACGAAGGAGGGTGGAAGAGAGCGATACGAGAAGAAGGAGGGTGAAAGAGAGCGAAACGAGACGAAGGAGGGTGAAAGAGAGCGAAACGAGACGAAGGAGGGTGAAAAAGAGTGAAACGAGACGAAGGAGGGTGAAAGAGTGTTAAACGAGACGAAGGAGGGTGAAAGAGAACGAAACGAGACGAAGGAGGGGGAAAGAGAGCGAAACGAGACAAAGGAGGGTGAAATTGAGCGAAACGAGACGAAGGAAGGTGAAAGAGAGCTAAACGAGATGAAGGAGGGTGAAAGAGATCGAAACGAGACAAAGGAGGGTGAAAGAGAGCGAAACGAGGTGAAGGAAGGTGAAAGAGAGCGAAACGAGACGAAGGAGGGTGAAAGAGAACGAAACGAGACGAAGGAGGGGGAAAGAGAGCGAAACGAGACGAAGGAGGGTGAAAGAATGCGAAACGAGATGAAGGAGGGAGGAAGACAGCGAAACGAGACGAAGGAGGGTGAGAGAGAGCGAAACGGGATGAAGGAGGGTGGAAGAGAGCGAAACAAGACGAAGGAGGGTGAAAGAGAGCGAAACGAGACGAAGGAGGGTGAAAGAGAGCGAAACAAGACGAAGGAGGGTAAAGGAGGGCGAAACGAGACGAAGGAGGGTGAAAGAGAGCAAAACGAGACGAAGGAGTGTGAAAGAGAACGAAACGAGACGAAGGAGGGGGAAAGTGACCGAAACGAGACGAAGGAGGGTGAAAGAAGGCGAAACGAGACGAAAGAGGGAGGAAGCCAGCAAAACGAGACGAAGGAGGGTGAGAGAGAGCGAAACGAGACCAAGGAGGGTGGAAGAGAGCGAAACGAGACGAAGGAGGGTGAGAGATAGCAAAACAAGACGAAGGAGGGTGTAAGAGAGCGAAACGAGACGAAGGAGCGTGAAACAGAGCGAAACGAGACGAAGGAGGGTGAAGGAAGGCGAAACGAGACGAAGGAGGGTGGAAGAGAGCGAAACGAGACGAAGGAGGGTGAAAGAGAGTGAAAAGAGATGAAGGAGGGTGAAAGAGAGCGAAACGAGGCGAAGGAGGGTGAAAGAGAGCGAAACGAGACAAAGGAGGGTGAAAGAGGCTGAAACGAGACGAAGGAGGGTGGAAGAGAGCGAAACGAGAAGAAGGAGGGTGAGGGAGAGCGAAACGAGATGAAGGAGGGTGAAAGAGAGTGAAACGAGACGAAGGAGGTTGAAAGAGAGCGAAGCGAGATGAAGGAGGGTGAAAGAGAGTGAAACGAGACGAAGGAGGGTGAAAGAGAGTGAAACGAGGCGAAGGAAGGTGAAAGAGTGCGAATCGAGACAAAGGAGGGTGAAAGAGAGCGAAACGAGACAAAGGAAGGTGAAAGAGAGCGAACCGAAACGAAGGAGGGTGGAAGAGAGCGATACGAGACGAAGGACGGTGAAAGAGAGCGAAACGAGACGAAAGAGGGGGAAAGAGAGCGAAACGAGATGAAGGAGTGTGAAAAAGAGTGAAACGAGACGAAGCAGCGTGTAAGAGAGCTAAACGAGACGAAGGAGGGTGAAAGAGAGCGAAACGAGATGAAGGAGGGTGAAAGAGAGCGAAACGAGACGAAGGAGAGTGAAAGAGAGCGAAACGAGACAAAGGAAGGTGAAAGAGAGCTAAACGAGATGAAGGAGGGTGAAAGAGATCGAAACGAGACAAAGGAGGGTGAAAGAGTGCGAAATGGGGCGAAGGAAGGTGAAAGAGAGCGAAACGAGACGAAGGAGGCTGAAAGAGAACGAAACGAGACGAAGGAGGGGGAAAGAGAGCGAAATGAGACGAAGGAGGGTGAAAGAAGGCAAAACGAGATGACGGAGGGAGGAAGACAGCGAAACGAGATGAAGGAGGGTGAGAGAGAGCGAAACGAGACGAAGAAGGGTGGAAGAGAGCGAAACGAGACGAAGGAGTGTGAGAGATAGCGAAACGAGATGAAGGAGGGTGAAAGACAGCGAAATGAGACGAAGGAGGGTGAAAGAGAGCGAAACGAGACGAAGAAGGGTGAATGAAGGCGAAACGAGACGAAGGAGGGTGGAAGAGAGCGAAACGAGACGAAGGAGGGTGAAAGCGAGTGAAAAGAGACGAAGGAGGGTGAAAGAGAGCGAAACGAGGCGAAGGAGGGTCAAAGAGAGCGAAACGAGATGAACGAGGGTGAAGGAGAGCGAAACAAGACAATGGAGGGTGAAAGAGGCTGAAACGAGACGAAGGAGGGTGGAAGAGAGCGAAACGAGAGGAAGGAGGGTGAGGGAGAGCGAAACGAGATGAAGGAGGTGAAAGAGAGTGAAACGAGACGAAGGAGGGTGAAAGAGAGCGAAACGAGACGAAGGAGGGTGGAAGAGAGCGAAACGAGACGAAGGAGGGTGAAAGAGTGTGAAACGAGACGAAGGAGGGTGAAAGAGAGCGAAACGAGATGAAGGAGGGTGAAAGAGAGCGAAAAGAGACGAAGGAGGGTGAAAGAGAGCAAAACGAGACGAAGAAGGGTGAAGGAAGGCGAAACGAGACGAAGGAGGGTGGAAGAGAGCGAAACGAGACGAAGGAGGGTGAAAGAGGCTGAAACGAGACGAAGGAGGGTGGAAGAGAGCGAAACGAGAGGAAGGAGGGTGAGGGAGAGCGAAACGAGATGAAGGAGGGTGAAAGAGAGTGAAACGAGACGAAGGAGGGTGAAAGAGAGCGAAACGAGACGAAGGAGGGTGGAAGAGAGCGAAACGAGATGAAGGAGGGTGAAAAAGAGTGAAACGAGACGAAGGAGGGTGAAAGAGTGCTAAACGAGACGAAGGAGGGTGAAAGAGAGCGAAACGAGATGAAGGAGGGTGAAAGAGAGCGAAACGAGACGAAGGAGGGTGAAATTGAGCGAAACAAGACGAAGGAAGGTGAAAGAGAGCTAAACGAGATGAAGGAGGGTGAAAGAGATCGAAACGAGACAAAGGAGGGTGAAAGAGAGCGAAACGAGGTGAAGGAAGGTGAAAGAGAGCGAAACGAGACGAAGGAGGGTGAAAGAGAACGAAACGAGACGAAGGAGGGGGAAGGAGAGCGAAACGAGACCAAGGAGGGTGAAAGAATGCGAAACGAGACGAAGGAGGGAGGAAGACAGCGAAACGAGACGAAGGAGGGTGAGAGAGAGCAAAACGAGATGAAGGAGGGTGGAAGAGAACGAAACAAGACAAAGGAGGGTGAAAGAGAGCGAAACGAGACGAAGGAGGGTGAAAGAGAGCGAAACGAGACGAAGGAGGGTGAAGGAGGGCGAAACGAGACGAAGGAGGGTGAAAGAGAGCAAAACGAGACGAAGGAGGGTGAAAGAGAACGAAACGAGACGAAGGAGGGGGAAAGTGAGCGAAACGAGACGAAGGAGGGTGAAAGAAGGCGAAACGAGACGAATGAGGGAGGAAGACAGCGAAACGAGACGAAGGAGGGTGAGAGAGAGCGAAACGAGACCAAGGAGGGTGGAAGAGAGCGAAACGAGACGAAGGAGGGTGAGAGATAGCAAAACAAGACGAAGGAGGGTGTAAGAGAGCGAAACGAGACGAAGGAGGGTGAAAGAGAGCGAAACGAGACGAAGGAGGGTGAAGGACGGCGAAACGAGACGAAGGAGGATGGAAGAGAGCGAAACGAGACGAAGGAGGGTGAAAGAGAGTGAAAAGAGATGAAGGAGGGTGAAAGAGAGCGAAACGAGGCGAAGGAGGGTGAAAGAGAGCGAAACGAGACAAAGGAGGGTGAAAGAGGCTGAAACGAGACGAAGGAGGGTGGAAGAGAGCGAAACGAGAAGAAGGAGGGTGAGGGAGAGCGAAACGAGGTGAAGGAGGATGAAAGAGAGTGAAACGAGACGAAGGAGGTTGAAAGAGAGCGAAACGAGACGAAGGAGGGTGAAAGAGAGCGAAACGAGACGAAGGAGGGTGAAAGAGAGTGAAACGAGGCAAAGGAAGGTGAAAGAGTGCGAATCGAGACAAAGGAGGGTGAAAGAGAGCGAAACGAGACAATGGAGGGTGAAAAAGAGTGAAACGAGACGAAGGAGGGTGAAAGAGAGCTAAACGAGACGAAGGAGGGTGAAAGAGAGCGAAACGAGATGAACGAGGGTGAAAGAGAGGGAAACGAGACGAAGGAGGGTGAAAGAGAGCGAAACGGGACGAAGGAAGGTGAAAGAGAGCTAAACGAGATGAATGAGGGTGAAAGAGATCGAAACGAGACAAAGGAGGGTGAAAGATAGCGAAACGAGGCGAAGGAAGGTGCAAGAGAGCGAAACGAGACGAAGGAGGGTTAAAGAGAGCGAAACGAGACGAAGGAAGGCGAAAGAGAGCTAAACGAGATGAAGGAGGGTGAAAGAGATCGAAACGAGACAAAGGAGGGTAAGAGAGAGCGAAACGAGGCGAAGGAATGGTGAAAGAGAGCGAAACGAGACGAAGGAGGGTGAAAGAGAACAAAATGAGACGAAGGAGGGGGAAAGAGAGCGAAACGAGATGAAGGAGGGTGAAAGAAGGCGAAACGAGACGAAGGAGGGAGGAAGACAGCGAAACGAGACGAAGGAGGGTGAGAGAGAGCGAAACAAGACGAAGGAGGGTGAAGGAGGGCGAAACGAGACGAAGGAGGGTCAAAGAGAGCAAAACGAAATGAAGGAGGGTGAAAGAGAGAGAAACGAGACAAAGGAGGGTGAAAGAGGCTGAAACGAGACGAAGGAGCGTGGAAGAGAGCGAAACGAGAGGAAGGAGTGTGAGGGAGAGCGAAACGAGACGAAGGAGGGTGAAGGAGAGTGAACCGAGACGAAGGAGGGTGAAAGAGAGCGAAACGAGAAGAAGAAGGGTGAAAGAGAGCGAAACGAGACAAAGGAGGGTGAAAGAGAGCGAAACGAGACGAAGGAGGGTGAAAGAGAACGAAACGAGACGAAGGAGGGTGAAAGAGAGTGAAATGAGGCGAAGGAAGGTGAAAGAGTGCGAATCGAGACAAAGGAGGGTGAAAGAGAGCGAAACGAGACGAAGGAAGGTGAAAGAGAGCGAACCGAAACGAAGGAGGGTGGAAGAGAGCGATACGAGAAGAAGGAGGGTGAAAGAGAGCGAAACGAGACGAAGGAGGGTGAAATAGAGCGAAACGAGACGAAGGAGGGTGAAAAAGAGTGAAACGAGACGAAGGAGGGTGAAAGGGTGCTAAACGAGACGAAGGAGGGTGAAAGAGAGCGAAACGAGATGGAGGAGGGTGAAAGACAGCGAAACGAGACGAAGGAGGGTGAAATTGAGCGAAACGAGACGAAGGAAGGTGAAAGAGAGCTAAACGAGATGAAGGAGGGTGAAAGAGATCGAAACGAGACAAAGGAGGGTGAAAGAGAGCGAAACGAGGTGAAGGAAGGTGAAAGAGAGCGAAACGAGACGAAGGAGGGTGAAAGAGAATGAAACGAGACGAAGGAGGGGGAAAGAGAGCGACACGAGACGAAGGAGGGTGAAAGAATGCGAAACGAGACTAAGGAGGGAGGAAGACAGCGAAACGAGACGAAGGAGGGTGAGAGAGAGCGAAACGAGATGAAGGAGGGTGGAAGAGAGCGAAACAAGATAAAGGAGGGTGAAAGAGAGCGAAACGAGACGAAGGAGGGTGAAAGAGAGCGAAACAAGACGAAGGAGGGTGAAAGAGAGCGAAATGAGACGAAGGAGGGTGAAGGAAGGCGAAACGAGACGAAGGAGGGTGAAAGAGAGTGAAAAGAGATGAAGGAGGGTGAAAGAGAGCGAAACGAGGCGAAGGAGGGTGAAAGAGAGCGAAACGAGACAAAGGAGGGTGAAAGAGGCTGAAACGAGACGAAGGAGGGTGGAAGAGAGCGAAACGAGAAGAAGGAGGGTGAGGGAGAGCGAAACGAGATGAAGGAGGGTGAAAGAGAGTGAAACGAGACGAAGGAGGTTGAAAGAGAGCGAAACGAGACGAAGGAGGGTGAAAGAGAGCGAAACGAGTCGAAGGAGGGTGAAAGAGAGTGAAACGAGGCGAAGGAAGGTGAAAGAGTGCGAATCGAGACAAAGGAGGGTGAAAGAGAGCGAACCGAAACGAAGGAGGGTGGAAGAGAGCGATACGAGACGAAGGACGGTGAAAGAGAGCGAAACGAGACGAAAGAGGGGGAAAGAGAACGAAACGAGACGAAGGAGGGTGAAAAAGAGTGAAACGAGACGAAGGAGGGTGAAAGAGAGCTAAACGAGACGAAGGAGGGTGAAAGAGAGCGAAACGAGATGAAGGAGGGTGAAAGAGAGCGAAACGAGACGAAGGAGAGTGAAAGAGAGCGAAACGAGACGAAGGAAGGTGAAAGAGAGCTAAACGAGATGAAGGAGCGTGAAAAAGAGCGAAACGAGACAAAGGAGGGTGAAAGAGTGTGAAACGGGTCGAAGGAAGGTGAAAGAGAGCGAAACGAGACGAAGGAGGGTGAAAGAGAACGAAACGAGACGAAGGAGGGGGAAAGAGAGCGAAATGAGACGAAGAAGGGTGAAAGAAGGCAAAACGAGATGAACGAGGGAGGAAGACAGCGAAACGAGACGAAGGAGGGTGAGAGAGAGCGAAACGAGACGAAGAAGGGTGGAAGAGAGCGAAACGAGACGAAGGAGTGTGAGAGATAGCGAAACGAGATGAAGGAGGGTCAAAGAGAGCGAAACGAGATGAAGGAGGGTGAAAGAGAGCGAAACGAGACAAAGGAGGGTGAAAGAGGCTGAAACGAGACGAAGGAGGGTGAAAGAGAGCGAAACGAGGCGAAGGAGGGTGAAAGAGAGCGAAACGAGACAAAGGAGGGTGAAAGAGGCTGAAACGAGACGAAGGAGGGTGGAAGAGAGCGAAACGAGAGGAAGGAGGGTGAGGGAGAGCGAAACGAGATGAAGGAGGGTGAAAGAGAGTGAAACGAGACGAAGGAGGGTGAAAGAGAGCGAAACGAGACGAAGGAGGGTGGAAGAGAGCGAAACGAGACGAAGGAGGGTGAAAGAGAGTGAAACGAGACGAAGGAGGGTGAAAGAGAGCGAAACGAGACGAAGGAGGGTGAAAGAGAGCGAAACGAGACGAAGGAGGGTGAAAGAGAGTGAAACGAGACGAAGGAAGGTGAAAGAGTGCGAATCGAGATAAAGGAGGGTGAAAGAGAGCGAAACGAGACGAAGGAAGGTGAAAGAGAGCGAACCGAAACAAAGGAGGGTGGAAGAGAGCGATACGAGACGAAGGAGGGTGAGAGAGAGCGAAACTCCATGAAGGAGGGTGAAGGAGGGCGAAACGAGATGAAGGAGGGTCAAAGAGAGCAAAACGAAATGAAGGAGGGTGAAAGAGAGCGAAACGAGACAAAGGAGGGTGAAAGAGGCTGAAACGAAACGAAGGAGCGTGGAAGAGAGCGAAACGAGAGGAAGGAGGGTGAGGGAGAGCGAAACGAGACGAAGGAGGGTGAAGGAGAGTGAACCAAGACGAAGGAGGGTGAAAGAGAGCGAAACGAGACGAAGGAGGGTGAAAGAGAGCGAAACGAGACGAAGGAGGGCGAAAGAGAGTGAAACGAGACGAAGGAGGGTGAAAGAGAGCGATACGAGACGAAGGAGGGTGAAAGAGAGTAAAACGTGGCGAAGGAAGGTGAAAGAGTGCGAATCGAGACAAAGGAGGGTGAAAGAGAGCGAAACGAGACGAAGGAAGGTGAAAGAGTGTGAAGCGAAACGAAGGAGGGTGGAAGAGAGCGATACGAGAAGAAGGAGGGTGAAAGAGAGCGAAACGAGACGAAGGAGGGTGAAAGAGAGCGAAACGAGACGAAGGAGGGTGAAAAAGAGTGAAACGAGACGAAGGAGGGTGAAAGAGTGCTAAACGAGACGAAGGAGGGTGAAAGAGAACGAAACGAGACGAAGGAGGGGGAAAGAGAGCGAAACGAGACGAAGGAGGGTGAAATTGAGCGAAACGAGACGAAGGAAGGTGAAAGAGAGCTAAACGAGATGAAGGAGGGTGAAAGAGATCGAAACGAGACAAAGGAGGGTGAAAGAGAGCGAAACGAGGTGAAGGAAGGTGAAAGAGAGCGAAACGAGACGAAGGAGGGTGAAAGAGAACGAAACGAGACGAAGGAGGGGGAAAGAGAGCGAAACGAGACGAAGGAGGGTGAAAGAATGCGAAACGATATGAAGGAGGGAGGAAGGCAGCGAAACGAGACGAAGGAGGGTGAGAGAGAGCGAAACGAGATGAAGGAGGGTGGAAGAGAGCGAAACAAGACGAAGGAGGGTGAAAGAGAGCGAAACGAGACGAAGGAGGGTGAAAGAGAGCGAAACAAGACGAAGGAGGGTGAAGGAGGGCGAAACGAGACGAAGGAGGGTGAAAGAGAGCAAAACGAGACGAAGGAGTGTGAAAGAGAACGAAACGAGACGAAGGAGGGGGAAAGTGACCGAAACGAGACGAAGGAGGGTGAAAGAAGGCGAAACGAGACGAAAGAGGGAGGAAGCCAGCGAAACGAGACGAAGGAGGGTGAGAGAGAGCGAAACGAGACCAAGGAGGGTGGAAGAGAGCGAAACGAGACGAAGGAGGGTGAGAGATAGCAAAACAAGACGAAGGAGGGTGTAAGAGAGCGAAACGAGACGAAGGAGGGTGAAACAGAGCGAAACGAGACGAAGGAGGGTGAAGGAAGGCGAAACGAGACGAAGGAGGGTGGAAGAGAGCGAAACGAGACGAAGGAGGGTGAAAGAGAGTGAAAAGAGATGAAGGAGGGTGAAAGAGAGCGAAACGAGGCGAAGGAGGGTGAAAGAGAGCGAAACGAGACAAAGGAGGGTGAAAGAGGCTAAAACGAGACGAAGGAGGGTGGAAGAGAGCGAAACGAGAAGAAGGAGGGTGAGGGAGAGCGAAACGAGATGAAGGAGGGTGAAAGAGAGTGAAACGAGACGAAGGAGGTTGAAAGAGAGCGAAACGAGACGAAGGAGGGTGAAAGAGAGCGAAACGAGACGAAGGAGGGTGAAAGAGAGTGAAACGAGGCGAAGGAAGGTGAAAGAGTGCGAATCGAGACAAAGGAGGGTGAAAGAGAGCGAAACGAGACAAAGGAAGGTGAAAGAGAGCGAACCGAAACGAAGGAGGGTGGAAGAGAGCGATACGAGACGAAGGACGGTGAAAGAGAGCGAAACGAGACGAAAGAGGGGGAAAGAGAGCGAAACGAGACGAAGGAGTGTGAAAAAGAGTGAAACGAGACGAAGGAGCGTGTAAGAGAGCTAAACGAGACGAAGGAGGGTGAAAGAGAGCGAAACGAGATGAAGGAGGGTGAAAGAGAGCGAAACGAGACGAAGGAGAGTGAAAGAGAGCGAAACGAGACAAAGGAAGGTGAAAGAGAGCTAAACGTGATGAAGGAGGGTGAAAGAGAGCGAAACGAGACAAAGGATGGTGAAAGAGTGCGAAATGGGGCGAAGGAAGGTGAAAGAGAGCGAAACGAGACGAAGGAGGGTGAAAGAGAACGAAACGAGACGAAGGAGGGGGAAAGAGAGCGAAATGAGACGAAGGAGGGTGAAAGAAGGCAAAACGAGATGACAGAGGGAGGAAGACAGCGAAACGAGATGAAGGAGGGTGAGAGAGAGCGAAACGAGACGAAGAAGGGTGGAAGAGAGCGAAACGAGACGAAGGAGTGTGAGAGGTAGCGAAACGAGATGAAGGAGGGTGAAAGAGAGCGAAATGAGACGAAGGAGGGTGAAAGAGAGCGAAACGAGATGAAGAAGGGTGAATGAAGGCGAAACGACACGAAGGAGGGTGGAAGAGAGCGAAACGAGACGAAGGAGGGTGAAAGAGAGTGAAAAGAGACGAAGGAGGGTGAAAGAGAGCGAAACGAGGCGAAGGAGGGTCAAAGAGAGCGAAACGAGATGAACGAGGGTGAAAGAGAGCGAAACAAGACAATGGAGGGTGAAAGAGGCTGAAACGAGACGAAGGAGGGTGGAAGAGAGCGAAACGAGAGGAAGGAGGGTGAGGGAGAGCGAAACGAGATGAAGGAGGGTGAAAGAGAGTGAAACGAGACGAAGGAGGGTGAAAGAGAGCGAAACGAGACGAAGGAGGGTGGAAGAGAGCGAAACGAGACGAAGGAGGGTGAAAGAGTGTGAAACGAGACGAAGGAGGGTGAAAGAGAGCGAAACGAGATGAAGGAGGGTGAAAGAGAGCGAAATGAGACGAAGGAGGGTGAAAGAGAGCGAAACGAGACGAAGAAGGGTGAAGGAAGGCGAAACGAGACGAAGGAGGGTGGAAGAGAGCGAAACGAGACGAAGGAGGGTGAAAGAGAGTGAAAAGAGACGAAGGAGGGTGAAAGAGAGCGAAACGAGGCGAAGAAGGGTCAAAGAGAGCGAAACGAGATGAACGAGGGTGAAAGAGAGCGAAACAAGACAATGGAGGGTGAAAGAGGCTGAAACGAGACGAAGGAGGGTGGAAGAGAGCGAAACGAGAGGAAGGAGGGTGAGGGAGAGCGAAACGAGATGAAGGAGGGTGAAAGAGAGTGAAACGAGACGAAGGAGGGTGAAAGAGAGCGAAACGAGACGAAGGAGGGTGGAAGAGAGCGAAACGAGACGAAGGAGGGTGAAAGAGTGTGAAACGAGACGAAGGAGGGTGAAAGAGAGCGAAACGAGACGAAGGAGGGTGAAAGAGAGCGAAACGAGACGAAGGAGGGTGAAAGAGAGTGAATCGAGACGAAGGAAGGTGAAAGAGTGCGAATCGAGATAAAGGAGGGTGAAAGAGAGCGAAACGAGATGAAGGAAGGTGAAAGAGAGCGAACCGAAACAAAGGAGGGTGGAAGAGAGCGATACGAGACGAAGGAGGGTGAAAGAGAGCGAAACGAGACGAAGGAGGGTGAAAGAGAGCGAAACGAGATGAAGGAGGGTGAAAAAGAGTGAAACGAGACGAAGGAGGGTGAAAGAGAGCTCAACGAGACGAAGGAGGGTGAAAGAGAGCGAAACGAGATGAAGGAGGGTGAAACAGAGCGAAACGAGATGAAGGAGGGTGAAAAAGAGTGAAACGAGACGAAGGAGGGTGAAAGAGAGCTAAACGAGATGAAGGAGGGTGAAAGAGAGCGAAACGAGATGAAGGAGGGTGAAAGAGAGCGAAACGAGACAAAGGAGGGTGAAAGAGAGCGAAACGAGGCGAAGGAATGGGGAAAGAGAGCGAAACGAGACGAAGGAGGGTGAAAGGGAACAAAATGAGATGAAGGAGGGGGAAACAGAGCGAAACGAGATGAAGGAGAGTGAAAGAAGGCGAAACGAGACGAAGGAGGGAGGAAGAGAGTGAAACGAGGCAAAGGAAGGTGAAAGAGTGCGAATCGAGACAAAGGAGGGTGAAAGAGAGCGAAACGAGACAAAGGAGGGTGAAAAAGAGTGAAACGAGACGAAGAAGGGTGAAAGAGAGCTAAACGAGACGAAGGAGGGTGAAAGAGAGCGAAACGAGATGAACGAGGGTGAAAGAGAGCGAAACGAGACGAAGGAGGGTGAAAGAGAGCGAAACGGGATGAAGGAAGGTGAAAGAGAGCTAAACGAGATGAATGAGGGTGAAAGAGATCGAAACGAGACAAAGGAGGGTGAAAGATAGCGAAACGAGGCGAAGGAAGGTGCAAGAGAGCGAAACGAGACGAGGGAGGGTGAAAGAGAGCGAAACGAGATGAACGAGGGTGAAAGAGAGCGAAACGAGACGAAGGAGGGTGAAAGAGAGCGAAACGGGACGAAGGAAGGTGAAAGAGAGCTAAACGAGATGAATGAGGGTGAAAGAGATCGAAACGAGACAAAGGAGGGTGAAAGATAGCGAAACGAGGCGAAGGAAGGTGCAAGAGAGTGAAACGAAATGAAGGAGGGTGAGAGAGAGCGAAACAAGACGAAGGAGGGTGAAGGAGGGCGAAACGAGACGAAGTAGGGTCAAAGAGAGCAAAACGAAATGAAGGAGGGTGAGAGAGAGCGAAACAAGACGAAGGAGGGTGAAGGAGGGCGAAACGAGACGAAGTAGGGTCAAAGAGAGCAAAACGAAATGAAGGAGGGTGAAAGAGAGCGAAACGAGACAAAGGAGGGTGAAAGAGGCTGAAACGAGACGAAGGAGCGTGGAAGAGAGCGAAACGAGAGGAAGGAGTGTGAGGGAGAGCGAAACGAGACGAAGCAGGGTGAAGGAGAGTGAACCGAGACGAAGGAGGGTGAAAGAGAGCGAAACGAGATGAAGAAGGGTGAAAGAGAGCGAAACGAGACGAAGGAGGGTGAAAGAGAGCGAAACGAGACGAAGGAGGGTGAAAGAGAACGAAACGAGACGAAGGAGGGTGAAAGAGAGTGAAACGAGGCGAAGGAAGGTGAAAGAGTGCGAATCGAGACAAAGGAGGGTGAAAGAGAGCGAAACGAGACGAAGGAAGGTGAAAGAGAGCGAACCGAAACGAAGGAGGGTGGAAGAGAGCGATACGAGAAGAAGGAGGGTGAAAGAGAGCGAAACGAGACGAAGGAGGGTGAAATAGAGCGAAACGAGACGAAGGAGGGTGAAAAAGAGTGAAACGAGACGAAGGAGGGTGAAAGGGTGCTAAACGAGACGAAGGAGGGTGAAAGAGAGCGAAACGAGATGGAGGAGGGTGAAAGAGAGCGAAACGAGACGAAGGAGGGTGAAATTAGGCGAAACGAGACGAAGGAAGGTGAAAGAGAGCTAAACGAGATGAAGGAGGGTGAAAGAGATCGAAACGAGACAAAGGAGGGTGAAAGAGAGCGAAACGAGGTGAAGGAAGGTGAAAGAGAGCGAAACGAGACGAAGGAGGGTGAAAGAGAATGAAACGAGACGAAGGAGGGGGAAAGAGAGCGAAACGAGACGAAGGAGGGTGAAAGAATGCGAAACGAGACTAAGGAGGGAGGAAGACAGCGAAACGAGACGAAGGAGGGTGAGAGAGAGCGAAACGAGATGAAGGAGGGTGGAAGAGAGCGAAACAAGATGAAGGAGGGTGAAAGAGAGCGAAACGAGACGAAGGAGGGTGAAAGAGAGCGAAACAAGACGAAGGAGGGTGAAAGAGAGCGAAATGAGACGAAGGAGGGTGAAGGAAGGCGAAACGAGACGAAGGAGGGTGAAAGAGAGTGAAAAGAGATGAAGGAGGGTGAAAGAGAGCGAAACGAGGCGAAGGAGGGTGAAAGAGAGCGAAACGAGACAAAGGAGGGTGAAAGAGGCTGAAACGAGACGAAGGAGGGTGGAAGAGAGCGAAACGAGAAGAAGGAGGGTGAGGGAGAGCGAAACGAGATGAAGGAGGGTGAAAGAGAGTGAAACGAGACGAAGGAGGTTGAAAGAGAGCGAAACGAGACGAAGGAGGGTGAAAGAGAGCGAAACGAGTCGAAGGAGGGTGAAAGAGAGTGAAACGAGGCGAAGGAAGGTGAAAGAGTGCGAATCGAGACAAAGGAGGGTGAACGAGAGCGAACCGAAACGAAGGAGGGTGGAAGAGAGCGATACGAGACGAAGGACGGTGAAAGAGAGCGAAACGAGACGAAAGAGGGGGAAAGAGAGCGAAACGAGACGAAGGAGGGTGAAAAAGAGTGAAACGAGACGAAGGAGGGTGAAAGAGAGCTGAACGAGACGAAGGAGGGTGAAAGAGAGCGAAACGAGATGAAGGAGGGTGAAAGCGAGCGAAACGAGACGAAGGAGAGTGAAAGAGAGTGAAACGAGGCGAAGGAAGGTGAAAGAGTGCGAATCGAGACAAAGGAGGGTGAAAGAGAGCGAACCGAAACGAAGGAGGGTGGAAGAGAGCGATACGAGACGAAGGACGGTGAAAGAGAGCGAAACGAGACGAAAGAGGGGGAAAGAGAGCGAAACGAGACGAAGGAGGGTGAAAAAGAGTGAAACGAGACAAAGGAGGGTGAAAGAGTGTGAAACGGGGCGAAGGAAGGTGAAAGAGAGCGAAACGAGACGAAGGAGGGTGAAAGAGAACGAAACGAGACGAAGGAGGGGGAAAGAGAGCGAAATGAGACGAAGAAGGGTGAAAGAAGGCAAAACGAGATGAAGGAGGGAGGAAGACAGCGAAACGAGACGAAGGAGGGTGAGAGAGAGCGAAACGAGACGAAGAAGGGTGGAAGAGAGCGAAACGAGACGAAGGAGTGTGAGAGATAGCGAAACGAGATGAAGGAGGGTGAAAGAGAGCGAAATGAGACGAAGGAGGGTGAAAGAGAGCGAAACGAGACGAAGAAGGGTGAAGGAAGGCGAAACGAGACGAAGGAGGGTGGAAGAGAGCGAAACGAGACGAAGGAGGGTGAAAGAGAGTGAAAAGAGACGAAGGAGGTTGAAAGAGAGCGAAACGAGGCGAAGGAGGGTCAAAGAGAGCGAAACGAGATGAAGGAGGGTGAAAGAGAGCGAAACGAGACAAAGGAGGGTGAAAGAGGCTGACACGAGACGAAGGAGGGTGAAAGAGAGCGAAACGAGGCGAAGGAGGGTGAAAGAGAGCGAAACGAGACAAAGGAGGGTGAAAGAGGCTGAAACGAGACGAAGGAGGGTGGAAGAGAGCGAAACGAGAGGAAGGAGGGTGAGGGAGAGCGAAGCGAGATGAAGGAGGGTGAAAGAGAGTGAAACGAGACGAAGGAGGGTGAAAGAGAGCGAAACGAGACGAAGGAGGGTGGAAGAGAGCGAAACGAGTCGAAGGAGGGTGAAAGAGAGTGAAACGAGACGAAGGAGGGTGAAAGAGAGCGAAACGAGACGAAGGAGGGTGAAAGAGAGCGAAACGAGACGAAGGAGGGTGAAAGAGAGTGAAACGAGACGAAGGAAGGTGAAAGAGTGCGAATCGAGATAAAGGAGGGTGAAAGAGAGCGAAACGAGACGAAGGAAGGTGAAAGAGAGCGAACCGAAACAAAGGAGGGTGGAAGAGAGCGATACGAGACGAAGGAGGGTGAGAGAGAGCGAAACTCCATGAAGGAGGGTGAAGGAGGGCGAAACGAGATGAAGGAGGGTCAAAGAGAGCAAAACGAAATGAAGGAGGGTGAAAGAGAGCGAAACGAGACAAAGGAGGGTGAAAGAGGCTGAAACGAAACGAAGGAGCGTGGAAGAGAGCGAAACGAGAGGAAGGAGGGTGAGGGAGAGCGAAACGAGATGAAGGAGGGTGAAGGAGAGTGAACCAAGACGAAGGAGGGTGAAAGAGAGCGAAACGAGATGAAGGAGGGTGAAAGAGAGCGAAACGAGACGAAGGAGGGCGAAAGAGAGTGAAACGAGACGAAGGAGGGTGAAAGAGAGCGATACGAGACGAAGGAGGGTGAAAGAGAGTAAAACGTGGCGAAGGAAGGTGAAAGAGTGCGAATCGAGACAAAGGAGGGTGAAAGAGAGCGAAACGAGACGAAGGAAGGTGAAAGAGAGTGAAGCGAAACGAAGGAGGGTGGAAGAGAGTGATACGAGAAGAAGGAGGGTGAAAGAGAGCGAAACGAGACGAAGGAGGGTGAAAGAGAGCGAAACGAGACGAAGGAGGGTGAAAAAGAGTGAAACGAGACGAAGGAGGGTGAAAGAGTGCTAAACGAGACGAAGGAGGGTGAAAGAGAACGAAACGAGACGAAGGAGGGGGAAAGAGAGCGAAACGAGACGAAGGAGGGTGAAATTGAGCGAAACGAGACGAAGGAAGGTGAAAGAGAGCTAAACGAGATGAAGGAGGGTGAAAGAGATCGAAACGAGACAAAGGAGGGTGAAAGAGAGCGAAACGAGGTGAAGGAAGTTGAAAGAGAGCGAAACGAGACGAAGGAGGGTGAAAGAGAACGAAACGAGACGAAGGAGGGGGAAAGAGAGCGAAACGAGACGAAGGAGGGTGAAAGAATGCGAAACGAGTTGAAGGAGGGAGGAAGACAGCGAAACGAGACGAAGGAGGGTGAGAGAGAGCGAAACGAGATGAAGGAGGGTGAAAGAGAGCGAAACAAGACGAAGGAGGGTGAAGGAGGGCGAAACGAGACGAAGGAGGGTGAAAGAGAGCAAAACGAGACGAAGGAGTGTGAAAGAGAACGAAACGAGACGAAGGAGGGGGAAAGTGACCGAAACGAGACGAAGGAGGGTGAAAGAAGGCGAAACGAGACGAAAGAGGGAGGAAGCCAGCGAAACGAGACGAAGGAGGGTGAGAGAGAGCGAAACGAGACCAAGGAGGGTGGAAGAGAGCGAAACGAGACGAAGGAGGGTAAGAGATAGCAAAACAAGACGAAGGAGGGTGTAAGAGAGCGAAACGAGACGAAGGAGGGTGAAACAGAGCGAAACGAGACGAAGGAGGGTGAAGGAAGGCGAAACGAGACGAAGGAGGGTGGAAGAGAGCGAAACGAGACGAAGGAGGGTGAAAGAGAGTGAAAAGAGATGAAGGAGGGTGAAAGAGAGCGAAACGAGGCGAAGGAGGGTGAAAGAGAGCGAAACGAGACAAAGGAGGGTGAAATAGGCTGAAACGAGACGAAGGAGGGTGGAAGAGAGCGAAACGAGAAGAAGGAGGGTGAGGGAGAGCGAAACCAGATGAAGGAGGGTGAAAGAGAGTGAAACGAGACGAAGGAGGTTGAAAGAGAGCGAAACGAGACGAAGGAGGGTGAAAGAGAGCGAAACGAGACGAAGGAGGGTGAAAGAGAGTGAAACGAGGCGAAGGAAGGTGAAAGAGTGCGAATCGAGACAAAGGAGGGTGAAAGAGAGCGAAACGAGAAAAAGGAAGGTGAAAGAGAGCGAACCGAAACGAAGGAGGGTGGAAGAGAGCGATACGAGACGAAGGACGGTGAAAGAGAGCGACACGAGACGAAAGAGGGGGAAAGAGAGCGAAACGAGACGAAGGAGTGTGAAAAAGAGTGAAACGAGACGAAGGAGCGTGTAAGAGAGCTAAACGAGACGAAGGAGGGTGAAAGAGAGCGAAACGAGATGAAGGAGGGTGAAAGAGAGCGAAACGAGACGAAGGAGAGTGAAAGAGAGCGAAACGAGACAAAGGAAGGTGAAAGAGAGCTAAACGTGATGAAGGAGGGTGAAAGAGAGCGAAACGAGACAAAGGATGGTGAAAGAGTGCGAAATGGGGCGAAGGAAGGTGAAAGAGAGCGAAACGAGACGAAGGAGGGTGAAAGAGAACGAAACGAGACGAAGGAGGGGGAAAGAGAGCGAAATGAGACGAAGGAGGGTGAAAGAAGGCAAAACGAGATGACGGAGGGAGGAAGACAGCGAAACGAGATGAAGGAGGGTGAGAGAGAGCGAAACGAGACGAAGAAGGGTGGAAGAGAGCGAAACGAGACGAAGGAGTGTGAGAGATAGCGAAACGAGATGAAGGAGGGTGAAAGAGAGCGAAATGAGACGAAGGAGGGTGAAAGAGAGCAAAACGAGACGAAGAAGGGTGAATGAAGGCGAAACGAGACGAAGGAGGGTGGAAGAGAGCGAAACGAGACGAAGGAGGGTGAAAGAGAGTGAAAAGAGACGAAGGAGGGTGAAAGAGAGCGAAACGAGGCGAAGGAGGGTCAAAGAGAGCGAAACGAGATGAACGAGGGTGAAAGAGAGCGAAACAAGACAATGGAGGGTGAAAGAGGCTGAAACGAGACGAAGGAGGGTGGAAGAGAGCGAAACGAGAGGAAGGAGGGTGAGGGAGAGCGAAACGAGATGAAGGAGGGTGAAAGAGAGTGAAACGAGACGAAGGAGGGTGAAAGAGAGCGAAACGAGACGAAGGAGGGTGGAAGAGAGCGAAACGAGACGAAGGAGGGTGAAAGAGTGTGAAACGAGACGAAGGAGGGTGAAAGAGAGCGAAACGAGATGAAGGAGGGTGAAAGAGAGCGAAATGAGACGAAGGAGGGTGAAAGAGAGCGAAACGAGACGAAGAAGGGTGAAGGAAGGCGAAACGAGACGAAGGAGGGTGGAAGAGAGCGAAACGAGACGAAGGAGGGTGAAAGAGAGTGAAAAGAGACGAAGGAGGGTGAAAGAGAGCGAAACGAGGCGAAGGAGGGTCAAAGAGAGCGAAACGAGATGAACGAGGGTGAAAGAGAGCGAAACAAGACAATGGAGGGTGAAAGAGGCTGAAACGAGACGAAGGAGGGTGGAAGAGAGCGAAACGAGAGGAAGGAGGGTGAGGGAGAGCGAAACGAGATGAAGGAGGGTGAAAGAGAGTGAAACGAGACGAAGGAGGGTGAAAGAGAGCGAAACGAGACGAAGGAGGGTGGAAGAGAGCGAAACGAGACGAAGGAGGGTGAAAGAGTGTGAAACGAGACGAAGGAGGGTGAAAGAGAGCGAAACGAGACGAAGGAGGGTGAAAGAGAGCGAAACGAGACGAAGGAGGGTGAAAGAGAGTGAATCGAGACGAAGGAAGGTGAAAGAGTGCGAATCGAGATAAAGGAGGGTGAAAGAGAGCGAAACGAGATGAAGGAAGGTGAAAGAGAGCGAACCGAAACAAAGGAGGGTGGAAGAGAGCGATACGAGACGAAGGAGGGTGAAAGAGAGCGAAACGAGACGAAGGAGGGTGAAAGAGAGCGAAACGAGATGAAGGAGGGTGAAAAAGAGTGAAACGAGACGAAGGAGGGTGAAAGAGAGCTCAACGACACGAAGGAGGGTGAAAGAGAGCGAAACGAGATGAAGGAGGGTGAAAGAGAGCGAAACGAGACGAAGGAGGGTGAAAGAGATCGAAACGAGACGAAGGAGGGTGAAAGAGAGCGAAACGAGATGAAGGAGGGTGAAAAAGAGTGAAACGAGACGAAGGAGGGTCAAAGAGAGCGAAAAGAGATGAACGAGGGTGAAAGAGAGCGAAACAAGACAATGGAGGGTGAAAGAGGCTGAAACGAGACGAAGGAGGGTGGAAGAGAGCGAAACGAGAGGAAGGAGGGTGAGGGAGAGCGAAACGAGATGAAGGAGGGTGAAAGAGAGTGAAACGAGACGAAGGAGGGTGAAAGAGAGCGAAACGAGACGAAGGAGGGTGGAAGAGAGCGAAACGAGACGAAGGAGGGTGAAAGAGTGTGAAACGAGACGAAGGAGGGTGAAAGAGAGCGAAACGAGACGAAGGAGGGTGAAAGAGAGCGAAACGAGACGAAGGAGGGTGAAAGAGAGTGAATCGAGACGAAGGAAGGTGAAAGAGTGCGAATCGAGATAAAGGAGGGTGAAAGAGAGCGAAACGAGATGAAGGAAGGTGAAAGAGAGCGAACCGAAACAAAGGAGGGTGGAAGAGAGCGATACGAGACGAAGGAGGGTGAAAGAGAGCGAAACGAGACGAAGGAGGGTGAAAGAGAGCGAAACGAGATGAAGGAGGGTGAAAAAGAGTGAAACGAGACGAAAGAGCGTGAAAGAGAGCTCAACGAGACGAAGGAGGGTGAAAGAAAGCGAAACGAGATGAAGGAGGGTGAAAGAGAGCGAAACGAGACGAAGGAGGGTGAAAGAGATCGAAACGAGACGAAGGAGGGTGAAAGAGAGCGAAACGAGATGAAGGAGGGTGAAAAAGAGTGAAACGAGACGAAGGAGGGTGAAAGAGAGCTAAACGAGATGAAAGAGGGTGAAAGAGATCGAAACGAGACAAAGGAGGGTGAAAGAGAGCGAAACGAGGCGAAGGAATGGGGAAAGAGAGCGAAACGAGACGAAGGAGGGTGAAAGGGAACAAAATGAGACGAAGGAGGGGGAAACAGAGCGAAACGAGATGAAGGAGGGTGAAAGAAGGCGAAACGAGACGAAGGAGGGAGGAAGACAGCGAAACGAGACGAAGGAGGGTGAGAGAAAGCGAAACGAGACGAAGGAGGGTGAAGGAGGGCGAAACGAGATGAAGGAGGGTCAAAGAGAGCAAAACGAAATGAAGGAGGGTGAAAGAGAGCGAAACGAGACAAAGGAGGGTGAAAGAGGCTGAAACGAAACGAAGGAGCGTGGAAGAGAGCGAAACGAGAGGAAGGAGGGTGAGGGAGAGCGAAACGAGACGAAGGAGGGTGAAGGAGAGTGAACCAAGACGAAGGAGGGTGAAAGAGAGCGAAACGAGACGAAGGAGGGTGAAAGAGAGCGAAACGAGACGAAGGAGGGTGAAAGAGAGTGAAACGAGACGAAGGAGGGTGAAAGAGAGCGAAACGAGACGAAGGAGGGTGAAAGAGAGTGAAACGTGGCGAAGGAAGGTGAAAGAGTGCGAATCGAGACAAAGGAGGGTGAAAGAGAGCGAAACGAGACGAAGGAAGGTGAAAGAGAGCGAAGCGAAACGAAGGAGGGTGGAAGAGAGCGATACGAGAAGAAGGAGGGTGAAAGAGAGCGAAACGAGACGAAGGAGGGTGAAAGAGAGCGAAACGAGACGAAGGAGGGTGAAAAAGAGTGAAACGAGACGAAGGAGGGTGAAAGAGTGCTAAACGAGACGAAGGAGGGTGAAAGAGAACGAAACGAGACGAAGGAAGGTGAAAGAGAGCTAAACGAGATGAAGGAGGGTGAAAGAGATCGAAACGAGACAAAGGAGGGTGAAAGAGAGCGAAACGAGGTGAAGGAAGGTGAAAGAGAGCGAAACGAGACGAAGGAGGGTGAAAGAGAACAAAACGAGACGAAGGAGGGGGAAAGAGAGCGAAACGAGACGAAGGAGGGTGAAAGAATGCGAAACGAGATGAAGGAGGGAGGAAGACAGCGAAACGAGACGAAGGAGGGTGAGAGAGAGCGAAACGAGATGAAGGAGGGTGGAAGAGAGCGAAACAAGACGAAGGAGGGTGAAAGAGAGCGAAACGAGACGAAGGAGGGTGAAAGAGAGCGAAACAAGACGAAGGAGGGTGAAGGAGGGCGAAACGAGACGAAGGAGGGTGAAAGAGAGCAAAACAAGACGAAGGAGTGTGAAAGAGAACGAAACGAGACGAAGGAGGGGGAAAGTGACCGAAACGAGACGAAGGAGGGTGAAAGAAGGCGAAACGAGACGAAAGAGGGAGGAAGACAGCGAAACGAGACGAAGGAGGGTGAGAGAGAGCGAAACGAGACCAAGGAGGGTGAAACAGAGCGAAACGAGACGAAGGAGGGTGAAGGAAGGCGAAACGAGACGAAGGAGGGTGGAAGAGAGCGAAACGAGACGAAGGAGGGTGAAAGAGAGTGAAAAGAGATGAAGGAGGGTGAAAGAGAGCGAAACGAGGCGAAGGAGGGTGAAAGAGAGCGAAACGAGACAAAGGAGGGTGAAAGAGGCTGAAACGAGACGAAGGAGGGTGGAAGAGAGCGAAACGAGAAGAAGGAGGGTGAGGGAGAGCGAAACGAGATGAAGGAGGGTGAAAGAGAGTGAAACGAGACGAAGGAGGTTGAAAGAGAGCGAAACGAGACGAAGGAGGGTGAAAGAGAGCGAAACGAGACGAAGGAGGGTGAAAGAGAGTGAAACGAGGCGAAGGAAGGTGAAAGAGTGCGAATCGAGACAAAGGAGGGTGAAAGAGAGCGAAACGAGACAAAGGAAGGTGAAAGAGAGCGAACCGAAACGAAGGAGGGTGGAAGAGAGCGATACGAGACGAAGGACGGTGAAAGAGAGCGAAACGAGACGAAAGAGGGGGAAAGAGAGCGAAACGAGACGAAGGAGTGTGAAAAAGAGTGAAACGAGACGAAGGAGCGTGAAAGAGAGCTAAACGAGACGAAGGAGGGTGAAAGAGAGCGAAACGAGATGAAGGAGGGTGAAAGAGAGCGAAACGAGATGAAGGAGAGTGAAAGAGAGCGAAACGAGACAAAGGAGGGTGAAAGAGTGCGAAATGGGGCGAAGGAAGGTGAAAGAGAGCGAAACGAGACGAAGGAGGGTGAAAGAGAACGAAACGAGACGAAGGAGGGGGAAAGAGAGCGAAATGAGACGAAGGAGGGTGAAAGAAGGCAAAACGAGATGATGGAGGGAGGAAGACAGCGAAACGAGATGAAGGTGGGTGAGAGAGAGCGAAACGAGACGAAGAAGGGTGGAAGAGAGCGAAACGAGACGAAGGAGTGTGAGAGATAGGGAAACGAGATGAAGGAGGGTGAAAGAGAGCGAAATGAGACGAAGGAGGGTGAAAGAGAGCGAAACGAGACGAAGAAGGGTGAAGGAAGGCGAAACGAGACGAAGGAGGGTGGAAGAGAGCGAAACGAGACGAAGGAGGGTGAAAGAGAGTGAAAAGAGACGAAGGAGGGTGAAAGAGAGCGAAACGAGACGAAGGAGGTTGAAAGAGAGTGAAACGAGACAAAGGAAGGTGAAAGAGAGCGAACCGAAACGAAGGAGGGTGGAAGAGAGCGATACGAGACGAAGGACGGTGAAAGAGAGCGAAACGAGACGAAAGAGGGGGAAAGAGAGCGAAACGAGACGAAGGAGTGTGAAAAAGAGTGAAACGAGACGAAGGAGCGTGAAAGAGAGCTAAACGAGACGAAGGAGGGTGAAAGAGAGCGAAACGAGATGAAGGAGGGTGAAAGAGAGCGAAACGAGACGAAGGAGAGTGAAAGAGAGCGAAACGAGACAATGGAAGGTGAAAGAGAGCTAAACGAGATGAAGGAGGGTGAAAGAGAGCGAAACGAGACAAAGGAGGGTGAAAGAGTGCGAAATGGGGCGAAGGAAGGTGAAAGAGAGCAAAACGAGACGAAGGAGGGTGAAAGAGAACGAAACGAGACGAAGGAGGGGGAAAGAGAGCGAAATGAGACGAAGGAGGGTGAAAGAAGGCAAAACGAGATGATGGAGGGAGGAAGACAGCGAAACGAGATGAAGGTGGGTGAGAGAGAGCGAAACGAGACGAAGAAGGGTGGAAGAGAGCGAAACGAGACGAAGGAGTGTGAGAGATAGCGAAACGAGATGAAGGAGGGTGAAAGAGAGCGAAATGAGACGAAGGAGGGTGAAAGAGAGTGAAACGAGACGAAGAAGGGTGAAGGAAGGCGAAACGAGACGAAGGAGGGTGGAAGAGAGCGAAACGAGACGAAGGAGGGTGAAAGAGAGTGAAAAGAGACGAAGGAGGGTGAAAGAGAGCGAAACGAGGCGAAGGAGGGTCAAAGAGAGCGAAACGAGATGAACGAGGGTGAAAGAGAGCGAAACAAGACAATGGAGGGTGAAAGAGGCTGAAACGAGATGAAGGAGGGTGGAAGAGAGCGAAACGAGAGGAAGGAGGGTGAGGGAGAGCGAAACAAGATGAAGGAGGGTGAAAGAGAGTGAAACGAGACGAAGGAGGGTGAAAGAGAGCGAAACGAGACGAAGGAGGGTGGAAGAGAGCGAAACGAGACGAAGGAGGGTGAAAGGGAGTGAAACGAGACGAAGGAGGGTGAAAGAGAGCGAAACGTGACGAAGGAGGGTGAAAGAGAGCGAAACGAGACGAAGGAGGGTGAAAGAGAGTGAATCGAGACGAAGGAAGGTGAAAGAGTGCGAATCGAGATAAAGGAGGGTGAAAGAGAGCGAAACGAGATGAAGGAAGGTGAAAGAGAGCGAACCGAAACAAAGGAGGGTGGAAGAGAGCGATACGAGACGAAGGAGGGTGAAAGAGAGCGAAACGAGACGAAGGAGGGTGAAAGAGAGCGAAACGAGATGAAGGAGGGTGAAAAAGAGTGAAACGAGACGAAGGAGGGTGAAAGAGAGCTAAACGAGACAAAGGAGGTTGAAAGAGAGCGAAACGAGATGAAGGAGGATGAAAGAGAGCGAAACGAGACGAAGGAGGGTGAAAGAGAGCGAAACGAGACGAAGGAGGGTGAAAGAGAGCGAAACGAGATGAAGGAGGGTGAAAAAGAGTGAAACGAGACGAAGGAGGGTGAAAGAGAGCTAAACGAGATGAAGGAGGGTGAAAGAGAGCGAAACGAGATGAAGGAGGGTGAAAGAGAGCGAAACGAGACAAAGGAGGGTGAAAGAGAGCGAAACGGGACGAAGGAAGGTGAAAGAGAGCTAAACGAGATGAAGGAGGGTGAAAGAGATCGAAACGAGACAAAGGAGGGTGAAAGAGAGCGAAACGAGGCGAAGGAAGGTGAAAGAGAGCGAAACGAGACGAAGGAGGGTGAAAGAGAGCGAAACGAGACGAAGGAAGGTAAAAGAGAGCTAAACGAGATGAAAGAGGGTGAAAGAGATCGAAACGAGACAAAGGAGGGTGAAAAAGAGCGAAACGAGGCGAAGGAATGGTGAAAGAGAGCGAAACGAGACGAAGGAGGGTGAAAGGGAACAAAATGAGACGAAGGAGGGGGAAACAGAGCGAAACGAGATGAAGGAGGGTGAAAGAAGGCGAAACGAGACGAAGGAGGGAGGAAGACAGCGAAACGAGACGAAGGAGGGTGAGAGAAAGCGAAACGAGACGAAGGAGGGTGAAGGAGGGCGAAACGAGACGAAGGAGGGTCAAAGAGAGCAAAACGAAATGAAGGAGGGTGAAAGAGAGCGAAACGAGACAAAGGAGGGTGAAAGAGGCTGAAACGAAACGAAGGAGCGTGGAAGAGAGCGAAACGAGAGGAAGGAGGGTGAGTGAGAGCGAAACGAGACGAAGGAGGGTGAAGGAGAGTGAACCAAGACGAAGGAGGGTGAAAGAGAGCGAAACGAGACGAAGGAGGGTGAAAGAGAGCGAAACGAGACGAAGGAGGGTGAAAGAGAGTGAAACGAGACGAAGGAGGGTGAAAGAGAGCGAAACGAGACGAAGGAGGGTGAAAGAGAGTGAAACGTGGCGAAGGAAGGTGAAAGAGTGCGAATCGAGACAAAGGAGGGTGAAAGAGAGCGAAACGAGACGAAGGAAGGTGAAAGAGAGCGAAGCGAAACGAAGGAGGTTGGAAGAGAGCGATACGAGAAGAAGGAGGGTGAAAGAGAGCGAAACGAGACGAAGGAGGGTGAAAGAGAGCGAAACGAGACGAAGGAGGGTGAAAAAGAGTGAAACGAGACGAAGGAGGGTGAAAGAGTGCTAAACGAGACGAAGGAGGGTGAAAGAGAGCGAAACGAGATGAAGGAGGGTGAAAGAGAGCGAAACGAGACGAAGGAGGGTGAAATTGAGCGAAACGAGACGAAGGAAGGTGAAAGAGAGCTAAACGAGATGAAGGAGGGTGAAAGAGATCGAAACGAGACAAAGGAGGGTGAAAGAGAGCGAAACGAGACGAAGGAGGGTGAAGGAGGGCGAAACGAGACGAAGGAGGGTGAAAGAGAGCAAAACGAGACGAAAGAGTGTGAAAGAGAACGAAACGATACGAAGGAGGGGGAAAGTGAGAGAAACGAGACGAAGGAGGGTGAAAGAAGGCGAAACGAGACGAAAGAGGGAGGAAGACAGCGAAACGAGACGAAGGAGGGTGAGAGAGAGCGAAACGAGACCAAGGAGGGTGGAAGAGAGCGAAACGAGACGAAGGAGGTTGAGAGATAGCAAAACAAGACGAAGGAGGGTGTAAGAGAGCGAAACGAGACAAAGGAAGGTGAAAGAGAGCGAACCGAAACGAAGGAGGGTGGAAGAGTGCGATACGAGACGAAGGACGGTGAAAGAGAGCGAAACGAGACGAAAGAGGGGGAAAGAGAGCGAAACGAGACGAAGGAGTGTGAAAAAGAGTGAAACGAGACGAAGGAGCGTGAAAGAGAGCTAAACGAGACGAAGGAGGGTGAAAGAGAGCGAAACGAGATGAAGGAGGGTGAAAGAGAGCGAAACGAGACGAAGGAGAGTGAAAGAGAGCGAAACGAGACAAAGGAAGATGAAAGAGAGCTAAACGAGATGAAGGAGGGTGAAAGAGAGCGAAACGAGACAAAGGAGGGTGAAAGAGTGCGAAATGGGGCGAAGGAAGGTGAAAGAGAGCGAAACGAGACGAAGGAGGGTGAAAGAGAACGAAACGAGACGAAGGAGGGGGAAAGAGAGCGAAATGAGACGAAGGAGGGTGAAAGAAGGCAAAACGAGATGATGGAGGGAGGAAGACAGCGAAACGAGATGAAGGAGGGTGAGAGAGAGCGAAACGAGACGAAGAAGGGTGGAAGAGAGCGAAACGAGACGAAGGAGTGTGAGAGATAGCGAAACGAGATGAAGGAGGGTGAAAGAGAGCGAAATGAGACGAAGGAGGGTGAAAGAGAGTGAAACGAGACGAAGAAGGGTGAAGGAAGGCGAAACGAGACGAAGGAGGGTGGAAGAGAGCGAAACGAGACGAAGGAGGGTGAAAGAGAGTGAAAAGAGACGAAGGAGGGTGAAAGAGAGCGAAACGAGGCGAAGGAGGGTCAAAGAGAGCGAAACGAGATGAACGAGGGTGAAAGAGAGCGAAACAAGACAATGGAGGGTGAAAGAGGCTGAAACGAGATGAAGGAGGGTGGAAGAGAGCGAAACGAGAGGAAGGAGGGTGAGGGAGAGCGAAACAAGATGAAGGAGGGTGAAAGAGAGTGAAACGAGACGAAGGAGGGTGAAAGAGAGCGAAACGAGACGAAGGAGGGTGGAAGAGAGCGAAACGAGACGAAGGAGGGTGAAAGAGAGTGAAACGAGACGAAGGAGGGTGAAAGAGAGCGAAACGTGACGAAGGAGGGTGAAAGAGAGCGAAACGAGACGAAGGAGGGTGAAAGAGAGTGAATCGAGACGAAGGAAGGTGAAAGAGTGCGAATCGAGATAAAGGAGGGTGAAAGAGAGCGAAACGAGATGAAGGAAGGTGAAAGAGAGCGAACCGAAACAAAGGAGGGTGGAAGAGAGCGATACGAGACGAAGGAGGGTGAAAGAGAGCGAAACGAGACGAAGGAGGGTGAAAGAGAGCGAAACGAGATGAAGGAGGGTGAAAAAGAGTGAAACGAGACGAAGGAGGGTGAAAGAGAGCTAAACGAGACAAAGGAGGTTGAAAGAGAGCGAAACGAGATGAAGGAGGATGAAAGAGAGCGAAACGAGACGAAGGAGGGTGAAAGAGAGCGAAACGAGACGAAGGAGGGTGAAAGAGAGCGAAACGAGATGAAGGAGGGTGAAAAAGAGTGAAACGAGACGAAGGAGGGTGAAAGAGAGCTAAACGAGATGAAGGAGGGTGAAAGAGAGCGAAACGAGATGAAGGAGGGTGAAAGAGAGCGAAACGAGACAAAGGAGGGTGAAAGAGAGCGAAACGGGACGAAGGAAGGTGAAAGAGAGCTAAACGAGATGAAGGAGGGTGAAAGAGATCGAAACGAGACAAAGGAGGGTGAAAGAGAGCGAAACGAGGCGAAGGAAGGTGAAAGAGAGCGAAACGAGACGAAGGAGGGTGAAAGAGAGCGAAACGAGACGAAGGAAGGTAAAAGAGAGCTAAACGAGATGAAAGAGGGTGAAAGAGATCGAAACGAGACAAAGGAGGGTGAAAAAGAGCGAAACGAGGCGAAGGAATGGTGAAAGAGAGCGAAACGAGACGAAGGAGGGTGAAAGGGAACAAAATGAGACGAAGGAGGGGGAAACAGAGCGAAACGAGATGAAGGAGGGTGAAAGAAGGCGAAACGAGACGAAGGAGGGAGGAAGACAGCGAAACGAGACGAAGGAGGGTGAGAGAAAGCGAAACGAGACGAAGGAGGGTGAAGGAGGGCGAAACGAGACGAAGGAGGGTCAAAGAGAGCAAAACGAAATGAAGGAGGGTGAAAGAGAGCGAAACGAGACAAAGGAGGGTGAAAGAGGCTGAAACGAAACGAAGGAGCGTGGAAGAGAGCGAAACGAGAGGAAGGAGGGTGAGTGAGAGCGAAACGAGACGAAGGAGGGTGAAGGAGAGTGAACCAAGACGAAGGAGGGTGAAAGAGAGCGAAACGAGACGAAGGAGGGTGAAAGAGAGCGAAACGAGACGAAGGAGGGTGAAAGAGAGTGAAACGAGACGAAGGAGGGTGAAAGAGAGCGAAACGAGACGAAGGAGGGTGAAAGAGAGTGAAACGTGGCGAAGGAAGGTGAAAGAGTGCGAATCGAGACAAAGGAGGGTGAAAGAGAGCGAAACGAGACGAAGGAAGGTGAAAGAGAGCGAAGCGAAACGAAGGAGGTTGGAAGAGAGCGATACGAGAAGAAGGAGGGTGAAAGAGAGCGAAACGAGACGAAGGAGGGTGAAAGAGAGCGAAACGAGACGAAGGAGGGTGAAAAAGAGTGAAACGAGACGAAGGAGGGTGAAAGAGTGCTAAACGAGACGAAGGAGGGTGAAAGAGAGCGAAACGAGATGAAGGAGGGTGAAAGAGAGCGAAACGAGACGAAGGAGGGTGAAATTGAGCGAAACGAGACGAAGGAAGGTGAAAGAGAGCTAAACGAGATGAAGGAGGGTGAAAGAGATCGAAACGAGACAAAGGAGGGTGAAAGAGAGCGAAACGAGACGAAGGAGGGTGAAGGAGGGCGAAACGAGACGAAGGAGGGTGAAAGAGAGCAAAACGAGACGAAAGAGTGTGAAAGAGAACGAAACGATACGAAGGAGGGGGAAAGTGAGAGAAACGAGACGAAGGAGGGTGAAAGAAGGCGAAACGAGACGAAAGAGGGAGGAAGACAGCGAAACGAGACGAAGGAGGGTGAGAGAGAGCGAAACGAGACCAAGGAGGGTGGAAGAGAGCGAAACGAGACGAAGGAGGTTGAGAGATAGCAAAACAAGACGAAGGAGGGTGTAAGAGAGCGAAACGAGACAAAGGAAGGTGAAAGAGAGCGAACCGAAACGAAGGAGGGTGGAAGAGAGCGATACGAGACGAAGGACGGTGAAAGAGAGCGAAACGAGACGAAAGAGGGGGAAAGAGAGCGAAACGAGACGAAGGAGTGTGAAAAAGAGTGAAACGAGACGAAGGAGCGTGAAAGAGAGCTAAACGAGACGAAGGAGGGTGAAAGAGAGCGAAACGAGATGAAGGAGGGTGAAAGAGAGCGAAACGAGACGAAGGAGAGTGAAAGAGAGCGAAACGAGACAAAGGAAGGTGAAAGAGAGCTAAACGAGATGAAGGAGGGTGAAAGAGAGCGAAACGAGACAAAGGAGGGTGAAAGAGTGCGAAATGGGGCGAAGGAAGGTGAAAGAGAGCGAAACGAGACGAAGGAGGGTGAAAGAGAACGAAACGAGACGAAGGAGGGGGAAAGAGAGCGAAATGAGACGAAGGAGGGTGAAAGAAGGCAAAACGAGATGATGGAGGGAGGAAGACAGCGAAACGAGATGAAGGAGGGTGAGAGAGAGCGAAACGAGACGAAGAAGGGTGGAAGAGAGCGAAACGAGACGAAGGAGTGTGAGAGATAGCGAAACGAGATGAAGGAGGGTGAAAGAGAGCGAAATGAGACGAAGGAGGGTGAAAGAGAGTGAAACGAGACGAAGAAGGGTGAAGGAAGGCGAAACGAGACGAAGGAGGGTGGAAGAGAGCGAAACGAGACGAAGGAGGGTGAAAGAGAGTGAAAAGAGACGAAGGAGGGTGAAAGAGAGCGAAACGAGGCGAAGGAGGGTCAAAGAGAGCGAAACGAGATGAACGAGGGTGAAAGAGAGCGAAACAAGACAATGGAGGGTGAAAGAGGCTGAAACGAGATGAAGGAGGGTGGAAGAGAGCGAAACGAGAGGAAGGAGGGTGAGGGAGAGCGAAACAAGATGAAGGAGGGTGAAAGAGAGTGAAACGAGACGAAGGAGGGTGAAAGAGAGCGAAACGAGACGAAGGAGGGTGGAAGAGAGCGAAACGAGACGAAGGAGGGTGAAAGAGAGTGAAACGAGACGAAGGAGGGTGAAAGAGAGCGAAACGTGACGAAGGAGGGTGAAAGAGAGCGAAACGAGACGAAGGAGGGTGAAAGAGAGTGAATCGAGACGAAGGAAGGTGAAAGAGTGCGAATCGAGATAAAGGAGGGTGAAAGAGAGCGAAACGAGATGAAGGAAGGTGAAAGAGAGCGAACCGAAACAAAGGAGGGTGGAAGAGAGCGATACGAGACGAAGGAGGGTGAAAGAGAGCGAAACGAGACGAAGGAGGGTGAAAGAGAGCGAAACGAGATGAAGGAGGGTGAAAAAGAGTGAAACGAGACGAAGGAGGGTGAAAGAGAGCTAAACGAGACAAAGGAGGTTGAAAGAGAGCGAAACGAGATGAAGGAGGATGAAAGAGAGCGAAACGAGACGAAGGAGGGTGAAAGAGAGCGAAACGAGACGAAGGAGGGTGAAAGAGAGCGAAACGAGATGAAGGAGGGTGAAAAAGAGTGAAACGAGACGAAGGAGGGTGAAAGAGAGCTAAACGAGATGAAGGAGGGTGAAAGAGAGCGAAACGAGATGAAGGAGGGTGAAAGAGAGCGAAACGAGACAAAGGAGGGTGAAAGAGAGCGAAACGGGACGAAGGAAGGTGAAAGAGAGCTAAACGAGATGAAGGAGGGTGAAAGAGATCGAAACGAGACAAAGGAGGGTGAAAGAGAGCGAAACGAGGCGAAGGAAGGTGAAAGAGAGCGAAACGAGACGAAGGAGGGTGAAAGAGAGCGAAACGAGACGAAGGAAGGTAAAAGAGAGCTAAACGAGATGAAAGAGGGTGAAAGAGATCGAAACGAGACAAAGGAGGGTGAAAAAGAGCGAAACGAGGCGAAGGAATGGTGAAAGAGAGCGAAACGAGACGAAGGAGGGTGAAAGGGAACAAAATGAGACGAAGGAGGGGGAAACAGAGCGAAACGAGATGAAGGAGGGTGAAAGAAGGCGAAACGAGACGAAGGAGGGAGGAAGACAGCGAAACGAGACGAAGGAGGGTGAGAGAAAGCGAAACGAGACGAAGGAGGGTGAAGGAGGGCGAAACGAGACGAAGGAGGGTCAAAGAGAGCAAAACGAAATGAAGGAGGGTGAAAGAGAGCGAAACGAGACAAAGGAGGGTGAAAGAGGCTGAAACGAAACGAAGGAGCGTGGAAGAGAGCGAAACGAGAGGAAGGAGGGTGAGTGAGAGCGAAACGAGACGAAGGAGGGTGAAGGAGAGTGAACCAAGACGAAGGAGGGTGAAAGAGAGCGAAACGAGACGAAGGAGGGTGAAAGAGAGCGAAACGAGACGAAGGAGGGTGAAAGAGAGTGAAACGAGACGAAGGAGGGTGAAAGAGAGCGAAACGAGACGAAGGAGGGTGAAAGAGAGTGAAACGTGGCGAAGGAAGGTGAAAGAGTGCGAATCGAGACAAAGGAGGGTGAAAGAGAGCGAAACGAGACGAAGGAAGGTGAAAGAGAGCGAAGCGAAACGAAGGAGGTTGGAAGAGAGCGATACGAGAAGAAGGAGGGTGAAAGAGAGCGAAACGAGACGAAGGAGGGTGAAAGAGAGCGAAACGAGACGAAGGAGGGTGAAAAAGAGTGAAACGAGACGAAGGAGGGTGAAAGAGTGCTAAACGAGACGAAGGAGGGTGAAAGAGAGCGAAACGAGATGAAGGAGGGTGAAAGAGAGCGAAACGAGACGAAGGAGGGTGAAATTGAGCGAAACGAGACGAAGGAAGGTGAAAGAGAGCTAAACGAGATGAAGGAGGGTGAAAGAGATCGAAACGAGACAAAGGAGGGTGAAAGAGAGCGAAACGAGACGAAGGAGGGTGAAGGAGGGCGAAACGAGACGAAGGAGGGTGAAAGAGAGCAAAACGAGACGAAAGAGTGTGAAAGAGAACGAAACGATACGAAGGAGGGGGAAAGTGAGAGAAACGAGACGAAGGAGGGTGAAAGAAGGCGAAACGAGACGAAAGAGGGAGGAAGACAGCGAAACGAGACGAAGGAGGGTGAGAGAGAGCGAAACGAGACCAAGGAGGGTGGAAGAGAGCGAAACGAGACGAAGGAGGTTGAGAGATAGCAAAACAAGACGAAGGAGGGTGTAAGAGAGCGAAACGAGACAAAGGAAGGTGAAAGAGAGCGAACCGAAACGAAGGAGGGTGGAAGAGAGCGATACGAGACGAAGGACGGTGAAAGAGAGCGAAACGAGACGAAAGAGGGGGAAAGAGAGCGAAACGAGACGAAGGAGTGTGAAAAAGAGTGAAACGAGACGAAGGAGCGTGAAAGAGAGCTAAACGAGACGAAGGGGGGTGAAAGAGAGCGAAACGAGATGAAGGAGGGTGAAAGAGAGCGAAACGAGACGAAGGAGAGTGAAAGAGAGCGAAACGAGACAAAGGAAGGTGAAAGAGAGCTAAACGAGATGAAGGAGGGTGAAAGAGAGCGAAACGAGACAAAGGAGGGTGAAAGAGTGCGAAATGGGGCGAAGGAAGGTGAAAGAGAGCGAAACGAGACGAAGGAGGGTGAAAGAGAACGAAACGAGACAAAGGAGGGGGAAAGAGAGCGAAATGAGACGAAGGAGGGTGAAAGAAGGCAAAACGAGATGATGGAGGGAGGAAGACAGCGAAACGAGATGAATGAGGGTGAGAGAGAGCGAAACGAGACGAAGAAGGGTGGAAGAGAGCGAAACGAGACGAAGGAGTGTGAGAGATAGCGAAACGAGATGAAGGAGGGTGAAAGAGAGCGAAATGAGACGAAGGAGGGTGAAAGAGAGCGAAACGAGACGAAGAAGGGTGAAGGAAGGCGAAACGAGACGAAGGAGGGTGGAAGAGAGCGAAACGAGACGAAGGAGGGTGAAAGAGTGTGAAAAGAGACGAAGGAGGGTGAAAGAGAGCGAAACGAGGCGAAGGAGGGTCAAAGAGAGCGAAACGAGATGAACGAGGGTGAAAGAGAGCGAAACAAGACAATGGAGGGTGAAAGAGGCTGAAACGAGATGAAGGAGGGAGGAAGACAGCGAAACGAGACGAAGGAGGGTGAGGGAGAGCGAAACAAGATGAAGGAGGGTGAAAGAGAGTGAAACGAGACGAAGGAGGGTGAAAGAGAGCGAAACGAGACGAAGGAGGGTGGAAGAGAGCGAAACGAGACGAAGGAGGGTGAAAGAGAGTGAAACGAGACGAAGGAGGGTGAAAGAGAGCGAAACGAGACGAAGGAGGGTGAAAGAGAGCGAAACGAGACGAAGGAGGGTGAAAGAGAGTGAATCGAGACGAAGGAAGGTGAAAGAGTGCGAATCGAGATAAAGGAGGGTGAAAGAGAGCGAAACGAGATGAAGGAAGGTGAAAGAGAGCGAACCGAAACAAAGGAGGGTGGAAGAGAGCGATACGAGACGAAGAAGGGTGAAAGAGAGCGAAACGAGACGAAGGAGGGTGAAAGAGAGCTAAACGAGACGAAGGAGGGTGAAAGAGAGCGAAACGAGACGAAGGAGGGTGAAAGAGAGCGAAACGAGACGAAGGAGGGTGAAAGAGAGCGAAACGAGATGAAGGAGGGTGAAAAAGAGTGAAACGAGACGAAGGAGGGTGAAAGAGAGCTAAACGAGACGAAGGAGGGTGAAAGAGAGCGAAACGAGATGAAGGAGGATGAAAGAGAGCGAAACGAGACGAAGGAGGGTGAAAGAGAGCGAAACGAGACGAAGGAGGGTGAAAGAGAGCGAAACGAGATGAAGGAGGGTGAAAAAGAGTGAAACGAGACGAAGGAGGGTGAAAGAGAGCTAAACGAGATGAAGGAGGGTGAAAGAGAGCGAAACGAGATGAAGGAGGGTGAAAGAGAGCGAAACGAGACAAAGGAGGGTGAAAGAGAGCGAAACGGGACGAAGGAAGGTGAAAGAGAGCTAAACGAGATGAAGGAGGGTGAAAGAGATCGAAACGAGACAAAGGAGGGTGAAAGAGAGCGAAACGAGGCGAAGGAAGGTGAAAGAGAGCGAAACGAGACGAAGGAGGGTGAAAGAGAGCGAAACGAGACGAAGGAAGGTAAAAGAGAGCTAAACGAGATGAAAGAGGGTGAAAGAGATCGAAACGAGACAAAGGAGGGTGAAAAAGAGCGAAACGAGGCGAAGGAATGGTGAAAGAGAGCGAAACGAGACGAAGGAGGGTGAAAGGGAACAAAATGAGACGAAGGAGGGGGAAACAGAGCGAAACGAGATGAAGGAGGGTGAAAGAAGGCGAAACGAGACAAAGGAGGGAGGAAGACAGCGAAACGAGACGAAGGAGGGTGAGAGAAAGCGAAACGAGACGAAGGAGGGTGAAGGAGGGCGAAACGAGACGAAGGAGGGTCAAAGAGAGCAAAACGAAATGAAGGAGGGTGAAAGAGAGCGAAACGAGACAAAGGAGGGTGAAAGAGGCTGAAACGAAACGAAGGAGCGTGGAAGAGAGCGAAACGAGAGGAAGGAGGGTGAGGGAGAGCGAAAAGAGACGAAGGAGGGTGAAGGAGAGTGAACCAAGACGAAGGAGGGTGAAAGAGAGCGAAACGAGACGAAGGAGGGTGAAAGAGAGCGAAACGAGACGAAGGAGGGTGAAAGAGAGTGAAACGAGACGAAGGAGGGTGAAAGAGAGCGAAACGAGACGAAGGAGGGTGAAAGAGAGTGAAACGTGGCGAAGGAAGGTGAAAGAGTGCGAATCGAGACAAAGGAGGGTGAAAGAGAGCGAAACGAGACGAAGGAAGGTGAAAGAGAGCGAAGCGAAACGAAGGAGGGTGGAAGAGAGCGATACGAGAAGAAGGAGGGTGAAAGAGAGCGAAACGAGACGAAGGAGGGTGAAAGAGAGCGAAACGAGACGAAGGAGGGTGAAAAAGAGTGAAACGAGACGAAGGAGGGTGAAAGAGTGCTAAACGAGATGAAGGAGGGTGAAAGAGAGCGAAACGAGATGAAGGAGGGTGAAAGAGAGCGAAACGAGACGAAGGAGGGTGAAATTGAGCGAAACGAGACGAAGGAAGGTGAAAGAGAGCTAAACGCGATGAAGGAGGGTGAAAGAGATCGAAACGAGACAAAGGAGGGTGAAAGAGAGCGAAACGAGACGAAGGAGGGTGAAGGAGGGCGAAACGAGACGAAGGAGGGTGAAAGAGAGCAAAACGAGACGAAAGAGTGTGAAAGAGAACGAAACGATACGAAGGAGGGGGAAAGTGAGAGAAACGAGACGAAGGAGGGTGAAAGAAGGCGAAACGAGACGAAAGAGGGAGGAAGACAGCGAAACGAGACGAAGGAGGGTGAGAGAGAGCGAAACGAGACCAAGGAGGGTGGAAGAGAGCGAAACGAGACGAAGGAGGTTGAGAGATAGCAAAACAAGACGAAGGAGGGTGTAAGAGAGCGAAACGAGACGAAGGAGGGTGAAACAGAGCGAAACGAGACGAAGGAGGGAGAAGGAAGGCGAAACGAGACGAAGGAGGGTGGAAGAGAGCGAAACGAGACGAAGGAGGGTGAAAGAGAGTGAAAAGAGATGAAGGAGGGTGAAAGAGAGCGAAACGAGGCGAAGGAGGGTGAAAGAGAGCGAAACGAGACAAAGGAGGGTGAAAGAGGCTGAAACGAGATGAAGGAGGGTGGAAGAGAGCGAAACGAGACAATGGAAGGTGAAAGAGAGCTAAACGAGATGAAGGAGGGTGAAAGAGAGCGAAACGAGACAAAGGAGGGTGAAAGAGTGCGAAATGGGGCGAAGGAAGGTGAAAGAGATCAAAACGAGACGAAGGAGGGTGAAAGAGAACGAAACGAGACGAAGGAGGGGGAAAGAGAGCGAAATGAGACGAAGGAGGGTGAAAGAAGGCAAAACGAGATGATGGAGGGAGGAAGACAGCGAAACGAGATGAAGGTGGGTGAGAGAGAGCGAAACGAGACGAAGAAGGGTGGAAGAGAGCGAAACGAGACGAAGGAGTGTGAGAGATAGCGAAACGAGATGAAGGAGGGTGAAAGAGAGCGAAATGAGACGAAGGAGGGTGAAAGAGAGTGAAACGAGACGAAGAAGGGTGAAGGAAGGCGAAACGAGACGAAGGAGGGTGGAAGAGAGCGAAACGAGACGAAGGAGGGTGAAAGAGAGTGAAAAGAGACGAAGGAGGGTGAAAGAGAGCGAAACGAGGCGAAGGAGGGTCAAAGAGAGCGAAACGAGATGAACGAGGGTGAAAGAGAGCGAAACAAGACAATGGAGGGTGAAAGAGGCTGAAACGAGATGAAGGAGGGTGGAAGAGAGCGAAACGAGAGGAAGGAGGGTGAGGGAGAGCGAAACAAGATGAAGGAGGGTGAAAGAGAGTGAAACGAGACGAAGGAGGGTGAAAGAGAGCGAAACGAGACGAAGGAGGGTGGAAGAGAGCGAAACGAGACGAAGGAGGGTGAAAGAGAGTGAAACGAGACGAAGGAGGGTGAAAGAGAGCGAAACGTGACGAAGGAGGGTGAAAGAGAGCGAAACGAGACGAAGGAGGGTGAAAGAGAGTGAATCGAGACGAAGGAAGGTGAAAGAGTGCGAATCGAGATAAAGGAGGGTGAAAGAGAGCGAAACGAGATGAAGGAAGGTGAAAGAGAGCGAACCGAAACAAAGGAGGGTGGAAGAGAGCGATACGAGACGAAGGAGGGTGAAAGAGAGCGAAACGAGACGAAGGAGGGTGAAAGAGAGCGAAACGAGATGAAGGAGGGTGAAAAAGAGTGAAACGAGACGAAGGAGGGTGAAAGAGAGCTAAACGAGACAAAGGAGGTTGAAAGAGAGCGAAACGAGATGAAGGAGGATGAAAGAGAGCGAAACGAGACGAAGGAGGGTGAAAGAGAGCGAAACGAGACGAAGGAGGGTGAAAGAGAGCTAAACGAGATGAAGGAGGGTGAAAGAGAGCGAAACGAGATGAAGGAGGGTGAAAGAGAGCGAAACGAGACAAAGGAGGGTGAAAGAGAGCGAAACGGGACGAAGGAAGGTGAAAGAGAGCTAAACGAGATGAAGGAGGGTGAAAGAGATCGAAACGAGACAAAGGAGGGTGAAAGAGAGCGAAACGAGGCGAAGGAAGGTGAAAGAGAGCGAAACGAGACGAAGGAGGGTGAAAGAGAGCGAAACGAGACGAAGGAAGGTAAAAGAGAGCTAAACGAGATGAAAGAGGGTGAAAGAGATCGAAACGAGACAAAGGAGGGTGAAAAAGAGCGAAACGAGGCGAAGGAATGGTGAAAGAGAGCGAAACGAGACGAAGGAGGGTGAAAGGGAACAAAATGAGACGAAGGAGGGGGAAACAGAGCGAAACGAGATGAAGGAGTGTGAAAGAAGGCGAAACGAGACGAAGGAGGGAGGAAGACAGCGAAACGAGACGAAGGAGGGTGAGAGAAAGCGAAACGAGACGAAGGAGGGTGAAGGAGGGCGAAACGAGACGAAGGAGGGTCAAAGAGAGCAAAACGAAATGAAGGAGGGTGAAAGAGAGCGAAACGAGACAAAGGAGGGTGAAAGAGGCTGAAACGAAACGAAGGAGCGTGGAAGAGAGCGAAACGAGAGGAAGGAGGGTGAGTGAGAGCGAAACGAGACGAAGGAGTGTGAAGGAGAGTGAACCAAGACGAAGGAGGGTGAAAGAGAGCGAAACGAGACGAAGGAGGGTGAAAGAGAGCGAAACGAGACGAAGGAGGGTGAAAGAGAGTGAAACGAGACGAAGGAGGGTGAAAGAGAGCGAAACGAGACGAAGGAGGGTGAAAGAGAGTGAAACGTGGCGAAGGAAGGTGAAAGAGTGCGAATCGAGACAAAGGAGGGTGAAAGAGAGCGAAACGAGACGAAGGAAGGTGAAAGAGAGCGAAGCGAAACGAAGGAGGTTGGAAGAGAGCGATACGAGAAGAAGGAGGGTGAAAGAGAGCGAAACGAGACGAAGGAGGGTGAAAGAGAGCGAAACGAGACGAAGGAGGGTGAAAAAGAGTGAAACGAGACGAAGGAGGGTGAAAGAGTGCTAAACGAGACGAAGGAGGGTGAAAGAGAGCGAAACGAGATGAAGGAGGGTGAAAGAGAGCGAAACGAGACGAAGGAGGGTGAAATTGAGCGAAACGAGACGAAGGAAGGTGAAAGAGAGCTAAACGAGATGAAGGAGGGTGAAAGAGATCGAAACGAGACAAAGGAGGGTGAAAGAGAGCGAAACGAGACGAAGGAGGGTGAAGGAGGGCGAAACGAGACGAAGGAGGGTGAAAGAGAGCAAAACGAGACGAAAGAGTGTGAAAGAGAACGAAACGATACGAAGGAGGGGGAAAGTGATAGAAACGAGACGAAGGAGGGTGAAAGAAGGCGAAACGAGACGAAAGAGGGAGGAAGACAGCGAAACGAGACGAAGGAGGGTGAGAGAGAGCGAAACGAGACCAAGGAGGGTGGAAGAGAGCGAAACGAGACGAAGGAGGTTGAGAGATAGCAAAACAAGACGAAGGAGGGTGTAAGAGAGCGAAACGAGACAAAGGAAGGTGAAAGAGAGCGAACCGAAACGAAGGAGGGTGGAAGAGAGCGATACGAGACGAAGGACGGTGAAAGAGAGCGAAACGAGACGAAAGAGGGGGAAAGAGAGCGAAACGAGACGAAGGAGTGTGAAAAAGAGTGAAACGAGACGAAGGAGCGTGAAAGAGAGCTAAACGAGACGAAGGAGGGTGAAAGAGAGCGAAACGAGATGAAGGAGGGTGAAAGAGAGCGAAACGAGACGAAGGAGAGTGAAAGAGAGCGAAACGAGACAAAGGAAGGTGAAAGAGAGCTAAACGAGATGAAGGAGGGTGAAAGAGAGCGAAACGAGACAAAGGAGGGTGAAAGAGTGCGAAATGGGGCGAAGGAAGGTGAAAGAGAGCGAAACGAGACGAAGGAGGGTGAAAGAGAACGAAACGAGACGAAGGAGGGGGAAAGAGAGCGAAATGAGACGAAGGAGGGTGAAAGAAGGCAAAACGAGATGATGGAGGGAGGAAGACAGCGAAACGAGATGAAGGAGGGTGAGAGAGAGCGAAACGAGACGAAGAAGGGTGGAAGAGAGCGAAACGAGACGAAGGAGTGAGAGAGATAGCGAAACGAGATGAAGGAGGGTGAAAGAGAGCGAAATGAGACGAAGGAGGGTGAAAGAGAGCGAAACGAGACGAAGAAGGGTGAAGGAAGGCGAAACGAGACGAAGGAGGGTGGAAGAGAGCGAAACGAGACGAAGGAGGGTGAAAGAGTGTGAAAAGAGACGAAGGAGGGTGAAAGAGAGCGAAACGAGGCGAAGGAGGGTCAAAGAGAGCGAAACGAGATGAACGAGGGTGAAAGAGAGCGAAACAAGACAATGGAGGGTGAAAGAGGCTGAAACGAGATGAAGGAGGGTGGAAGAGAGCGAAACGAGAGGAAGGAGGGTGAGGGAGAGCGAAACAAGATGAAGGAGGGTGAAAGAGAGTGAAACGAGACGAAGGAGGGCGAAAGAGAGCGAAACGAGACGAAGGAGGGTGGAAGAGAGCGAAACGAGACGAAGGAGGGTGAAAGAGAGTGAAACGAGACGAAGGAGGGTGAAAGAGAGCGAAACGAGACGAAGGAGGGTGAAAGAGAGCGAAACGAGACGAAGGAGGGTGAAAGAGAGTGAATCGAGACGAAGGAAGGTGAAAGAGTGCGAATCGAGATAAAGGAGGGTGAAAGAGAGCGAAACGAGATGAAGGAAGGTGAAAGAGAGCGAACCGAAACAAAGGAGGGTGGAAGAGAGCGATACGAGACGAAGAAGGGTGAAAGAGAGCGAAACGAGACGAAGGAGGGTGAAAGAGAGCGAAACGAGATGAAGGAGGGTGAAAAAGAGTGAAACGAGACGAAGGAGGGTGAAAGAGAGCTAAACGAGACGAAGGAGGGTGAAAGAGAGCGAAACGAGATGAAGGAGGATGAAAGAGAGCGAAACGAGACGAAGGAGGGTGAAAGAGAGCGAAACGAGACGAAGGAGGGTGAAAGAGAGCGAAACGAGATGAAGGAGGGTGAAAAAGAGTGAAACGAGACGAAGGAGGGTGAAAGAGAGCTAAACGAGATGAAGGAGGGTGAAAGAGAGCGAAACGAGATGAAGGAGGGTGAAAGAGAGCGAAACGAGACAAAGGAGGGTGAAAGAGAGCGAAACGGGACGAAGGAAGGTGAAAGAGAGCTAAACGAGATGAAGGAGGGTGAAAGAGATCGAAACGAGACAAAGGAGGGTGAAAGAGAGCGAAACGAGGCGAAGGAAGGTGAAAGAGAGCAAAACGAGACGAAGGAGGGTGAAAGAGAGCGAAACGAGACGAAGGAAGGTAAAAGAGAGCTAAACGAGATGAAAGAGGGTGAAAGAGATCGAAACGAGACAAAGGAGGGTGAAAAAGAGCGAAACGAGGCGAAGGAATGGTGAAAGAGAGCGAAACGAGACGAAGGAGGGTGAAAGGGAACAAAATGAGACGAAGGAGGGGGAAACAGAGCGAAACGAGATGAAGGAGGGTGAAAGAAGGCGAAACGAGACAAAGGAGGGAGGAAGACAGCGAAACGAGACGAAGGAGGGTGAGAGAAAGCGAAACGAGACGAAGGAGGGTGAAGGAGGGCGAAACGAGACGAAGGAGGGTCAAAGAGAGCAAAACGAAATGAAGTAGGGTGAAAGAGAGCGAAACGAGACAAAGGAGGGTGAAAGAGGCTGAAACGAAACGAAGGAGCGTGGAAGAGAGCGAAACGAGAGGAAGGAGGGTGAGGGAGAGCGAAAAGAGACGAAGGAGGGTGAAGGAGAGTGAACCAAGACGAAGGAGGGTGAAAGAGAGCGAAACGAGACGAAGGAGGGTGAAAGAGAGCGAAACGAGACGAAGGAGGGTGAAAGAGAGTGAAACGAGACGAAGGAGGGTGAAAGAGAGCGAAACGAGACGAAGGAGGGTGAAAGAGAGTGAAACGTGGCGAAGGAAGGTGAAAGAGTGCGAATCGAGACAAAGGAGGGTGAAAGAGAGCGAAACGAGACGAAGGAAGGTGAAAGAGAGCGAAGCGAAACGAAGGAGGGTGGAAGAGAGCGATACGAGAAGAAGGAGGGTGAAAGAGAGCGAAACGAGACGAAGGAGGGTGAAAGAGAGCGAAACGAGACGAAGGAGGATGAAAAAGAGTGAAACGAGACGAAGGAGGGTGAAAGAGTGCTAAACGAGACGAAGGAGGGTGAAAGAGAGCGAAACGAGATGAAGGAGGGTGAAAGAGAGCGAAACGAGACGAAGGAGGGTGAAATTGAGCGAAACGAGACGAAGGAAGGTGAAAGAGAGCTAAACGAGATGAAGGAGGGTGAAAGAGATCGAAACGAGACAAAGGAGGGTGAAAGAGAGCGAAACGAGACGAAGGAGGGTGAAGGAGGGCGAAACGAGACGAAGGAGGGTGAAAGAGAGCAAAACGAGACGAAAGAGTGTGAAAGAGAACGAAACGATACGAAGGAGGGGGAAAGTGAGAGAAACGAGACGAAGGAGGGTGAAAAAAGGCGAAACGAGACGAAAGAGGGAGGAAGACAGCGAAACGAGACGAAGGAGGGTGAGAGAGAGCGAAACGAGACCAAGGAGGGTGGAAGAGAGCGAAACGAGACGAAGGAGGTTGAGAGATAGCAAAACAAGACGAAGGAGGGTGTAAGAGAGCGAAACGAGACGAAGGAGGGTGAAACAGAGCGAAACGAGACGAAGGAGGGAGAAGGAAGGCGAAACGAGACGAAGGAGGGTGGAAGAGAGCGAAACGAGACGAAGGAGGGTGAAAGAGAGTGAAAAGAGATGAAGGAGGGTGAAAGAGAGCGAAACGAGGCGAAGGAGGGTGAAAGAGAGCGAAACGAGACAAAGGAGGGTGAAAGAGGCTGAAACGAGATGAAGGAGGGTGGAAGAGAGCGAAACGAGAGGAAGGAGGGTGAGGGAGAGCGAAACAAGATGAAGGAGGGTGATAGAGAGTGAAACGAGACGAAGGAGGGTGAAAGAGAGCGAAACGAGACGAAGGAGGGTGGAAGAGAGCGAAACGAGACGAAGGAGGGTGAAAGAGAGTGAAACGAGACGAAGGAGGGTGAAAGAGAGCGAAACGAGACGAAGGAGGGTGAAAGAGAGCGAAACGAGACGAAGGAGGGTGAAAGAGAGTGAATCGAGACGAAGGAAGGTGAAAGAGTGCGAATCGAGATAAAGGAGGGTGAAAGAGAGCGAAACGAGATGAAGGAAGGTGAAAGAGAGCGAACCGAAACAAAGGAGGGTGGAAGAGAGCGATACGAGACGAAGAAGGGTGAAAGAGAGCGAAACGAGACGAAGGAGGGTGAAAGAGAGCGAAACGAGATGAAGGAGGGTGAAAAAGAGTGAAACGAGACGAAGGAGGGTGAAAGAGAGCTAAACGAGACGAAGGAGGGTGAAAGAGAGCGAAACGAGATGAAGGAGGATGAAAGAGAGCGAAACGAGACGAAGGAGGGTGAAAGAGAGCGAAACGAGACGAAGGAGGGTGAAAGAGAGCGAAACGAGATGGAGGAGGGTGAAAAAGAGTGAAACGAGACGAAGGAGGGTGAAAGAGAGCTAAACGAGATGAAGGAGGGTGAAAGAGAGCGAAACGAGATGAAGGAGGGTGAAAGAGAGCGAAACGAGACAAAGGAGGGTGAAAGAGAGCGAAACGGGACGAATGAAGGTGAAAGAGAGCTAAACGAGATGAAGGAGGGTGAAAGAGTTCGAAACGAGACAAAGGAGGGTGAAAGAGAGCGAAACGAGGCGAAGGAAGGTGAAAGAGAGCGAAACGAGACGAAGGAGGGTGAAAGAGAGCGAAACGAGACGAAGGAAGGTAAAAGAGAGCTAAACGAGATGAAAGAGGGTGAAAGAGATCGAAACGAGACAAAGGAGGGTGAAAAAGAGCGAAACGAGGCGAAGGAATGGTGAAAGAGAGCGAAACGAGACGAAGGAGGGTGAAAGGGAACAAAATGAGACGAAGGAGGGGGAAACAGAGCGAAACGAGATGAAGGAGGGTGAAAGAAGGCGAAACGAGACAAAGGAGGGAGGAAGACAGCGAAACGAGACGAAGGAGGGTGAGAGAAAGCGAAACGAGACGAAGGAGGGTGAAGGAGGGCGAAACGAGACGAAGGAGGGTCACAGAGAGCAAAACGAAATGAAGGAGGGTGAAAGAGAGCGAAACGAGACAAAGGAGGGTGAAAGAGGCTGAAACGAAACGAAGGAGCGTGGAAGAGAGCGAAACGAGAGGAAGGAGGGTGAGGGAGAGCGAAACGAGACGAAGGAGGGTGAAGGAGAGTGAACCAAGACGAAGGAGGGTGAAAGAGAGCGAAACGAGACGAAGGAGGGTGAAAGAGAGCGAAACGAGACGAAGGAGGGTGAAAGAGAGTGAAACGAGACGAAGGAGGGTGAAAGAGAGCGAAACGAGACGAAGGAGGGTGAAAGAGAGTGAAACGTGGCGAAGGAAGGTGAAAGAGTGCGAATCGAGACAAAGGAGGGTGAAAGAGAGCGAAACGAGACGAAGGAAGGTGAAAGAGAGCGAAGCGAAACGAAGGAGGGTGGAAGAGAGCGATACGAGAAGAAGGAGGGTGAAAGAGAGCGAAACGAGACGAAGGAGGGTGAAAGAGAGCGAAACGAGACGAAGGAGGGTGAAAAAGAGTGAAACGAGACGAAGGAGGGTGAAAGAGTGCTAAACGAGACGAAGGAGGGTGAAAGAGAGCGAAACGAGATGAAGGAGGGTGAAAGAGAGCGAAACGAGACGAAGGAGGGTGAAATTGAGCGAAACGAGACGAAGGAAGGTGAAAGAGAGCTAAACGAGATGAAGGAGGGTGAAAGAGATCGAAACGAGACAAAGGAGGGTGAAAGAGAGCGAAACGAGACGAAGGAGGGTGAAGGAGGGCGAAACGAGACGAAGGAGTGTGAAAGAGAACGAAACGATACGAAGGAGGGGGAAAGTGAGAGAAACGAGACGAAGGAGGGTGAAAGAAGGCGAAACGAGACGAAAGAGGGAGGAAGACAGCAAAACGAGACGAAGGAGGGTGAGAGAGAGCGAAACGAGACCAAGGAGGGTGGAAGAGAGCGAAACGAGACGAAGGAGGTTGAGAGATAGCAAAACAAGACGAAGGAGGGTGTAAGAGAGCGAAACGAGACGAAGGAGGGTGAAACAGAGCGAAACGAGACGAAGGAGGGAGAAGGAAGGCGAAACGAGACGAAGGAGGGTGGAAGAGAGCGAAACGAGACGAAGGAGGGTGAAAGAGAGTGAAAAGAGATGAAGGAGGGTGAAAGAGAGCGAAACGAGGCGAAGGAGGGTGAAAGAGAGCGAAACGAGACCAAGGAGGGTGAAAGAGGCAGAAACGAGACGAAGGAGGGTGGAAGAGAGCGAAACGAGAAGAAGGAGGGTGAGGGAGAGCGAAACGAGATGAAGGAGGGTGAAAGAGAGAGAAACGAGACGAAGGAGGTTAAAAGAGACCGAAACGAGACGAAGGAGGGTGAAAGAGAGCGAAACGAGACGAAGGAGGGTGAAAGAGAGTGAAACGAGGCGAAGGAAGGTGAAAGAGTGCGAATCGAGACAAAGGAGGGTGAAAGAGAGCGAAACGAGACAAAGGAAGGTGAAAGAGAGCGAACCGAAACGAAAGAGGGTGGAAGAGAGCGATACGAGACGAAGGACGGTGAAAGAGAGCGAAACGAGACGAAAGAGGGGGAAAGAGAGCTAAACGAGACGAAGGAGGGTGAAAGAGAGCGAAACGAGATGAAGGAGGGTGAAAGAGAGCGAAACGAGACGAAGGAGAGAGAAAGAGAGCAAAACGAGACGAAGGAAGGTGAAAGAGAGCTAAACGAGATGAAGGAGGGTGAAAGAGAGCGAAACGAGACAAAGGAGGGTGAAAGAGTGCGAAACCGGGCGAAGGAAGGTGAAAGAGAGCGAAACGAGACGAAGGAGGGTGAAAGAGAACGGAACGAGACGAAGGAGGGGGAAGGAGAGCGAAATGAGACGAAGGAGGGTGAAAGAAGGCAAAACGAGATGAAGGAGGGAGGAAGACAGCGAAACGAGACGAAGGAGGGTGAGAGAGAGCGAAACGAGACGAAGAAGGGTGGAAGAGAGCGAAACGAGACGAAGGAGTGTGAGAGATAGCGAAACGAGATGAAGGAGGGTGAAAGAGAGCGAAATGAGACGAAGGAGGGTGAAAGAGAGCGAAACGAGACGAAGAAGGGTGAAGGAAGGCGAAACGAGACGAAGGAGGGTGGAAGAGAGCGAAACGAGACGAAGGAGGGTGAAAGAGAGTGAAAAGAGACGAAGGAGGGTGAAAGAGAGCGAAACGAGGCGAAGGAGGGTCAAAGAGAGCGAAACGAGATGAAGGAGGGTGAAAGAGAGCGAAACGAGACAAAGGAGGGTGAAAGAGGCTGAAACGAGACGAAGGAGGGTGGAAGAGAGCGAAACGAGAGGAAGGAGGGTGAGGGAGAGCGAAACGAGATGAAGGAGGGTGAAAGAGAGTGAAACGAGACGAAGGAGGGTGAAAGAGAGCGAAACGAGACGAAGGAGGGTGGAAGAGAGCGAAACGAGACGAAGGAGGGTGAAAGAGAGTGAAACGAGACTAAGGAGGGTGAAAGAGAGCGAAACGAGACGAAGGAGGGTGAAAGAGAGCGAAACGAGACGAAGGAGGGTGAAAGAGAGTGAAACGAGACGAAGGAAGGTGAAAGAGTGCGAATCGAGATAAAGGAGGGTGAAAGAGAGCGAAACGAGACGAAGGAAGGTGAAAGAGAGCGAACCGAAACAAAGGAGGGTGGAAGAGAGCGATACGAGACGAAGGAGGGTGAAAGAGAGCGAAACGAGACGAAGGAGGGTGAAAGAGAGCGAAACGAGATGAAGGAGGGTGAAAAAGAGTGAAACGAGACGAAGGAGGGTGAAAGAGAGCTAAACGAGACGAAGGAGGGTGAAAGAGAGCGAAACGAGATGAAGGAGGGTGAAAGAGAGCGAAACGAGACGAAGGAGGGTGAAAGAGAGCGAAACGGGACGAAGGAAGGTGAAAGAGAGCTAAACGAGATGAAGGAGGGTGAAAGAGATCGAAACGAGACAAAGGAGGGTGAAAGAGAGCGAAACGAGGCGAAGGAAGGTGAAAGAGAGCGAAACGAGACGAAGGAGTGTGAAAGAGAGCGAAACGAGACGAAGGAAGGTGAAAGAGAGCTAAACGAGATGAAGGAGGGTGAAAGAGATCAAAACGAGACAAAGGAGGGTGAAAGAGAACAAAATGAGACGAAGGAGGGGGAAAGAGAGCGAAACGAGATGAAGGAGGGTGAAAGAAGGCGAAACGAGACGAAGGAGGGAGGAAGACAGCGAAACGAGACGAAGGAGGGTGAGAGAGAGCGAAACGAGACAAAGGAGGGTGAAGGAGGGCGAAACGAGATGAAGGAGGGTCAAAGAGAGCAAAACGAAATGAAGGAGGGTGAAAAAGAGTGAAACGAGACGAAGGAGGGTGAAAGAGAGCTAAACGAGACGAAGGAGGGTGAAAGAGAGCGAAACGAGACGAAGGAGGGTGAAAGAGAGTGAAACGAGACGAAGGAAGGTGAAAGAGTGCGAATCGAGATAAAGGAGGGTGAAAGAGAGCGAAACGAGACGAAGGAAGGTGAAAGAGAGCGAACCGAAACAAAGGAGGGTGGAAGAGAGCGATACGAGACGAAGGAGGGTGAAAGAGAGCGAAACGAGACGAAGGAGGGTGAAAGAGAGCGAAACGAGATGAAGGAGGGTGAAAAAGAGTGAAACGAGACGAAGGAGGGTGAAAGAGAGCTAAACGAGACGAAGGAGGGTGAAAGAGAGCGAAACGAGATGAAGGAGGGTGAAAGAGAGCGAAACGAGACGAAGGAGGGTGAAAGAGAGCGAAACGAGATGGAGGAGGGTGAAAAAGAGTGAAACGAGACGAAGGAGGGTGAAAGAGAGCTAAACGAGATGAAGGAGGGTGAAAGAGAGCGAAACGAGATGAAGGAGGGTGAAAGAGAGCGAAACGAGACAAAGGAGGGTGAAAGAGAGCGAAACGGGACGAAGGAAGGTGAAAGAGAGCTAAACGAGATGAAGGAGGGTGAAAGAGTTCGAAACGAGACAAAGGAGGGTGAAAGAGAGCGAAACGAGGCGAAGGAAGGTGAAAGAGAGCGAAACGAGACGAAGGAGGGTGAAAGAGAGCGAAACGAGACGAAGGAAGGTAAAAGAGAGCTAAACGAGATGAAAGAGGGTGAAAGAGATCGAAACGAGACAAAGGAGGGTGAAAAAGAGCGAAACGAGGCGAAGGAATGGTGAAAGAGAGCGAAACGAGACGAAGGAGGGTGAAAGGGAACAAAATGAGACGAAGGAGGGGGAAACAGAGCGAAACGAGATGAAGGAGGGTGAAAGAAGGCGAAACGAGACAAAGGAGGGAGGAAGACAGCGAAACGAGACGAAGGAGGGTGAGAGAAAGCGAAACGAGACGAAGGAGGGTGAAGGAGGGCGAAACGAGACGAAGGAGGGTCAAAGAGAGCAAAACGAAATGAAGGAGGGTGAAAGAGAGCGAAACGAGACAAAGGAGGGTGAAAGAGGCTGAAACGAAACGAAGGAGCGTGGAAGAGAGCGAAACGAGAGGAAGGAGGGTGAGGGAGAGCGAAACGAGACGAAGGAGGGTGAAGGAGAGTGAACCAAGACGAAGGAGGGTGAAAGAGAGCGAAACGAGACGAAGGAGGGTGAAAGAGAGCGAAACGAGACGAAGGAGGGTGAAAGAGAGTGAAACGAGACGAAGGAGGGTGAAAGAGAGCGAAACGAGACGAAGGAGGGTGAAAGAGAGTGAAACGTGGCGAAGGAAGGTGAAAGAGTGCGAATCGAGACAAAGGAGGGTGAAAGAGAGCGAAACGAGACGAAGGAAGGTGAAAGAGAGCGAAGCGAAACGAAGGAGGTTGGAAGAGAGCGATACGAGAAGAAGGAGGGTGAAAGAGAGCGAAACGAGACGAAGGAGGGTGAAAGAGAGCGAAACGAGACGAAGGAGGGTGAAAAAGAGTGAAACGAGACGAAGGAGGGTGAAAGAGTGCTAAACGAGACGAAGGAGGGTGAAAGAGAGCGAAACGAGATGAAGGAGGGTGAAAGAGAGCGAAACGAGACGAAGGAGGGTGAAATTGAGCGAAACGAGACGAAGGAAGGTGAAAGAGAGCTAAACGAGATGAAGGAGGGTGAAAGAGATCGAAACGAGACAAAGGAGGGTGAAAGAGAGCGAAACGAGACGAAGGAGGGTGAAGGAGGGCGAAACGAGACGAAGGAGTGTGAAAGAGAACGAAACGATACGAAGGAGGGGGAAAGTGAGAGAAACGAGACGAAGGAGGGTGAAAGAAGGCGAAACGAGACGAAAGAGGGAGGAAGAGAGCAAAACGAGACGAAGGAGGGTGAGAGAGAGCGAAACGAGACCAAGGAGGGTGGAAGAGAGCGAAACGAGACGAAGGAGGTTGAGAGATAGCAAAACAAGACGAAGGAGGGTGTAAGAGAGCGAAACGAGACGAAGGAGGGTGAAACAGAGCGAAACGAGACGAAGGAGGGAGAAGGAAGGCGAAACGAGACGAAGGAGGGTGGAAGAGAGCGAAACGAGACGAAGGAGGGTGAAAGAGAGTGAAAAGAGATGAAGGAGGGTGAAAGAGAGCGAAACGAGGCGAAGGAGGGTGAAAGAGAGCGAAACGAGACAAAGGAGGGTGAAAGAGGCTGAAACGAGACGAAGGAGGGTGGAAGAGAGCGAAACGAGAAGAAGGAGGGTGAAAGAGAGCGAAACGAGGCGAAGGAAGGTGAAAGAGAGCGAAACGAGACGAAGGAGTGTGAAAGAGAGCGAAACGAGACGAAGGAAGGTGAAAGAGAGCTAAACGAGATGAAGGAGGGTGAAAGAGATCAAAACGAGACAAAGGAGGGTGAAAGAGAACAAAATGAGACGAAGGAGGGGGAAAGAGAGCGAAACGAGATGAAGGAGGGTGAAAGAAGGCGAAACGAGACGAAGGAGGGAGGAAGACAGCGAAACGAGACGAAGGAGGGTGAGAGAGAGCGAAACGAGACAAAGGAGGGTGAAGGAGGGCGAAACGAGATGAAGGAGGGTCAAAGAGAGCAAAACGAAATGAAGGAGGGTGAAAAAGAGTGAAACGAGACGAAGGAGGGTGAAAGAGAGCTAAACGAGACGAAGGAGGGTGAAAGAGAGCGAAACGAGACGAAGGAGGGTGAAAGAGAGTGAAACGAGACGAAGGAAGGTGAAAGAGTGCGAATCGAGATAAAGGAGGGTGAAAGAGAGCGAAACGAGACGAAGGAAGGTGAAAGAGAGCGAACCGAAACAAAGGAGGGTGGAAGAGAGCGATACGAGACGAAGGAGGGTGAAAGAGAGCGAAACGAGACGAAGGAGGGTGAAAGAGAGCGAAACGAGATGAAGGAGGGTGAAAAAGAGTGAAACGAGACGAAGGAGGGTGAAAGAGAGCTAAACGAGACGAAGGAGGGTGAAAGAGAGCGAAACGAGATGAAGGAGGGTGAAAGAGAGCGAAACGAGACGAAGGAGGGTGAAAGAGAGCGAAACGGGACGAAGGAAGGTGAAAGAGAGCTAAACGAGATGAAGGAGGGTGAAAGAGATCGAAACGAGACAAAGGAGGGTGAAAGAGAGCGAAACGAGGCGAAGGAAGGTGAAAGAGAGCGAAACGAGACGAAGGAGTGTGAAAGAGAGCGAAACGAGACGAAGGAAGGTGAAAGAGAGCTAAACGAGATGAAGGAGGGTGAAAGAGATCAAAACGAGACAAAGGAGGGTGAAAGAGAACAAAATGAGACGAAGGAGGGGGAAAGAGAGCGAAACGAGATGAAGGAGGGTGAAAGAAGGCGAAACGAGACGAAGGAGGGAGGAAGACAGCGAAACGAGACGAAGGAGGGTGAGAGAGAGCGAAACGAGACAAAGGAGGGTGAAGGAGGGCGAAACGAGATGAAGGAGGGTCAAAGAGAGCAAAACGAAATGAAGGAGGGTGAAAGAGAGTGAAACGAGACGAAGGAGGGTGAAAGAGAGCGAAACGAGACGAAGGAGGGTGAAAGAGAGTGAAACGTGGCGAAGGAAGGTGAAAGAGTGCGAATCGAGACAAAGGAGGGTGAAAGAGAGCGAAACGAGACGAAGGAAGGTGAAAGAGTGCGAAGCGAAACGAAGGAGGGTGGAAGAGAGCGATACGAGAAGAAGGAGGGTGAAAGAGAGCGAAACGAGACTAAGGAGGGTGAAAGAGAGCGAAACGAGACGAAGGAGGGTGAAAAAGAGTGAAACGAGACGAAGGAGGGTGAAAGAGTGCTAAACGAGACGAAGGAGGGTGAAAGAGAACGAAACGAGACGAAGGAGGGGGAAAGAGAGCGAAACGAGACGAAGGAGGGTGAAATTGAGCGAAACGAGACGAAGGAAGGTGAAAGAGAGCTAAACGAGATGAAGGAGGGTGAAAGAGATCGAAACGAGACAAAGGAGGGTGAAAGAGAGCGAAACGAGGTGAAGGAAGGTGAAAGAGAGCGAAACGAGACGAAGGAGGGTGAAAGAGAGCGAAACGAGATGAAGGAGGGTGAAAGAGAGCGAAACGAGACGAAGGAGAGAGAAAGAGAGCAAAACGAGACGAAGGAAGGTGAAAGAGAGCTAAACGAGATGAAGGAGGGTGAAAGAGAGCGAAACGAGACAAAGGAGGGTGAAAGAGTGCGAAACCGGGCGAAGGAAGGTGAAAGAGAGCGAAACGAGACGAAGGAGGGTGAAAGAGAACGGAACGAGACGAAGGAGGGGGAAGGAGAGCGAAATGAGACGAAGGAGGGTGAAAGAAGGCAAAACGAGATGAAGGAGGGAGGAAGACAGCGAAACGAGACGAAGGAGGGTGAGAGAGAGCGAAACGAGACGAAGAAGGGTGGAAGAGAGCGAAACGAGACGAAGGAGTGTGAGAGATAGCGAAACGAGATGAAGGAGGGTGAAAGAGAGCGAAATGAGACGAAGGAGGGTGAAAGAGAGCGAAACGAGACGAAGAAGGGTGAAGGAAGGCGAAACGAGACGAAGGAGGGTGGAAGAGAGCGAAACGAGACGAAGGAGGGTGAAAGAGAGTGAAAAGAGACGAAGGAGGGTGAAAGAGAGCGAAACGAGGCGAAGGAGGGTCAAAGAGAGCGAAACGAGATGAAGGAGGGTGAAAGAGAGCGAAACGAGACAAAGGAGGGTGAAAGAGGCTGAAACGAGACGAAGGAGGGTGGAAGAGAGCGAAACGAGAGGAAGGAGGGTGAGGGAGAGCGAAACGAGATGAAGGAGGGTGAAAGAGAGTGAAACGAGACGAAGGAGGGTGAAAGAGAGCGAAACGAGACGAAGGAGGGTGGAAGAGAGCGAAACGAGACGAAGGAGGGTGAAAGAGAGTGAAACGAGACTAAGGAGGGTGAAAGAGAGCGAAACGAGACGAAGGAGGGTGAAAGAGAGCGAAACGAGACGAAGGAGGGTGAAAGAGAGTGAAACGAGACGAAGGAAGGTGAAAGAGTGCGAATCGAGATAAAGGAGGGTGAAAGAGAGCGAAACGAGACGAAGGAAGGTGAAAGAGAGCGAACCGAAACAAAGGAGGGTGGAAGAGAGCGATACGAGACGAAGGAGGGTGAAAGAGAGCGAAACGAGACGAAGGAGGGTGAAAGAGAGCGAAACGAGATGAAGGAGGGTGAAAAAGAGTGAAACGAGACGAAGGAGGGTGAAAGAGAGCTAAACGAGACGAAGGAGGGTGAAAGAGAGCGAAACGAGATGAAGGAGGGTGAAAGAGAGCGAAACGAGACGAAGGAGGGTGAAAGAGAGCGAAACGGGACGAAGGAAGGTGAAAGAGAGCTAAACGAGATGAAGGAGGGTGAAAGAGATCGAAACGAGACAAAGGAGGGTGAAAGAGAGCGAAACGAGGCGAAGGAAGGTGAAAGAGAGCGAAACGAGACGAAGGAGTGTGAAAGAGAGCGAAACGAGACGAAGGAAGGTGAAAGAGAGCTAAACGAGATGAAGGAGGGTGAAAGAGATCAAAACGAGACAAAGGAGGGTGAAAGAGAACAAAATGAGACGAAGGAGGGGGAAAGAGAGCGAAACGAGATGAAGGAGGGTGAAAGAAGGCGAAACGAGACGAAGGAGGGAGGAAGACAGCGAAACGAGACGAAGGAGGGTGAGAGAGAGCGAAACGAGACAAAGGAGGGTGAAGGAGGGCGAAACGAGATGAAGGAGGGTCAAAGAGAGCAAAACGAAATGAAGGAGGGTGAAAGAGAGTGAAACGAGACGAAGGAGGGTGAAAGAGAGCGAAACGAGACGAAGGAGGGTGAAAGAGAGTGAAACGTGGCGAAGGAAGGTGAAAGAGTGCGAATCGAGACAAAGGAGGGTGAAAGAGAGCGAAACGAGACGAAGGAAGGTGAAAGAGTGCGAAGCGAAACGAAGGAGGGTGGAAGAGAGCGATACGAGAAGAAGGAGGGTGAAAGAGAGCGAAACGAGACGAAGGAGGGTGAAAGAGAGCGAAACGAGACGAAGGAGGGTGAAAAAGAGTGAAACGAGACGAAGGAGGGTGAAAGAGTGCTAAACGAGACGAAGGAGGGTGAAAGAGAACGAAACGAGACGAAGGAGGGGGAAAGAGAGCGAAACGAGACGAAGGAGGGTGAAATTGAGCGAAACGAGACGAAGGAAGGTGAAAGAGAGCTAAACGAGATGAAGGAGGGTGAAAGAGATCGAAACGAGACAAAGGAGGGTGAAAGAGAGCGAAACGAGGTGAAGGAAGGTGAAAGAGAGCGAAACGAGACGAAGGAGGGTGAAAGAGAACGAAACGAGACGAAGGAGGGGGAAAGAGAGCGAAACGAGACGAAGGAGGGTGAAAGAATGCGAAACGAGATGAAGGAGGGAGGAAGACAGCGAAACGAGACGAAGGAGGGTGAGAGAGAGCGAAAAGAGATGAAGGAGGGTGGAAGAGAGCGAAACAAGACGAAGGAGGGTGAAAGAGAGCGAAACGAGACGAAGGAGGGTGAAAGAGAGCGAAACAAGACGAAGGAGGGTGAAGGAGGGCGAAACGAGACGAAGGAGGGTGAAAGAGAGCAAAACAAGACGAAGGAGTGTGAAAGAGAACGAAACGAGACGAAGGAGGGGGAAAGTGACCGAAACGAGACGAAGGAGGGTGAAAGAAGGCGAAACGAGACGAAAGACGGAGGAAGACAGCGAAACGAGACGAAGGAGGGTGAGAGAGAGCGAAACGAGACAAAGGAGGGTGGAAGAGAGCGAAACGAGACGAAGGAGGGTGAGAGATAGCAAAACAAGACGAAGGAGGGTGTAAGAGAGCGAAACGAGACGAAGGAGGGTGAAACAGAGCGAAACGAGACGAAGGAGGGTGAAGGAAGGCGAAACGAGACGAAGGAGGGTGGAAGAGAGCGAAACGAGACGAAGGAGGGTGAAAGAGAGTGAAAAGAGATGAAGGAGGGTGAAAGAGAGCGAAACGAGGCGAAGGAGGGTGAAAGAGAGCGAAACGAGACAAAGGAGGGTGAAAGAGGCTGAAACGAGACGAAGGAGGGTGGAAGAGAGCGAAACGAGTAGAAGGAGGGTGAGGGAGAGCGAAACGAGATGAAGGAGGGTGAAAGAGAGTGAAACGAGACGAAGGAGGTTGAAAGAGAGCGAAACGAGACGAAGGAGGGTGAAAGAGAGAGAAACGAGACGAAGGAGGGTGAAAGAGAGTGAAACGAGGCGAAGGAAGGTGAAAGAGTGCGAATCGAGACAAAGGAGGGTGAAAGAGAGCGAAACGAGACAAAGGAAGGTGAAAGAGAGCGAACCGAAACGAAGGAGGGTGGAAGAGAGCGATACGAGACGAAGGACGGTGAAAGAGAGCGAAACGAGACGAAAGAGGGGGAAAGAGAGCGAAACGAGACGAAGGAGTGTGAAAAAGAGTGAAACGAGACGAAGGAGCGTGAAAGAGAGCTAAACGAGACGAAGGAGGGTGAAAGAGAGCGAAACGAGATGAAGGAGGGTGAAAGAGAGCGAAACGAGACGAAGGAGATTGAAAGAGAGCGAAACGAGACAAAGGAAGGTGAAAGAGAGCTAAACGAGATGAAGGAGGGTGAAAGAGAGCGAAACGAGACAAAGGAGGGTGAAAGAGTGCGAAATGGGGCGAAGGAAGGTGAAAGAGAGCGAAACGAGACGAAGGAGGGTGAAAGAGAACGAAACGAGACGAAGGAGGGGGAAAGAGAGCGAAATGAGACGAAGGAGGGTGAAAGAATGCAAAACGAGATGATGGAGGGAGGAAGACAGCGAAACGAGATGAAGGAGGGTGAGAGAGAGCGAAACGAGACGAAGAAGGGTGGAAGAGAGCGAAACGAGACGAAGGAGTGTGAGAGATAGCGAAACGAGATGAAGGAGGGTGAAAGAGAGCGAAATGAGACGAAGGAGGGTGAAAGAGAGCGAAACGAGACGAAGAAGGGTGAAGGAAGGCGAAACGAGACGAAGGAGGGTGGAAGAGAGCGAAACGAGACGAAGGAGGGTGAAAGAGAGTGAAAAGAGACGAAGGAGGGTGAAAGAGAGCGAAACGAGGCGAAGGAGGGTCAAAGAGAGCGAAACGAGATGAACGAGGGTGAAAGAGAGCGAAACAAGACAATGGAGGGTGAAAGAGGCTGAAACGAGATGAAGGAGGGTGGAAGAGAGCGAAACGAGAGGAAGGAGGGTGAGGGAGAGCGAAACGAGATGAAGGAGGGTGAAAGAGAGTGAAACGAGACGAAGGAGGGTGAAAGAGAGCGAAACGAGACGAAGGAGGGTGGAAGAGAGCGAAACGAGACGAAGGAGGGTGAAAGAGAGTGAAACGAGACGAAGGAGGGTGAAAGAGAGTGAAACGAGACGAAGGAGGGTGAAAGAGAGCGAAACGAGACGAAGGAGGGTGAAAGAGAGTGAATCGAGACGAAGGAAGGTGAAAGAGTGCGAATCGAGATAAAGGAGGTTGAAAGAGAGCGAAACGAGATGAAGGATGGTGAAAGAGAGCGAACCGAAACAAAGGAGGGTGGAAGAGGGCGATACGAGACGAAGGAGGGTGAAAGAGAGCGAAACGAGATGAAGGAGGGTGAAAGAGAGCGAAACGAGATGAAGGAGGGTGAAAAAGAGTGAAACGAGACGAAGGAGGGTGAAAGAGAGCTAAACGAGACGAAGGAGGGTGAAAGAGAGCGAAACGAGATGAAGGAGGGTGAAAGAGAGCGAAACGAGACGAAGGAGGGTGAAAGAGAGCGAAACGAGATGAAGGAGGGTGAAAAAGAGTGAAACGAGACGAAGGAGGGTGAAAGAGAGCTAAACGAGATGAAGGAGGGTGAAAGAGAGCGAAACGAGATGAAGGAGGGTGAAAGAGAGCGAAACGAGACAAAGGAGGGTGAAAGAGAGCGAAACGGGACGAAGGAAGGTGAAAGAGAGCTAAACGAGATGAAGGAGGGTGAAAGAGTTCGAAACGAGACAAAGGAGGGTGAAAGAGAGCGAAACGAGGCGAAGGAAGGTGAAAGAGAGCGAAACGAGACGAAGGAGGGTGAAAGAGAGCGAAACGAGACGAAGGAGGGTAAAAGAGAGCTAAACGAGATGAAAGAGGGTGTAAGAGAGCGAAACGAGACAAAGGAGGGTGAAAAAGAGCGAAACGAGGCGAAGGAATGGTGAAAGAGAGCGAAACGAGACGAAGGAGGGTGAAAGGGAACAAAATGAGATGAAGGAGGTGGAAACAGAGCGAAACGAGATGAAGGAGGGTGAAAGAAGGCGAAATGAGACGAAGGAGGGAGGAAGACAGCGAAACGAGACGAAGGAGGGTGAGAGAAAGCGAAACGAGACGAAGGAGGGTGAAGGAGGGCGAAACGAGACGAAGGAGGGTCAAAGAGAGCAAAACGAAATGAAGGAGGGTGAAAGAGAGCGAAACGAGACAAAGGAGGGTGAAAGAGGCTGAAACGAAACGAAGGAGCGTGGAAGAGAGCGAAACGAGAGGAAGAAGGGTGAGGGAGAGCAAAACGAGATGAAGGAGGGTGAAGGAGAGTGAACCAAGACGAAGGAGGGTGAAAGAGAGCGAAACGAGATGAAGGAGGGTGAAAGAGAGTGAAACGAGACGAAGGAGGGTGAAAGAGAGCGAAACGAGACGAAGGAGGGTGAAAGAGAGTGAAACGTGGCGAAGGAAGGTGAAAGAGTGCGAATCGAGACAAAGGAGGGTGAAAGAGAGCGAAACGAGACGAAGGAAGGTGAAAGAGAGCGAAGCGAAACGAAGGAGGGTGGAAGAGAGCGATACGAGAAGAAGGAGGGTGAAAGAGAGCGAAACGAGACGAAGGAGGGTGAAAGAGAGCGAAACGAGATGAAGGAGGGTGAAAGAGAGCGAAACGAGACGAAGGAGGGTGAAATTGAGCGAAACGAGACGAAGGAAGGTGAAAGAGAGCTAAACGAGATGAAGGAGGGTGAAAGCGATCGAAACGAGACAAAGGAGGGTGAAAGAGAACGAAACGAGACGAAGGAGGGGGAAAGAGAGCGAAACGAGACGAAGGAGGGTGAAAGAGAGCGAAACGAGACGAAGGAGGGTGAAAGAGAGCGAAACGAGATGAAGGAGGGTGAAAAAGAGTGAAACGAGATGAAGGAGGGTGAAAGAGAGCTAAACGAGATGAAGGAGGGTGAAAGAGAGCGAAACGAGATGAAGGAGGGTGAAAGAGAGCGAAACGAGACAAAGGAGGGTGAAAGAGAGCGAAACGGGACGAAGGAAGGTGAAAGAGAGCTAAACGAGATGAAGGAGGGTGAAAGAGATCGAAACGAGACAAAGGAGGGTGAAAGAGAGCGAAACGAGGCGAAGGAAGGTGAAAGAGAGCGAAACGAGACGAAGGAGGGTGAAAGAGAGCGAAACGAGACGAAGGAAGGTAAAAGAGAGCTAAACGAGATGAAAGAGGGTGTAAGAGAGCGAAACGAGACAAAGGAGGGTGAAAAAGAGCGAAACGAGGCGAAGGAATGGTGAAAGAGAGCGAAACGAGACGAAGGAGGGTGAAAGGGAACAAAATGAGACGAAGGAGGTGGAAACAGAGCGAAACGAGATGAAGGAGGGTGAAAGAAGGCGAAATGAGACGAAGGAGGGAGGAAGACAGCGAAACGAGACGAAGGAGGGTGAGAGAAAGCGAAACGAGACGAAGGAGGGTGAAGGAGGGCGAAACGAGACGAAGGAGGGTCAAAGAGAGCAAAACGAAATGAAGGAGGGTGAAAGAGAGCGAAACGAGACAAAGGAGGGTGAAAGAGGCTGAAACGAAACGAAGGAGCGTGGAAGAGAGCGAAACGAGAGGAAGAAGGGTGAGGGAGAGCGAAACGAGATGAAGGAGGGTGAAGGAGAGTGAACCAAGACGAAGGAGGGTGAAAGAGAGCGAAACGAGATGAAGGAGGGTGAAAGAGAGTGAAACGAGACGAAGGAGGGTGAAAGAGAGCGAAACGAGACGAAGGAGGGTGAAAGAGAGTGAAACGTGGCGAAGGAAGGTGAAAGAGTGCGAATCGAGACAAAGGAGGGTGAAAGAGAGCGAAACGAGACGAAGGAAGGTGAAAGAGAGCGAAGCGAAACGAAGGAGGGTGGAAGAGAGCGATACGAGAAGAAGGAGGGTGAAAGAGAGCGAAACGAGACGAAGGAGGGTGAAAGAGAGCGAAACGAGATGAAGGAGGGTGAAAGAGAGCGAAACGAGACGAAGGAGGGTGAAATTGAGCGAAACGAGACGAAGGAAGGTGAAAGAGAGCTAAACGAGATGAAGGAGGGTGAAAGAGATCGAAACGAGACAAAGGAGGGTGAAAGAGAACGAAACGAGACGAAGGAGGGGGAAAGAGAGCGAAACGAGACGAAGGAGGGTGAAAGAATGCGAAACGAGACGAAGGAGGGAGGAAGACAGCGAAACGAGACGAAGGAGGGTGAGAGAGAGCGAAACGAGATGAAGGAGGGTGGAAGAGAGCGAAACAAGACGAAGGAGGGTGAAAGAGAGCGAAACGAGACGAAGGAGGGTGAAAGAGAGCGAAACGAGACGAAGGAGGGTGAAGGAGGGCGAAACGAGACGAAGAAGGGTGAAAGAGAGCAAAACGAGACGAAACAGTGTGAAAGAGAACGAAACGATACGAAGGAGGGGGAAATGAGAGAAACGAGACGAAGGAGGGTGAAAGAAGGCGAAACGAGACGAAAGAGGGAGGAAGACAGCGAAACGAGAAGAAGGAGGGTGAGAGAGAGCGAAACGAGACCAAGGAGTGTGGAAGAGAGCGAAACGAGACGAAGGAGGTTGAGAGATAGCAAAACAAGACGAAGGAGGGTGTAAGAGAGCGAAACGAGACGAAGGAGGGTGAAACAGAGCGAAACGAGACGAAGGAGGGAGAAGGAAGGCGAAACGAGACGAAGGAGGGTGGAAGAGAGCGAAACGAGACGAAGGAGGGTGAAAGAGAGTGAAAAGAGATGAAGGAGGGTGAAAGAGAGCGAAACGAGGCGAAGGAGGGTGAAAGAGAGCGAAACGAGACAAAGGAGGGTGAAAGAGGCTGAAACGAGACGAAGGAGGGTGGAAGAGAGCGAAACGAGAAGAAGGAGGGTGAGGGAGAGCGAAACGAGATGAAGGAGGGTGAAAGAGAGTGAAACGAGACGAACGAGTTTAAAAGAGACCGAAACGAGACGAAGGAGGGTGAAAGAGAGCGAAACGAGACGAAGGAGGGTGAAAGAGAGTGAAACGAGGCGAAGGAAGGTGAAAGAGTGCGAATCGAGACAAAGGAGGGTGAAAGAGGGTGAAACGAGACAAAGGAAGGTGAAAGAGAGCGAACCGAAACGAAGGAGGGTGGAAGAGAGCGATACGAGACGAAGGACGGTGAAAGAGAGCGAAACGAGACGAAAGAGGGGGAAAGAGAGCGAAACGAGACGAAGGAGTGTGAAAAAGAGTGAAACGAGACGAAGGAGAGTGAAAGAGAGCTAAACGAGACGAAGGAGGGTGAAAGAGAGCGAAACGAGATGAAGGAGGGTGAAAGAGAGCGAAACGAGACGAAGGAGAGTGAAAGAGAGCGAAACGAGACGAAGGAAGGTGAAAGAGAGCTAAACGAGATGAAGGAGGGTGAAAGAGAGCGAAACGAGACAAAGGAGGGTGAAAGAGTGCGAAACGGGACGAAGGAAGGTGAAAGAGAGCGAAACGAGACGAAGGAGGGTGAAAGAGAACGAAACGAGACGAAGGAGGGGGAAGGAGAGCGAAATGAGACGAAGGAGGGTGAAAGAAGGCAAAAGGAGATGAAGGAGGGAGGACGACAGCGAAACGAGACGAAGGAGGGTGAGAGAGAGCGAAACGAGACGAAGAAGGGTGGAAGAGAGCGAAACGAGACGAAGGAGTGTGAGAGATAGCGAAACGAGATGAAGGAGGGTGAAAGAGAGCGAAATGAGACGAAGGAGGGTGAAAGAGAGCGAAACGAGACGAAGAAGGGTGAAGGAAGGCGAAACGAGACGAAGGAGGGTGGAAGAGAGCGAAACGAGACGAAGGAGGGTGAAAGAGAGTGAAAAGAGACGAAGGAGGGTGAAAGAGAGCGAAACGAGGCGAAGGAGGGTCAAAGAGAGCGAAACGAGATGAAGGAGGGTGAAAGAGAGCGAAACGAGACAAAAGAGGGTGAAAGAGGCTGAAACGAGACGAAGGAGGGTGGAAGAGAGCGAAACGAGAGGAAGGAGGGTGAGGGAGAGCGAAACGAGATGAAGGAGGGTGAAAGAGAGTGAAACGAGACGAAGGAGGGTGAAAGAGAGCGAAACGAGACGAAGGAGGGTGGAAGAGAGCGAAACGAGACGAAGGAGGGTGAAAGAGAGTGAAACGAGACTAAGGAGGGTGAAAGAGAGCGAAACGAGACGAAGGAGGGTGAAAGAGAGCGAAACGAGACGAAGGAGGGTGAAAGAGAGTGAAACGAGACGAAGGAAGGAGAAAGAGTGCGAATCGAGATAAAGGAGGGTGAAAGAGAGCGAAACGAGACGAAGGAAGGTGAAAGAGAGCGAACCGAAACGAAGGAGGGTGGAAGAGAGCGATACGAGACGAAGGAGGGTGAAAGAGAGCGAAACGAGACGAAAGAGGGGGAAAGAGAGCGAAACGAGACGAAGGAGTGTGAAAAAGAGTGAAACGAGACGAAGGAGCGTGAAAGAGAGCTAAACGAGACGAAGGAGGGTGAAAGAGAGCGAAACGAGATGAAGGAGGGTGAAAGAGAGCGAAACGAGACGAAGGAGAGTGAAAGAGAGCGAAACGAGACAAAGGAAGGTGAAAGAGAGCTAAACGAGATGAAGGAGGGTGAAAGAGAGCGAAACGAGACAAAGGAGGGTGAAAGAGAGCGAAACGGGACGAAGGAAGGTGAAAGAGAGCTAAACGAGATGAAGGAGGGTGAAAGAGATCGAAACGAGACAAAGGAGGGTGAAAGAGAGCGAAACGAGGCGAAGGAAGGTGAAAGAGAGCGAAACGAGACGAAGGAGGGTGAAAGAGAGCGAAACGAGACGAAGGAAGGTAAAAGAGAGCTAAACGAGATGAAAGAGGGTGTAAGAGAGCGAAACGAGACAAAGGAGGGTGAAAAAGAGCGAAACGAGGCGAAGGAATGGTGAAAGAGAGCGAAACGAGACGAAGGAGGGTGAAAGGGAACAAAATGAGACGAAGGAGGTGGAAACAGAGCGAAACGAGATGAAGGAGGGTGAAAGAAGGCGAAATGAGACGAAGGAGGGAGGAAGACAGCGAAACGAGACGAAGGAGGGTGAGAGAAAGCGAAACGAGACGAAGGAGGGTGAAGGAGGGCGAAACGAGACGAAGGAGGGTCAAAGAGAGCAAAACGAAATGAAGGAGGGTGAAAGAGAGCGAAACGAGACAAAGGAGGGTGAAAGAGGCTGAAACGAAACGAAGGAGCGTGGAAGAGAGCGAAACGAGAGGAAGAAGGGTGAGGGAGAGCGAAACGAGATGAAGGAGGGTGAAGGAGAGTGAACCAAGACGAAGGAGGGTGAAAGAGAGCGAAACGAGATGAAGGAGGGTGAAAGAGAGTGAAACGAGACGAAGGAGGGTGAAAGAGAGCGAAACGAGACGAAGGAGGGTGAAAGAGAGTGAAACGTGGCGAAGGAAGGTGAAAGAGTGCGAATCGAGACAAAGGAGGGTGAAAGAGAGCGAAACGAGACGAAGGAAGGTGAAAGAGAGCGAAGCGAAACGAAGGAGGGTGGAAGAGAGCGATACGAGAAGAAGGAGGGTGAAAGAGAGCGAAACGAGACGAAGGAGGGTGAAAGAGAGCGAAACGAGATGAAGGAGGGTGAAAGAGAGCGAAACGAGACGAAGGAGGGTGAAATTGAGCGAAACGAGACGAAGGAAGGTGAAAGAGAGCTAAACGAGATGAAGGAGGGTGAAAGAGATCGAAACGAGACAAAGGAGGGTGAAAGAGAACGAAACGAGACGAAGGAGGGGGAAAGAGAGCGAAACGAGACGAAGGAGGGTGAAAGAATGCGAAACGAGACGAAGGAGGGAGGAAGACAGCGAAACGAGACGAAGGAGGGTGAGAGAGAGCGAAACGAGATGAAGGAGGGTGGAAGAGAGCGAAACAAGACGAAGGAGGGTGAAAGAGAGCGAAACGAGACGAAGGAGGGTGAAAGAGAGCGAAACGAGACGAAGGAGGGTGAAGGAGGGCGAAACGAGACGAAGAAGGGTGAAAGAGAGCAAAACGAGACGAAACAGTGTGAAAGAGAACGAAACGATACGAAGGAGGGGGAAATGAGAGAAACGAGACGAAGGAGGGTGAAAGAAGGCGAAACGAGACGAAAGAGGGAGGAAGACAGCGAAACGAGAAGAAGGAGGGTGAGAGAGAGCGAAACGAGACCAAGGAGTGTGGAAGAGAGCGAAACGAGACGAAGGAGGTTGAGAGATAGCAAAACAAGACGAAGGAGGGTGTAAGAGAGCGAAACGAGACGAAGGAGGGTGAAACAGAGCGAAACGAGACGAAGGAGGGAGAAGGAAGGCGAAACGAGACGAAGGAGGGTGGAAGAGAGCGAAACGAGACGAAGGAGGGTGAAAGAGAGTGAAAAGAGATGAAGGAGGGTGAAAGAGAGCGAAACGAGGCGAAGGAGGGTGAAAGAGAGCGAAACGAGACAAAGGAGGGTGAAAGAGGCTGAAACGAGACGAAGGAGGGTGGAAGAGAGCGAAACGAGAAGAAGGAGGGTGAGGGAGAGCGAAACGAGATGAAGGAGGGTGAAAGAGAGTGAAACGAGACGAACGAGTTTAAAAGAGACCGAAACGAGACGAAGGAGGGTGAAAGAGAGCGAAACGAGACGAAGGAGGGTGAAAGAGAGTGAAACGAGGCGAAGGAAGGTGAAAGAGTGCGAATCGAGACAAAGGAGGGTGAAAGAGGGTGAAACGAGACAAAGGAAGGTGAAAGAGAGCGAACCGAAACGAAGGAGGGTGGAAGAGAGCGATACGAGACGAAGGACGGTGAAAGAGAGCGAAACGAGACGAAAGAGGGGGAAAGAGAGCGAAACGAGACGAAGGAGTGTGAAAAAGAGTGAAACGAGACGAAGGAGAGTGAAAGAGAGCTAAACGAGACGAAGGAGGGTGAAAGAGAGCGAAACGAGATGAAGGAGGGTGAAAGAGAGCGAAACGAGACGAAGGAGAGTGAAAGAGAGCGAAACGAGACGAAGGAAGGTGAAAGAGAGCTAAACGAGATGAAGGAGGGTGAAAGAGAGCGAAACGAGACAAAGGAGGGTGAAAGAGTGCGAAACGGGACGAAGGAAGGTGAAAGAGAGCGAAACGAGACGAAGGAGGGTGAAAGAGAACGAAACGAGACGAAGGAGGGGGAAGGAGAGCGAAATGAGACGAAGGAGGGTGAAAGAAGGCAAAAGGAGATGAAGGAGGGAGGACGACAGCGAAACGAGACGAAGGAGGGTGAGAGAGAGCGAAACGAGACGAAGAAGGGTGGAAGAGAGCGAAACGAGACGAAGGAGTGTGAGAGATAGCGAAACGAGATGAAGGAGGGTGAAAGAGAGCGAAATGAGACGAAGGAGGGTGAAAGAGAGCGAAACGAGACGAAGAAGGGTGAAGGAAGGCGAAACGAGACGAAGGAGGGTGGAAGAGAGCGAAACGAGACGAAGGAGGGTGAAAGAGAGTGAAAAGAGACGAAGGAGGGTGAAAGAGAGCGAAACGAGGCGAAGGAGGGTCAAAGAGAGCGAAACGAGATGAAGGAGGGTGAAAGAGAGCGAAACGAGACAAAAGAGGGTGAAAGAGGCTGAAACGAGACGAAGGAGGGTGGAAGAGAGCGAAACGAGAGGAAGGAGGGTGAGGGAGAGCGAAACGAGATGAAGGAGGGTGAAAGAGAGTGAAACGAGACGAAGGAGGGTGAAAGAGAGCGAAACGAGACGAAGGAGGGTGGAAGAGAGCGAAACGAGACGAAGGAGGGTGAAAGAGAGTGAAACGAGACTAAGGAGGGTGAAAGAGAGCGAAACGAGACGAAGGAGGGTGAAAGAGAGCGAAACGAGACGAAGGAGGGTGAAAGAGAGTGAAACGAGACGAAGGAAGGAGAAAGAGTGCGAATCGAGATAAAGGAGGGTGAAAGAGAGCGAAACGAGACGAAGGAAGGTGAAAGAGAGCGAACCGAAACGAAGGAGGGTGGAAGAGAGCGATACGAGACGAAGGAGGGTGAAAGAGAGCGAAACGAGACGAAAGAGGGGGAAAGAGAGCGAAACGAGACGAAGGAGTGTGAAAAAGAGTGAAACGAGACGAAGGAGCGTGAAAGAGAGCTAAACGAGACGAAGGAGGGTGAAAGAGAGCGAAACGAGATGAAGGAGGGTGAAAGAGAGCGAAACGAGACGAAGGAGAGTGAAAGAGAGCGAAACGAGACAAAGGAAGGTGAAAGAGAGCTAAACGAGATGAAGGAGGGTGAAAGAGAGCGAAACGAGACAAAGGAGGGTGAAAGAGTGCGAAATGGGGCGAAGGAAGGTGAAAGAGAGCGAAACGAGACGAAGGAGGGTGAAAGAGAACGAAACGAGACGAAGGAGGGGGAAAGAGAGCGAAATGAGATGAAGGAGGGTGAAAGAAGGCAAAACGAGATGATGGAGGGAGGAAGACAGCGAAACGAGATGAAGGAGGGTGAGAGAGAGCAAAACGAGACGAAGAAGGGTGGAAGAGAGCGAAACGAGACGAAGGAGTGTGAGAGATAGCGAAACGAGATGAAGGAGGGTGAAAGAGAGCGAAATGAGACGAAGGAGGGTGAAAGAGAGCGAAACGAGACGAAGAAGGGTGAAGGAAGGCGAAACGAGACGAAGGAGGGTGGAAGAGAGCGAAACGAGACGAAGGAGGGTGAAAGAGAGTGAAAAGAGACGAAGGAGGGTGAAAGAGAGCGAAACGAGGCGAAGGAGGGTCAAAGAGAGCGAAACGAGATGAAGGAGGGTGAAAGAGAGCGAAACAAGACAATGGAGGGTGAAAGAGGCTGAAACGAGATGAAGGAGGGTGGAAGAGAGCGAAACGAGAGGAAGGAGGGTGAGGGAGAGCGAAACGAGATGAAGGAGGGTGAAAGAGAGCGAAACGAGACGAAGGAGGGTGAAAGAGAGTGAATCGAGACGAAGGAAGGTGAAAGAGTGCGAATCGAGATAAAGGAGGGTGAAAGAGAGCGAAACGAGATGAAGGATGGTGAAAGAGAGCGAACCGAAACAAAGGAGGGTGGAAGAGGGCGATACGAGACGAAGGAGGGTGAAAGAGAGCGAAACGAGATGAAGGAGGGTGAAAGAGAGCGAAACGAGATGAAGGAGGGTGAAAAAGAGTGAAACGAGACGAAGGAGGGTGAAAGAGAGCTAAACGAGACGAAGGAGGGTGAAAGAGAGCGAAACGAGATGAAGGAGGGTGAAAGAGAGCGAAACGAGACGAAGGAGGGTGAAAGAGAGCGAAACGAGACGAAGGAGGGTGAAAGAGAGCGAAACGAGATGAAGGAGGGTGAAAAAGAGTGAAACGAGACGAAGGAGGGTGAAAGAGAGCTAAACGAGATGAAGGAGGGTGAAAGAGAGCGAAACGAGATGAAGGAGGGTGAAAGAGAGCGAAACGAGACAAAGGAGGGTGAAAGAGAGCGAAACGGGACGAAGGAAGGTGAAAGAGAGCTAAACGAGATGAAGGAGGGTGAAAGAGATCGAAACGAGACAAAGGAGGGTGAAAGAGAGCGAAACGAGGCGAAGGAAGGTGAAAGAGTGCGAAACGAGACGAAGGAGGGTGAAAGAGAGCGAAACGAGACGAAGGAAGGTAAAAGAGAGCTAAACGAGATGAAAGAGGGTGAAAGAGAGCGAAACGAGACAAAGGAGGGTGAAAAAGAGCGAAACGAGGCGAAGGAATGGTGAAAGAGAGCGAAACGAGACGAAGGAGGGTGAAAGGGAACAAAATGAGACGAAGGAGGTGGAAACAGAGCGAAACGAGATGAAGGAGGGTGAAAGAAGGCGAAATGAGACGAAGGAGGGAGGAAGACAGCGAAACGAGACGAAGGAGGGTGAGAGAAAGCGAAACGAGACGAAGGAGGGTGAAGGAGGGCGAAACGAGACGAAGGAGGGTCAAAGAGAGCAAAACGAAATGAAGGAGGGTGAAAGAGAGCGAAACGAGACAAAGGAGGGTGAAAGAGGCTGAAACGAAACGAAGGAGCGTGGAAGAGAGCGAAACGAGAGGAAGAAGGGTGAGGGAGAGCGAAACGAGACGAAGGAGGGTGAAGGAGAGTGAACCAAGACGAAGGAGGGTGAAAGAGAGCGAAACGAGATGAAGGAGGGTGAAAGAGAGTGAAACGTGGCGAAGGAAGGTGAAAGAGTGCGAATCGAGACAAAGGAGGGTGAAAGAGAGCGAAACGAGACGAAGGAAGGTGAAAGAGAGCGAAGCGAAACGAAGGAGGGTGGAAGAGAGCGATACGAGAAGAAGGAGGGTGAAAGAGAGCGAAACGAGACGAAGGAGGGTGAAAGAGAGCGAAACGAGACGAAGGAGGGTGAAAAAGAATGAAACGAGACGAAGGAGGGTGAAAGAGTGCTAAACGAGACGAAGGAGGGTGAAAGAGAGCGAAACGAGATGAAGGAGGGTGAAAGAGAGCGAAACGAGACGAAGGAGGGTGAAATTGAGCGAAACGAGACGAAGGAAGGTGAAAGAGAGCTAAACGAGATGAAGGAGGGTGAAAGAGATCGAAACGAGACAAAGGAGGGTGAAAGAGAACGAAACGATACGAAGGAGGGGGAAAGAGAGCGAAACGAGACGAAGGAGGGTGAAAGAATGCGAAACGAGACGAAGGAGGGAGGAAGACAGCGACACGAGACGAAGGAGGGTGAGAGAGAGCGAAACGAGATGAAGGAGGGTGGAAGAGAGCGAAACAAGACGAAGGAGGGTGAAAGAGAGCGAAACGAGACGAAGGAGGGTGAAAGAGAGCGAAACGAGACGAAGGAGGGTGAAGGAGGGCGAAACGAGACGAAGGAGGGTGAAAGAGAGCAAAACGAGACGAAACAGTGTGAAAGAGAACGAAACGATACGAAGGAGGGGGAAAGTGAGAGAAACGAGACGAAGGAGGGTGAAAGAAGGCGAAACGAGACGAAAGAGGGAGGAAGACAGCGAAACGAGACGAAGGAGGGTGAGAGAGAGCGAAACGAGACCAAGGAGGGTGGAAGAGAGCGAAACGAGACGAAGGAGGTTGAGAGATAGCAAAACAAGACGAAGGAGGGTGTAAGAGAGCGAAACGAGACGAAGGAGGGTGAAACAGAGCGAAACGAGACGAAGGAGGGAGAAGGAAGGCGAAACGAGACGAAGGAGGGTGGAAGAGAGCGAAACGAGACGAAGGAGGGTGAAAGAGAGTGAAACGAGACAAAGGAAGGTGAAAGAGAGCGAACCGAAACGAAGGAGGGTGGAAGAGAGCGATACGAGACGAAGGACGGTGAAAGAGAGCGAAACGAGATGAAAGAGGGGGAAAGAGAGCGAAACGAGACGAAGGAGTGTTAAAAAGAGTGAAACGAGACGAAGGAGCGTGAAAGAGAGCTAAACGAGACGAAGGAGGGTGAAAGAGAGCAAAACGAGATGAAGGAGGGTGAAAGAGAGCGAAACGAGACGAAGGAGAGTGAAAGAGAGCGAAACGAGACAAAGGAAGGTGAAAGAGAGCTAAACGAGATGAAGGAGGGTGAAAGAGAGCGAAACGAGACAAAGGAGGGTGAAAGAGTGCGAAATGGGGCGAAGGAAGGTGAAAGAGAGCGAAACGAGACGAAGGAGGGTGAAAGAGAACGAAACGAGACGAAGGAGGGGGAAAGAGAGCGAAATGAGACGAAGGAGGGTGAAAGAAGGCAAAACGAGATGATGGAGGGAGGAAGACAGCGAAACGAGATGAAGGAGGGTGAGAGAGAGCGAAACGAGACGAAGAAGGGTGGAAGAGAGCGAAACGAGACGAAGGAGTGTGAGAGATAGCGAAACGAGATGAAGGAGGGTGAAAGAGAGCGAAATGAGACGAAGGAGGGTGAAAGAGAGCGAAACGAGACGAAGAAGGGTGAAGGAAGGCGAAACGAGACGAAGGAGGGTGGAAGAGAGCGAAACGAGACGAAGGAGGGTGAAAGAGAGTGAAAAGAGACGAAGGAGGGTGAAAGAGAGCGAAACGAGGCGAAGGAGGGTCAAAGAGAGCGAAACGAGATGAAGGAGGGTGAAAGAGAGCGAAACAAGACAATGGAGGGTGAAAGAGGCTGAAACGAGATGAAGGAGGGTGGAAGAGAGCGAAACGAGAGGAAGGAGGGTGAGGGAGAGCGAAACGAGATGAAGGAGGGTGAAAGAGAGTGAAACGAGACGAAGGAGGGTGAAAGAGAGCGAAACGAGACGAAGGAGGGTGGAAGAGAGCGAAACGAGACGAAGGAGGGTGAAAGAGAGTGAAACGAGACGAAGGAGGGTGAAAGAGAGCGAAACGAGACGAAGGAGGGTGAAAAAGAGCGAAACGAGACGAAGGAGGGTGAAAGAGAGTGAATCGAGACGAAGGAAGGTGAAAGAGTGCGAATCGAGATAAAGGAGGGTGAAAGAGAGCGAAACGAGATGAAGGATGGTGAAAGAGAGCGAACCGAAACAAAGGAGGGTGGAAGAGGGCGATACGAGACGAAGGAGGGTGAAAGAGAGCGAAACGAGATGAAGGAGGGTGAAAGAGAGCGAAACGAGATGAAGGAGGGTGAAAAAGAGTGAAACGAGACGAAGGAGGGTGAAAGAGAGCTAAACGAGATGAAGGAGGGTGAAAGAGAGCGAAACGAGGCGAAGGAGGGTGAAAGAGAGCGAAACGAGACGAAGGAGGGTGAAAGAGAGCGAAACGAGATGAAGGAGGGTGAAAAAGAGTGAAACGAGACGAAGGAGGGTGAAAGAGAGCTAAACGAGATGAAGGAGGGTGAAAGAGAGCGAAACGAGATGAAGGAGGGTGAAAGAGAGCGAAACGAGACAAAGGAGGGTGAAAGAGAGCGAAACGGGACGAAGGAAGGTGAAAGAGAGCTAAACGAGATGAAGGAGGGTGAAAGAGATCGAAACGAGACAAAGGAGGGTGAAAGAGAGCGAAACGAGGCGAAGGAAGGTGAAAGAGAGCGAAACGAGACGAAGGAGGGTGAAAGAGAGCGAAACGAGACGAAGGAAGGTAAAAGAGAGCTAAACGAGATGAAAGAGGGTGAAAGAGAGCGAAACGAGACAAAGTAGGGTGAAAAAGAGCGAAACGAGGCGAAGGAATGGTGAAAGAGAGCGAAACGAGACGAAGGAGGGTGAAAGGGAACAAAATGAGACGAAGGAGGTGGAAACAGAGCGAAACGAGATGAAGGAGGGTGAAAGAAGGCGAAATGAGACGAAGGAGGGAGGAAGACAGCGAAACGAGACGAAGGAGGGTGAGAGAAAGCGAAACGAGACGAAGGAGGGTGAAGGAGGGCGAAACGAGACGAAGGAGGGTCAAAGAGAGCAAAACGAAATGAAGGAGGGTGAAAGAGAGCGAAACGAGACAAAGGAGGGTGAAAGAGGCTGAAACGAAACGAAGGAGCGTGGAAGAGAGCGAAACGAGAGGAAGAAGGGTGAGGGAGAGCGAAACGAGACGAAGGAGGGTGAAGGAGAGTGAACCAAGACGAAGGAGGGTGAAAGAGAGCGAAACGAGATGAAGGAGGGTGAAAGAGAGTGAAACGTGGCGAAGGAAGGTGAAAGAGTGCGAATCGAGACAAAGGAGGGTGAAAGAGAGCGAAACGAGACGAAGGAAGGTGAAAGAGAGCGAAGCGAAACGAAGGAGGGTGGAAGAGAGCGATACGAGAAGAAGGAGGGTGAAAGAGAGCGAAACGAGACGAAGGAGGGTGAAAGAGAGCGAAACGAGACGAAGGAGGGTGAAAAAGAGTGAAACGAGACGAAGGAGGGTGAAAGAGTGCTAAACGAGACGAAGGAGGGTGAAAGAGCGCGAAACGAGATGAAGGAGGGTGAAAGAGAGCGAAACGAGACGAAGGAGGGTGAAATTGAGCGAAACGAGACGAAGGAAGGTGAAAGAGAGCTAAACGAGATGAAGGAGGGTGAAAGAGATCGAAACGAGACAAAGGAGGGTGAAAGAGAACGAAACGAGACGAAGGAGGGGGAAAGAGAGCGAAACGAGACGAAGGAGGGTGAAAGAATGCGAAACGAGACGAAGGAGGGAGGAAGACAGCGAAACGAGACGAAGGAGGGTGAGAGAGAGCGAAACGAGATGAAGGAGGGTGGAAGAGAGCGAAACAAGACGAAGGAGGGTGAAAGAGAGCCAAACGAGACGAAGGAGGGTGAAAGAGAGCGAAACGAGACGAAGGAGGGTGAAGGAGGGCGAAACGAGACGAAGGAGGGTGAAAGAGAGCAAAACGAGACGAAACAGTGTGAAAGAGAACGAAACGATACGAAGGAGGGGGAAAGTGAGAGAAACGAGACGAAGGAGGGTGAAAGAAGGCGAAACGAGACGAAAGAGGGAGGAAGACAGCGAAACGAGACGAAGGAGGGTGAGAGAGAGCGAAACGAGACCAAGGAGGGTGGAAGAGAGCGAAACGAGACGAAGGAGGTTGAGAGATAGCAAAACAAGACGAAGGAGGGTGTAAGAGAGCGAAACGAGACGAAGGAGGGTGAAACAGAGCGAAACGAGACGAAGGAGGGAGAAGGAAGGCGAAACGAGACGAAGGACGGTGGAAGAGAGCGAAACGAGACGAAGGAGGGTGAAAGAGAGTGAAAAGAGATGAAGGAGGGTGAAAGAGAGCGAAACGAGGCGAAGGAGGGTGAAAGAGAGCGAAACGAGACAAAGGAGGGTGAAAGAGGCTGAAACGAGACGAAGGAGGGTGGAAGAGAGCGAAACGAGAAGAAGGAGGGTGAGGGAGAACGAAACGAGATGAAGGAGGGTGAAAGAGAGTGAAACGAGACGAACGAGGTTAAAAGAGACCGAAACGAGACGAAGGAGGGTGAAAGAGAGCGAAACGAGACGAAGGAGGGTGAAAGAGAGTGAAACGAGGCGAAGGAAGGTGAAAGAGTGCGAATCGAGACAAAGGAGGGTGAAAGAGGGCGAAACGAGACAAAGGAAGGTGAAAGAGAGCGAACCGAAACGAAGGAGGGTGGAAGAGAGCGATACGAGACGAAGGACGGTGAAAGAGAGCGAAACGAGACGAAAGAGGGGGAAAGAGAGCGAAACGAGACGAAGGAGTGTGAAAAAGAGTGAAACGAGACGAAGGAGAGTGAAAGAGAGCTAAACGAGACGAAGGAGGGTGAAAGAGAGCGAAACGAGATGAAGGAGGGTGAAAGAGAGCGAAACGAGACGAAGGAGAGTGAAAGAGAGCGAAACGAGACGAAGGAAGGTGAAAGAGAGCTAAACGAGATGAAGGAGGGTGAAAGAGAGCGAAACGAGACAAAGGAGGGTGAAAGAGTGCGAAACGGGGCGAAGGAAGGTGAAAGAGAGCGAAACGAGACGAAGGAGGGTGAAAGAGAACGAAACGAGACGAAGGAGGGGGAAGGAGAGCGAAATGAGACGAAGGAGGGTGAAAGAAGGCAAAACGAGATGAAGGAGGGAGGAAGACAGCGAAACGAGACGAAGGAGGGTGAGAGAGAGCGAAACGAGACGAAGAAGGGTGGAAGAGAGCGAAACGAGACGAAGGAGTGTGAGAGATAGCGAAACGACATGAAGGAGGGTGAAAGAGAGCGAAATGAGACGAAGGAGGGTGAAAGAGAGCGAAACGAGACGAAGAAGGGTGAAGGAAGGCGAAACGAGACGAAGGAGGGTGGAAGAGAGCGAAACGAGACGAAGGAGGGTGAAAGAGAGTGAAAAGAGACGAAGGAGGGTGAAAGAGAGCGAAACGAGGCGAAGGAGGGTCAAAGAGAGCGAAACGAGATGAAGGAGGGTGAAAGAGAGCGAAACGAGACAAAAGAGGGTGAAAGAGGCTGAAACGAGACGAAGGAGGGTGGAAGAGAGCGAAACGAGAGGAAGGAGGGTGAGGGAGAGCGAAACGAGATGAAGGAGGGTGAAAGAGAGTGAAACGAGACGAAGGAGGGTGAAAGAGAGCGAAACGAGACGAAGGAGGGTGGAAGAGAGCGAAACGAGACGAAGGAGGGTGAAAGAGAGTGAAACGAGACTAAGGAGGGTGAAAGAGAGCGAAACGAGACGAAGGAGGGTGAAAGAGAGCGAAACGAGACGAAGGAGGGTGAAAGAGAGTGAACCGAAACAAAGGAGGGTGGAAGAGAGCGATACGAGACGAAGGAGGGTGAAAGAGAGCGAAACGAGATGAAGGAGGGTGAAAGAGAGCGAAACGAGACGAAGGAGGGTGGAAGAGAGCGAAACGAGACGAAGGAGGGTGAAAGAGAGTGAAACGAGACTAAGGAGGGTGAAAGAGAGCGAAACGAGACGAAGGAGGGTGAAAGAGAGCGAAACGAGACGAAGGAAGGTGAAAGAGAGCGAACCGAAACAAAGGAGGGTGGAAGAGAGCGATACGAGACGAAGGAGGGTGAAAGAGAGCGAAACGAGATGAAGGAGGGTGAAAAAGAGCGAAACGAGACAAAGGAGGGTGAAAGAGGCTGAAACGAAACGAAGGAGCGTGGAAGAGAGCGAAACGAGAGGAAGGAGGGTGAGGGAGAGCGAAACGAGACGAAGGAGGGTGAAGGAGAGTGAACCAAGACGAAGGAGGGTGAAAGAGAGCGAAACGAGACGAAGGAGGGTGAAAGGGAGCGAAACGAGACGAAGGAGGGTGAAAGAGAGTGAAACGAGACGAAGGAGGGTGAAAGAGAGCGAAACGAGACGAAGGAGGGTGAAAGAGAGTGAAACGTGGCGAAGGAAGGTGAAAGAGTGCGAATCGAGACAAAGGAGGGTGAAAGAGAGCGAAACGAGACGAAGGAAGGTGAAAGAGAGCGAAGCGAAACGAAGGAGGGTGGAAGAGAGCGATACGAGAAGAAGGAGGGTGAAAGAGAGCGAAACGAGACGAAGGAGGGTGAAAGAGAGCGAAACGAGACGAAGGAGGGTGAAAAAGAGTGAAACGAGACGAAGGAGGGTGAAAGAGTGCTAAACGAGACGAAGGAGGGTGAAAGAGAGCGAAACGAGATGAAGGAGGGTGAAAGAGAGCGAAACGAGACGAAGGAGGGTGAAATTGAGCGAAACGAGACGAAGGAAGGTGAAAGAGAGCTAAACGAGATGAAGGAGGGTGAAAGAGATCGAAACGAGACAAAGGAGGGTGAAAGAGAACGAAACGAGACGAAGGAGGGGGAAAGAGAGCGAAACGAGACGAAGGAGGGTGAAAGAATGCGAAACGAGACGAAGGACGGAGGAAGACAGCGAAACGAGACGAAGGAGGGTGAGAGAGAGCGAAACGAGATGAAGGAGGGTGGAAGAGAGCGAAACAAGACGAAGGAGGGTGAAAGAGAGCGAAACGAGACGAAGGAGAGTGAAAGAGAACGAAACGAGACGATGGAGGGGGAAGGAGAGCGAAATGAGACGAAGGAGGGTGAAAGAAGGCAAAACGAGATGAAGGAGGGAGGAAGACAGCGAAACGAGACGAAGGAGGGTGAGAGAGAGCGAAACGAGACGAAGAAGGGTGGAAGAGAGCGAAACGAGACGAAGGAGTGTGAGAGATAGCGAAACGAGATGAAGGAGGGTGAAAGAGAGCGAAATGAGACGAAGGAGGGTGAAAGAGAGCGAAACGAGACGAAGAAGGGTGAAGGAAGGCGAAACGAGACGAAGGAGGGTGGAAGAGAGCGAAACGAGACGAAGGAGGGTGAAAGAGAGTGAAAAGAGACGAAGGAGGGTGAAAGAGAGCGAAACGAGGCGAAGGAGGGTCAAAGAGAGCGAAACGAGATGAAGGAGGGTGAAAGAGAGCGAAACGAGACAAAAGAGGGTGAAAGAGGCTGAAACGAGACGAAGGAGGGTGGAAGAGAGCGAAACGAGAGGAAGGAGGGTGAGGGAGAGCGAAACGAGATGAAGGAGGGTGAAAGAGAGTGAAACGAGACGAAGGAGGGTGAAAGAGAGCGAAACGAGACGAAGGAGGGTGGAAGAGAGCGAAACGAGACGAAGGAGGGTGAAAGAGAGTGAAACGAGACTAAGGAGGGTGAAAGAGAGCGAAACGAGACGAAGGAGGGTGAAAGAGAGCGAAACGAGACGAAGGAGGGTGAAAGAGAGTGAAACGAGACGAAGGAAGGAGAAAGAGTGCGAATCGAGATAAAGGAGGGTGAAAGAGAGCGAAACGAGACGAAGGAAGGTGAAAGAGAGCGAACCGAAACAAAGGAGGGTGGCAGAGAGCGATACGAGACGAAGGAGGGTGAAAGAGAGCGAAACGAGACGAAGGAGGGTGAAAGAGAGCGAAACGAGATGAAGGAGGGTGAAAAAGAGCGAAACGAGACAAAGGAGGGTGAAAGAGGCTGAAACGAAACGAAGGAGCGTGGAAGAGAGCGAAACGAGAGGAAGGAGGGTGAGGGAGAGCGAAACGAGACGAAGGAGGGTGAAGGAGAGTGAACCAAGACGAAGGAGGGTGAAAGAGAGCGAAACGAGACGAAGGAGGGTGAAAGAGAGCGAAACGAGACGAAGGAGGGTGAAAGAGAGTGAAACGAGACGAAGGAGGGTGAAAGAGAGCGAAACGAGACGAAGGAGGGTGAAAGAGAGTGAAACGTGGCGAAGGAAGGTGAAAGAGTGCGAATCGAGACAAAGGAGGGTGAAAGAGAGCGAAACGAGACGAAGGAAGGTGAAAGAGAGCGAAGCGAAACGAAGGAGGGTGGAAGAGAGCGATACGAGAAGAAGGAGGGTGAAAGAGAGCGAAACGAGACGAAGGAGGGTGAAAGAGAGCGAAACGAGACGAAGGAGGGTGAAAAAGAGTGAAACGAGACGAAGGAGGGTGAAAGAGTGCTAAACGAGACGAAGGAGGGTGAAAGAGAGCGAAACGAGATGAAGGAGGGTGAAAGAGAGCGAAACGAGACGAAGGAGGGTGAAATTGAGCGAAACGAGACGAAGGAAGGTGAAAGAGAGCTAAACGAGATGAAGGAGGGTGAAAGAGATCGAAACGAGACAAAGGAGGGTGAAAGAGAACGAAACGAGACGAAGGAGGGGGAAAGAGAGCGAAACGAGACGAAGGAGGGTGAAAGAATGCGAAACGAGACGAAGGAGGGAGGAAGACAGCGAAACGAGACGAAAGAGGGTGAGAGAGAGCGAAACGAGATGAAGGAGGGTGGAAGAGAGCGAAACAAGACGAAGGAGGGTGAAAGAGAGCGAAACGAGACGAAGGAGGGTGAAAGAGAGCGAAACGAGACGAAGGAGGGTGAAGGAGGGCGAAACGAGACGAAGGAGGGTGAAAGAGAGCAAAACGAGACGAAACAGTGTGAAAGAGAACGAAACGATACGAAGGAGGGGGAAAGTGAGAGAAACGAGACGAAGGAGGGTGAAAGAAGGCGAAACGAGACGAAAGAGGGAGGAAGACAGCGAAACGAGACGAAGGAGGGTGAGAGAGAGCGAAACGAGACCAAGGAGGGTGGCAGAGAGCGAAACGAGACGAAGGAGGTTGAGAGATAGCAAAACAAGACGAAGGAGTGTGTAAGAGAGCGAAACGAGACGAAGGAGGGTGAAACAGAGCGAAACGAGACGAAGGAGGGAGAAGGAAGGCGAAACGAGACGAAGGAGGGTGGAAGAGAGCGAAACGAGACGAAGGAGGGTGAAAGAGAGTGAAAAGAGATGAAGGAGGGTGAAAGAGAGCGAAACGAGGCGAAGGAGGGTGAAAGAGAGCGAAACGAGACAAAGGAGGGTGAAAGAGGCTGAAACGAGACGAAGGAGGGTGGAAGAGAGCGAAACGAGAAGAAGGAGGGTGAGGGAGAGCGAAACGAGATGAAGGAGGGTGAAAGAGAGCGAACCGAAACGAAGGAGGGTGGAAGAGAGCGATACGAGACGAAGGACGGTGAAAGAGAGCGAAACGAGACGAAAGAGGGGGAAAGAGAACGAAACGAGACGAAGGAGTGTGAAAAAGAGTGAAACGAGACGAAGGAGAGTGAAAGAGAGCTAAACGAGACGAAGGAGGGTGAAAGAGAGCGAAACGAGATGAAGGAGGGTGAAAGAGAGCGAAACGAGACGAAGGAGAGTGAAAGAGAGCGAAACGAGACGAAGGAAGGTGAAAGAGAGCTAAACGAGATGAAGGAGGGTGAAAGAGAGCGAAACGAGACAAAGGAGGGTGAAAGAGTGCGAAACGGGGCGAAGGAAGGTGAAAGAGAGCGAAACGAGACGAAGGAGGGTGAAAGAGTACGAAACGAGACGAAGGAGGGGGAAGGAGAGCGAAATGAGACGAAGGAGGGTGAAAGAAGGCAAAACGAGATGAATGAGGGAGGAAGACAGCGAAACGAGACGAAGGAGGGTGAGAGAGAGCGAAACGAGACGAAGAAGGGTGGAAGAGAGCGAAACGAGACGAAGGAGTGTGAGAGATAGCGAAACGAGATGAAGGAGGGTGAAAGAGAGCGAAATGAGACGAAGGAGGGTGAAAGAGAGCGAAACGAGACGAAGAAGGGTGAAGGAAGGCGAAACGAGACGAAGGAGGGTGGAAGAGAGCGAAACGAGACGAAGGAGGGTGAAAGAGAGTGAAAAGAGACGAAGGAGGGTGAAAGAGAGCGAAACGAGGCGAAGGAGGGTCAAAGAGAGCGAAACGAGATGAAGGAGGGTGAAAGAGAGCGAAACGAGACAAAAGAGGGTGAAAGAGGCTGAAACGAGACGAAGGAGGGTGGAAGAGAGCGAAACGAGAGAAAGGAGGGTGAGGGAGAGCGAAACGAGATGAAGGAGGGTGAAAGAGAGTGAAACGAGACGAAGGAGGGTGAAAGAGAGCGAAACGAGACGAAGGAGGGTGGAAGAGAGCGAAACGAGACGAAGGAGGGTGAAAGAGAGTGAAACGAGACTAAGGAGGGTGAAAGAGAGCGAAACGAGACGAAGGAGGGTGAAAGAGAGCGAAACGAGACGAAGGAGGGTGAAAGAGAGTGAAACGAGACGAAGGAAGGTGAAAGAGTGCGAATCGAGATAAAGGAGGGTGAAAGAGAGCGAAACGAGACGAAGGAAGGTGAAAGAGAGCGAACCGAAACAAAGGAGGGTGGAAGAGAGCGATACGAGACGAAGGAGGGTGAAAGAGAGCGAAACGAGACGAAGGAGGGTAAAAAGAGAGCGAAACGAGATGAAGGAGGGTGAAAAAGAGTGAAACGAGACGAAGGAGGGTGAAAGAGAGCTAAACGAGACGAAGGAGGGTGAAAGAGAGCGAAACGAGATGAAGGAGGGTGAAAGAGAGCGAAACGAGACGAAGGAGGGTGAAAGAGAGCGAAACGGGACGAAGGAAGGTGAAAGAGAGCTAAACGAGATGAAGGAGGGTGAAAGAGATCGAAACGAGACAAAGGAGGGTGAAAGAGAGCGAAACGAGGCGAAGGAAGGTGAAAGAGAGTGAAACGAGACGAAGGAGTGTGAAAGAGAGCGAAACGAGACGAAGGAAGGTGAAAGAGAGCTAAACGAGATGAAGGAGGGTGAAAGAGATCGAAACGAGACAAAGGAGGGTGAAAGAGAACAAAATGAGACGAAGGAGGGGGAAAGAGAGCGAAACGAGATGAAGGAGGGTGAAAGAAGGCGAAACGAGACGAAGGAGGGAGGAAGACAGCGAAACGAGACGAAGGAGGGTGAGAGAGAGCGAAACGAGACGAAGGAGGGTGAAGGAGGGCGAAACGAGATGAAGGAGGGTCAAAGAGAGCAAAACGAAATGAAGGAGTGTGAAAGAGAGCGAAACGAGACAAAGGAGGGTGAAAGAGGCTGAAACGAAACGAAGGAGCGTGGAAGAGAGCGAAGCGAGAGGAAGGAGGGTGAGGGAGAGCGAAACGAGACAAAGGAGGGTGAAGGAGGGTGAACCAAGACGAAGGTGGGTGAAAGAGAGCGAAACGAGACGAAGGAGGGTGAAAGAGAGCGAAACGAGACGAAGGAGGGTGAAAGAGAGCGAAACGAGATGAAGGAGGGTGAAAGAGAGCGAAACGAGACGAAGGAGGGTGAAAAAGACTGAAACGAGACGAAGGAGGGTGAAAGAGTGCTAAACGAGACGAAGGAGGGTGAAAGAGAGCGAAACGAGATGAAGGAGGGTGAAAGAGAGCGAAACGAGACGAAGGAGGGTGAAATTGAGCGAAACGAGACGAAGGAAGGTGAAAGAGAGCTAAACGAGATGAAGGAGGGTGAAAGAGATCGAAACGAGACAAAGGAGGGTGAAAGAGAGCGAAACGAGGTGAAGGAAGGTGAAAGAGAGCGAAACGAGATGAAGGAGGGTGAAAGAGAACGAAACAAGACGAAGGAGGGGGAAAGAGAGCGAAACAAGACGAAGGAGGGTGAAAGAATGCGAAACGAGACGAAGGAGGGAGGAAGAGAGCGATACGAGACGAAGGACGGTGAAAGAGAGCGAAACGAGACGAAAGAGGGGGAAAGAGAGCGAAACGAGACGAAGGAGTGTGAAAAAGAGTGAAACGAGACGAAGGAGAGTGAAAGAGAGCAAAACGAGACGAAGGAGGGTGAAAGAGAGCGAAACGAGATGAAGGAGGGTGAAAGAGAGCGAAACGAGACGAAGGAGAGTGAAAGAGAGCGAAACGAGACGAAGGAAGGTGAAAGAGAGCTAAACGAGATGAAGGAGGGTGAAAGAGAGCGAAACGAGACAAAGGAGGGTGAAAGAGTGCGAAACGGGGCGAAGGAAGGTGAAAGAGAGCGAAACGAGACGAAGGAGGGTGAAAGAGAACGAAACGAGACGAAGGAGGGGGAAAGAGAGCGAAATGAGACGAAGGAGGGTGAAAGAAGGCAAAACGAGATGAAGGAGGGAGGAAGACAGCGAAACGAGACGAAGGAGGGTGAGAGAGAGCGAAACGAGACGAAGAAGGGTTGAAGAGAGCGAAACGAGACGAAGGAGTGTGAGAGATAGCGAAACGAGATGAAGGAGGGTGAAAGAGAGCGAAATGAGACGAAGGAGGGTGAAAGAGAGCGAAAAGAGACGAAGAAGGGTGAAGGAAGGCGAAACGAGACGAAGGAGGGTGGAAGAGAGCGAAACGAGACGAAGGAGGGTGAAAGAGAGTGAAAAGAGACGAAGGAGGGTGAAAGAGAGCGAAACGAGGCGAAGGAGGGTCAAAGAGAGCGAAACGAGACGAAGGAGGGGGAAAGAGAGTGAAAAGAGACGAAGGAGGGTGAAAGAGAGCGAAACGAGGCGAAGGAGGGTCAAAGAGAGCGAAACGAGATGAAGGAGGGTGAAAGAGAGCGAAACGAGACAAAGGAGGGTGAAAGAGGCTGAAACGAGACGAAGGAGGGTGGAAGAGAGCGAAACGAGAGGAAGGAGGGTGAGGGAGAGCGAAACGAGATGAAGGAGGGTGAAAGAGAGTGAAACGAGACGAAGGAGGGTGAAAGAGAGCAAAACGAGACGAAGGAGGGTGGAAGAGAGCGAAACGAGACGAAGGAGGGTGAAAGAGAGCGAAACGAGACGAAGGAGGGTGAAAGAGAGCAAAACGAGACGAAGGAGGGTGAAAGAGAGTGAAACGAGACGAAGGAAGGTGAAAGAGTGCGAATCGAGATAAAGGAGGGTGAAAGAGAGCGAAACGAGACGAAGGAAGGTGAAAGAGAGCGAACCGAAACAAAGGAGGGTGGAAGAGAGCGATACGAGACGAAGGAGGGTGAAAGAGAGCGAATCGAGACGAAGGAGGGTGAAAGAGAGCGAAACGAGATGAAGGAGGGTGAAAAAGAGTGAAACGAGACGAAGGAGGGTGAAAGAGAGCTAAACGAGACGAAGGAGGGTGAAAGAGAGCGAAACGAGATGAAGGAGGGTGAAAGAGAGCGAAACGAGACGAAGGAGGGTGAAAGAGAGCGAAACGGGACGAAGGAAGGTGAAAGAGAGCTAAACGAGATGAAGGAGGGTGAAAGGGATCGAAACGAGACAAAGGAGGGTGAAAGAGAGCGAAACGAGGCGAAGGAAGGTGAAAGAGAGCGAAACGAGACGAAGGAGGGTGAAAGAGAGCGAAACGAGACGAAGGAAGGTGAAAGAGAGCTAAACGAGATGAAGGAGGGTGAAAGAGAACGAAACGAGACAAAGGAGGGTGAAAGAGAACAAAATGAGACGAAGGAGGGGGAAAGAGAGCGAAACGAGACGAAGGTGGGTGAAAGAGAGCGAAACGAGACGAAGGAGGGTGAAAGAGAGCGAAACGAGACGAAGGAGGGTGAAAGACAGTGAAACGAGACGAAGGAGGGTGAAAGAGAGCGAAACGAGACGAAGGAGGGTGAAAGAGAGTAAAACGTGGCGAAGGAAGGTGAAAGAGTTCGAATCGAGACAAAGGAGGGTGAAAGAGAGCGAAACGAGACGAAGGAAGGTGAAAGAGAGCGAAGCGAAACGAAGGAGGGTGGAAGAGAGCGATACGAGAAGAAGGAGGGTGAAAGAGAGCGAAACGAGACGAAGGAGGGTGAAAGAGAGCGAAACGAGACGAAGGAGGGTGAAAAAGAGTGAAACGAGACGAAGGAGGGTGAAAGAGTGCTAAACGAGACGAAGGAGGGTGAAAGAGAGCGAAACGAGATGAAGGAGGGTGAAAGAGAGCGAAACGAGATGAAGGAGGGTGAAATTGAGCGAAACGAGACGAAGGAAGGTGAAAGAGAGCTAAACGAGATGAAGGAGGGTGAAAGAGATCGAAACGAGACAAAGGAGGGTGAAAGAGAGCGAAACGAGGTGAAGGAAGGTGAAAGAGAGCGAAACGGGATGAAGGAGGGTGAAAGAGAACGAAACGAGACGAAGGAGGGGGAAAGAGAGCGAAACGAGACGAAGGAGGGTGAAAGAATGCGAAACGAGACGAAGGAGGGAGGAAGACATCGAAACGAGACGAAGGAGGGTGAGAGAGAGCGAAACGAGATGAAGGAGGGTGGAAGAGAGTGAAACAAGACGAAGGAGGGTGAAAGAGAGCAAAACGAGACGAAGGAGGGTGAAAGAGAGCGAAACAAGACGAAGGAGGGTGAAGGAGGGCGAAACGAGACGAAGGAGGGTGAAAGAGAGCAAAACGAGACGAAGGAGTGTGAAAGAGAACGAAACGAGACGAAGGAGGGGGAAAGTGACCGAAACGAGACGAAGGAGGGTGAAAGACGGCGAAACGAGACGAAAGAGGGAGGAAGACAGCGAAACGAGATGAAGCAGGGTGAGAGAGAGCGAAACGAGACCAAGGAGGGTGGAAGAGAGCGAAACGAGACGAAGGAGGGTGAGAGATAGCAAAACAAGACGAAGGAGGGTGTAAGAGAGCGAAACGAGACGAAGGAGGGTGAAACAGAGCGAAACGAGACGAAGGAGGGTGAAGGAAGGCGAAACGAGACGAAGGAGGGTGGAAGAGAGCGAAACGAGACGAAGGAGGGTGAAAGAGAGTGAAAAGAGATGAAGGAGGGTGAAAGAGAGCGAAACGAGGCGAAGGAGGGTGAAAGAGAGCGAAACGAGACAAAGGAGGGTGAAAGAGGCTGAAACGAGACGAAGGAGGGTGGAAGAGAGCGAAACGAGAAGAAGGAGGGTGAGGGAGAGCGAAACGAGATGAAGGAGGGTGAAAGAGAGTGAAACGAGACGAAGGAGGTTGAAAGAGAGCGAAACGAGACGAAGGAGGGTGAAAGAGAGCGAAACGAGACGAAGGAGGGTGAAAGAGAGTGAAACGAGGCGAAGCAAGGTGAAAGAGTGCGAATCGAGACAAAGGAGGGTGAAAGAGAGCGAAACGAGACAAAGGAAGGTGAAAGAGAGCGAACCGAAACGAAGGAGGGTGGAAGAGAGCGATACGAGACGAAGGACGTGGAAAGAGAGCGAAACGAGACGAAAGAGGGGGACAGAGAGCGAAACGAGACGAAGGAGTGTGAAAAAGAGTGAAACGAGACGAAGGAGCGTGAAAGGGAGCTAAACGAGACGAAGGAGGGTGAAAGAGAGCGAAACGAGATGAAGGAGGCTGAAAGAGAGCGAAACGAGACGAAGGAGAGTGAAAGAGAGCGAAACGAGACGAAGGAAGGTGAAAGAGAGCTAAACGAGATGAAGGAGGGTGAAAGAGAGCGAAACGAGACAAAGGAGGGTGAAAGAGTGCGAAACGGGGCGAAGGAAGGTGAAAGAGAGCGAAACGAGACGAAGGAGGGTGAAAGAGAACGAAACGAGACGAAGGAGGGGGAAAGAGAACAAAATGAGACGAAGGAGGGTGAAAGAAGGCAAAACGAGATGACGGAGGGAGGAAGACAGCGAAACGAGACGAAGGAGGGTGAGAGAGAGCGAAACGAGACGAAGAAGGGTGGAAGAGAGCGAGACGAGACGAAGGAGTGTGAGAGATAGCGAAACGAGATGAAGGAGGGTGAAAGAGAGCGAAACAAGACGAAGGAGGGTGAAGGAGGGCGAAACGAGACGAAGGAGGGTGAAAGAGAGCAAAACGAGACGAAGGAGTGTGAAAGAGAACGAAACGAGACGAAGGAGGGGGAAAGTGACCGAAACGAGACGAAGGAGGGTGAACAAAGAACAAAGAACAAAGAAATGTACAGCACAGGAACAGGCCCTTCGGCCCTCCAAGCCCGTGCCGACCATACTGCCCGACTAAACTACAATCTTCTACACTTCCTGGGTCCGTATCCTTCTATTCCCATCCTATTCATATATTTGTCAAGATGCCCCTTAAATGTCCCTATCGTCCCTGCCTCCACTACCTCCTCCGGTAGTGAGTTCCAGGCACCCACTACCCTCTGCGTAAAAAACTTGCCTCGTACATCTACTCTAAACTTTGCCCCTCTCACCTTAAACCTATGCCCCCTAGTAATTGACCCCTCTACCCTGGGGAAAAGCCTCTGACTATCCACTCTGTCTATGCCCCTCATAATTTTGTATACCTCTATCAGGTCGCCCCTCAACCTCCTTCGTTCCAGTGAGAACAAACCGAGTTTATTCAATCGCTCCTCATAGCTTATGCCCTCCATACCAGGCAACATTCTGGTAAATCTCTTCTGCACCCTCTCTAAAGCCTCCACATCCTTCTGGTAGTGTGGCGACCAGAATTGAACACTATACTCCAAGTGTGGCCTAACTAAGGTTCTATACAGCTGCAACATGACTTGCCAATTCTTATACTCAATGCCCCGGCCAATGAAGGCAAGCATGCCGTATGCCTTCTTGACTACCTTCTCCACCTGTGTAGCCCCTTTCAGTGATCTGTGGACCTGTACTCCTAGATCTCTTTGACTTTCAATACTCTTGAGGGTTCTACCATTCACTGTATATTCCCTACCTGCATTAGCCCTTCCAAAATGCATTACCTCACATTTGTCCGGATTAAACTCCATCTGCCATCTCTCCGCCCAAGTCTCCAGACAATCTAAATCCTGCTGTATCCTCAGACAGTCCTCATCGCTATCCGCAATTCCACCAACCTTTGTGTCGTCTGCAAACTTACTAATCAGACCAGTTACATTTTCCTCCAAATCATTTATATATACTACAAACAGCAAAGGTCCCAGCACTGATCCCTGTGGAACACCACTGGTCACAGCCCTCCAATTAGAAAAGCATCCCTCCATTGCTACCCTCTGCCTTCTATGGCCTAGCCAGTTCTGAATCCACCTTGCCAGCTCACCCCTGATCCCGTGTGACTTCACCTTTTGTACTCGTCTACCATGAGGGACCTTGTCAAAGGCCTTACTGAAGTCCATGTAGACAACATCCACTGCCCTACCTGCATCAATCATCTTAGTGACCTCCTCGAAAAACTCTATCAAGTTAGTAAAAGTTAGAAAGACGGCGAAACGAGACGAAAGAGGGAGGAAGACAGCGAAACGAGACGAAGGAGGGTGAGAGAGAGCGAAACGAGACCAAGGAGGGTGGAAGAGAGCGAAACGAGACGAAGGAGGGTGAGAGATAGCAAAACAAGACGAAGGAGGGTGTAAGAGAGCGAAACGAGACGAAGGAGGGTGAAACAGAGCGAAACGAGACGAAGGAGGGTGAAGGAAGGCGAAACGAGACGAAGGAGGGTGGAAGAGAGCGAAACGAGACGAAGGAGGGTGAAAGAGAGTGAAAAGAGATGAAGGAGGGTGAAAGAGAGCGAAACGAGGCGAAGGAGGGTGAAAGAGAGCGAAACGAGACAAAGGAGGGTGAAAGAGGCTGAAACGAGACAAAGGAGGGTGGAAGAGAGCGAAACGAGAAGAAGGAGGGTGAGGGAGAGCGAAACGAGATGAAGGAGGGTGAAAGAGAGTGAAACGAGACGAAGGAGGTTGAAAGAGAGCGAAACGAGACGAAGGAGGGTGAAAGAGAGCGAAACGAGACGAAGGAGGGTGAAAGAGAGTGAAACGAGGCGAAGCAAGGTGAAAGAGTGCGAATCGAGACAAAGGAGGGTGAAAGAGAGCGAAACGAGACAAAGGAAGGTGAAAGAGAGCGAACCGAAACGAAGGAGGGTGGAAGAGAGCGATACGAGACGAAGGACGTGGAAAGAGAGCGAAACGAGACGAAAGAGGGGGACAGAGAGCGAAACGAGACGAAGGAGTGTGAAAAAGAGTGAAACGAGACGAAGGAGCGTGAAAGGGAGCTAAACGAGACGAAGGAGGGTGAAAGAGAGCAAAACGAGATGAAGGGGGCTGAAAGAGAGCGAAACGAGACGAAGGAGAGTGAAAGAGAGCGAAACGAGATGAAGGAAGGTGAAAGAGAGCTAAACGAGATGAAGGAGGGTGAAAGAGAGCGAAACGAGACAAAGGAGGGTGAAAGAGTGCGAAACGGGGCGAAGGAAGGTGAAAGAGAGCGAAACGAGACGAAGGAGGGTGAAAGAGAACTAAACGAGACGAAGGAGGGGGAAAGAGAACGAAATGAGACGAAGGAGGGTGAAAGAAGGCAAAACGAGATGACGGAGGGAGGAAGACAGCGAAACGAGACGAAGGAGGGTGAGAGAGAGCGAAACGAGACGAAGAAGGGTGGAAGAGAGCGAAACGAGACGAAGGAGTGTGAGAGATAGCGAAACGAGATGAAGGAGGGTGAAAGAGAGCGAAACAAGACGAAGGAGGGTGAAGGAGGGCGAAACGAGACGAAGGAGGGTGAAAGAGAGCAAAACGAGACGAAGGAGTGTGAAAGAGAACGAAACGAGACGAAGGAGGGGGAAAGTGACCGAAACGAGACGAAGGAGGGTGAAAGACGGCGAAACGAGACGAAAGAGGGAGGAAGACAGCGAAACGAGACGAAGGAGGGTGAGAGAGAGCGAAACGAGACCAAGGAGGGTGGAAGAGAGCGAAACGAGACGAAGGAGGGTGAGAGATAGCAAAACAAGACGAAGGAGGGTGTAAGAGAGCGAAACGAGACGAAGGAGGGTGAAACAGAGCGAAACGAGACGAAGGAGGGTGAAGGAAGGCGAAACGAGACGAAGGAGGGTGGAAGAGAGCGAAACGGGGCGAAGGAAGGTGAAAGAGAGCGAAACGAGACGAAGGAGGGTGAAAGAGAACGAAACGAGACAAAGGAGGGTGAAAGAGTGCGAAACGGGGCGAAGGAAGGTGAAAGAGAGCGAAACGAGACGAAGGAGGGTGAAAGAGAACGAAACGAGACGAAGGAGGGGGAAAGAGAACAAAATGAGACGAAGGAGGGTGAAAGAAGGCAAAACGAGATGACGGAGGGAGGAAGACAGCGAAACGAGACGAAGGAGGGTGAGAGAGAGCGAAACGAGACGAAGAAGGGTGGAAGAGAGCGAGACGAGACGAAGGAGTGTGAGAGATAGCGAAACGAGATGAAGGAGGGTGAAAGAGAGCGAAACAAGACGAAGGAGGGTGAAGGAGGGCGAAACGAGACGAAGGAGGGTGAAAGAGAGCAAAACGAGACGAAGGAGTGTGAAAGAGAACGAAACGAGACGAAGGAGGGGGAAAGTGACCGAAACGAGACGAAGGAGGGTGAACAAAGAACAAAGAACAAAGAAATGTACAGCACAGGAACAGGCCCTTCGGCCCTCCAAGCCCTTGCCGACCATACTGCCCGACTAAACTACAATCTTCTACACTTCCTGGGTCCGTATCCTTCTATTCCCATCCTATTCATATATTTGTCAAGATGCCCCTTAAATGTCCCTATCGTCCCTGCCTCCACTACCTCCTCCGGTAGTGAGTTCCAGGCACCCACTACCCTCTGCGTAAAAAACTTGCCTCGTACATCTACTCTAAACTTTGCCCCTCTCACCTTAAACCTATGCCCCCTAGTAATTGACCCCTCTACCCTGGGGAAAAGCCTCTGACTATCCACTCTGTCTATGCCCCTCATAATTTTGTATACCTCTATCAGGTCGCCCCTCAACCTCCTTCGTTCCAGTGAGAACAAACCGAGTTTATTCAATCGCTCCTCATAGCTTATGCCCTCCATACCAGGCAACATTCTGGTAAATCTCTTCTGCACCCTCTCTAAAGCCTCCACATCCTTCTGGTAGTGTGGCGACCAGAATTGAACACTATACTCCAAGTGTGGCCTAACTAAGGTTCTATACAGCTGCAACATGACTTGCCAATTCTTATACTCAATGCCCCGGCCAATGAAGGCAAGCATGCCGTATGCCTTCTTGACTACCTTCTCCACCTGTGTAGCCCCTTTCAGTGATCTGTGGACCTGTACTCCTAGATCTCTTTGACTTTCAATACTCTTGAGGGTTCTACCATTCACTGTATATTCCCTACCTGCATTAGCCCTTCCAAAATGCATTACCTCACATTTGTCCGGATTAAACTCCATCTGCCATCTCTCCGCCCAAGTCTCCAGACAATCTAAATCCTGCTGTATCCTCAGACAGTCCTCATCGCTATCCGCAATTCCACCAACCTTTGTGTCGTCTGCAAACTTACTAATCAGACCAGTTACATTTTCCTCCAAATCATTTATATATACTACAAACAGCAAAGGTCCCAGCACTGATCCCTGTGGAACACCACTGGTCACAGCCCTCCAATTAGAAAAGCATCCCTCCATTGCTACCCTCTGCCTTCTATGGCCTAGCCAGTTCTGAATCCACCTTGCCAGCTCACCCCTGATCCCGTGTGACTTCACCTTTTGTACTCGTCTACCATGAGGGACCTTGTCAAAGGCCTTACTGAAGTCCATGTAGACAACATCCACTGCCCTACCTGCATCAATCATCTTAGTGACCTCCTCGAAAAACTCTATCAAGTTAGTAAAAGTTAGAAAGACGGCGAAACGAGACGAAAGAGGGAGGAAGACAGCGAAACGAGACGAAGGAGGGTGAGAGAGAGCGAAACGAGACCAAGGAGGGTGGAAGAGAGCGAAACGAGACGAAGGAGGGTGAGAGATAGCAAAACAAGACGAAGGAGGGTGTAAGAGAGCGAAACGAGACGAAGGAGGGTGAAACAGAGCGAAACGAGACGAAGGAGGGTGAAGGAAGGCGAAACGAGACGAAGGAGGGTGGAAGAGAGCGAAACGAGACGAAGGAGGGTGAAAGAGAGTGAAAAGAGATGAAGGAGGGTGAAAGAGAGCGAAACGAGGCGAAGGAGGGTGAAAGAGAGCGAAACGAGACAAAGGAGGGTGAAAGAGGCTGAAACGAGACAAAGGAGGGTGGAAGAGAGCGAAACGAGAAGAAGGAGGGTGAGGGAGAGCGAAACGAGATGAAGGAGGGTGAAAGAGAGTGAAACGAGACGAAGGAGGTTGAAAGAGAGCGAAACGAGACGAAGGAGGGTGAAAGAGAGCGAAACGAGACGAAGGAGGGTGAAAGAGAGTGAAACGAGGCGAAGCAAGGTGAAAGAGTGCGAATCGAGACAAAGGAGGGTGAAAGAGAGCGAAACGAGACAAAGGAAGGTGAAAGAGAGCGAACCGAAACGAAGGAGGGTGGAAGAGAGCGATACGAGACGAAGGACGTGGAAAGAGAGCGAAACGAGACGAAAGAGGGGGACAGAGAGCGAAACGAGACGAAGGAGTGTGAAAAAGAGTGAAACGAGACGAAGGAGCGTGAAAGGGAGCTAAACGAGACGAAGGAGGGTGAAAGAGAGCGAAACGAGATGAAGGGGGCTGAAAGAGAGCGAAACGAGACGAAGGAGAGTGAAAGAGAGCGAAACGAGACGAAGGAAGGTGAAAGAGAGCTAAACGAGATGAAGGAGGGTGAAAGAGAGCGAAACGAGACAAAGGAGGGTGAAAGAGTGCGAAACGGGGCGAAGGAAGGTGAAAGAGAGCGAAACGAGACGAAGGAGGGTGAAAGAGAACTAAACGAGACGAAGGAGGGGGAAAGAGAACGAAATGAGACGAAGGAGGGTGAAAGAAGGCAAAACGAGATGACGGAGGGAGGAAGACAGCGAAACGAGACGAAGGAGGGTGAGAGAGAGCGAAACGAGACGAAGAAGGGTGGAAGAGAGCGAAACGAGACGAAGGAGTGTGAGAGATAGCGAAACGAGATGAAGGAGGGTGAAAGAGAGCGAAACAAGACGAAGGAGGGTGAAGGAGGGCGAAACGAGACGAAGGAGGGTGAAAGAGAGCAAAACGAGACGAAGGAGTGTGAAAGAGAACGAAACGAGACGAAGGAGGGGGAAAGTGACCGAAACGAGACGAAGGAGGGTGAAAGACGGCGAAACGAGACGAAAGAGGGAGGAAGACAGCGAAACGAGACGAAGGAGGGTGAGAGAGAGCGAAACGAGACCAAGGAGGGTGGAAGAGAGCGAAACGAGACGAAGGAGGGTGAGAGATAGCAAAACAAGACGAAGGAGGGTGTAAGAGAGCGAAACGAGACGAAGGAGGGTGAAACAGAGCGAAACGAGACGAAGGAGGGTGAAGGAAGGCGAAACGAGACGAAGGAGGGTGGAAGAGAGCGAAACGAGACGAAGGAGGGTGAAAGAGAGTGAAAAGAGATGAAGGAGGGTGAAAGAGAGCGAAACGAGGCGAAGGAGGGTGAAAGAGAGCGAAACGAGACAAAGGAGGGTGAAAGAGGCTGAAACGAGACAAAGGAGGGTGGAAGAGAGCGAAACGAGATGAAGGAGGGTGAGGGAGAGCGAAACGAGATGAAGGAGGGTGAAAGAGAGTGAAACGAGACGAAGGAGGTTGAAAGAGAGCGAAACGAGACGAAGGAGGGTGAAAGAGAGCGAAACGAGACGAAGGAGGGTGAAAGAGAGTGAAACGAGGCGAAGCAAGGTGAAAGAGTGCGAATCGAGACAAAGGAGGGTGAAAGAGAGCGAAACGAGACAAAGGAAGGTGAAAGAGAGCGAACCGAAACGAAGGAGGGTGGAAGAGAGCGATACGAGACGAAGGACGTGGAAAGAGAGCGAAACGAGACGAAAGAGGGGGACAGAGAGCGAAACGAGACGAAGGAGTGTGAAAAAGAGTGAAACGAGACGAAGGAGCGTGAAAGGGAGCTAAACGAGACGAAGGAGGGTGAAAGAGAGCGAAACGAGATGAAGGGGGCTGAAAGAGAGCGAAACGAGACGAAGGAGAGTGAAAGAGAGCGAAACGAGACGAAGGAAGGTGAAAGAGAGCTAAACGAGATGAAGGAGGGTGAAAGAGAGCGAAACGAGACAAAGGAGGGTGAAAGAGTGCGAAACGGGGCGAAGGAAGGTGAAAGAGAGCGAAACGAGACGAAGGAGGGTGAAAGAGAACGAAACGAGACGAAGGAGGGGGAAAGAGAACGAAATGAGACGAAGGAGGGTGAAAGAAGGCAAAACGAGATGACGGAGGGAGGAAGACAGCGAAACGAGACGATGGAGGGTGAGAGAGAGCGAAACGAGACGAAGAAGGGTGGAAGAGAGCGAAACGAGACGAAGGAGTGTGAGAGATAGCGAAACGAGATGAAGGAGGGTGAAAGAGATCGAAACGAGACAAAGGAGGGTGAAAGAGAGCGAAACGAGGTGAAGGAAGGTGAAAGAGAGCGAAACGGGATGAAGGAGGGTGAAAGAGAACGAAACGAGACGAAGGAGGGGGAAAGAGAGCGAAACGAGACGAAGGAGGGTGAAAGAATGCGAAACGAGACGAAGGAGGGAGGAAGACATCGAAACGAGACGAAGGAGGGTGAGAGAGAGCGAAACGAGATGAAGGAGGGTGGAAGAGAGTGAAACAAGACGAAGGAGGGTGAAAGAGAGCAAAACGAGACGAAGGAGGGTGAAAGAGAGCGAAACAAGACGAAGGAGGGTGAAGGAGGGCGAAACGAGACGAAGGAGGGTGAAAGAGAGCAAAACGAGACGAAGGAGTGTGAAAGAGAACGAAACGAGACGAAGGAGGGGGAAAGTGACCGAAACGAGACGAAGGAGGGTGAAAGACGGCGAAACGAGACGAAAGAGGGAGGAAGACAGCGAAACGAGATGAAGCAGGGTGAGAGAGAGCGAAACGAGACCAAGGAGGGTGGAAGAGAGCGAAACGAGACGAAGGAGGGTGAGAGATAGCAAAACAAGACGAAGGAGGGTGTAAGAGAGCGAAACGAGACGAAGGAGGGTGAAACAGAGCGAAACGAGACGAAGGAGGGTGAAGGAAGGCGAAACGAGACGAAGGAGGGTGGAAGAGAGCGAAACGAGACGAAGGAGGGTGAAAGAGAGTGAAAAGAGATGAAGGAGGGTGAAAGAGAGCGAAACGAGGCGAAGGAGGGTGAAAGAGAGCGAAACGAGACAAAGGAGGGTGAAAGAGGCTGAAACGAGACGAAGGAGGGTGGAAGAGAGCGAAACGAGAAGAAGGAGGGTGAGGGAGAGCGAAACGAGATGAAGGAGGGTGAAAGAGAGTGAAACGAGACGAAGGAGGTTGAAAGAGAGCGAAACGAGACGAAGGAGGGTGAAAGAGAGCGAAACGAGACGAAGGAGGGTGAAAGAGAGTGAAACGAGGCGAAGCAAGGTGAAAGAGTGCGAATCGAGACAAAGGAGGGTGAAAGAGAGCGAAACGAGACAAAGGAAGGTGAAAGAGAGCGAACCGAAACGAAGGAGGGTGGAAGAGAGCGATACGAGACGAAGGACGTGGAAAGAGAGCGAAACGAGACGAAAGAGGGGGACAGAGAGCGAAACGAGACGAAGGAGTGTGAAAAAGAGTGAAACGAGACGAAGGAGCGTGAAAGGGAGCTAAACGAGACGAAGGAGGGTGAAAGAGAGCGAAACGAGATGAAGGGGGCTGAAAGAGAGCGAAACGAGACGAAGGAGAGTGAAAGAGAGCGAAACGAGACGAAGGAAGGTGAAAGAGAGCTAAACGAGATGAAGGAGGGTGAAAGAGAGCGAAACGAGACAAAGGAGGGTGAAAGAGTGCGAAACGGGGCGAAGGAAGGTGAAAGAGAGCGAAACGAGACGAAGGAGGGTGAAAGAGAACGAAACGAGACGAAGGAGGGGGAAAGAGAACAAAATGAGACGAAGGAGGGTGAAAGAAGGCAAAACGAGATGACGGAGGGAGGAAGACAGCGAAACGAGACGAAGGAGGGTGAGAGAGAGCGAAACGAGACGAAGAAGGGTGGAAGAGAGCGAGACGAGACGAAGGAGTGTGAGAGATAGCGAAACGAGATGAAGGAGGGTGAAAGAGAGCGAAACAAGACGAAGGAGGGTGAAGGAGGGCGAAACGAGACGAAGGAGGGTGAAAGAGAGCAAAACGAGACGAAGGAGTGTGAAAGAGAACGAAACGAGACGAAGGAGGGGGAAAGTGACCGAAACGAGACGAAGGAGGGTGAACAAAGAACAAAGAACAAAGAAATGTACAGCACAGGAACAGGCCCTTCGGCCCTCCAAGCCCGTGCCGACCATACTGCCCGACTAAACTACAATCTTCTACACTTCCTGGGTCCGTATCCTTCTATTCCCATCCTATTCATATATTTGTCAAGATGCCCCTTAAATGTCCCTATCGTCCCTGCCTCCACTACCTCCTCCGGTAGTGAGTTCCAGGCACCCACTACCCTCTGCGTAAAAAACTTGCCTCGTACATCTACTCTAAACTTTGCCCCTCTCACCTTAAACCTATGCCCCCTAGTAATTGACCCCTCTACCCTGGGGAAAAGCCTCTGACTATCCACTCTGTCTATGCCCCTCATAATTTTGTATACCTCTATCAGGTCGCCCCTCAACCTCCTTCGTTCCAGTGAGAACAAACCGAGTTTATTCAATCGCTCCTCATAGCTTATGCCCTCCATACCAGGCAACATTCTGGTAAATCTCTTCTGCACCCTCTCTAAAGCCTCCACATCCTTCTGGTAGTGTGGCGACCAGAATTGAACACTATACTCCAAGTGTGGCCTAACTAAGGTTCTATACAGCTGCAACATGACTTGCCAATTCTTATACTCAATGCCCCGGCCAATGAAGGCAAGCATGCCGTATGCCTTCTTGACTACCTTCTCCACCTGTGTAGCCCCTTTCAGTGATCTGTGGACCTGTACTCCTAGATCTCTTTGACTTTCAATACTCTTGAGGGTTCTACCATTCACTGTATATTCCCTACCTGCATTAGCCCTTCCAAAATGCATTACCTCACATTTGTCCGGATTAAACTCCATCTGCCATCTCTCCGCCCAAGTCTCCAGACAATCTAAATCCTGCTGTATCCTCAGACAGTCCTCATCGCTATCCGCAATTCCACCAACCTTTGTGTCGTCTGCAAACTTACTAATCAGACCAGTTACATTTTCCTCCAAATCATTTATATATACTACAAACAGCAAAGGTCCCAGCACTGATCCCTGTGGAACACCACTGGTCACAGCCCTCCAATTAGAAAAGCATCCCTCCATTGCTACCCTCTGCCTTCTATGGCCTAGCCAGTTCTGAATCCACCTTGCCAGCTCACCCCTGATCCCGTGTGACTTCACCTTTTGTACTCGTCTACCATGAGGGACCTTGTCAAAGGCCTTACTGAAGTCCATGTAGACAACATCCACTGCCCTACCTGCATCAATCATCTTAGTGACCTCCTCGAAAAACTCTATCAAGTTAGTAAAAGTTAGAAAGACGGCGAAACGAGACGAAAGAGGGAGGAAGACAGCGAAACGAGACGAAGGAGGGTGAGAGAGAGCGAAACGAGACCAAGGAGGGTGGAAGAGAGCGAAACGAGACGAAGGAGGGTGAGAGATAGCAAAACAAGACGAAGGAGGGTGTAAGAGAGCGAAACGAGACGAAGGAGGGTGAAACAGAGCGAAACGAGACGAAGGAGGGTGAAGGAAGGCGAAACGAGACGAAGGAGGGTGGAAGAGAGCGAAACGAGACGAAGGAGGGTGAAAGAGAGTGAAAAGAGATGAAGGAGGGTGAAAGAGAGCGAAACGAGGCGAAGGAGGGTGAAAGAGAGCGAAACGAGACAAAGGAGGGTGAAAGAGGCTGAAACGAGACAAAGGAGGGTGGAAGAGAGCGAAACGAGAAGAAGGAGGGTGAGGGAGAGCGAAACGAGATGAAGGAGGGTGAAAGAGAGTGAAACGAGACGAAGGAGGTTGAAAGAGAGCGAAACGAGACGAAGGAGGGTGAAAGAGAGCGAAACGAGACGAAGGAGGGTGAAAGAGAGTGAAACGAGGCGAAGCAAGGTGAAAGAGTGCGAATCGAGACAAAGGAGGGTGAAAGAGAGCGAAACGAGACAAAGGAAGGTGAAAGAGAGCGAACCGAAACGAAGGAGGGTGGAAGAGAGCGATACGAGACGAAGGACGTGGAAAGAGAGCGAAACGAGACGAAAGAGGGGGACAGAGAGCGAAACGAGACGAAGGAGTGTGAAAAAGAGTGAAACGAGACGAAGGAGCGTGAAAGGGAGCTAAACGAGACGAAGGAGGGTGAAAGAGAGCGAAACGAGATGAAGGGGGCTGAAAGAGAGCGAAACGAGACGAAGGAGAGTGAAAGAGAGCGAAACGAGACGAAGGAAGGTGAAAGAGAGCTAAACGAGATGAAGGAGGGTGAAAGAGAGCGAAACGAGACAAAGGAGGGTGAAAGAGTGCGAAACGGGGCGAAGGAAGGTGAAAGAGAGCGAAACGAGACGAAGGAGGGTGAAAGAGAACTAAACGAGACGAAGGAGGGGGAAAGAGAACGAAATGAGACGAAGGAGGGTGAAAGAAGGCAAAACGAGATGACGGAGGGAGGAAGACAGCGAAACGAGACGAAGGAGGGTGAGAGAGAGCGAAACGAGACGAAGAAGGGTGGAAGAGAGCGAAACGAGACGAAGGAGTGTGAGAGATAGCGAAACGAGATGAAGGAGGGTGAAAGAGAGCGAAACAAGACGAAGGAGGGTGAAGGAGGGCGAAACGAGACGAAGGAGGGTGAAAGAGATCGAAACGAGACAAAGGAGGGTGAAAGAGAGCGAAACGAGGTGAAGGAAGGTGAAAGAGAGCGAAACGGGATGAAGGAGGGTGAAAGAGAACGAAACGAGACGAAGGAGGGGGAAAGAGAGCGAAACGAGACGAAGGAGGGTGAAAGAATGCGAAACGAGACGAAGGAGGGAGGAAGACATCGAAACGAGACGAAGGAGGGTGAGAGAGAGCGAAACGAGATGAAGGAGGGTGGAAGAGAGTGAAACAAGACGAAGGAGGGTGAAAGAGAGCAAAACGAGACGAAGGAGGGTGAAAGAGAGCGAAACAAGACGAAGGAGGGTGAAGGAGGGCGAAACGAGACGAAGGAGGGTGAAAGAGAGCAAAACGAGACGAAGGAGTGTGAAAGAGAACGAAACGAGACGAAGGAGGGGGAAAGTGACCGAAACGAGACGAAGGAGGGTGAAAGACGGCGAAACGAGACGAAAGAGGGAGGAAGACAGCGAAACGAGATGAAGCAGGGTGAGAGAGAGCGAAACGAGACCAAGGAGGGTGGAAGAGAGCGAAACGAGACGAAGGAGGGTGAGAGATAGCAAAACAAGACGAAGGAGGGTGTAAGAGAGCGAAACGAGACGAAGGAGGGTGAAACAGAGCGAAACGAGACGAAGGAGGGTGAAGGAAGGCGAAACGAGACGAAGGAGGGTGGAAGAGAGCGAAACGAGACGAAGGAGGGTGAAAGAGAGTGAAAAGAGATGAAGGAGGGTGAAAGAGAGCGAAACGAGGCGAAGGAGGGTGAAAGAGAGCGAAACGAGACAAAGGAGGGTGAAAGAGGCTGAAACGAGACGAAGGAGGGTGGAAGAGAGCGAAACGAGAAGAAGGAGGGTGAGGGAGAGCGAAACGAGATGAAGGAGGGTGAAAGAGAGTGAAACGAGACGAAGGAGGTTGAAAGAGAGCGAAACGAGACGAAGGAGGGTGAAAGAGAGCGAAACGAGACGAAGGAGGGTGAAAGAGAGTGAAACGAGGCGAAGCAAGGTGAAAGAGTGCGAATCGAGACAAAGGAGGGTGAAAGAGAGCGAAACGAGACAAAGGAAGGTGAAAGAGAGCGAACCGAAACGAAGGAGGGTGGAAGAGAGCGATACGAGACGAAGGACGTGGAAAGAGAGCGAAACGAGACGAAAGAGGGGGACAGAGAGCGAAACGAGACGAAGGAGTGTGAAAAAGAGTGAAACGAGACGAAGGAGCGTGAAAGGGAGCTAAACGAGACGAAGGAGGGTGAAAGAGAGCGAAACGAGATGAAGGAGGCTGAAAGAGAGCGAAACGAGACGAAGGAGAGTGAAAGAGAGCGAAACGAGACGAAGGAAGGTGAAAGAGAGCTAAACGAGATGAAGGAGGGTGAAAGAGAGCGAAACGAGACAAAGGAGGGTGAAAGAGTGCGAAACGGGGCGAAGGAAGGTGAAAGAGAGCGAAACGAGACGAAGGAGGGTGAAAGAGAACGAAACGAGACGAAGGAGGGGGAAAGAGAACAAAATGAGACGAAGGAGGGTGAAAGAAGGCAAAACGAGATGACGGAGGGAGGAAGACAGCGAAACGAGACGAAGGAGGGTGAGAGAGAGCGAAACGAGACGAAGAAGGGTGGAAGAGAGCGAGACGAGACGAAGGAGTGTGAGAGATAGCGAAACGAGATGAAGGAGGGTGAAAGAGAGCGAAACAAGACGAAGGAGGGTGAAGGAGGGCGAAACGAGACGAAGGAGGGTGAAAGAGAGCAAAACGAGACGAAGGAGTGTGAAAGAGAACGAAACGAGACGAAGGAGGGGGAAAGTGACCGAAACGAGACGAAGGAGGGTGAACAAAGAACAAAGAACAAAGAAATGTACAGCACAGGAACAGGCCCTTCGGCCCTCCAAGCCCGTGCCGACCATACTGCCCGACTAAACTACAATCTTCTACACTTCCTGGGTCCGTATCCTTCTATTCCCATCCTATTCATATATTTGTCAAGATGCCCCTTAAATGTCCCTATCGTCCCTGCCTCCACTACCTCCTCCGGTAGTGAGTTCCAGGCACCCACTACCCTCTGCGTAAAAAACTTGCCTCGTACATCTACTCTAAACTTTGCCCCTCTCACCTTAAACCTATGCCCCCTAGTAATTGACCCCTCTACCCTGGGGAAAAGCCTCTGACTATCCACTCTGTCTATGCCCCTCATAATTTTGTATACCTCTATCAGGTCGCCCCTCAACCTCCTTCGTTCCAGTGAGAACAAACCGAGTTTATTCAATCGCTCCTCATAGCTTATGCCCTCCATACCAGGCAACATTCTGGTAAATCTCTTCTGCACCCTCTCTAAAGCCTCCACATCCTTCTGGTAGTGTGGCGACCAGAATTGAACACTATACTCCAAGTGTGGCCTAACTAAGGTTCTATACAGCTGCAACATGACTTGCCAATTCTTATACTCAATGCCCCGGCCAATGAAGGCAAGCATGCCGTATGCCTTCTTGACTACCTTCTCCACCTGTGTAGCCCCTTTCAGTGATCTGTGGACCTGTACTCCTAGATCTCTTTGACTTTCAATACTCTTGAGGGTTCTACCATTCACTGTATATTCCCTACCTGCATTAGCCCTTCCAAAATGCATTACCTCACATTTGTCCGGATTAAACTCCATCTGCCATCTCTCCGCCCAAGTCTCCAGACAATCTAAATCCTGCTGTATCCTCAGACAGTCCTCATCGCTATCCGCAATTCCACCAACCTTTGTGTCGTCTGCAAACTTACTAATCAGACCAGTTACATTTTCCTCCAAATCATTTATATATACTACAAACAGCAAAGGTCCCAGCACTGATCCCTGTGGAACACCACTGGTCACAGCCCTCCAATTAGAAAAGCATCCCTCCATTGCTACCCTCTGCCTTCTATGGCCTAGCCAGTTCTGAATCCACCTTGCCAGCTCACCCCTGATCCCGTGTGACTTCACCTTTTGTACTCGTCTACCATGAGGGACCTTGTCAAAGGCCTTACTGAAGTCCATGTAGACAACATCCACTGCCCTACCTGCATCAATCATCTTAGTGACCTCCTCGAAAAACTCTATCAAGTTAGTAAAAGTTAGAAAGACGGCGAAACGAGACGAAAGAGGGAGGAAGACAGCGAAACGAGACGAAGGAGGGTGAGAGAGAGCGAAACGAGACCAAGGAGGGTGGAAGAGAGCGAAACGAGACGAAGGAGGGTGAGAGATAGCAAAACAAGACGAAGGAGGGTGTAAGAGAGCGAAACGAGACGAAGGAGGGTGAAACAGAGCGAAACGAGACGAAGGAGGGTGAAGGAAGGCGAAACGAGACGAAGGAGGGTGGAAGAGAGCGAAACGAGACGAAGGAGGGTGAAAGAGAGTGAAAAGAGATGAAGGAGGGTGAAAGAGAGCGAAACGAGGCGAAGGAGGGTGAAAGAGAGCGAAACGAGACAAAGGAGGGTGAAAGAGGCTGAAACGAGACAAAGGAGGGTGGAAGAGAGCGAAACGAGAAGAAGGAGGGTGAGGGAGAGCGAAACGAGATGAAGGAGGGTGAAAGAGAGTGAAACGAGACGAAGGAGGTTGAAAGAGAGCGAAACGAGACGAAGGAGGGTGAAAGAGAGCGAAACGAGACGAAGGAGGATGAAAGAGAGTGAAACGAGGCGAAGCAAGGTGAAAGAGTGCGAATCGAGACAAAGGAGGGTGAAAGAGAGCGAAACGAGACAAAGGAAGGTGAAAGAGAGCGAACCGAAACGAAGGAGGGTGGAAGAGAGCGATACGAGACGAAGGACGTGGAAAGAGAGCGAAACGAGACGAAAGAGGGGGACAGAGAGCGAAACGAGAAGAAGGAGTGTGAAAAAGAGTGAAACGAGACGAAGGAGCGTGAAAGGGAGCTAAACGAGACGAAGGAGGGTGAAAGAGAGCGAAACGAGATGAAGGGGGCTGAAAGAGAGCGAAACGAGACGAAGGAGAGTGAAAGAGAGCGAAACGAGACGAAGGAAGGTGAAAGAGAGCTAAACGAGATGAAGGAGGGTGAAAGAGAGCGAAACGAGACAAAGGAGGGTGAAAGAGTGCGAAACGGGGCGAAGGAAGGTGAAAGAGAGCGAAACGAGACGAAGGAGGGTGAAAGAGAACTAAACGAGACGAAGGAGGGGGAAAGAGAACGAAATGAGACGAAGGAGGGTGAAAGAAGGCAAAACGAGATGACGGAGGGAGGAAGACAGCGAAACGAGACGAAGGAGGGTGAGAGAGAGCGAAACGAGACGAAGAAGGGTGGAAGAGAGCGAAACGAGACGAAGGAGTGTGAGAGATAGCGAAACGAGATGAAGGAGGGTGAAAGAGAGCGAAACAAGACGAAGGAGGGTGAAGGAGGGCGAAACGAGACGAAGGAGGGTGAAAGAGAGCAAAACGAGACGAAGGAGTGTGAAAGAGAACGAAACGAGACGAAGGAGGGGGAAAGTGACCGAAACGAGACGAAGGAGGGTGAAAGACGGCGAAACGAGACGAAAGAGGGAGGAAGACAGCGAAACGAGACGAAGGAGGGTGAGAGAGAGCGAAACGAGACCAAGGAGGGTGGAAGAGAGCGAAACGAGACGAAGGAGGGTGAGAGATAGCAAAACAAGACGAAGGAGGGTGTAAGAGAGCGAAACGAGACGAAGGAGGGTGAAACAGAGCGAAACGAGACGAAGGAGGGTGAAGGAAGGCGAAACGAGACGAAGGAGGGTGGAAGAGAGCGAAACGAGACGAAGGAGGGTGAAAGAGAGTGAAAAGAGATGAAGGAGGGTGAAAGAGAGCGAAACGAGGCGAAGGAGGGTGAAAGAGAGCGAAACGAGACAAAGGAGGGTGAAAGAGGCTGAAACGAGACAAAGGAGGGTGGAAGAGAGCGAAACGAGATGAAGGAGGGTGAGGGAGAGCGAAACGAGATGAAGGAGGGTGAAAGAGAGTGAAACGAGACGAAGGAGGTTGAAAGAGAGCGAAACGAGACGAAGGAGGGTGAAAGAGAGCGAAACGAGACGAAGGAGGGTGAAAGAGAGTGAAACGAGGCGAAGCAAGGTGAAAGAGTGCGAATCGAGACAAAGGAGGGTGAAAGAGAGCGAAACGAGACAAAGGAAGGTGAAAGAGAGCGAACCGAAACGAAGGAGGGTGGAAGAGAGCGATACGAGACGAAGGACGTGGAAAGAGAGCGAAACGAGACGAAAGAGGGGGACAGAGAGCGAAACGAGACGAAGGAGTGTGAAAAAGAGTGAAACGAGACGAAGGAGCGTGAAAGGGAGCTAAACGAGACGAAGGAGGGTGAAAGAGAGCGAAACGAGATGAAGGGGGCTGAAAGAGAGCGAAACGAGACGAAGGAGAGTGAAAGAGAGCGAAACGAGACGAAGGAAGGTGAAAGAGAGCTAAACGAGATGAAGGAGGGTGAAAGAGAGCGAAACGAGACAAAGGAGGGTGAAAGAGTGCGAAACGGGGCGAAGGAAGGTGAAAGAGAGCGAAACGAGACGAAGGAGGGTGAAAGAGAACGAAACGAGACGAAGGAGGGGGAAAGAGAACGAAATGAGACGAAGGAGGGTGAAAGAAGGCAAAACGAGATGACGGAGGGAGGAAGACAGCGAAACGAGACGAAGGAGGGTGAGAGAGAGCGAAACGAGACGAAGAAGGGTGGAAGAGAGCGAAACGAGACGAAGGAGTGTGAGAGATAGCGAAACGAGATGAAGGAGGGTGAAAGAGAGCGAAATGAGATGAAGGAGGGTGAAAGAGAGCGAAACGAGACTTAGAAGGATGAAGGAAGGCGAAACGAGACGAAGGAGGGTGGAAGAGAGCGAAACGAGACGAAGGAGGGTGAAAGAGAGTGAAAAGAGACGAAGGAGGGTGAAAGAGAGCGAAACGAGGCGAAGGAGGGTCAAAGAGAGCGAAACGAGATGAAGGAGGGTGAAAGAGAGCGAAACGAGACAAAGGAGGGTGAAAGAGGCTGAAACGAGACGAAGGAGGGTGGAAGAGAGCGAAACGAGAGGAAGGAGGGTGAGGGAGAGCGAAACGAGATGAAGGAGGGTGAAAGAGAGTGAAACGAGACGAAGGAGGGTGAAAGAGAGCAAAACGAGACGAAGAAGTGTGAAAGAGAACGAAACGAGACGAAGGAGGGGGAAAGTGACCGAAACGAGACGAAGGAGGGTGAAAGACGGCGAAACGAGACGAAAGAGGGAGGAAGACAGCGAAACGAGACGAAGGAGGGTGAGAGAGAGCGAAACGAGACCAAGGAGGGTGGAAGAGAGCGAAACGAGACGAAGGAGGGTGAGAGATAGCAAAACAAGACGAAGGAGGGTGTAAGAGAGCGAAACGAGACGAAGGAGGGTGAAACAGAGCGAAACGAGACGAAGGAGGGTGAAGGAAGGCGAAACGAGACGAAGGAGGGTGGAAGAGAGCGAAACGAGACGAAGGAGGGTGAAAGAGAGTGAAAAGAGATGAAGGAGGGTGAAAGAGAGCGAAACGAGGCGAAGGAGGGTGAAAGAGAGCGAAACGAGACAAAGGAGGGTGAAAGAGGCTGAAACGAGACAAAGGAGGGTGGAAGAGAGCGAAACGAGAAGAAGGAGGGTGAGGGAGAGCGAAACGAGATGAAGGAGGGTGAAAGAGAGTGAAACGAGACGAAGGAGGTTGAAAGAGAGCGAAACGAGACGAAGGAGGGTGAAAGAGAGCGAAACGAGACGAAGGAGGGTGAAAGAGAGTGAAACGAGGCGAAGCAAGGTGAAAGAGTGCGAATCGAGACAAAGGAGGGTGAAAGAGAGCGAAACGAGACAAAGGAAGGTGAAAGAGAGCGAACCGAAACGAAGGAGGGTGGAAGAGAGCGATACGAGACGAAGGACGTGGAAAGAGAGCGAAACGAGACGAAAGAGGGGGACAGAGAGCGAAACGAGACGAAGGAGTGTGAAAAAGAGTGAAACGAGACGAAGGAGCGTGAAAGGGAGCTAAACGAGACGAAGGAGGGTGAAAGAGAGCGAAACGAGATGAAGGGGGCTGAAAGAGAGCGAAACGAGACGAAGGAGAGTGAAAGAGAGCGAAACGAGACGAAGGAAGGTGAAAGAGAGCTAAACGAGATGAAGGAGGGTGAAAGAGAGCGAAACGAGACAAAGGAGGGTGAAAGAGTGCGAAACGGGGCGAAGGAAGGTGAAAGAGAGCGAAACGAGACGAAGGAGGGTGAAAGAGAACGAAACGAGACGAAGGAGGGGGAAAGAGAACGAAATGAGACGAAGGAGGGTGAAAGAAGGCAAAACGAGATGACGGAGGGAGGAAGACAGCGAAACGAGACGAAGGAGGGTGAGAGAGAGCGAAACGAGACGAAGAAGGGTGGAAGAGAGCGAAACGAGACGAAGGAGTGTGAGAGATAGCGAAACGAGATGAAGGAGGGTGAAAGAGAGCGAAACAAGACGAAGGAGGGTGAAGGAGGGCGAAACGAGACGAAGGAGGGTGAAAGAGAGCAAAACGAGACGAAGGAGTGTGAAAGAGAACGAAACGAGACGAAGGAGGGGGAAAGTGACCGAAACGAGACGAAGGAGGGTGAAAGACGGCGAAACGAGACGAAAGAGGAAGGAAGACAGCGAAACGAGACGAAGGAGGGTGAGAGAGAGCGAAACGAGACCAAGGAGGGTGGAAGAGAGCGAAACGAGACGAAGGAGGGTGAGAGATAGCAAAACAAAACGAAGGAGGGTGTAAGAGAGCGAAACGAGACGAAGGAGGGTGAAACAGAGCGAAACGAGACGAAGGAGGGTGAAGGAAGGCGAAACGAGACGAAGGAGGGTGGAAGAGAGCGAAACGAGACGAAGGAGGGTGAAAGAGAGTGAAAAGAGATGAAGGAGGGTGAAAGAGAGCGAAACGAGGCGAAGGAGGGTGAAAGAGAGCGAAACGAGACAAAGGAGGGTGAAAGAGGCTGAAACGAGACAAAGGAGGGTGGAAGAGAGCGAAACGAGAAGAAGGAGGGTGAGGGAGAGCGAAACGAGATGAAGGAGGGTGAAAGAGAGTGAAACGAGACGAAGGAGGTTGAAAGAGAGCGAAACGAGACGAAGGAGGGTGAAAGAGAGCGAAACGAGACGAAGGAGGGTGAAAGAGAGTGAAACGAGGCGAAGCAAGGTGAAAGAGTGCGAATCGAGACAAAGGAGGGTGAAAGAGAGCGAAACGAGACAAAGGAAGGTGAAAGAGAGCGAATCGAAACGAAGGAGGGTGGAAGAGAGCGATACGAGACGAAGGACGTGGAAAGAGAGCGAAACGAGACGAAAGAGGGGGACAGAGAGGGAAACGAGACGAAGGAGTGTGAAAAAGAGTGAAACGAGACGAAGGAGCGTGAAAGGGAGCTAAACGAGACGAAGGAGGGTGAAAGAGAGCGAAACGAGATGAAGGGGGCTGAAAGAGAGCGAAACGAGACGAAGGAGAGTGAAAGAGAGCGAAACGAGACGAAGGAAGGTGAAAGAGAGCTAAACGAGATGAAGGAGGGTGAAAGAGAGCGAAACGAGACAAAGGAGGGTGAAAGAGTGCGAAACGGGGCAAAGGAAGGTGAAAGAGAGCGAAACGAGACGAAGGAGGGTGAAAGAGAACGAAACGAGACGAAGGAGGGGGAAAGAGAACGAAATGAGACGAAGGAGGGTGAAAGAAGGCAAAACGAGATGACGGAGGGAGGAAGACAGCGAAACGAGACGAAGGAGGGTTAGAGAGAGCGAAACGAGACGAAGAAGGGTGGAAGAGGCGAAACGAGACGAAGGAGTGTGAGAGATAGCGAAACGAGATGAAGGAGGGTGAAAGAGAGCGAAATGAGATGAAGGAGGGTGAAAGAGAGCGAAACGAGACTTAGAAGGATGAAGGAAGGCGAAACGAGACGAAGGAGGGTGGAAGAGAGCGAAACGAGACGAAGGAGGGTGAAAGAGAGTGAAAAGAGACGAAGGAGGGTGAAAGAGAGCGAAACGAGGCGAAGGAGGGTCAAAGAGAGCGAAACGAGATGAAGGAGGGTGAAAGAGAGCGAAACGAGACAAAGGAGGGTGAAAGAGAGCGAAACGAGACAAAGGAGGGTGAAAGAGGCTGAAACGAGACGAAGGAGGGTGGAAGAGAGCGAAACGAGAGGAAGGAGGGTGAGGGAGAGCGAAACGAGATGAAGGAGGGTGAAAGAGAGTGAAACGAGACGAAGGAGGGTGAAAGAGAGCGAAACGAGACGAAGGAGGGTGGAAGAGAGCGAAACGAGACGAAGGAGGGTGAAAGAGAGTGAAACGAGACGTAGGAGGGTGAAAGAGAGCGAAACGAGATGAAGGAGGGTGAAAGAGAGCGAAACGAGACGAAGGAGGGTGAAAGAGAGTGAAACGAGACGAAGGAAGGTGAAAGAGTGCGAATCGAGATAAAGGAGGGTGAAAGAGAGTGAAACAAGATGAAGGAGGGTAAAAAAGAGTGAAACGAGACGAAGCAGGGTGAAAGAGAGCGAAACGAGACGAAGCAGGGTGAAAGAGAGCGAAACGAGACGAAGGAGGGTGAAAGAGATCGAAACGAGACAAAGGAGGGTGAAAGAGAGCGAAACGAGGCGAAGGAATGGTGAAAGAGAGCGAAACGAGACGAAGGAGGGTGAAAGAGAACAAAATGAGACGAAGGAGGGGGAAAGAGAGCGAAACGAGATGAAGGAGGGTGAAAGAAGGCGAAACGAGACGAAGGAGGGAGGAAAACAGTGAAACGAGACGAAGGAGGGTGAGAGAAAGCGAAACGAGACGAAGGAGGGTGAAGGAGGGCGAAACGAGACGAAGGAGGGTCAAAGAGAGCAAAACGAAATGAAGGAGGGTGAAAGAGAGCGAAACGAGACAAAGGAGGGTGAAAGAGGCTGAAACGAAACGAAGGAGCGTGGAAGAGAGCGAAACGAGAGGAAGGAGGGTGAGGGAGAGCGAAACGAGACGAAGGAGGGTGAAGGAGAATGAACCAAGACGAAGGAGGGTGAAAGAGAGCGAAACGAGACGAAGGAGGGTGAAAGAGAGCGAAACGAGACGAAGGAGGGTGAAAGAGAGCGAAACGAGACGAAGGAGGGTGAAAGAGAGTGAAACGTGGCGAAAAAGGTGAAAGAGTGCGAATCGAGACAAAGGAGGGTGAAAGAGAGCGAAACAAGGCGAAGGAAGGTGAAAGAGAGCGAAGCGAAACGAAGGAGGGTGGAAGAGAGCGATACGAGAAGAAGGAGGGTGAAAGATAGCGAAACGAGACGAAGGAGGGTGAAAGAGAGCGAAACGAGACGAACGAGGGTGAAAAAGAGTGAAACAAGACGAAGGTGGGTGAAAGAGTGCTAAACGAGAGGAAGGAGGGTGAGGGAGAGCGAAACGAGATGAAGGAGGGTGAGAGAAAGCGAAACGAGACGAAGGAGGGTGAAGGAGGGCGAAACGAGACGAAGGAGGGTGAAAAAGAGTGAAACGAGACGAAGGAGGGTGAAAGAGTGCGAAACGAGACGAAGGAGGGTGAAAGAGAGCGAAACGAGATGAAGGAGGGTGAAAGAGAGCAAAACGAGACGAAGGAGGGTGAAATTGACCGAAACGAGACGAAGGAAGGTGAAAGAGAGCTAAACGAGATGAAGGAGGGTGAAAGAGATCGAAACGAGACAAAGGAGGGTGAAAGAGAGCGAAACGAGGTGAAGGAAGGTGAAAGAGAGCGAAACGAGACGAGGGAGGGTGAAAGAGAACGAAACGAGACGAAGGAAGGAGAAAGAGAGCGAAACGAGACGAAGGAGGGTGAAAGAATGCGAAACGAGACGAAGGAGGGAGGAAGACAGCGAAACGAGATGAAGGAGGGTGAGAGAGAGCGAAACAAGATGAAGGAGGGTGGAAGAGAGCGAAACAAGACGAAGGAGGGTGAAAGAGAGCGAAATGAGAAAAAGGAGAGTGAAAGAGAGCGAAACGAGACGAAGGAGGGTGAAGGAGGGCGAAACGAGACGAAGGAGGGTGAAAGAGAGCAAAACGAGACGAAGGAGTGTGAAAGAGAACGAAACGAGACGAAGGAGGGGGAAAGTGAGCGAAACGAGACGAAGGAGGGTGAAAGAAGGCGAAACGAGACGAAAGAGGGAGGAAGACAGCGAAACGAGACGAAGGAGGGTGAGAGAGAGCGAAACGAGATGAAGGAGGGTGAAAGAGAGCGAAACGAGACAAAGGAGAGTGAAAGAGAGCGAAACGAGACGAAGGAAGGTGAAAGAGAGCTAAACGAGATGAAGGAGGGTGAAAGAGAGCGAAACGAGATGAAGGAGGGTGAAAGAGAGCGAAACGAGACGAAGGAGAGTGAAAGAGAGCGAAACGAGTCGAAGGAAGGTGAAAGAGAGCTAAACGAGATGAAGGAGGGTGAAAGAGAGCGAAACGAGACAAAGGAGGGTGAAAGAGTGCGAAACGGGGCGAAGGAAGGTGAAAGAGAGCGAAACGAGACGAAGGAGGGTGAAAGAGAACGAAACGAGACGAAGGAGGGGGAAAGAGAGCGAAATGAGACGAAGGAGGGTGAAAGAAGGCAAAACGAGATGACGGAGGGAGGAAGACAGCGAAACGAGACGAAGGAGGGTGAGAGAGAGCGAAACGAGACGAAGAAGGGTGGAAGAGAGCGAAACGAGATGAAGGAGTGTGAGAGATAGCGAAACGAGATGAAGGAGGGTGAAAGAGAGCGAAATGAGATGAAGGAGGGTGAAAGAGAGCGAAACGAGACGAAGAAGGATGAAGGAAGGCGAAACGAGACGAAGGAGGGTGGAAGAGAGCGAAACGAGACGAAGGAGGGTGAAAGAGAGTGAAAAGAGACGAAGGAGGGTGAAAGAGAGCGAAACGAGGCGAAGGAGGGTCAAAGAGAGCGAAACGAGATGAAGGAGGGTGAAAGAGAGCGAAACGAGACAAAGGAGGGTGAAAGAGGCTGAAACGAGACGAAGGAGGGTGGAAGAGAGCGAAACGAGATGAAGGAGGGTGAAAGAGATCGAAACGAGACAAAGGAGGGTGAAAGAGAGCGAAACGAGGCGAAGGAAGGTGAAAGAGAGCGAAACGAGACGAAGGAGGGTGAAAGAGAGCGAAACGAGACGAAGGAAGGTGAAAGAGAGCTAAACGAGATGAAGGAGGGTGAAAGAGATCGAAACGAGACAAAGGAGGGTGAAAGATAACAAAATGAGACGAAGGAGGGGGAAAGAGAGCGAAACGAGATGAAGGAGGGTGAAAGAAGGCGAAACAAGACGAAGGAGGGAGGAAGGCAGCGAAACGAGACGAAGGAGGGTGAGAGAGAGCGAAACGAGGCGAAGGAGGGTGAAGGAGGGCGAAACGAGATGAAGGAGGGTCAAAGAGAGCAAAACGAAATGAAGGAGGGTGAAAGAGAGCGAAACGAGACAAAGGAGGGTGAAAGAGGCTGAAACGAAACGAAGGAGCGTGGAAGAGAGCGAAACGAGAGGAAGGAGGGTGAGGGAGAGCGAAGCGAGACGAAGGAGGGTGAAGGAGAGTGAACCAAGACGAAGGTGGGTGAAAGAGAGCGAAACGAGACGAAGGAGGGTGAAAGAGAGCGAAACGAGACGAAGGAGGGTGAAAGAGAGTGAAACGAGACGAAGGAGGGTGAAATTGAGCGAAACGAGACGAAGGAAGGTGAAAGAGAGCTAAACGAGATGAAGGAGGGTGAAAGAGATCGAAACGAGACAAAGGAGGGTGAAAGAGAGCGAAACGAGGTGAAGGAAGGTGAAAGAGAGCGAAACGAGATGAAGGAGGGTGAAAGAGAACGAAACGAGACGAAGGAGGGGGAAAGAGAGCGAAACGAGACGAAGGAGGGTGAAAGAATGCGAAACGAGACGAAGGAGGGAGGAAGACAGCGAAACGAGACGAAGGAGGGTGAGAGAGAGCGAAACGAGATGAAGGAGGGTGGAAGAGAGCGAAACAAGACGAAGGAGGGTGAAAGAGAGCAAAACGAGACGAAGGAGGGTGAAAGAGAGCGAAACAAGACGAAGGAGGGTGAAGGAGGGCGAAACGAGACGAAGGAGGGTGAAAGAGAGCAAAACGAGACGAAGGAGTGTGAAAGAGAACGAAACGAGACGAAGGAGGGGGAAAGTGACCGAAACGAGACGAAGGAGGGAGAAAGAAGGCGAAACGAGACGAAAGAGGGAGGAAGACAGCGAAACGAGACGAAGGAGGGTGAGAGAGAGCGAAACGAGACCAAGGAGGGTGGAAGAGAACAAAATGAGACGAAGGAGGGGGAAAGAGAGCGAAACGAGATGAAGGAGGGTGAAAGAGAGCGAAACGAGGAGAAGGAAGGTGAAAGAGAGCGAAACGAGACGAAGGAGGGTGAAAGAGAGCGAAACGAGACGAAGGAATGTGAAAGAGAGCTAAACGAGATGAAGGAGGGTGAAAGAGATCGAAACGAGACAAAGGAGGGTGAAAGAGAACAAAATGAGACGAAGGAGGGGGAAAGAGAGCGAAACGAGATGAAGGAGGGTGAAAGAAGGCGAAACGAGACGAAGGAGGGAGGAAGACAGCGAAACAAGACGAAGGAGGGTGAGAGAGAGCGAAACGAGACGAAGGAGGGTGAAGGAGGGCGAAACGAGATGAAGGAGGGTCAAAGAGAGCAAAACGAAATGAAGGAGGGTGAAAGAGAGCGAAACGAGACAAAGGAGGGTGAAAGAGGCTGAAACGAAACGAAGGAGCGTGGAAGAGAGCGAAACGAGAGGAAGGATGGTGAGGGAGAGCGAAACGAGACGAAGGAGGGTGAAGGAGAGTGAACCAAGACGAAGGTGGGTGAAAGAGAGCGAAACGAGACGAAGGAGGGTGAAAGAGAGCGAAACGAGACGAAGGAGGGGGAAAGAGAGTGAAACGAGACGAAGGAGGGTGAAAGAGAGCGAAACGAGACGAAGGAGGGTGAAAGAGAGTAAAACGTGGCGAAGGAAGGTGAAAGAGAGCGAATCGAGACAAAGGAGGGTGAAAGAGAGCGAAACGAGATGAAGGAAGGTGAAAGAGAGCGAAGCGAAACGAAGGAGGGTGGAAGAGAGCGATACGAGAAGAAGGAGGGTGAAAGAGAGCGAAACGAGACGAAGGAGGGTGAAAGAGAGCGAAACGAGACGAAGGAGGGTGAAAAAGAGTGAAACGAGACGAAGGAGGGTGAAAGAGTGCTAAACGAGACGAAGGAGGGTGAAAGAGAGCGAAACGAGATGAAGGAGGGTGAAAGAGAGCGAAACGAGACGAAGGAGGGTGAAATTGAGCGAAACGAGACGAAGGAAGGTGAAAGAGAGCTAAACGAGATGAAGGAGGGTGAAAGAGATCGAAACGAGACAAAGGAGGGTGAAAGAGAGCGAAACGAGGTGAAGGAAGGTGAAAGAGAGCGAAACGAGATGAAGGAGGGTGAAAGAGAACGAAACGAGACGAAGGAGGGGGAAAGAGAGCGAAACGAGACGAAGGAGGATGAAAGAATGCGAAACGAGACGAAGGAGGGTGAGAGAGAGCGAAACGAGATGAAGGAGGGTGGAAGAGAGCGAAACAAGACGAAGGAGGGTGAAAGAGATCGAAACGAGACAAAGGAGGGTGAAAGAGAGCGAAACGAGGTGAAGGAAGGTGAAAGAGAGCGAAACGAGATGAAGGAGGGTGAAAGAGAACGAAACGAGACGAAAGAGGGGGAAAGAGAGCGAAACGAGACGAAGGAGGGTGAAAGAATGCGAAACGAGACGAAGGAGGGAGGAAGACAGCGAAACGAGACGAAGGAGGGTGAGAGAGAGCGAAACGAGATGAAGGAGGGTGGAAGAGAGCGAAACAAGACGAAGGAGGGTGAAAGAGAGCAAAACGAGACGAAGGAGGGTGAAAGAGAGCGAAACGAGACGAAGGAGGGTGAAAGAGAGCGAAACAAGACGAAGGAGGGTGAAGGAGGGCGAAACGAGACGAAGGAGGGTGAAAGAGAACGAAACGAGACGAAGGAGGGGGAAAGTGACCGAAACGAGACGAAGGAGGGTGAAAGAAGGCGAAACGAGACGAAAGAGGGAGGAAGACAGCGAAACGAGACGAAGGAGGGTGAGAGAGAGCGAAACGAGACCAAGGAGGGTGGAAGAGAACAAAATGAGACGAAGGAGGGGGAAAGAGAGCGAAACGAGATGAAGGAGGGTGAAAGAGAGCGAAACGAGGCGAAGGAAGGTGAAAGAGAGCGAAACGAGACGAAGGAGGGTGAAAGAGAGCGAAACGAGACGAAGGAAGGTGAAAGAGAGCTAAACGAGATGAAGGAGGGTGAAAGAGATCGAAACGAGACAAAGGAGGGTGAAAGAGAACAAAATGAGACGAAGGAGGGGGAAAGAGAGCGAAACGAGATGAAGGAGGGTGAAAGAAGGCGAAACGAGACGAAGGAGGGAGGAAGACAGCGAAACGAGACGAAGGAGGGTGAGAGAGAGCGAAACGAGACGAAGGAGGGTGAAGGAGGGCGAAACGAGATGAAGGAGGGTCAAAGAGAGCAAAACGAAATGAAGGAGGGTGAAAGAGAGCAAAACGAGACAAAGGAGGGTGAAAGAGGCTGAAACGAAACGAAGGAGCGTGGAAGAGAGCGAAACGAGAGGAAGGAGGGTGAGGGAGAGCGAAACGAGACGAAGGAGGGTGAAGGAGAGTGAACCAAGACGAAGGTGGGTGAAAGAGAGCGAAACGAGACGAAGGAGGGTGAAAGAGAGCGAAACGAGACGAAGGAGGGTGAAAGAGAGTGAAACGAGACGAAGGAGGGTGAAAGAGAGCGAAACGAGACGAAGGAGGGTGAAAGAGAGTAAAACGTGGCGAAGGAAGGTGAAAGAGTGCGAATCGAGACAAAGGAGGGTGAAAGAGAGCGAAACGAGACGAAGGAAGGTGAAAGAGAGCGAAGCGAAACGAAGGAGGGTGGAAGAGAGCGATACGAGAAGAAGGAGGGTGAAAGAGAGCGAAACGAGACGAAGGAGGGTGAAAGAGAGCGAAACGAGACGAAGGAGGGTGAAAAAGAGTGAAACGAGACGAAGGAGGGTGAAAGAGTGCTAAAAGAGACGAAGGAGGGTGAAAGAGAGCGAAACGAGATGAAGGAGGGTGAAAGAGAGCGAAAGGAGACGAAGGAGGGTGAAATTGAGCGAAACGAGACGAAGGAAGGTGAAAGAGAGCTAAACGAGATGAAGGAGGGTGAAAGAGATCGAAACGAGACAAAGGAGGGTGAAAGAGAGCGAAACGAGGTGAAGGAAGGTGAAAGAGAGCGAAACGAGATGAAGGAGGGTGAAAGAGAACGAAACGAGACGAAGGAGGGGGAAAGAGAGCGAAACGAGACGAAGGAGGATGAAAGAATGCGAAACGAGACGAAGGAGGGAGGAAGACAGCGAAACGAGACGAAGGAGGGTGAGAGAGAGCGAAACGAGATGAAGGAGGGTGGAAGAGAGCGAAACAAGATGAAGGAGGGTGAAAGAGAGCAAAACGAGACGAAGGAGGGTGAAAGAGAGCGAAACAAGACGAAGGAGGGTGAAGGAGGGCGAAACGAGACGAAGGAGGGTGAAAGAGAGCAAAACGAGACGAAGGAGTGTGAAAGAGAACGAAACGAGACGAAGGAGGGGGAAAGTGACCGAAACGAGACGAAGGAGGGTGAAAGAAGGCGAAACGAGACGAAAGAGGGAGGAAGACAGCGAAACGAGACGAAGGAGGGTGAGAGAGAGCGAAACGAGACCAAGGAGGGTGGAAGAGAGCGAAACGAGACGAAGGAGGGTGAGAGATAGCAAAACAAGACGAAGGAGGGTGTAAGAGAGCGAAACGAGACGAAGGAGGGTGAAACAGAGCGAAACGAGACGAAGGAGGGTGAAGGAAGGCGAAACGAGACGAAGGAGGGTGGAAGAGAGCGAAACGAGACGAAGGAGGGTGAGGGAGAGCGAAACGAGATGAAGGAGGGTGAACGAGAGTGAAACGAGACGAAGGAGGTTGAAAGAGAGCGAAACGAGACGAAGGAGGGTGAAAGAGAGCGAAACGAGACGAAGGAGGGTGAAAGAGAGTGAAACGAGGCGAAGGAAGGTGAAAGAGTGCGAATCGAGACAAAGGAGGGTGAAAGAGAGAGAAACGAGACAAAGGAAGGTGAAAGAGAGCGAACCGAAACGAAGGAGGGTGGAAGAGAGCGATACGAGACGAAGGACGGTGAAAGAGAGCGAAACGAGACGAAAGAGGGGGACAGAGAGCGAAACGAGACGAAGGAGTGTGAAAAAGAGTGAAACGAGACGAAGGAGCGTGAAAGGGAGCTAAACGAGACGAAGGAGGGTGAAAGAGAGCGAAACGAGATGAAGGAGGGTGAAAGAGAGCGAAACGAGACGAAGGAGAGTGAAAGAGAGCGAAACGAGACGAAGGAAGGTGAAAGAGAGCTAAACGAGATGAAGGAGGGTGAAAGAGAGCGAAACGAGACAAAGGAAGGTGAAAGAGTGCGAACCGAAACGAAGGAGGGTGGAAGAGAGCGATACGAGGCGAAGGAAGGTGAAAGAGAGCGAAACGAGACGAAGGAAGGTGAAAGAGAGCTAAACGAGATGAAGGAGGGTGAAAGAGATCGAAACGAGACAAAGGAGGGTGAAAGAGAACAAAATGAGACGAAGGAGGGGGAAAGAGAGCGAAACGAGATGAAGGAGGGTGAAAGAAGGCGAAACGAGACGAAGGAGGGAGGAAGACAGCGAAACGAGACGAAGGAGGGTGAGAGAGAGCGAAACGAGACGAAGGAGGGTGAAGGAGGGCGAAACGAGATGAAGGAGGGTCAAAGAGAGCAAATCGAAATGAAGGAGGGTGAAAGAGAGCGAAACGAGACAAAGGAGGGTGAAAGAGGCTGAAACGAAACGAAGGAGCGTGGAAGAGAGCGAAACGAGAGGAAGGAGGGTGAGGGAGAGCGAAACGAGACCAAGGAGGGTGAAGGAGAGTGAACCAAGACGAAGGTGGGTGAAAGAGAGCGAAACGAGACGAAGGAGGGTGAAAGAGCGAAACGAGACGAAGGAGGGTGAAAGAGAGTGAAACGAGACGAAGGAGGGTGAAAGAGAGCGAAACGAGACGAAGGAGGGTGAAAGAGAGTAAAACGTGGCGAAGGAAGGTGAAAGAGTGCGAATCGAGACAAAGGAGGGTGAAAGAGAGCGAAACGAGACGAAGGAAGGTGAAAGAGAGCGAAGCGAAACGAAGGAGGGTGGAAGAGAGCGATACGAGAAGAAGGAGGGTGAAAGAGAGCGAAACGAGACGAAGGAGGGTGAAAGAGAGCGAAACGAGACGAAGGAGGGTGAAAAAGAGTGAAACGAGACGAAGGAGGGTGAAAGAGTGCTAAACGAGACGAAGGAGGGTGAAAGAGAGCGAAACGAGATGAAGGAGGGTGAAAGAGAGCGAAACGAGACGAAGGAGGGTGAAATTGAGCGAAACGAGACGAAGGAAGGTGAAAGAGAGCTAAACGAGATGAAGGAGGGTGAAAGAGATCGAAACGAGACAAAGGAGGGTGAAAGAGAGCGAAACGAGGTGAAGGAAGGTGAAAGAGAGCGAAACGAGATGAAGGAGGGTGAAAGAGAACGAAACGAGACGAAGGAGGGGGAAAGAGAGCGAAACGAGACGAAGGAGGGTGAAAGAATGCGAAACGAGACGAAGGAGGGAGGAAGACAGCGAAACGAGACGAAGGAGGGTGAGAGAGAGCGAAACGAGATGAAGGAGGGTGGAAGAGAGCGAAACAAGACGAAGGAGGGTGAAAGAGAGCAAAACGAGACGAAGGAGGGTGAAAGAGAGCGAAACAAGACGAAGGAGGGTGAAGGAGGGCGAAACGAGACGAAGGAGGGTGAAAGAGAGCAAAACGAGACGAAGGAGTGCGAAAGAGAACGAAACGAGACGAAGGAGGGGGAAAGTGCCCGAAACGAGACGAAGGAGGGTGAAAGAAGGCGAAACGAGACGAAAGAGGGCGGAAGACAGCGAAACGAGACGAAGGAGGGTGAGAGAGAGCGAAACGAGACCAAGGAGGGTGGAAGAGAGCGAAACGAGACGAAGGAGGGTGAGAGATAGCAAAACTAGACGAAGGAGGGTGTAAGAGAGCGAAACGAGACGAAGGAGGGTGAAACAGAGCGAAACGAGACGAAGGAGGGTGAAGGAAGGCGAAACGAGAAGAAGGAGGGTGGAAGAGAGCGAAACGAGACGAAGGAGGGTGAAAGAGAGTGAAAAGAGATGAAGGAGGGTGAAAGAGAGCGAAACGAGGCGAAGGAGGGTGAAAGAGAGCGAAACGAGACAAAGGAGGGTGAAAGAGGCTGAAACGAGACGAAGGAGGGTGGAAGAGAGCGAAACGAGAAGAAGGAGGGTGAGGGAGAGCAAAACGAGATAAAGGAGGGTGAAAGAGAGTGAAACGAGACGAAGGAGGTTGAAAGAGAGCGAAACGAGACGAAGGAGGGTGAAAGAGAGCGAAACGAGATGAAGGAGGGTGAAAGAGAGTGCAACGAGGCGAAGGAAGGTGAAAGAGTGCGAATCGAGACAAAGGAGGATGAAAGAGAGCGAAACGAGACGAAAGAGGGAGGAAGACAGCGAAACGAGACGAAGGAGGGTGAGAGAGAGCGAAACGAGACCAAGGAGGGTGGAAGAGAGCGAAACGAGACGAAGGAGGGTGAGAGATAGCAAAACAAGACGAAGGAGGGTGTAAGAGAGCGAAACGAGACGAAGGAGGGTGAAACAGAGCGAAACGAGACGAAGGAGGGTGAAGGAAGGCGAAACGAGACGAAGGAGGGTGGAAGAGAGCGAAACGAGACGAAGGAGGGTGAGGGAGAGCGAAACGAGATGAAGGAGGGTGAACGAGAGTGAAACGAGACGAAGGAGGTTGAAAGAGAGCGAAACGAGACGAAGGAGGGTGAAAGAGAGCGAAACGAGACGAAGGAGGGTGAAAGAGAGTGAAACGAGGCGAAGGAAGGTGAAAGAGTGCGAATCGAGACAAAGGAGGGTGAAAGAGAGCGAAACGAGACAAAGGAAGGTGAAAGAGAGCGAACCGAAACGAAGGAGGGTGGAAGAGAGCGATACGAGACGAAGGACGGTGAAAGAGAGCGAAACGAGACGAAAGAGGGGGACAGAGAGCGAAACGAGACGAAGGAGTGTGAAAAAGAGTGAAACGAGACGAAGGAGCGTGAAAGGGAGCTAAACGAGACGAAGGAGGGTGAAAGAGAGCGAAACGAGATGAAGGAGGGTGAAAGAGAGCGAAACGAGACGAAGGAGAGTGAAAGAGAGCGAAACGAGACGAAGGAAGGTGAAAGAGAGCTAAACGAGATGAAGGAGGGTGAAAGAGAGCGAAACGAGACAAAGGAGGGTGAAAGAGTGCGAAACGGGGCGAAGGAAGGTGAAAGAGAGCGAAACGAGACGAAGGAGGGTGAAAGAGAACGAAACGAGACGAAGGAGGGGGAAAGAGAGCGAAATGAGACGAAGGAGGGTGAAAGAAGGCAAAACGAGATGACGGAGGGAGAAAGACAGTGAAACGAGATGAAGGAGGGTGAGAGAGAGCGAAACGAGACGAAGAAGGGTGGAAGAGAGCGAAACGAGACGAAGGAGTGTGAGAGATAGCGAAACGAGATGAAGGAGGGTGAAAGAGAGCGAAATGAGATGAAGGAGGGTGAAAGAGAGCGAAACGAGACGAAGAAGGATGAAGGAAGGCGAAACGAGACGAAGGAGGGTGGAAGAGAGCGAAACGAGACGAAGGAGGGTGAAATAGAGTGAAAAGAGACGAAGGAGGGTGAAAGAGAGCGAAACGAGGCGAAGGAGGGTCAAAGAGAGCGAAACGAGATGAAGGAGGGTGAAAGAGAGCGAAACGAGACAAAGGAGGGTGAAAGAGGCTGAAACGAGACGAAGGAGGGTGGAAGAGAGCGAAACGAGAGGAAGGAGGGTGAGGGAGAGCGAAACAAGATGAAGGAGGGTGAAAGAGAGTGAAACGAGACGAAGGAGAGTGAAAGAGAGCGAAACGAGACGAAGGAGGGTGGAAGAGAGCGAAACGAGATGAAGGAGGGTGAAAGAGAGTGAAACGAGACGAAGGAGGGTTAAAGAGAGCGAAACGAGATGAAGGAGGGTGAAAGAGAGCGAAACGAGACGAAGGAGGGTGAAAGAGAGTGAAACGAGGCGAAGGAAGGTGAAAGAGTGCGAATCGAGACAAAGGAGGGTGAAAGAGAGCGAAACGAGACGAAGGAGGGTGAAAGAGAGTAAAACGTGGCGAAGGAAGGTGAAAGAGTGCGAATCGAGACAAAGGAGGGTGAAAGAGAGCGAAACGAGACGAAGGAAGGTGAAAGAGAGCGAAGCGAAACGAAGGAGGGTGGAAGAGAGCGATACGAGAAGAAGGAGGGTGAAAGAGAGCGAAACGAGACGAAGGAGGGTGAAAGAGAGCGAAACGAGACGAAGGAGGGTGAAAAAGAGTGAAACGAGACGAAGGAGGGTGAAAGAGTGCTAAACGAGACGAAGGAGGGTGAAAGAGAGCAAAACGAGATGAAGGAGGGTGAAAGAGAGCGAAACGAGACGAAGGAGGGTGAAATTGAGTGAAACGAGACGAAGGAAGGTGAAAGAGAGCTAAACGAGATGAAGGAGGGTGAAAGAGATCGAAACGAGACAAAGGAGGGTGAAAGAGAGCGAAACGAGGTGAAGGAAGGTGAAAGAGAGCGAAACGAGATGAAGGAGGGTGAAAGAGAACGAAACGAGACGAAGGAGGGGAAAAGAGAGCGAAACGAGACGAAGGAGGATGAAAGAATGCGAAACGAGACGAAGGAGGGAGGAAGACAGCGAAACGAGACGAAGGAGGGTGAGAGAGAGCGAAACGAGATGAAGGAGGGTGGAAGAGAGCGAAACGAGACGAAGGAGGGTGAGAGAGAGCGAAACGAGACCAAGGAGGGTGGAAGAGAGCGAAACGAGACGAAGGAGGGTGAGAGATAGCAAAACAAGACGAAGGAGGGTGTAAGAGAGCGAAACGAGACGAAGGAGGGTGAAACAGAGCGAAACGAGACGAAGGAGGGTGAAGGAAGGCGAAACGAGACGAAGGAGGGTGGAAGAGAGCGAAACGAGACGAAGGAGGGTGAGGGAGAGCGAAACGAGATGAAGGAGGGTGAACGAGAGTGAAACGAGACGAAGGAGGTTGAAAGAGAGCGAAACGAGACGAAGGAGGGTGAAAGAGAGCGAAACGAGACGAAGGAGGGTGAAAGAGAGTGAAACGAGGCGAAGGAAGGTGAAAGAGTGCGAATCGAGACAAAGGAGGGTGAAAGAGAGCGAAACGAGACAAAGGAAGGTGAAAGAGAGCGAACCGAAACGAAGGAGGGTGGAAGAGAGCGATACGAGACGAAGGACGGTGAAAGAGAGCGAAACGAGACGAAAGAGGGGGACAGAGAGCGAAACGAGACGAAGGAGTGTGAAAAAGAGTGAAACGAGACGAAGGAGCGTGAAAGGGAGCTAAACGAGACGAAGGAGGGTGAAAGAGAGCGAAACGAGATGAAGGAGGGTGAAAGAGAGCGAAACGAGACGAAGGAGAGTGAAAGAGAGCGAAACGAGACGAAGGAAGGTGAAAGAGAGCTAAACGAGATGAAGGAGGGTGAAAGAGAGCGAAACGAGACAAAGGAACGTGAAAGAGTGCGAACCGAAACGAAGGAGGGTGGAAGAGAGCGATACGAGGCGAAGGAAGGTGAAAGAGAGCGAAACGAGACGAAGGAAGGTGAAAGAGAGCTAAACGAGATGAAGGAGGGTGAAAGAGATCGAAACGAGACAAAGGAGGGTGAAAGAGAACAAAATGAGACGAAGGAGGGGGAAAGAGAGCGAAACGAGATGAAGGAGGGTGAAAGAAGGCGAAACGAGACGAAGGAGGGAGGAAGACAGCGAAACGAGACGAAGGAGGGTGAGAGAGAGCGAAACGAGACGAAGGAGGGTGAAGGAGGGCGAAACGAGATGAAGGAGGGTCAAAGAGAGCAAAACGAAATGAAGGAGGGTGAAAGAGAGCGAAACGAGACAAAGGAGGGTGAAAGAGGCTGAAACGAAACGAAGGAGCGTGGAAGAGAGCGAAACGAGAGGAAGGAGGGTGAGGGAGAGCGAAACGAGACCAAGGAGGGTGAAGGAGAGTGAACCAAGACGAAGGTGGGTGAAAGAGAGCGAAACGAGACGAAGGAGGGTGAAAGAGCGAAACGAGACGAAGGAGGGTGAAAGAGAGTGAAACGAGACGAAGGAGGGTGAAAGAGAGCGAAACGAGACGAAGGAGTGTGAAAGAGAGTAAAACGTGGCGAAGGAAGGTGAAAGAGTGCGAATCGAGACAAAGGAGGGTGAAAGAGAGCGAAACGAGACGAAGGAAGGTGAAAGAGAGCGAAGCGAAACGAAGGAGGGTGGAAGAGAGCGATACGAGAAGAAGGAGGGTGAAAGAGAGCGAAACGAGACGAAGGAGGGTGAAAGAGAGCGAAACGAGACGAAGGAGGGTGAAAAAGAGTGAAACGAGACGAAGGAGGGTGAAAGAGTGCTAAACGAGACGAAGGAGGGTGAAAGAGAGCGAAACGAGATGAAGGAGGGTGAAAGAGAGCGAAACGAGACGAAGGAGGGTGAAATTGAGCGAAACGAGACGAAGGAAGGTGAAAGAGAGCTAAACGAGATGAAGGAGGGTGAAAGAGATCGAAACGAGACAAAGGAGGGTGAAAGAGAGCGAAACGAGGTGAAGGAAGGTGAAAGAGAGCGAAACGAGATGAAGGAGGGTGAAAGAGAACGAAACGAGACGAAGGAGGGGGAAAGAGAGCGAAACGAGACGAAGGAGGGTGAAAAAATGCGAAACGAGACGAAGGAGGGAGGAAGACAGCGAAACGAGACGAAGGAGGGTGAGAGAGAGCGAAACGAGATGAAGGAGGGTGGAAGAGAGCGAAACAAGACGAAGGAGGGTGAAAGAGAGCAAAACGAGACGAAGGAGGGTGAAAGAGAGCGAAACAAGACGAAGGAGGGTGAAGGAGGGCGAAACGAGACGAAGGAGGGTGAAAGAGAGCAAAACGAGACGAAGGAGTGTGAAAGAGAACGAAACGAGACGAAGGAGGGGGATAGTGCACGAAACGAGACGAAGGAGGGTGAAAGAAGGCGAAACGAGACGAAAGAGGGAGGAAGACAGCGAAACGAGACGAAGGAGGGTGAGAGAGAGCGAAACGAGACCAAGGAGGGTGGAAGAGAGCGAAACGAGACGAAGGAGGGTGAGAGATAGCAAAACAAGACGAAGGAGGGTGTAAGAGAGCGAAACGAGACGAAGGAGGGTGAAACAGAGCGAAACGAGACGAAGGAGGGTGAAGGAAGGCGAAACGAGACGAAGGAGGGTGGAAGAGAGCGAAACGAGACGAAGGAGGGTGAAAGAGAGTGAAAAGAGATGAAGGAGGGTGAAAGAGAGCGAAACGAGGCGAAGGAGGGTGAAAGAGAGCGAAACGAGACAAAGGAGGGTGAAAGAGGCTGAAACGAGACGAAGGAGGGTGGAAGAGAGCGAAACGAGAAGAAGGAGGGTGAGGGAGAGCAAGACGAGATGAAGGAGGGTGAAAGAGAGTGAAACGAGACGAAGGAGGTTGAAAGAGAGCGAAACGAGACGAAGGAGGGTGAAAGAGAGCGAAACGAGACGAAGGAGGGTGAAAGAGAGTGAAACGAGGCGAAGGAAGGTGAAAGAGTGCGAATCGAGACAAAGGAGGGTGAAAGAGAGCGAAACGAGACAAAGGAAGGTGAAAGAGAGCGAACCGAAACGAAGGAGGGTGGAAGAGAGCGATACGAGACGAAGGACGGTGAAAGAGAGCGAAACGAGACGAAAGAGGGGGACAGAGAGCGAAACGAGACGAAGGAGTGTGAAAAAGAGTGAAACGAGACGAAGGAGCGTGAAAGGGAGCTAAACGAGACGAAGGAGGGTGAAAGAGAGCGAAACGAGATGAAGGAGGGTGAAAGAGAGCGAAACGAGACGAAGGAGAGTGAAAGAGAGCGAAACGAGACGAAGGAAGGTGAAAGAGAGCTAAACGAGATGAAGGAGGGTGAAAGAGAGCGAAACGAGACAAAGGAGGGTGAAAGAGTGCGAAACGGGGCGAAGGAAGGTGAAAGAGAGCGAAACGAGACGAAGGAGGGTGAAAGAGAACGAAACGAGACGAAGGAGGGGGAAAGAGAGCGAAATGAGACGAAGGAGGGTGAAAGAAGGCAAAACGAGATGACGGAGGGAGAAAGACAGTGAAACGAGATGAAGGAGGGTGAGAGAGAGCGAAACGAGACGAAGAAGGGTGGAAGAGAGCGAAACGAGACGAAGGAGTGTGAGAGATAGCGAAACGAGATGAAGGAGGGTGAAAGAGAGCGAAATGAGATGAAGGAGGGTGAAAGAGAGCGAAACGAGACGAAGAAGGATGAAGGAAGGCGAAACGAGACGAAGGAGGGTGGAAGAGAGCGAAACGAGACGAAGGAGGGTGAAATAGAGTGAAAAGAGACGAAGGAGGGTGAAAGAGAGCGAAACGAGGCGAAGGAGGGTCAAAGAGAGCGAAACGAGATGAAGGAGGGTGAAAGAGAGCGAAACGAGACAAAGGAGGGTGAAAGAGGCTGAAACGAGACGAAGGAGGGTGGAAGAGAGCGAAACGAGAGGAAGGAGGGTGAGGGAGAGCGAAACAAGATGAAGGAGGGTGAAAGAGAGTGAAACGAGACGAAGGAGAGTGAAAGAGAGCGAAACGAGACGAAGGAGGGTGGAAGAGAGCGAAACGAGATGAAGGAGGGTGAAAGAGAGTGAAACGAGACGAAGGAGGGTGAAAGAGAGCGAAACGAGATGAAGGAGGGTGAAAGAGAGCGAAACGAGACGAAGGAGGGTGAAAGAGAGTGAAACGAGGCGAAGGAAGGTGAAAGAGTGCGAATCGAGACAAAGGAGGGTGAAAGAGAGCGAAACGAGACAAAGGAAGGTGAAAGAGAGCGAATCGAAACGAAGGAGGGTGGAAGAGAGCGATACGAGACGAAGGACGGTGAAAGAGAGCGAAACGAGATGAAAGAGGGGGACAGAGAGCGAAACGAGACGAAGGAGTGTGAAAAAGAGTGAAACGAGACGAAGGAGCGTGAAAGGGAGCTAAACGAGACGAAGGAGGGTGAAAGAGAGCGAAACGAGATGAAGGAGGGTGAAAGTGAGCGAAACGAGACGAAGGAGAGTGAAAGAGAGCGAAACGAGACGAAGGAAGGTGAAAGAGAGCTAAACGAGATGAAGGAGGGTGAAAGAGAGCGAAACGAGACAAAGGAGGGTGAAAGAGTGCGAAACGGGGCGAAGGAAGGTGAAAGAGAGCGAAACGAGACGAAGGAGGGTGAAAGAGAACGAAACGAGACGAAGGAGGGGGAAAGAGAGCGAAATGAGACGAAGGAGGGTGAAAGAAGGCAAAACGAGATGACGGAGGGAGGAAGACAGCGAAACGAGATGAAGGAGGGTGAGAGAGAGCGAAACGAGACGAAGAAGGGTGGAAGAGAGCGAAACGAGACGAAGGTGTGTGAGAGATAGCGAAACGAGATGAAGGAGGGTGAAAGAGAGCGAAATGAGATGAAGGAGGGTGAAAGTGAGCGAAACGAGACGAAGAAGGATGAAGGAAGGCGAAACGAGAGGAAGGAGGGTGGAAGAGAACGAAACGAGACGAAGGAGGGTGAAAGAGAGTGAAAAGAGACGAAGGAGGGTGAAAGAGAGCGAAACGAGGCGAAGGAGGGTCAAAGAGAGCGAAACGAGATGAAGGAGGGTGAAAGAGAGCGAAACGAGACAAAGGAGGGTGAAAGAGGCTGAAACGAGACGAAGGAGGGTGGAAGAGAGCGAAACGAGAGGAAGGAGGGTGAGGGAGAGCGAAACGAGACGAAGGAGAGTGAAAGAGAGCGAAATGAGACGAAGGAGGGTGGAAGAGAGCGAAACGAGATGAAGGAGGGTGAAAGAGAGTGAAACGAGATGAAGGAGGGTGAAAGAGAGCGAAACGAGACGAAGGAGGGTGAAAGAGAGCGAAACGAGACGAAGGAGGGTGAAAGAGAGTGAAACGAGACGAAGGAAGGTGAAAGAGTGCGAATCGAGATAAAGGAGGGTGAAAGAGAGCGAAACGAGATGAAGGAAGGTGAAAGAGAGCGAACCGAAACAAAGGAGGGTGGAAGAGAGCGATACGAGACGAAGGAGGGTGAAAGAGAGCGAAACGAGACGAAGGAGGGTGAAAGAGAGCGAAACGAGATGAAGGAGGGTAAAAAAGAGTGAAACGAGACGAAGGAGGGTGAAAGAGAGCTAAACGAGACGAAGGAGGGTGAAAGAGAGCGAAACGAGATGAAGGAGGGTGAAAGAGAGCGAAACGAGACGAAGGAGGGTGAAAGAGAGCGAAACGAGACGAAGGGGTGTGAAAGAGAGCGAAACGAGATGAAGGAGGGTGAAAAAGAGTGAAACGAGACGAAGGAGGGTGAAAGAGAGCTAAACGAGACGAAGCAGGGTGAAAGAGAGCGAAACGAGATGAAGGAGGGTGAAAGAGAGCGAAACGAGACGAAGGAGGGTGAAAGAGAGCGAAACGAGACGAAGGAAGGTGAAAGAGAGCTAAACGAGATGAAGGAGGGTGAAAGAGATCGAAACGAGACAAAGGAGGGTGAAAGAGAGCGAAACGAGGCGAAGGAATGGTGAAAGAGAGCGAAACGAGACGAAGGAGGGTGAAAGAGAACAAAATGAGACGAAGGAGGGGGAAAGAGAGCGAAACGAGATGAAGGAGGGTGAAAGAAGGCGAAACGAGACGAAGGAGGGAGGAAGACAGCGTAACAAGACGAAGGAGGGTGAGAGAAAGCGAAACGAGACGAAGGAGTGTGAAGGAGGGCGAAACGAGACGAAGGAGGGTCAAAGAGAGCAAAACGAGATGAAGGAGGGTGAAAGAGAGCGAAACGGGACGAAGGAGGGTGAAAGAGAGCGAAACGGGACGAAGGAAGGTGAAAGAGAGCTAAACGAGATGAAGGAGGGTGAAAGAGATCGAAACGAGACAAAGGAGGGTGAAAGAGAGCGAAACGAGGCGAAGGAAGGTGAAAGAGAGCGAAACGAGACGAAGGAGGGTGAAAGAGAGCGAAACGAGACGAAGGAAGGTGAAAGAGAGCTAAACGAGATGAAGGAGGGTGAAAGAGATCGAAACGAGACAAAGGAGGGTGAAAGAGAGCGAAACGAGGTGAAGGAAGGTGAAAGAGAGCGAAACGAGATGAAGGAGGGTGAAAGAGAACGAAACGAGACGAAGGAGGGGGAAAGAGAGCGAAACGAGACGAAGGAGGGTGAAAGAATGCGAAACGAGACGAAGGAGGGAGGAAGACAGCGAAACGAGACGAAGGAGGGTGAGAGAGAGCGAAACGAGATGAAGGAGGGTGGAAGAGAGTGAAACAAGACGAAGGAGGGTGAAAGAGAGCAAAACGAGACGAAGGAGGGTGAGAGAGAGCGAAACGAGACCAAGGAGGGTGGAAGAGAGCGAAACGAGACGAAGGAGGGTGAGAGATAGCAAAACAAGACGAAGGAGGGTGTAAGAGAGCGAAACGAGACGAAGGAGGGTGAAACAGAGCGAAACGAGACGAAGGAGGGTGAAGGAAGGCGAAACGAGACGAAGGAGGGTGGAAGAGAGCGAAACGAGACGAAGGAGGGTGAAAGAGAGTGAAAAGAGATGAAGGAGGGTGAAAGAGAGCGAAACGAGGCGAAGGAGGGTGAAAGAGAGCGAAACGAGACAAAGGAGGGTGAAAGAGGCTGAAACGAGATGAAGGAGGGTGGAAGAGAGCGAAACGAGAAGAAGGAGGGTGAGGGAGAGCAAAACGAGATGAAGGAGGGTGAAAGAGAGTGAAACGAGACGAAGGAGGTTGAAAGAGAGCGAAACGAGACGTAGGAGGGTGAAAGAGAGCGAAACGAGACGAAGGAGGGTGAAAGAGAGTGAAACGAGGCGAAGGAAGGTGAAAGAGTGCGAATCGAGACAAAGGAGGGTGAAAGAGAGCGAAACGAGACAAAGGAAGGTGAAAGAGAGCGAACCGAAACGAAGGAGGGTGGAAGAGAGCGATACGAGACGAAGGACGGTGAAAGAGAGCGAAACGAGACGAAGGAGGTTGAAAGAGAGCGAAACGAGACGAAGGAGTGTGAAAAAGAGTGAAACGAGACGAAGGAGCGTGAAAGGGAGCTAAACGAGACGAAGGAGGGTGAAAGAGAGCGAAACGAGATGAAGGAGGGTGAAAGAGAGCGAAACGAGACGAAGGAGAGTGAAAGAGAGCGAAACGAGACGAAGGAAGGTGAAAGAGAGCTAAACGAGATGAAGGAGGGTGAAAGAGAGCGAAACGAGACAAAGGAGGGTGAAAGAGTACGAAACGGGGCGAAGGAAGGTGAAAGAGAGCGAAACGAGACGAAGGAGGGTGAAAGAGAACGAAACGAGACGAAGGAGGGGGAAAGAGAGCGAAATGAGACGAAGGAGGGTGAAAGAAGGCAAAACGAGATGACGGAGGGAGGAAGACAGTGAAACGAGATGAAGGAGGGTGAGAGAGAGCGAAACGAGACGAAGAAGGGTGGAAGAGAGCGAAACGAGACGAAGGAGTGTGAGAGATAGCGAAACGAGATGAAGGAGGGTGAAAGAGAGCGAAATGAGATGAAGGAGGGTGAAAGAGAGCGAAACGAGACGAAGAAGGATGAAGGAAGGCGAAACGAGACGAAGGAGGGTGGAAGAGAGCGAAACGAGACGAAGGAGGGTGAGAGAGAGCGAAACGAGATGAAGGAGGGTGGAAGAGAGCGAAACGAGATGAAGGAGGGTGAAAGAGAACGAAACGAGACGAAGGAGGGGGAAAGAGAGCGAAACGAGACAAAGGAGGGTGAAAGAATGCGAAACGAGACGAAGGAGGGAGGAAGACAGCGAAACGAGACGAAGGAGGGTGAGAGAGAGCGAAACGAGATGAAGGAGGGTGGAAGAGAGCGAAACAAGACGAAGGAGGGTGAAAGAGAGCAAAACGAGACGAAGGAGGGTGAAAGAGAGCGAAACAAGACGAAGGAGGGTGAAGGAGGGCGAAACGAGACGAAGGAGGGTGAAAGAGAGCAAAACGAGACGAAGGAGTGTGAAAGAGAACGAAACGAGACGAAGGAGGGTGAAAGAAGGCGAAACGAGACGAAAGAGGGAGGAAGACAGCGAAACGAGACGAAGGAGGGTGAGAGAGAGCGAAACGAGACCAAGGAGGGTGGAAGAGAGCGAAACGAGATGAAGGAGGGTGAGAGATAGCAAAACAAGACGAAGGAGGGTGTAAGAGAGCGAAACGAGACGAAGGAGGGTGAAACAGAGCGAAACGAGACGAAGGAGGGTGAAGGAAGGCGAAACGAGACGAAGGAGGGTGGAAGAGAGCGAAACGAGACGAAGGAGGGTGAAAGAGAGTGAAAAGAGATGAAGGAGGGTGAAAGAGAGCGAAACGAGGCGAAGGAGGGTGAAAGAGAGCGAAACGAGACAAAGGAGGGTGAAAGAGGCTGAAACGAGATGAAGGAGGGTGGAAGAGAGCGAAACGAGAAGAAGGAGGGTGAGGGAGAGCAAAACGAGATGAAGGAGGGTGAAAGAGAGTGAAACGAGACGAAGGAGGTTGAAAGAGAGCGAAACGAGACGAAGGAGGGTGCAAGAGAGCGAAACGAGACGAAGGAGGGTGAAAGAGTGTGAAACGAGGCGAAGGAAGGTGAAAGAGTGCGAATCGAGACAAAGGAGGGTGAAAGAGAGCGAAACGAGACAAAGGAAGGTGAAAGAGAGCGAACCGAAACGAAGGAGGGTGGAAGAGAGCGATACGAGACGAAGGACGGTGAAAGAGAGCGAAACGAGACGAAAGAGGGGGACAGAGAGCGAAACGAGACGAAGGAGTGTGAAAAAGAGTGAAACGAGACGAAGGAGCGTGAAAGGGAGCTAAACGAGACGAAGGAGGGTGAAAGAGAGCGAAACGAGATGAAGGAGGGTGAAAGAGAGCGAAACGAGACGAAGGAGAGTGAAAGAGAGCTAAACGAGACGAAGGAAGGTGAAAGAGAGCTAAACGAGATGAAGGAGGGTGAAAGAGAGCGAAACGAGACAAAGGAGGGTGAAAGAGAGCGAAACGAGACGAAGGAGGGTGAAAGAGAACGAAACAAGACGAAGGAGGGGGAAAGAGAGCGAAATGAGACGAAGGAGGGTGAAAGAAGGCAAAACGAGATGACGGAGGGAGGAAGACAGTGAAACGAGATGAAGGAGGGTGAGAGAGAGCGAAACGAGACGAAGAAGGGTGGAAGAGAGCGAAACGAGACGAAGGAGTGTGAGAGATAGCGAAACGAGATGAAGGAGGGTGAAAGAGAGCGAAATGAGATGAAGGAGGGTGAAAGAGAGCGAAACGAGACGAAGAAGGATGAAGGAAGGCGAAACGAGACGAAGGAGGGTGGAAGAGAGCGAAACGAGACGAAGGAGGGTGAAAGAGAGTGAAAAGAGACGAAGCAGTGTGAAAGAGAGCGAAACGAGGCGAAGGAGGGTCAAAGAGAGCGAAACGAGATGAAGGAGGGTGAAAGAGAGCGAAACGAGATGAAGGAGGGTGAAAGAGAGTGAAACGAGACGAAGGAAGGTGAAAGAGTGCGAATCGAGATAAAGGAGGGTGAAAGAGAGCGAAACGAGATGAAGGAAGGTGAAAGAGAGCGAACCGAAACAAAGGATGGTGGAAGAGAGCGATACGAGACGAAGGAGGGTGAAAGAGAGCGAAACGATACAAAGGAGGGTGAAAGAGGCTGAAACGAGACGAAGGAGGGTGGAAGAGAGCGAAACGAGAGGAAGGAGGGTGAGGGAGAGCGAAACAAGATGAAGGAGGGTGAAAGAGAGTGAAACGAGACGAAGGAGAGTGAAAGAGAGCGAAACGAGACGAAGGAGGGTGAAAGAGAGCGAAACGAGACGAAGGAGGGTGAAAGAGAGTGAAACGAGGCGAAGGAAGGTGAAAGAGTGCGAATCGAGACAAAGGAGGGTGAAAGAGAGCGAAACGAGACAAAGGAAGGTGAAAGAGAGCGAACCGAAACGAAGGAGGGTGGAAGAGAGCGATACGAGACGAAGGACGGTGAAAGAGAGCGAAACGAGACGAAAGAGGGGGACAGAGAGCGAAACGAGACGAAGGAGTGTGAAAAAGAGTGAAACGAGACGAAGGAGCGTGAAAGGGAGCTAAACGAGACGAAGGAGGGTGAAAGAGAGCGAAACGAGATGAAGGAGGGTGAAAGAGATCGAAACGAGACGAAGGAGAGTGAAAGAGAGCGAAACGAGACGAAGGAAGGTGAAAGAGAGCTAAACGAGATGAAGGAGGGTGAAAGAGAGCGAAACGAGACAAAGGAGGGTGAAAGAGTGCGAAACGGGGCGAAGGAAGGTGAAAGAGAGCGAAACGAGACGAAGGAGGGTGAAAGAGAACGAAATGAGACGAAGGAGGGGGAAAGAGAGCGAAATGAGACGAAGGAGGGTGAAAGAAGGCAAAACGAGATGACGGAGGGAGGAAGACAGCGAAACGAGATGAAGGAGGGTGAGAGAGAGCGAAACGAGACGAAGAAGGGTGGAAGAGAGCGAAACGAGACGAAGGAGTGTGAGAGATAGCGAAACGAGATGAAGGAGGGTGAAAGAGAGCGAAATGAGATGAAGGAGGGTGAAAGTGAGCGAAACGAGACGAAGAAGGATGAAGGAAGGCGAAACGAGACGAAGGAGGGTGGAAGAGAGCGAAACGAGACGAAGGAGGGTGAAAGAGAGTGAAAAGAGACGAAGGAGGGTGAAAGAGAGCGAAACGAGGCGAAGGAGGGTCAAAGAGAGCGAAACGAGATGAAGGAGGTTGAAAGAGAGCGAAACGAGACAAAGGAGGGTGAAAGAGGCTGAAACGAGACGAAGGAGGGTGGAAGAGAGCGAAACGAGAGGAAGGAGGGTGAGGGAGAGCGAAACGAGATGAAGGAGGGTGAAAGAGAGTGAAACGAGACGAAGGAGAGTGAAAGAGAGCGAAACGAGACGAAGGAGGGTGGAAGAGAGCGAAACGAGATGAAGGAGGGTGAAAGAGAGTGAAACGAGACGAAGGAGGGTGAAAGAGAGCGAAACGAGACGAAGGAGGATGAAAGAGAGCGAAACGAGACGAAGGAGGGTGAAAGAGAGTGAAACGAGACGAAGGAAGGTGAAAGAGTGCGAATCGAGATAAAGGAGGGTGAAAGAGAGCGAAACGAGATGAAGGAAGGTGAAAGAGAGCGAACCGAAACAAAGGAGGGTGGAAGAGAGCGATACGAGACGAAGGAAGGTGAAAGAGAGCGAAACGAGACGAAGGAGGGTGAAAGAGAGCGAAACGAGATGAAGGAGGGTAAAAAAGAGTGAAACGAGACGAAGGAGGGTGAAAGAGAGCTAAACGAGACGAAGGAGGGTGAAAGAGAGCGAAACGAGATGAAGGAGGGTGAAAGAGAGCGAAACGAGACGAAGGAGGGTGAAAGAGAGCGAAACGAGACGAAGGGGTGTGAAAGAGAGCGAAACGAGATGAAGGAGGGTGAAAAAGAGTGAAACGAGACGAAGGAGGGTGAAAGAGAGCTAAACGAGACGAAGCAGGGTGAAAGAGAGCGAAACGAGATGAAGGAGGGTGAAAGAGAGCGAAACGAGACGAAGGAGGGTGAAAGAGAGCGAAACGAGACGAAGGAAGGTGAAAGAGAGCTAAACGAGATGAAGGAGGGTGAAAGAGATCGAAACGAGACAAAGGAGGGTGAAAGAGAGCGAAACGAGGCGAAGGAATGGTGAAAGAGAGCGAAACGAGACGAAGTAGGGTGAAAGAGAACAAAATGAGACGAAGGAGGGGGAAAGAGAGCGAAACGAGATGAAGGAGGGTGAAAGAAGGCGAAACGAGACGAAGGAGGGAGGAAGACAGCGAAACAAGACGAAGGAGGGTGAGAGAAAGCGAAACGAGACGAAGGAGTGTGAAGGAGGGCGAAACGAGACGAAGGAGGGTCAAAGAGAGCAAAGCGAGGTGAAGGAGGGTGAAAGAGAGCGAAACGAGACGAAGGAAGGTGAAAGAGAGCTAAACGAGATGAAGGAGGGTGAAAGAGATCGAAACGAGTCAAAGGAGGGTGAAAGAGAGCGAAACGAGGTGAAGGAAGGTGAAAGAGAGCGAAACGAGATGAAGGAGGGTGAAAGAGAACGAAACGAGACGAAGGAGGGGGAAAGAGAGCGAAACGAGACGAAGGAGGGTGAAAGAATGCGAAACGAGACGAAGGAGGGAGGAAGACAGCGAAACGAGACGAAGGAGGGTGAGAGAGAGCGAAACGAGATGAAGGAGGGTGGAAGAGAGCGAAACAAGACGAAGGAGGGTGAAAGAGAGCAAAACGAGATGAAGGAGGGTGAAAGAGAGCGAAACAAGACGAAGGAGGGTGAAGGAGGGCGAAACGAGACGAAGGAGGGTGAAAGAGAGCAAAACGAGACGAAGGAGTGTGAAAGAGAACGAAACGAGACGAAGGAGGGTGAAAGAAGGCGAAACGAGACGAAAGAGGGAGGAAGACAGCGAAACGAGACGAAGGAGGGTGAGAGAGAGCGAAACGAGACCAAGGAGGGTGGAAGAGAGCGAAACGAGACGAAGGAGGGTGAGAGATAGCAAAACAAGACGAAGGAGGGTGTAAGAGAGCGAAACGAGACGAAGGATGGTGAAACAGAGCGAAACGAGACGAAGGAGGGTGAAGGAAGGCGAAACGAGACGAAGGAGGGTGGAAGAGAGCGAAACGAGACGAAGGAGGGTGAAAGAGAGTGAAAAGAGATGAAGGAGGGTGAAAGAGAGCGAAACGAGGCGAAGGAGGGTGAAAGAGAGCGAAACGAGACAAAGGAGGGTGAAAGAGGCTGAAACGAGATGAAGGAGGGTGGAAGAGAGCGAAACGAGAAGAAGGAGGGTGAGGGAGAGCAAAACGAGATGAAGGAGGGTGAAAGAGAGTGAAACGAGACGAAGGAGGTTGAAAGAGAGCGAAACGAGACGTAGGAGGGTGAAAGAGAGCGAAACGAGACGAAGGAGGGTGAAAGAGAGTGAAACGAGGCGAAGGAAGGTGAAAGAGTGCGAATCGAGACAAAGGAGGGTGAAAGAGAGCGAAACGAGACAAAGGAAGGTGAAAGAGAGCGAACCGAAACGAAGGAGGGTGGAAGAGAGCGATACGAGACGAAGGACGGTGAAAGAGAGCGAAACGAGACGAAAGAGGGGGACAGAGAGCGAAACGAGACTAAGGAGTGTGAAAAAGAGTGAAACGAGACGAAGGAGCATGAAAGGGAGCTAAACGAGACGAAGGAGGGTGAAAGAGAGCGAAACGAGATGAAGGAGGGTGAAAGAGAGCGAAACGAGACGAAGGAGAGTGAAAGAGAGCGAAACGAGACGAAGGAAGGTGAAAGAGAGCTAAACGAGATGAAGGAGGGTGAAAGAGAGCGAAACGAGACGAAGGAGGGTGAAAGAATGCGAAACGAGACGAAGGAGGGAGGAAGACAGCGAAACGAGACGAAGGAGGGTGAGAGAGAGCGAAACGAGATGAAGGAGGGTGGAAGAGAGCGAAACAAGACGAAGGAGGGTGAAAGAGAGCAAAACGAGACGAAGGAGGGTGAAAGAGAGCGAAACAAGACGAAGGAGGGTGAAGGAGGGCGAAACGAGACGAAGGAGGGTGAAAGAGAGCAAAACGAGACGAAGGAGTGTGAAAGAGAACGAAACGAGACGAAGGAGGGTGAAAGAAGGCGGAACGAGACGAAAGAGGGAGGAAGACAGCGAAACGAGACGAAGGAGGGTGAGAGAGAGCGAAACGAGACCAAGGAGGGTGGAAGAGAGCGAAACGAGACGAAGGAGGGTGAGAGATAGCAAAACAAGACGAAGGAGGGTGTAAGAGAGCGAAACGAGACGAAGGAGGGTGAAACAGAGCGAAACGAGACGAAGGAGGGTGAAGGAAGGCGAAACGAGACGAAGGAGGGTGGAAGAGAGCGAAACGAGACGAAGGAGGGTGAAAGAGAGTGAAAAGAGATGAAGGAGGGTGAAAGAGAGCGAAACGAGGCGAAGGAGGGTGAAAGAGAGCGAAACGAGACAAAGGAGGGTGAAAGAGGCTGAAACGAGATGAAGGAGGGTGGAAGAGAGCGAAACGAGAAGAAGGAGGGTGAGGGAGAGCAAAACGAGATGAAGGAGGGTGAAAGAGAGTGAAACGAGACGAAGGAGGTTGAAAGAGAGCGAAACGAGACGAAGGAGGGTGAAAGAGAGCGAAACGAGACGAAGGAGGGTGAAAGAGAGTGAAACGAGGCGAAGGAAGGTGAAAGAATGCGAATCGAGACAAAGGAGGGTGAAAGAGAGCGAAACGAGACAAAGGAAGGTGAAAGAGAGCGAACCGAAACGAAGGAGGGTGGAAGAGAGCGATACGAGACGAAGGACGGTGAAAGAGAGCGAAACGAGACGAAAGAGGGGGACAGAGAGCGAAACGAGACGAAGGAGTGTGAAAAAGAGTGAAACGAGACGAAGGAGCGTGAAAGGGAGCTAAACGAGACGAAGGAGGGTGAAAGAGAGCGAAACGAGATGAAGGAGGGTGAAAGAGAGCGAAACGAGACGAAGGAGAGTGAAAGAGAGCGAAACGAGACGAAGGAAGGTGAAAGAGAGCTAAACGAGATGAAGGAGGGTGAAAGAGAGCGAAACGAGACAAAGGAGGGTGAAAGAGTGCGAAACGGGGTGAAGGAAGGTGAAAGAGAGCGAAACGAGACGAAGGAGGGTGAAAGAGAACGAAACAAGACGAAGGAGGGGGAAAGAGAGCGAAATGAGACGAAGGAGGGTGAAAGAAGGCAAAACGAGATGACGGAGGGAGGAAGACAGTGAAACGAGATGAAGGAGGGTGAGAGAGAGCGAAACGAGACGAAGAAGGGTGGAAGAGTGCGAAACGAGACGAAGGAGTGTGAGAGATAGCGAAACGAGATGAAGGAGGGTGAAAGAGAGCGAAATGAGATGAAGGAGGGTGAAAGAGAGCGAAACGAGACGAAGAAGGATGAAGGAAGGCGAAACGAGACGAAGGAGGGTGGAAGAGAGCGAAACGAGACGAAGGAGGGTGAAAGAGAGTGAAAAGAGACGAAGGAGGGTGAAAGAGAGCGAAACGAGGCGAAGGAGGGTCAAAGAGAGCGAAACGAGATGAAGGAGGGTGAAAGAGAGCGAAACGAGACAAAGGAGGGTGAAAGAGGCTGAAACAAGATGAAGGAGGGTGGAAGAGAGCGAAACGAGAGGAAGGAGGGTGAGGGAGAGCGAAACGAGATGAAGGAGGGTGAAAGAGAGTGAAACGAGACGAAGGAGAGTGAAAGAGAGCGAAACGAGACGAAGGAGGGTGGAAGAGAGCGAAACGAGATGAAGGAGGGTGAAAGAGAGTGAAACGAGACGAAGGAGGGTGAAAGAGAGCGAAACGAGACGAAGGAGGGTGAAAGAGAGTGAAACGAGACGAAGGAGGGTGAAAGAGAGTGAAACGAGACGAAGGAAGGTGAAAGAGTGCGAATCGAGATAAAGGAGGGTGAAAGAGAGCAAAACGAGATGAAGGAAGGTGAAAGAGAGCGAACCGAAACAAAGGAGGGTGGAAGAGAGCGATACGAGACGAAGGAGGGTGAAAGAGAGCGAAACGAGACGAAGGAGGGTGAAAGAGAGCGAAACGAGATGAAGGAGGGTAAAAAAGAGTGAAACGAGACGAAGGAGGGTGAAAGAGAGCTAAACGAGACGAAGGAGGGTGAAAGAGAGCGAAACGAGATGAAGGAGGGTGAAAGAGAGCGAAACGAGACGAAGGAGGGTGAAAGAGAGCGAAACGAGACGAAGGGGTGTGAAAGAGAGCGAAACGAGATGAAGGAGGGTGAAAAAGAGTGAAACGAGACGAAGGAGGGTGAAAGAGAGCTAAACGAGACGAAGCAGGGTGAAAGAGAGCGAAACGAGATGAAGGAGGGTGAAAGAGAGCGAAACGAGACGAAGGAGGGTGAAAGAGAGCGAAACGAGACGAAGGAGGGTGAAAGAGAGCGAAACGAGACGAAGGAAGGTGAAAGAGAGCTAAACGAGATGAAGGAGGGTGAAAGAGATCGAAACGAGTCAAAGGAGGGTGAAAGAGAGCGAAACGAGGTGAAGGAAGGTGAAAGAGAGCGAAACGAGATGAAGGAGGGTGAAAGAGAACGAAACGAGACGAAGGAGGGGGAAAGAGAGCGAAACGAGACGAAGGAGGGTGAAAGAATGCGAAACGAGACGAAGGAGGGAGGAAGACAGCGAAACGAGACGAAGGAGGGTGAGAGAGAGCGAAACGAGATGAAGGAGGGTGGAAGAGAGCGAAACAAGACGAAGGAGGGTGAAAGAGAGCAAAACGAGATGAAGGAGGGTGAAAGAGAGCGAAACAAGACGAAGGAGGGTGAAGGAGGGCGAAACGAGACGAAGGAGGGTGAAAGAGAGCAAAACGAGACGAAGGAGTGTGAAAGAGAACGAAACGAGACGAAGGAGGGTGAAAGAAGGCGAAACGAGACGAAAGAGGGAGGAAGACAGCGAAACGAGACGAAGGAGGGTGAGAGAGAGCGAAACGAGACCAAGGAGGGTGGAAGAGAGCGAAACGAGACGAAGGAGGGTGAGAGATAGCAAAACAAGACGAAGGAGGGTGTAAGAGAGCGAAACGAGACGAAGGATGGTGAAACAGAGCGAAACGAGACGAAGGAGGGTGAAGGAAGGCGAAACGAGACGAAGGAGGGTGGAAGAGAGCGAAACGAGACGAAGGAGGGTGAAAGAGAGTGAAAAGAGATGAAGGAGGGTGAAAGAGAGCGAAACGAGGCGAAGGAGGGTGAAAGAGAGCGAAACGAGACAAAGGAGGGTGAAAGAGGCTGAAACGAGATGAAGGAGGGTGGAAGAGAGCGAAACGAGAAGAAGGAGGGTGAGGGAGAGCAAAACGAGATGAAGGAGGGTGAAAGAGAGTGAAACGAGACGAAGGAGGTTGAAAGAGAGCGAAACGAGACGTAGGAGGGTGAAAGAGAGCGAAACGAGACGAAGGAGGGTGAAAGAGAGTGAAACGAGGCGAAGGAAGGTGAAAGAGTGCGAATCGAGACAAAGGAGGGTGAAAGAGAGCGAAACGAGACAAAGGAAGGTGAAAGAGAGCGAACCGAAACGAAGGAGGGTGGAAGAGAGCGATACGAGACGAAGGACGGTGAAAGAGAGCGAAACGAGACGAAAGAGGGGGACAGAGAGCGAAACGAGACTAAGGAGTGTGAAAAAGAGTGAAACGAGACGAAGGAGCATGAAAGGGAGCTAAACGAGACGAAGGAGGGTGAAAGAGAGCGAAACGAGATGAAGGAGGGTGAAAGAGAGCGAAACGAGACGAAGGAGAGTGAAAGAGAGCGAAACGAGACGAAGGAAGGTGAAAGAGAGCTAAACGAGATGAAGGAGGGTGAAAGAGAGCGAAACGAGACGAAGGAGGGTGAAAGAATGCGAAACGAGACGAAGGAGGGAGGAAGACAGCGAAACGAGACGAAGGAGGGTGAGAGAGAGCGAAACGAGATGAAGGAGGGTGGAAGAGAGCGAAACAAGACGAAGGAGGGTGAAAGAGAGCAAAACGAGACGAAGGAGGGTGAAAGAGAGCGAAACAAGACGAAGGAGGGTGAAGGAGGGCGAAACGAGACGAAGGAGGGTGAAAGAGAGCAAAACGAGACGAAGGAGTGTGAAAGAGAACGAAACGAGACGAAGGAGGGTGAAAGAAGGCGGAACGAGACGAAAGAGGGAGGAAGACAGCGAAACGAGACGAAGGAGGGTGAGAGAGAGCGAAACGAGACCAAGGAGGGTGGAAGAGAGCGAAACGAGACGAAGGAGGGTGAGAGATAGCAAAACAAGACGAAGGAGGGTGTAAGAGAGCGAAACGAGACGAAGGAGGGTGAAACAGAGCGAAACGAGACGAAGGAGGGTGAAGGAAGGCGAAACGAGACGAAGGAGGGTGGAAGAGAGCGAAACGAGACGAAGGAGGGTGAAAGAGAGTGAAAAGAGATGAAGGAGGGTGAAAGAGAGCGAAACGAGGCGAAGGAGGGTGAAAGAGAGCGAAACGAGACAAAGGAGGGTGAAAGAGGCTGAAACGAGATGAAGGAGGGTGGAAGAGAGCGAAACGAGAAGAAGGAGGGTGAGGGAGAGCAAAACGAGATGAAGGAGGGTGAAAGAGAGTGAAACGAGACGAAGGAGGTTGAAAGAGAGCGAAACGAGACGAAGGAGGGTGAAAGAGAGCGAAACGAGACGAAGGAGGGTGAAAGAGAGTGAAACGAGGCGAAGGAAGGTGAAAGAATGCGAATCGAGACAAAGGAGGGTGAAAGAGAGCGAAACGAGACAAAGGAAGGTGAAAGAGAGCGAACCGAAACGAAGGAGGGTGGAAGAGAGCGATACGAGACGAAGGACGGTGAAAGAGAGCGAAACGAGACGAAAGAGGGGGACAGAGAGCGAAACGAGACGAAGGAGTGTGAAAAAGAGTGAAACGAGACGAAGGAGCGTGAAAGGGAGCTAAACGAGACGAAGGAGGGTGAAAGAGAGCGAAACGAGATGAAGGAGGGTGAAAGAGAGCGAAACGAGACGAAGGAGAGTGAAAGAGAGCGAAACGAGACGAAGGAAGGTGAAAGAGAGCTAAACGAGATGAAGGAGGGTGAAAGAGAGCGAAACGAGACAAAGGAGGGTGAAAGAGTGCGAAACGGGGTGAAGGAAGGTGAAAGAGAGCGAAACGAGACGAAGGAGGGTGAAAGAGAACGAAACAAGACGAAGGAGGGGGAAAGAGAGCGAAATGAGACGAAGGAGGGTGAAAGAAGGCAAAACGAGATGACGGAGGGAGGAAGACAGTGAAACGAGATGAAGGAGGGTGAGAGAGAGCGAAACGAGACGAAGAAGGGTGGAAGAGTGCGAAACGAGACGAAGGAGTGTGAGAGATAGCGAAACGAGATGAAGGAGGGTGAAAGAGAGCGAAATGAGATGAAGGAGGGTGAAAGAGAGCGAAACGAGACGAAGAAGGATGAAGGAAGGCGAAACGAGACGAAGGAGGGTGGAAGAGAGCGAAACGAGACGAAGGAGGGTGAAAGAGAGTGAAAAGAGACGAAGGAGGGTGAAAGAGAGCGAAACGAGGCGAAGGAGGGTCAAAGAGAGCGAAACGAGATGAAGGAGGGTGAAAGAGAGCGAAACGAGACAAAGGAGGGTGAAAGAGGCTGAAACAAGATGAAGGAGGGTGGAAGAGAGCGAAACGAGAGGAAGGAGGGTGAGGGAGAGCGAAACGAGATGAAGGAGGGTGAAAGAGAGTGAAACGAGACGAAGGAGAGTGAAAGAGAGCGAAACGAGACGAAGGAGGGTGGAAGAGAGCGAAACGAGATGAAGGAGGGTGAAAGAGAGTGAAACGAGACGAAGGAGGGTGAAAGAGAGCGAAACGAGACGAAGGAGGGTGAAAGAGAGTGAAACGAGACGAAGGAGGGTGAAAGAGAGTGAAACGAGACGAAGGAAGGTGAAAGAGTGCGAATCGAGATAAAGGAGGGTGAAAGAGAGCAAAACGAGATGAAGGAAGGTGAAAGAGAGCGAACCGAAACAAAGGAGGGTGGAAGAGAGCGATACGAGACGAAGGAGGGTGAAAGAGAGCGAAACGAGACGAAGGAGGGTGAAAGAGAGCGAAACGAGATGAAGGAGGGTAAAAAAGAGTGAAACGAGACGAAGGAGGGTGAAAGAGAGCTAAACGAGACGAAGGAGGGTGAAAGAGAGCGAAACGAGATGAAGGAGGGTGAAAGAGAGCGAAACGAGACGAAGGAGGGTGAAAGAGAGCGAAACGAGACGAAGGGGTGTGAAAGAGAGCGAAACGAGATGAAGGAGGGTGAAAAAGAGTGAAACGAGACGAAGGAGGGTGAAAGAGAGCTAAACGAGACGAAGCAGGGTGAAAGAGAGCGAAACGAGATGAAGGAGGGTGAAAGAGAGCGAAACGAGACGAAGGAGGGTGAAAGAGAGCGAAACGAGACGAAGGAAGGTGAAAGAGAGCTAAACGAGATGAAGGAGGGTGAAAGAGATCGAAACGAGACAAAGGAGGGTGAAAGAGAGCGAAACGAGGCGAAGGAATGGTGAAAGAGAGCGAAACGAGACGAAGGAGGGTGAAAGAGAACAAAATGAGACGAAGGAGGGGGAAAGAGAGCGAAACGAGATGAAGGAGGGTGAAAGAAGGCGAAACGAGACGAAGGAGGGAGGAAGACAGCGAAACAAGACGAAGGAGGGTGAGAGAAAGCGAAACGAGACGAAGGAGTGTGAAGGAGGGCGAAAAGAGACGAAGGAGGGTCAAAGAGAGCAAAACGAAATGAAGGAGGGTGAAAGAGAGCGAAACGAGACAAAGGAGGGTGAAAGAGGCTGAAACGAAACGAAGGAGCGTGGAAGAGAGCGAAACGAGAGGAAGGAGGGTGAGGGAGAGCGAAACGAGACGAAGGAAGGTGAAGGAGAGTGAACCAAGACGAAGGTGGGTGAAAGAGAGCGAAACGAGACGAAGGAGGGTGAAAGAGAGCGAAACGAGACGAAGGAGGGTGAAAGAGAGTGAAACGAGACGAAGGAGGGTGAAAGAGAGCTAAACGAGATGAAGGAGGGTGAAAGAGAGCGAAACGAGACAAAGGAGGGTGAAAGAGTGCGAAACGGGGCGAAGGAAGGTGAAAGAGAGCGAAACGAGACGAAGGAGGGTGAAAGAGAACGAAACGAGACGAAGGAGGGGGAAAGAGAGCGAAATGAGACGAAGGAGGGTGAAAGAAGGCAAAATGAGATGACGGAGGGAGGAAGACAGCGAAACGAGATGAAGGAGGGTGAGAGAGAACGAAACGAGACGAAGGAGGGGGGAAGAGAGCGAAGCGAGACGAAGGAGTGTGAGAGATAGCGAAACGAGATGAAGGAGGGTGAAAGAGAGCGAAATGAGTTGAAGGAGGGTGAAAGAGAGCGAAACGAGACGAAGAAGGATGAAGGAAGGCGAAACGAGACGAAGGAGGGTGGAAGAGAGCGAAACGAGACGAAGGAGGGTGAAAGAGAGTGAAAAGAGACGAAGGAGGGTGAAAGAGAGCGAAACGAGGCGAAGGAGGGTCAAAGAGAGCGAAACGAGATGAAGGAGGAAGAAAGAGAGCGAAACGAGACAAAGGAGGGTGAAAGAGGCTGAAACGAGATGAAGGAGGGTGGAAGAGAGCGAAACGAGAGGAAGGAGGGTGAGGGAGAGCGAAACGAGATGAAGGAGGGTGAAAGAGAGTGAAACGAGACGAAGGAGGGTGAAAGAGAGCGAAACGAGACGAAGGAGGGTGGAAGAGAGCGAAACGAGACGAAGGAGGGTGAAAGAGAGTGAAACGAGACGAAGGAGGGTGAAAGAGAGCGAAACGAGACGAAGGAGGGTGAAAGAGAGCGAAACGAGACGAAGGAGGGTGAAAGAGAGTGAAACGAGACGAAGGAAGGTGAAAGAGTGCGAATCGAGATAAAGGAGGGTGAAAGAGAGCGAAACGAGATGAAGGAAGGTGAAAGAGAGCGAACCGAAACAAAGGAGGGTGGAAGAGAGCGATACGAGACGAAGGAGGGTGAAAGAGAGCGAAACGAGACGAAGGAGGGTGAAAGAGAGCGAAACGAGATGAAGGAGGGTAAAAAAGAGTGAAACGAGACGAAGGAGGGTGAAAGAGAGCTAAACGAGACGAAGGAGGGTGAAAGAGAGCGAAACAAGATGAAGGAGGGTGAATGAGAGCGAAACGAGACGAAGGAGGGTGAAAGAGAGCGAAACGAGACGAAGGAGGGTGAAAGAGAGCGAAACGAGATGAAGGAGGGTGAAAAAGAGTGAAACGAGACGAAGGAGGGTGAGAGAGAGCGAAACGAGACGAAGGAGGGTGAAGGAGGGCGAAACGAGATGAAGGAGGGTCAAAGAGAGCAAAACGAAATGAAGGAGGGTGAAAGAGAGCGAAACGAGACAAAGGAGGGTGAAAGAGGCTGAAACGAAACGAAGGAGGGTGGAAGAGAGCGCAACGAGAGGAAGGAGGGTGAGGGAGAGCGAAACGAGACGAAGGAGGGTGAAGGAGAGTGAACCAAGACGAAGGTGGGTGAAAGAGAGCGAAACGAGACGAAGGAGGGTGAAAGAGAGCGAAACGAGACGAAGGAGGGTGAAAGAGAGTGAAACGAGACGAAGGAGGGTGAAAGAGAGCGAAACGAGACGAAGGAGGGTGAAAGAGAGTAAAACGTGGCGAAGGAAGGTGAAAGAGTGCGAATCGAGACAAAGGAGGGTGAAAGAGAGCGAAACGAGACGAAGGAAGGTGAAAGAGAGCGAAGCGAAACGAAGGATGGTGGAAGAGAGCGATACGAGAAGAAGGAGGGTGAAAGCGAGCGAAACGAGACGAAGGAGGGTGAAAGAGAGCGAAACGAGACGAAGGAGGGTGAAAAAGAGTGAAACGAGACGAAGGAGGGTGAAAGAGTGCTAAACGAGACGAAGGAGGGTGAAAGAGAGCGAAACGAGATGAAGGAGGGTGAAAGAGAGCGAAACGAGACGAAGGAGGGTGAAATTGAGCGAAACGAGACGAAGGAGGGTGAAAGAGAGTGAAACGAGACGAAGGAGGGTGAAAGAGAGCTAAACGAGATGAAGGAGGGTGAAAGAGAGCGAAACGAGACAAAGGAGGGTGAAAGAGTGCGAAACGGGGCGAAGGAAGGTGAAAGAGAGCGAAACGAGACGAAGGAGGATGTAAGAGAACGAAACGAGACGAAGGAGGGGGAAAGAGAGCGAAATGAGACGAAGGAGGGTGAAAGAAGGCAAAACGAGATGACGGAGGGAGGAAGACAGCGAAACGAGACGAAGGAGGGTGAGAGAGAGCGAAACGAGACGAAGAAGGGTGGAAGAGAGCGAAGCGAGACGAAGGAGTGTGAGAGATAGCGAAACGAGATGAAGGAGGGTGAAAGAGAGCGAAATGAGATGAAGGAGGGTGAAAGAGATCGAAACGAGACGAAGAAGGATGAAGGAAGGCGAAACGAGACGAAGGAGGGTGGAAGAGAGCGAAACGAGATGAAGGAGGGTGAAAGAGAGTGAAAAGAGACGAAGGAGGGTGAAAGAGAGCGAAACGAGGCGAAGGAGGGTCAAAGAGAGCGAAACGAGATGAAGGAGGGTGAAAGAGAGCGAAACGAGACAAAGGAGGGTGAAAGAGGCTGAAACGAGATGAAGGAGGGTGGAAGAGAGCGAAACGAGAGGAAGGAGGGTGAGGGAGAGCGAAACGAGATGAAGGAGGGTGAAAGAGAGTGAAACGAGACGAAGGAGGGTGAAAGAGAGCGAAACGAGACGAAGGAGGGTGGAAGAGAGCGAAACGAGACGAAGGAGGGTGAAAGAGAGTGAAACGAGACGAAGGAGGGTGAAAGAGAGCGAAACGAGACGAAGGAGTGTGAAAGAGAGCGAAACGAGACGAAGGAGGGTGAAAGAGAGTGAAACGAGACGAAGGAAGGTGAAAGAGTGCGAATCGAGATAAAGGAGGGTGAAAGAGAGCGAAACGAGATGAAGGAAGGTGAAAGAGAGCGAACCGAAACAAAGGAGGGTGGAAGAGAGCGATACGAGACGAAGGAGGGTGAAAGAGAGCGAAACGAGACGAAGGAGGGTGAAAGAGAGCGAAACGAGATGAAGGAGGGTAAAAAAGAGTGAAACGAGACGAAGGAGGGTGAAAGAGAGCTAAACGAGACGAAGGAGGGTGAAAGAGAGCGAAACGAGATGAAGGAGGGTGAATGAGAGCGAAACGAGACGAAGGAGGGTGAAAGAGAGCGAAACGAGACGAAGGAGGGTGAAAGAGAGCGAAACGAGATGAAGGAGGGTGAAAAAGAGTGAAACGAGACGAAGGAGGGTGAGAGAGAGCGAAACGAGACGAAGGAGGGTGAAGGAGGGCGAAACGAGATGAAGGAGGGTCAAAGAGAGCAAAACGAAATGAAGGAGGGTCAAAGAGAGCGAAACGAGACAAAGGAGGGTGAAAGAGGCTGAAACGAAACGAAGGAGCGTGGAAGAGAGCGAAACGAGAGGAAGGAGGGTGAGGGAGAGCGAAACGAGACGAAGGAGGGTGAAGGAGAGTGAACCAAGACGAAGGTGGGTGAAAGAGAGCGAAACGAGACGAAGGAGGGTGAAAGAGAGCGAAACGAGACGAAGGAGGGTGAAAGAGAGTGAAACGAGACGAAGGAGGGTGAAAGAGAGCTAAACGAGACGAAGGAGGGTGAAAGAGAGTAAAACGTGGCGAAGGAAGGTGAAAGAGTGCGAATCGAGACAAAGGAGGGTGGAAGAGAGCGATACGAGAAGAAGGAGGGTGAAAGCGAGCGAAACGAGACGAAGGAGGGTGAAAGAGAGCGAAACGAGACGAAGGAGGGTGAAAAAGAGTGAAACGAGACGAAGGAGGGTGAAAGAGTGCTAAACGAGACGAAGGAGGGTGAAAGAGAGCGAAACGAGATGAAGGAGGGTGAAAGAGAGCGAAACGAGACGAAGGAGGGTGAAATTGAGCGAAACGAGACGAAGGAAGGTGAAAGAGAGCTAAACGAGATGAAGGAGGGTGAAAGAGATCGAAACGAGACGAAGGAAGGTGAAAGAGAGCGAAGCGAAACGAAGGAGGGTGGAAGAGAGCGATACGAGAAGAAGGAGGGTGAAAGCGAGCGAAACGAGACGAAGGAGGGTGAAAGAGAGCGAAACGAGACGAAGGAGGGTGAAAAAGAGTGAAACGAGACGAAGGAGGGTGAAAGAGTGCTAAACGAGACGAAGGAGGGTGAAAGAGAGCGAAACGAGATGAAGGAGGGTGAAAGAGAGCGAAACGAGACGAAGGAGGGTGAAATTGAGCGAAACGAGACGAAGGAAGGTGAAAGAGAGCTAAACGAGATGAAGGAGGGTGAAAGAGATCGAAACGAGACAAAGGAGGGTGAAAGAGAGCGAAACGAGGTGAAGGAAGGTGAAAAAGAGCGAAACGAGATAAAGGAGGGTGAAAGAGAACGAAACGAGACGAAGGAGGGGGAAAGAGAGCGAAACGAGACGAAGGAGGGTGAAAGAATGCGAAACGAGACGAAGGAGGGAGGAAGACAGCGAAACGAGACGAAGGAGGGTGAGAGAGAGCGAAACGAGATGAAGGAGTGTGGAAGAGAGCGAAACAAGACGAAGGAGGGTGAAAGAGAGCAAAACGAGACGAAGGAGGGTGAAAGAGTGCGAAACAAGACGAAGGAGGGTGAAGGAGAGCGAAACGAGACGAAGGAGGGTGAAAGAGAGCAAAACGAGACGAAGGAGTGTGAAAGAGAACGAAACGAGACGAAGGAGGGGGAAAGTGACCGAAACGAGACGAAGGAGGGTGAAAGAAGGCGAAACGAGACGAAAGAGGGAGGAAGACAGCGAAACGAGACGAAGGAGGGTGAAAGAGAGTAAAACGTGGCGAAGGAAGGTGAAAGAGTGCGAATCGAGACAAAGGAGGGTGGAAGAGAGCGATACGAGAAGAAGGAGGGTGAAAGCGAGCGAAACGAGACGAAGGAGGGTGAAAGAGAGCGAAACGAGACGAAGGAGGGTGAAAAAGAGTGAAACGAGACGAAGGAGGGTGAAAGAGTGCTAAACGAGACGAAGGAGGGTGAAAGAGAGCGAAACGAGATGAAGGAGGGTGAAAGAGAGCGAAACGAGACGAAGGAGGGTGAAATTGAGCGAAACGAGACGAAGGAAGGTGAAAGAGAGCTAAACGAGATGAAGGAGGGTGAAAGAGATCGAAACGAGACGAAGGAAGGTGAAAGAGAGCGAAGCGAAACGAAGGAGGGTGGAAGAGAGCGATACGAGAAGAAGGAGGGTGAAAGCGAGCGAAACGAGACGAAGGAGGGTGAAAGAGAGCGAAACGAGACGAAGGAGGGTGAAAAAGAGTGAAACGAGACGAAGGAGGGTGAAAGAGTGCTAAACGAGACGAAGGAGGGTGAAAGAGAGCGAAACGAGATGAAGGAGGGTGAAAGAGAGCGAAACGAGACGAAGGAGGGTGAAATTGAGCGAAACGAGACGAAGGAAGGTGAAAGAGAGCTAAACGAGATGAAGGAGGGTGAAAGAGATCGAAACGAGACAAAGGAGGGTGAAAGAGAGCGAAACGAGGTGAAGGAAGGTGAAAAAGAGCGAAACGAGATAAAGGAGGGTGAAAGAGAACGAAACGAGACGAAGGAGGGGGAATGAGAGCGAAACGAGACGAAGGAGGGTGAAAGAATGCGAAACGAGACGAAGGAGGGAGGAAGACAGCGAAACGAGACGAAGGAGGGTGAGAGAGAGCGAAACGAGATGAAGGAGTGTGGAAGAGAGCGAAACAAGACGAAGGAGGGTGAAAGAGAGCAAAACGAGACGAAGGAGGGTGAAAGAGTGCGAAACAAGACGAAGGAGGGTGAAGGAGAGCGAAACGAGACGAAGGAGGGTGAAAGAGAGCAAAACGAGACGAAGGAGTGTGAAAGAGAACGAAACGAGACGAAGGAGGGTGAAAGAAGGCGAAACGAGACGAAAGAGGGAGGAAGACAGCGAAACGAGACGAAGGAGGGTGAGAGAGAGCAAAACGAGACCAAGGAGGGTGGAAGAGAGCGAAACGAGACGAAGGAGGGTGAGAGATAGCAAAACAAGACGAAGGAGGGTGTAAGAGAGCGAAACGAGACGAAGGAGGGTGAAACAGAGCGAAACGAGACGAAGGAGGGTGAAGGAAGGCGAAACGAGACGAAGGAGGGCGGAAGAGAGCGAAACGAGACGAAGGAGGGTGAAAGAGAGTGAAAAGAGATGAAGGAGGGTGAAAGAGAGCGAAACGAGGCGAAGGAGGGTGAAAGAGAGCGAAACGAGACAAAGGAGGGTGAAAGAGGCTGAAACGAGACGAAGGAGGGTGGAAGAGAGCGAAACGAGAAGAAGTAGGGTGAGGGAGAGCGAAACGAGATGAAGGAGGGTGAAAGAGAGTGAAACGAGACGAAGGAGGTTGAAAGAGAGCGAAACGAGACGAAGGAGGGTGAAAGAGAGCGAAACGAGACGAAGGAGGGTGAAAGAGAGTGAAACGAGGCGAAGGAAGGTGAAAGAGTGCGAATCGAGACAAAGGAGGGTGAAAGAGAGCGAAACGAGACAAAGGAAGGTGAAAGAGAGCGAACCGAAACGAAGGAGGGTGGAAGAGAGCGATACGAGACGAAGGACGGTGAAAGAGAGCGAAACGAGACGAAAGAGGGGGACAGAGAGCGAAACGAGACGAAGGAGTGTGAAAAAGAGTGAAACGAGACGAAGGAGCGTGAAAGGGAGCTAAACGAGATGAAGGAGGGTGAAAGAGAGCGAAACGAGATGAAGGAGGGTGAAAGAGAGCGAAACGAGACGAAGGAGAGTGAAAGAGAGCGAAACGAGACGAAGGAAGGTGAAAGAGAGCTAAACGAGATGAAGGAGGGTGAAAGAGAGCGAAACGAGACAAAGGAGGGTGAAAGAGTGCGAAACGGGGCGAAGGAAGGTGAAAGAGAGCGAAACGAGACGAAGGAGGGTGAAAGAGAACGAAACGAGACGAAGGAGGGGGAAGAGAGCGAAATGAGACGAAGGAGGGTGAAAGAAGGCAAAACGAGATGACGGAGGGAGGAAGACAGCGAAACGAGATGAAGGAGGGTGAGAGAGAGCGAAACGAGACGAAGGAGGGTGAAAGAGAGCGAAACGAGACGAAGGAGGGTGAAATTGAGCGAAACGAGACGAAGGAAGGTGAAAGAGAGCTAAACGAGATGAAGGAGGGTGAAAGAGATCGAAACGAGACGAAGGAAGGTGAAAGAGAGCGAAGCGAAACGAAGGAGGGTGGAAGAGAGCGATACGAGAAGAAGGAGGGTGAAAGCGAGCGAAACGAGACGAAGGAGGGTGAAAGAGAGCGAAACGAGACGAAGGAGGGTGAAAAAGAGTGAAACGAGACGAAGGAGGGTGAAAGAGTGCTAAACGAGACGAAGGAGGGTGAAAGAGAGCGAAACGAGATGAAGGAGGGTGAAAGAGAGCGAAACGAGACGAAGGAGGGTGAAATTGAGCGAAACGAGACGAAGGAAGGTGAAAGAGAGCTAAACGAGATGAAGGAGGGTGAAAGAGATCGAAACGAGACAAAGGAGGGTGAAAGAGAGCGAAACGAGGTGAAGGAAGGTGAAAAAGAGCGAAACGAGATAAAGGAGGGTGAAAGAGAACGAAACGAGACGAAGGAGGGGGAAAGAGAGCGAAACGAGACGAAGGAGGGTGAAAGAATGCGAAACGAGACGAAGGAGGGAGGAAGACAGCGAAACGAGACGAAGGAGGGTGAGAGAGAGCGAAACGAGATGAAGGAGTGTGGAAGAGAGCGAAACAAGACGAAGGAGGGTGAAAGAGAGCAAAACGAGACGAAGGAGGGTGAAAGAGTGCGAAACAAGACGAAGGAGGGTGAAGGAGAGCGAAACGAGACGAAGGAGGGTGAAAGAGAGCAAAACGAGACGAAGGAGTGTGAAAGAGAACGAAACGAGACGAAGGAGGGGGAAAGTGACCGAAACGAGACGAAGGAGGGTGAAAGAAGGCGAAACGAGACGAAAGAGGGAGGAAGACAGCGAAACGAGACGAAGGAGGGTGAGAGAGAGCAAAACGAGACCAAGGAGGGTGGAAGAGAGCGAAACGAGACGAAGGAGGGTGAGAGATAGCAAAACAAGACGAAGGAGGGTGTAAGAGAGCGAAACGAGACGAAGGAGGGTGAAACAGAGCGAAACGAGACGAAGGAGTGTGAAGGAAGGCGAAACGAGACGAAGGAGGGTGGAAGAGAGCGAAACGAGACGAAGGAGGGTGAAAGAGAGTGAAAAGAGATGAAGGAGGGTGAAAGAGAGCGAAACGAGGCGAAGGAGGGTGAAAGAGAGCGAAACGAGACAAAGGAGGGTGAAAGAGGCTGAAACGAGACGAAGGAGGGTGGAAGAGAGCGAAACGAGAAGAAGTAGGGTGAGGGAGAGCGAAACGAGATGAAGGAGGGTGAAAGAGAGTGAAACGAGACGAAGGAGGTTGAAAGAGAGCGAAACGAGACGAAGGAGGGTGAAAGAGAGCGAAACGAGACGAAGGAGGGTGAAAGAGAGTGAAACGAGGCGAAGGAAGGTGAAAGAGTGCGAATCGAGACAAAGGAGGGTGAAAGAGAGCGAAACGAGACAAAGGAAGGTGAAAGAGAGCGAACCGAAACGAAGGAGGGTGGAAGAGAGCGATACGAGACGAAGGACGGTGAAAGAGAGCGAAACGAGACGAAAGAGGGGGACAGAGAGCGAAACGAGACGAAGGAGTGTGAAAAAGAGTGAAACGAGACGAAGGAGCGTGAAAGGGAGCTAAACGAGACGAAGGAGGGTGAAAGAGAGCGAAACGAGATGAAGGAGGGTGAAAGAGAGCGAAACGAGACGAAGGAGAGTGAAAGAGAGCGAAACGAGACGAAGGAAGGTGAAAGAGAGCTAAACGAGATGAAGGAGGGTGAAAGAGAGCGAAACGAGACAAAGGAGGGTGAAAGAGTGCGAAACGGGGCGAAGGAAGGTGAAAGAGAGCGAAACGAGACGAAGGAGGGTGAAAGAGAACGAAACGAGACGAAGGAGGGGGAAGAGAGCGAAATGAGACGAAGGAGGGTGAAAGAAGGCAAAACGAGATGACGGAGGGAGGAAGACAGCGAAACGAGATGAAGGAGGGTGAGAGAGAGCGAAACGAGACGAAGAAGGGTGGAAGAGAGCGAAACGAGACGAAGGAGTGTGAGAGATAGCGAAACGAGATGAAGGAGGGTGAAAGAGAGCGAAATGAGATGAAGGAGGGTGAAAGAGAGCGAAACGAGACGAAGAAGGATGAAGGAAGGCGAAACGAGACGAAGGAGGGTGGAAGAGAGCGAAACGAGACGAAGGAGGGTGAAAGAGAGTGAAAAGAGACGAAGGAGGGTGAAAGAGAGCGAAACGAGGCGAAGGAGGGTCAAAGAGAGCGAAACGAGATGAAGGAGGGTGAAAGAGAGCGAAACGAGACAAAGGAGGGTGAAAGAGGCTGAAACGAGACGAAGGAGGGTGGAAGAGAGCGAAACGAGAGGAAGGAGGGTGAGGGAGAGCGAAACGAGATGAAGGAGGGTGAAAGAGAGCGAAACGAGACGAAGGAGGGTGGAAGAGAGCGAAACGAGATGAAGGAGGGTGAAAGAGAGTGAAACGAGACGAAGGAGGGTGAAAGAGAGCGAAACGAGACGAAGGAGGGTGAAAGAGAGTGAAACGAGACGAAGGAAGGTGAAAGAGTGCGAATCGAGATAAAGGAGGGTGAAAGAGAGCGAAACGAGATGAAGGAAGGTGAAAGAGAGCGAACCGAAACAAAGGAGGGTGGAAGAGAGCGATACGAGACGAATGAGGGTGAAAGAGAGCGAAACGAGACGAAGGAGGGTGAAAGAGAGCGAAACGAGATGAAGGAGGGTAAAAAAGAGTGAAACGAGACGAAGGAGGGTGAAAGAGAGCTAAACGAGACGAAGGAGGGTGAAAGAGAGCGAAACGAGATGAAGGAGGGTGAAAGAGAGCGAAACGAGACGAAGGAGGGTGAAAGAGAGCGAAACGAGACGAAGGAGTGTGAAAGAGAGCGAAACGAGATGAAGGAGGGTGAAAAAGAGTGAAACGAGACGAAGGAGGGTGAAAGAGAGCTAAACGAGACGAAGCAGGGTGAAAGAGAGCGAAACGAGATGAAGGAGGGTGAAAGAGAGCGAAACGAGACGAAGGAGGGTGAAAGAGAGCGAAACGAGACGAAGGAAGGTGAAAGAGAGCTAAACGAGATGAAGGAGGGTGAAAGAGATCGAAACGAGACAAAGGAGGGTGAAAGAGAGCGAAACGAGGCGAAGGAATGGTGAAAGAGAGCGAAACGAGACGAAGGAGGGTGAAAGAGAACAAAATGAGACGAAGGAGGGGGAAAGAGAGCGAAACGAGATGAAGGAGGGTGAAAGAAGGCGAAACGAGACGAAGGTGGGAGGAAGACAGCGAAACAAGACGAAGGAGGGTGAGAGAAAGCGAAACGAGACGAAGGAGTGTGAAGGAGGGCGAAACGAGACGAAGGAGGGTCAAAGAGAGCAAAACGAAATGAAGGAGGGTGAAAGAGAGCGAAACGAGACAAAGGAGGGTGAAAGAGGCTGAAACGAAACGAAGGAGCGTGGAAGAGAGCGAAACGAGAGGAAGGAGGGTGAGGGAGAGCGAAACGAGACGAAGGAGGGTGAAGGAGAGTGAACCAAGACGAAGGAGGGTGAAAGAGAGCGAAAAGAGACGAAGGAGGGTGAAAGAGAGCGAAACGAGACGAAGGAGGGTGAAAGAGAGTGAAACGAGACGAAGGAGGGTGAAAGAGAGCTAAACGAGATGAAGGAGGGTGAAAGAGAGCGAAACGAGACAAAGGAGGGTGAAAGAGCGAAACGGGGCGAAGGAAGGTGAAAGAGAGCGAAACGAGACGAAGGAGGGTGAAAGAGAGCGAAACGAGACGAAGGAGGGTGAAAGAGAGCGAAACGAGACGAAGGAGGGTGAAAGAGAGTGAAACGAGACGAAGGAGGGTGAAAGAGAGCTAAACGAGATGAAGGAGGGTGAAAGAGAGCGAAACGAGACAAAGGAGGGTGAAAGAGTGCGAAACGGGGCGAAGGAAGGTGAAAGAGAGCGAAACGAGACGAAGGAGGGTGAAAGAGAACGAAACGAGACGAAGGAGGGGGAAAGAGAGCTAAATGAGACGAAGGAGGGTGAAAGAGAGCGAAACGAGGCGAAGGAGGGTCAAAGAGAGCGAAACGAGATGAAGGAGGGTGAAAGAGAGCGAAACGAGACAAAGGAGGGTGAAAGAGGCTGAAACGAGACGAAGGAGGGTGGAAGAGAGCGAAACGAGAGGAAGGAGGGTGAGGGAGAGCGAAACGAGATGAAGGAGGGTGAAAGAGAGTGAAACGAGACGAAGGAGGGTGAAAGAGAGCGAAACGAGACGAAGGAGGGTGGAAGAGAGCGAAACGAGACGAAGGAGGGTGAAAGAGAGTGAAACGAGACGAAGGAGGGTGAAAGAGAGCGAAACGAGACGAAGGAGGGTGAAAGAGAGCGAAACGAGACGAAGGAGGGTGAAAGAGAGTGAAACGAGACGAAGGAAGGTGAAAGAGTGCGAATCGAGATAAAGGAGGGTGAAAGAGAGCGAAACGAGATGAAGGAAGGTGAAAGAGAGCGAACCGAAACAAAGGAGGGTGGAAGAGAGCGATACGAGACGAAGGAGGGTGAAAGAGAGCGAAACGAGACGAAGGAGGGTGAAAGAGAGCGAAACGAGATGAAGGAGGGTAAAAAAGAGTGAAACGAGACGAAGGAGGGTGAAAGAGAGCTAAACGAGACGAAGGAGGGTGAAAGAGAGCGAAACGAGATGAAGGAGGGTGAATGAGAGCGAAACGAGACGAAGGAGGGTGAAAGAGAGCGAAACGAGACGAAGGAGGGTGAAAGAGAGCGAAACGAGATGAAGGAGGGTGAAAAAGAGTGAAACGAGACGAAGGAGGGTGAGAGAGAGCGAAACGAGACGAAGGAGGGTGAAGGAGGGCGAAACGAGATGAAGGAGGGTCAAAGAGAGCGAAACGAAATGAAGGAGGGTGAAAGAGAGCGAAACGAGACAAAGGGGGGTGAAAGAGGCTGAAACGAAACGAAGGAGCGTAGAACAGAGCGAAACGAGAGGAAGGAGGGTGAGGGAGAGCGAAACGAGACGAAGGAGGGTGAAGGAGAGTGAACCAATACGAAGGTGGGTGAAAGAGAGCGAAACGAGACGAAGGAGGGTGAAAGAGAGCGAAACGAGACGAAGGAGGGTGAAAGAGAGTGAAACGAGACGAAGGAGGGTGAAAGAGAGCGAAACGAGACGAAGGAGGGTGAAAGAGAGTAAAACGTGGCGAAGGAAGGTGAAAGAGTGCGAATCGAGACAAAGGAGGGTGAAAGAGAGCGAAACGAGATGAAGGAAGGTGAAAGAGAGTGAAGCGAAACGAAGGAGGGTGGAAGAGAGCGATACGAGAAGAAGGAGGGTGAAAGAGAGCGAAACGAGACGATGGAGGGTGAAAGAGAGCGAAACGAGACGAAGGAGGGTGAAAAAGAGTGAAACGAGACGAAGGAGGGTGAAAGAGTGCTAAACGAGACGAAGGAGGGTGAAAGAGAGCGAAACGAGATGAAGGAGGGTGAAAGAGAGCGAAACGAGATGAAGGAGGGTGAAATTGAGCGAAACGAGACGAAGGAAGGTGAAAGAGAGCTAAACGAGATGAAGGAGGGTGAAAGAGATCGAAACGAGACAAAGGAGGGTGAAAGAGAGCGAAACGAGGTGAAGGAAGGTGAAAGAGAGCGAAACGAGATGAAGGAGGGTGAAAGAGAACGAAACGAGACGAAGGAGGGGGAAAGAGAGCGAAACGAGACGAAGGAGGGTGAAAGAATGCGAAACGAGACGAAGGAGGGAGGAAGACAGCGAAACGAGACGAAGGAGGGTGAGAGAGAGCGAAACGAGATGAAGGAGTGTGGAAGAGAGCGAAACAAGACGAAGGAGGGTGAAAGAGAGCAAAACGAGACGAAGGAGGGTGAAAGAGAGCGAAACAAGACGAAGGAGGGTGAAAGAGAGCTAAACGAGATGAAGGAGGGTGAAAGAGATCGAAACGAGACAAAGGAGGGTGAAAGAGAGCGAAACGAGGTGAAGGAAGGTGAAAGAGAGCGAAACGAGATGAAGGAGGGTGAAAGAGAACGAAACGAGACGAAGGAGGGGGAAAGAGAGCGAAACGAGACGAAGGAGGGTGAAGGAGGGCGAAACGAGACGAAGGAGGGTGAAAGAGAGCAAAACGAGACGAAGGAGTGTGAAAGAGAACGAAACGAGACGAAGGAGGGGGAAAGTGACCGAAACGAGACGAAGGAGGGTGAAAGAAGGCGAAACGAGACGAAAGAGGGAGGAAGACAGCGAAACGAGACGAAGGAGGGTGAGAGAGAGCGAAACGAGACCAAGGAGGGTGGAAGAGAGCGAAACGAGACGAAGGAGGGTGAGAGATAGCAAAACAAGACGAAGGAGGGTGTAAGAGAGCGAAACGAGACGAAGGAGGGTGAAACAGAGCGAAACGAGACGAAGGAGGGTGATGGAAGGCGAAACGAGACGAAGGAGGGTGGAAGAGAGCGTAACGAGACGAAGGAGGGTGAAAGAGAGTGAAAAGAGATGAAGGAGGGTGAAAGAGAGCGAAACGAGGCGAAGGAGGGTGAAAGAGAGCGAAACGAGACAAAGGAGGGTGAAAGAGGCTGAAACGAGACGAAGGAGGGTGGAAGAGAGCGAAACGAGAAGAAGTAGGGTGAGGGAGAGCGAAACGAGATGAAGGAGGGTGAAAGAGAGTGAAACGAGACGAAGGAGGTTGAAAGAGAGCGAAACTAGACGAAGGAGGGTGAAAGAGAGCGAAACGAGACGAAGGAGGGTGAAAGAGAGTGAAACGAGGCGAAGGAAGGTGAAAGAGTGCGAATCGAGACAAAGGAGGGTGAAAGAGAGCGAAACGAGACAAAGGAAGGTGAAAGAGAGCGAACCGAAACGAAGGAGGGTGGAAGAGAGCGATACGAGACGAAGGACGGTGAAAGAGAGCGAAACGAGACGAAAGAGGGGGACAGAGAGCGAAACGAGACGAAGGAGTGTGAAAAAGAGTGAAACGAGACGAAGGAGCGTGAAAGGGAGCTAAACGAGACGAAGGAGGGTGAAAGAGAGCGAAACGAGATGAAGGAGGGTGAAAGAGAGCGAAACGAGACGAAGGAGAGTGAAAGAGAGCGAAACGAGACGAAGGAAGGTGAAAGAGAGCTAAACGAGATGAAGGAGGGTGAAAGAGAGCGAAACGAGACAAAGGAGGGTGAAAGAGTGCGAAACGGGGCGAAGGAAGGTGAAAGAGAGCGAAACGAGACGAAGGAGGGTGAAAGAGAACGAAACGAGACGAAGGAGGGGGAAAGAGAGCGAAATGAGACGAAGGAGGGTGAAAGAAGGCAAAACGAGATGACGGAGGGAGGAAGACAGCGAAACGAGATGAAGGAGGGTGAGAGAGAGCGAAACGAGACGAAGAAGGGTGGAAGAGAGCGAAACGAGACGAAGGAGTGTGAGAGATAGCGAAACGAGATGAAGGAGGGTGAAAAAGAGCGAAATGAGATGAAGGAGGGTGAAAGAGAGCGAAACGAGACGAAGAAGGATGAAGGAAGGCGAAACGAGACGAAGGAGGGTGGAAGAGAGCGAAACGAGACGAAGGAGGGTGAAAGAGAGTGAAAAGAGACGAAGGAGGGTGAAAGAGAGCAAAACGAGACAAAGGAGGGTGAAAGAGGCTGAAACGAGACGAAGGAGGGTGGAAGAGAGCGAAACGAGTGGAAGGAGGGTGAGGGAGAGCGAAACGAGATGAAGGAGGGTGAAAGAGAGTGAAACGAGACGAAGGAGAGTGAAAGAGAGCGAAACGAGACGAAGGAGGGTGGAAGAGAGCGAAACGAGAGGAAGGAGGGTGAAAGAGAGTGAAACGAGACGAAGGAGGGTGAAAGAGAGTGAAACGAGACGAAGGAGGGTGAAAGAGAGCGAAACGAGACGAAGGAGGGTGAAAGAGAGTGAAACGAGACGAAGGAAGGTGAAAGAGTGCGAATCGAGATAAAGGAGGGTGAAAGAGAGCGAAACGAGATGAAGGAAGGTGAAAGAGAGCGAACCAAAACAAAGGAGGGTGGAAGAGAGCGATACGAGACGAAGGAGGGTGAAAGAGAGCGAAACGAGACGAAGGAGGGTGAAAGAGAGCGAAACGAGATGAAGGAGGGTGAAAAAGAGTGAAACGAGACGAAGGAGGGTGAAAGAGAGCTAAACGAGATGGAGCAGGGTGAAAGAGAGCGAAACGAGATGAAGGAGGGTGAAAGAGAGCGAAACGAGACGAAGGAAGGTGAAAGAGAGCTAAACGAGATGAAGGAGGGTGAAAGAGATCGAAACGAGACAAAGGAGGGTGAAAGAGAGCGAAACGAGGCGAAGGAATGGTGAAAGAGAGCGAAACGAGACGAAGGAGGGTGAAAGAGAATAAAATGAGACGAAGGAGGGGGAAAGAGAGCGAAACAAGATGAAGGAGGGTGAAAGAGAGCGAAACGAGATGAAGGAGGGTGAAAGAGAGCGAAACGAGACGAAGGAGGGTGAAAGAGAGCGAAACGAGACGAAGGAGTGTGAAAGAGAGCGAAACGAGATGAAGGAGGGTGAAAAAGAGTGAAACGAGACGAAGGAGGGTGAAAGAGAGCTAAACGAGACGAAGCAGGGTGAAAGAGAGCGAAACGAGATGAAGGAGGGTGAAAGAGAGCGAAACGAGACGAAGGAGGGTGAAAGAGAGCGAAACGAGACGAAGGAAGGTGAAAGAGAGCTAAACGAGATGAAGGAGGGTGAAAGAGAGCGAAACGAGGCGAAGGAATGGTGAAAGAGAGCGAAACGAGACGAAGGAGGGTGAAAGAGAACAAAATGAGACGAAGGAGGGGGAAAGAGAGCGAAACGAGATGAAGGAGGGTGAAAGAAGTCGAAACGAGATGAAGGAGGGTGAAAGAAGGCGAAACGAGACGAAGGAGGGAGGAAGACAGCGAAACAAGACGAAGGAGGGTGAGAGAAAGCGAAACGAGACGAAGGAGTGTGAAGGAGGGCGAAACGAGACGAAGGAGGGTCAAAGAGAGCAAAACGAAATGAAGGAGGGTGAAAGAGAGCGAAACGAGACAAAGGAGGGTGAAAGATGCTGAAACGAAACGAAGGAGCGTGGAAGAGAGCGAAACGAGAGGAAGGAGGGTGAGGGAGAGCGAAACGAGATGAAGGAGGGTGAAGGAGAGTGAACCAAGACGAAGGAGGGTGAAAGAGAGCGAAACGAGACGAAGGAGGGTGAAAGAGAGCGAAACGAGACGAAGGAGGGTGAAAGAGAGTGAAATGAGACGAAGGAGGGTGAAAGAGAGCTAAACGAGATGAAGGAGGGTGAAAGAGAGCGAAACGAGACAAAGGAGGGTGAAAGAGTGCGAAACGGGGCGAAGGAAGGTGAAAGAGAGCGAAACGAGACGAAGGAGGGTGAAAGAGAACGAAACGAGACGAAGGAGGGGGAAAGAGAGCGAAATGAGACGAAGGAGGGTGAAAGAAGGCAAAACGAGATGACGGAGGGAGGAAGACAGCGAAACGAGACGAAGGAGGGTGAGAGAGAGCGAAACGAGACGAAGAAGGGTGGAAGAGAGCGAAGCGAGACGAAGGAGTGTGAGAGATAGCGAAACGAGATGAAGGAGGGTGAAAGAGAGCGAAATGAGATGAAGGAGGGTGAAAGAGAGCGAAACGAGACGAAGAAGGATGAAGGAAGGCGAAACGAGACGAAGGAGGGTGGAAGAGAGCGAAACGAGACGAAGGAGGGTGAAAGAGAGTGAAAAGAGACGAAGGAGGGTGAAAGAGAGCGAAACGAGGCGAAGGAGGGTAAAAGAGAGCGAAACGAGATGAAGGAGGGTGAAAGAGAGCGAAACGAGACAAAGGAGGGTGAAAGAGGCTGAAACGAGACGAAGGAGGGTGGAAGAGAGCGAAACGAGAGGAAGGAGGGTGAGGGAGAGCGAAACGAGATGAAGGAGGGTGAAAGAGAGTGAAACGAGACGAAGGAGGGTGAAAGAGAGCGAAACGAGACGAAGGAGGGTGGAAGAGAGCGAAACGAGACGAAGGAGGGTGAAAGAGAGTGAAACGAGACGAAGGAGGGTGAAAGAGAGCGAAACGAGACGAAGGAGGGTGAAAGAGAGCGAAACGAGACGAAGGAGGGTGAAAGAGAGTGAAATGAGACGAAGGAAGGTGAAAGAGTGCGAATCGAGATAAAGGAGGGTGAAAGAGAGCGAAACGAGATGAAGGAAGGTGAAAGAGAGCGAACCGAAACATAGGAGGGTGGAAGAGAGCGATACGAGACGAAGGAGGGTGAAAGAGAGCGAAACGAGACGAAGGAGGGTGAAAGAGAGCGAAACGAGATAAAGGAGGGTAAAAAAGAGTGAAACGAGACGAAGGAGGGTGAAAGAGAGCGAAACGAGACGAAGGAGGGTGGAAGAGAGCGAAACGAGACGAAGGAGGGTGAAAGAGAGTGAAACGAGACGAAGGAGGGTGAAAGAGAGCGAAACGAGACGAAGGAGGGTGAAAGAGAGCGAAACGAGACGAAGGAGGGTGAAAGAGAGTGAAACGAGACGAAGGAAGGTGAAAGAGTGCGAATCGAGATAAAGGAGGGTGAAAGAGAGCGAAACGAGATGAAGGAAGGTGAAAGAGAGCGAACCGAAACAAAGGAGGGTGGAAGAGAGCGATACGAGACGAAGGAGGGTGAAAGAGAGCGAAACGAGACGAAGGAGGGTGAAAGAGAGCGAAACGAGATAAAGGAGGGTAAAAAAGAGTGAAACGAGACGAAGGAGGGTGAAAGAGAGCTAAACGAGACGAAGGAGGGTGAAAGAGAGCGAAACGAGACGAAGGAGGGTGAAAGAGAGCGAAACGAGATGAAGGAGGGTGAAAAAGAGTGAAACGAGACGAAGGAGGGTGAAAGAGAGCTAAACGAGACGAAGCAGGGTGAAAGAGAGCGAAACGAGATGAAGGAGGGTGAAAGAGAGCGAAACGAGACGAACGAGGGTGAAAGAGAGCGAAACGAGACGAAGGAAGGTGAAAGAGAGCTAAACGAGATGAAGGAGGGTGAAAGAGATCGAAAAGAGACAAAGGAGGGTGAAAGAGAGCGAAACGAGGCGAAGGAGGGTGAAAGAGAACAAAATGAGACGAAGGAGGGGGAAAGAGAGCGAAACGAGATGAAGGAGGGTGAAAGAAGGCGAAACGAGACGAAGGAGGGAGGAAGACAGCGAAACGAGACGAAGGAGGGTGAGAGAAAGCGAAACGAGACGAAGGAGGGTGAAGGAGGGCGAAACGAGACGAAGGAGGGTCAAAGAGAGCAAAACGAAATGAAGGAGGGTGAAAGAGAGCGAAACGAGACAAAGGAGGGTGAAAGAGGCTGAAACGAAACGAAGGAGCATGGAAGAGAGCGAAACGAGAGGAAGGAGGGTGAGGGAGAGCGAAACGAGACGAAGGAGGGTGAAGGAGAGTGAACCAAGACGAAGGAGGGTGAAAGAGAGCGAAACGAGACGAAGGAGGGTGAAAGAGAGCGAAACGAGACGAAGGAGGGTGAAAGAGAGCGAAACGAGACGAAGGAGGGTGAAAGAGAGTGAAACGTGGCGAAAAAGGTGAAAGAGTGCGAATCGAGACAAAGGAGGGTGAAAGAGAGCGAAACGAGGCGAAGGAAGATGAAAGAGAGCGAAGCGAAACGAAGGAGGGTGGAAGAGAGCGATACGAGAAGAAGGAGGGTGAAAGAGAGCGAAACGAGTCGAAGGAAGGTGAAAGAGAGCTAAACGAGATGAAGGAGGGTGAAAGAGATCGAAACGAGACAAAGGAGGGTGAAAGAGAGCGAAACGAGGCGAAGGAATGGTGAAAGAGAGCGAAACGAGACGAAGGAGGGTGAAAGAGAACAAAATGAGACGAAGGAGGGGGAAAGAGAGCGAAACAAGATGAAGGAGGGTGAAAGAGAGCGAAACGAGATGAAGGAGGGTGAAAGAGAGCGAAACGAGACGAAGGAGGGTGAAAGAGAGCGAAACGAGACGAAGGAGTGTGAAAGAGAGCGAAACGAGATGAAGGAGGGTGAAAAAGAGTGAAACAAGACGAAGGAGGGTGAAAGAGAGCTAAACGAGACGAAGCAGGGTGAAAGAGAGCGAAACGAGATGAAGGAGGGTGAAAGAGAGCGAAACGAGACGAAGGAGGGTGAAAGAGAGCGAAACGAGACGAAGGAAGGTGAAAGAGAGCTAAACGAGATGAAGGAGGGTGAAAGAGATCGAAACGAGACAAAGGAGTGTGAAAGAGAGCGAAACGAGGCGAAGGAATGGTGAAAGAGAGCGAAACGAGACGAAGGAGGGTGAAAGAGAACAAAATGAGACGAAGGAGGGGGAAGGAGAGCGAAACGAGATGAAGGAGGGTGAAAGAAGGCGAAACGAGACGAAGGAGGGAGGAAGACAGCGAAACAAGACGAAGGAGGGTGAGAGAAAGCGAAACGAGACGAAGGAGTGTGAAGGAGGGCGAAACGAGACGAAGGAGGGTCAAAGAGAGCAAAACGAAATGAAGGAGGGTGAAAGAGAGCGAAACGAGACAAAGGAGGGTGAAAGAGGCTGAAACGAAACGAAGGAGCGTGGAAGAGAGCGAAACGAGAGGAAGGAGGGTGAGGGAGAGCGAAACGAGATGAAGGAGGGTGAAGGAGAGTGAACCAAGACGAAGGAGGGTGAAAGAGAGCGAAACGAGACGAAGGAGGGTGAAAGAGAGCGAAACGAGACGAAGGAGGGTGAAAGAGAGTGAAACGAGACGAAGGAGGGTGAAAGAGAGCTAAACGAGATGAAGGAGGGTGAAAGAGAGCGAAACGAGACAAAGGAGGGTGAAAGAGTGCGAAACGGGGCGAAGGAAGGTGAAAGAGAGCGAAACGAGACGAAGGAGGGTGAAAGAGAACGAAACGAGACGAAGGAGGGGGAAAGAGAGCGAAATGAGACGAAGGAGGGTGAAAGAAGGCAAAACGAGATGACGGAGGGAGGAAGACAGCGAAACGAGACGAAGGAGGGTGAGAGAGAGCGAAACGAGACGAAGAAGGGTGGAAGAGAGCGAAGCGAGACGAAGGAGTGTGAGCGATAGCGAAACGAGATGAATGAGGGTGAAAGAGAGCGAAATGAGATGAAGGAGGGTGAAAGAGAGCGAAACGAGACGAAGAAGGATGAAGGAAGGCGAAACGAGACGAAGGAGGGTGGAAGAGAGCGAAACGAGACGAAGGAGGGTGAAAGAGAGTGAAAAGAGACGAAGGAGGGTGAAAGAGAGCGAAACGAGGCGAAGGAGGGTCAAAGAGAGCGAAACGAGATGAAGGAGGGTGAAAGAGAGCGAAACGAGACAAAGGAGGGTGAAAGAGGCTGAAACGAGACGAAGGAGGGTGGAAGAGAGCGAAACGAGAGGAAGGAGGGTGAGGGTGAGCGAAACGAGATGAAGGAGGGTGAAAGAGAGTGAAACGAGACGAAGGAGGGTGAAAGAGAGCGAAACGAGACGAAGGAGGGTGGAAGAGAGCTAAACGAGACGAAGGAGGGTGAAAGAGAGTGAAACGAGACGAAGGAGGGTGAAAGAGAGCGAAACGAGACGAAGGAGGGTGAAAGAGAGCGAAACGAGACGAAGGAGGGTGAAAGAGAGTGAAACGAGACGAAGGAAGGTGAAAGAGTGCGAATCGAGATAAAGGAGGGTGAAAGAGAGCGAAACGAGATGAAGGAAGGTGAAAGAGAGCGAACCGAAACAAAGGAGGGTGGAAGAGAGCGATACGAGACGAAGGAGGGTGAAAGAGAGCGAAACGAGACGAAGGAGGGTGAAAGAGAGCGAAACGAGATAAAGGAGGGTAAAAAAGAGTGAAACGAGACGAAGGAGGGTGAAAGAGAGCTAAACGAGACGAAGGAGGGTGAAAGAGAGCGAAACGAGATGAAGGAGGGTGAAAGAGAGCGAAACGAGACGAAGGAGGGTGAAAGAGAGCGAAACGAGACGAAGGAGGGTGAAAGAGAGCGAAACGAGATGAAGGAGGGTGGAAAAGAGTGAAACGAGACGAAGGAGGGTGAAAGAGAGCTAAACGAGACGAAGCAGGGAGAAAGAGAGCGAAACGAGATGAAGGAGGGTGAAAGAGAGCGAAACGAGACGAAGGAGGGTGAAAGAGAGCGAAACGAGACGAACTAAGGTGAAAGAGAGCTAAACGAGATGAAGGAGGGTGAAAGAGATCGAAACGAGACAAAGGAGGGTGAAAGAGAGTGAAACGAGGCGAAGGAATGGTGAAAGAGAGCGAAACGAGACGAAGGAGGGTGAAAGAGAACAAAATGAGACGAAGGAGGGGGAAAGAGAGCGAAACGAGATGAAGGAGGGTGAAAGAAGGCGAAACGAGATGAAGGAGGGAGGAAGACAGCGAAACGAGACGAAGGAGGGTGAGAGAAAGCGAAACGAGACGAAGGAGGGTGAAGGAGGGCGAAACGAGACTAAGGAGGGTCAAAGAGAGCAAAACGAAATGAAGGAGGGTGAAAGAGAGCGAAACGAGACAAAGGAGGGTGAAAGACGCTGAAACGAAACGAAGGAGCATGGAAGAGAGCGAAACGAGAGGAAGGAGGGTGAGGGAGAGCGAAACGAGACGAAGGAGGGTGAAGGAGAGTGAACCAAGACGAAGGAGGGTGAAAGAGAGCGAAACGAGACGAAGGAGGGTGAAAGAGAGCGAAACGAGACGAAGGAGGGTGAAAGAGAGCGAAACGAGACGAAGGAGGGTGAAAGAGAGTGAAACGTGGCGAAAAAGGTGAAAGAGTGCGAATCGAGACAAAGGAGGGTGAAAGAGAGCGAAACGAGGCGAAGGAAGGTGAAAGAGAGCGAAGCGAAACGAAGGAGGGTGGAAGAGAGCGATACGAGAAGAAGGAGGGTGAAAGAGAGCGAAACGAGACGAAGGAGGGTGAAAGAGAGCGAAACGAGACGAAGGAGGGTGAAAAAGAGTGAAACGAGACGAAGGAGGGTGAAAGAGTGCTAAACGAGAGGTAGGAGGGTTAGGGAGAGCGAAACGAGACGAAGGAGGGTGAGAGAAAGCGAAACGAGACGAAGGAGGGTGAAGGAGGGCGAAACGAGACGAAGGAGGGTCAAAGAGAGCAAAACGAAATGAAGGAGGGTGAAAGAGAGCGAAACGAGACAAAGGAGGGTGAAAGAGGCTGAAACGAAACGAAGGAGCGTGGAAGAGAGCGAAACGAGAGGAAGGAGGGTGAAAGAGAGCGAAACGAGACGAAGGAGAGTGAAAGAGAGCGAAACGAGACGAAGGAAGGTGAAAGAGAGCTAAACGAGATGAAGGAGGGTGAAAGAGAGCGAAACGAGACAAAGGAGGGTGAAAGAGTGCGAAACGGGGCTAAGGAAGGTGAAAGAGAGCGAAACGAGACGAAGGAGGGTGAAAGAGAACGAAACGAGACGAAGGAGGGGGAAAGAGAGCGAAATGAGACGAAGGAGGGTGAAAGAAGGCAAAACGAGATGAAGGAGGGAGGAAGACAGCGAAACGAGACGAAGGAGGGTGAGAGAGAGCGAAACGAGACGAAGAAGGGTGGAAGAGAGCGAAACGAGACGAAGGAGTGTGAGAGATAACGAAACGAGATGAAGGAGTGTGAAAGAGAGCGAAATGAGACGAAGGAGGGTGAAAGAGAGCGAAACGAGACGAAGAAGGGTGAAGGAAGGCGAAACGAGACGAAGGAGGGTGGAAGAGAGCGAAACGAGACTAAGGAGGGTGAAAGAGAGTGAAAAGAGACGAAGGAGGGTGAAAGAGAGCGAAACGAGGCGAAGGAGGGTCAAAGAGAGCGAAACGAGATGAAGGAGGGTGAAAGAGAGCGAAACGAGAAAAAGGAGGGTGAAAGAGGCTGAAACGAGACGAAGGAGGGTGGAAGAGAGCGAAACGAGAGGAAGGAGGGTGAGGGAGAGCGAAACGAGATGAAGGAGGGTGAAAGAGAGTGAAACGAGACGAAGGAGGGTGAAAGAGAGCGAAACGAGACGAAGGAGGGTGGAAGAGAGCGAAACGAGACGAAGGAGGGTGAAAGAGAGTGAAACGAGACGAAGGAGTGTGAAAGAGAGCGAAACGAGACGAAGGAGGGTGAAAGAGAGCGAAACGAGACGAAGGAGGGTGAAAGAGAGTGAAACGAGACGAAGGAAGGTGAAAGAGTGCGAATCGAGATAAAGGAGGGTGAAAGAGAGCTAAACGAGACGAAGGAAGGTGAAAGAGAGCGAACCGAAACAAAGGAGGGTGGAAGAGAGCGATACGAGACGAAGGAGGGTGAAGGAGAGCGAAACGAGACGAAGGAGGGTGAAAGAGTGCGAAACGGGGCGAAGGAAGGTGAAAGAGAGCGAAACGAGACGAAGGAGGGTGAAAGAGAACGAAACGAGACGAAGGAGGGGGAAAGAGAGCGAAATGAGACGAAGGAGGGTGAAAGAAGGCAAAACGAGATGAAGGAGGGAGGAAGACAGCGAAACGAGACGAAGGAGGGTGAGAGAGAGCGAAACGAGACGAAGAAGGGTGGAAGAGAGCGAAACGAGACGAAGGAGTGTGAGAGATAACGAAACGAGATGAAGGAGGGTGAAAGAGAGCGAAATGAGACGAAGGAGGGTGAAAGAGAGCGAAACGAGACGAAGAAGGGTGAAGGAAGGCGAAACGAGACGAAGGAGGGTGGAAGAGAGCGAAACGAGACTAAGGAGGGATAAAAAGAGAGTGAAAAGAGACGAAGGAGGGTGAAAGAGAGCGAAACGAGGCGAAGGAGGGTCAAAGAGAGCGAAACGAGATGAAGGAGGGTGAAAGAGAGCGAAACGAGAAAAAGGAGGGTGAAAGAGGCTGAAACGAGACGAAGGAGGGTGGAAGAGAGCGAAACGAGAGGAAGGAGGGTGAGGGAGAGCGAAACGAGATGAAGGAGGGTGAAAGAGAGTGAAACGAGACGAAGGAGGGTGAAAGAGAGCGAAACGAGACGAAGGAGGGTGGAAGAGAGCGAAACGAGACGAAGGAGGGTGAAAGAGAGTGAAACGAGACGAAGGAGTGTGAAAGAGAGCGAAACGAGATGAAGGAGGGTGAAAGAGAGCGAAACGAGACGAAGGAGGGTGAAAGAGAGTGAAACGAGACGAAGGAAGGTGAAAGAGTGCGAATCGAGATAAAGGAGGGTGAAAGAGAGCTAAACGAGACGAAGGAAGGTGAAAGAGAGCGAACCGAAACAAAGGAGGGTGGAAGAGAGCGATACGAGACGAAGGAGGGTGAAAGAGAGCGAAACGAGACGAAGGAGGGTGAAGGAGAGCGAAACGAGATGAAGGAGGGTGAAAAAGAGTGAAACGAGACGAAGGAGGGTGAAAGAGAGCTAAACGAGACGAAGGAGGGTGAAAGAGAGCGAAACGAGATGAAGGAGGGTGAAAGAGAGCGAAACGAGACGAAGGAGGGTGAAAGAGAGCGAAACGGGACGAAGGAAGGTGAAAGAGAGCTAAACGAGATGAAGGAGGGTGAAAGAGATCGAAACGAGACAAAGGAGGGTGAAAGAGAGCGAAACGAGGCGAAGGAAGGTGAAAGAGAGCGAAACGAGACGAAGGAGGGTGAAAGAGAGCGAAACGAGACGAAGGAAGGTGAAAGAGAGCTAAACGAGATGAAGGAGGGTGAAAGAGATCGAAACGAGACAAAGGAGGGTGAAAAAGAACAAAATGAGACGAAGGAGGGGGAAAGAGAGCGAAACGAGATGAAGGAGGGTGAAAGAAGGCGAAACGAGACGAAGGAGGGATGAAGACAGCGAAACGAGACGAAGGAGGGTGAGAGAGAGCGAAACGAGACGAAGGAGGGTGAAGGAGGGCGAAACGAGATGAAGGAGGGTCAAAGAGAGCAAAACGAAATGAAGGAGGGTGAAAGAGAGCGAAACGAGACAAAGGAGGGTGAAAGAGGCTGAAACGAAACGAAGGAGCGTGGAAGAGAGCGAAACGAGAGGAAGGAGGGTGAGGGAGAGCGAAACGAGACGAAGGAGGGTGAAGGAGAGTGAACCAAGACGAAGGTGGGTGAAAGACAGCGAAACGAGACGAAGGAGGGTGAGAGAGAGCGAATCGAGGCGAAGAAGGGTGGAAGAGAGCGAAGCGAGACGAAGGAGTGTGAGAGATAGCGAAACGAGATGAAGGAGGGTGAAAGAGAGCGAAATGAGATGAAGGAGGGTGAAAGAGAGCGAAACGAGACGAAGAAGGATGAAGGAAGGCGAAACGAGACGAAGGAGGGTGGAAGAGAGCGAAACGAGACGAAGGAGGGTGAAAGAGAGTGAAAAGAGACGAAGGAGGGTGAAAGAGAGCGAAACGAGGCGAAGGAGGGTCAAAGAGAGCGAAACGAGATGAAGGAGGGTGAAAGAGAGCGAAACGAGACTAAGGAGGGTGAAAGAGGCTGAAACGAGACGAAGGAGGGTGGAAGAGAGCGAAACGAGAGGAAGGAGGGTGAGGGAGAGCGAAACGAGATGAAGGAGGGTGAAAGAGAGTGAAACGAGACGAAGGAGGGTGAAAGAGAGCGAAACGAGACGAAGGAGGGTGGAAGAGAGCGAAACGAGACGAAGGAGGGTGAAAGAGAGTGAAACGAGATGAAGGAGGGTGAAAGAGAGCGAAACGAGACGAAGGAGGGTGAAAGAGAGCGAAACGAGACGAAGGAGGGTGAAAGAGAGTGAAACGAGACGAAGGAAGGTGAAAGAGTGCGAATCGAGATAAAGGAGGGTGAAAGAGAGCGAAACGAGATGAAGGAAGGTGAAAGAGAGCGAACCGAAACAAAGGAGGGTGGAAGAGAGCGATACGAGACGAAGGAGGGTGAAAGAGAGCGAAACGAGACGAAGGAGGGTGAAAGAGAGCGAAACGAGATAAAGGAGGGTAAAAAAGAGTGAAACGAGACGAAGGAGGGTGAAAGAGAGCTAAACGAGACGAAGGAGGGTGAAAGAGAGCGAAACGAGATGAAGGAGGGTGAAAGAGAGCGAAACGAGACGAAGGAGGGTGAAAGAGAGCGAAACGAGACGAAGGAGGGTGAAAGAGAGCGAAACGAGATGAAGGAGGGTGAAAAAGAGTGAAACGAGACGAAGGAGGGTGAAAGAGAGCTAAACGAGACAAAGCAGGGTGAAAGAGAGCGAAACGAGATGAAGGAGGGTGAAAGAGAGCGAAACGAGACGAAGGAGGGTGAAAGAGAGCGAAACGAGACGAAGGAAGGTGAAAGAGAGCTAAACGAGATGAAGGAGGGTGAAAGAGATCGAAAAGAGACAAAGGAGGGTGAAAGAGAGCGAAACGAGGCGAAGGAATGGTGAAAGAGAGCGAAACGAGACGAAGGAGGGTGAAAGAGAACAAAATGAGACGAAGGAGGGGGAAAGAGAGCGAAACGAGATGAAGGAGGGTGAAAGAAGGCGAAACGAGACGAAGGAGGGAGGAAGACAGCGAAACGAGACGAAGGAGGGTGAGAGAAAGCGAAACGAGACGAAGGAGGGTGAAGGAGGGCGAAACGAGACGAAGGAGGGTCAAAGAGAGCAAAACGAAATGAAGGAGGGCGAAAGAGAGCGGAACGAGACAAAGGAGGGTGAAAGAGGCTGAAACGAAACGAAGGAGCATGGAAGAGAGCGAAACGAGAGGAAGGAGGGTGAGGGAGAGCGAAACGAGACGAAGGAGGGTGAAGGAGAGTGAACCAAGACGAAGGAGGGTGAAAGAGAGCGAAACGAGACGAAGGAGGGTGAAAGAGAGCGAAACGAGACGAAGGAGGGTGAAAGAGAGCGAAACGAGACGAAGGAGGGTGAAAGAGAGTGAAACGTGGCGAAAAAGGTGAAAGAGTGCGAATCGAGACAAAGGAGGGTGAAAGAGAGCGAAACGAGGCGAAGGAAGATGAAAGAGAGCGAAGCGAAATGAAGGAGGGTGGAAGAGAGCGATTCGAGAAGAAGGAGGGTGAAAGAGAGCGAAACGAGACGAAGGAAGGTGAAAGAGAGCTAAACGAGATGAAGGAGGGTGAAAGAGATCGAAACGAGACAAAGGAGGGTGAAAGAGAGCGAAACGAGGCGAAGGAATGGTGAAAGAGAGCGAAACGAGACGAAGGAGGGTGAAAGAGAACAAAATGAGACGAAGGAGGGGGAAAGAGAGCGAAACAAGATGAAGGAGGGTGAAAGAGAGCGAAACGAGATGAAGGAGGGTGAAAGAGAGCGAAACGAGACGAAGGAGGGTGAAAGAGAGCGAAACGAGACGAAGGAGTGTGAAAGAGAGCGAAACGAGATGAAGGAGGGTGAAAAAGAGTGAAACAAGACGAAGGAGGGTGAAAGAGAGCTAAACGAGACGAAGCAGGGTGAAAGAGAGCGAAACGAGATGAAGGAGGGTGAAAGAGAGCGAAACGAGACGAAGGAGGGTGAAAGAGAGCGAAACGAGACGAAGGAAGGTGAAAGAGAGCTAAACGAGATGAAGGAGGGTGAAAGAGATCGAAACGAGACAAAGGAGGGTGAAAGAGAGCGAAACAAGGCGAAGGAATGGTGAAAGAGAGCGAAACGAGACGAAGGAGGGTGAAAGAGAACAAAATGAGACGAAGGCGGGGGAAAGAGAGCGAAACGAGATGAAGGAGGGTGAAAGAAGACGAAACGAGACGAAGGAGGGAGGAAGACAGCGAAACAAGACGAAGGAGGGTGAGAGAAAGCGAAACGAGACGAAGGAGTGTGAAGGAGGGCGAAACGAGACGAAGGAGGGTCAAAGAGAGCAAAACGAAATGAAGGAGGGTGAAAGAGAGCGAAACGAGACAAAGGAGGGTGAAAGAGGCTGAAACGAAACGAAGGAGCGTGGAAGAGAGCGAAACGAGAGGAAGGAGGGTGAGGGAGATAGAAACGAGATGAAGGAGGGTGAAGGAGAGTGAACCAAGACGAAGGAGGGTGAAAGAGAGCGAAACGAGACGAAGGAGGGTGAAAGAGAGCGAAACGAGACGAAGGAGGGTGAAAGAGAGTGAAACGAGACGAAGGAGGGTGAAAGAGAGCTAAACGAGATGAAGGAGGGTGAAAGAGAGCGAAACGAGACAAAGGAGGGTGAAAGAGTGCGAAACGGGGCGAAGGAAGGTGAAAGAGAGCGAAACGAGACGAAGGAGGGTGAAAGAGAACGAAACGAGACGAAGGAGGGGGAAAGAGAGCGAAATGAGACGAAGGAGGGTGAAAGAAGGCAAAACGAGATGACGGAGGGAGGAAGACAGCGAAACGAGACGAAGGAGGGTGAGAGAGAGCGAAACGAGACGAAGAAGGGTGGAAGAGAGCGAAGCGAGACGAAGGAGTGTGAGAGATAGCGAAACGAGATGAAGGAGGGTGAAAGAGAGCGAAATGAGATGAAGGAGGGTGAAAGAGAGCGAAACGAGACGAAGAAGGATGAAGGAAGGCGAAACGAGACGAAGGAGGGTGGAAGAGAGCGAAACGAGACGAAGGAGGGTGAAAGAGAGTGAAAAGAGACGAAGGAGGGTGAAAGAGAGCGAAACGAGGCGAAGGAGGGTCAAAGAGAGCGAAACGAGATGAAGGAGGGTGAAAGAGAGCGAAACGAGACTAAGGAGGGTGAAAGAGGCTGAAACGAGACGAAGGAGGGTGGAAGAGAGCGAAACGAGAGGAAGGAGGGTGAGGGAGAGCGAAACGAGATGAAGGAGGGTGAAAGAGAGTGAAACGAGACGAAGGAGGGTGAAAGAGAGCGAAACGAGACGAAGGTGGGTGGAAGAGAGCGAAACGAGACGAAGGAGGGTGAAAGAGAGTGAAACGAGACGAAGGAGGGTGAAAGAGAGCGAAACGAGACGAAGGAGGGTGAAAGAGAGCGAAACGAGACGAAGGAGGGTGAAAGAGAGTGAAACGAGACGAAGGAAGGTGAAAGAGTGCGAATCGAGATAAAGGAGGGTGAAAGAGAGCGAAACGAGATGAAGGAAGGTGAAAGAGAGCGAACCGAAACAAAGGAGGGTGGAAGAGAGCGATACGAGACGAAGGAGGGTGAAAGAGAGCGAAACGAGACGAAGGAGGGTGAAAGAGAGCGAAACGAGATAAAGGAGGGTAAAAATGAGTGAAACGAGACGAAGGAGGGTGAAAGAGAGCTAAACGAGACGAAGGAGGGTGAAAGAGAGCGAAACGAGATGAAGGAGGGTGAAAGAGAGCGAAACGAGACGAAGGAGGGTGAAAGAGAGCGAAACGAGACGAAGGAGGGTGAAAGAGAGCGAAACGAGATGAAGGAGGGTGGAAAAGAGTGAAACGAGACGAAGGAGGGTGAAAGAGAGCTAAACGAGACGAAGCAGGGTGAAAGAGAGCGAAACGAGATGAAGGAGGGTGAAAGAGAGCGAAACGAGACGAAGGAGGGTGAAAGAGAGCGAAACGAGACGAAGGAAGGTGAAAGAGAGCTAAACGAGATGAAGGAGGGTGAAAGAGATCGAAACGAGACAAAGGAGGGTGAAAGAGAGTGAAACGAGGCGAAGGAATGGTGAAAGAGAGCGAAACGAGACGAAGGAGGGTGAAAGAGAACAAAATGAGACGAAGGAGGGGGAAAGAGAGCGAAACGAGATGAAGGAGGGTGAAAGAAGGCGAAACGAGACGAAGGAGGGAGGAAGACAGCGAAACGAGACGAAGGAGGGTGAGAGAAAGCGAAACGAGACGAAGGAGGGTGAAGGAGGGCGAAACGAGACGAAGGAGGGTCAAAGAGAGCAAAACGAAATGAAGGAGGGTGAAAGAGAGCGAAACGAGACAAAGGAGGGTGAAAGACGCTGAAACGAAACGAAGGAGCATGGAAGAGAGCGAAACGAGAGGAAGGAGGGTGAGGGAGAGCGAAACGAGACGAAGGAGGGTGAAGGAGAGTGAACCAAGACGAAGGAGGGTGAAAGAGAGCGAAACGAGACGAAGGAGGGTGAAAGAGAGCGAAACGAGACGAAGGAGGGTGAAAGAGAGCGAAACGAGACGAAGGAGGGTGAAAGAGAGTGAAACGTGGCGAAAAAGGTGAAAGAGTGCGAATCGAGACAAAGGAGGGTGAAAGAGAGCGAAACGAGGCGAAGGAAGGTGAAAGAGAGCGAAGCGAAACGAAGGAGGGTGGAAGAGAGCGATACGAGAAGAAGGAGGGTGAAAGAGAGCGAAACGAGACGAAGGAGGGTGAAAGAGAGCGAAACGAGACGAAAGAGGGTGAAAAAGAGTGAAACGAGATGAAGGAGGGTGAAAGAGTGCTAAACGAGAGGAAGGAGGGTTAGGGAGAGCGAAACGAGACGAAGGAGGGTGAGAGAAAGCGAAACGAGACGAAGGAGGGTGAAGGAGGGCGAAACGAGACGAAGGAGGGTCAAAGAGAGCAAAACGAAATGAAGGAGGGTGAAAGAGAGCGAAACGAGACAAAGGAGGGTGAAAGAGGCTGAAACGAAACGAAGGAGCGTGGAAGAGAGCGAAACGAGAGGAAGGAGGGTGAAAGAGAGCAAAACGAGACGAAGGAGAGTGAAAGAGAGCGAAACCAGACGAAGGAAGGTGAAAGAGAGCTAAACGAGATGAAGGAGGGTGAAAGAGAGCGAAACGAGACAAAGGAGGGTGAAAGAGTGCGAAACGGGGCGAAGGAAGGTGAAAGAGAGCGAAACGAGACGAAGGAGGGTGAAAGAGAGCGAAACGAGACGAAGAAGGGTGGAAGAGAGCGAAACGAGACGAAGGAGTGTGAGAGATAACGAAACGAGATGAAGGAGTGTGAAAGAGAGCGAAATGAGACGAAGGAGGGTGAAAGAGAGCGAAACGAGACGAAGAAGGGTGAAGGAAGGCGAAACGAGACGAAGGAGGGTGGAAGAGAGCGAAACGAGACTAAGGAGGGTGAAAGAGAGTGAAAAGAGACGAAGGAGGGTGAAAGAGAGCGAAACGAGGCGAAGGAGGGTCAAAGAGAGCGAAACGAGATGAAGGAGGGTGAAAGAGAGCGAAACGAGAGAAAGGAGGGTGAAAGAGGCTGAAACGAGACGAAGGAGGGTGGAAGAGAGCGAAACGAGAGGAAGGAGGGTGAGGGAGAGCGAAACGAGATGAAGGAGGGTGAAAGAGAGTGAAACGAGACGAAGGAGAGTGAAAGAGAGCGAAACGAGACGAAGGAGGGTGGAAGAGAGCGAAACGAGACGAAGGAGGGTGAAAGAGAGTGAAACGAGACGAAGGAGTGTGAAAGAGAGCGAAACGAGACGAAGGAGGGTGAAAGAGACCGAAACGAGACGAAGGAGGGTGAAAGAGAGCGAAACGAGACGAAGGAAGGTGAAAGAGTGCGAATCGAGATAAAGGAGGGTGAAAGAGAGCTAAACGAGACGAAGGAAGGTGAAAGAGAGCGAACCGAAACAAAGGAGGGTGGAAGAGAGCGATACGAGACGAAGGAGGGTGAAGGAGAGCGAAACGAGACGAAGGAGGGTGAAAGAGTGCGAAACGGGGCGAAGGAAGGTGAAAGAGAGCGAAACGAGACGAAGGAGGGTGAAAGAGAACGAAACGAGACGAAGGAGGGGGAAAGAGAGCGAAATGAGACGAAGGAGGGTGAAAGAAGGCAAAACGAGATGAAGGAGGGAGGAAGACAGCGAAACGAGACGAAGGAGGGTGAGAGAGAGCGAAACGAGACGAAGAAGGGTGGAAGAGAGCGAAACGAGACGAAGGAGTGTGAGAGATAACGAAACGAGATGAAGGAGGGTGAAAGAGAGCGAAATGAGACGAAGGAGGGTGAAAGAGAGCGAAACGAGACGAAGAAGGGTGAAGGAAGGCGAAACGAGACGAAGGAGGGTGGAAGAGAGCGAAACGAGACTAAGGAGGGATAAAAAGAGAGTGAAAAGAGACGAAGAAGGGTGAAGGAAGGCGAAACGAGACGAAGGAGGGTCAAAGAGAGCGAAACGAGACGAAGAAGGGTGAAGGAAGGCGAAACGAGACGAAGGAGGGTCAAAGAGAGCAAAACGAAATGAAGGAGGGTGAAAGAGAGCGAAACGAGACAAAGGAGGGTGAAAGAGGCTGAAACGAAACGAAGGAGCGTGGAAGAGAGCGAAACGAGAGGAAGGAGGGTGAGGGAGATAGAAACGAGATGAAGGAGGGTGAAGGAGAGTGAACCAAGACGAAGGAGGGTGAAAGAGAGCGAAACGAGACGAAGGAGGGTGAAAGAGAGCGAAACGAGACGAAGGAGGGTGAAAGAGAGTGAAACGAGACGAAGGAGGGTGAAAGAGAGCTAAACGAGATGAAGGAGGGTGAAAGAGAGCGAAACGAGACAAAGGAGGGTGAAAGAGTGCGAAACGGGGCGAAGGAAGGTGAAAGAGAGCGAAACGAGACGAAGGAGGGTGAAAGAGAACGAAACGAGACGAAGGAGGGGGAAAGAGAGCGAAATGAGACGAAGGAGGGTGAAAGAAGGCAAAACGAGATGACGGAGGGAGGAAGACAGCGAAACGAGACGAAGGAGGGTGAGAGAGAGCGAAACGAGACGAAGAAGGGTGGAAGAGAGCGAAGCGAGACGAAGGAGTGTGAGAGATAGCGAAACGAGATGAAGGAGGGTGAAAGAGAGCGAAATGAGATGAAGGAGGGTGAAAGAGAGCGAAACGAGACGAAGAAGGATGAAGGAAGGCGAAACGAGACGAAGGAGGGTGGAAGAGAGCGAAACGAGACGAAGGAGGGTGAAAGAGAGTGAAAAGAGACGAAGGAGGGTGAAAGAGAGCGAAACGAGGCGAAGGAGGGTCAAAGAGAGCGAAACGAGATGAAGGAGGGTGAAAGAGAGCGAAACGAGACTAAGGAGGGTGAAAGAGGCTGAAACGAGACGAAGGAGGGTGGAAGAGAGCGAAACGAGAGGAAGGAGGGTGAGGGAGAGCGAAACGAGATGAAGGAGGGTGAAAGAGAGTGAAACGAGACGAAGGAGGGTGAAAGAGAGCGAAACGAGACGAAGGTGGGTGGAAGAGAGCGAAACGAGACGAAGGAGGGTGAAAGAGAGTGAAACGAGACGAAGGAGGGTGAAAGAGAGCGAAACGAGACGAAGGAGGGTGAAAGAGAGCGAAACGAGACGAAGGAGGGTGAAAGAGAGTGAAACGAGACGAAGGAAGGTGAAAGAGTGCGAATCGAGATAAAGGAGGGTGAAAGAGAGCGAAACGAGATGAAGGAAGGTGAAAGAGAGCGAACCGAAACAAAGGAGGGTGGAAGAGAGCGATACGAGACGAAGGAGGGTGAAAGAGAGCGAAACGAGACGAAGGAGGGTGAAAGAGAGCGAAACGAGATAAAGGAGGGTAAAAATGAGTGAAACGAGACGAAGGAGGGTGAAAGAGAGCTAAACGAGACGAAGGAGGGTGAAAGAGGGCGAAACGAGATGAAGGAGGGTGAAAGAGAGCGAAACGAGACGAAGGAGGGTGAAAGAGAGCGAAACGAGACGAAGGAGGGTGAAAGAGAGCGAAACGAGATGAAGGAGGGTGGAAAAGAGTGAAACGAGACGAAGGAGGGTGAAAGAGAGCTAAACGAGACGAAGCAGGGTGAAAGAGAGCGAAACGAGATGAAGGAGGGTGAAAGAGAGCGAAACGAGACGAAGGAGGGTGAAAGAGAGCGAAACGAGACGAAGGAAGGTGAAAGAGAGCTAAACGAGATGAAGGAGGGTGAAAGAGATCGAAACGAGACAAAGGAGGGTGAAAGAGAGTGAAACGAGGCGAAGGAATGGTGAAAGAGAGCGAAACGAGACGAAGGAGGGTGAAAGAGAACAAAATGAGACGAAGGAGGGGGAAAGAGAGCGAAACGAGATGAAGGAGGGTGAAAGAAGGCGAAACGAGACGAAGGAGGGAGGAAGACAGCGAAACGAGACGAAGGAGGGTGAGAGAAAGCGAAACGAGACGAAGGAGGGTGAAGGAGGGCGAAACGAGACGAAGGAGGGTCAAAGAGAGCAAAACGAAATGAAGGAGGGTGAAAGAGAGCGAAACGAGACAAAGGAGGGTGAAAGACGCTGAAACGAAACGAAGGAGCATGGAAGAGAGCGAAACGAGAGGAAGGAGGGTGAGGGAGAGCGAAACGAGACGAAGGAGGGTGAAGGAGAGTGAACCAAGACGAAGGAGGGTGAAAGAGAGCGAAACGAGACGAAGGAGGGTGAAAGAGAGCGAAACGAGACGAAGGAGGGTGAAAGAGAGCGAAACGAGACGAAGGAGGGTGAAAGAGAGTGAAACGTGGCGAAAAAGGTGAAAGAGTGCGAATCGAGACAAAGGAGGGTGAAAGAGAGCGAAACGAGGCGAAGGAAGGTGAAAGAGAGCGAAGCGAAACGAAGGAGGGTGGAAGAGAGCGATACGAGAAGAAGGAGGGTGAAAGAGAGCGAAACGAGACGAAGGAGGGTGAAAGAGAGCGAAACGAGACGAAAGAGGGTGAAAAAGAGTGAAACGAGATGAAGGAGGGTGAAAGAGTGCTAAACGAGAGGAAGGAGGGTTAGGGAGAGCGAAACGAGACGAAGGAGGGTGAGAGAAAGCGAAACGAGACGAAGGAGGGTGAAGGAGGGCGAAACGAGACGAAGGAGGGTCAAAGAGAGCAAAACGAAATGAAGGAGGGTGAAAGAGAGCGAAACGAGACAAAGGAGGGTGAAAGAGGCTGAAACGAAACGAAGGAGCGTGGAAGAGAGCGAAACGAGAGGAAGGAGGGTGAAAGAGAGCAAAACGAGACGAAGGAGAGTGAAAGAGAGCGAAACCAGACGAAGGAAGGTGAAAGAGAGCTAAACGAGATGAAGGAGGGTGAAAGAGAGCGAAACGAGACAAAGGAGGGTGAAAGAGTGCGAAACGGGGCGAAGGAAGGTGAAAGAGAGCGAAACGAGACGAAGGAGGGTGAAAGAGAGCGAAACGAGACGAAGAAGGGTGGAAGAGAGCGAAACGAGACGAAGGAGTGTGAGAGATAACGAAACGAGATGAAGGAGTGTGAAAGAGAGCGAAATGAGACGAAGGAGGGTGAAAGAGAGCGAAACGAGACGAAGAAGGGTGAAGGAAGGCGAAACGAGACGAAGGAGGGTGGAAGAGAGCGAAACGAGACTAAGGAGGGTGAAAGAGAGTGAAAAGAGACGAAGGAGGGTGAAAGAGAGCGAAACGAGGCGAAGGAGGGTCAAAGAGAGCGAAACGAGATGAAGGAGGGTGAAAGAGAGCGAAACGAGAGAAAGGAGGGTGAAAGAGGCTGAAACGAGACGAAGGAGGGTGGAAGAGAGCGAAACGAGAGGAAGGAGGGTGAGGGAGAGCGAAACGAGATGAAGGAGGGTGAAAGAGAGTGAAACGAGACGAAAGAGGGTGAAAGAGAGCGAAACGAGACGAAGGAGGGTGGAAGAGAGCGAAACGAGACGAAGGAGGGTGAAAGAGAGTGAAACGAGACGAAGGAGTGTGAAAGAGAGCGAAACGAGACGAAGGAGGGTGAAAGAGACCGAAACGAGACGAAGGAGGGTGAAAGAGAGCGAAACGAGACGAAGGAAGGTGAAAGAGTGCGAATCGAGATAAAGGAGGGTGAAAGAGAGCTAAACGAGACGAAGGAAGGTGAAAGAGAGCGAACCGAAACAAAGGAGGGTGGAAGAGAGCGATACGAGACGAAGGAGGGTGAAGGAGAGCGAAACGAGACGAAGGAGGGTGAAAGAGTGCGAAACGGGGCGAAGGAAGGTGAAAGAGAGCGAAACGAGACGAAGGAGGGTGAAAGAGAACGAAACGAGACGAAGGAGGGGGAAAGAGAGCGAAATGAGACGAAGGAGGGTGAAAGAAGGCAAAACGAGATGAAGGAGGGAGGAAGACAGCGAAACGAGACGAAGGAGGGTGAGAGAGAGCGAAACGAGACGAAGAAGGGTGGAAGAGAGCGAAACGAGACGAAGGAGTGTGAGAGATAACGAAACGAGATGAAGGAGGGTGAAAGAGAGCGAAATGAGACGAAGGAGGGTGAAAGAGAGCGAAACGAGACGAAGAAGGGTGAAGGAAGGCGAAACGAGACGAAGGAGGGTGGAAGAGAGCGAAACGAGACTAAGGAGGGATAAAAAGAGAGTGAAAAGAGACGAAGGAGGGTGAAAGAGAGCGAAACGAGGCGAAGGAGGGTCAAAGAGAGCGAAACGAGATGAAGGAGGGTGAAAGAGAGCGAAACGAGAAAAAGGAGGGTGAAAGAGGCTGAAACGAGACGAAGGAGGGTGGAAGAGAGCGAAACGAGAGGAAGGAGGGTGAGGGAGAGCGAAACGAGATGAAGGAGGGTGAAAGAGAGTGAAACGAGACGAAGGAGGGTGAAAGAGAGCGAAACGAGACGAAGGAGGGTGGAAGAGAGCGAAACGAGACGAAGGAGGGTGAAAGAGAGTGAAACGAGACGAAGGAGTGTGAAAGAGAGCGAAACGAGATGAAGGAGGGTGAAAGAGAGCGAAACGAGACGAAGGAGGGTGAAAGAGAGTGAAACGAGACGAAGGAAGGTGAAAGAGTGCGAATCGAGATAAAGGAGGGTGAAAGAGAGCTAAACGAGACGAAGGAAGGTGAAAGAGAGCGAACCGAAACAAAGGAGGGTGGAAGAGAGCGATACGAGACGAAGGAGGGTGAAAGAGAGCGAAACGAGACGAAGGAGGGTGAAGGAGAGCGAAACGAGATGAAGGAGGGTGAAAAAGAGTGAAACGAGACGAAGGAAGGTGAAAGAGAGCTAAACGAGACGAAGGAGGGTGAAAGAGAGCGAAACGAGATGAAGGAGGGTGAAAGAGAGCGAAACGAGACGAAGGAGGGTGAAAGAGAGCGAAACGGGACGAAGGAAGGTGAAAGAGAGCTAAACGAGATGAAGGAGGGTGAAAGAGATCGAAACGAGACAAAGGAGGGTGAAAGAGAGCGAAACGAGGCGAAGGAAGGTGAAAGAGAGCGAAACGAGACGAAGGAGGGTGAAAGAGAGCGAAACGAGACGAAGGAAGGTGAAAGAGAGCTAAACGAGATGAAGGAGGGTGAAAGAGATCGAAACGAGACAAAGGAGGGTGAAAAAGAACAAAATGAGACGAAGGAGGGGGAAAGAGAGCGAAACGAGATGAAGGAGGGTGAAAGAAGGCGAAACGAGACGAAGGAGGGATGAAGACAGCGAAACGAGACGAAGGAGGGTGAGAGAGAGCGAAACGAGACGAAGGAGGGTGAAGGAGGGCGAAACGAGATGAAGGAGGGTCAAAGAGAGCAAAACGAAATGAAGGAGGGTGAAAGAGAGCGAAACGAGACAAAGGAGGGTGAAAGAGGCTGAAACGAAACGAAGGAGCGTGGAAGAGAGCGAAACGAGAGGAAGGAGGGTGAGGGAGAGCGAAACGAGACGAAGGAGGGTGAAGGAGAGTGAACCAAGACGAAGGTGGGTGAAAGAGAGCGAAACGAGATGAAGGAGGGTGAAAGAGAGCGAAACGAGACGAAGGAGGGTGAAAGAGAGTGAAACGAGATGAAGGAGGGTGAAAGAGAGCGAAACGAGACGAAGGAGGGTGAAAGAGAGTAAAACGTGGCGAAGGAAGGTGAAAGAGTGCGAATCGAGACAAAGGAGGGTGAAAGGGAGCGAAACGAGACGAAGGAAGGTGAAAGAGAGCGAAGCGAAACGAAGGAGGGTGGAAGAGAGCGATACGAGAAGAAGGAGGGTGAAAGAGAGCGAAACGAGACGAAGGAGGGTGAAAAAGAGTGAAACGAGACGAAGGAGGGTGAAAGAGTGCTAAACGAGACGAAGGAGGGTGAAAGAGAGCGAAACGAGATGAAGGAGGGTGAAAGAGAGCGAAACGAGACGAAGGAGGGTGAAATTGAGCGAAACGAGACGAAGGAAGGTGAAAGAGAGCTAAACGAGATGAAGGAGGGTGAAAGAGATCGAAACGAGACAAAGGAGGGTGAAAGAGAGCGAAACGAGGTGAAGGAAGGTGAAAGGGAGCGAAACGAGATGAAGGAGGGTGAAAGAGAACGAAACGAGACGAAGGAGGGGGAAAGAGAGCGAAACGAGACGAAGGAGGGTGAAAAAGAGTGAAACGAGACGAAGGAGGGTGAAAGAGTGCTAAACGAGACGAAGGAGGGTGAAAGAGAGCGAAACGAGATGAAGGAGGGTGAAAGAGAGCGAAACGAGACGAAGGAGGGTGAAATTGAGCGAAACGAGACGAAGGAAGGTGAAAGAGAGCTAAACGAGATGAAGGAGGGTGAAAGAGATCGAAACGAGACAAAGGAGGGTGAAAGAGAGCGAAACGAGGTGAAGGAAGGTGAAAGGGAGCGAAACGAGATGAAGGAGGGTGAAAGAGAACGAAACGAGACGAAGGAGGGGGAAAGAGAGCGAAACGAGACGAAGGAGGGTGAAAGAATGCGAAACGAGACGAAGGAGGGAGGAAGACAGCGAAACGAGACGAAGGTGGGTGAGAGATAGCGAAACGAGATGAAGGAGGGTGGAAGAGAGCGAAACAAGACGAAGGAGGGTGAAAGAGAGCAAAACGAGACGAAGGAGGGTGAAAGAGAGCGAAACAATACGAAGGAGGGTGAAGGAGGGCGAAACGAGACGAAGGAGGGTGAAAGAGAGCAAAACGAGACGAAGGAGTGTGAAAGAGAACGAAACGAGACGAAGGAGGGGGAAAGTGACCGAAACGAGACGAAGGAGGGTGAAAGAAGGCGAAACGAGACGAAAGAGGGAGGAAGACAGCGAAACGAGACGAAGGAGGGTGAGAGAGAGCGAAACGAGACCAAGGAGGGTGGAAGAGAGCGAAACGAGACGAAGGAGGGTGAGAGATAGCAAAACAAGACGAAGGAGGGAGTAAGAGAGCGAAACGAGATGAAGGAGGGTGAAACAGGGCAAAACGAGACGAAGGAGGGTGAAGGAAGGCGAAACGAGACGAAGGAGGGTGGAAGAGAGCGAAACGAGACGAAGGAGGGTGAAAGAGAGTGAAAAGAGATGAAGGAGGGTGAAAGAGAGCGAAACGAGACGAAGGAGGGTGAAAGAGAGCGAAACGAGACGAAGGACGGTGAAAGAGAGTAAAACGTGGCGAAGGAAGGTGAAAGAGTGCGAATCGAGACAAAGGAGGGTGAAAGGGAGCGAAACGAGACGAAGGAAGGTGAAAGAGAGCGAAGCGAAACGAAGGAGGGTGGAAGAGAGCGATACGAGAAGAAGGAGGGTGAAAGAGAGCGAAACGAGACGAAGGAGGGTGAAAGAGAGCGAAACGAGACGAAGGAGGGTGAAAAAGAGTGAAACGAGACGAAGGAGGGTGAAAGAGTGCTAAACGAGACGAAGGAGGGTGAAAGAGAGCGAAACGAGATGAAGGAGGGTGAAAGAGAGCGAAACGAGACGAAGGAGGGTGAAATTGAGCGAAACGAGACGAAGGAAGATGAAAGAGAGCTAAACGAGATGAAGGAGGGTGAAAGAGATCGAAACGAGACAAAGGAGGGTGAAAGAGAGCGAAACGAGGTGAAGGAAGGTGAAAGGGAGCGAAACGAGATGAAGGAGGGTGAAAGAGAACGAAACGAGACGAAGGAGGGGGAAAGAGAGCGAAACGAGACGAAGGAGGGTGAAAGAATGCGAAACGAGACGAAGGAGGGAGGAAGACAGCGAAACGAGACGAAGGAGGGTGAGAGATAGCGAAACGAGATGAAGGAGGGTGGAAGAGAGCGAAACAAGACGAAGGAGGGTGAAAGAGAGCAAAACGAGACGAAGGAGGGTGAAAGAGAGCGAAACAATACGAAGGAGGGTGAAGGAGGGCGAAACGAGACGAAGGAGGGTGAAAGAGAGCAAAACGAGACGAAGGAGTGTGAAAAGAACGAAACGAGACGAAGGAGGGGGAAAGTGACCGAAACGAGATGAAGGAGGGTGAAAGAAGGCGAAACGAGACGAAAGAGGGAGGAAGACAGCGAAACGAGACGAAGGAGGGTGAGAGAGAGCGAAACGAGACCAAGGAGGGTGGAAGAGAGCGAAACGAGACGAAGGAGGGTGAGAGATAGCAAAACAAGACGAAGGAGGGTGTAAGAGAGCGAAACGAGATGAAGGAGGGTGAAACAGAGCAAAACGAGACGAAGGAGGGTGAAGGAAGGCGAAACGAGATGAAGGAGGGTGGAAGAGAGCGAAACGAGACGAAGGAGGGTGAAAGAGAGTGAAAAGAGATGAAGGAGGGTGAAAGAGAGCGAAACGAGGCGAAGGAGGGTGAAAGAGAGCGAAACGAGACAAAGGAGGGTGAAAGAGGCTGAAACGAGACGAAGGAGGGTGGAAGAGAGCGAAACGAGAAGAAGGAGGGTGAGGGAGAGCGAAACGAGATGAAGGAGGGTGAAAGAGAGTGAAACGAGACGAAGGAGGTTGAAAGAGAGCGAAACGAGACGAAGGAGTGTGAAAGAGAACGAAACGAGACGAAGGAGGGTGAAAGAGAGTGAAACGAGGCGAAGGAAGGTGAAAGAGTGCGAATCGAGACAAAGGAGGGTGAAAGAGGGCGAAACGAGACAAAGGAAGGTGAAAGAGAGCGAACCGAAACGAAGGAGGGTGGAAGAGAGCGATACGAGACGAAGGACGGTGAAAGAGAGCGAAACGAGACGAAAGAGGGGGACAGAGAGCGAAACGAGACGAAGGAGTGTGAAAAAGAGTGAAACGAGACGAAGGAGCGTGAAAGGGAGCTAAACGAGACGAAGGAGGGTGAAAGAGAGCGAAACGAGATGAAGGAGAGTGAAAGAGAGCGAAACGAGACGAAGGAGAGTGAAAGAGAGCGAAAGAGACGAAGGAAGGTGAAAGAGAGCTAAACGAGATGAAGGAGGGAGGAAGACAGCGAAACGAGATGAAGGAGGGTGAGAGAGAGCGAAACGAGACGAAGAAGGGTGGAAGAGAGCGAAACGAGACGAAGGAGTGTGAGAGATAGCGAAACGAGATGAAGGAGGGTGAAAGAGAGCGAAATGAGATGAAGGAGGGTGAAAGAGAGCGAAACGAGACGAAGAAGGATGAAGGAAGGCGAAACGAGACGAAGGAGGGTGGAAGAGAGCGAAACGAGACGAAGGAGGGTGAAAGAGAGTGAAAAGAGACGAAGGAGGGTGAAAGAGAGCGAAACGAGGCGAAGGAGGGTCAAAGAGAGCGAAAAGAGATGAAGGAGGGTGAAAGAGAGCGAAACGAGACAAAGGAGGGTGAAAGAGGCTGAAACGAGACGAAGGAGGGTGGAAGAGAGCGAAACGAGAGGATGGAGGGTGAGGGAGAGCGAAACGAGATGAAGGAGGGTGAAAGAGAGTGAAACGAGACGAAGGAGAGTGAAAGAGAGCGAAACGAGACGAAGGAGGGTGGAAGAGAGCGAAACGAGACGAAGGAGGGTGAAAGAGAGTGAAACGAGACGAAGGAGGGTGAAAGAGAGCGAAACGAGACGAAGGAGGGTGAAAGAGAGCGAAACGAGACGAAGGAGGGTGAAAGAGAGTGAAACGAGACGAAGGAAGGTGAAAGAGTGCGAATCGAGATAAAGGAGAGTGAAAGAGAGCGAAACGAGATGAAGGAAGGTGAAAGAGAGCGAACCGAAACAAAGGAGGGTGGAAGAGAGCGATACGAGACGAAGGAGGGTGAAAGAGAGCGAAACGAGACGAAGGAGGGTGAAAGAGAGCGAAACGAGGTGAAGGAGGGTAAAAAAGAGTGAAACGAGACGAAGGAGGGTGAAAGAGAGCTAAACGAGACGAAGGAGGGTGAAAGAGAGCGAAACGAGATGAAGGAGGGTGAAAGAGAGCGAAACGAGACGAAGGAGGGTGAAAGAGAGCGAAACGAGACGAAGGAGTGTGAAAGAGAGCGAAACGAGATGAAGGAGGGTGAAAAAGAGCGAAACGAGACGAAGGAGGGTGAAAGAGAGCTAAACGAGACGAAGCAGGGTGAAAGAGAGCGAAACGAGATGAAGGAGGGTGAAAGAGAGCGAAACGAGACGAAGGAGGGTGAAAGAGAGCGAAACGAGACGAAGGAAGGTGAAAGAGAGCTAAACGAGATGAAGGAGGGTGAAAGAGATCGAAACGAGACAAAGGAGGGTGAAAGAGAGCGAAACGAGGCGAAGGAATGGTGAAAGAGAGCGAAACGAGACGAAGGAGGGTGAAAGAGAACAAAATGAGACGAAGGAGGGGGAAAGAGAGCGAAACGAGATGAAGGAGGGTGAAAGAAGGCGAAACGAGACGAAGGAGGGAGGAAGACAGCGAAACAAGACGAAGGAGGGTGAGAGAAAGCGAAACGAGACGAAGGAGTGTGAAGGAGGGCGAAACGAGACGAAGGAGGGTCAAAGAGAGCAAAACGAAATGAAGGAGGGTGAAAGAGAGCGATACGAGACAAAGGAGGGTGAAAGAGGCTGAAACGAAACGAAGGAGCGTGGAAGAGAGCGAAACGAGAGGAAGGAGGGTGAGGGAGAGCGAAACGAGACGAAGGAGGGTGAAGGAGAGTGAACCAAGACGAAGGAGGGTGAAAGAGAGCGAAACGAGACGAAGGAGGGTGAAAGAGAGCGAAACGAGACGAAGGAGGGTGAAAGAGAGTGAAACGAGACGAAGGAGGGTGAAAGAGAGCGAAACGAGACGAAGGAGGGTGAAAGAGAGTGAAACGTGGCGAAGGAAGGTGAAAGAGTGCGAATCGAGACAAAGGAGGGTGAAAGAGAGCGAAACGAGACGAAGGAAGGTGAAAGAGAGCGAAGCGAAACGAAGGAGGGTGGAAGAGAGCGATACGAGAAGAAGGAGGGTGAAAGAGAGCGAAACGAGATGAAGGAGGCTGAAAGAGAGCGAAACGAGACGAAGGAGGGTGAAAAAGAGTGAAACGAGATGAAGGAGGGTGAAAGAGTGCTAAACGAGACGAAGGAGGGTGAAAGAGAGCGAAACGAGATGAAGGAGGGTGAAAGGGAGCGAAACGAGACGAAGGAGGGTGAAATTGAGCGAAACGAGACGAAGGAAGGTGAAAGAGAGCTAAACGAGATGAAGGAGGATGAAAGAGATCGAAACGAGACAAAGGAGGGTGAAAGAGAGCGAAACGAGGTTAAGGAAGGTGAAAGAGAGCGAAACGAGACGAAGGAGGGTGAAAGAGAACGAAACGAGACGAAGGAGGGGGAAAGAGAGCGAAACGAGACGAAGGAGGGTGAAAGAATGCGAAACGAGACGAAGGAGGGAGGAAGACAGCGAAACGAGACGAAGGAGGGTGAGAGAGAGCGAAACAAGATGAAGGAGGGTGGAAGAGAGCGAAACAAGACAAAGGAGGGTGAAAGAGAGCGAAATGAGACGAAGGAGGGTGAAAGAGAGCGAAACGAGACGAAGGAGGGTGAAGGAGGGTGAAACGAGACGAAGGAGGGTGAAAGAGAGCAAAACGAGACGAAGGAGTGTGAAAGAGAACGAAACGAGACGAAGGAGGGGGAAAGTGAGCGAAACGAGACGAAGGAGGGTGAAAGAAGGCGAAACGAGACGAAAGAGGGAGGAAGACAGCGAAACGAGACGAAGGAGGGTGAGAGAGAGCGAAACGAGACCAAGGAGGGTGGAAGAGAGCGAAACGAGACCAAGGAGGGTGAAACAGAGCGAAACGAGACGAAGGAGGGTGAAGGAAGGCGAAACGAGACGAAGGAGGGTGGAAGAGAGCTAAACGAGACGAAGGAGGGTGAAAGAGAGTGAAAAGAGATGAAGGAGGGTGAAAGAGAGCGAAACGAGGCGAAGGAGGGTGAAAGAGAGCGAAACGAGACAAAGGAGGGTGAAAGAGGCTGAAACGAGACGAAGGAGGGTGGAAGAGAGCGAAACGAGAAGAAGGAGGGTGAGGGAGAGCGAAACGAGATGAAGGAGGGTGAAAGAGAGTGAAACGAGACGAAGGAGGTTGAAAGAGAGCGAAACGAGACGAAGGAAGGTGAAAGAGTGCGAATCGAGACAAAGGAGGGTGAAAGAGAGCGAAACGAGACAAAGGAAGGTGAAAGAGAGCGAACCGAAACGAAGGAGGGTGGAAGAGAGCGATACGAGACGAAGGACGGTGAAAGAGAGCGAAACGAGATGAAAGAGGGGGAAAGAGAGCGAAACGAGATGAAAGAGTGTGAAAAAGAGTGAAACGAGACGAAGGAGAGTGAAAGAGAGCTAAACGAGACGAAGGAGGGTGAAAGAGAGCGAAACGAGATGAAGGAGGGTGAAAGAGAGTGAAACGAGACGAAGGAGAGTGAAAGTGAGCGAAACGAGACGAAGGAAGGGGAAAGAGAGCTAAACGAGATGAAGGAGGGTGAAAGAGAGCGAAACGAGACAAAGGAGGGTGAAAGAGAGCGAAACGGGGCGAAGGAAGGTGAAAGAGAGCGAAACGAGACGAAGGAGGGTGAAAGAGAACGAAACGAGACGAAGGAGGGGGAAAGAGAGCGAAATGAGACGAAGGAGGGTGAAAGAAGGCAAAACGAGATGAAGGAGGGAGGAAGACAGCGAAACGAGATGAAGGAGGGTGAAAGAGAGCGAAACGAGACAAAGGAGGGTGAAAGAGGCTGAAACGAGACGAAGGAGGGTGGAAGAGAGCGAAACGAGAGGAAGGAGGGTGAGGGAGAGCGAAACGAGATGAAGGAGGGTGAAAGAGAGTGAAACGAGACGAAGGAGGGAGAAAGAGAGCGAAACGAGACGAAGGAGGGTGGAAGAGAGCGAAACGAGACGAAGGAGGGTGAAAGAGAGTGAAACGAGACGAAGGAGGGTGAAAGAGAGCGAAACGAGACGAAGGAGGGTGAAAGAGAGCGAAACGAGACGAAGGAGGGTGAAAGAGAGTGAAACGAGACGAAGAAGGGTGGAAGAGAGCGAAACGAGACGAAGGAGTGTGAGAGATAGCGAAACGAGATGAAGGAGGGTGAAAGAGAGCGAAATGAGACGAAGGAGGGTGAAAGAGAGCGAAACGAGACGAAGAAGGGTGAAGGAAGGCGAAACGAGACGAAGGAGGGTGGAAGAGAGCGAAACGAGACGAAGGAGGGTGAAAGAGAGTGAAAAGAGACGAAGGAGGGTGAAAGAGAGCGAAACGAGGCGAAGGAGGGTCAAAGAGAGCGAAACGAGATGAAGGAGGGTGAAAGAGAGCGAAACGAGACAAAGGAGGGTGAAAGAGGCTGAGGCGAGACGAAGGAGGGTGGAAGAGAGCGAAACGAGAGGAAGGAGGGTGAGGGAGAGCGAAACGAGATGAAGGAGGGTGAAAGAGAGTGAAACGAGACGAAGGAGGGTGAAAGAGAGCGAAACGAGACGAAGGAGGGTGGAAGAGAGCGAAACGAGACGAAGGAGGGTGAAAGAGAGTGAAACGAGATGAAGGAGGGTGAAAGAGAGCGAAACGAGACGAAGGAGGGTGAAAGAGAGCGAAACGAGACGAAGGAGGGTGAAAGAGAGTGAAACGAGACGAAGGAAGGTGAAAGAGTGCGAATCGAGATAAAGGAGGGTGAAAGAGAGCGAAACGAGACGAAGGAAGGTGAAAGAGAGCGAACCGAAACAAAGGAGGGTGGAAGAGAGCGATACGAGACGAAGGAGGGTGAAAGAGAGCGAAACGAGACGAAGGAGGGTGAAAGAGAGCGAAACTAGATGAAGGAGGGTGAAAAAGAGTGAAACGAGACGAAGGAGGGTGAAAGAGAGCTAAACGAGACGAAGGAGGGTGAAAGAGAGCGAAACGAGATGAAGGAGGGTGAAAGAGGGCGAAACGAGACGAACGAGGGTGAAAGAGAGCGAAACGAGACGAAGGAAGGTGAAAGAGAGCTAAACGAGATGAAGGAGGGTGAAAGAGATCGAAACGAGACAAAGGAGGGTGAAAGAGAGCGAAACGAGGCGAAGGAAGGTGAAAGAGAGCGAAACGAGACGAAGGAGGGTGAAAGAGAGCGAAACGAGACGAAGGAAGGTGAAAGAGAGCTAAACGAGATGAAGGAGGGTGGAAGAGATCGAAACGAGACAAAGGAGGGTGAAAGAGAGCGAAACGAGGCGAAGGAATGGTGAAAGAGAGCGAAACGAGACGAAGGAGGGTGAAAGAGAACAAAATGAGACGAAAGAGGGGGAAAGAGAGCGAAACGAGATGAAGGAGGGTGAAAGAAGGCGAAACGAGACGAAGGAGGGAGGAAGAGAGCGAAACGAGACGAAGGAGGGTGAGAGAGAGCGAAACGAGACGAAGGAGGGTGAAGGAGGGCGAAACGAGACGAAGGAGGGTCAAAGAGAGCAAAACGAAATGAAGGAGGGTGAAAGAGAGCGAAACGAGACAAAGGAGGGTGAAAGAGGCTGAAACGAAACGAATGAGCGTGGAAGAGAGCGAAACGAGAGGAAGGAGGGTGAGGGAGAACGAAACGAGACGAAGGAGGGTGAAGGAGAGTGAACCGAGACGAAGGAGGGTGAAAGAGAGCGAAACGAGACGAAGGAGGGTGAAAGAGAGTGAAACGAGACGAAGGAGGGTGAAAGAGAGTGAAACGAGGCGAAGGAAGTTGAAAGAGTGCGAATCGAGACAAAGGAGGGTGAAAGAGAGCGAAACGAGACGAAGGAAGGTGAAAGAGAGCGAACCGAGATGAAGGAGGGTGAAAGAGGGCGAAACGAGACGAAGGAGGGTGGAAGAGAGCGAAATGAGACGAAGGAGGGTGAAAGAGAGCGAAACGAGATGAAGGAGGGTGAAAGAGAGCAAAACGAGCAGAAGGAGAGTGAAAGAGAGCGAAACGAGATGAAGGAGGGTGAAAGAGAGTGAAACGAGACGAAGGAGGGTGAAAGAGAGCGAAACGAGATGAAGGAGGGTGAAAAAGAGCGAAACGAGACGAAGGAGGGTGAAAGAGAGCTAAACGAGACGAAGCAGGGTGAAAGAGAGCGAAACGAGATGAAGGAGGGTGAAAGAGAGCGAAACGAGACGAAGGAGGGTGAAAGAGAGCGAAACGAGACGAAGGAAGGTGAAAGAGAGCTAAACGAGATGAAGGAGGGTGACAGAGATCGAAACGAGACAAAGGAGGGTGAAAGAGAGCGAAACGAGGCGAAGGAATGGTGAAAGAGAGCGAAACGAGACGAAGGAGGGTGAAAGAGAACAAAATGAGACGAAGGAGGGGGAAAGAGAGCGAAACGAGATGAAGGAGGGTGAAAGAAGGCGAAACGAGACGAAGGAGGGAGGAAGACAGCGAAACAAGACGAAGGAGGGTGAGAGAAAGCGAAACGAGACGAAGGAGTGTGAAGGAGGGCGAAACGAGACGAAGGAGGGTCAAAGAGAGCAAAACGAAATGAAGGAGGGTGAAAGAGAGCGAAACGAGACAAAGGAGGGTGAAAGAGGCTGAAACGAAACGAAGGAGCGTGGAAGAGAGCGAAACGAGAGGAAGGAGGGTGAGGGAGAGCGAAACGAGACGAAGGAGGGTGAAGGAGAGCGAAACGAGACGAAGGAGGGTGAAAGAGAGTGAAACGTGGCGAAGGAAGGTGAAAGAGTGCGAATCGAGACAAAGGAGGGTGAAAGAGAGCGAAACGAGACGAAGGAAGGTGAAAGAGAGCGAAGCGAAACGAAGGAGGGTGGAAGAGAGCGATACGAGAAGAAGGAGGGTGAAAGAGAGCGAAACGAGATGAAGGAGGCTGAAAGAGAGCGAAACGAGACAAGGAGGGTGAAAAAGAGTGAAACGAGATGAAGGAGGGTGAAAGAGTGCTAAACGAGACGAAGGAGGGTGAAAGAGAGCGAAACGAGATGAAGGAGGGTGAAAGGGAGCGAAACGAGACGAAGGAGGGTGAAATTGAGCGAAACGAGACGAAGGAAGGTGAAAGAGAGCTAAACGAGATGAAGGAGGGTGAAAGAGATCGAAACGAGACAAAGGAGGGTGAAAGAGAGCGAAACGAGGTTAAGGAAGGTGAAAGAGAGCGAAACGAGACGAAGGAGGGTGAAAGAGAACGAAACGAGACGAAGGAGGGGGAAAGAGAGCGAAACGAGACGAAGGAGGGTGAAAGAATGCGAAACGAGACGAAGGAGGGAGGAAGACAGCGAAACGAGACGAAGGAGGGTGAGAGAGAGCGAAACAAGATGAAGGAGGGTGGAAGAGAGCGAAACAAGACGAAGGAGGGTGAAAGAGAGCGAAATGAGACGAAGGAGGGTGAAAGAGAGCGAAACGAGACGAAGGAGGGTGAAGGAGGGTGAAACGAGACGAAGGAGGGTGAAAGAGAGCAAAACGAGACGAAGGAGTGTGAAAGAGAACGAAACGAGACGAAGGAGGGGGAAAGTGAGCGAAACGAGACGAAGGAGGGTGAAAGAAGGCGAAACGAGACGAAAGAGGGAGGAAGACAGCGAAACGAGACGAAGGAGGGTGAGAGAGAGCGAAACGAGACCAAGGAGGGTGGAAGAGAGCGAAACGAGACGAAGGAGGGTGAAGGAAGGCGAAACGAGACGAAGGAGGGTGGAAGAGAGCTAAACGAGACGAAGGAGGGTGAAAGAGAGTGAAAAGAGATGAAGGAGGGTGAAAGAGAGCGAAACGAGGCGAAGGAGGGTGAAAGAGAGCGAAACGAGACAAAGGAGGGTGAAAGAGGCTGAAACGAGACGAAGGAGGGTGGAAGAGAGCGAAACGAGAAGAAGGAGGGTGAGGGAGAGCGAAACGAGATGAAGGAGGGTGAAAGAGAGTGAAACGAGACGAAGGAGGTTGAAAGAGAGCGAAACGAGACGAAGGAAGGTGAAAGAGTGCGAATCGAGACAAAGGAGGGTGAAAGAGAGCGAAACGAGACAAAGGAAGGTGAAAGAGAGCGAACCGAAACGAAGGAGGGTGGAAGAGAGCGATACGAGACGAAGGACGGTGAAAGAGAGCGAAACGAGATGAAAGAGGGGGAAAGAGAGCGAAACGAGATGAAAGAGTGTGAAAAAGAGTGAAACGAGACGAAGGAGAGTGAAAGAGAGCTAAACGAGACGAAGGAGGGTGAAAGAGAGCGAAACGAGATGAAGGAGGGTGAAAGAGAGTGAAACGAGACGAAGGAGAGTGAAAGTGAGCGAAACGAGACGAAGGAAGGGGAAAGAGAGCTAAACGAGATGAAGGAGGGTGAAAGAGAGCGAAACGAGACAAAGGAGGGTGAAAGAGAGCGAAACGGGGCGAAGGAAGGTGAAAGAGAGCGAAACGAGACGAAGGAGGGTGAAAGAGAACGAAACGAGACGAAGGAGGGGGAAAGAGAGTGAAATGAGACGAAGGAGGGTGAAAGAAGGCAAAACGAGATGAAGGAGGGAGGAAGACAGCGAAACGAGATGAAGGAGGGTGAAAGAGAGCGAAACGAGACAAAGGAGGGTGAAAGAGGCTGAAACGAGACGAAGGAGGGTGGAAGAGAGCGAAACGAGAGGAAGGAGGGTGAGGGAGAGCGAAACGAGATGAAGGAGGGTGAAAGAGAGTGAAACGAGACGAAGGAGGGTGAAAGAGAGCGAAACGAGACGAAGGAGGGTGGAAGAGAGCGAAACGAGACGAAGGAGGGTGAAAGAGAGTGAAACGAGACGAAGGAGGGTGAAAGAGAGCGAAACGAGACGAAGGAGGGTGAAAGAGAGCGAAACGAGACGAAGGAGGGTGAAAGAGAGTGAAACGAGACGAAGAAGGGTGGAAGAGAGCGAAACGAGACGAAGGAGTGTGAGAGATAGCGAAACGAGATGAAGGAGGGTGAAAGAGAGCGAAATGAGACGAAGGAGGGTGAAAGAGAGCGAAACGAGACGAAGAAGGGTGAAGGAAGGCGAAACGAGACGAAGGAGGGTGGAAGAGAGCGAAACGAGACGAAGGAGGGTGAAAGAGAGTGAAAAGAGACGAAAGAGGGTGAAAGAGAGCGAAACGAGGCGAAGGAGGGTCAAAGAGAGCGAAACGAGATGAAGGAGGGTGAAAGAGAGCGAAACGAGACAAAGGAGGGTGAAAGAGGCTGAGGCGAGACGAAGGAGGGTGGAAGAGAGCGAAACGAGAGGAAGGAGGGTGAGGGAGAGCGAAACGAGATGAAGGAGGGTGAAAGAGAGTGAAACGAGACGAAGGAGGGTGAAAGAGAGCGAAACGAGACGAAGGAGGGTGGAAGAGAGCGAAACGAGACGAAGGAGGGTGAAAGAGAGTGAAACGAGACGAAGGAGGGTGAAAGAGAGCGAAACGAGACGAAGGAGGGTGAAAGAGAGCGAAACGAGACGAAGGAGGGTGAAAGAGAGTGAAACGAGACGAAGGAAGGTGAAAGAGTGCGAATCGAGATAAAGGAGGGTGAAAGAGAGCGAAACGAGACGAAGGAAGGTGAAAGAGAGCGAACCGAAACAAAGGAGGGTGGAAGAGAGCGATACGAGACGAAGGAGGGTGAAAGAGAGCGAAACGAGACGAAGGAGGGTGAAAGAGAGCGAAACTAGATGAAGGAGGGTGAAAAAGAGTGAAACGAGACGAAGGAGGGTGAAAGAGAGCTAAACGAGACGAAGGAGGGTGAAAGAGAGCGAAACGAGATGAAGGAGGGTGAAAGAGGGCGAAACGAGACGAACGAGGGTGAAAGAGAGCGAAACGGGACGAAGGAAGGTGAAAGAGAGCTAAACGAGATGAAGGAGGGTGAAAGAGATCGAAACGAGACAAAGGAGGGTGAAAGAGAGCGAAACGAGGCGAAGGAAGGTGAAAGAGAGCGAAACGAGACGAAGGAGGGTGAAAGAGAGCGAAACGAGACGAAGGAAGGTGAAAGAGAGCTAAACGAGATGAAGGAGGGTGAAAGAGATCGAAACGAGACAAAGGAGGGTGAAAGAGAGCGAAACGAGGCGAAGGAATGGTGAAAGAGAGCGAAACGAGACGAAGGAGGGTGAAAGAGAACAAAATGAGACGAAAGAGGGGGAAAGAGAGCGAAACGAGATGAAGGAGGGTGAAAGAAGGCGAAACGAGACGAAGGAGGGAGGAAGAGAGCGAAACGAGACGAAGGAGGGTGAGAGAGAGCGAAACGAGACGAAGGAGGGTGAAGGAGGGCGAAACGAGACGAAGGAGGGTCAAAGAGAGCAAAACGAAATGAAGGAGGGTGAAAGAGAGCGAAACGAGACAAAGGAGGGTGAAAGAGGCTGAAACGAAACGAATGAGCGTGGAAGAGAGCGAAACGAGAGGAAGGAGGGTGAGGGAGAACGAAACGAGACGAAGGAGGGTGAAGGAGAGTGAACCGAGACGAAGGAGGGTGAAAGAGAGCGAAACGAGACGAAGGAGGGTGAAAGAGAGTGAAACGAGACGAAGGAGGGTGAAAGAGAGTGAAACGAGGCGAAGGAAGTTGAAAGAGTGCGAATCGAGACAAAGGAGGGTGAAAGAGAGCGAAACGAGACGAAGGAAGGTGAAAGAGAGCGAACCGAGATGAAGGAGGGTGAAAGAGGGCGAAACGAGACGAAGGAGGGTGGAAGAGAGCGAAATGAGACGAAGGAGGGTGAAAGAGAGCGAAACGAGATGAAGGAGGGTGAAAGAGAGCAAAACGAGCAGAAGGAGAGTGAAAGAGAGCGAAACGAGATGAAGGAGGGTGAAAGAGAGTGAAACGAGACGAAGGAGGGTGAAAGAGAGCGAAACGAGATGAAGGAGGGTGAAAGAGAGGGAAATGAGGCGAAGGAAGGTGAAACAGTGCGAATCGAGACAAAGGAGGGTGAAAGAGAGCGAAACGAGACGAAGGAAGGTGAAAGAGAGCGAACCGAGACGAAGGAGGGTGAAAGAGGGCGAAACGAGACGAAGAAGGGTGAAAGAGAGTGAAACGAGGCGAAGGAAGGTGAAAGAGTGCGAATCGAGACAAAGGAGGGTGAAAGAGAGCGAAACGTGATGAAGGAAGGTGAAAGAGAGCGAACCGCGACGAAGGAGGATGAAAGAGAGCGAAACGAGATGAAGGAGGGTGAAAGAGAGCAAAACGAGCCGAAGGAGGGTGAAAGAGAGCGAAACGAGATGAAGGAGGGTGAAAGAGAGCGAAACGAGCTGAAGGAGGGTGAAAGAGAGCGAAAGGAGACGAAGGAGGGTGGAAGAGAGCGAAACGAGACGAAGGAGGGCGAAAGAGAGCGAAACGAGACGAAGGAGGGTGAAAGAGAGCGAAAGGAGACGAAGGAGGGTGAAAGAGAGCGAAACGAGACGAAGAAGGGTGAGAGAGGGCAAAACGAGATGAAGGAGGGTGAAGGAAGGCGAAACGAGACGAAGGAGGGTGAGAGAGAGCGAACGAGACGAAGGACGGTGGAAGAGAGCGAAACGAGACGAAGGAGGGAGGAAGACAGCGAAACGAGACGAAGGAGGGTGAGAGAGACCGAACGAGACGAAGGACGGTGGATGAGAGCGAAACGAGACGAAGGAGGGTGAGAGATAGCGAAACGAGACGAAGGAGGGTGAAAGAGAGCGAAACGAGACGAAGGATGGTGAAAGAGAGCGAAACGAGACGAAGGAGGGTGAAGGAGGGCGAAACGAGACGAAGGAGGGTGGAAGAGAGCGAAACGAGATGGAGGAGAGTGAAAGAGAGCGAAACGAGACAAAGGAGGGTGAAAGAGTGCGAAACGAGCGGAAGGAGGGTGAAAAAGAGTGAAACGAGACGAAAGAGGGTGAAAGAGAGCTAAACAAGACGAAGGAGGGTGAAAGAGAGCGAATCGAGACAAAGGAGGGTGAAAGAGAGCGAAACGAGATGAAGGAAGGTGAAAGAGAGCGAACGGCGACGAAGGAGGATGAAAGAGAGCGAAACGAGATGAAGGAGGGTGAAAGAGAGCAAAACGAGCCGAAGGAGGGTGAAAGAGAGCAAAACGAGATGAAGGAGGGTGAAAGAGAGCGAAACGAGCCGAAGGAGGGTGAAAGAGAGCGAAAGGAGACGAAGGAGGGTGGAAGAGAGCGAAACGAGACGTAGGAGGGCGAAAGAGAGCGAAACGAGACGAAGGAGGGTGAAAGAGAGCGAAAGGAGACGAAGGAGGGTGAAAGAGAGCGAAACGAGACGAAGAAGGGTGAGAGAGGGCAAAACGAGATGAAGGAGGGTGAAGGAAGGCGAAACGAGACGAAGGAGGGTGAAGGAGGGCGAAACGAGACGAAGGAGGGTGGAAGAGAGCGAAACGAGACGGAGGAGAGTGAAAGAGAGCGAAACGAGACAAAGGAGGGTGAAAGAGTGCGAAACGAGCCGAAGGAGGGTGAAAGAGCACGAAACGAGAGGAAGATGGGTGGAAGAGAGCGAAACGAGATGAAGGAGGGTGAAAGAGAGTGAAACGAGACGAAGGAGGGTGAAAGAGAGCGAAACGAGACGAAGGAGGGTGGAAGAGAGCGAAACGAGACGAAGGAGGGTGAAAGAGAGTGAAACGAGACGAAGGAGGGTGAAAGAGAGCGAAACGAGACGAAGGAGGGTGAAAGAGAGTGAAACGAGACGAAGGAAGGTGAAAGAGTGCGAATCGAGATAAAGGAGGGTGAAAGAGAGCGAAACGAGACGATGGAAGGTGAAAGAGAGCGAACCGAAACAAAGGAGGGTGGAAGAGAGCGATACGAGACGAAGGAGGGTGAAAGAGAGCGAAACAAGACGAAGGAGGGTGAAAGAGAGCGAAACGAGATGAAGGAGGGTGAAAAAGAGTGAAACGAGACGAAGGAGGGTGAAAGAGAGCTAAACGAGACGAAGGAGCGTGAAAGAGAGCGAAACGAGATGAAGGAGGGTGAAAGAGAGCGAAACGAGACGAAGGAGGGTGAAAGAGAGCGAAACGGGACGAAGGAAGGTGAAAGAGAGCTAAACGAGATGAAGGAGGGTGAAAGAGATCGAAACGAGACAAAGGAGGGTGAAAGAGAGCGAAACGAGATGAAGGAGGGTGAAATTGAGCGAAACGAGGCGAAGGAATGGTGAAAGAGAGCGAAACGAGACGAAGGAGGGTGAAAGAGAACAAAATGAGACGAAAGAGGGGGAAAGAGAGCGAAACGAGATGAAGGAGGGTGAAAGAAGGCGAAACGAGACGAAGGAGGGAGGAAGAGAGCGAAACGAGACGAAAGAGGGTGAGAGAGAGCGAAACGAGACGAAGGAGGGTGAAGGAGGGCGAAACGAGATGAAGGAGGGTGAAGGAAGGCGAAACGAGACGAAGGAGGGAGGAAGACAGCGAAACGAGACGAAGGAGGGTGAGAGAGAGCGAAACGAGACGAAGGACGGTGAAAGAGAGCGAAACGAGACGAAGGAGGGTGAAGGAGGGCGAAACGAGACGAAGGAGGGTGGAAGAGAGCGAAACGAGACGGAGGAGAGTGAAAGAGAGCGAAACGAGACAAAGGAGGGTGAAAGAGTGCGAAACGAGCCGAAGGAGGGTGAAAGAGCACGAAACGAGAGGAAGATGGGTGGAAGAGAGCGAAACGAGATGAAGGAGGGTGAAAGAGAGTGAAGCGAGACGAAGGAGGGTGAAAGAGAGCGAAACGAGACGAAGGAGGGTGGAAGAGAGCGAAACGAGACGAAGGAAGGTGTAAGAGAGCGAACCGAAACAAAGGAGGGTGGAAGAGAGCGATACGAGACGAAGGAGGGTGAAAGAGAGCGAAACAAGACGAAGGAGGGTGAAAGAGAGCGAAACGAGATGAAGGAGGGTGAAAAAGAGTGAAACGAGACGAAGGAGGGTGAAAGAGAGCTAAACGAGACGAAGGAGGGTGAAAGAGAGCGAAACGAGATGAAGGAGGGTGAAAGAGAGCGAAACGAGACGAAGGAGGGTGAAAGAGAGCGAAACGGGACGAAGGAAGGTGAAAGAGAGCTAAACGAGATGAAGGAGGGTGAAAGAGTGCGAAACGAGACAAAGGAGGGTGAAAGAGAGCGAAACGAGATGAAGGAGGGTGAAAGAGAGCGAAACGAGGCGAAGGAATGGTGAAAGAGAGCGAAACGAGACGAAGGAGGGTGAAAGAGAACAAAATGAGACGAAAGAGGGGGAAAGAGAGCGAAACGAGATGAAGGAGGGTGAAAGAAGGCGAAACGAGACGAAGGAGGGTGAAGGAGGGCGAAACGAGACGAAGGAGGGTCAAAGAGAGTAAAACGAAATGAAGGAGGGTGAAAGAGAGCGAAACGAGACAAAGGAGGGTGAAAGAGGCTTAAACGAAACGAAGGAGCGTGGAAGAGAGCGAAACGAGAGGAAGGAGGGTGAGGGAGAACGAAACGAGACGAAGGAGGGTGAAGGAGAGTGAACCGAGACGAAGGAGGGTGAAAGAGAGCGAAACGAGACGAAGGAGGGTGAAAGAGAGTGAAACGAGACGAAGGAGGGTGAAAGAGAGTGAAACGAGGCGAAGGAAGGTGAAAGAGTGCGAATCGAGACAAAGGAGGGTGAAAGAGAGCGAAACGAGACGAAGGAAGGTGAAAGAGAGCGAACCGAGATGAAGGAGGGTGAAAGAGGGCGAAACGAGACGAAGGAGGGTGGAAGAGAGCGAAATGAGACGAAGGAGGGTGAAAGAGAGCGAAACGAGATGAAGGAGGGTGAAAGAGAGCAAAACGAGCAGAAGGAGGGTGAAAGAGAGCGAAACGAGATGAAGGAGGGTGAAAGAGAGTGAAACGAGACGAAGGAGGGTGAAAGAGAGCGAAACGAGATGAAGGAGGGTGAAAGAGAGGGAAATGAGGCGAAGGAAGGTGAAAGAGTGCGAATCTAGACAAAGGAGGGTGAAAGAGAGCGAAACGAGACGAAGGAAGGTGAAAGAGAGCGAACCGAGACGAAGGAGTGTGAAAGAGGGCGAAACGAGACGAAGGAGGGTGAAAGAGAGTGAAACGAGGCGAAGGAGGGTGGAAGAGAGCGAAACGAGACGAAGGAAGGTGTAAGAGAGCGAACCGAAACAAAGGAGGGTGGAAGAGAGCGATACGAGACGAAGGAGGGTGAAAGAGAGCGAAACAAGACGAAGGAGGGTGAAAGAGAGCGAAACGAGATGAAGGAGGGTGAAAAAGAGTGAAACGAGACGAAGGAGGGTGAAAGAGAGCTAAACGAGACGAAGGAGGGTGAAAGAGAGCGAAACGAGATGAAGGAGGGTGAAAGAGAGCGAAACGAGACGAAGGAGGGTGAAAGAGAGCGAAACGGGACGAAGGAAGGTGAAAGAGAGCTAAACGAGATGAAGGAGGGTGAAAGAGTGCGAAACGAGACAAAGGAGGGTGAAAGAGAGCGAAACGAGATGAAGGAGGGTGAAAGAGAGCGAAACGAGGCGAAGGAATGGTGAAAGAGAGCGAAACGAGACGAAGGAGGGTGAAAGAGAACAAAATGAGACGAAAGAGGGGGAAAGAGAGCGAAACGAGATGAAGGAGGGTGAAAGAAGGCGAAACGAGACGAAGGAGGGTGAAGGAGGGCGAAACGAGACGAAGGAGGGTCAAAGAGAGTAAAACGAAATGAAGGAGGGTGAAAGAGAGCGAAACGAGACAAAGGAGGGTGAAAGAGGCTTAAACGAAACGAAGGAGCGTGGAAGAGAGCGAAACGAGAGGAAGGAGGGTGAGGGAGAACGAAACGAGACGAAGGAGGGTGAAGGAGAGTGAACCGAGACGAAGGAGGGTGAAAGAGAGCGAAACGAGACGAAGGAGGGTGAAAGAGAGTGAAACGAGACGAAGGAGGGTGAAAGAGAGTGAAACGAGGCGAAGGAAGGTGAAAGAGTGCGAATCGAGACAAAGGAGGGTGAAAGAGAGCGAAACGAGACGAAGGAAGGTGAAAGAGAGCGAACCGAGATGAAGGAGGGTGAAAGAGGGCGAAACGAGACGAAGGAGGGTGGAAGAGAGCGAAATGAGACGAAGGAGGGTGAAAGAGAGCGAAACGAGATGAAGGAGGGTGAAAGAGAGCAAAACGAGCAGAAGGAGGGTGAAAGAGAGCGAAACGAGATGAAGGAGGGTGAAAGAGAGTGAAACGAGACGAAGGAGGGTGAAAGAGAGCGAAACGAGATGAAGGAGGGTGAAAGAGAGGGAAATGAGGCGAAGGAAGGTGAAAGAGTGCGAATCTAGACAAAGGAGGGTGAAAGAGAGCGAAACGAGACGAAGGAAGGTGAAAGAGAGCGAACCGAGACGAAGGAGTGTGAAAGAGGGCGAAACGAGACGAAGGAGGGTGAAAGAGAGTGAAACGAGGCGAAGGAAGGTGAAAGAGTGCGAATCGAGACAAAGGAGGGTGAAAGAGTGCGAAACGAGATGAAGGAAGGTGAAAGAGAGCGAACCGCGACGAAGGAGGATGAAAGAGAGCGAAACGAGATGAAGGAGGGTGAAAGAGAGCAAAAAGAGCCGAAGGAGGGTGAAAGAGAGCGAAACGAGATGAAGGAGGGTGAAAGAGAGCGAAACGAGCTGAAGGAGGGTGAAAGAGAGCGAAAGGAGACGAAGGAGGGTGGAAGAGAGCGAAACGAGACGAAGGAGGGCGAAAGAGAGCGAAACGAGATGAAGGAGGGTGAAAGAGAGCGAAAGGAGACGAAGGAGGGTGAAAGAGAGCGAAACGAGACGAAGAAGGGTGAGAGAGGGCAAAACGAGATGAAGGTGGGTGAAGGAAGGCGAAAGGAGACGAAGGAGGGTGAGAGAGAGCGAACGAGACGAAGGACGGTGGAAGAGAGCGAAACGAGACGAAGGAGGGAGGAAGACAGCGAAACGAGACGAAGGAGGGTGAGAGAGAGCGAACGAGACGAAGGACGGTGGAAGAGAGCGAAACGAGACGAAGGAGGGTGAGAGATAGCGAAACGAGACGAAGGAGGGTGAAAGAGAGCGAAACGAGACGAAGGATGGTGAAAGAGAGCGAAACGAGACGAAGGAGGGTGAAGGAGGGCGAAACGAGACGAAGGAGGGTGGAAGAGAGCGAAACGAGACGGAGGAGAGTGAAAGAGAGCGAAACGAGACAAAGGAGGGTGAAAGAGTGCGAAACGAGCCGAAGGATGGTGAAAAAGAGTGAAACGAGACGAAAGAGGGTGAAAGAGAGCTAAACAAGACGAAGGAGGGTGAAAGAGAGCGAATCGAGACAAAGGAGGGTGAAAGAGAGCGAAACGAGATGAAGGAAGGTGAAAGAGAGCGAACGGCGACGAAGGAGGATGAAAGAGAGCGAAACGAGATGAAGGAGGTTGAAAGAGAGCAAAACGAGCCGAAGGAGGGTGAAAGAGAGCGAAACGAGATGAAGGAGGGTGAAAGAGAGCGAAACGAGCCGAAGGAGGGTGAAAGAGAGCGAAAGGAGACGAAGGAGGGTGGAAGAGAGCGAAACGAGACGTAGGAGGGCGAAAGAGAGCGAAACGAGACGAAGGAGGGTGAAAGAGAGCGAAAGGAGACGAAGGAGGGTGAAAGAGAGCGAAACGAGACGAAGAAGGGTGAGAGAGGGCAAAACGAGATGAAGGCGGGAGGAAGACAGCGAAACGAGACGAAGGAGGGTGAGAGAGAGCGAAACGAGACGAAGGACGGTGGAAGAGAGCGAAACGAGACGAAGGAGGGTGAGAGATAGCGAAACGAGACGAAGGAGGGTGAAAGAGAGCGAAACGAGACGAAGGATGGCGAAAGAGAGCGAAACGAGACGAAGGAGGGTGAAGGAGGGCGAAACGAGACGATGGAGGGTGGAAGAGAGCGAAACGAGACGGAGGAGAGTGAAAGAGAGCGAAACGAGACAAAGGAGGGTGAAAGAGTGCGAAACGAGCCGAAGGAGGGTGAAAGAGCACGAAACGAGAGGAAGATGGGTGGAAGAGAGCGAAAGGAGACGAAGGAGGGTGAAAGAGAGCGAAACGAGACGAAGAAGGGTGAGAGAGGGCAAAACGAGATGAAGGCGGGAGGAAGACAGCGAAACGAGACGAAGGAGGGTGAGAGAGAGCGAAACGAGACGAAGGACGGTGGAAGAGAGCGAAACGAGACGAAGGAGGGTGAGAGATAGCGAAACGAGACGAAGGAGGGTGAAAGAGAGCGAAACGAGACGAAGGATGGCGAAAGAGAGCGAAACGAGACGAAGGAGGGTGAAGGAGGGCGAAACGAGACGATGGAGGGTGGAAGAGAGCGAAACGAGACGGAGGAGAGTGAAAGAGAGCGAAACGAGACAAAGGAGGGTGAAAGAGTGCGAAACGAGCCGAAGGAGGGTGAAAGAGCACGAAACGAGAGGAAGATGGGTGGAAGAGAGCGAAACGAGATGAAGGAGGGTGAAAGAGAGCGAAACGAGACGAAGGAGGTTGGAAAAGAGTGAAACGAGACGAAGGAGGGTGAAAGAGAGCTAAACAAGACGTAGGAGGGCGAAAGAGAGCGAAACGAGATGAAGGAGGGTGAAAGAGAGCGAAAGGAGACGAAGGAGGGTGAAAGAGAGCGAAACGAGACGAAGAAGGGTGAGAGAGGGCAAAACGAGATGAAGGCGGGAGGAAGACAGCGAAACGAGACGAAGGAGGGTGAGAGAGAGCGAAACGAGACGAAGGACGGTGGAAGAGAGCGAAACGAGACGAAGGAGGGTGAGAGATAGCGAAACGAGACGAAGGAGGGTGAAAGAGAGCGAAACGAGACGAAGGATGGCGAAAGAGAGCGAAACGAGACGAAGGAGGGTGAAGGAGGGCGAAACGAGACGATGGAGGGTGGAAGAGAGCGAAACGAGACGGAGGAGAGTGAAAGAGAGTGAAACGAGACAAAGGAGGGTGAAAGAGTGCGAAACGAGCCGAAGGAGGGTGAAAGAGCACGAAACGAGAGGAAGATGGGTGGAAGAGAGCGAAAGGAGACGAAGGAGGGTGAAAGAGAGCGAAACGAGACGAAGAAGGGTGAGAGAGGGCAAAACGAGATGAAGGCGGGAGGAAGACAGCGAAACGAGACGAAGGAGGGTGAGAGAGAGCGAAACGAGACGAAGGACGGTGGAAGAGAGCGAAACGAGACGAAGGAGGGTGAGAGATAGCGAAACGAGACGAAGGAGGGTGAAAGAGAGCGAAACGAGACGAAGGATGGCGAAAGAGAGCGAAACGAGACGAAGGAGGGTGAAGGAGGGCGAAACGAGACGATGGAGGGTGGAAGAGAGCGAAACGAGACGGAGGAGAGTGAAAGAGAGCGAAACGAGACAAAGGAGGGTGAAAGAGTGCGAAACGAGCCGAAGGAGGGTGAAAGAGCACGAAACGAGAGGAAGATGGGTGGAAGAGAGCGAAACGAGATGAAGGAGGGTGAAAGAGAGCGAAACGAGACGAAGGAGGTTGGAAAAGAGTGAAACGAGACGAAGGAGGGTGAAAGAGAGCTAAACAAGACGTAGGAGGGCGAAAGAGAGCGAAACGAGATGAAGGAGGGTGAAAGAGAGCGAAAGGAGACGAAGGAGGGTGAAAGAGAGCGAAACGAGACGAAGAAGGGTGAGAGAGGGCAAAACGAGATGAAGGCGGGAGGAAGACAGCGAAACGAGACGAAGGAGGGTGAGAGAGAGCGAAACGAGACGAAGGACGGTGGAAGAGAGCAAAACGAGATGAAGGAGGGTGAAAGAGATCGAAACGAGACAAAGGAGGGTGAAAGAGAGCGAAACGAGGCGAAGGAAGTTGAAAGAGAGCTTAACGAGACGAAGGAGGGTGAAAGAGAACAAAATGAGACGAAGGAGGGGGAAAGAGAGCAAAACGAGACGAAGGAGGTTGAAAGAAGGCGAAACGAGAAGAAGGAGGGAGGAAGACAGCGAAACGAGACGAAGGAGGGTGAGAGAGAGCGAAACGAGACGAAGGAGGGTGAAGGAGGGCGAAACGAGACGAAGGAGGGTCAAAGAGAGCGAAACGAAATGAAGGAGGGTGAAAGAGAGCGAAACGAGACAAAGGAGCGTGGAAGAGAGCGAAACGAGAGGAAGGAGGGTGAGGGAGAGTGAACCGAGACGAAGGAGGGTGAAAGAGAGCGAAACGAGACAAAGGAGGGTGAAAGAGAGCGGAACGAGACGAACGAGGGTGAAAGAGAGTGAAACGAGGCGACGGTAGGTGAAAGAGTGCGAATCGAGACAAAGGAGGGTGAAAGAGAGCGAAACGAGACGAAGGAAGGTGAAAGAGAGCGAACCGAGATGAAGGAGGGTGGAAGAGAGCGAAACGAGACGAAGGAGGGTGAAAGAGAGCGAAACGAGATGAAGGAGGGTGAAACAGAGCGAAACGAGCAGAAGGAGGGTGAAAGAGAGCGAAACGAGATGAAGGATGGTGAAAGAGAGTGAAACGAGATGAAGGAGGGTGAAAGAGATTGAAACGAGGCGACGGAAGATGAAAGAGTGCGAATCGAGACAAAGGAGGGTGAAAGAGAGCGAAACGAGATGAAGGAGGGTGAAACAGAGCGAAACGAGCAGAAGGAGGGTGAAAGAGAGCGAAACGAGATGAAGGATGGTGAAAGAGAGTGAAACGAGATGAAGGAGGGTGAAAGAGAGCAAAACGAGATGAAGGAGGGTGAAAGAGAGGGAAATGAGGCGAAGCAAGGTGAAAGAGTGTGAATCTAGACAAAGGAGGGAGAAAGAGAGCGAAACGAGACGAAGGAAGGAGAAAGAGAGCGAACCGAGACGAAGGAGGGTGAAAGAGGGCGAAACGAGACAAAGGAGGGTGAAAGAGAGTGAAACGAGGCGAAGGAAGGTGAAAGAGTGCGAACCGCGACGAAGAAGGATGAAAGAGAGCGAAACGAGATGAAGGAGGGTGAAAGAGAGCAAAACGAGCTGAAGGAGAGTGAAAGAGAGCGAAACGAGATGAAGGAGGGTGAAAGAGAGCGAAACGAGCCGAAGGAGGGTGAAAGAGAGCGAAACGAGACGAAGGAGGGTGGAAGAGAGCGAAACGAGACGAAGGAGGGTGAAAGAGAGCGAAAGGAGACGAAGGAGGGTGAAAGAGAGCGAAACGAGACGAAGAAGGGTGAGAGAGGGCAAAACGAGATGAAGGAGGGTGAAGGAAGGCGAAACGAGACGAAGGAGGGAGGAAGACAGCGAAACGAGACGAAGGAGGGTGAAAGAGAGCGAAACGAGATGAAGGAGGGTGAAAGAGAGCGAAACGAGCTGAAGGAGGGTGAAAGAGAGCGAAAGGAGACGAAGGAGGGTGGAAGAGAGCGAAACGAGACGAAGGAGGGCGAAAGAGAGCGAAACGAGACGAAGGAGGGTGAAAGAGAGCGAAAGGAGACGAAGGAGGGTGAAAGAGAGCGAAACGAGACGAAGAAGGGTGAGAGAGGGCAAAACGAGATGAAGGTGGGTGAAGGAAGGCGAAAGGAGACGAAGGAGGGTGAGAGAGAGCGAACGAGACGAAGGACGGTGGAAGAGAGCGAAACGAGACGAAGGAGGGAGGAAGACAGCGAAACGAGACGAAGGAGGGTGAGAGAGAGCGAACGAGACGAAGGACGGTGGAAGAGAGCGAAACGAGACGAAGGAGGGTGAAAGATAGCGAAACGAGACGAAGGAGGGTGAAAGAGAGCGAAACGAGACGAAGGATGGTGAAAGAGAGCGAAACGAGACGAAGGAGGGTGAAGGAGGGCGAAACGAGACGAAGGAGGGTGGAAGAGAGCGAAACGAGACGGAGGAGAGTGAAAGAGAGCGAAACGAGACAAAGGAGGGTGAAAGAGTGCGAAACGAGCCGAAGGAGGGTGAAAAAGAGTGAAACGAGACGAAAGAGGGTGAAAGAGAGCTAAACAAGACGAAGGAGGGTGAAAGAGAGCGAATCGAGACAAAGGAGGGTGAAAGAGAGCGAAACGAGATGAAGGAAGGTGAAAGAGAGCGAACGGCGACGAAGGAGGATGAAAGAGAGCGAAACGAGATGAAGGAGGGTGAAAGAGAGCAAAACGAGCCGAAGGAGGGTGAAAGAGAGCGAAACGAGATGAAGGAGGGTGAAAGAGAGCGAAACGAGCCGAAGGAGGGTGAAAGAGAGCGAAAGGAGACGAAGGAGGGTGGAAGAGAGCGATACGAGACGTAGGAGGGCGAAAGAGAGCGAAACGAGACGAAGGAGGGTGAAAGAGAGCGAAAGGAGACGAAGGAGGGTGAAAGAGAGCGAAACGAGACGAAGAAGGGTGAGAGAGGGCAAAACGAGATGAAGGAGGGAGGAAGACAGCGAAACGAGACGAAGGAGGGTGAGAGAGAGCGAAACGAGACGAAGGACGATGGAAGAGAGCGAAACGAGACGAAGGAGGGTGAGAGATAGCGAAACGAGACGAAGGAGGGTGAAAGAGAGCGAAACGAGATGAAGGATGGCGAAAGAGAGCGAAACGAGACGAAGGAGGGTGAAGGAGGGCGAAACGAGACGAAGGAGGGTGGAAGAGAGCGAAACGAGACGGAGGAGAGTGAAAGAGAGCGAAACGAGACAAAGGAGGGTGAAAGAGTGCGAAACGAGCCGAAGGAGGGTGAAAGAGCACGAAACGAGAGGAAGATGGGTGGAAGAGAGCGAAACGAGATGAAGGAGGGTGAAAGAGAGCGAAACGAGACGAAGGAGGTTGGAAAAGAGTGAAACGAGACGAAGGAGGGTGAAAGAGAGCTAAACAAGACGAAGGAGGGTGAAAGAGAGCGAAACGAGATGAAGGAGGGTGAAAGAGAGCGAAACGAGACGAAGGAGGGTGAAAGAGAGCGAAACGAGACGAAGGAAGGTGAAAGAGAGCAAAACGAGATGAAGGAGGGTGAAAGAGATCGAAACGAGACAAAGGAGGGTGAAAGAGAGCGAAACGAGGCGAAGGAAGGTGAAAGAGAGCTTAACGAGACGAAGGAGGGTGAAAGAGAACAAAATGAGACGAAGGAGGGGGAAAGAGAGCAAAACGAGACGAAGGAGGTTGAAAGAAGGCGAAACGAGAAGAAGGAGGGAGGAAGACAGCGAAACGAGACGAAGGAGGGTGAGAGAGAGCGAAACGAGACGAAGGAGGGTGAAGAAGGGCGAAACGAGACGAAGGAGGGTGGAAGAGAGCGAAACGAGACGGAGGAGAGTGAAAGAGAGCGAAACGAGACAAAGGAGGGTGAAAGAGTGCGAAACGAGCCGAAGGAGGGTGAAAAAGAGTGAAACGAGACGAAAGAGGGTGAAAGAGAGCTAAACAAGACGAAGGAGGGTGAAAGAGAGCGAATCGAGACAAAGGAGGGTGAAAGAGAGCGAAACGAGATGAAGGAAGGTGAAAGAGAGCGAACGGCGACGAAGGAGGATGAAAGAGAGCGAAACGAGATGAAGGAGGGTGAAAGAGAGCAAAACGAGCCGAAGGAGGGTGAAAGAGAGCGAAACGAGATGAAGGAGGGTGAAAGAGAGCGAAACGAGCCGAAGGAGGGTGAAAGAGAGCGAAAGGAGACGAAGGAGGGTGGAAGAGAGCGATACGAGACGTAGGAGGGCGAAAGAGAGCGAAACGAGACGAAGGAGGGTGAAAGAGAGCGAAAGGAGACGAAGGAGGGTGAAAGAGAGCGAAACGAGACGAAGAAGGGTGAGAGAGGGCAAAACGAGATGAAGGAGGGAGGAAGACAGCGAAACGAGACGAAGGAGGGTGAGAGAGAGCGAAACGAGACGAAGGACGATGGAAGAGAGCGAAACGAGACGAAGGAGGGTGAGAGATAGCGAAACGAGACGAAGGAGGGTGAAAGAGAGCGAAACGAGATGAAGGATGGCGAAAGAGAGCGAAACGAGACGAAGGAGGGTGAAGGAGGGCGAAACGAGACGAAGGAGGGTGGAAGAGAGCGAAACGAGACGGAGGAGAGTGAAAGAGAGCGAAACGAGACAAAGGAGGGTGAAAGAGTGCGAAACGAGCCGAAGGAGGGTGAAAGAGCACGAAACGAGAGGAAGATGGGTGGAAGAGAGCGAAACGAGATGAAGGAGGGTGAAAGAGAGCGAAACGAGACGAAGGAGGTTGGAAAAGAGTGAAACGAGACGAAGGAGGGTGAAAGAGAGCTAAACAAGACGAAGGAGGGTGAAAGAGAGCGAAACGAGATGAAGGAGGGTGAAAGAGAGCGAAACGAGACGAAGGAGGGTGAAAGTGAGCGAAACGAGACGAAGGAAGGTGAAAGAGAGCAAAACGAGATGAAGGAGGGTGAAAGAGATCGAAACGAGACAAAGGAGGGTGAAAGAGAGCGAAACGAGGCGAAGGAAGGTGAAAGAGAGCTTAACGAGACGAAGGAGGGTGAAAGAGAACAAAATGAGACGAAGGAGGGGGAAAGAGAGCAAAACGAGACGAAGGAGGTTGAAAGAAGGCGAAACGAGAAGAAGGAGGGAGGAAGACAGCGAAACGAGACGAAGGAGGGTGAGAGAGAGCGAAACGAGACGAAGGAGGGTGAAGGAGGGCGAAACGAGACGAAGGAGGGTCAAAGAGAGCGAAACGAAATGAAGGAGGGTGAAAGAGAGCGAAACGAGACAAAGGAGCGTGGAAGAGAGCGAAACGAGAGGAAGGAGGGTGAGGGAGAGTGAACCGAGACGAAGGAGGGTGAAAGAGAGCGAAACGAGACAAAGGAGGGTGAAAGAGAGCGGAATGAGACGAACGAGGGTGAAAGAGAGTGAAACGAGGCGACGGAAGGTGAAAGAGTGCGAATCGAGACAAAGGAGGGTGAAAGAGAGCTAAACGAGACGAAGGAAGGTGAAAGAGAGCGAACCGAGATGAAGGAGGGTGGAAGAGAGCGAAACGAGACGAAGGAGGGTGAAAGAGAGCGAAACGAGATGAAGGAGGGTGAAACAGAGCGAAACGAGCAGAAGGAGGGTGAAAGAGAGCGAAACGAGATGAAGGATGGTGAAAGAGAGTGAAACGAGATGAAGGAGGGTGAAAGAGAGTGAAACGAGGCGACGGAAGATGAAAGAGTGCGAATCGAGACAAAGGAGGGTGAAAGAGAGCGAAACGAGATGAAGGAGGGTGAAACAGAGCGAAACGAGCAGAAGGAGGGTGAAAGAGAGCGAAACGAGATGAAGGATGGTGAAAGAGAGTGAAACGAGATGAAGGAGGGTGAAAGAGAGCAAAACGAGATGAAGGAGGGTGAAAGAGAGGGAAATGAGGCGAAGCAAGGTGAAAGAGTGTGAATCTAGACAAAGGAGGGTGAAAGAGAGCGAAACGAGACGAAGGAAGGAGAAAGAGAGCGAACCGAGACGAAGGAGGGTGAAAGAGGGCGAAACGAGACAAAGGAGGGTGAAAGAGAGTGAAACGAGGCGAAGGAAGGTGAAAGAGTGCGAACCGCGACGAAGAAGGATGAAAGAGAGCGAAACGAGATGAAGGAGGGTGAAAGAGAGCAAAACGAGCTGAAGGAGAGTGAAAGAGAGCGAAACGAGATGAAGGAGGGTGAAAGAGAGCGAAACGAGCCGAAGGAGGGTGAAAGAGAGCGAAACGAGACGAAGGAGGGTGGAAGAGAGCGAAACGAGACGAAGGAGGGTGAAAGAGAGCGAAAGGAGACGAAGGAGGGTGAAAGAGAGCGAAACGAGACGAAGAAGGGTGAGAGAGGGCAAAACGAGATGAAGGAGGGTGAAGGAAGGCGAAACGAGACGAAGGAGGGAGGAAGACAGCGAAACGAGACGAAGGAGGGTGAAAGAGAGCGAAACGAGATGAAGGAGGGTGAAAGAGAGCGAAACGAGCTGAAGGAGGGTGAAAGAGAGCGAAAGGAGACGAAGGAGGGTGGAAGAGAGCGAAACGAGACGAAGGAGGGCGAAAGAGAGCGAAACGAGACGAAGGAGGGTGAAAGAGAGCGAAAGGAGACGAAGGAGGGTGAAAGAGAGCGAAACGAGACGAAGAAGGGTGAGAGAGGGCAAAACGAGATGAAGGTGGGTGAAGGAAGGCGAAAGGAGACGAAGGAGGGTGAGAGAGAGCGAACGAGACGAAGGACGGTGGAAGAGAGCGAAACGAGACGAAGGAGGGAGGAAGACAGCGAAACGAGACGAAGGAGGGTGAGAGAGAGCGAACGAGACGAAGGACGGTGGAAGAGAGCGAAACGAGACGAAGGAGGGTGAGAGATAGCGAAACGAGACGAAGGAGGGTGAAAGAGAGCGAAACGAGACGAAGGATGGTGAAAGAGAGCGAAACGAGACGAAGGAGGGTGAAGGAGGGCGAAACGAGACGAAGGAGGGTAGAAGAGAGCGAAACGAGACGGAGGAGAGTGAAAGAGAGCGAAACGAGACAAAGGAGGGTGAAAGAGTGCGAAACGAGCCGAAGGAGGGTGAAAAAGAGTGAAACGAGACGAAAGAGGGTGAAAGAGAGCTAAACAAGACGAAGGAGGGTGAAAGAGAGCGAATCGAGACAAAGGAGGGTGAAAGAGAGCGAAACGAGATGAAGGAAGGTGAAAGAGAGCGAACGGCGACGAAGGAGGATGAAAGAGAGCGAAACGAGATGAAGGAGGGTGAAAGAGAGCAAAACGAGCCGAAGGAGGGTGAAAGAGAGCGAAACGAGATGAAGGAGGGTGAAAGAGAGCGAAACGAGCCGAAGGAGGGTGAAAGAAAGCGAAAGGAGACGAAGGAGGGTGGAAGAGAGCGATACGAGACGTAGGAGGGCGAAAGAGAGCGAAACGAGACGAAGGAGGGTGAAACAGAGCGAAAGGAGACGAAGGAGGGTGAAAGAGAGCGAAACGAGACGAAGAAGGGTGAGAGAGGGCAAAACGAGATGAAGGAGGGAGGAAGACAGCGAAACGAGATGAAGGAGGGTGAGAGAGAGCGAAACGAGACGAAGGACGGTGGAAGAGAGCGAAACGAGACGAAGGAGGGTGAGAGATAGCGAAACGAGACGAAGGAGGGTGAAAGAGAGCGAAACGAGACGAAGGATGGCGAAAGAGAGCGAAACGAGACGAAGGAGGGTGAAGGAGGGCGAAACGAGACGAAGGAGGGTGGAAGAGAGCGAAACGAGACGGAGGAGAGTGAAAGAGAGCGAAACGAGACAAAGGAGGGTGAAAGAGTGCGAAACGAGCCGAAGGAGGGTGAAAGAGCACGAAACGAGAGGAAGATGGGTGGAAGAGAGCGAAACGAGATGAAGGAGGGTGAAAGAGAGCGAAACGAGACGAAGGAGGTTGGAAAAGAGTGAAACGAGACGAAGGAGGGTGAAAGAGAGCTAAACAAGACGAAGGAGGGTGAAAGAGAGCGAAACGAGATGAAGGAGGGTGAAAGAGAGCGAAACGAGACGAAGGAGGGTGAAAGAGAGCGAAACGAGACGAAGGAAGGTGAAAGAGAGCAAAACGAGATGAAGGAGGGTGAAAGAGATCGAAACGAGACAAAGGAGGGTGAAAGAGAGCGAAACGAGGCGAAGGAAGGTGAAAGAGAGCTTAACGAGACGAAGGAGGGTGAAAGAGAACAAAATGAGACGAAGGAGGGGGAAAGAGAGCAAAACGAGACGAAGGAGGTTGAAAGAAGGCGAAACGAGAAGAAGGAGGGAGGAAGACAGCGAAACGAGACGAAGGAGGGTGAGAGAGAGCGAAACGAGACGAAGGAGGGTGAAGGAGGGCGAAACGAGACGAAGGAGGGTCAAAGAGAGCGAAACGAAATGAAGGAGGGTGAAAGAGAGCGAAACGAGACAAAGGAGCGTGGAAGAGAGCGAAACGAGAGGAAGGAGGGTGAGGGAGAGTGAACCGAGACGAAGGAGGGTGAAAGAGAGCGAAACGAGACAAAGGAGGGTGAAAGAGAGCGGAACGACACGAACGAGGGTGAAAGAGAGTGAAACGAGGCGACGGAAGGTGAAAGAGTGCGAATCGAGACAAAGGAGGGTGAAAGAGAGCGAAACGAGACGAAGGAAGGTGAAAGAGAGCGAACCGAGATGAAGGAGGGTGGAAGAGAGCGAAACGAGACGAAGGAGGGTGAAAGAGAGCGAAACGAGATGAAGGAGGGTGAAACAGAGCGAAACGAGCAGAAGGAGGGTGAAAGAGAGCGAAACGAGATGAAGGATGGTGAAAGAGAGTGAAACGAGATGAAGGAGGGTGAAAGAGAGTGAAACGAGGCGACGGAAGATGAAAGAGTGCGAATCGAGACAAAGGAGGGTGAAAGAGAGCGAAACGAGATGAAGGAGGGTGAAACAGAGCGAAACGAGCAGAAGGAGGGTGAAAGAGAGCGAAACGAGATGAAGGATGGTGAAAGAGAGTGAAACGAGATGAAGGAGGGTGAAAGAGAGCAAAACGAGATGAAGGAGGGTGAAAGAGAGGGAAATGAGGCGAAGCAAGGTGAAAGAGTGTGAATCTAGACAAAGGAGGGTGAAAGAGAGCGAAACGAGACGAAGGAAGGAGAAAGAGAGCGAACCGAGACGAAGGAGGGTGAAAGAGGGCGAAACGAGACAAAGGAGGGTGAAAGAGAGTGAAACGAGGCGAAGGAAGGTGAAAGAGTGCGAACCGCGACGAAGAAGGATGAAAGAGAGCGAAACGAGATGAAGGAGGGTGAAAGAGAGCAAAACGAGCTGAAGGAGAGTGAAAGAGAGCGAAACGAGATGAAGGAGGGTGAAAGAGAGCGAAACGAGCCGAAGGAGGGTGAAAGAGAGCGAAACGAGACGAAGGAGGGTGGAAGAGAGCGAAACGAGACGAAGGAGGGTGAAAGAGAGCGAAAGGAGACGAAGGAGGGTGAAAGAGAGCGAAACGAGACGAAGAAGGGTGAGAGAGGGCAAAACGAGATGAAGGAGGGTGAAGGAAGGCGAAACGAGACGAAGGAGGGAGGAAGACAGCGAAACGAGACGAAGGAGGGTGAAAGAGAGCGAAACGAGATGAAGGAGGGTGAAAGAGAGCGAAACGAGCTGAAGGAGGGTGAAAGAGAGCGAAAGGAGACGAAGGAGGGTGGAAGAGAGCGAAACGAGACGAAGGAGGGCGAAAGAGAGCGAAACGAGACGAAGGAGGGTGAAAGAGAGCGAAAGGAGACGAAGGAGGGTGAAAGAGAGCGAAACGAGACGAAGAAGGGTGAGAGAGGGCAAAACGAGATGAAGGTGGGTGAAGGAAGGCGAAAGGAGACGAAGGAGGGTGAGAGAGAGCGAACGAGACGAAGGACGGTGGAAGAGAGCGAAACGAGACGAAGGAGGGAGGAAGACAGCGAAACGAGACGAAGGAGGGTGAGAGAGAGCGAACGAGACGAAGGACGGTGGAAGAGAGCGAAACGAGACGAAGGAGGGTGAGAGATAGCGAAACGAGACGAAGGAGGGTGAAAGAGAGCGAAACGAGACGAAGGATGGTGAAAGAGAGCGAAACGAGACGAAGGAGGGTGAAGGAGGGCGAAACGAGACGAAGGAGGGTGGAAGAGAGCGAAACGAGACGGAGGAGAGTGAAAGAGAGCGAAACGAGACAAAGGAGGGTGAAAGAGTGCGAAACGAGCCGAAGGAGGGTGAAAAAGAGTGAAACGAGACGAAAGAGGGTGAAAGAGAGCTAAACAAGACGAAGGAGGGTGAAAGAGAGCGAATCGAGACAAAGGAGGGTGAAAGAGAGCGAAACGAGATGAAGGAAGGTGAAAGAGAGCGAACGGCGACGAAGGAGGATGAAAGAGAGCGAAACGAGATGAAGGAGGGTGAAAGAGAGCAAGACGAGCCGAAGGAGGGTGAAAGAGAGCGAAACGAGATGAAGGAGGGTGAAAGAGAGCGAAACGAGCCGAAGGAGGGTGAAAGAGAGCGAAAGGAGACGAAGGAGGGTGGACGAGAGCGATACGAGACGTAGGAGGGCGAAAGAGGGCGAAACGAGACGAAGGAGGGTGAAAGAGAGCGAAAGGAGACGAAGGAGGGTGAAAGAGAGCGAAACGAGACGAAGAAGGGTGAGAGAGGGCAAAACGAGATGAAGGAGGGAGGAAGACAGCGAAACGAGACGAAGGAGGGTGAGAGAGAGCGAAACGAGAAGAAGGACGGTGGAAGAGAGCGAAACGAGACGAAGGAGGGTGAGAGATAGCGAAACGAGACGAAGGAGGGTGAAAGAGAGCGAAACGAGACGAAGGATGGCGAAAGAGAGCGAAACGAGACGAAGGAGGGTGAAGGAGGGCGAAACGAGACGAAGGAGGGTGGAAGAGAGCGAAACGAGACGGAGGAGAGTGAAAGAGAGCGAAACGAGACAAAGGAGGGTGAAAGAGTGCGAAACGAGCCGAAGGAGGGTGAAAGAGCACGAAACGAGAGGAAGATGGGTGGAAGAGAGCGAAACGAGATGAAGGAGGGTGAAAGAGAGCGAAACGAGATGAAGGAGGTTGGAAAAGAGTGAAACGAGATGAAGGAGGGTGAAAGAGAGCTAAACAAGACGAAGGAGGGTGAAAGAGAGCGAAACGAGATGAAGGAGGGTGAAAGAGAGCGAAACGAGACGAAGGAGGGTGAAAGAGAGCGAAACGAGACGAAGGAAGGTGAAAGAGAGCAAAACGAGATGAAGGAGGGTGAAAGAGATCGAAACGAGACAAAGGAGGGTGAAAGAGAGCGAAACGAGGCGAAGGAAGGTGAAAGAGAGCTTAACGAGACGAAGGAGGGTGAAAGAGAACAAAATGAGACGAAGGAGGGGGAAAGAGAGCAAAACGAGACGAAGGAGGTTGAAAGAAGGCGAAACGAGAAGAAGGAGGGAGGAAGACAGCGAAACGAGACGAAGGAGGGTGAGAGAGAGCGAAACGAGACGAAGGAGGGTGAAGGAGGGCGAAACGAGACGAAGGAGGGTCAAAGAGAGCGAAACGAAATGAAGGAGGGTGAAAGAGAGCGAAACGAGACAAAGGAGCGTGGAAGAGAGCGAAACGAGAGGAAGGAGGGTGAGGGAGAGTGAACCGAGACGAAGGAGGGTGAAAGAGAGCGAAACGAGACAAAGGAGGGTGAAAGAGAGCGAAACGAGACGAACGAGGGTGAAAGAGAGTGAAACGAGGCGACGGAAGGTGAAAGAGTGCGAATCGAGACAAAGGAGGGTGAAAGAGAGCGAAACGAGACGAAGGAAGGTGAAAGAGAGCGAACCGAGATGAAGGAGGGTGGAAGAGAGCGAAACGAGACGAAGGAGGGTGAAAGAGAGCGAAACGAGATGAAGGAGGGTGAAACAGAGCGAAACGAGCAGAAGGAGGGTGAAAGAGAGCGAAACGAGATGAAGGATGGTGAAAGAGAGTGAAACGAGATGAAGGAGGGTGAAAGAGAGTGAAACGAGGCGACGGAAGATGAAAGAGTGCGAATCGAGACAAAGGAGGGTGAAAGAGAGCGAAACGAGATGAAGGAGGGTGAAACAGAGCGAAACGAGCAGAAGGAGGGTGAAAGAGAGCGAAACGAGATGAAGGATGGTGAAAGAGAGTGAAACGAGATGAAGGAGGGTGAAAGAGAGCGAAACGAGATGAAGGAGGGTGAAAGAGAGGGAAATGAGGCGAAGCAAGGTGAAAGAGTGTGAATCTAGACAAAGGAGGGTGAAAGAGAGCGAAACGAGACGAAGGAAGGAGAAAGAGAGCGAACCGAGACGAAGGAGGGTGAAAGAGGGCGAAACGAGACAAAGGAGGGTGAAAGAGAGTGAAACGAGGCGAAGGAAGGTGAAAGAGTGCGAACCGCGACGAAGAAGGATGAAAGAGAGCGAAACGAGATGAAGGAGGGTGAAAGAGAGCAAAACGAGCTGAAGGAGAGTGAAAGAGAGCGAAACGAGATGAAGGAGGGTGAAAGAGAGCGAAACGAGCCGAAGGAGGGTGAAAGAGAGCGAAACGAGACGAAGGAGGGTGGAAGAGAGTGAAACGAGACGAAGGAGGGTGAAAGAGAGCGAAAGGAGACGAAGGAGGGTGAAAGAGAGCGAAACGAGACGAAGAAGGGTGAGAGAGGGCAAAACGAGATGAAGGAGGGTGAAGGAAGGCGAAACGAGACGAAGGAGGGAGGAAGACAGCGAAACGAGACGAAGGAGGGTGAGAGAGAGCGAAACGAGACGAAGGACGGTGGAAGAGAGCGAAACGAGACGAAGGAGGGTGAGAGATAGCGAAACGAGACGAAGGAGGGTGAAAGAGAGCGAAACGAGACGAAGGATGGTGAAAGAGAGCGAAACGAGACGAAGGAGGGTGAAGGAGGGCGAAACGAGACGAAGGAGGGTGGAAGAGAGCGAAACAAGACGAAGGAGGGAGAAAGAGAGCGAAACGATACGAAGGAGGGTGAAAGAAGCCGAAACGAGACGAAGGAGGGAGGAAGACAGCGAAACGAGACGAAGGAGAGTGAGAGAGAGCGAAACCAGACGACGGAGGGTGGAAGAGAGCGAAACGAGACGAAGGAGTGTGAGAGATAGCGAAACGAGACGAAGGAGTGTGAAAGAGAGCAAAATGAGATGAAGGAGGGTGAAAGAGAGCGAAACGAGATGAAGGAGGGTGAAGGAAGGCGAAACGAGACGAAGGAGGGTGGAAGAGAGCGAAACGAGACGAAGGAGGGTGAAAGAGAGCGAAAAGAGACGAAGGAGGGTGAAAGAGAGCGAAACAAGGCGAAGGAGGGTCAAAGAGAGCGAAACGAGATGAAGGAGGGTGAAAGAGAGCGAAATGAGACGAAGGAAGGTGAAAGAGAGCGAACCGAGATGAAGGAGGGTGAAAGAGGGCGAAACGAGACGAAGGAGGGTGGAAGAGAGCGAAATGAGACGAAGGAGGGTGAAAGAGAGCGAAACGAGATGAAGGAGGGTGAAAGAGAGCAAAACGAGCAGAAGGAGGTGAAAGAGAGCGAAACGAGATGAAGGAGGGTGAAAGAGAGTGAAACGAGACGAAGGAGGGTGAAAGAGAGCGAAACGAGATTAAGGAGGGTGAAAGAGAGGGAAATGAGGCGAAGGAAGGTGAAAGAGTGCGAATCAAGACAAAGGAGGGTGAAAGAGAGCGAAACGAGACGAAGGAAGGTGAAAGAGAGCGAACCGAGACGAAGGAGTGTGAAAGAGGGCGAAACGAGACGAAGGAGGGTGAAAGAGAGTGAAACGAGGCGAAGGAAGGTGAAAGAGTGCGAATCGAGACAAAGGAGGGTGAAAGAGAGCGAAACGAGATGAAGGAAGGTGAAAGAGAGCGAACCGCGACGAAGGAGGATGAAAGAGAGCGAAACGAGATGAAGGAGGGTGAAAGAGAGCAAAACGAGCCGAAGGAGGGTGAAAGAGAGCGAAACGAGATGAAGGAAGGTGAAAGAGAGCGAACGGCGACGAAGGAGGATGAAAGAGAGCGAAACGAGATGAAGGAGGGTGAAAGAGAGCAAAACGAGCCGAAGGAGGGTGAAAGAGAGCGAAACGAGATGAAGGAGGGTGAAAGAGAGCGAAACGAGCCGAAGGAGGGTGAAAGAGAGCGAAAGGAGACGAAGGAGGGTGGAAGAGAGCGAAACGAGACGTAGGAGGGCGAAAGAGAGCGAAACGAGACGAAGGAGGGTGAAAGAGAGCGAAAGGAGACGAAGGAGGGTGAAAGAGTGCGAAACGAGACGAAGAAGGGTGAGAGAGGGCAAAACGAGATGAAGGAGGGTGAAGGAAGGCGAAACGAGACGAAGGAGGGAGGAAGACAGCGAAACGAGACGAAGGAGGGTGAGAGAGAGTGAAACGAGACGACGGACGGTGGAAGAGAGCGAAACGAGACGAAGGAGGGTGAGAGATAGCGAAACGAGACGAAGGAGGGTGAAAGAGAACGAAACGAGACGAAGGATGGTGAAAGAGAGCGAAACGAGACGAAGGAGGGTGAAGGAGGGCGAAACGAGACGAAGGAGGGTGGAAGAGAGCGAAACGAGACGGAGGAGAGTGAAAGAGAGCGAAACGAGACAAAGGAGGGTGAAAGAGTGCGAAACGAGCCGAAGGAGGGTGAAAGAGCACGAAACGAGAGTAAGATGGGTGGAAGAGAGCGAAACGAGATGAAGGAGGGTGAAAGAGAGCGAAACGAGACGAAGGAGGGTGAAAAAGAGCGAAACGAGACGAAGGAGGGTGAAAGAGAGCTAAACAAGACGAAGGAGGGTGAAAGAGAGCGAAACGAGATGAAGGAGGGTGAAAGAGAGCGAGACGAGACGAAGGAGGGTGAAAGAGAGCGAAACGATACGAAGGAAGGTGAAAGAGAGCTAAACGAGATGAAGGAGGGTGAAAGAGATCGAAACGAGACAAAGGAGGGTGAAAGAGAGCGAAACGAGGCGAAGGAAGGTGAAAGAGAGCTTAACGAGACGAAGGTGGGTGAAAGAGAACAAAATGAGACGAAGGCGGGGGAAAGAGAGCAAAACGAGACGAAGGAGGTTGAAAGAAGGCGAAACGAGAAGAAGGAGGGAGGAAGACAGCGAAACAAGACGAAGGAGGGTGAGAGAGAGCGAAACGAGACGAAGGAGGGTGAAGGAGGTGGAAACGAGACGAAGGAGGGTCAAAGAGAGCGAAACGAAATGAAGGAGGGTCAAAGAGAGCGAAACGAGACAAAGGAGGGTGAAAGAGAGTGAAACGAGGCGACGGAAGGTGAAAGAGTGCGAATCGAGACAAAGGAGGGTGAAAGAGAGCGAAACGAGACAAAGGAGGGTGAAAGAGAGCGAAACGAGACAAAGGAGGGTGAAAGAGAGCGAAACGAGACGAACGAGGGTGAAAGAGAGTGAAACGAGGCGACGGAAGGTGAAAGAGTGCGAATCGAGACAAAGGAGGGTGAAAGAGAGCGAAACGAGACGAAGGAAGGTGAAAGAGAGCGAACCGAGATGAAGGAGGGGGAAAGAGGGCGAAACGAGACGAAGGAGGGTGGAAGAGAGCGAAACGAGACGAAGGAGGGTGAAAGAGAGCGAAACGAGATGAAGGAGGGTGAAACAGAGCGAAACGAGCAGAAGGAGGGTGAAAGAGAGCGAAACGAGATGAAGGATGGTGAAAGAGAGTGAAACGAGATGAAGGAGGGTGAAAGAGAGCGAAACGAGATGAAGGAGGGTGAAAGAGAGGGAAATGAGGCGAAGCAAGGTGAAAGAGTGTGAATCTAGACAAAGGAGGGTGAAAGAGAGCGAAACGAGACGAAGGAAGGAGAAAGAGAGCGAACCGAGACGAAGGAGGGTGAAAGAGGGCGAAACGAGACAAAGGAGGGTGAAAGAGAGTGAAACGAGGCGACGGAAGGTGAAAGAGTGCGAACCGCGACGAAGAAGGATGAAAGAGAGCGAAACGAGATGAAGGAGGGTGAAAGAGAGCAAAACGAGCTGAAGGAGAGTGAAAGAGAGCGAAACGAGATGAAGGAGGGTGAAAGAGAGCGAAACGAGCCGAAGGAGGGTGAAAGAGAGCGAAACGAGACGAAGGTGGGTGGAAGAGAGCGAAACGAGACGAAGGAGGGTGAAAGAGAGCGAAAGGAGACGAAGGAGGGTGAAAGAGAGCGAAACGAGACGAAGAAGGGTGAGAGAGGGCAAAACGAGATGAAGGAGGGTGAAGTAAGGCGAAACGAGACGAAGGAGGGAGGAAGACAGCGAAACGAGACGAAGGAGGGTGAGAGAGAGCGAAACGAGACGAAGGACGGTGGAAGAGAGCGAAACGAGACGAAGGAGGGTGAGAGATAGCGAAACGAGACGAAGGAGGGTGAAAGAGAGCGAAACGAGACGAAGGATGGTGAAAGAGAGCGAAACGAGACGAAGGAGGGTAAAGGAGGGCGAAACGAGACGAAGGAGGGTGGAAGAGAGCGAAACGAGACGAAGGAGGGTGAAAGAGTGCGAAACGAAGCGAAGGAAGGTGAAAGAGAGCGAAACGAGACGAAGGAGGGTGAAAGAGAACGAAACGAGACGAAGGAGGGGGAAAGAGAGCGAAACGATACGAAGGAGGGTGAAAGAAGCCGAAACGAGACGAAGGAGGGAGGAAGACAGCGAAACGAGACGAAGGAGGGTGAGAGAGAGCGAAACCAGACGACGGAGGGTGGAAGAGAGCGAAACGAGACGAAGGAGTGTGAGAGATAGCGAAACGAGACGAAGGAGTGTGAAAGAGAGCAAAATGAGACGAAGGAGGGTGAAAGAGAGCGAAACGAGATGAAGGAGGGTGAAGGAAGGCGAAACGAGACGAAGGAGGGTGGAAGAGAGCGAAACGAGACGAAGGAGGGTGAAAGAGAGCGAAAAGAGACGAAGGAGGGTGAAGGAGAGCGAAACAAGGCGAAGGAGGGTCAAAGAGAGCGAAACGAGATGAAGGAGGGTGAAAGAGAGCGAAACGAGACAAAGGAGGGTGAAAGAGGCTGAAACGAGACAAAGGAGGGTGGAAGAGAGTGAATCGAGAGGAAGGAGGGTGAGGGAGAGCGAAACGAGATGAAGGAGGATGAAAGAGAGCGAAACGAGATGAAGGAGGGTGAAAGAGAGCGAAACGAGACGAAGGAGGGTGAAAGAGAGTGAAAATAGGCGAAGGAAGGAGAAAGAGTACGAATCGAGACAAAGGAGGGTGAAAGAGAGCGAAACGAGACGAAGGAAGGTGAAAGAGAGCGAACCGAAACGAAGGAGGGTGGAAGAGAGCGATACGAGACGAAGGAGGGAGAAAGAGAGCAAAACGAGACGAAGGAGGGTGAAAGAGAGCGAAACGAGACGAAGGAGGGTGAAAAAGAGTGAAACGAGACGAAGGAGGGTGAAAGAGAGCTAAACGAGACGAAGGAGGGTGAAAGAGAGCGAAACGAGATGAACGAGGGTGAAAGAGATCGAAACGAGACAAAGGAGGGTGAAAGAGAGCGAAACGAGGCGAAGGAAGGTGAAAGAGAGCGAAACGAGACGAAGGAGGGTGAAAGAGAACGAAACGAGACGAAGGAGGGGGAAAGAGAGCGAAACGAGACGAAGGAGGGTGAAAGAAGGCGAAACGAGACGAAGGAGGGAGGAAGACAGCGAAACGAGATGAAGGAGGGTGAGAGAGAGCGAAACGAGACGAAGGAGGGTGAAAGAGAGCTAAACGAGACGAAGGAGGGTGAAAGAGAGCGAAACGAGATGAACGAGGGTGAAAGAGATCGAAACGAGGCAAAGGAGGGTGAAAGAGAGCGAAACGAGGCGAAGGAAGGTGAAAGAGAGCGAAACGAGACGAAGGAGGGTGAAAGAGAACGAAACGAGACGAAGGAGGGGGAAAGAGAGCGAAACGAGACGAAGGAGGGTGAAAGAAGGCGAAACGAGACGAAGGAGGGAGGAAGACAGCGAAACGAGATGAAGGAGGGTGGAAGAGAGCGAAACGAGACGAAGGAGTGTGAGAGATAGCGAAACGAGACGAAGGAGTGTGAAAGAGAGCAAAATGAGACGAAGGAGGGTGAAAGAGAGCGAAACGAGATGAAGGAGGGTGAAGGAAGGCGAAACGAGACGAAGGAGGGTGGAAGAGAGTGAAACGAGACGAAGGAGGGTGAAAGAGAGCGAAAAGAGACGAAGGAGGGTGAAGGAGAGCGAAACAAGGCGAAGGAGGGTCAAAGAGAGCGAAACGAGATGAAGGAGGGTGAAAGAGAGCGAAACGAGACAAAGGAGGGTGAAAGAGGCTGAAACGAGACAAAGGAGGGTGGAAGAGAGTGAATCGAGAGGAAGGAGGGTGAGGGAGAGCGAAACGAGATGAAGGAGGATGAAAGAGAGCGAAACGAGATGAAGGAGGGTGAAAGAGAGCGAAACGAGACGAAGGAGGGTGAAAGAGAGTGAAAATAGGCGAAGGAAGGAGAAAGAGTACGAATCGAGACAAAGGAGGGTGAAAGAGAGCGAAACGAGACGAAGGAAGGTGAAAGAGAGCGAACCGAAACGAAGGAGGGTGGAAGAGAGCGATACGAGACGAAGGAGGGAGAAAGAGAGCAAAACGAGACGAAGGAGGGTGAAAGAGAGCGAAACGAGACGAAGGAGGGTGAAAAAGAGTGAAACGAGACGAAGGAGGGTGAAAGAGAGCTAAACGAGACGAAGGAGGGTGAAAGAGAGCGAAACGAGATGAACGAGGGTGAAAGAGATCGAAACGAGACAAAGGAGGGTGAAAGAGAGCGAAACGAGGCGAAGGAAGGTGAAAGAGAGCGAAACGAGACGAAGGAGGGTGAAAGAGAACGAAACGAGACGAAGGAGGGGGAAAGAGAGCGAAACGAGACGAAGGAGGGTGAAAGAAGGCGAAACGAGACGAAGGAGGGAGGAAGACAGCGAAACGAGATGAAGGAGGGTGAGAGAGATCGAAACGAGACGAAGGAGGGTGGAAGAGAGCAAAACAAGACGAAGGAGGGTGAGAGATAGCGAAACGAGACGAAGGAGGGTGAAAGAGAGCGAAACGAGACGAAGGAGGGTGAAAGAGAGCGAAACGAGACGAAGGAGGGTGAAGGAGGGCAAACGAGACGAAGGAGTGTCAAAGAGAGCAAAACGAGATGAAGGAGGGTGAAACAGAGCGAAACGAGACAGAGGAGGGTGAAACAGGCTGAAACGAGACGAAGGAGAGTGGAAGAGAGCGAAACTAGAGGAAGGAGGGTGAGGGAGAGCGAAACGAGACGAAGGAGGGTGAAGGAGAGTGAAACGAGACGAAGGAGGGTGAAAGAGAGCTAAACAAGACGAAGGAGGGTGAAAGAGAGCGAAACGAGATGAAGGAGGGTGAAAGAGAGCGAAACGAGACGAAGGAGGGTGAAAGAGAGCGAAAGGAGACGAAGGAAGGTGAAAGAGAGCTAAACGAGATGAAGGAGGGTGAAAGAGATAGAAACGAGACAAAGGAGGGTGAAAGAGAGCGAAACGAGGCGAAGGAATGTGAAAGAGAGCGAAACGAGACGAAGGAGGGTGAAAGAGAACAAAATGAGACGAAGGAGGGGGAAAGAGAGCAAAACGAGACGAAGGAGTTTGAAAGAAGGCGAAATGAGACGAAGGAGGGAGGAAGACAGCGAAACGAGACGAAGGAGGGTGAGAGAGAGCGAAATGAGACAAAGGAGGGTGAAGGAGGGCGAAACGAGACGTAGGAGGGTCAAAGAGAGCGAAACGAAATGAAGGAGAGTGAAAGAGAGCGAAACGAGACAAAGGAGCGTTGAAGAGAGCGAAACGAGAGGAAGGAGGGTGAGGGAGAGCGAAACAAGACAAAGGAGGGTGAAGGAGAGTGAACCGAGACGAAGGAGGGTGAAAGAGAGCGAAACGAGACGAAGGAGGGTGAAAGAGAGCGAAACGAGACGAACGAGGGTGAAAGAGAGTGAAACGAGGCGAAGGAAGGTGAAAGAGTGCGAATCGAGACAAAGGAGGGTGAAAGAGAGCAAAACGAGACGAAGGAAGGTGAAAGAGAGCGAACCGAGATGAAGGAGGGTGAAAGAGGGCGAAACGAGATGAAGGAGGGTGGAAGAGAGCGAAACGAGACGAAGGAGGGTGAAAGAGAGCGAAACGAGATGAAGGAGGGTGAGAGAGAGCGAAACGAGACGAAGGAGGGTGGAAGAGAGCGAAACAAGACGAAGGAGGGTGAGAGATAGCGAAACGAGACGAAGGAGGGTGAAAGAGAGCGAAACGAGACGAAGGAGGGTGAAAGAGAGCGAAACGAGACGAAGGAGGGTGAAGGAGGGCAAACGAGACGAAGGAGTGTCAAAGAGAGCAAAACGAGATGAAGGAGGGTGAAACAGAGCGAAACGAGACAGAGGAGGGTGAAAGAGGCTGAAACGAGACGAAGGAGAGTGGAAGAGAGCGAAACTAGAGGAAGGAGGGTGAGGGAGAGCGAAACGAGACGAAGGAGGGTGAAGGAGAGTGAAACGAGACGAAGGAGGGTGAAAGAGAGCTAAACAAGACGAAGGAGGGTGAAAGAGAGCGAAACGAGATGAAGGAGGGTGAAAGAGAGCGAAACGAGACGAAGGAGGGTGAAAGAGAGCGAAACGAGACGAAGGAAGGTGAAAGAGAGCTAAACGAGATGAAGGAGGGTGAAAGAGATCGAAACGAGACAAAGGAGGGTGAAAGAGAGCGAAACGAGGCGAAGGAATGTGAAAGAGAGCGAAACGAGACGAAGGAGGGTGAAAGAGAACAAAATGAGACGAAGGAGGGGGAAAGAGAGCAAAACGAGACGAAGGAGTTTGAAAGAAGGCGAAACGAGACGAAGGAGGGAGGAAGACAGCGAAACGAGATGAAGGAGGGTGAGAGAGAGCGAAACGAGACGAAGGAGGGTGGAAGAGAGCGAAACAAGACGAAGGAGGGTGAGAGATAGCGAAACGAGACGAAGGAGGGTGAAAGAGAGCGAAACGAGACGAAGGAGGGTGAAAGAGAGCGAAACGAGACGAAGGAGGGTGAAGGAGGGCAAACGAGACGAAGGAGAGTCAAAGAGAGCAAAACGAGATGAAGGAGGGTGAAACAGAGCGAAACGAGACAGAGGAGGGTGAAACAGGCTGAAACGAGACGAAGGAGAGTGGAAGAGAGCGAAACTAGAGGAAGGAGGGTGAGGGAGAGCGAAACGAGATGAAGGAGGGTGAAGGAGAGTGAAACGAGACGAAGGAGGGTGAAAGAGAGCGAAACGAGACGAAGGAGGGTGAAGGAGGGCAAACGAGACGAAGGAGTGTCAAAGAGAGCAAAACGAGATGAAGGAGGGTGAAACAGAGCGAAACGAGACAGAGGAGGGTGAAACAGGCTGAAACGAGACGAAGGAGAGTGGAAGAGAGCGAAACTAGAGGAAGGAGGGTGAGAGATAGCGAAGCGAGACGAAGGAGGGTGAAAGAGAGCGAAACGAGACGAAGGAGGGTGAAAGAGAGCGAAACGAGACGAAGGAGGGTGAAAGAGAGTGAAAATAGGCGAAGGAAGGAGAAAGAGTACGAATCGAGACAAAGGAGGGTGAAAGAGAGCGAAACGAGACGAAGGAAGGTGAAAGAGAGCGAACCGAAACGAAGGAGGGTGGAAGAGAGCGATACGAGACGAAGGAGGGAGAAAGAGAGCAAAACGAGACGAAGGAGGGTGAAAGAGAGCGAAACGAGACGAAGGAGGGTGAAAAAGAGTGAAACGAGACGAAGGAGGGTGAAAGAGAGCTAAACGAGACGAAGGAGGGTGAAAGAGAGCGAAACGAGATGAACGAGGGTGAAAGAGATCGAAACGAGACAAAGGAGGGTGAAAGAGAGCGAAACGAGGCGAAGGAAGGTGAAAGAGAGCGAAACGAGACGAAGGAGGGTGAAAGAGAACGAAACGAGACGAAGGAGGGGGAAAGAGAGCGAAACGAGACGAAGGAGGGTGAAAGAAGGCGAAACGAGACGAAGGAGGGAGGAAGACAGCGAAACGAGATGAAGGAGGGTGAGAGAGATCGAAACGAGACGAAGGAGGGTGGAAGAGAGCAAAACAAGACGAAGGAGGGTGAGAGATAGCGAAACGAGACGAAGGAGGGTGAAAGAGAGCGAAACGAGACGAAGGAGGGTGAAAGAGAGCGAAACGAGACGAAGGAGGGTGAAGGAGGGCAAACGAGACGAAGGAGTGTCAAAGAGAGCAAAACGAGATGAAGGAGGGTGAAACAGAGCGAAACGAGACAGAGGAGGGTGAAACAGGCTGAAACGAGACGAAGGAGAGTGGAAGAGAGCGAAACTAGAGGAAGGAGGGTGAGGGAGAGCGAAACGAGACGAAGGAGGGTGAAGGAGAGTGAAACGAGACGAAGGAGGGTGAAAGAGAGCTAAACAAGACGAAGGAGGGTGAAAGAGAGCGAAACGAGATGAAGGAGGGTGAAAGAGAGCGAAACGAGACGAAGGAGGGTGAAAGAGAGCGAAAGGAGACGAAGGAAGGTGAAAGAGAGCTAAACGAGATGAAGGAGGGTGAAAGAGATAGAAACGAGACAAAGGAGGGTGAAAGAGAGCGAAACGAGGCGAAGGAATGTGAAAGAGAGCGAAACGAGACGAAGGAGGGTGAAAGAGAACAAAATGAGACGAAGGAGGGGGAAAGAGAGCAAAACGAGACGAAGGAGTTTGAAAGAAGGCGAAATGAGACGAAGGAGGGAGGAAGACAGCGAAACGAGACGAAGGAGGGTGAGAGAGAGCGAAATGAGACAAAGGAGGGTGAAGGAGGGCGAAACGAGACGTAGGAGGGTCAAAGAGAGCGAAACGAAATGAAGGAGAGTGAAAGAGAGCGAAACGAGACAAAGGAGCGTTGAAGAGAGCGAAACGAGAGGAAGGAGGGTGAGGGAGAGCGAAACAAGACAAAGGAGGGTGAAGGAGAGTGAACCGAGACGAAGGAGGGTGAAAGAGAGCGAAACGAGACGAAGGAGGGTGAAAGAGAGCGAAACGAGACGAACGAGGGTGAAAGAGAGTGAAACGAGGCGAAGGAAGGTGAAAGAGTGCGAATCGAGACAAAGGAGGGTGAAAGAGAGCAAAACGAGACGAAGGAAGGTGAAAGAGAGCGAACCGAGATGAAGGAGGGTGAAAGAGGGCGAAACGAGATGAAGGAGGGTGGAAGAGAGCGAAACGAGACGAAGGAGGGTGAAAGAGAGCGAAACGAGATGAAGGAGGGTGAGAGAGAGCGAAACGAGACGAAGGAGGGTGGAAGAGAGCGAAACAAGACGAAGGAGGGTGAGAGATAGCGAAACGAGACGAAGGAGGGTGAAAGAGAGCGAAACGAGACGAAGGAGGGTGAAAGAGAGCGAAACGAGACGAAGGAGGGTGAAGGAGGGCAAACGAGACGAAGGAGTGTCAAAGAGAGCAAAACGAGATGAAGGAGGGTGAAACAGAGCGAAACGAGACAGAGGAGGGTGAAAGAGGCTGAAACGAGACGAAGGAGAGTGGAAGAGAGCGAAACTAGAGGAAGGAGGGTGAGGGAGAGCGAAACGAGACGAAGGAGGGTGAAGGAGAGTGAAACGAGACGAAGGAGGGTGAAAGAGAGCTAAACAAGACGAAGGAGGGTGAAAGAGAGCGAAACGAGATGAAGGAGGGTGAAAGAGAGCGAAACGAGACGAAGGAGGGTGAAAGAGAGCGAAACGAGACGAAGGAAGGTGAAAGAGAGCTAAACGAGATGAAGGAGGGTGAAAGAGATCGAAACGAGACAAAGGAGGGTGAAAGAGAGCGAAACGAGGCGAAGGAATGTGAAAGAGAGCGAAACGAGACGAAGGAGGGTGAAAGAGAACAAAATGAGACGAAGGAGGGGGAAAGAGAGCAAAACGAGACGAAGGAGTTTGAAAGAAGGCGAAACGAGACGAAGGAGGGAGGAAGACAGCGAAACGAGATGAAGGAGGGTGAGAGAGAGCGAAACGAGACGAAGGAGGGTGGAAGAGAGCGAAACAAGACGAAGGAGGGTGAGAGATAGCGAAACGAGACGAAGGAGGGTGAAAGAGAGCGAAACGAGACGAAGGAGGGTGAAAGAGAGCGAAACGAGACGAAGGAGGGTGAAGGAGGGCAAACGAGACGAAGGAGAGTCAAAGAGAGCAAAACGAGATGAAGGAGGGTGAAACAGAGCGAAACGAGACAGAGGAGGGTGAAACAGGCTGAAACGAGACGAAGGAGAGTGGAAGAGAGCAAAACTAGAGGAAGGAGGGTGAGGGAGAGCGAAACGAGATGAAGGAGGGTGAAGGAGAGTGAAACGAGACGAAGGAGGGTGAAAGAGAGCGAAACGAGACGAAGGAGGGTGAAGGAGGGCAAACGAGACGAAGGAGTGTCAAAGAGAGCAAAACGAGATGAAGGAGGGTGAAACAGAGCGAAACGAGACAGAGGAGGGTGAAACAGGCTGAAACGAGACGAAGGAGAGTGGAAGAGAGCGAAACTAGAGGAAGGAGGGTGAGAGATAGCGAAACGAGACGAAGGAGGGTGAAAGAGAGCGAAACGAGACGAAGGAGGGTGAAAGAGAGCGAAACGAGACGAAGGAGGGTGAAGGAGGGCAAACGAGACGAAGGAGTGTCAAAGAGAGCAAAACGAGATGAAGGAGGGTGAAACAGAGCGAAACGAGACAGAGGAGGGTGAAAGAGGCTGAAACGAGACGAAGGAGAGTGGAAGAGAGCGAAACTAGAGGAAGGAGGGTGAGGGAGAGCGAAACGAGACGAAGGAGGGTGAAGGAGAGTGAAACGAGACGAAGGAGGGTGAAAGAGAGCTAAACAAGACGAAGGAGGGTGAAAGAGAGCGAAACGAGATGAAGGAGGGTGAAAGAGAGCGAAACGAGACGAAGGAGGGTGAAAGAGAGCGAAACGAGACGAAGGAAGGTGAAAGAGAGCTAAACGAGATGAAGGAGGGTGAAAGAGATCGAAACGAGACAAAGGAGGGTGAAAGAGAGCGAAACGAGGCGAAGGAATGTGAAAGAGAGCGAAACGAGACGAAGGAGGGTGAAAGAGAACAAAATGAGACGAAGGAGGGGGAAAGAGAGCAAAACGAGACGAAGGAGTTTGAAAGAAGGCGAAACGAGACGAAGGAGGGAGGAAGACAGCGAAACGAGATGAAGGAGGGTGAGAGAGAGCGAAACGAGACGAAGGAGGGTGGAAGAGAGCGAAACAAGACGAAGGAGGGTGAGAGATAGCGAAACGAGACGAAGGAGGGTGAAAGAGAGCGAAACGAGACGAAGGAGGGTGAAAGAGAGCGAAACGAGACGAAGGAGGGTGAAGGAGGGCAAACGAGACGAAGGAGAGTCAAAGAGAGCAAAACGAGATGAAGGAGGGTGAAACAGAGCGAAACGAGACAGAGGAGGGTGAAACAGGCTGAAACGAGACGAAGGAGAGTGGAAGAGAGCGAAACTAGAGGAAGGAGGGTGAGGGAGAGCGAAACGAGATGAAGGAGGGTGAAGGAGAGTGAAACGAGACGAAGGAGGGTGAAAGAGAGCTAAACAAGACGAAGGAGGGTGAAAGAGAGCGAAACGAGATGAAGGAGGGTGAAAGAGAGCGAAACGAGACGAAGGAGGGTGAAAGAGAGCGAAAGGAGACGAAGGAAGGTGAAAGAGAGCTAAACGAGATGAAGGAGGGTGAAAGAGATAGAAACGAGACAAAGGAGGGTGAAAGAGAGCGAAACGAGGCGAAGGAATGTGAAAGAGAGCGAAACGAGACGAAGGAGGGTGAAAGAGAACAAAATGAGACGAAGGAGGGGGAAAGAGAGCAAAACGAGACGAAGGAGTTTGAAAGAAGGCGAAATGAGACGAAGGAGGGAGGAAGACAGCGAAACGAGACGAAGGAGGGTGAGAGAGAGCGAAATGAGACAAAGGAGGGTGAAGGAGGGCGAAACGAGACGTAGGAGGGTCAAAGAGAGCGAAACGAAATGAAGGAGAGTGAAAGAGAGCGAAACGAGACAAAGGAGCGTTGAAGAGAGCGAAACGAGAGGAAGGAGGGTGAGGGAGAGCGAAACAAGACAAAGGAGGGTGAAGGAGAGTGAACCGAGACGAAGGAGGGTGAAAGAGAGCGAAACGAGACGAAGGAGGGTGAAAGAGAGCGAAACGAGACGAACGAGGGTGAAAGAGAGTGAAACGAGGCGAAGGAAGGTGAAAGAGTGCGAATCGAGACAAAGGAGGGTGAAAGAGAGCGAAACGAGACGAAGGAAGGTGAAAGAGAGCGAACCGAGATGAAGGAGGGTGAAAGAGGGCGAAACGAGATGAAGGAGGGTGGAAGAGAGCGAAACGAGACGAAGGAGGGTGAAAGAGAGCGAAACGAGATGAAGGAGGGTGAGAGAGAGCGAAACGAGACGAAGGAGGGTGGAAGAGAGCGAAACAAGACGAAGGAGGGTGAGAGATAGCGAAACGAGACGAAGGAGGGTGAAAGAGAGCGAAACGAGACGAAGGAGGGTGAAAGAGAGCGAAACGAGACGAAGGAGGGTGAAGGAGGGCAAACGAGACGAAGGAGTGTCAAAGAGAGCAAAACGAGATGAAGGAGGGTGAAACAGAGCGAAACGAGACAGAGGAGGGTGAAAGAGGCTGAAACGAGACGAAGGAGAGTGGAAGAGAGCGAAACTAGAGGAAGGAGGGTGAGGGAGAGCGAAACGAGACGAAGGAGGGTGAAGGAGAGTGAAACGAGACGAAGGAGGGTGAAAGAGAGCTAAACAAGACGAAGGAGGGTGAAAGAGAGCGAAACGAGATGAAGGAGGGTGAAAGAGAGCGAAACGAGACGAAGGAGGGTGAAAGAGAGCGAAACGAGACGAAGGAAGGTGAAAGAGAGCTAAACGAGATGAAGGAGGGTGAAAGAGATCGAAATGAGACAAAGGAGGGTGAAAGAGAGCGAAACGAGGCGAAGGAATGTGAAAGAGAGCGAAACGAGACGAAGGAGGGTGAAAGAGAACAAAATGAGACGAAGGAGGGGGAAAGAGAGCAAAACGAGACGAAGGAGTTTGAAAGAAGGCGAAACGAGACGAAGGAGGGAGGAAGACAGCGAAACGAGACGAAGGAGGGTGAGAGAGAGCGAAACGAGACGAATGAGGGTGAAGGAGGGCGAAACGAGACGAAGGAGGCTCAAAGAGAGCAAAACGAAATGAAGGAGAGTGAAAGAGAGCGAAACGAGACAAAGGAGCGTGGAAGAGAGCGAAACGAGAGGAAGGAGGGTGAGGGAGAGCGAAACAAGACGAAGGAGGGTGAAGGAGAGTGAACCGAGACGAAGGAGGGTAAAAGAGAGCGAAACGAGACGAAGGAGGGTGAAAGAGAGCGAAACGAGACGAACGAGGGTGAAAGAGAGTGAAACAAGGCGAAGGAAGGTGAAAGAGTGCGAATCGAGACAAAGGAGGGTGAAAGAGAGCGAAACGAGACGAAGGAAGGTGAAAGAGAGCGAACCGAAACGAAGGAGGGTGGAAGAGAGCGATACGAGACGAAGGAGGGAGAAAGAGAGCAAAACGAGACGAAGGAGGGTGAAAGAGAGCGAAACGAGATGAAGGAGGGTGAAGGAGCGCAAACGAGACGAAGGAGTGTCAAAGAGAGCAAAACGAGATGAAGGAGGGTGAAACAGAGCGAAACGAGACAGAGGAGGGTGAAAGAGGCTGAAACGAGACGAAGGAGAGTGGAAGAGAGCGAAACTAGAGGAAGCAGGGTGAGGGAGAGCGAAACGAGACGAAGGAGGGTGAAGGAGAGTGAAACGAGACGAAGGAGGGTGAAAGAGAGCTAAACAAGACGAAGGAGGGTGAAAGAGAGCGAAACGAGATGAAGGAGGGTGAAAGAGAGCGAAACGAGACGAAGGAGGGTGAAAGAGAGCGAAACGAGACGAAGGAAGGTGAAAGAGAGCTAAACGAGATGAAGGAGGGTGAAAGAGGTCGAAACGAGACAAAGGAGGGTGAAAGAGAGCGAAACGAGCCGAAGGAATGTGAAAGAGAGCGAAACGAGACGAAGGAGGGTGAAAGAGAACAAAATGAGACGAAGGAGGGGGAAAGTGAGCAAAACGAGACGAAGGAGTTTGAAAGAAGGCGAAACGAGACGAAGGAGGGAGGAAGACAGCGAAACGAGACGAAGGAGGGTGAGAGAGAGCGAAACGAGACGAAGGAGGGTGAAGGAGGGCGAAACGAGACGAAGGAGGGTCAAAGAGAGCGAAACGAAATGAAGGAGAGTGAAAGAGAGCGAAACGAGACAAAGGAGCGTGGAAGAGAGCGAAACGAGAGGAAGGAGGGTGAGGGAGAGCGAAACAAGACGAAGGAGGGTGAAGGAGAGTGAACCGAGACGAAGGAGGGTGAAAGAGAGCGAAACGAGACGAAGGAGGGTGAAAGAGAGCGAAACGAGACGAACGAGGGTGAAAGAGAGTGAAACGAGGCGAAGGAAGGTGAAAGAGTGCGAATCGAGAAAAAGGAGGGTGAAAGAGAGCGAAACGAGACGAAGGAAGGTGAAAGAGAGCGAACCGAGATGAAGGAGGGTGAAAGAGGGCGAAACGAGACGAAGGAGGGTGGAAGAGAGCGAAACGAGACGAAGGAGGGTGAAAGAGAGCGAAACGAGATGAAGGAGGGTGAAAGAGAGCAAAACGAGCAGAAGGAGGGTGAAAGAGAGCGAAACGAGATGAAGGAGGGGGAAAGTGAGCGAAACGAGACGAAGGAGGGTGAAAGAAGTCGAAACGAGACGAAAGAGGGAGGAAGACAGCGAAACGAGACGAAGGAGGGTGAAAGAGAGTGAAACGAGGCGACGGAAGGTGAAAGAGTGCGAATCGAGACAAAGGAGGGTGAAAGAGAGCGAAACGAGACGAAGGTGGGTGAGAGATAGCAAAACAAGACGAAGGAGGGTGTAAGAGAGCGAAACAAGACGAAGGAGGGTGAAAGAGAGCGAAACGAGACGAAGGAGGGTGAAGGAAGGCGAAACGAGACGAAGGAGGGTGGAAGAGAGCGAAACGAGACGAAGGAGGGTGAAAGAGAGTGAAAAGAGATGAAGGAGGGTGAAAGAGAGCGAAACGAGGCAAAAGAGGGTGAAAGAGAGCGAAACGAGACAAAGGAGGGTGAAAGAGGCTGAAACGAGTCGAAGGAGGGTGGAAGAGAGCGAAACGAGAAGAAGGAGGGTGAGGGAGAGCGAAACGAGATGAAGGAGGGTGAAAGAGCGTGAAACGAGACGAAGGAGGTTGAAAGAGAGCAAAACGAGACGAAGGACGGTGAAAGAGAGCGAAACGAGACGAAGGAGGGTGAAAGAGAGTGAAACGAGGCGAAGGAAGTTGAAAGAGTGCGAATTGAGACAAAGGAGGGTGAAAGAGAGCAAAACGAGACAAAGGAACGTGAAAGAGAGCGAACCGAAACGAAGGAGGGTGGAAGAGAGCTATACGAGACGAAGGACGGTGAAAGAGAGCAAAACGAGACGAAAGAGGGGGAAAGAGAGCGAAACGAGACGAAGGAGGGTGAAAAAGAGTGAAACGAGACGAAGGAGGGTGAAAGAGAGCTAAACGAGACGAAGGAGGGTGAAAGAGAGCGAAACGAGATGAAGGAGGGTGAAAGAGAGCGAAACGAGACGAAGGAGAGTGAAAGAGAGCGAAACGAGACGAAGGAAGGTGAAAGAGAGCTAAACGAGATGAAGGAGGGTGAAAGAGAGCGAAACGAGACAAAGAAGTGTGAAAGAGTGCGAAACGGGGCGAAGGAATGTGAAAGAGAGCGAAACGAGACGAAGGAGGGTGAAAGAGAACGAAACGAGACGAAGGAGGGTTAAAGAGAGCGAAATGAGACGAAGGAGGGTGAAAGAAGGCAAAACGAGATGAAGGAGGGAGGAAGACAGCGAAACGAGACGAAGGAAGGTGAGAGAGAGCGAAACGAGACGAAGAAGGGTGGAAGAGAGCGAAACGAGACGAAGGAGTGTGAGAGATAGCGAAACGAGATGAAGGAGGGTGAAAGAGAGCGAAATGAGACGAAGGAGGGTGAAAGAGAGCGAAACGAGACGAAGAAGGGTGAAGGAAGGCGAAACGAGACGAAGGAGGGTGGAAGAGAGCGAAACGAGACGAAGGAGGGTGAAAGAGAGTGAAAAGAGACGAAGGAGGGTGAAAGAGAGCGAAACGAGGCGAAGGAGGGTCAAAGAGAGCGAAACGAGATGAAGGAGGGTGAAAGAGAGCGAAACGAGACAAAGGAGGGTGAAAGAGGCTGAAAGGAGACGAAGGAACGTGGAAGAGAGCGAAACGAGAGGAAGGAGGGTGAGGGAGAGCGAAACGAGATGAAGGAGGGTGAAAGAGAGTGAAACGAGACGAAGGAGGGTGAAAGAGAGCGAAACGAGACGAAGGAGGGTGGAAGAGAGCGAAACGAGACGAAGGAGGGTGAAAGAGAGTGAAACGAGATGAAGGAGGGTGAAAGAGAGCGAAACGAGACGAAGGAGGGTGAAAGAGAGCAAAACGAGACGAAGGAGGGTGAAAGAGAGTGAAACGAGACGAAGGAAGGTGAAAGAGTGCGAATCGAGATAAAGGAGGGTGAAAGAGAGCGAAACGAGACGAAGGAAGGTGAAAGAGAGCGAACCGAAACAAAGGAGGGTGGAAGAGAGCGATACGAGACGAAGGATGGTGAAAGAGAGCGAAACGAGACGAAGGAGGGTGAAAGAGAGCGAAACGAGATGAAGGAGGGTGAAAAAGAGTGAAACGAGACGAAGGAGGGTGAAAGAGAGCGAAATGAGACGAAGGAGGGTGAAAGAGAGCGAAACGAGATGAAGGAGGGTGAAAGAGAGCGAAACGAGACGAAGGAGGGTGAAAGAGAGCGAAACGGGACGAAGGAAGGTGAAAGAGAGCTAAACTAGATGAAGGAGGGTGAAAGAGATCGAAACGAGACAAAGGAGGGTGAAAGAGAGTGAAACGAGGCGAAGGAAGGTGAAAGAGAGCGAAACGAGACGAAGGAGGGTGAAAGAGAGCGAAACGAGACGAAGGAAGGTGAAAGAGAGCTAAACGAGATGAAGGAGGGTGAAAGAGATCGAAACGAGACAAAAGAGGGTGAAAGAGAGCGAAACGAGGCGAAGGAATGGTGAAAGAGAGCGAAACGAGACGAAGGAGGGTGAAAGAGAACAAAATGAGACGAAGGAGGGGGAAAGAGAGCGAAACGAGATAAAGGAGGGTGAAAGAAGGCGAAACGAGACGAAGGAGGGAGGAAGACAGCGAAACGAGACGAAGGAGGGTGAGAGAGAGCGAAACGAGACGAAGGAGTGTGAGAGATAGCGAAACGAGATGAAGGAGGGTGAAAGAGAGCGAAATGAGACGAAGGAGGGTGAAAGAGAGCGAAACGAGACGAAGAAGGGTGAAGGAAGGCGAAACGAGACGAAGGAGGGTGGAAGAGAGCGAAACGAGACGAAGGAGGGTGAAAGAGAGTGAAAAGAGACGAAGGAGGGTGAAAGAGAGCGAAACGAGGCGAAGGAGGGTCAAAGAGAGCGAAACGAGATGAAGGAGGGTGAAAGAGAGCGAAACGAGACAAAGGAGGGTGAAAGAGGCTGAAAGGAGACGAAGGAACGTGGAAGAGAGCGAAACGAGAGGAAGGAGGGTGAGGGAGAGCGAAACGAGATGAAGGAGGGTGAAAGAGAGTGAAACGAGACGAAGGAGGGTGAAAGAGAGCGAAACGAGACGAAGGAGGGTGGAAGAGAGCGAAACGAGACGAAGGAGGGTGAAAGAGAGTGAAACGAGATGAAGGAGGGTGAAAGAGAGCGAAACGAGATGAAGGAGGGTGAAAGAGAGCAAAACGAGACGAAGGAGGGTGAAAGAGAGTGAAACGAGACGAAGGAAGGTGAAAGAGTGCGAATCGAGATAAAGGAGGGTGAAAGAGAGCGAAACGAGACGAAGGAAGGTGAAAGAGAGCGAACCGAAACAAAGGAGGGTGGAAGAGAGCGATACGAGACGAAGGAGGGTGAAAGAGAGCGAAACGAGACGAAGGAGGGTGAAAGAGAGCGAAACGAGATGAAGGAGGGTGAAAAAGAGTGAAACGAGACGAAGGAGGGTGAAAGAGAGCTAAATGAGACGAAGGAGGGTGAAAGAGAGCGAAACGAGATGAAGGAGGGTGAAAGAGAGCGAAACGAGACGAAGGAGGGTGAAAGAGAGCGAAACGGGACGAAGGAAGGTGAAAGAGAGCTAAACGAGATGAAGGAGGGTGAAAGAGATCGAAACGAGACAAAGGAGGGTGAAAGAGAGTGAAACGAGGCGAAGGAAGGTGAAAGAGAGCGAAACGAGACGAAGGAGGGTGAAAGAGAGCGAAACGAGACGAAGGAAGGTGAAAGAGAGCTAAACGAGATGAAGGAGGGTGAAAGAGATCGAAACGAGACAAAAGAGGGTGAAAGAGAGCGAAACGAGGCGAAGGAATGGTGAAAGAGAGCGAAACGAGACGAAGGAGGGTGAAAGAGAACAAAATGAGACGAAGGAGGGGGAAAGAGAGCGAAACGAGATAAAGGAGGGTGAAAGAAGGCGAAACGAGACGAAGGAGGGAGGAAGACAGCGAAACGAGACGAAGGAGGGTGAGAGAGAGCGAAACGAGACGAAGGAGGGTGAAGGAGGGCAAAACGAGACGAAGGAGGGTCAAAGAGAGCAAAACGAAATGAAGGAGGGTGAAAAAGAGTGAACCGAGACGAAGGAGGGTGAAAGAGAGCGAAACGAGACGAAGGAGGGTGAAAGAGAGCGAAACGAGACGAAGGAGGGTGAAAGAGAGTGAAACGAGGCGAAGGAAGGTGAAAGAGTGCGAATCGAGACAAAGGAGGGTGAAAGAGAGCGAAACGAGACGAAGGAAGGTGAAAGAGAGCGAACCGAGATGAAGGAGGGTGAAAGAGGGCGAAACGAGACGAAGGAGGGTGGAAGAGAGCGAAACGAGACGAAGGAGGGTGAAAGAGAGCAAAAACGAGCATAAGGAGAGTGAAAGAGAGCGAAACGAGATGAAGGAGGGTGAAAGAGAGTGAAACGAGACGAAGGAGGGTGAAAGAGAGCGAAACGAGATGAAGGAGGGTGAAAGAGAGGGAAATGAGGCGAAGGAAGGTGAAAGAGTGCGAATCTAGACAAAGGAGGGTGAAAGAGAGCGAAACGAGACGAAGGAAGGTGAAAGAGAGCGAACCGAGACGAAGGAGGGTGAAAGAGGGCGAAACGAGACGAAGGAGGGTGAAAGAGAGTGAAACGAGGCGAAGGAAGATGAAAGAGTGCGAATCGAGACAAAGGAGGGTGAAAGAGAGCGAAACGAGACGAAGGAAGGTGAAAGAGAGCGAACCGCGACGAAGGAGGATGAAAGAGAGCGAAACGAGATGAAGGAGGGTGAAAGAGAGCAAAACGAGCCGACGGAGGGTGAAAGAGAGCGAAACGAGATGAAGGAGGGTGAAAGAGAGCGAAACGAGCCGAAGGAGGGTGAAAGAGAGCGAAAGGAGACGAAGGAGGGTGGAAGAGAGCGAAACGAGACGAAGGAGGGCGAAAGAGAGCGAAACGAGACGAAGGAGGGTGAAAGAGAGCGAAAGGAGACGAAGGAGCGTGAAAGAGAGCGAAACGAGACGAAGATGGGTGAGAGAGGGCAAAACGAGATGAAGGAGGGTGAAGGAAGGCGAAACGAGACGAAGGAGGGAGGAAGAGAGCGAAACGAGACGAAGGAGGGTGAGAGAGAGCGAAACGAGATGAAGGACGGTGGAAGAGAGCGAAACGAGACGAAGGAGGGTGAGAGATAGCGAAACGAGACGAAGGAGGGTGAAAGAGAGCGAAACGAGACGAAGGATGGTGAAAGAGAGCGAAACGAGACGAAGGAGGGTGAAAGAGAGCAAAAACGAGCATAAGGAGAGTGAAAGAGAGCGAAACGAGATGAAGGAGGGTGAAAGAGAGTGAAACGAGACGAAGGAGGGTGAAAGAGAGCGAAACGAGATGAAGGAGGGTGAAAGAGAGGGAAATGAGGCGAAGGAAGGTGAAAGAGTGCGAATCTAGACAAAGGAGGGTGAAAGAGAGCGAAACGAGACGAAGGAAGGTGAAAGAGAGCGAACCGAGATGAAGGAGGGTGAAAGAGGGCGAAACGAGACGAAGGAGGGTGAAAGAGAGTGAAACGAGGCGAAGGAAGATGAAAGAGTGCGAATCGAGACAAAGGAGGGTGAAAGAGAGCGAAACGAGACGAAGGAAGGTGAAAGAGAGCGAACCGCGACGAAGGAGGATGAAAGAGAGCGAAACGAGATGAAGGAGGGTGAAAGAGAGCAAAACGAGCCGACGGAGGGTGAAAGAGAGCGAAACGAGATGAAGGAGGGTGAAAGAGAGCGAAACGAGCCGAAGGAGGGTGAAAGAGAGCGAAAGGAGACGAAGGAGGGTGGAAGAGAGCGAAACGAGACGAAGGTGGGCGAAAGAGAGCGAAACGAGACGAAGGAGGGTGAAAGAGAGCGAAAGGAGACGAAGGAGCGTGAAAGAGAGCGAAACGAGACGAAGATGGGTGAGAGAGGGCAAAACGAGATGAAGGAGGGTGAAGGAAGGCGAAACGAGACGAAGGAGGGAGGAAGAGAGCGAAACGAGACGAAGGAGGGTGAGAGAGAGCGAAACGAGATGAAGGACGGTGGAAGAGAGCGAAACGAGACGAAGGAGGGTGAGAGATAGCGAAACGAGACGAAGGAGGGTGAAAGAGAGCGAAACGAGACGAAGGATGGTGAAAGAGAGCGAAACGAGACGAAGGAGGGTGAAGGATGGCGAAACGAGACGAAGGAGGGTGGAAGAGAGCGAAACGAGACGGAGGAGAGTGAAAGAGAGCGAAACGGGACAAAGGAGGGTGAAAGAGTGCGAAACGAGCCGAAGGAGGGTGAAAGAGCACGAAACGAGAGGAAGATGGGTGGAAGAGAGCGAAACGAGGCGAAGGAGGGTGAAAGAGAGCGAAACGAGACGACTGAGGGTGAAAAAGAGTGAAACGAGACGAAGGAGGGTGAAAGAGAGCTAAACAAGACGAAGGAGGTTGAAAGAGAGCGAAACGAGATGAAGGAGGGTGAAAGAGAGCAAAACGATACGAAGGAGGGTGAAAGAGAGCGAAACGAGACGAAGAAAGGTGAAAGAGAGCTAAACGAGATGAAGGAGGGTGAAAGAGATCGAAACGAGACAAAGGAGGGTGAAAGAGAGCGAAACGAGGCGAAGGAAGGTGAAAGAGAGCGAAACGAGACGAAGGAGGGTGAAAGAGAACAAAATGAGACGAAGGAGGGGGAAAGAGAGCAAAACGAGACGAAGGAGGTTGAAAGAAGGCGAAACGAGACGAAGGAGGGTGAAAGAGAGCGAAACGAGACGAAGGAAGGTGAAAGAGAGCGAACCGAGACGAAGGAGGGTGAAAGAGGGCGAAACGAGACGAAGGAGGGTGAAAGAGAGTGAAACGAGGCGAAGGAAGATGAAAGAGTGCGAATCGAGACAAAGGAGGGTGAAAGAGAGCGAAACGAGACGAAGGAAGGTGAAAGAGAGCGAACCGCGACGAAGGAGGATGAAAGAGAGCGAAACGAGATGAAGGAGGGTGAAAGAGAGCAAAACGAGCCGACGGAGGGTGAAAGAGAGCGAAACGAGATGAAGGAGGGTGAAAGAGAGCGAAACGAGCCGAAGGAGGGTGAAAGAGAGCGAAAGGAGACGAAGGAGGGTGGAAGAGAGCGAAACGAGACGAAGGAGGGCGAAAGAGAGCGAAACGAGACGAAGGAGGGTGAAAGAGAGCGAAAGGAGACGAAGGAGCGTGAAAGAGAGCGAAACGAGACGAAGATGGGTGAGAGAGGGCAAAACGAGATGAAGGAGGGTGAAGGAAGGCGAAACGAGACGAAGGAGGGAGGAAGAGAGCGAAACGAGACGAAGGAGGGTGAGAGAGAGCGAAACGAGATGAAGGACGGTGGAAGAGAGCGAAACGAGACGAAGGAGGGTGAGAGATAGCGAAACGAGACGAAGGAGGGTGAAAGAGAGCGAAACGAGACGAAGGATGGTGAAAGAGAGCGAAACGAGACGAAGGAGGGTGAAGGATGGCGAAACGAGACGAAGGAGGGTGGAAGAGAGCGAAACGAGACGGAGGAGAGTGAAAGAGAGCGAAACGGGACAAAGGAGGGTGAAAGAGTGCGAAACGAGCCGAAGGAGGGTGAAAGAGCACGAAACGAGAGGAAGATGGGTGGAAGAGAGCGAAACGAGGCGAAGGAGGGTGAAAGAGAGCGAAACGAGACGACTGAGGGTGAAAAAGAGTGAAACGAGACGAAGGAGGGTGAAAGAGAGCTAAACAAGACGAAGGAGGTTGAAAGAGAGCGAAACGAGATGAAGGAGGGTGAAAGAGAGCAAAACGATACGAAGGAGGGTGAAAGAGAGCGAAACGAGACGAAGAAAGGTGAAAGAGAGCTAAACGAGATGAAGGAGGGTGAAAGAGATCGAAACGAGACAAAGGAGGGTGAAAGAGAGCGAAACGAGGCGAAGGAAGGTGAAAGAGAGCGAAACGAGACGAAGGAGGGTGAAAGAGAACAAAATGAGACGAAGGAGGGGGAAAGAGAGCAAAACGAGACGAAGGAGGTTGAAAGAAGGCGAAACGAGACGAAGGAGGGAGGAAGACAGCGAAACGAGACGAAGGAGGGTGAGAGAGAGCGAAACGAGACGAAGGAGGGTGAAGGAGGGCGAAACGAGACGAAGGAGGGTCAAAGAGAGCGAAACGAAATGAAGGAGGGTGAAAGAGAGCGAAACGAGACAAAGGAGCGTGGAAGAGAGCGAAACGAGAGGAAGGAGGGTGAGGGAGAGCGAAACGAGACGAAGGAGGGTGAAGGAGAGTGAACCGAGATGAAGGAGGGCAAAAGAGAGCGAAACGAGACGAAGGAGGGTGAAAGAGAGCGAAAGGAGACGAAGGAGGGTGAAAGAGAGCGAAACGAGACGAAGATGGGTGAGAGAGGGCAAAACGAGATGAAGGAGGGTGAAGGAAGGCGAAACGAGACGAAGGAGGGAGGAAGACAGCGAAACGAGACGAAGGAGGGTGAGAGAGAGCGAAACGAGACGACGGACGGTGGAAGAGAGCGAAACGAGACGAAGGAGGGTGAGAGATAGCGAAACGAGTCGAAGCAGGGTGAAAGAGAGCGAAACGAGACGAAGGATGGTGAAAGAGAGCGAAACGAGACGAAGGAGGATGAAGGAGGGCGAAACGAGACGAAGGAGGGTGGAAGAGAGCGAAACGAGACGGAGGAGAGTGAAAGAGAGCGAAACGAGACAAAGGAGGGTGAAAGAGTGCGAAACGAGCTGAAGGAGGGTGAAAGAGCACGAAACGAGAGGAAGATGGGTGGAAGAGAGCGAAACGAGATGAAGGAGGGTGAAAGAGAGCGAAACGAGACGAAGGAGGGTGAAAGAGAGCGAAACTAGATGAAGGAGGGTGAAAGAGAGCGAAACGAGACGAAAGAGGGTGAAAGAGGCGACGGAAGGTGAAAGAGTGCGAATCGAGACAAAGGACGGTGAAAGAGAGCGAAACGAGACGATGGAAGGTGAAAGAGAGCGAACCGAGATGAAGGAGGGTGAAAGAGGGCGAAACGAGACGAAGGAGGGTGAAAGAGAGTGAAACGAGGTGAAGGAAGGTGAAAGAGAGCGAAACGAGATGACGGAGGGTGAAAGAGAACGAAACGAGACGAAGTAGGGGGAAAGAGAGCGAAACGAGACGAAGGAGGGTGAAAGAATTCGAAACGAGACGAAGGAGGGAGGAAGACAGCGAAACGAGACGAAGGAGGGTGAGAGAGAGCGAAACGAGATGAAGGAGGGTGGAAGAGAGCGAAACAAGTCGAAGGAGGGTGAAAGAGAGCGAAACAAAATGAAGGAGGGTGAAAGAGAGCGAAACGATACAAAGGAGCGTGGAAGAGAGCGAAACGAGAGGAAGGAGGGTGAGGGAGAGCGAAACGAGACAAAGGAGGGTGAAGGAAAATGAACCGAGACGAAGGAGGGAGGAAGACAGCGAAATGAGACGAACGAGGGTGAAAGAGAGTGAAACGAGGCGAAGGAAGGTGAAACAGTGCGAATCGAGACAAAGGAGGGTGAAAGAGAGCGAAACGAGACGAAGGAAGGTGAAAGAGAGCGAACCGAGATGAAGGAGGGTGAAAGAGGGCGAAACGAGACGAAGGAGGGTGGAAGAGAGCGAAACGAGACGAAGGAGGGTGAAGGAGAGCGAAACGAGATGAAGGAGGGTGAAAGAGAGCAAAACGAGCAGAAGGAGGGTGAAAGAGAGCGAAACGAGATGAAGGAGGGTGAAAGAGAGTGAAACGAGATGAAGGAGGGTGAAAGAGAGCGAAACGAGATGAAGGAGGGTGAAAGAGAGGGAAATGAGGCGAAGGAAGGTGAAAGAGTGCGAATCCAGACAAAGGAGGGTGAAAGAGAGCGAAACCAGACGAAGGAAGAAGAAAGAGAGCGAACCGAGACGAAGGAGGGTGAAAGAGGGCGAAACGAGACGAAGGAGGGTGAAAGAGAGTGAAACGAGGCGAAGGAAGGTGAAAGAGTGCGAACCGTGACGAAGAAGGATGAAAGAGAGCGAAACGAGATGAAGGAGGGTGAAAGAGAGCAAAACGAGCTGAAGGAGAGTGAAAGAGAGCGAAACGAGATGAAGGAGGGTGAAAGAGAGCGAAACGAGCCGAAGGAGGGTGAAAGAGAGCGTAACGAGACGAAGGAGGGTGGAAGAGAGCGAAACGAGACGAAGGAGGGTGAAAGAGAGCGAAAGGAGACGAAGGAGGGTGAAAGAGAGCGAAACGAGACGAAGGAGGGTGAAAGAGAGCGAAACGAGATGAAGGAGGGTGAAAAAGAGTGAAACGAGACGAAGGAGGGTGAAAGAGAGCTAAATGAGACGAAGGAGGGTGAAAGAGAGCGAAACGAGATGAAGGAGGGTGAAAGAGAGCGAAACGAGACGAAGGAGGGTGAAAGAGAGCGAAACGGGACGAAGGAAGGTGAAAGAGAGCTAAACGAGATGAAGGAGGGTGAAAGAGAGCGAAACGAGACGAAGGAGGGTGAAAGAGAACAAAATGAGACGAAGGAGGGGGAAAGAGAGCGAAACGAGATGAAGGAGGGTGAAAGAAGGCGAAACGAGACGAAGGAGGGAGGAAGAAAGCGAAACGAGACGAAGGAGGGTGAGAGAGAGCGAAACGAGACGAAGGAGGGTGAAGGAGGGCAAAACGAGACGAAGGAGGGTCAAAGAGAGCAAAACGAAATGAAGGAGGGTGAAAAAGAGTGAACCGAGACGAAGGAGGGTGAAAGAGAGCGAAACGAGACGAAGGAGGGTGAAAGAGAGCGAAACGAGATGAAGGAGGGTGAAAGAGAGTGAAACGAGGCGAAGGAAGGTGAAAGAGTGCGAATCGAGACAAAGGAGGGTGAAAGAGAGCGAAACGAGACGAAGGAAGGTGAAAGAGAGCGAACCGAGATGAAGGAGGGTGAAAGAGGGCGAAACGAGACGAAGGAGGGTGGAAGAGAGCGAAACGAGACGAAGGAGGGTGAAAGAGAGCGAAACGAGATGAAGGAGGGTGAAAGAGAGCAAAAACGAGCATAAGGAGGGTGAAAGAGAGCGAAACGAGATGAAGGAGGGTGAAAGAGAGTGAAACGAGACGAAGGAGGGTGAAAGAGAGCGAAATGAGATGAAGGAGGGTGAAAGAGAGGGAAATGAGGCGAAGGAAGGTGAAAGAGTGCGAATCTAGACAAAGGAGGGTGAAAGAGAGCGAAACGAGACGAAGGAAGGTGAAAGAGAGCGAACCGAGACGAAGGAGGGTGAAAGAGGGCGAAACGAGACGAAGGAGGGTGAAAGAGAGTGAAACGAGGCGAAGGAAGGTGAAAGAGTGCGAATCGAGACAAAGGAGGGTGAAAGAGAGCGAAACGAGACGAAGGAAGGTGAAAGAGAGCGAACCGCGACGAAGGAGGATGAAAGACAGCGAAACGAGATGAAGGAGGGTGAAAGAGAGCAAAACGAGCCGAAGGAGGGTGAAAGAGAGCGAAACGAGATGAAGGAGGGTGAAAGAGAGCGAAACGAGCCGAAGGAGGGTGAAAGAGAGCGAAAGGAGACGAAGGAGGGTGGAAGGGAGCGAAACGAGACGAAGGAGGGCGAAAGAGAGCGAAACGAGACGAAGGAGGGTGAAAGAGAGCGAAAGGAGACGAAGGAGCGTGAAAGAGAGCGAAACGAGACGAAGATGGGTGAGAGAGGGCAAAACGAGATGAAGGAGGGTGAAGGAAGGCGAAACGAGACGAAGGAGGGAGGAAGAGAGCGAAACGAGACGAAGGACGGTGAGAGAGAGCGAAACGAGACGAAGGACGGTGGAAGAGAGCGAAACGAGACGAAGGAGGGTGAGAGATAGCGAAACGAGACGAAGGAGGGTGAAAGAGAGCGAAACGAGACGAAGGATGGTGAAAGAGAGCGAAACGAGACGAAGGAGGGTGAAGGATGGCGAAACGAGACGAAGGAGGGTGGAAGAGAGCGAAACGAGACGGAGGAGAGTGAAAGAGAGCGAAACGGGACAAAGGAGGGTGAAAGAGTGCGAAACGAGCCGAAGGAGGGTGAAAGAGCACGAAACGAGAGGAAGATGGGTGGAAGAGAGCGAAACGAGGCGAAGGAGGGTGAAAGAGAGCGAAACGAGACGACTGAGGGTGAAAAAGAGTGAAACGAGACGAAGGAGGGTGAAAGAGAGCTAAACAAGACGAAGGAGGTTGAAAGAGAGCGAAACGAGATGAAGGAGGGTGAAAGAGAGCGAAATGAGACGAAGGAGGGTGAAAGAGAGCGAAACGAGACGAAGAAAGGTGAAAGAGAGCTAAACGAGATGAAGGAGGGTGAAAGAGATCGAAACGAGACAAAGGAGGGTGAAAGAGAGCGAAACGAGGCGAAGGAAGGTGAAAGAGAGCGAAACGAGACGAAGGAGGGTGAAAGAGAACAAAATGAGACGAAGGAGGGGGAAAGAGAGCAAAACGAGACGAAGGAGGTTGAAAGAAGGCGAAACGAGACGAAGGAGGGAGGAAGACAGCGAAACGAGACGAAGGAGGGTGAGAGAGAGCGAAACGAGACGAAGGAGGGTGAAGGAGGGCGAAACGAGACGAAGGAGGGTCAAAGAGAGCGAAACGAAATGAAGGAGGGTGAAAGAGAGCGAAACGAGACAAAGGAGCGTGGAAGAGAGCGAAACGAGAGGAAGGAGGGTGAGGGAGAGCGAAACGAGACGAAGGAGGGTGAAGGAGAGTGAACCGAGACGAAGGAGGGCGAAAGAGAGCGAAACGAGACGAAGGAGGGTGAAAGAGAGCGAAAGGAGACGAAGGAGGGTGAAAGAGAGCGAAACGAGACGAAGATGGGTGAGAGAGGGCAAAACGAGATGAAGGAGGGTGAAGGAAGGCGAAACGAGATGAAGGAGGGAGGAAGACAGCGAAACGAGACGAAAGAGGGTGAGAGAGAGCGAAACGAGACGACGGACGGTGGAAGAGAGCGAAACGAGACGAAGGAAGGTGAAAGAGAGCGAACCGCGACGAAGGAGGATGAAAGAGAGCGAAACGAGATGAAGGAGGGTGAAAGAGAGCAAAACGAGCCGAAGGAGGGTGAAAGAGAGCGAAACGAGATGAAGGAGGGTGAAAGAGAGGGAAATGAGGCGAAGGAAGGTGAAAGAGTGCGAATCTAGACAAAGGGGGGTGAAAGAGAGCGAAACGAGACGAAGGAAGGTGAAAGAGAGCGAACCGAGACGAAGGAGGGTGAAAGAGGGCGAAACGAGACGAAGGAGGGTGAAAGAGAGTGAAACGAGGCGAAGGAAGGTGAAAGAGTGCGAATCGAGACAAAGGAGGGTGAAAGAGAGCGAAACGAGACGAAGGAAGGTGAAAGAGAGCGAACCGCGACGAAGGAGGATGAAAGAGAGCGAAACGAGATGAAGGAGGGTGAAAGAGAGCAAAACGAGCCGAAGGAGGGTGAAAGAGAGCGAAACGAGATGAAGGAGGGTGAAAGAGAGCGAAACGAGCCGAAGGAGGGTGAAAGAGAGCGAAAGGAGACGAAGGAGGGTGGAAGAGAGCGAAACGAGACGAAGGAGGGCGAAAGAGAGCGAAACGAGACGAAGGAGGGTGATAGAGAGCGAAAGGAGACGAAGGAGCGTGAAAGAGAGCGAAACGAGACGAAGATGGGTGAGAGAGGGCAAAACGAGATGAAGGAGGGTGAAGGAAGGCGAAACGAGACGAAGGAGGGAGGAAGAGAGCGAAACGAGACGAAGGACGGTGAGAGAGAGCGAAACGAGACGAAGGACGGAGGAAGAGAGCGAAACGAGACGAAGGAGGGTGAGAGATAGCGAAACGAGACGAAGGAGGGTGAAAGAGAGCGAAACGAGACGAAGGATGGTGAAAGAGAGCGAAACGAGACGAAGGAGGGTGAAGGATGGCGAAACGAGACGAAGGAGGGTGGAAGAGAGCGAAACGAGACGGAGGAGAGTGAAAGAGAGCGAAACGGGACAAAGGAGGGTGAAAGAGTGCGAAACGAGCCGAAGGAGGGTGAAAGAGCACGAAACGAGAGGAAGATGGGTGGAAGAGAGCGAAACGAGGCGAAGGAGGGTGAAAGAGAGCGAAACGAGACGACTGAGGGTGAAAAAGAGTGAAACGAGACGAAGGAGGGTGAAAGAGAGCTAAACAAGACGAAGGAGGTTGAAAGAGAGCGAAACGAGATGAAGGAGGGTGAAAGAGAGCGAAATGAGACGAAGGAGGGTGAAAGAGAGCGAAACGAGACGAAGAAAGGTGAAAGAGAGCTAAACGAGATGAAGGAGGGTGAAAGAGATCGAAACGAGACAAAGGAGGGTGAAAGAGAGCGAAACGAGGCGAAGGAAGGTGAAAGAGAGCGAAACGAGACGAAGGAGGGTGAAAGAGAACAAAATGAGACGAAGGAGGGGGAAAGAGAGCAAAACGAGACGAAGGAGGTTGAAAGAAGGCGAAACGAGATGAAGGAGGGAGGAAGACAGCGAAACGAGACGAAGGAGGGTGAGAGAGAGCGAAACGAGACGAAGGAGGGTGAAGGAGGGCGAAACGAGACGAAGGAGGGTCAAAGAGAGCGAAACGAAATGAAGGAGGGTGAAAGAGAGCGAAACGAGACAAAGGAGCGTGGAAGAGAGCGAAACGAGAGGAAGGAGGGTGAGGGAGAGCGAAACGAGACGAAGGAGGGTGAAGGAGAGTGAACCGAGACGAAGGAGGGCGAAAGAGAGCGAAACGAGACGAAGGAGGGTGAAAGAGAGCGAAAGGAGACGAAGGAGGGTGAAAGAGAGCGAAACGAGACGAAGATGGGTGAGAGAGGGCAAAACGAGATGAAGGAGGGTGAAGGAAGGCGAAACGAGATGAAGGAGGGAGGAAGACAGCGAAACGAGACGAAAGAGGGTGAGAGAGAGCGAAACGAGACGACGGACGGTGGAAGAGAGCGAAACGAGACGAAGGAGGGTGAGAGATAGCGAAACGAGTCGAAGGAGGGTGAAAGAGAGCGAAACGAGACGAAGGATGGTGAAAGAGAGCGAAACGAGACGAAGGAGGGTGAAGGAGGGCGAAACGAGACGAAGGAGGGTGGAAGAGAGCGAAACGAGACGGAGGAGAGTGAAAGAGAGCGAAACGAGACAAAGGAGGGTGAAAGAGTGCGAAACGAGCCGAAGGAGGGTGAAAGAGCACGAAACGAGAGGAAGATGGGTGGAAGAGAGCGAAACGAGATGAAGGAGGGTGAAAGAGAGCGAAACGAGACGAAGGAGGGTGAAAGAGAGCGAAACGAGATGAAGGAGGGTGAAAGAGAGCGAAACGAGACGAAGGAGGGTGAAAGAGGCGAAGGAAGGTGAAAGAGTGCGAATCGAGACAAAGGACGGTGAAAGAGAGCGAAACGAGACGATGGAAGGTGAAAGAGAGCGAACCGAGATGAAGGAGGGTGAAAGAGGGCGAAACGAGACGAAGGAGGGTGAAAGAGAGTGAAACGAGGTGAAGGAAGGTGAAAGAGAGCGAAACGAGATGACGGAGGGTGAAAGAGAACGAAACGAGACGAAGGAGGGGGAAAGAGAGCGAAGCAAGACGAAGGAGGGTGAAAGAATGCGAAACGAGACGAAGGAGGGAGGAAGACAGCGAAACGAGACGAAGGAGGGTGAGAGAGAGCGAAACGAGATGAAGGAGGGTGGAAGAGAGCGAAACAAGTCGAAGGAGGGTGAAAGAGAGCGAAACGAAATGAAGGAGGGTGAAAGAGAGCGAAACGATACAAAGGAGCGTGGAAGAGAGCGAAACGAGAGGAAGGAGGGTGAGGGAGAGCGAAACGAGACGAAGGAGGGTGAAGGAAAATGAACCGAGACGAAGGAGGGTGAAAGAGAGCGAAACGAGACGAAGGAGCGTGAAAGAGAGCGAAACGAGACGAACGAGGGTGAAAGAGAGTGAAACGAGGCGAAAGAAGGGGAAAGAGTGCGAATCGAGACAAAGGAGGGTGAAAGAGAGCGAAACGAGACGAAGGAAGGTGAAAGAGAGCGAACCGAGATGAAGGAGGGTGAAAGAGGGCGAAACGAGACGAAGGAGGGTGGAAGAGAGCGAAACTAGACGAAGGAGGGTGAAAGAGAGCGAAACGAGATGAAGGAGGGTGAAAGAGAGCAAAACGAGCAGAAGGAGGGTGAAAGAGAGCGAAACGAAATGAAGGAGGGTGAAAGAGAGTGAAACGAGATGAAGGAGGGTGAAAGAGAGCGAAACGAGATGAAGGAGGGTGAAAGAGAGGGAAATGAGGCGAAGGAAGGTGAAAGAGTGCGAATCCAGACAAAGGAGGGTGAAAGAGAGCGAAACGAGACGAAGGAAGGAGAAAGAGAGCGAACCGAGACGAAGGAGGGTGAAAGAGGGCGAAACGAGACGAAGGAGGGTGAAAGAGAGTGAAACGAGGCGAAGGAAGGTGAAAGAGTGCGAACCGTGACGAAGAAGGATGAAAGAGAGCGAAACGAGATGAAGGAGGGTGAAAGAGAGCAAAACGAGCTGAAGGAGAGTGAAAGAGAGCGAAACGAGATGAAGGAGTGTGAAAGAGAGCGAAATGAGCCGAAGGAGGGTGAAAGAGAGCGAAACGAGACGAAGGAGGGTGGAAGAGAGCGAAACGAGACGAAGGAGGGTGAAAGAGAGCGAAAGGAGACGAAGGAGGGTGAAAGAGAGCGAAACGAGCCGAAGGAGGGTGAAAGAGCACGAAACGAGAGGAAGATGGGTGGAAGAGAGCGAAACGAGGCGAAGGAGGGTGAAAGAGAGCGAAACGAGACGACTGAGGGTGAAAAAGAGTGAAACGAGACGAAGGAGGGTGAAAGAGAGCTAAACAAGACGAAGGAGGTTGAAAGAGAGCGAAACGAGATGAAGGAGGGTGAAAGAAAGCAAAACGAGACGAAGGAGGGTGAAAGAGAGCGAAACGAGACGAAGAAAGGTGAAAGAGAGCTAAACGAGATGAAGGAGGGTGAAAGAGATCGAAACGAGACAAAGGAGGGTGAAAGAGAGCGAAACGAGGCGAAGGAAGGTGAAAGAGAGCGAAACGAGACGAAGGAGGGTGAAAGAGAACAAAATGAGACGAAGGAGGGGGAAAGAGAGCAAAACGAGACGAAGGAGGTTGAAAGAAGGCGAAACGAAACGAAGGAGGGAGGAAGTCAGCGAAACGAGACGAAGGAGGGTGAGAGAGAGCGAAACGAGACGAAGGAGGGTGAAGGAGGGCGAAACGAGACGAAGGAGGGTCAAAGAGAGCGAAACGAAATGAAGGAGGGTGAAAGAGAGCGAAACGAGACAAAGGAGCGTGGAAGAGAGCGAAACGAGAGGAAGGAGGGTGAGGGAGAGCGAAACGAGACGAAGGAGGGTGAAGGAGAGTGAACCGAGATGAAGGAGGGCGAAAGAGAGCGAAACGAGACGAAGGAGGGTGAAAGAGAGCGAAAGGAGACGAAGGAGGGTGAAAGAGAGCGAAACGAGACGAAGATGGGTGAGAGAGGGCAAAACGAGATGAAGGAGGGTGAAGGAAGGCGAAACGAGACGAAGGAGGGAGGAAGACAGCGAAACGAGACGAAGGAGGGTGAGAGAGAGCGAAACGAGACGACGGACGGTGGAAGAGAGCGAAACGAGACGAAGGAGGGTGAGAGATAGCGAAACGAGTCGAAGGAGGGTGAAAGAGAGCGAAACGAGACGAAGGATGGTGAAAGAGAGCGAAACGAGACGAAGGAGGGTGAAGGAGGGCGAAACGAGACGAAGGAGGGTGGAAGAGAGCGAAACGAGACGGAGGAGAGTGAAAGAGAGCGAAACGAGACAAAGGAGGGTGAAAGAGTGCGAAACGAGCCGAAGGAGGGTGAAAGAGCACGAAACGAGAGGAAGATGGGTGGAAGAGAGCGAAACGAGATGAAGGAGGGTGAAAGAGAGCGAAACGAGACGAAGGAGGGTGAAAGAGAGCGAAACGAGATGAAGGAGGGTGAAAGAGAGCGAAACGAGACGAAGGAGGGTGAAAGAGGCGAAGGAAGGTGAAAGAGTGCGAATCGAGACAAAGGACGGTGAAAGAGAGCGAAACGAGACGATGGAAGGTGAAAGAGAGCGAACCGAGATGAAGGAGGGTGAAAGAGGGCGAAACGAGACGAAGGAGGGTGAAAGAGAGTGAAACGAGGTGAAGGAAGGTGAAAGAGAGCGAAACGAGATGACGGAGGGTGAAAGAGAACGAAACGAGACGAAGGAGGGGGAAAGAGAGCGAAACGAGACGAAGGAGGGTGAAAGAATGCGAAACGAGACGAAGGAGGGAGGAAGACAGCGAAACGAGACGAAGGAGGGTGAGAGAGAGCGAAACGAGATGAAGGAGGGTGGAAGAGAGCGAAACAAGTCGAAGGAGGGTGAAAGAGAGCGAAACGAAATGAAGGAGGGTGAAAGAGAGCGAAACGACACAAAGGAGCGTGGAAGAGAGCGAAACGAGAGGAAGGAGGGTGAGGGAGAGCGAAACGAGACGAAGGAGGGTGAAGGAAAATGAACCGAGACGAAGGAGGGAGGAAGACAGCGAAACGAGACGAAGGAGGGTGAAAGAGGCGAAGGAAGGTGAAAGAGTGCGAATCGAGACAAAGGAGGGTGAAAGAGAGCGAAACGAGACGAAGGAAGGTGAAAGAGAGCGAACCGAGATGAAGGAGGGTGAAGGAGGGCGAAACGAGACGAAGGAGGGTGGAAGAGAGCGAAACGAGACGAAGGAGGGTGAAAGAGAGCGAAACGAGATGAAGGAGGGTGAAAGAGAGCAAAACGAGCAGAAGGAGGGTGAAAGAGAGCGAAACGAGATGAAGGAGGGTGAAAGAGAGTGAAACGAGATGAAGGAGGGTGAAAGAGAGCGAAACGAGATGAAGGAGGGTGAAAGAGAGGGAAATGAGGCGAAGGAAGATGAAAGAGTGCGAATCCAGACAAAGGAGGGTGAAAGAGAGCGAAACGAGACGAAGGAAGAAGAAAGAGAGCGAACCGAGACGAAGGAGGGTGAAAGAGGGCGAAACGAGACGAAGAAGGGTGAAAGAGAGTGAAACGAGGCGAAGGAAGGTGAAAGAGTGCGAACCGTGACGAAGAAGGATGAAAGAGAGCGAAACGAGATGAAGGAGGGTGAAAGAGAGCAAAACGAGCTGAAGGAGAGTGAAAGAGAGCGAAACGAGATGAAGGAGGGTGAAAGAGAGCGAAACGAGCCGAAGGAGGGTGAAAGAGAGCGTAACGAGACGAAGGAGGGTGGAAGAGAGCGAAACGAGACGAAGGAGGGTGAAAGAGAGCGAAAGGAGACGAAGGAGGGTGAAAGAGAGCGAAACGAGACGAAGGAGGGTGAAAGTGAGCGAAACGAGATGAAGGAGGGTGAAAAAGAGTGAAACGAGACGAAGGAGGGTGAAAGAGAGCTAAATGAGACGAAGGAGGGTGAAAGAGAGCGAAACGAGATGAAGGAGGGTGAAAGAGAGCGAAACGAGACGAAGGAGGGTGAAAGAGAGCGAAACGGGACGAAGGAAGGTGAAAGAGAGCTAAACGAGATGAAGGAGGGTGAAAGAGAGCGAAACGAGACGAAGGAGGGTGAAAGAGAACAAAATGAGACGAAGGAGGGGGAAAGAGAGCGAAACGAGATGAAGGAGGGTGAAAGAAGGCGAAATGAGACGAAGGAGGGAGGAAGAAAGCAAAACGAGACGAAGGAGGGTGAGAGAGAGCGAAACGAGACGAAGGAGGGGGAAGGAGGGCAAAACGAGACGAAGGAGGGTCAAAGAGAGCAAAACGAAATGAAGGAGGGTGAAAAAGAGTGAACCGAGACGAAGGAGGGTGAAAGAGAGCGAAACGAGACGAAGGAGGGTGAAAGAGAGTGAAACGAGGCGAAGGAAGGTGAAAGAGTGCGAATCGAGACAAAGGAGGGTGAAAGAGAGCGAAACGAGACGAAGGAAGGTGAAAGAGAGCGAACCGAGATGAAGGAGGGTGAAAGAGGGCGAAACGAGACGAAGGAGGGTGGAAGAGAGCGAAACGAGACGAAGGAGGGTGAAAGAGAGCGAAACGAGATGAAGGAGGGTGAAAGAGAGCAAAAACGAGCATAAGGAGGGTGAAAGAGAGCGAAACGAGATGAAGGAGGGTGAAAGAGAGTGAAACGAGACGAAGGAGGGTGAAAGAGAGCGAAACGAGATGAAGGAGGGTGAAAGAGAGGGAAATGAGGCGAAGGGAGGTGAAAGAGTGCGAATCTAGACAAAGGAGGGTGAAAGAGAGCGAAACGAGACGAAGGAAGGTGAAAGAGAGCGAACCGAGACGAAGGAGGGTGAAAGAGGGCGAAACGAGACGAAGGAGGGTGAAAGAGAGTGAAACGAGGCGAAGGAAGGTGAAAGAGTGCGAATCGAGACAAAGGAGGGTGAAAGAGAGCGAAACGAGACGAAGGAAGGTGAAAGAGAGCGAACCGCGACAAAGGAGGATGAAAGAGAGCGAAACGAGATGAAGGAGGGTGAAAGAGAGCAAAACGAGCCGAAGGAGGGTGAAAGAGAGCGAAACGAGATGAAGGAGGGTGAAAGAGAGCGAAACGAGCCGAAGGAGGGTGAAAGAGAGCGAAAGGAGACGAAGGAGGGTGGAAGAGAGCGAAACGAGACGAAGGAGGGCGAAAGAGAGCGAAACGAGACGAAGGAGGGTGAAAGAGAGCGAAAGGAGACGAAGGAGCGTGAAAGAGAGCGAAACGAGACGAAGATGGGTGAGAGAGGGCAAAACGAGATGAAGGAGGGTGAAGGAAGGCGAAACGAGATGAAGGAGGGAGGAAGACAGCGAAACGAGACGAAAGAGGGTGAGAGAGAGCGAAACGAGACGACGGACGGTGGAAGAGAGCGAAACGAGACGAAGGAGGGTGAGAGATAGCGAAACGAGTCGAAGGAGGGTGAAAGAGAGCGAAACGAGACGAAGGATGGTGAAAGAGAGCGAAACGAGACGAAGGAGGGTGAAGGAGGGCGAAACGAGACGAAGGAGGGTGGAAGAGAGCGAAACGAGACGGAGGAGAGTGAAAGAGAGCGAAACGAGACAAAGGAGGGTGAAAGAGTGCGAAACGAGCCGAAGGAGGGTGAAAGAGCACGAAACGAGAGGAAGATGGGTGGAAGAGAGCGAAACGAGATGAAGGAGGGTGAAAGAGAGCGAAACGAGACGAAGGAGGGTGAAAGAGAGCGAAACGAGATGAAGGAGGGTGAAAGAGAGCGAAACGAGACGAAGGAGGGTGAAAGAGGCGAAGGAAGGTGAAAGAGTGCGAATCGAGACAAAGGACGGTGAAAGAGAGCGAAACGAGACGATGGAAGGTGAAAGAGAGATAAACCGAGATGAAGGAGGGTGAAAAAGGGCGAAACGAGACGAAGGAGGGTGAAAGAGAGTGAAACGAGGTGAAGGAAGGTGAAAGAGAGCGAAACGAGATGACGGAGGGTGAAAGAGAACGAAACGAGACGAAGGAGGGGGAAAGAGAGCGAAACAAGACGAAGGAGGGTGAAAGAATGCGAAACGAGACGAAGGAGGGAGGAAGACAGCGAAACGAGACGAAGGAGGGTGAGAGAGAGCGAAACGAGATGAAGGAGGGTGGAAGAGAGCGAAACAAGTCGAAGGAGGGTGAAAGAGAGCGAAACGAAATGAAGGAGGGTGAAAGAGAACGAAACGATACAAAGGAGCGTGGAAGAGAGCGAAACGAGAGGAAGGAGGGTGAGGGAGAGCGAAACGAGACGAAGGAGGGTGAAGGAAAATGAACCGAGACGAAGGAGGGTGAAAGAGAGCGAAACGAGACGAAGGAGCGTGAAAGAGAGCGAAACGAGACGAACGAGGGTGAAAGAGAGTGAAACGAGGCGAAAGAAGGGGAAAGAGTGCGAATCGGGACAAAGGAGGGTGAAAGAGAGCGAAACGAGACGAAGGAAGGTGAAAGAGAGCGAACCGAGATGAAGGAGGGTGAAAGAGGGCGAAACGAGACGAAGGAGGGTGGAAGAGAGCGAAACGAGACGAAGGAGGGTGAAAGAGAGCGAAACGAGATGAAGGAGGGTGAAAGAGAGCAAAACGAGCAGAAGGAGGGTGAAAGAGAGCGAAACGAGATGAAGGAGGGTGAAAGAGAGTGAAACGAGATGAAGGAGGGTGAAAGAGAGCGAAACGAGATGAAGGAGGGTGAAAGAGAGGGAAATGAGGCGAAGGAAGGTGAAAGAGTGCGAATCCAGACAAAGGAGGGTGAAAGAGAGCGAAACGAGACGAAGGAAGGAGAAAGAGAGCGAACCGAGACGAAGGAGGGTGAAAGAGGGCGAAACGAGACGAAGGAGGGTGAAAGAGAGTGAAACGAGGCGAAGGAAGGTGAAAGAGTGCGAACCGTGACGAAGAAGGATGAAAGAGAGCGAAACGAGATGAAGGAGGGTGAAAGAGAGCAAAACGAGCTGAAGGAGAGTGAAAGAGAGCGAAACGAGATGAAGGAGGGTGAAAGAGAGCGAAACGAGCCGAAGGAGGGTGAAAGAGAGCGAAACGAGACGAAGGAGGGTGGAAGAGAGCGAAACGAGACGAAGGAGGGTGAAAGAGAGCGAAAGGAGACGAAGGAGGGTGAAAGAGAGCGAAACGAGACGAAGGAGGGTGAAAGAGAGCGAAACGAGATGAAGGAGGGTGAAAAAGAGTGAAACGAGACGAAGGAGGGTGAAAGAGAGCTAAATGAGACGAAGGAGGGTGAAAGAGAGCGAAACGAGATGAAGGAGGGTGAAAGAGAGCGAAACGAGACGAAGGAGGGTGAAAGAGAGCGAAACGGGACGAAGGAAGGTGAAAGAGAGCTAAACGAGATGAAGGAGGGTGAAAGAGATTGAAACGAGACAAAGGAAGGTGAAAGAGAGTGAAACGAGGCGAAGGAAGGTGAAAGAGAGCGAAACGAGACGAAGGAGGGTGAAAGAGAGCGAAACGAGACGAAGGAAGGTGAAAGAGAGCTAAACGAGATGAAGGAGGGTGAAAGAGATCGAAACGAGACAAAAGAGGGTGAAAGAGAGCGAAACGAGGCGAAGGAATGGTGAAAGAGAGCGAAACGAGACGAAGGAGGGTGAAAGAGAACAAAATGAGACGAAGGAGGGGGAAAGAGAGCGAAACGAGATGAAGGAGGGTGAAAGAAGGCGAAACGAGACGAAGGAGGGAGGAAGACAGCGAAACGAGACGAAGGAGGGTGAGAGAGAGCGAAACGAGACGAAGGAGGGTGAAGGAGGGCAAAACGAGACGAAGGAGGGTCAAAGAGAGCAAAACGAAATGAAGGAGGGTGAAAAAGAGTGAACCGAGACGAAGGAGGGTGAAAGAGAGCGAAACGAGACGAAGGAGGGTGAAAGAGAGTGAAACGAGGCGAAGGAAGGTGAAAGAGTGCGAATCGAGACAAAGGAGGGTGAAAGAGAGCGAAACGAGACGAAGGAAGGTGAAAGAGAGCGAACCGAGATGAAGGAGGGTGAAAGAGGGCGAAACGAGACGAAGGAGGGTGGAAGAGAGCGAAACGAGACGAAGGAGGGTGAAAGAGAGCGAAACGAGATGAAGGAGGGTGAAAGAGAGCAAAAACGAACATAAGGAGGGTGAAAGAGAGCGAAACGAGATGAAGGAGGGTGAAAGAGAGTGAAACGAGACGAAGGAGGGTGAAAGAGAGCGAAACGAGATGAAGGAGGGTGAAAGAGAGGGAAATGAGGCGAAGGAAGGTGAAAGAGTGCGAATCTAGACAAAGGAGGGTGAAAGAGAGCGAAACGAGACGAAGGAAGGTGAAAGAGAGCGAACCGAGACGAAGGAGGGTGAAAGAGGGCGAAACGAGACGAAGGAGGGTGAAAGAGAGTGAAACGAGGCGAAGGAAAGTGAAAGAGTGCGAATCGAGACAAAGGAGGGTGAAAGAGAGCGAAACGAGACGAAGATGTGTGAGAGAGGGCAAAACGAGATGAAGGAGAGTTAAGGAAGGCGAAACGAGACGAAGGAGGGAGGAAGAGAGCGAAACGAGACGAAGGAGGGTGAGAGAGAGCGAAACGAGACGAAGGACGGTGGAAGAGAGCGAAACGAGACGAAGGAGGGTGAGAGATAGCGAAACGAGACGAAGGAGGGTGAAAGAGAGCGAAACGAGACGAAGGATGGTGAAAGAGAGCGAAACGAGACGAAGGAGGGTGAAGGAGGGCGAAACGAGACGAAGGAGGTTGGAAGAGAGCGAAACGAGACGGAGGAGAGTGAAAGAGAGCGAAACGGGACAAAGGAGGGTGAAAGAGTGCGAAACGAGCCGAAGGAGGGTAAAAGAGCACGAAACGAGAGGAAGATGGGTGGAAGAGAGCGAAACGAGGCGAAGGAGGGTGAAAGAGAGCGAAACGAGACGACTGAGGGTGAAAAAGAGTGAAACGAGACGAAGGAGGGTGAAAGAGAGCTAAACAAGACGAAGGAGGTTGAAAGAGAGCGAAACGAGATGAAGGAGGGTGAAAGAGAGCGAAACGAGACGAAGGAGGGTGAAAGAGAGCGAAACGATACAAAGGAGCGTGGAAGAGAGCTAAACGAGATGAAGGAGGGTGAAAGAGATCGAAACGAGACAAAGGAGGGTGAAAGAGAGCGAAACGAGGCGAAGGAAGGTGAAAGAGAGCGAACCGCGACGAAGGAGGATGAAAGAGAGCGAAACGAGCAGAAGGAGGGTGAAAGAGAGCGAAACGAGAAGAAGGAGGGTGAAAGAGAGCGAAACGAGCCGAAGGAGGGTGAAAGAGAGCGAAAGGAGACGAAGGAGGGTGGAAGAGAGCGAAACGAGACGAAGGAGGGCGAAAGAGAGCGAAACGAGACGAAGGAGGGTGAAAGAGAGCGAAAGGAGACGAAGGAGGGTGAGAGATAGCGAAACGAGACGAAGGAGGGTGAAAGAGAGCGAAACGAGACGAAGGATGGTGAAAGAGAGCGAAACGAGACGAAGGAGGGTGAAGGATGGCGAAACGAGACGAAGGAGGGTGGAAGAGAGCGAAACGAGACGGAGGAGAGTGAAAGAGAGCGAAACGGGACAAAGGAGGGTGAAAGAGTGCGAAACGAGCCGAAGGAGGGTGAAAGAGCACGAAACGAGAGGAAGATGGGTGGAAGAGAGCGAAATGAGGCGAAGGAGGGTGAAAGAGAGCGAAACGAGATGACTGAGGGTGAAAGAGAGCGAAACGAGATGAAGGAGGGTGAAAGAGAGGGAAATGAGGCGAAGGAAGGTGAAAGAGTGCGAATCCAGACAAAGGAGGGTGAAAGAGAGCGAAACGAGACGAAGGAAGGAGAAAGAGAGCGAACCGAGACGAAGGAGGGTGAAAGAGGGCGAAACGAGACGAAGGAGGGTGAAAGAGAGTGAAACGAGGCGAAGGAAGGTGAAAGAGTGCGAACCGTGACGAAGAAGGATGAAAGAGAGCGAAACGAGATGAAGGAGGGTGAAAGAGAGCAAAACGAGCTGAAGGAGAGTGAAAGAGAGCGAAACGAGATGAAGGAGGGTGAAAGAGAGCGAAACGAGCCGAAGGAGGGTGAAAGAGAGCGAAACGAGACGAAGGAGGGTGGAAGAGAGCGAAACGAGACGAAGGAGGGTGAAAGAGAGCGAAAGGAGACGAAGGAGGGTGAAAGAGAGCGAAACGAGACGAAGGAGGGTGAAAGAGAGCGAAACGAGATGAAGCAGGGTGAAAAAGAGTGAAACGAGACGAAGGAGGGTGAAAGAGAGCTAAATGAGACGAAGGAGGGTGAAAGAGAGCGAAACGAGATGAAGGAGGGTGAAAGAGAGCGAAACGAGACGAAGGAGGGTGAAAGAGAGCGAAACGGGACGAAGGAAGGTGAAAGAGAGCTAAACGAGATGAAGGAGGGTGAAAGAGATCGAAACGAGACAAAGGAGGGTGAAAGAGAGTGAAACGAGGCGAAGGAAGGTGAAAGAGAGCGAAACGAGACGAAGGAGGGTGAAAGAGAGCGAAACGAGACGAAGGAAGGTGAAAGAGAGCTAAACGAGATGAAGGAGGGTGAAAGAGATTGAAACGAGACAAAAGAGGGTGAAAGAGAGCGAAACGAGGCGAAGGAATGGTGAAAGAGAGCGAAACGAGACGAAGGAGGGTGAAAGAGAACAAAATGAGACGAAGGAGGGGGAAAGAGAGCGAAACGAGATGAAGGAGGGTGAAAGAAGGCGAAACGAGACGAAGGAGGGAGGAAGACAGCGAAACGAGACGAAGGAGGGTGAGAGAGAGCGAAACGAGACGAAGGAGGGTGAAGGAGGGCAAAACGAGACGAAGGAGGGTCAAAGAGAGCAAAACGAAATGAAGGAGGGTGAAAAAGAGTGAACCGAGACGAAGGAGGGTGAAAGAGAGCGAAACGAGACGAAGGAGGGTGAAAGAGAGCGAAACGAGACGAAGGAGGGTGAAAGAGAGTGAAACGAGGCGAAGGAAGGTGAAAGAGTGCGAATCGAGACAAAGGAGGGTGAAAGAGAGCGAAACGAGACGAAGGAAGGTGAAAGAGAGCGAACCGAGATGAAGGAGGGTGAAAGAGGGCGAAACGAGACGAAGGAGGGTGGAAGAGAGCGAAACGAGACGAAGGAGGGTGAAAGAGAGCGAAACGATACAAAGGAGCGTGGAAGAGAGCTAAACGAGATGAAGGAGGGTGAAAGAGATCGAAACGAGACAAAGGAGGGTGAAAGAGAGCGAAACGAGGCGAAGGAAGGTGAAAGAGAGCGAACCGCGACGAAGGAGGATGAAAGAGAGCGAAACGAGCAGAAGGAGGGTGAAAGAGAGCGAAACGAGATGAAGGAGGGTGAAAGAGAGCGAAACGAGCCGAAGGAGGGTGAAAGAGAGCGAAAGGAGACGAAGGAGGGTGGAAGAGAGCGAAACGAGACGAAGGAGGGCGAAAGAGAGCGAAACGAGACGAAGGAGGGTGAAAGAGAGCGAAAGGAGACGAAGGAGGGTGAGAGATAGCGAAACGAGACGAAGGAGGGTGAAAGAGAGCGAAACGAGACGAAGGATGGTGAAAGAGAGCGAAACGAGACGAAGGAGGGTGAGAGATAGCGAAACGAGACGAAGGAGGGTGGAAGAGAGCGAAACGAGACGAAGGAGGGTGAAAGAGAGCGAAACGAGATGAAGGAGGGTGAAAGAGAGCAAAAACGAGCATAAGGAGGGTGAAAGAGAGCGAAACGAGATGAAGGAGGGTGAAAGAGAGTGAAACGAGACGAAGGAGGGTGAAAGAGAGCGAAACGAGATGAAGGAGGGTGAAAGAGAGGGAAATGAGGCGAAGGAAGGTGAAAGAGTGCGAATCTAGACAAAGGAGGGTGAAAGAGAGCGAAACGAGACGAAGGAAGGTGAAAGAGAGCGAACCGAGACGAAGGAGGGTGAAAGAGGGCGAAACGAGACGAAGGAGGGTGAAAGAGAGTGAAACGAGGCGAAGGAAGGTGAAAGAGTGCGAATCGAGACAAAGGAGGGTGAAAGAGAGCGAAACGAGACGAAGATGTGTGAGAGAGGGCAAAACGAGATGAAGGAGAGTGAAGGAAGGCGAAACGAGACGAAGGAGGGAGGAAGAGAGCGAAACGAGACGAAGGAGGGTGAGAGAGAGCGAAACGAGACGAAGGACGGTGGAAGAGAGCGAAACGAGACGAAGGAGGGTGAGAGATAGCGAAACGAGACGAAGGAGGGTGAAAGAGAGCGAAACGAGACGAAGGATGGTGAAAGAGAGCGAAACGAGACGAAGGAGGGTGAAGGAGGGCGAAACGAGACGAAGGAGGTTGGAAGAGAGCGAAACGAGACGGAGGAGAGTGAAAGAGAGCGAAACGGGACAAAGGAGGGTGAAAGAGTGCGAAACGAGCCGAAGGAGGGTAAAAGAGCACGAAACGAGAGGAAGATGGGTGGAAGAGAGCGAAACGAGGCGAAGGAGGGTGAAAGAGAGCGAAACGAGACGACTGAGGGTGAAAAAGAGTGAAACGAGACGAAGGAGGGTGAAAGAGAGCTAAACAAGACGAAGGAGGTTGAAAGAGAGCGAAACGAGATGAAGGAGGGTGAAAGAGAGCGAAACGAGACGAAGGAGGGTGAAAGAGAGCGAAACGATACAAAGGAGCGTGGAAGAGAGCTAAACGAGATGAAGGAGGGTGAAAGAGATCGAAACGAGACAAAGGAGGGTGAAAGAGAGCGAAACGAGGCGAAGGAAGGTGAAAGAGAGCGAACCGCGACGAAGGAGGATGAAAGAGAGCGAAACGAGCAGAAGGAGGGTGAAAGAGAGCGAAACGAGATGAAGGAGGGTGAAAGAGAGCGAAACGAGCCGAAGGAGGGTGAAAGAGAGCGAAAGGAGACGAAGGAGGGTGGAAGAGAGCGAAACGAGACGAAGGAGGGCGAAAGAGAGCGAAACGAGACGAAGGAGGGTGAAAGAGAGCGAAAGGAGACGAAGGAGGGTGAGAGATAGCGAAACGAGACGAAGGAGGGTGAAAGAGAGCGAAACGAGACGAAGGATGGTGAAAGAGAGCGAAACGAGACGAAGGAGGGTGAAGGATGGCGAAACGAGACGAAGGAGGGTGGAAGAGAGCGGAACGAGACGGAGGAGAGTGAAAGAGAGCGAAACGGGACAAAGGAGGGTGAAAGAGTGCGAAACGAGCCGAAGGAGGGTGAAAGAGCACGAAACGAGAGGAAGATGGGTGGAAGAGAGCGAAATGAGGCGAAGGAGGGTGAAAGAGAGCGAAACGAGATGACTGAGGGTGAAAAAGAGTGAAACGAGACGAAGGAGGGTGAAAGAGAGCTAAACAAGACGAAGGAGGTTGAAAGAGAGCGAAACGAGATGAAGGAGGGTGAAAGAGAGCGAAACGAGACGAAGGAGGGTGAAAGAGAGCGAAACGAGACGAAGAAAGGTGAAAGAGAGCTAAACGAGATGAAGGAGGGTGAAAGAGATCGAAACGAGACAAAGGAGGGTGAAAGAGAGCGAAACGAGGCGAAGGAAGGTGAAAGAGAGCGAAACGAGACGAAGGAGGGTGAAAGAGAACAAAATGAGACGAAGGAGGGGGAAAGAGAGCAAAACGAGACGAAGGAGGTTGAAAGAAGGCGAAACGAGACGAAGGAGGGAGGAAGACAGTGAAACGAGACGAAGGAGGGTGAGAGAGAGCGAAACGAGACGAAGGAGGGTGAAGGAGGGCGAAACGAGACGAAGGAGGGTCAAAGAGAGCGAAACGAAATGAAGGAGGGTGAAAGAGAGCGAAACGAGACAAAGGAGCGTGGAAGAGAGCGAAACGAGACGAAGGAGGGTGAAGGAGAGCGAAACGAGACGAAGGAGGGTGAAAGAGAGCGAAAGGAGACGAAGGAGGGTGAAAGAGAGCGAAACGAGACGAAGATGGGTGAGAGAGGGCAAAACGAGATGAAGGAGGGTGAAGGAAGGCGAAACGAGATGAAGGAGGGAGGAAGACAGCGAAACGAGACGAAGGAGGGTGAGAGAGAGCGAAACGAGACGACGGACGGTGGAAGAGAGCGAAACGAGACGAAGGAGGGTGAGAGATAGCGAAACGAGTCGAAGGAGGGTGAAAGAGAGCGAAACGAGACGAAGGATGGTGAAAGAGAGCGAAACGAGACGAAGGAGGGTGAAGGAGGTCGAAACGAGACGAAGGAGGGTGGAAGAGAGCGAAACGAGACGGAGGAGAGTGAAAGAGAGCGAAACGAGACAAAGGAGGGTGAAAGAGTGCGAAACGAGCCGAAGGAGGGTGAAAGAGCACGAAACGAGAGGAAGATGGGTGGAAGAGAGCGAAACGAGATGAAGGAGGGTGAAAGAGAGCGAAACGAGACGAAGGAGGGTGAAAGAGAGCGAAACGAGATGAAGGAGGGTGAAAGAGAGCGAAACGAGACGAAGGAGGGTGAAAGAGGCGAAGGAAGGTGAAAGAGTGCGAATCGAGACAAAGGACGGAGAAAGAGAGCGAAACGAGACGATGGAAGGTGAAAGAGAGCGAACCGAGATGAAGGAGGGTGAAAGAGGGCGAAACGAGACGAAGGAGGGTGAAAGAGAGTGAAACGAGGTGAAGGAAGGTGAAAGAGAGCGAAACGAGATGACGGAGGGTGAAAGAGAACGAAACGAGACGAAGGAGGGGGAAAGAGAGCGAAACGAGACGAAGGAGGGTGAAAGAATGCGAAACGAGACGAAGGAGGGAGGAAGACAGCGAAACGAGACGAAGGAGGGTGAGAGAGAGCGAAACGAGATGAAGGAGGGTGGAAGAGAGCGAAACAAGTCGAAGGAGGGTGAAAGAGAGCGAAACGAAATGAAGGAGGGTGAAAGAGAGCGAAACGATACAAAGGAGCGTGGAAGAGAGCGAAACGAGAGGAAGGAGGGTGAGGGAGAGCGAAACGAGACGAAGGAGGGTGAAGGAAAATGAACCGAGACGAAGGAGGGAGGAAGACAGCGAAACGAGACGAACGAGGGTGAAAGAGAGTGAAACCAGGCGAAGGAAGGTGAAACAGTGCGAATCGAGACAAAGGAGGGTGAAAGAGAGCGAAACGAGACGAAGGAAGGTGAAAGAGAGCGAACCGAGATGAAGGAGGGTGAAAGAGGGCGAAACGAGACGAAGGAGGGTGGAAGAGAGCGAAACGAGACGAAGGAGGGTGAAAGAGAGCGAAACGAGATGAAGGAGGGTGAAAGAGAGCAAAACGAGCAGAAGGAGGGTGAAAGAGAGCGAAACGAGATGAAGGAGGGTGAAAGAGAGTGAAACGAGATGAAGGAGGGTGAAAGAGAGCGAAACGAGATGAAGGAGGGTGAAAGAGAGGGAAATGAGGCGAAGGAAGGTGAAAGAGTGCGAATCCAGACAAAGGAGGGTGAAAGAGAGCGAAACGAGACGAAGGAGGGTGAAGGAAAATGAACCGAGACGAAGGAGGGAGGAAGACAGCGAAACGAGACGAACGAGGGTGAAAGAGAGTGAAACCAGGCGAAGGAAGGTGAAACAGTGCGAATCGAGACAAAGGAGGGTGAAAGAGAGCGAAACGAGACGAAGGAAGGTGAAAGAGAGCGAACCGAGATGAAGGAGGGTGAAAGAGGGCGAAACGAGACGAAGGAGGGTGGAAGAGAGCGAAACGAGACGAAGGAGGGTGAAAGAGAGCGAAACGAGATGAAGGAGGGTGAAAGAGAGCAAAACGAGCAGAAGGAGGGTGAAAGAGAGCGAAACGAGATGAAGGAGGGTGAAAGAGAGTGAAACGAGATGAAGGAGGGTGAAAGAGAGCGAAACGAGATGAAGGAGGGTGAAAGAGAGGGAAATGAGGCGAAGGAAGGTGAAAGAGTGCGAATCCAGACAAAGGAGGGTGAAAGAGAGCGAAACGAGACGAAGGAAGAAGAAAGAGAGCGAACCGAGACGAAGGAGGGTGAAAGAGGGCGAAACGAGACGAAGGAGGGTGAAAGAGAGTGAAACGAGGCGAAGGAAGGTGAAAGAGTGCGAACCGTGACGAAGAAGGATGAAAGAGAGCGAAACGAGATGAAGGAGGGTGAAAGAGAGCAAAACGAGCTGAAGGAGAGTGAAAGAGAGCGAAACGAGATGAAGGAGAGTGAAAGAGAGCGAAATGAGCCGAAGGAGGGTGAAAGAGAGCGAAACGAGACGAAGGAGGGTGGAAGAGAGCGAAACGAGACGAAGGAGGGTGAAAGAGAGCGAAAGGAGACGAAGGAGGGTGAAAGAGAGCGAAACGAGACGAAGGAGGGTGAAAGAGAGCGAAACGAGATGAAGGAGGGTGAAAAAGAGTGAAACGAGACGAAGGAGGGTGAAAGAGAGCTAAATGAGACGAAGGAGGGTGAAAGAGAGCGAAACGAGATGAAGGAGGGTGAAAGAGAGCGAAACGAGACGAAGGAGGGTGAAAGAGAGCGAAACGGGACGAAGGAAGGTGAAAGAGAGCTAAACGAGATGAAGGAGGGTGAAAGAGAGCGAAACGAGATGAAGGAGGGTGAAAGAGAACAAAATGAGACGAAGGAGGGGGAAAGAGAGCGAAACGAGATGAAGGAGGGTGAAAGAAGGCGAAACGAGACGAAGGAGGGAGGAAGACAGCGAAACGAGACGAAGGAGGGTGAGAGAGAGCGAAACGAGATGAAGGAGGGTGAAGGAGGGCAAAACGAGACGAAGGAGGGTCAAAGAGAGCAAAACGAAATGAAGGAGGGTGAAAAAGAGTGAACCGAGACGAAGGAGGGTGAAAGAGAGCGAAACGAGACGAAGGAGGGTGAAAGAGAGCGAAACGAGACGAAGGAGGGTGAAAGAGAGTGAAACGAGGCGAAGGAAGGTGAAAGAGTGCGAATCGAGACAAAGGAGGGTGAAAGAGAGCGAAACGAGACGAAGGAAGGTGAAAGAGAGCGAACCGAGATGAAGGAGGGTGAAAGAGGGCGAAACGAGACGAAGGAGGGTGGAAGAGAGCGAAACGAGACGAAGGAGGGTGAAAGAGAGCGAAACGAGATGAAGGAGGGTGAAAGAGAGCAAAAACGAGACGAAGGAGGGTGAAAGAGAGCGAAACGAGATGAAGGAGGGTGAAAGAGAGTGAAACGAGACGAAGGAGGGTGAAAGAGAGCGAAACGAGATGAAGGAGGGTGAAAGAGAGGGAAATGAGGCGAAGGAAGGTGAAAGAGTGCGAATCTAGACAAAGGAGGGTGAAAGAGAGCGAAACGAGACGAAGGAAGGTGAAAGAGAGCGAACCGAGACGAAGGAGGGTGAAAGAGGGCGAAACGAGACGAAGGAGGGTGAAAGAGAGTGAAACGAGGCGAAGGAAGGTGAAAGAGTGCGAATCGAGACAAAGGAGGGTGAAAGAGAGCGAAACGAGACGAAGGAAGGTGAAAGAGAGCGAACCGCGACGAAGGAGGATGAAAGAGAGCGAAACGAGATGAAGGAGGGTGAAAGAGAGCAAAACGAGCCGAAGGAGGGTGAAAGAGAGCGAAACGAGATGAAGGAGGGTGAAAGAGAGCGAAACGAGCCGAAGGAGGGTGAAAGAGAGCGAAAGGAGACGAAGGAGGGTGGAAGAGAGCGAAACGAGACGAAGGAGGGCGAAAGAGAGCGAAACGAGACGAAGGAGGGTGAAAGAGAGCGAAAGGAGACGAAGGAGCGTGAAAGAGAGCGAAACGAGACGAAGATGGGTGAGAGAGGGCAAAACGAGATGAAGGAGGGTGAAGGAAGGCGAAACGAGACGAAGGAGGGAGGAAGAGAGCGAAACGAGACGAAGGACGGTGAGAGAGAGCGAAACGAGACGAAGGACGGTGGAAGAGAGCGAAACGAGACGAAGGAGGGTGAGAGATAGCGAAACGAGACGAAGGAGGGTGAAAGAGAGCGAAACGAGACGAAGGATGGTGAAAGAGAGCGAAACGAGACGAAGGAGGGTGAAGGATGGCGAAACGAGACGAAGGAGGGTGGAAGAGAGCGAAACGAGACGGAGGAGAGTGAAAGAGAGCGAAACGGGACAAAGGAGGGTGAAAGAGTGCGAAACGAGCCGAAGGAGGGTGAAA